>NW_027223752.1:145883108-147083108 GCF_028538775.1 Myotis yumanensis
CTCCGGCGCTTTGCTTGCTGCTGGCGGGCTGTGTGGAGACCCCCAGGCGCCAGGGGAAAAAAGTTTAGGATTCCCTACTGGTAGGAGGCACTCCACCACGTCTCCTGTGGCGGGCAGCGTGCTTCACCCCCTGCCAAAGTCGCAGGGACCCCAGGCGTCCTGGGCACTCCTGCACTTCGCCCACTTCTGGGGACTTCTCGTGTAGCTACTCGCACTTTGGGTGAAAGGACTGAACAAAGATCGGGATTAGTGGCACCACAGCCAAATTAAATTCTCTCTTCTCCTTCCAGTCCAATCCAATAGGGATCCTCAGTCACCCCCTCCCCCCCACCTTCAAGTGCTCCTAGAGAAAGCTAGTTACGTTTGCACTCCTGTCTTAGAGGAGCCGGCCCTTGGGGCAACGATCACTCTTAAAGTATTTTTCCTGAATTATTTCTAATTTTACAATTTCTTCTCAGCGATTGCACAGCTCCTTTCTTGTTTGGGCTCCTAAGCATCCGGCAGACAGCTAGGTCGTCACTATCTTTGGATGCAAGCCTTTGGCATTGGAATGGTGAGGAGGCTAGCTGGTGGATGTTTCCAAAAGGAGTTTTATTATGAAATCCAGTTGGACTAAAGTTGTAAAATGGATAACAACAGTGCGTCGGTATTTAGATTTTTTAAAAGAGATGTGGAACAACTCAGAAAAAAATTACCCCCTGATGTTGGTCAGTGACATGCTAAGTACAAAGAAAAGTTTAAAGAGCCGCTTCGAAATGAAGGGTGCCTGGCTGCAGCACCACCTCTAACACTGGTGCATAAAATTAAATATTAGGGTTCAGCAGTTCTCATTTGTGGCAATAGCAAATGTGTGATGCCTGTAAGCAATTACTTGGGAGTTTTTCTTTACTTTTGAAAACACACTTGACGCCTCATTTCTTTGATGGCTGCTCAATAGACACCATGAGAAGCTAGCGGAGCTGCCCCCTCCCCAAGCTCTACTCTCTCGCGCAGCGCTTTCATCCAGGGCTTGAATTGTGTTGTCAAAGTTTAGTAGCCGAAAAAGGAGGGGGCATGAGAACGGGGAGGGGTCTGGAAAAGTCTTGGAAATTGGTATATTTTGCAGGTGTAGAGTGTGCCTAATAACCATGGCTAGGGCGCGCTCTCCAATGGCGAGGGGATGACAGGGACAGCTGGCTCAGTTTTCACTGTGAAAACACCCCCTCGGTGGACCAAACACAACGACACTGACCTTTCTGCGGGGGGAACCGAGATGTGCCTTTGACTGAATTAGCCATAAAGACGTCTTGCTATGACTTTTGTTCCCCACGAAAGCAAAGAAATATTGCGTTTAATATGAGAAGTACTGTTCACAGCTTTTCCGTGCTCCTTAAGAAATATTACAGAGCTGATTTACTGGCCTCTTCCACTGAGCTGGCCCCAAGGCCGAGGGTGGAGGGGCGGGGATGGGGCAGCAAGGACAGAGAAGAAGGTGGCAGAGGCAGCAGCGCGCTAAATTGCCTGTTGCCTGCTTCCAAAGTTTTCTCTTTGCGGCAGCAAATTTATCAATCTTTTCATCTGACAATACTTTGAAATATATCATTGTCATCCGGAGTTGTTTGATAGATTATCCGCAGGCACACAGCCTTTTCCAAGGTCAAGTTGAAGATTCTTGTTTGCTGTTTAACTGGGTTGTTTAAAAACTCTGAACAATGCCTGCCTGTTAAATTTTCACTTGTTCTCATGGGCATTGGAGAACAAGTTTTCCTATTGACCAGGGATGAGGGTATTTCATCCTGTTGAGCCTCAGCCACCAGGACATGGCAATGAAATCCATAGGAGAAGAAATGAGATTTAACCTTAGCACTTGCAGATGCCAAGGAGATTAAGCCATCTTCACATCTCCTCAAAGTGCCTACTAATTTTTTCTCTGCATGTCACGGGCTGGTTATAGCCACATGCATCTCATTTATTCCAGTGGGAAGCCTTTATTCCAGTGGGAGGCTGCAAGAACACTCCCCTAAAGGAGAAGTACAAAGAAATAGTCACTGTTGTCATTGTCAGTGCTTTTAACCTGTTGCTCTAAGGACACTTCTAAAAATAAGGTCAGCCTCTAAGTCGTCATGTTTTCTGGACATATTTATTCATGTTTTTAATGGAAAGACTGGTTTCACAGTTTCCTCTATATCTGCGATGATTGATTTTTTTTAATTCAGCCAACTTTTATTTACCTTGCAAAAATGTTCTGGACCAATGTGATAAATTACAGATATGCAAATTCCTTTGAATGGTGTTGTAAGTGTGTCTAGCTGGAGCTGAATAACTCCTTGCAAGTCAGTCTGTGCGCGCTCAGGACCCCAGGGAGCTGATCAAAGCACCCATTCTCTTTCATCCCCGGTATTCTCCTCCAAACTATTTCGATACAATATGTTTCCATGATGCACTTAATGTGCTAGGGACGTAGAACTCATTACAACCTAGCTAGTTCTGCCGACCTCTTTGTTCCGAGGCAGAAAGTCAAAGAAAAAAGGCGAAGCGCTGCCAGTTGCCAGCTTTCTGAAATGCTAAAGCATGCGTCATTTTTCACCAGGTCTCGTCTTGATATCCTCAAAAGACAAACTATGAAACCGGCCTCAGCCCTTTCTGGCATTAATTACACTGCTGTCCAGCCGATCTGTTTTTCCTATTATATGCATTTCTCAGCAGGGACTTTTTTTTTTTTTTTTTTTTTTGCAAGACTAATGCAGCTGCAAGTTAAACTATGAATGCATTTTTATCACTATGGAAAAAATTAGTGAAACGGCTGCAAAACATACAACTAAGCCTTTTAAAGGCTTCTGGTAGATGATAGATTTAGTGAGAGACTTGCAAGACTTTTGCAACTTTTCTAAAATCTGAAATTGACTAAGAGCCCCAGGCGTTTCCAATGCACCCTCAGGGTTTTGTGGCGACACTGTTGTGTCATTTGAAATTCTGCTTTGGTACCCAGAGGAGTCTTAAAGGTGGAACCTTTCAAGGTTTGTGTGAAATTTTTGAAGTGAAACAGTCCGCCCTGCACCCAAGCAGGATGCTGCTTCCAAGGGATTCCTGTCTAGGCTAAGAGCACAGAGAATATAAATTCTATTTCATTTCCTCTGTTTCTGGTAGGGTTGATTGGTTGGTGGAAATGGCTGGCAGCCAGTTCTGGGAAAGATTCCAGACCTGACTCCGATTAACCCTCTCTGGTGAAACTCTGCTGGAAACCAACTCACCAGCAATTGCCATTAATCTACTTACTAATTAAGCCAATTCATTTCTAAAGGAGAAAAATTCCTTTCTTTAGCCAAACTGATGGGAGGAAATTTGAAAGAAGCGCCAAACTGTGTAACTGTAATTCAGCCAAGGACTGCTAAAACAAGGTGTTGATATATAGCAGCAGATTTAAAACAAGTTTCTAGGGCAACACTCCTTTAGAGACGGTGGCATATAGTGCATAGTAGATGAAGCTCGAATAATGCTCCAGGGCGCCATGCCACCCCATGTACTTGCGTTGAATATAGCACTTCTCTCTCCAATTAAATCTTGTGCCTTTTACGCACAAATAAATCGCCTCTCCAGCTTTCTTTTGCACCAGAGTGTAACAACTTTATGTGACAGCTACCACAAACATATTTCTTGGGACTTAACAAATAGCTTTAGAAATCTGTAACCGAGGACCTATGATTCTGAAACTAGCCTACAGAGAGGACCTAACTTGTCGTCCGGGGGAACTTGATCGAGTTGAACATTACGCACGCATGGAAGAAAGGGAAGCTGCCCTCAGGGAATGGGTACCTGACATTCCAGAAAGAGTAGATGCCTGAATCTTCATCTTGAAACCTTCCAGAAAGCAAAACTCCAAAGAGTTTCCCCACTTACTGAAGAATTGTTTATGGCTTTTAAGATAAGGCCAGGAGCCTATGTCATGGAAGACAAGAGAAGACTTCTTTAGAGAACATTCTAAATCCCTTCCCAGTCTTTACCGTTTGCCTTCCTGGGGATCAGTGGACAGGCGAGGCAGCATACCAGTTTGACTTGTGTTACAGAAAGACTGGAGGGATTCAAGAGTTTAGTGCCCCAAACATTTTATTGAAGTTTATTCCTTCCCACCCTAAGGTGCCTGGGCACTCCGCTGAGCCCAGAAAACATCAAAAAAAAAAATTGGCAGCCCCTCAAGCCTGTCTGCCACTCCAACACCAGTGAGCAGTCTCCTCTAAGGGCTTGGAAAGGTGAGCCTAGCCGGAGCACCTTGTGTTCTCTTCCAGTTAGTAGACATAATCTCGAGAGACAGTAATTTTAGAAAAATCGTGGAGATAGTATCCTTTGCCAGCGAGACAGCCCTCAGGCCAGGATGGTGAGGGGCCTCTTTCTGTGGTCCTGCTCTAGGCAGCCCAGTGGTCTACTCAATAGCATCCATATCCTTCACAGGGGTTTTCTGGGTGTTGATGGCTTCGCCTTTTCCTTTGCCATAGGGGCACTCTGGGGTATCGAAAGCCTCTCCAAAAGGATGTTCTCCGATGTCCCTGTCGACTGTCTCTCCAAGGAGGCGTCCTCCCGTATCCGTGGCCTCTCCAAAAGGATGTTCTCCGATGTCCCCGTGGACTCTCTCTCCAAGGGGGCACCCTTCGGTATCCGTGGCCTCTCCAAAAGGCCGTCCTCCGTTTTCGAAGGCCTCTCCAAAGGGCTGATCTGGGGCATCAAATGCCTCCGCAAAGACTCTTCTCTGTATGACAACCTCGCTAAAAATAGGGAAAGAGGAAGAGACATTTAATTTGTTTTAATTACTATACACAAGCCACTCCCCACTCCTCACCCTTGGCTTTGTGCATCATTGTTAGGGGGTTCTCCCAGGCAAGGCCCCAGGAGGGAGCGGAGGGAGGCCTCTGCAGGAACCTGGAGGTGTGTGTGTGTGTGTGTGTGTGTGTGTGTGTGTGTGTGTGTAGGGGGTGGGGTTGGGGGCAGGGAGGTCAGGTGCTCAGATCCACCACTGCCTTCAACATAGCATGTGTCAGTCAAGTTTTCTGAGGCCGTTTCCCCTGCCCCGGACCATAGAAATGGTCTTAGGTGCTTGTAAGTAACTTCTGCTGAGAGTGCCCTCCCTAGAATTAGGGGCCACTGTAACTTTTTTTTTTAAAGGGGAGGGGTTGGCTTGTGTTGAGGTCCAGGAATCTAAGATTTAAATTTCCATTTGTGTATTCAATCTCCCCTTCATATGAAATAGAAAATTATGAATGAGAAGGAAAGAGACCAGACTGGCAGAGTTCTGAGGTTGGGGAAGGGAGGAGGTCTGGCCCTCCCCCCAGCCCCACCGGCTGGGCTCTCTCTGCTCTGTAGGGAGGAACATTTACCTGGTGTGTAAATTGTGAGGAAAGCGTTGGGGGTCTGAGACAGGAAAGCCACAACATGGGGTGTGATGTTCCAGCTTTGAAGGGGAACAAAGGCCCTGAGCTAATCCCAGTGAAAGCCAGAGGCGTGGAGAAGGCGACAAAGAATTGCAGCCTGCGGTCACCGGTAGGTGTCAATGTGGACACTTACAGCCTGGGTAGTGGGAGAGAGGAACACAGAACCAGGCTGTCATTTCAAGGCTTAACATGAACAAAGATAAAAACGTGACAACCTCGGCTTTCAATGGTTGGGAGGTTCAAAGTGGAATGCCAGGAAGACTATCTGGGTCAAGTCTTTTCTGAAGCAGGGACTTTCTTTTTCTAGTCAAGGATCAATCAGGGAAGTTCTGAAGGCCTTTTCTCAAGGTGACTTTTCTTACTAAAGGAAGAATTCTTTAAAATGATGCCCAGGTCCTCCCACTGCCTAAGGTGAAGGGATGGAGCTTTGAAGATTCTGGACATGGAATAAAGGGCATTGTTTTCTGGACCCCAGAGACCCAGGTGGCTGCATTAAGCCTTTATGAACTTGGACAGCCTGCCTCCACTTTTGGGGTAAAGTTCATGTATTATTTATATATGAAGTTAAAAAGAAATAACCTTTCCCTTTTATGAAATGATGCCTACACATAGATGAGTCTAATGGTACCATGATTTAGAATATATTCATCTGACAAAGAAATTGAAAGAATAATGGAAACCTGGTAGGATTCAGTATGCCTGTGATTTCAGACTCACTAGTAGAAATCAGCAGACAAGGCATTTACCTGCAAATGAATCTCCTTTATAATCTGGAAAAGATAACTGGGCATCTCCTGCTAATGCAACTGATTAGCAAAGACTCTCTTAGAGAATTAATAGATGGAAATGACAAACCACGTTTATCCTAAGAACTCAGACACATTGTTTTCCTTAATTTCTGCTATTAAAACCAAAATACAATTTAGAAAATCATAATGTAATAAAATTCTAGTTTTCCTTAGTTGAAATAAGTCTCCTAAATAATTTTTTAAAAAAGGATGTAAATATCCTTAAAAGACTAATGACATTTCACAGGTAATGCAATTTAGAAAGAAACACTTCCATGTTTTCTTTTCCAACAATGTGCATTTTTGTAAACTGCTATAAATTGCAATTCAAAAGCACTGATCTCGCCATCCCCAATCATTTTTTATACTGATCAAATGAATGCAGATACTCCCATTTGGGAGGGGCGACATGACATTTCACTTGGCTGTTCTAAACAGGTCACAGACCTTTCACAGACCCTAAGGCAGTGGGAGGGAGCTCTTTACTAAACCGTGTAACCAAATCAAACCAATGGTTACCCCTTTTCAAAACCATTGGAATGGTTTGCACAATGCTATTCACATAGCAGCACAGAAACTGAAAGGATGGTCATCCAATGGAAATTTCTTTCCTTTTGTCTAAACTTGCAAGCTCAAAAAAGTAATACTTGAAGGAAAACAATTACATTTGCTATGATAAAAATCAACAATAAACATGCTTTTTTAGTGACACCTCATGGCATAGCTGTAGCCAACCATTGGTATGTATATATATGCACATGTATGTATGTATATGTATGTCTATTTATTGGAGATGTTGCTTTGTTTGAAACCTTAGGCACAAAGACACAACATGGCTGCCCTGGAGATGACCTATTGCTTTCAAGTTGCTTGAACACATCAGAATTTCCATTGTTGAGGTTGATTAATTGAAACTGATAAGTTACCATGAATAAAGATTGTTTTTCTGTTTAATGTGGTGGGCCTGATTTGGTAAATGCCTCATTCATGTAGCTTTGCAGTGCAGCATATGGGCAAGAGTCATTCAGTATCACAAACATATACAATTTATTATGCTTGTATGGGCACAACCAAAAGGCCTTTCTATTTTAATGACAAAGTTTCAATGAAAAATTCCATTTAAAGAGTCACTAGTACATGAAGTGTGATTTTGTAATTTACTTTTAGAGTTTCTATCTCTGCATTTCTGTGAATAGTTTAAAAGGTATACTATTTAAATACAGTAAGAAAAAATTCATGTATCCAAATCATACCTTAGCATTAGTCATGGGGATACAACAGACTTTCTCTTAAATGTTGGCAGACATATGAAGGAAAAGTACTTTATCATCTAATGCTACCTTGAGTGCCATACTATTGATAAAGTTACTATAATGATAGTTCGCACTGCCCAGTTTACAAAAAAAGTAAATAAAAAATGCAAGAGATTAGTGAATAGCATGTCAACTTCCTGACATTTTTTTCTTAATGAAATTAGAAAACAATATTTAAAAATAATTTAGAGACTATTATATGAAAAAAGAGTAAATTTATTAATTTTCCCACAGTTTAATTATTGTTAGGCTCCTTTACCTGAAAACTGATGTCACTTTTTAAAGATTGAACTACGTAAAAACTGTCATGAATATTTAATGGTTTAATAAGTAATGGTTATAATTTGTCATAATGATGTTGTACTGAAATGTTTTTCCCTTTCTTAAGCTGCTCATGTAATTACTGGAATAGTAATAACAAAAAATATGAAAAACATGCTAATTAACTAAATAAATGATTGTATCAAACCATCAAAGAGATAGTTACCATATTCAGCCTTTAATGTCTTATCAAATAAATTCTCTGGTTATTCATGTCCATGAAGTAGTTCAAGTTCACCCAACATTTCTCAATTAAATTAGATGGGTATTCTCAGTGCAGCTCTTCTGGAGAGTAATAAAGCACATTGGTCACAGCTGACCACAGCTAGTATGTGTTTCATAAAGGACTGGATGTCCATTGGAAAGCTAATCAGTGCACCATCACTTGTAAAATTCCCTCCTGTATTTTGAAGTGATAATCTGTATCTAATTTTTAAAGAAAAATTTACTCTCCTTTCACTCTTCTGAGGCCAATTTCTTTTCTGGACCTGAATAGAGATCATTGGTGAAACAGTACCAAATAGCTTTGGTATGTGTATAACAAAAACCCACCTCTTTGTAGAACATAACAAATTATGCAATGTTCACAGATGCGTTTCACATTGTGCCTTTTGTGAGAAAATGAAGGCCCAACTCTGTTCCCCACCCCCTTCTCTATGAAAGACTGGGCTCTCAATGCAATCTGTTTTAATCCTAGGGAAAAATAAATATACTTTAATATGGAAGCTTCAGATAATTATTCTTAATGGGATTTTCATTTGGTCTATGTAATTTGCACAAGGATGAATTTGAAGTCATAGCACCTATACATTCCTATAAGCAAACAACTTGTGTCCTAATGATTAAAGTTTTCATTGCTACTGTATAACCTACATTTGATGTTTGAATATTTTGTTGAAGTGCTGTTTTTACATAATTTCATGTTTGAGTATGTTACCAAAGAAATACAGTAATTTTTCAGGTACAATTTTTAAAATATACACACTGAAAACATTTTAGATTTTTGTTTCTACATTTTCATTTTTGATCGATCTTTCCCAGTTTTATTAAGCCATAATTGGAACTCAGCAGTGTGTAAATTTAAGTATAAAATATAACTTGACTTACATATAATGTGACATGATTACCATAAACAATTTAGTTAACATACATATCATACAAAAAGAGAGAAAACATTTTTTCCCATTGTGATAAGAACTCTTAATATCTGCTCTCTTAACAACTTTCAAATATACCATATGGCAGTGTTACCTGTAGTCATCATGTTGTATATAACATTACTTATCTAACTGGAAGTTTGTATATTTTGACCATCTTCATCCAATTCCCCCACCTTCCTATGGGGGAAGAGGCTATTAAAAGACAATCCTGAGTAATGAGGTAGCAATTTCTGCAGTAATGTGAAGAATGCAGAAAGGCCTCAGGCCCACCCTTCTCAGCGACCTCTGTAAATCCTGGTATTACTTTTATTGAATGTGCTAGTCTTTGAGTGTCCATCTTAGAAAATACCTTCCCAGAACTGAGAGGTCTCTCTTCAGTGCCTAGTGCAGGGATTTGCTTCTGGTAGGTGTTCATAAAGTCTGTTGAACGAGTGGATGGATTGATAAAGAAAAGGTGAAACCAGAAGGTTAAGCATTGTGGCCTCTTGGTATATATGACCTTAGTACCAGAAGGTTAAGCATTGTGGCCCCTTGGTATATATGACCTTAGTATTCACTCCCACAGGATGAAACCACAGGCTGTTTGGTTTGTTTCAGAAATTCATACTGAGAGCCAGGAATAAAGCTCTTTGATAACAGAGGCTAAGCATGCTTCATGTTGGATGAAGAACAAATTCACTCTTTGAAGCCAGAAGCTGAAATTAAAGGAAATTGACATGGGGGTAACAAGAACAGTTTCTAATATGGGGCTATGGTTTTATAAAAAGCTATGAGACTAGGGGGGCTCTAGGGCAAAACTTACTTTACATTTAGAAACTGAGTCAAGCCACCTGATGGCTTGGGGACTTCAAGACCCTAATGTTATAGCAGATCAGGCACCTTCAAGCTTATAAGAATGGGTTGTGGATTGGGAGTGAGACTGGCACAAATAGAAGCAGTCACATAACTGTATTCAGGGAGAGAGAGAAAGAGAGAGAGAGAGAGAGAGAGAGAGAAAAGGGGAGTATATATTTAACATTCATATATACTAAAACATATAGAATAGAATGAGAGATATTTGAGTCTGTAAAACAAAGTTTTGATATGAACAAAATAATAGAAAGCTTGGAAACACAACAACAAGATAAGTCATTAGAACATGAATTCACTCCAAATAAATGTAAGTTGATGAAATAGTCTGACTACAATTTTTAAATGTCTGTGTTTAGTACTCAAATAAATAATTGATAATAATCCATTAAAAAAATAAACAAATTATTATACAAAACAGGACAGAATAAAATAAGGACTAGTGGCTATGAAAAAGAACCAACTAAAAAAAAATCATTAAAGGAAAACATAGGATAAAGTGGGTACCGCTGAAGAGAAAATTAGAAAATTAGAAGGTAGTATTTGAAGATTAATTTAGAAAATTTATATTAGAGGCCTAGAGAAGAAGCTGACAAGAAAGAAGAAAATAATGTAGAGAATGTTGTACAAGCAATACCTATACTACAAAGACAGTAGCTGAGAGACTTCTAGAAGTAAACTAATCACTAGATACAAATTATGCTCTGAATATTAATAAAGATAAATATGCCATTGAATTCGCTGTAATAAAACTACAGATCATCAAGAATGAAAACTAAACTACTACTGCTTTAAAAACTACCATAAAGAAAACATAAAATGTTCACAAGTGATTGAAAAATTGATAATAAACTTCAAATAACCATGAGCAGAGGCTC
This sequence comes from Myotis yumanensis, assembly GCF_028538775.1. Classification (NCBI taxonomy): domain Eukaryota; kingdom Metazoa; phylum Chordata; class Mammalia; order Chiroptera; family Vespertilionidae; genus Myotis; species Myotis yumanensis. The sequence goes on from NW_027223752.1 coordinate 145,893,817, forward strand.
ACTTAATGGTACAATAACAAAGTATGGAGGAAAAAATAATTGCCAATTTAGAATTTCATATCTTGCTAAACTACCATAAAAGTGTAGAAAAATTAAAATAAACAATTTACCAATGATTGGGCCTCACTAAACAAATTATCAAAGTAACAATATTTTTAACATACATATATACTAAAACATATACATAAACTTATACATATGCACTAAAGGAAATAGAGCTTGTAGCTTTCAATCCAGCAGAGAGGAAAATAAAAAAAAATATAGAACTAACAATCCAAAAGAAAGCATGAAAAAAACAATAGGAAGTAAAGCAAAATATCAGAAAATAAAAAAATATGGTAGAAATAAGTCTAAAGTTATCAATAATTATAACGTTGTAAATAGAATACATTGTTATAAATAGAACAGTTAAAATGTAGATCTTATCAGAGAGAACTAAAATAAAAATATCTAATTTTAAGTTGCTTAAAAGAGAAAAGCAAAATTTAAAAAATCATAAAAAGATTGAAAATAGCCTGGCCAGGTGGGTTAGTTGTTTGGAGCTTTGACCTGTACACTAAAAGGTTGTGGGCTCAATTCCTGGTCAGAGAACATACCTGTTTTGTAGGTTCAATCCCCAGTTGGGGCACATAGAAGAGGCAACTGATTGATGTTTCTCACATCGATGTTTCTCTCTCTCTCATTCTCTCTCTCTCTCTCTCTCTCTCTCTCTCCTGTCTCTCTCTTACTCTCTTGCTCTCTGGTCCTCTCTCTCTAAAATCAATTAAAAAAACATATCCTTGGTGAGGATAAAAAATTAAAAAAGAGATTGAAAATAAAAGGATGAAAAAAGAGGTATAATGCAATACTAAGAAAACAAAAGCTATTACAGTGTTGTTTACAGCAGAATTTAAAGCATCGAGGAATTACTAGAAATAAAGGGGAACACTGCATGCAATAATTCACCAAGGAAAATATAATAAATTAGGATGCATTTATAACCTTAAAATAGGAAGAACAAAAATTAACAGTTACTAAGAGGAGCTGGTAAATTCTTACACATAGTGAGATATTTTTACATTCTTTCAGAAAATAAGATATTAAAGACAAAATAGGTTAGAATAATAGAAAATACTCAAATTAATATAATGACCTAATAAATGTGAAAATATGTACTGAAAAAATAGAAAATAAAACCATTTTCAAGGTAATACAAATACTTCAAAATACTTTACAAAGGAAGTCTGTACAAATTTTCAATGTCTTACAAATTACAACCTCTGACTTAAATGAAATTAAATTAGAAGTCGTTAAAAGTAAAGCAATCAAATGGACCTGAATAGTATTCTGCTTTCTCTGAGTAAGCCAGTCAGAGGAAGACAAGTACCATATGATTTTAATGAACAAAATGAATTAACAAATAAAATAGAAACAGAGTCATAGAAACAGAGAACAGACTGACAGCTGTCAGAGGGGAAGGGGGTTGGTGGGGGTCTGAGTGAAAAAGATGAAGGTATTAAGAAAAAAAACTCTCATAGACACAGAAAATAGTACACTGGTGATTACCATAGGGAAAGGGGATGGGGGGAGGTAGAAGAAGGTAAAGGGGGAATAAATGGTGATGGAAGGAGACTTGACTTGGTGAACACACAATACAGTATAAAGACAATGTATTATAGAACTGTACACCTGAAACCTATATAATTTTATTAACCAATGTCACTCCAATAGATTCAATATAAAATAAAAAATAAATAAAATAAAATACACTACAAAAAAAGTAAATCTATCTCTTTAATAAAGACAGTTTAAAAACTCACATGTTAAACAGGCAATCATGATGGTAATAAAATATTCAGAACTAAGCACCAATTGAAATACCATATGTCAAAATTTATGGGATACAACTAAAATACTTCTTATAGTCATAAATGCATTTATTAAAATATAGTAAAAACAAAAAGAAATGAGTAAAATAGAGAAAAAGAACAGAAAAGTCTTTCAAAATAGAAGGAAATAATAGATAAAATACGTAAATTAAATCATAAAACCAAAAATACAGTAGATTAAATAAACAAACCCAAAATTAGTACTTTAGAAAAACTAAAATTTATAAAAAAATCTTTAGCTGGAATGAGAACAAATGGTAAATATATAAAATAATGTTAGGAGAGGAACCAAGATGGTGGCATAGGTAAATGCCTGTACCCACTGCCTAACACAACCACATCAAAATTACAACTAAAATATAGAACAATCATCATCCAGAATTGCCTGAAAGCTGTCCTCCAATTAGAGAAGTAAAGAAAGCAAACTGAGACTGATAAGAGGTGTGGAGGTGCGGAACTGGCTGGTTCGGCACCTAAGTGTGCCCCTTTTTTAATCTGGAGGGAGATCATCTCTTTGGAGGGTGCCTGGAGAAGCAAGGGGTCCTAGCCCCACTCAAGACCCCCAGCCTAGGGTCCCAGAGGTGGGAAAAGAAGTCCTATGGTCAGTAAGAACTACGGGCTGTAATAACCAGTTCAGATTGGGGCTCAGTGACACAGAGGCTGCTGGAGACTCAGCTGTTCCTCTTAAAAGGTTAGCACCAGGAACTGAATTTACAAGGTCTCACTTCCTTTGAGCTACAGCACCAGGGCAAGGCTCTAGGGAACATAGACATATACAAGGAGGAACTGGATTGTCTGGCATTGGGGTATGAATTCAGGGGCGGCTTTCTCCCAGATGGAGGTGCTTCCAGGGATCCTTGTTCCTTGCTGGGATCTTCTAGGCCATAGGGATGACTGGCAGCGATTTATGTTTGCTCTGCCTCAGGGATTCCCTAAGACCCTGCCTCATCCAATTTACAACCCCACCCAAGCTCTGTGCAATGGCTTTTGCATATGAATGGCCTGTCCTTGCTCAGGCTAAAATCTCTCAACAAGCTAACGCTGGATCAGGGAGCACCAAACCTATCAATAAAAGACCCAAGACCCAGCACTAGACCCAGCCTGCCTTGCTTCATTGCTGGGCCTCATCTGGGCACCTCCAAACATGATACAAAGAGGAGGAATCTGAAGATCTCTCCGTAGTTCCTGCTGGGTTGGCCCAGGCAGTGGCTGACTTTGCACCTCCTTGGAGACCCAAGAGCCAGTGTACCCAGTGGTCAGTGTCAGATCATACCAGATTACAAATCTAGACATCCATAAGTGACACACTCAAGGGGTAGACTCAATGAGCAACAAAGCTCCATTGAAGGAAGTCCTGCTCCATAGGGGTATCTGTTGTACAGCAGCTCTCCCATTGTAGTTGCAGTTGGTCCTCACAGCCAATTAGCTTGGCGGTCAATTCCTTCCAGTGACAGCAACAGCAATAAAGTCTCAACTACAACAAGACTGTGCTTACAGCTCACCAAGGGGTGCACCTAGAGCTCCTAGCTCCAATGACTGGGGAGGCTGAGTCACAGGCCCTATAAAACACCTACTACACAAGGCCATTTTACCAATTCAAGGAGACATAGCAGCTCTACCCAATACATAGAAACAAACACAGGGAAGCAGCCAAAATATGGTGACAAAGAAACATGTCACAAATGAAAGAAATGGAAAAAAGCAACCTACTGGATATAGAGTTCAAAACCATGGTTATAAGAATCTTCTAGAAACTTCCAAATAAATGGAAAAGGACCAGTCAGAAATCAAACATACACTGACTGAAATAAAGAATAATATACAGGGATTGAGCAGTAGAGTAGAGGATTCTGAGAATCAAATCAATGATTTGAAATATGAGGAAGCAAAAAACACCCAATCAGAAGAGCAAAAAGAAAAAAGAATCCAAAAATATGGAGATAGTGTAAGGAGCCTCTGGGACAACTTCAAGCATACCAACATTGGAATTATGGGGTTGCCAGAAGAAGAGAGAGAGCAAGATATTAAAAACCTATTTGAAGAAATAATGACAGAAAACTTCCTCTACCTGGTGAAAGAAATAGACTAAAAGTCCAGGAAGCACAGAGAGTCCCAAATAAGAGGAACCAAAAGAGACCTCTACCAAGACACATCAAAATTAAAATACCAAGGGCTAAAGACAAAGAGAGAATCTTCAAAGCAGCAAGAGAAAAGCAGTTAGTTACCTACAGGAAATGCCCATATGACTGTCAGCTGATTTCTCAACAAAAACTATGCAGACCAGAAGGGAGTGGTAAGAAATATTCAAAGTGATGAATAGCAAGGACCTACAACCAAGATTACCCAGCAAAGCTATCATTTAGAATTGAAGGTCAGTTAAAGAGCTTCCCAGACAAGAAAAAGCTAAAGGATTTCATCACCACCAAACCAGTATTATATGAAATGTTGAATGGCATTCTTTAAGAAGAGAAAGAAGAAGAAAAAAAAGATAAAAAATATGAACAAAAAAAGGCAACAAATATATACTTATCAAAAATAGAATCTAAAAATCAAAATAAATGAATAAGAAATCCGATTAACAGAATAAACTGATAAAATAGAATCAGAGACATGGAAATGGAAAAAACTAAAGATTCTCAGAGAGAAGGGGGTGGGGAGGTGGGAAGAGATTAAACAAAGAATTTATATGCATATATGCATTACCTATGGACACAGACAATGGGGTGGCAAAGGCCTGGGGTGGGGTGGGAACTGGATGGAGGGGACAATGGAGGGGGGTACAAAAGAAGAACATCTGTAATAATCTCAATAACAAAGATTGAAAATATATAAAAATTAAAAAATAATGTTTGGGACAGAAAGAGGGACATAATTGCAGAGATTATAGAATCCATAATTCTATAATCTGGCCCTCTAGCAACTTCAGTGCCAAATTGAAGATACCTTTGTTGACTTAATAAAGAAGAACTGACAAGCCTACATCATATTTAACGGTGACACTCTAGAAACTGCCCTACTATGAGAGAAGCAAGACAAATTGCCACTGACTGCTCTATTCAGCATTCTACTGACAATGGTAAGCCAGTGCAACAAGAAAAGAAAAAAATAAGCTGTACTTATAGATTGTAAGAGACAAGTGTTTTAAATTATAGAAATGACAAGAGACTTTTCAGACAAGCTATTAGAACCAATAGAGCTCAGCAAGTTTGCTGTAGCCAAGATCAAAATACAAAATCCACAGTAATAGGTATTTAGAATGTCATAGAAACACATTACATTCATAATAGTACAAAACTATGTTACTTATACCTAAAGTTACTTAGAAACAAATCTAATAAAAGATGTACAAGGCCTTTATAAGGATATTACAAAACATTGTTGAAGAAGATATAAGAATTTCCAAATCAATGGAATGTTATATTCATAGATGGGAGGACTCAATGACTTAAAACTTTTAATTCTTTCTAGATCAATCTTTAAAATAAAATACTGATAGATTTTTCCATGGATCTTGAAATGATAAACCTAAAATTTCTATGAAAAATTAAAGAACCAAGACAGGCTAAAACAACTTTGAAAAACAAGATGGGCATGTCAAGTGCACCCTTAATTGAGCTTGAAATGACATCCTTGCAAATGAAAGATACCATATATTTATTTCTTTCAACTGGAGGAACCCCAACTTTGAAACCTGAGGGAATAAATTGAGATTATAAAAGTGGGTTTATAAATTTCAGTGTGCAGAAATGTCACTGGACTTTAATCCTCTACCTATCATATTCCTGGTTAATTCAACTTCTTTAATGTAGGTTTCTCATCTTGAAATAAACAATCACATGGAAAAAAGTAGGTCATTGGAAGAACTACATTGTCTACTATTAAATTCTACACAAATGTAAGCTAGAAGGGGCCAAAAAAAGTAATAATTTTATTATTTGGGCTTTTATATCAGTAATAATGAATTGAGAAAAGGCTTAATTTCCTTAAAGACATATTTAATGTAGAAACTATTTTTTAAAAATATATTTTATTGACACACAGAACCTAGAGACAGGACTTGGCTGGAGATCCTAGACAGAACCTAGAGACAGAACCTAGCAAGAGAACATGGCAAAAGATCCTGGACAGAACCTGGCGACCGAACCTGGCTGGAGAACCTAGCGAGAGAACGTGGCACCAGAACTTGGCTGGAGATCCTGACCAGAACTTGGCTGGAGATCCTGGCTAGAGATGAGAACCTGGCTGGAGAACCTGGCAACAGAACCTGGCTGAGGAACCCAACTATGATGATCACCTGAATGCTGCCTCCGTGCCATTCCTTCTTCACCTACTCCGTCCACACCTATGGGGAACCCCTGGACCTGCTGGGGTTGGACCCCAACAATTGTATACAAATAAAATGGGTAAAATATATATATATATATTAATGATTTTTTACAGAGAGGAAGGGAGAGAGATAGAGAGCCAGAAACATCGATGAGAGAGAAACATCGATCAGCTGCCTCCTGCACACCCCCGACTGGGGATGTGCCCGCAACCAAGGTACATGCCCCTGACTGGAATCGAACCCGGGTCTCCTGAGTCCGCAGGCTGACGCTCCATCCACTGAGCCAAACCGGCTACGGCAAAATTATTTTTATTATGAAATATTTCAAACATTCAGAAAATACATAAGTAACTGTTGAATACCACCTGGCTCTGTTAGATTTTGTCATGCATGATTCATAAAATAGTAAAGCACTGAAGCTAGAGTTGAAGCTTCCTGATAACCATATCTTTCCCTCCCTGATTTTAGTGTTTGTCAATCTTGCATATTTTAAAATATTTCCATAAACACATACACACATATATACGACATATATATAGACATATATATATATAATTATGCTATATAACACATATATAACATCATTAGGCATGTTTTCAAGCATTATATCAATGATAGTGGAATGCAATGTATATATTTTTTCGCATAAATATTATATCTTAACATTTAATTACAGTATTTTGCTATATGTAGCCTGAGTTCACTAATTTTGCCTGTTGTGTAGTATATTCCTTTGAGTGAATATACTACAATGTATTCATTCTCCTGTTGATGGGAACTTAGAATATTTTTAATTACTTACAGTCATAAACACAGCTGCTATAAACATCCCTGTATATTTCTCATAGTCATATGTGCAAGTGTTTCACTAGTAAATACCTACAAATGGAATTGCTGAGTCTCAGAGTATATACATCTTTAACTTTGCTAGATACTGTCAAATTGTGCTACTAAATGTTACACTAATTTACACTCATAGTAGTAGTTTATGAATTTGAATTGTTCCATATTCTTTTTTTAAAAAATATATTTAATTGATTTTTTACAGAGAGGAAGGGAGAGAGATAGAGAGTTAGAAACATCGATGAGAGAGAAACATCGACCAGCCGCCTCTTGCACATCTCCCACTGGGGATGTGCCCACAACCCAGGTACATGCCCTTGACCGGAATTGAACCTGGGACCTTTCAGTCCGCAGGCCGACGCTTTATCCACTGAGCCAAACCGGTTTAGGCGGTTGTTCCATATTCTTATTAACACTTGAGGTGGCCAAACTTTTGCTTTTTGCCAATCTGATGGGTATGAAATTCTATCTCATTTTCATATTTAAAATTCTTGGTACCTAGTGTGGAACAACATCTGAATAGCATGACATACATAAGTATCATTGCTGATCAAGTTCATCCTATCATTTTGATGGCGTATCCCAATAGAGATGGCTTCTTCCAACAAGACAATGTGCCATGCCACAGTGCTCATATTTTGCAGGAGTTGTTTCAAGAACATGAGGGAGACTTTACCTTGCTTAGGTGGCACCCACAATCACCAGATCTCAATCCAATTGAGCATTTGTGGGACAAAGTTAAAAGAGCCATCAGGCAGCTGGTTCCACAACCATCAAATCTCACAGAACTGGACAGTGCTATTCATCAGGCATGGTGTCAGATTCCTCCCATCACCTTTCAACATCTTGTGGAGTCAATGCCAAGAAGAATCGCCGCAGTATTGAAGGCAAAAGGTGGCCCAATGAAGTACTGATGGGGTGGTCATAATAATCTGGCCACTCAGTGTATGTATGTGTATGTTTGTGTATATATCTTCCACATTCAAAGGCTGTTAAATCGCTTTGTTTACCCATATCTTCAGAAAAAAACCACTTCCACTGTCATGGTAAACAACCTGCTTCCCTATTTATAATGGTCTGGCCCTCTAGCAACTTCAGTGCCAAATTATAGCTAATTTGCCTACAAATGTCAGGTGGTCATAATAATCTGCCACTCAATGTATATGGGTTATGTTTTCTTATCCATTCAGCTATACTATGTGTTTTTATTGGACAATTTAATTCATTTACATTTAAGTTTATTATTGATAGGTACTTATTTGTTGCCATTTTAATTCTTTATGCTTGTGTGCCTCTCTCTCTTGCTCTATTTCTTCATCTTATAGCTGCCCCTTTAGCATTTCTTGCAGTGCTGGTTTGGTGGTAATAAACTCTTTTAGCCTTTTTTTTTTTGGCCTTTATTTTACATTCCATTTTGAATGATAGCCTTGCTGGATAGAGTAGTCTTGGATTAAGTCCCTTCCTTTTCATTACTTTGTATACCTCATACCACTCCCTTTTGGCCTGAAGTGTTTCTATTGAGAATTCAGCTGACAGTTTATTGGGAACTCCCTTGCTGGTGTTTGTCTTTCTATTACAGCCTTTAAGATTCTTGCTTTGTCTTTAATGATTGCCATTTTAATTATGATGGTCCTGGGTATGGGTCTTTTAAAATTCTTCTTGATTGGGACTCTCTGTCTCTTCTCAAATTGAGTGAATTTTTTCCTTCACCAGGTTAGGAAAATTTTCTGCCATTATTTCTTCAAATAGGTTCTCTATTCCTTGCTCAGATTCTTCTCCTTCTAGTATCCCTATAATGCAAATGCTGTTACATTTCATGTTGTTCCAAAGCTCTCTTACATTCTCCTCCTGCTTTAAAATTGTTGTTTTTTTCCCCCAATTGCTGCTCTGAATGGGTGTGTGTGTGTGTTTTCTACCTTGTCTTCTAATTTGCTGATTTGGTCTTCTGCTTCTACTAGTCTACTGTTGTTTCCTTCCACGGTATTTTTAATTCAATTGTCATTTTTCATTTGTGCTTGATTCTCATTGATGGTTTCTACCCTTTTCTTTATGCTGCTATAGTTCTCATTAAGTTCCATGATGTTCTCATTAATTGGCTTGTAGTTCTCACTAAGTTGTTTGAGTATTCTTATAACCATTAGTTTGAATTTTTCTTCTGACAAATTGCTTGCTTCCATTTCATTTAGTTTCTTTTCTGGCGATTCCTCCTTTTCTTTCACTTGGGGGTTGTTTCTTTGTCTCAACATTTTTACTGTTCCTTTGTGTTTGTTTCTATGTATTAGATCAAACTGCTGTGCCTCCCAGCCTTTATGGAGTGGTATTATGTAGTAGATGCTTTGTGGAACCTGGTAGTGCAGTCTCTTAGATCTCCTGAGTTGGGTACTCTAGAAATGCCCCTTGTTTGTGTTATGTGGGTTCTCCTGTTTTAATTGGGTCTTGAATGTTGTTGTCTTGTTTGTGGATGGGATCTTCTCTCAGGCTGGCTGACTATGAGGCTCATCCCCAATCATGTCATGAGAGCTGTTGTGGAGGTGCTGACAGAACAGAACAAAATACAGCACAACAAAACATGAAACAAAGAAACAAAACAAAAACATAAACAAGACCCCTACGACAACAAAAATAACCACCAGAGAGGAGAAAATTAGGAAAGAGAAAAGAAAGCAAGAATTATAGAAAAGAAAGAAAATATGAGGAGAAAAAAAGCAAGCCAAAACCAAAATGGTATGGGGGGGGGGGGGGGGGGGATGAAAAAGGAATATGAAGGGACAGAGATAAAATAAAGAAAATAAGAATAAATAATAGGGGAATAGGGGAAGGAAAACAGTTTAAAATAAAAGAGGAAGAAAATATTTATAAAGGAGAATAGAGGAGAAAGCAAATCGACCCAAAATAAGAAAAGGAAAAAAAAATATATGAGAAAGCAGGAGACCAAGAAAAAAATGAGTAGGAAAATGGGAGAGATAAATTAGATATATGAACAAAACAGTGGCGATTAAAATAATAACAGATCAATGAAGCAGAGAGATGAAGATAAATGAAAAAAAAGAAAGGGAAGAATTAAAAAGGAGAGAATACAGTGAAACGGTATTTGTCTCAGCAGAGTTTAGTGCCTCATGGGAGTTCCATTTGGATCCTGCTTTTCTGATGACTGTGGCTGACTATTCCGTCTGCCAATTCTGAGTTTCCCATGAGGTACATGGGTGCTAACCACTGTCAGAAACTATCCTCCTTTGGTTTTCAGCAACCTGCTTGAAGCTCCAAGTGATCAACAGTTTGTGGCTGTCTCCACAGGACTTGACTGCATGTGGGAGGGGCCCAGCTGCCCTCTAAACATAGGGCCCTGGCTGGGTCAGTACCTTCCCCAGGTCCCTGGGCTCTGCCTGGAGGTCTTCACTTGCCAGCCAGCTGTCAATCGTAATCACTCAAAAGTCTGTTTCTGAAAGGGCTTTAGATAGAATCTGGAGTCTAGACCTGTGTGTCTCCATGAGGGGGAGATGCTGTTCAGATTTCAGGGGAAGTGGTGGGTGAGTTTCCCTTCCCTGAGCTACTCCTCTGTGAGTGGCCCAGAATAGTACTCTGCCCTCGACTGGGTGGAGATCCTCATATGCAGTCTAGTGGGATCAGTTGGAAACCTGGAGTTTCTATCAGCTCTCCTGGTGCAAGGGGAGGCACTAGCCAGGTTCCCAGGATAGTGGGGCAGGACAGCCCCACCCCCAATTCAAACTCTCCCTGAGACTGATCAAATGGGCAGGCTTGGCCTCTATGGCTGAATCCTTGGCAAAGGTCAAGATGCAGGGTGGGCAGGCAGGGCTCCTGAGGGTGTGGTGGTCTGTATTACTTAGGGCAGGGTTTTCTCATTTTCCTGAGCTGTGGCTTCTGGGAGTGGCTAGCTTCTCTCAGGAAAAATGAGCATTTCAGTGTGGAGGTATACGGCTGAACCCAGGACTCCCAGCTGCTGCTTTTCCACATCTTCCTCCAATGCTTCCCACCCCAGCCTCTCCTTAGGCACCTCGAGCCCACACAGACTTCCCTACACCAAAGCCTCAGGTGAGCAGCTGCAAATGAAACTCCTGTGTCCTGGGTTAAAATAAACCACACAAAACAAAAACCAGAAACTGAGGTGTTTTTTGTTGTTGTTTGTTTTGTTTTTAAAATATATTTTATTGATTTTTTACAGAGAGGTAGGGAGAGAGATAGAGAGTTAGAAACATCGATCAGCTGCCTCCTGCACATCTCCCACTGGGGATGTGCCCGCAACCCAGGTACATGCCCTTGACCGGAATCGAACCTGGGACCTTTCAATCCGCAGGCTGACGCTTTATCCACTGAGCCAAACCGGTTTTGGCAGAAACTGAGGTTTTCTCTCCAACCAGCTCCAGCCTACTGGCTCCAGACCGCCTGGTGGCAAACAACCCTGCCACCTTTCATGTCTGGATGTAATGTGCGCTGCCGGTCTCAGCTCTGGTTTCATATCTCACAGATGAATATGGTGCCCAGCCTGGGTTCTAGGCCTCAAACTTCTGAAGGAAAAGATCTTCCCGTAGCCAAGAGCTCCCTCCTCACTCTGGGCCTGACGCCTGTGAGGTCAGCCCCTCCCACCACCTCACCCTTCTTACCAGCCTCCAGGGAGTTTCTCTCCTTCCGGGACATAAGTCTCTTCCTCTTCTGGACCTCACCTGGTACTCTTAGCTCTTTTCTTTGCCCTTGAGCACTCCCTGTATTTGGAAAGGCATACTATGAGATATGGCACTGATCTTCCAGGTTTTATCATTTAATATTTACATCTAATATTGTAAATTCCATGCCTCAAGTAGAAAATATCTTTAGAGATAAACGTATCCCTATGTTCATTGCAACATTATTCATGGTAGCCAAGACATGGAAATAAAGTGGATAATTGGATAAAGAAGATGTGGTACATATATACAATGGAATACTATTCAGCCATAAGGAAGAATGAAATACTGCCATTTGCAACAACATGGATGAATCTTGAGAGTATTATACTAAGCAAAATAAATCAAATGGAAAAGGATAAAAACAACATGACTTCATTCATCTGTGAGATATGAAACAGAAAGCAGTAAACAAACAAGCAGAACAAACTCATGGACACAGACAATAGTATGGTGGTTTCCTGAGACCAGAGGGACAAACATATGGTAACAGAAAAAGACTAGACTTTGGGTAGTGATTATACAATGCAATATACAGACAATATATTATAGGATGTATACTTGAAACTTATATAATGTTATTAACCAATATCACCCTAATAAATGTAACTTAAATTTCATAATTAAATGTTGGAAAATATTAAAAAATAAAATATTAACAAATATTACAATATTTAGAATATAGATATACAGAACAAGGAAATTCTTAGGAAAAGTTGGTTGAGAATCATTTTAAGTCTCAAAGACAAAAATGGAATCTATAGCTTAGAAATATACCATTTGAATAATAAGTAGTTGGTGACAATAAAAAAAGTAGTAGACAAGTTGGTGGCGGTAATATTAACATTTACAAACACCTTAATAATTATATTTAGTCAATCAGGTTAGTTCTGGTACTTAATTCATAATTCATTGATTAATTCCTTCTTCTACCATTTTTGTACCATCAATTCGTACTAAATAATGTTATATATTGTAGTATATGTATTAATATTATTAAATATGCATTTGGATATGAATTTGAAAACCTTACTACATTATATTGATTATAGTTGAAGTCTAGAAGCAATATGTAAAATAATTCTAACACTTATGCCCAAAATATTTTTTGTCTTTTTATCTGCTAAGTTCCAATATCTTGTTACTGTTAAAATTATTTTTGCGTTAAAAATCAAAACACTTTCAATCAATATTTATTTTTATACATTTTTAACTACGCTTAGTAAAAACAAAGCAAAAATTTTCAGGTCCAAAATTTCAAAGGATGAAAAGAAAGAATTTCAAATGCTTTCATATATATTGAGATTGTCCTACTATTCCTTAAAAGCCTTTCAATCACCTCTTGGATGTTTCTTCCCTAATATCTCAGAGAATTAACAACACAATGTAATCTAGGTTTGAATTTGGGTTCCTCCTGTGTTTAAGATATTTATGTTTGAGCTTTCCCTCACAGACAAGCCACTTAAAGAGTCACTGTTACTTTGAGGTTTTATCTATGAGATTTGTGTCTTTGGGGCTCATTAAGGACATTTACAAAGATTACAATGTCAATAGCACCTAATTTCTGGACTGTGAGAAAGGTCTTCTTGAGTACATAAAATCTGTGGCTGTGCACAGTACACAATGGGCAGCTCAGATCCCAAATTTTATCACACTTAAGTAGCAAACAAATTAATAATGTTACCTGGGCTCTTTCGGGATAATTACCACTGAGTAAAAAACTGCTTTGAAATTTTGCAGATAGTATTGTACCTCATTTTTTATTCCCTGTGATTAACAAAGATTTATTTACCGCTTTATCTCTTTTTCTATGTTGCATGACTCTCTGTTGTTCCCTTTAAAGATTTTTGAATTAAAACTTGCAACATACAAAGTTATTTTCAATCTGCTTAGGAAAGATATATTACCTGATAAAATGTTATTGTAAAATATATGTTTTATTTCACTTTTTGCATAGCTACTATATATATTAACACTAATGGTGGATTTTATTTTTATAGCTATGTCTGGTAGAAAATTAGTTACTGAAAAACTAACAGAGAGAGTAGCTCTTTTAAATCATTAATCTGCTGCTTAGGTCAAAACACAGACTTTATTTGGGGGACCGGGGATTCTATCATCAATAGCTTGGGGGGAAAGGTAAGGGGTTAGCTAGGCACACCACGTATTATCTCACTTAATCCTCATCACAAAGCTGGGGTGAGGTCACCATCTCCTTTTTATGTAGCAGAGAAAATTGAGCTGAAGTCACCCAGTGAGTGACTGGAACTGAGATGAGAACCCAAACTGTCCACTGCCGAAGTCTTCCTGTTACATCACATCTCCCACCGCATTGCTGCAAAGGGGACCACAAGGCACGCAGGAGCCTTGGGGTAAGTCAGTATAACTGACTGAGTGATGAGCTTGGGCTCTGGGGCTGCCCTGTCTGGATTTGAATTCAAGGTGCTCCACTTACTTGTGGTGTAAACCTGGCAGCTTACTAAACCCCTTTTTATCCAGTTGTCTCCTTTTTAAACTGGGGGAAAGCAAGAGTACCAACCTCTTAGAGGGTTGAAGTTACAGCCTGAAAGACATTTAGAATAGGACCTACACTCACTAAAAGTATCTTGTGAGGCCCTGGCTGGGTAGCTCAGTTAATTAGAGAATCGTCCCAATATGCCAAGGTTTTGGGCTCGATCCCGGTAAGGGTGCATACGGGAGGCAACCAATCAATGTTTCTCTCTCTCTAAACATCAATAAAAACTTATCCTTTGGGTGAGGATTAAAAAAAATAGAATACAATATTGATATTCTATTTACATATTCTAAAAATGGAACTTAATACAATAGTGACTTTAAAGAACTCAATTTGGCTTCTGTTACAAGATGGGTTATAGTAAACCATGCCCCTCCCCACTGCCTTGTAATAGAATGTAATGAAGATTTGTCTATAAGTCAGATACATACTAACCACATAACTAAATACCTCTTTAATAATGTATTTATGAATTAGTGCTTGAAAACAGCAATAATGTATTAAACTATTTCCTAGGGGCTTAAAGAAGGTACTCAATCTTCCAAAATATCTGAGAGCCTGCCAGTAACTTGTGTAGTGAAGATAACTTGGTTCTTGGAATGCCTAGTTGTGACTACCATTCAGTAGTCATAACCACTAAAAGCTGTGCTTTCTAATGAAAAGATTCATTTCTCCCCAAATTAGTAAATGTATGGTTCATTTATTTCCCAAGTTGGCAAATTTGTAATAAAAATGCCCCCTGGAATTCATTTATTTGTTTATATTTATTAAGAACAAAAAATTCATTTCTAGTACACTTTGGATTAACTGGAACCCAATTAACCAGAAACTTTTTTTTAACAGGGCTATTTCCTCTAATTTCAGAGGGAAAACCAAGACCTGTCAAAGTTGTGTGTGAGATTTGGTAGAAAGAAATGCCAGGGTTATGTTCAGAGGCCGTTGGTATGAACATTGTCACCTATGCCTTCTATGCAATGCGGATTCATATTCAGAATGATGAGCTCTGTGGCATACTGCAAAGTTATGGATCATAGAAAATATTTACATTCAGTTTAATTAGTAAGGCAAAAAAGTGGGCAAATGAATTTTAGGAGGGTTTTGAGTAGACCAGGTGGAAATAAGTCCACATTTTGCATTTGCAGGACTGAGAAAAGGGAGTGATATTTGTTTCAGCTATCGATTTGTACTACTTCAAATGGACCTTTGAAAAATGGTTTGCTTGGCTGAAGAAAATCAATTTTGGATGCGAACTCCTCAATTGAGATTTTTGTGGGATGAACTGCTGCATTTAATTAAATTTTGTAATTAAAACTTCAGGCCAACCACAGAAATTTACTGTATGATTGGAATTTCTGATAACTCAACAGATCAAATAATTTATTCACATGCCAATACCTTTAAAAGGTAGTAGTCATGCACTATAGAGTCCGTCTGAGCCTTAGTGTAATTTAAATGCCAGCCCAAGAGGCAACCAGTGATTGCTGAAAGAGTCCTATGTAGTCGGAGCAGGCACCTCTGGAACAGATACTGCTGATACAATATAAGCACTACAGAAATGGCCTCTCCATTGCGTGGAGGCCCAGAATTAATCTCTAGCAGAGGTTTCTCTCTGCTAAAAAATAATTTAGCTTACAAAAAGTAGAAGATTTTAAAATTGGTGTCCAGGACTTAAACTCATATCACACACTTCTACCTTATATAAAGATTTACTATTAAAGCCCAGCTGGCATGGCTCAGTGGTTGAGTGTCAACCTATGAACCAGGAGGTCATGGTTCCATTCTCAGTCAGGGCACATGCCCAGGTTTCCGGCTCCATCCCCAGCCTTGGGTCATGCAGGAGGGATCTGGCCAATGATTCTCTCTCATCACTGATGTTTCTATTTCTCTTTCCCTCTCCCTTCCTTTCTGAAATCAATAAAAATATATTTAAAATAATAATTATTTGTATTCAGACTAATAATGCCATATTTTGTTAACCTAACTTGTTTAATAGAGCATACTAATACCTTTAAATGATGAATTTCTTTAATTTTACTTAATCACCCTGCCACTCAACACCCTCAGCTGGACTGCTTATAACATAGACAATTAAGGAAAGATGTAATACTTAGGGTTTGTATTTTGGTTTCCAAGTTTAAATAAAAGGAAGTATGATTGTATCCTCAAAGACCTATATAAAGTTATGGACAAAACATACTTCCATTTTCAAAAAACTCCAATTTGAAGCCCTGTAAGGACTGAGCAGAGATAGAGTATGCTAGAAATAGTCATATATATTTTTTTAATTATTAAGTTGGAAAAATAGAAATTTAACAAGATTATTAGGTAGTTGGGCAGTTAATAAAAAAGAAACAGGATTCAATTGAGACAGTTTCTAGTTTTGAAATATGACAATCCATTTTCAAGTAAGAGCAACAATATTCAGAAATACATACTAGCATTTTTCATTCAACATATCTATGTATCTACACTAATAAAAGAGAAACATGGTAATTAGCATACAACCGCTACCCTTCCCATTGGCTAATCAGCATATCCTTATGCAAATTAACTGTCAGCCAAGATGGCGGCCAGCAGCCAGGCAGCTGGAAGCTAACAGGAGGCTTGCTTGCTGTGGACTCCACCGTTCCCCGCCGGCCTCTGAGCTTCAGTTGGAAACATTGTAACATTTATAGAAGATAAACAAAACCCCAGAAACCTCCTGTCAGTCAGCCAGGATCTCAGAGCTGGAGTCGCAACATTGTTTCGAATACAGAAAACAAAGGCCAGAAACCTGCTTTCAGCCGAGCCTCAGAGAGAAAGCCGGCTCTCAGCTCCAGTGACAGCCATAGAAGGTAAATAAATGCCAGAATAAAAAAAAAAGAAAAAAAGGAGAGGTTTGGAGCTTCAGTCACCCGCCAGCCTGAAAACAGCCCTCAGCCCTTCACCCAGACTGGCCAGGCACCCCAGTGGGGACCCCCACCCTGAAGCAACAAGATGGCGGCTAATTTGCATACTGAAGGCAGGCGGCAGCAGGCAAGGCTGTCTGCGGACTGGGACCCGGATCTGTGACCCTGCCGGGCTGGATCAGTGGAGCCACGAGGCCTCCCGGCACCGGGATCAGCATGACAGGGGGCAGCGCCCAAACCCCCTGATTGCCCTGCGGCTCTGTGTGTGACAGGGGGCAGCGCCCCAACCCCCTGATCAGCCCTGCTCTGTGGGTGATAGAAGGTGGCACCCCAACCCCCCCCCACGGGCCTTGCCCTATGTGAGACGGGGTAGAGCTATACCTCCCCATCAGCCCTGCCCTGAGTGTGACAGGGTGTGGCGCCTCAACTACCCCCCCCCCCGCCCCCCACGGGCCCTGCTCTGTATGTGACAGGGGGCGGTGCCCCAGCTCCCCTATTGGCCCTACTCTGTGCGTGACAGGGGGGAGCTCCTCAACCCCCTGATGGGCCCTGCTCTGTGTGTGACAGGGGGCAGCTCCCCAACCCCCTGATCGGCCCTGCTCTGTGCATGACAGGGGGGAGCTCCCAAAACCCCTGATTGACCCTGCTCTGTGCATGACAAGGGGGAGCGCTCCAACCCCCTGATCGGCCCTGCTCTGTGCGTGACAGGGGGGAGCTCCCCAATGCCCTGATCAACCCTGCTCTGTGTGTGACAGGGGGCAGCGCCCAAACCCCCTGATTGGCCCTGCTCTGTGTGTGACAGAGTACGGAGCCCCAACCCCCCTGATGGTCCCTGCTCTGTGTGTGACAGGGGGCAGCTCCCCAACCCCGCTGATGGGCCCTGCTCTGTGCATGACAGGGGGTGGCATCGCAACTTCCCTATCGACCCTGCCTTGAGTGTGACAGAGGGCGGTGCCCCAACCCCCCAATTGGCCCTACCCTGAGCATGACTAGGGGTGGCATCGCAACCTCCCCATCCGCCCTGCTCTGTGCATGACAGGGGGCGGTGCCCCAACTCCCCAATCAGCCCTGCTCTGAGCCCGACCAGGGGCTGCACCTAGGGATTGGGTCTGCCCTCTGCCACCCAGGAGCAGGCCTAAGCCAGCAGGTCATTATCTCCTGAGGGGCCCCAGACTGCTAGAGGGCACAGGCCCGGCTGAGGGACCCCCTCTCCCCCCCGAGTGCACAAATTTTTGTGCACCAGGCTTCTAGTTAGTTTTATAAATTATCTGAAAAAAGTCATACATTCACCGAGAATACCAAACACCTCAAGTTAACAAAGAAAAGCAATGTTATTCTAAACTAAGTACCCATTCATTCTATGTGTGAAACTTTTTTCCAACAATAAAGATTTTTACCTTTTGGTGATCTCGAAAAGGATCTCTGATCACTGCCTATGTTTTCTATCTGAAGAATATTAAACCAAAAAGTTTCATTATTGCAGCTGAATATTGAATGATTAAATGTTTAATAGGGGAAAAATAATATACCTACCGAAGAAGGATTATCACTTCCAGAAGATATAGAATCTGTTACCAAGTTCGTTTTAGAATGCACAAGTAAAGGTTTTAATTTCTGAAAGACACAAAGGCATGTACTATATTGAAATAATTATTAAATAAAATGAATGTAGAATGTTCTTCAGCTCCTAGTTAACCAAGATATGAAAGCTATGTTCCTAACTTATTTGCTCAAATTATGGGTGAGAAAACCCTTTATTTTAAACCCATAGATAAAACCTTTTCCTTATTCAGGCTACTTTGAGAGAAAATTCAAGAAAATATTTAAAAAACCCCAAATAATTAAAAACAGACAAATTGATAGGGGTTGGGATTTGTTGTTTAATGGGCACAGAGTTTCAGTTTTATAAGCAAGAAGGGGTTCTGGGGATCTGTTCTACAACAATATGAAAGTTTTGAAATTACTGAACTGTACACTGAAAAATGGTTAAGATGACAAATTTTATTTTATGTGCATTTTACTACAATTTTTTAAAAGTCTTAAATAATCTCTTTACAGAAGAATATCCAAGAATGGCCAATAAGCACATGAAAAGATGTCCAACAACATTAATTATCAGGGAAATACAAGTTAAAACTTCAGTGAGATAGTATGTTAGCATGGCTAAAATTTAAAAACTGACAATATCAAGTTGGTACCAATGTGGAGCAAAAGAAACTCTCAAACATTGCTGGTGGGAGAGTAAAATGGTACAATCACTTTGGAATATTGCAATTTCTTATAAATATACACATTCTTATGTCCCAGCCTGAGAGTTACAAAAACATATTTCCCCAAATGACTTGTACAAGAATGTTTATAGAAACTCCCCCTACTCCCCAAAATAGCCATTTACTGGAAACAGCCCAGGTGCCCATCAAGAAGAGAATGGAAAAACTAAGTATGGTTTATTCCAGAAGTCCTCAAACTATGGCCCGCGGGCCACATGCAAATACAAATATTGTATTTGTTCCCGTTTTGTTTTTTTACTTCAAAATAAGATATGTGCAATGTGCATAGGAATTTGTTCATAGGGTTTTTTTTTTTTTTAACTATAGTCCAGCCCTCCAATGGTCTGAGGGACAGTGAACTGGCCCCCTGTTTAAAAAGCTTGAGGACCCCTGGTTTATTCACTCAGTAGAATACTATTCAGCATTACAAAGAAACACACAATAGCATGGATGAATCTTAAAAGCACTGTATGAATAAAAAAAGATATAAAAGAATACACACTGTATATTATAGCTATATATATACATTTTAAGAACAGGCAAAACCAACCTGTAGTGATAGAAAACAGAACAATGTTTGTTTGGCATGAGAATCTGGGTGAGCTACTGTCTGGAAAGGGACATGAGGAGATTTTAGGGATGGTTGAAATGTTCTATGCTTTCATTTGAGTGATGGCTATCCAGGTCATAAGTCTTCAAAATGTTATATTTGTGTATTTTATTATATAAAAATATAGCCCAATATTAAGAAAATACTAAACCTTTTCTTCCATAGCATTTATTCAAATATGTAATTTAAAGTTTGATGTTTCTTTATTAATGTCTATCTTTTCTACACTGTAGGTTATTTTAACCTCTGTTGGTAAAACAATTTATAAGACAGACCAGGCAGTGATCTCAAGGAATATATAGTCTATAAAGGAAGGAACTATATTTGCATGTATACTACCTTGTTCCCAACACAGAGCATGGCGCTTGGTACATATTTATACTCAATAAATATCTGTGGAGTGGATGAGTGACTAAAGTGTAGGGAACCAAGGGAAAATGTTAGTGTACCCCAAACTCACTCATCACTCTCTATCCCTCTCTTCTTTATTTTTCTTAAATACTAAAGGCCTGGTGCATGAATTCGTGCATGGGTGGGGTCCAGCCTCCTGCCCCAATTGAGGCCGATCGGGGCCGGGCCTGACACAGGAGGTTGTCCTTCCAACTCTTCCCCCCCGTTGGGGG
This sequence comes from Myotis yumanensis, assembly GCF_028538775.1. Lineage (NCBI taxonomy): Eukaryota > Metazoa > Chordata > Mammalia > Chiroptera > Vespertilionidae > Myotis > Myotis yumanensis. Next base: position 145,914,440 of record NW_027223752.1, read on the forward strand.
AAGGGGAAAGGCCAATTGGGGGTGGGACCAGCTGTGGGGAGGGGCCGTGGGAGGTTGGAAGGGGTAACAGTGGTCCTGATCAGGCCGGTTGGCCGCCGCAGTGCGTGTCATAGAGACCGGGTCATTCTGGTCATTTCGGTTGTTCTGGTGTTTTGGTTGCTTGTCTTTTATATATATACTAGTAGTCCGGTGCATGAAATTCATGCACACTAAAAGGGAATTTATTGCCCTAACTGGTTTGGCTCAGTGGATAGAGCATCAGCATGTGGATTCAAGGGTCCCAGTTTCGATTCCGGTCAAGGGCATGTACCTTGGTTTCGGGCACATCCCCAGTGGGGAGTGTGCAGGAGGTAGCTGATTGATGTTTCTCTCTCATCAATGTTTCTAACTTTCTATCCCTCTCCCTTCCTCTCTGTAAAAAATCAATAAAACATATATATATATTTTTTAAAAAGGGAATTAATTAGTGGAGATATTTTAATATTGCTATTTGCCCTTTCTCTATAATAGAAGTGTGAGAGATAAAAAGATATTAGTAAAATGTATATGAAAATAATATATAAATTTATTAATAAATAAATAGTAACAAAAGGATATAACAACAGAGGCATGATATAAAGATGACAAAAACATGATATGAAAACAACAAAAACATGATATAAAAAAAACAGTGATGCAAACAATGACTGATAAAGTGATTAAACTTATTTTAATATCTCCCTGTATACCACATTAAGAGTGAAAACACTTTCAGAGTGCTTGTCTAATTTCCCTTGTGATGAAGTATTTAGAACTTTTACTGTAACATCACATGCTCTTCAAACTCCAGAGAAAGCAACATATAAGTGTCCATGTGCAAAAATGGGTTCAGGTAGGAATATGCCTACTTTGTCTACAGTTTGTCCTTGTGATTTATCAATAGTCATCACAAATCCTGGCATTGCGGGAAACCATTGTTGAATCAATTTAAATGTGAGGCCAGTGTCAGATGGGGACAAATTAATTCTTGGAATTAGAACAACCTCTCCCTCTGCAGATCCTGTTAATACTTCAGCTTCGATAATGTTAGGATGAAATCTTTTGATAATAAATCTGGTACCATTACAAAGACCCATTCACTATTGAGATTTCTCAATAGCATGATGATTGCACCCACTTTCAATTTTAATTTATGACATGGCATTCCCAAAGGAGTAATACTATTAAGAAATTCCATGGAAAAATTTTCCTTTTCAGCATCATCTGTGGAATCAATGGAATCATCACTCAAATATGTGTGAAAATCCCCATGGAATATATCCTAATTTTATTCATTTAATTTTTGAACATGCTCATTTTTTGGACAAAGAATTGCATGTTTAAATATATTTTTAATATTATCTATAGCAGTAGTTCTCAACCTTGGCTGCACATTAGAATCACCTGGGAATCTTTTTTAAATCCTGATTCCTGGGCCTCATCCTCCGGAAATTGTTTCTTTGTTATGGGGTGGGGCCATAACATTAGTAACAAAGAAACAGAATTTCCGGAGGATGAGGCCCAGAAATCAGGATTTTAAAAAGATTCCCAGGTGATTCTAATGTGCAACCAAGGTTGAGAACCACTGATCTATAGATATAGTATTTCCAAAGTAAGCTTCAATAATAGATCCATTACAAATCATTTCACTTCCATGCTCCTCTCCAAGGACAGGTTCCTGCCTGAACCTCGCCCTCCAGGAAACAGCTGGGGGAGGGCGCAGCCGTTTCCAAGATGACCACTGCAGGACTGACTTCCTTCTTGTTGGATGCGCTTCTGGACATGATGTTACACCCAGGGTTTTTATATAAGTAGATTAAAACTTTATTGTGGGGAGCGTCTACAGTGTTTTGGACAGGTTCAAGCCTTGGACTGATGAGAGGGCACAGTCCTCTCATTGACACGTGCAAGTCCCAGCTTGGAGGGCATGGCCCTCTCAGAACAATTACAGCCAACAGCTATAGTTGTAAGCTTGAACCTATGGTCCAAATACATGGCCCCATGTGCCTGAGTGATGTAGGCTTGATAGAGTTCAGGTGCATGTAGTTGAGTAGGATTGAAACCCAGGAGAATGTTGTAAACTTCTTGGTCATGCCCTTACTTTGCCTCGTGGCATCTGCTATAAAATAAAGACACAGCTGTGGGCATGGTCGCTCTTTCTCAGAGAAGCAGCATCCTGCCGAGACCTGGCTTCCATTCTCTTGTCTGTCTTTTCTAAGCCTTTTAGCCGCCCCGACTCAGGTTCACCCTTGGCCATGCTGTCATGGCACTCTTTATAAAGATATGCCTCCATGCTCCGAGGATGGGTTCCTGCCTCAAACCCCGCCCTCACCAGAAACAGCTCCAGGAAACAGCTCAGGAGAGGGTGCAGCCATTTCCAAGACAACCCCTGCAGGACTGATTTCCTTCCGCTTGGTCACCAGACCGGTTGTAATGTCACACCACCCAGAGTTTTTATATAAGTAGACTAGAGGCCAAGTGCACAAAGATTTGTGCACTCAGGGGGGTCCCTCAGCCCTGCCTGTGCCCTCTCGCAGTCTGGGACCCTTCAGGGTATGACCACCTGCTGGATTAGGCCCACTTCCCAGGGGATTGGGCCTAAGCTGGCAGTCAGACATCCCTCTGGCAGCCCAGGAGCCCATGGGGGATGTCCACTAGCCAGCGGGGAGCAGGCCTAAGCTGCAGTCGGACGTCCTTAGTACTGCTGAGGATGCAGGAGAGGCTCCCACCACCACCACTGTACTGGCAGCCATTAGTCTGGCTTGTGGCTGAGCAGAGCTCCCCCTGTGGTAATGCAGTGAACACCAGGGGGAAGCTCCTGCATTGAGCATCTGCCCCCTGGTGGTCAGTGTGTGTCATAGTGACCAGTCATTCCCAGTTGTTCTGTTGTTAGGGTCAATTTGCATATTACCCTTTTATTATATAGGATATTATATAGGATAAAGGCCTGGTGCATGGGTGGGGGCTGTTTGATTTGCCCTGAAGGGTGTCCTGAATGAGTGTGGGGGTTCCTCTTGGGTGCCTGGCCAGCTTGGGTGAGGGGCTGAGGGCCATTTTCAGACTGGCCACACCCCCTTCAGGGTGGGGGACCCTGCTGGAATGCCTGGCCAGCCTGGGTGAAGGGCTGAGGGCCATTTTCAGTCTGGTCACACCCCCTTCAGGGTGGGGAGTCCTGATGGGGTGCCTGGCCAGTCTGGGTGAGGGGCTGATGGCTTTTTGCAGGCTGGCCACGGCCCCCAGTCACCCAAGCTCCCAGTGGAGGCTGGCTGGAAGCAGGTATCTGGGATTTATTTATCTTCTATAATTGAAACTTTGTAGCCTTGAGTGGTGCTCGGGGCAGGCCAGGGCAGGTGGGAAGCTTGGCTTCGTCCTTCACTGGGGCAACCAAGCCTCCTGCTTGCTCCAGCTCCATGGCTGCCGGCCGCCATCCTGGTTGGGTTAATTTGCATATAGTCACTCTGATTGGCTGGTGGGCATGGTGTGGGCGCGTAGTGGAGGTGCTGTCAATTTGAATGTGTCTGTTTTATTAGATTAGAATATACTAGAAGCTCTGTGCATGAAATTCATGCACAGAGGTGGTCCCTCAGTCTGGCCTGCACCCTCTCCAATCTGAGACCCCTTGGGGGACATCCCTTTCACAATCTGGGACCACTGGCTCCTAACCACTCACCTGCCTGGCTGTTCATCCCTAACTACTCTGCTTGCTTGCCTATCACCCCTAACCACTCTGTCTGCCTGCCTGATGCCTCTAACTACTCCCCTGCTGGCCTGATCCCTCTAACTGCTCTCCCCTGCTAGCCTGAATATCCTAAATGCTCTCCCCTACAGGCCTGATCCCCCTAACTGCTCTCCCCTGCTGGCCTGATCACCCCTAACCAACTTTTCCTCGGCCCCACCACCATGGCTTTGTCCAGAAGGATGTCCATAAGACATCTGGTCTAATTAACATATTAGCCTTTATTAGTATAGATAGATACATATAGATTTGCTATCTACTCTGATGCATATCTCAACCACCTACATATGGTGTGGATGTCTAGGTAAGGAGTCAGGAGCCTGGAACCCCAGTTAAACAGTGACACATAGACATATTCTAAAGTCAATGGAGAACCATCCCACCTCCTTAGGAAGATAGATTGCATGAATATCTGAGGGCAGGGTCAAGATGATTCTCAGAAGAAATATGTGATCTATTAATGTGCTTTGACTGGTATAATTTTGAGACTTTATATTTTTCAATTATATTTTACATTCAATATTATTTTGTACTAGTTTCACATGTAGAGCATAGTGGTTAGAATAGATAATCATATACTTTACCAAGTGTTCCCCTGATATTTCTAGTACTCACTTGGCACCATGCATGGTTATTCCAATACTATTAAATATGTTCTCTATGCTATAGTTTACATCCCTATGGTATAATTTTTAGATTTTAGAAGTCTGTTTCATAAAGCTTAGGCAATTCAAATTTAGAGAAAATTTACCAGATAATCCTAAAAGAAGCCTGATTTTGAGCAGTATAACATTCTCATTGGTAATCCAATATTTTGTTGTCCAGCTGATTAAATATCTAAAATAAGGATTGCCGGGAGCCGGTCCATCCTTGCTGCTTGACACAGTCGCTGCAGGGAAGAAACATCTGCACAGCACATGTTTCAAGGGACCTGGCGTATATGGCATACTGTTCTTAATATGTTTGCTCCCCTTCTTGGTGCTATGTGTTTTAACCAAGGTCACCTCTCCGAGAAAGGTTGTTTCCCCAGGTAGGAATTTTTCCCTGAAGTTAGGGAGGGGATACAACCCCTTAACTAAGTGCCAGGCAGGTTGTTAATCACTTTAACTACAAACAATCATGCTTAAGCTACATAATCTTTACTCCCTGGAATGGAGATAAGAAATGCCCTAACCTTTGCAATAGAAATTGACAGGATTAAAATCAACTGGTATAAATACAGATGTAACAAGACAACAGGAGACAGATCCTACACAGAACCTAGAGACAGAACCTAGAGACAGTACTTGGCTGGAGATCCCACACAGAACCTAGAGTCAGAACCTAGACACAGAACCTAGCAAGAGAACCTGGCTGAAGAACCTAGACACAGAACCTACAGACAGAACCTAGAGACAGAACCTAGGGAGAGAACATGGCAAAAGATCCTGACCAGAACCTGGCTACAGAACTTGGCTGGACAACCTACACAGAATATGGCAGGAGAACCTGGAGAAGCTGGATGGAGAACCTATAGAGAGAAGATGGCTACAGAACCTGACTGGAGGACCTGGACAGAACCTGGCTGAAGAACCTGGCTAGAACTTGGCTGGAGAACCTAGCAAGAGAATCTGGCTGGAAAACTGCCAGAACTTCGCTGGAGATCCTAACCAGAACTTGGCTGGATATCCTAGCTAGAGATCCTGGCTAGGCTGCTGATCAACTGAACGCTGTCTCCGTGTCATTCCTTCTTCGCCGACTCCGTCCATACCTTTGGGGACCCCTGGACCTGTTGGGGTTGGACCCCAACAGAGGATTATTCCACCGTAAGTTAGGTGAGAAAAGGAAAAGAAAGAGACTATATATATTCCTATCTATATAGACCAGTTTTGGAACATTTTAGGGGAATTGATTATTAAAATCTTTAGCAAGGTTCAGATTACTATATAAATTTATTTAAAAACTAGAATTAGCCCTAGCTGATTTATCTCAGTGGATAGAGCATCAGCTTGCAGACTGAAGGGCTCTGGGTTCAATCCTGGTCAAGGGCATTACCTTGATTGCAAGCTTGATCCCTAGCTCTGGTTGGGACAAGTACAGGAGGCAACTAATAGATTTGTCTCTCACATTGATGTTTCTCTCTTTCTCTCCCTGACCCTTCCACTCTCTCTAAAAACCAATGGAAAAATATCCTTGGGTGAGGATTAACAAACTAACAGACAAACAAACAACCCTAGAATTAATGGTGGCATAGGTAAACGTACTCACACAACCACATTGAAATTACTACTAAACTACAGAAAACCATTATTCAAAACCACCTGAAATCTAGCCAAACAGAAACCCTATAACGTAGGATATAAAGAAAACAGGTAAAAATTGGGAGAGATATCTTGGCTGCAGAGAGGTTCCCCCTGAGGAGGGAGGCATCGCAGTCCCACATCAGGCACCCTAACCATGGGTTCCAGTGCTGAGAAGAGAAGGCCTCATTACTTCTAGCTGTAAAAACCAGTAGGGACGGTAGCTGAGTGAGATGGATGGTTGCTGGAGTCCACAGTGTTTCTCTTAATTATAACTTTTATATTATTTTTTAATTGCTTAATTTTATTGATTTTGAGAGAGAGAGAGCAGCATCATTTGTTGTTCCACTTATTTATGTATTCATTGGTAAATTCTTATATGTGCCTCAGCCAGGGATTAAACCCACAACCTGGGTGTATTGGGATGATGCTTAACCAACTGAGCTACCCAACCAGGGCCCAGGTGTTCCTCTTAAAGGGCCCATGTATGAACTTGGACTCACTCTGTCTGAGCTCCAGCACTGGGCAGCAATTCAAAAGGCACCAGGGATATACAGGAAGGAACTAAATTTTCTGACTTCAGGATGAGGGCAGGAAAACAGTTTTCTTCTAGAAAGAATTTCTGGTAGAGACCATTGTTTCCTTTTTGAGCAGCGCCCCTCCCCCCCCCCCCCCCCCCCCCCCCACACACACACACACATAGCAGGCAACATATCTGAGTCTCCATTAACCTGGTTAACACTGTTTGTCTGGCTGTGGTGATTCACTGAGACCTGGCCCCACCCAGCTTGTGGGCCCATCCAAGCTACTTCCTTTGGCCTTTCCATACAAATGCAATTTATTGGCTCATTCTTTGGATTTTCCAAAAATCTCTTAAATAAGCAGTATCTAGCCTCTGCATACCTCGTATCTCTTGCTAAGTGGCCCCAGGTCTGTCAGTAGAGGGAGCCAGCCTCAGTTTATAGCTTGGCCTCTCTTGGGCACTTCCAAGTCCAACACAAGTAGCAGCCATTTGTAGATTGCTCTGTAGCTTATACACCCATGGCCCAGGGCCAGGCACAGGCAATGGTTAGCCTGGACCTCCCAGGAGGCCCCAGAGCCAGTAGTGTATCAAGTGAACAGCTTCATATCATACCAGGTTACAACTCAACCATCTCTATAAGCGACACACTCAATGCGCAGACATGGCCAGGCACCAAAGTTCCACTGAAGCTAGTCCTGGGATCATTTCTTGCACAGTAGCTTCTCTGCTACAGTCTAAGCCAGTCCTTAAGTCAATCTGCCTATGGATCAATTTCTACCAGTGAGGTACCAACAGCAATCAGGACTCATCTATAATGAGTGCACACAGCCAACATAGGGTGTGTGTGTGGGGGGGTAGGGGTGTGCAAGTGGAGCACCCAGATCAGGTGACGTGGGAGGCTATGCCATTGGGGCCTACAGAATATCTACTACATAAGGCCATTCTACCAAGACTGGGAGACATAGCAGCTATACCTAATACATAGAAACAAACACATGGAAGCAGCCAAAAATAAGGAGACAAAGAAACAGTTTCCAAATGAAAGAACAGGAGAAATCTCCAGAAAAAAAACTGAACGAAATGGCAGCAAGCAAAATACCAGATACAGAGTTCAAAACAATGCTTATAAGGATGCTCAATGATCTCAGTGAGCACTTCAACAGCATAATAAAGGAGATAGAAACCATAAAAAAGAACCAGTCCAAAATGAAGAATACAGTAACTTAAATAAAAAATATATTAGTCCTAGCCAGCTAAAATCAGTGGATAGAGTGTTGGCCTTCAGACTGAAGGGTCCAGGATTTGATTCCAGTCAAGGGCACATACCTCAGTTGCAGATCCTCCCCAGCCCGGGCCTGGGTCAGGGCAATTGCAGGAGGAAACCAATCGATGTTTTTCTCTCACATTGATATTGCTCTCTGTCTTTCCCTCTCTCTTCCACTCTCTCTAAAAATCAATAGAAAAATATCCTCAGGTGAGGATTAAAAAAAATTACAGAAAATCAACAGTTGTATAGATGAAGCATAGAATCAAATCAGCAATTTTGAAGATAAGGGAGCAGAAAACATCCAATAAGAAGAGCAAAAAGAAAAAAGATCCCAAAAAAATGAGGATAGTGTAAGGAGCCTCTGGGACAATTTCAAGCATACCAACATTTGCATCATGGGGATATTGAAAGGAGAAGAGAGAGAGAGCAAGAAATTGAAAACCTATTTCAAAATATAATATCAAAAAACTCCCCTAACCTGGTAAAAGAGATACATACAAGTCTAGGAAGGCAGATAGTCTCAAACAAGTCAAACCCAAAGAGACCCCACCAAGGCACATCATAATTAAAATGCCAAAGGTTAAAGATAAAGAGAGAATCTTAAAACTAGCAAGAGAAAAGCCATTAGTTACCTACCAGGGCACTCCAATAAGACTGTCAGCTGATTTCTCATCAGAAACTTCACAGGTAAAAAGGGATTGGCAAGAAGTATTCAAAGTGATGAAAAGTAAGGACCTATAACCAAGATTAATCTACCCAGTAAAACTATCATTCAGACTCAAAGGACAGATAACAAGCTTCCCAGGCAAGAAAAAGATAATGTGAATTCATCACTATCAAACCAGTATTAAAAGAAATGTTAAAGTTTTTTCTTTTTCTTTTAAAGAATAAGAACAAGAATAAAAAGAAGAACAAGAAGGGGGAATAAAAAACACCTAGCAGCTTGGAATAAATCTAATGAAAACTCTACAAAAACTCTACAAAAATGTTACTAAATTAAAGAACATCTAAGTAAACGATGAGATGTGTTCTGTTCACATATTAAGTTTAACATTGTAAAGATGTGAATTGCCATGGTTGATCTGTAGATTCAATGGAATTCCAAATAAAATCTCAAAAGGTAAAAAAAAAAAAAAAAAAAAAAAAAAAAAAAAAAGAAGGGGGAAAATGGCAGTGTAGGAAAATGCAGTACCCACATCCTCCCACAACCACATAAAAATTACAACTAAATCAAATAAAAACTATCATTCAGAACCACCTGAAATCTGGCAACTTCAGAATTACAGAAGAAGCCACATTGAGACTAGTAGGAGGGCCAGGTGTGTGGAATAAACTGGTCTGACACCCATGTGTGACTTTTTTTTTTAAATCAGGAGAAATATCTTGATTTTGGAGGCTCCTGTGAGGAGCAAAGGGTCCCACCCTTGCCAGACCCCCAGCCCAGGGTTCCAGTGCTGGGAAGACAAGTTCTCATAACTTCAGCCTGTATAAACCAGAAGGGATTGTGGTACAGAAGGTTGCTGAAGTCCCAGGCAATTACTCTTAAAGGGCTGGTGCATGGACTTACTTGGACTCACTCCCTCTGAGCTCCAGAGGGGGACAGCAGCTTGAAAGAATCCAAGGACATACAGGGAGGGACTAAATTTTCTGGCATCAGAGCAAAAATGGGGGACAGCTTTCTCCCAGAAAAAGTGCTGACAGAGGCCATTGTTCCTTTGCTGAGACCTCCCCACCAGAGAGTTGACAAGCAGTCACCATATCTGAGACTCCATCAACCTGGCCCACACTTTTCACCCTTCCTGGTGACTCCAAGAAACCCTATCCCACTCAATCTTCAGCCCTGCCTGAGCTGTTTGCAGTGTCTTTTCCATATGAATGGCCTGTCCTGGGTTAGGCTTCAGACTCTCCTAAAATCTCTTAGAAAAGGAGAAGCTGGCTTCAGGGTGTCCATACTTCTTGTTAACTGGTCCCAGGTCCAGCACTAGCAGCAGCTTGTGTTGATTCACAACTTTGCCTCTCCTGGGCACCTCCAAACCCAACAAAAGTAGCAGCCATCTGCAGATCATTCTGTAACTTGTGCAGGGTGGCTTCAGGCAGAGCATAAGCAATAGCTGACTTTGCACCTCCAGGGAGGCCCCAGAGCCAGTACATCTGGCAGTCAGCTTCAGACAATACCAGATTACAACCCTACCACATCCACAAGTGACAAACTCAAAGGGAATACTTAGTGAGCATTAAAGCCCCATTGAAGCAAGTCCTGCTGCACAGGGGTGTCTCTAACACAGCAGCTCTTCTTCTGTAATTGCAGCAGGTCTGCACAGCTGATTGGCCTGTCTCTCCCAGTGATGCCAACATCAATCAAGGCTCAATTACCATAGGATAGGGCACACAGCCCACACAGGGGCATACCTAGAGTTCCCAGGTCAGGTAATGGGAGAGTCTGAGCCACTGGGCCCTACAGGACATCTACTACATAAGGTCACTCTACTAATTCCAGGAGACATAGCAGCTCTATTTAGTAAATAGAAGCAAACACAGGGAAGCAGCCAATATGCAGACAAAGAAATATGTCACAAATGAAAAACAAACAAACAAACAAACAAACAAGACAACAAACAAAAAAGAAACAAAAGAAATCTCCAGAAAAAGAACTAAAGAAATGGCAACAAGCAAAATACCAGATACTGAGTTCAAAACAGTGGGTATAAATATGCTCAAGGAACTTAATGAGAATTTTAAGGAACCTAGTGAGAACATCTACACTAATAAAAGAGAAACATGGTAATTAGCCATACCTCAGCTACCCTTCCCATTGGCTAATCAGGGCGATATGCAAATTAACTGCCAGCCAAGATGGCGGCAGGCAGCCAGGCAGCTTGAGGCTAACAGGAGGCTTGCTTGCTTCAATGACGGAAGACTCCAACGTTCCCCGCCTGCCGCTGCTGGCCTCTGAGCTTGCAGTTTGAAACATTGTTACAAATATAGAGGCTAAACAAAACCCCAGAAACCTGCTTTCAGCCAGCCGGGATCTCAGAGCTGGAGTTGAAACAGTGTTTCGATTATAGAACCCAAACAAACCAGATACCTGCTTTCAGCAGCCGAGGCCTCAGAGCTGGAGCCAAGCCTCAGAGTTAAAGCTGGCCCAGAATAAACAAAAAAAGAAAAAAAGGAGCAGTTGGGAGCTTCAGTCACCTGCCAGCCTGAAAACAGTCCTCAGCCCCTCACCCAGACTGGCCAGGCACCCCAGTGGGGACCCCCACCCTGAAGGGGGTGTGACCAGCTGCAAACAGCCATCAGCCCCTCATCCAGGCTGGCCAGGCACCCCAGTGGGGACCCCCACCCTGATTCAGAACACCCTTCAGGGCAAACCAGCCGGCCCCCACCTGTGCACCAGGCCTCTATCCTATATAGTAAAAGGGTAATATGCCTCCCAGCACCAGGATCAGTGGAGCAGCGAGGCCTCCCGGCACTGGGATCAGTGTGACAGGGGGCAGTGCCCAAACCCCCTGATCGCCCTGCAGCTCTGTGTGTGACAGGGGGCGGGGCCACAACCTCCCTATCCACCCTGCTCTGTTCGTGACAGGGGAAGGCACCCCAACCCCCTGATCAGCCCTGCTCTGTGCCTGATAGGGGGGAGCTCCCCAACCCCCTGATCGCCCTGCAGCTATGTGTGTGATAGGGTGAGGCGCCCCAACCCCCCTCCACGGGCCCTGCTGTGTGTATGACAGGGTAGAGCCATAACCTCCCCATCGGCCCTGCCCCGAGTGTGACAGTGGCGGTGCCCCAACCCCCTGATTGGCCCTGCTCTGTGTGTGACAGGGTGCAGTGCCCCCCCCCATGGGCCCTGATCTGTGTGTGATGGAGTAAAGCCATAACCTCCCCATTGGCCCTGCCCTGAGTGTGACAGGGTGTGGCACCCCAACCCCCTGATCTGCCCTGCTCTGTGTGTGACAGGTGGCGGTGCCCCAACTCCCCTATTGACCCTACTCTGTAAGTGACAGGGGGGAGCTCCTCAACCCACTGATCAGCCCTGCTCTGTGCGTGACAGGGTGGAGCTCCCCAAACCCCTGATCGACCCTGCTTTGTGCGTGACAGGGTACAGAGCCCCAACCCCCCTGATGGGCCCTGCTCTGTGCATGACAGGGGGGAGCTCCCCAACCCCCTGATCGATCCTGCTTTGTGCGTGACAGGATACAGAGCCCCAACCCCCCTGATGGGCCCTGCTCTGTGAATGACAGGGGGCAGCGCCCCAACCCCCTAATTGGCCCTGCTCTGTGCGTGACAGGGGGGAGCTCCCCAACCCCCTGATGGGCCCTGCTCTGTGTGTGACGGGGGGAGCTCCCCAACCCCCTGATCGACCCTGGTCTGTGCGTGACAGGGTACGGAGCCCCAACCCCCCTGATGGGCCCTGCTCTGTGAGTGACAGGGGGCAACGTCCCAACCCCCTAATCGGCCCTGCTGTGTGTGTGATAGGGGGTGGCGCCACAACCTCCTCATCAACCCTGCCTTGAGTGTGACAGAGGGCGGTGCCCCAACCCCCCAATCGGCCCTACCCTGAGCGTGACTGAGGGTGGCATTGCAACCTCCCGATCCGCCCTGCTCTGTGCATGACAGGGGGCGGCGCCCCAACTCCCCAATCAGCCCTGCTCTGAGCCCAACCAGGGGCTGCACCTAGGGATTGGGCCTGCCCTCTGCCACCTGGGAGCAGGCCTAAGCCAGCAGGTCGTTATCTCCCGAGGGGTCCCAGACTGCGAGAGGGCACAGGATGGGCTGAGGGACCCCCCTCTCCCCCCGAGTGCACAAATTTTTGTGCACCGGGCCTCTAGTCAACAATATAAAAGAGGACTAGTTAGAAATGATTGATACAATAACTGAAATGAAGACTAATTTACAGGGATCAACAGGAGTAGAGAAAACACTGACAAATCAGTGATTTGGACTATGAGGAAGCAAAACAAAACAAAACAAAACAAAACAAAAAACAAAACAAAACAAAACAAAACAAAACAAAAAAATGCCCAATCAGAAGAGCAAAAAGGAAAAAGAATCCAAAAATATGAAGACAGTGTAAGGAGCCTCTAGTACCACTTTAAGCATACCAACATTCACATAATAGGGGTGCTGCAAGGAAAAGAAAGGGAGCAAGAAATTGAAAACCTATTTGAAAAAATAATGACAGAAAACTCCCTTTACTTAGTAAAACAAATACACAAACAAGTTCAGGAAGTGCAGAGAGTCCCAACAAGATGAACCCAAAGAGGCTCATAGCAATACACAGCATAATTAAAATACCAAAGGTTAAAGACAAAGAGGGAATCTTAAAAGCAGCAAGAGAAAAGCAGTTAGTTACCTGCAAGGAAGCTCCCATAAGACTGTCAGCTGATTTCTCAACAGAAACTTTGTAGTCCAGAAGGAAGTGACCAGAAATATTTGAAGTGATGGAAAGCAAAGACCTAAAACCAAGATTACTCTACTTAGGAAAGCCATCATTTAGAATTGTAAGTCAGAAAAAGTTTCACAGACAAAATAAACCAAAACAAAACAAAAAAAAACTAAAGGAGTTCATCACCACCAAAACAGTATTTTGTGAAATGTTAAAGCGTCTTCTTTAAGAAGAAGAAGAAGAAGAAAAAAAAGAATCAAAATGTGAATAAAATGGCAAAAATACATATCAACAATTGAATCTAAAAATCAAAATAAATGAATAAGAAGTCTAATTAACACAAGCTAATGAATACAATAGAACAGAGACATGGAAACGTGGAACAGATTGATAAATCTTGAAGTGGTGGGGTGTGGGAAGAGATTAAGCAAAGATCTTATATGCATACTAGAGGCCTGGTGCACAAATTCGTGCACAGGTGAGGTCCCTTGGCCTGGGCCCCACCCCGGCAGGCCCAGGGGAGAGACTGCGGGAGGTTGGCCAGCTGGCCTGCTCTGATCTGGGCTGATCGGGGTCAGCCATCTCAGGGAGGGGCCACGGGATGTTGGCTGCCACAGGAGGTTGGCTGTGGGAGCACATTGACCACCAGGAGGCAACTCCTGTGTTGAGCATCTGCCCCCTGGTGATGAGTGCACATCATAGTGACCAGTCGACCGGTTGTTAGGTTGCTTAGGTTTTTATATATAGAGACTAGAGGCTCGGTGCATGAAAATTCATGCACTTGGTGGGGTCCCTCAGGTTTGCCTGTGCCCTCTCACAGTCCGGGAGCCCTTGGGGGATGTCTGACAGCAGTCAGACAACCTTAGCGCTACTGTGGGTATGGGAGAGGCTCCCACCACAACTGCTGTGCTTGCCAGTCATCAGCCTGCCTTGTAACTGAGCAGCACTCCCCCTGAGGGAGCGCACTAATCACCAGTGGGCAGCTCTGGCCCTGCCCCCCCATTGCCCTGCTGATGCCCCAGTGGCCTCCCTCTGTGAAAGGTGACCAGTGGGTTTATTGGGGCCTGGAGACAGCTGATGATCAGCCAGCCTCGCTCCCCAATCCCTGTACCCTACCTCTGCCTGCTGGCACCTGCCTTGACTGGCCTGACACCACCCACTCGCTGGCCCTGTTCCCCACCAATCGGTCATTCCACCAACTGGTCAATTTGCAAGTAGTCAATTAGGCTTTTATTATATGGGACTAGAGGCCTGATGCATGAAATTCATGCACTCGGGAGCATCCCTCAGCCCGGAGTGTGCCCTTTCACAGTCTGGGGGCCCCGCGATTGATTGCCCCAATGAGGTAGGCCCTGCCCACCTAACTGGGGATCCTTGAGAGATCATCCCAAAGAGGTAGGTCCTGCCCACCTAGCTGGGGCTCCTCGATGAATCACCCCCACAGAGGGAGGCCCCGCCCACCTGCCTCAACCCCCTGGTTGGTAGCCTGGGCTTCCTTCTTTGGGGTGATTATGGAGCACCCCAATTGATCGCCCTGCCTGCTGGTGGCCTGGGCCTCCCTCTGCAGGGCGATCATGGGGCGATGACCGGGCCCCTGACCAATCACATCGCACCAGCCTTGGCTGGCCTGGCATCAGTGGATGTCATAGCGTGGTCATCTAGAAGGTTGTTTGGTCGATTGGCATATTATTCTTTTATTATTATAGATATGCATTACCTATGGACAGACAATAGAGTGGTGAAGGCCTGAGACAGGGTGCGAACTGGGTGGAGGGAGGCAATGGGGTGGGGGGGGAATGGGAGTGTCCTTAATACTCTCAATAATAAGGTGTTAAAAAAAAGAAGAAATCAAATATATGAATAATAAAATGGCAATAAATACATATCTTTCAACAATTACTTTAAATGTAAATGATTAAATGCTGCAATCAAAGACATTCAGTGACTGAATAAAAAATAAAACAAGACCCTTACATATGCTGTCTACAAGGAGACTTACTTCAGATTAAGAGACCACACAGACTGAAAGTGAAATAATGAAAGAAGATATTTCCTGAATATAGAATCAAATAAACAAAAAAGGTGAGGTAGCAAAAAAAAAAAAGGTTGGGTAGAAATTTTTGCACCAGACAAATTGACTTTAAAACAAAGGCTATAACAAAAGATGAATAAGGCCCCGCCAATGTAGCTCAGTGGTTGCACATTGACCTATGAACTAGGAGGTCATAGTTCGATTCCTTGTCAGGGCATATTCCCAAGTTGCGGGCTTGATCCCCAATGTGGGGCATGCAGGAGGCAGTCAATCAATGATTCTCTGTCACCATTTCTCTCTCTCTCTCTCTCTCTCTCTCTCTCTCTCTCTCTTTCTCCCCCCTTCCTTTCTGAAATAAAAAGCAAATTTTTTAGAAAAGGTGAAGAAGGACCCAGCAACTCCACTTTTGGAGTATTTATCTGAATAAACCTAAAACACTAAAAAGAAAAGATATATACACGTACATGTTTATTGCAGAATTATTTATAACTAGAGGCCTAGTGCATGAATTCATGCACGGGTGGGGTCCCTCGGGGTGGCCTGTGGGGATTGAGCTGAATCCTGCTGTCCAACGTCGTCGCCTGCCACTCCTGCCTGCTGCTCCGGCTCTTCCTGGCCCCGCTGTGCCTGCCGTGGGCTCGCACCACTGCAGCAGCACTGGCCATCTGTGAGCCCAGTGTCTAGCACCTGTCTCGAGGGTGGTGGGGGGAGCTGGGACGTGACTGGCCCTCTATCCAGGCGGTGGGATGCCCTTGCTGGCCAAGGATCCGGACTCGGTCTGCTGACATTTGTGTTGGTTCTCAGGAGCCACCTGGCAGCCGCTTTTACAACACTTCCTCCGTGTGAAGCGTCCAGGGAGGGCAAGCTGCCGAAGTACCCGAAGCCGGTGGCGCTCTTGGGATCATGCCGGTGGCGCTGGTCCATCAGTGCCCGGGCCACTCTCGGGAAACTGAACCTGTGGGGCTACTGAGGGAGTGAGTAGTTGCCACTGGGCTGGTGGGCTTCTGGGATGGGTTGGTCAGCTGAGTGGCGCTTCTACTGTGGGAGCACACTGACCACCAGGGGGCAGCTCCTGAATTGAGCGTCGGCCCCCTGGTGGTCAGTGCGAGTCACAGTGACTAGTCATTTGGTCATTCAGTCACTTAGGCTTTTATATATACTAGTGGCCCTGTGCACAAGATTCATGCATGGGGGAGAGAATGTTCCTCAGCCCAGCTTGCACCCTTTCCAATCTGGGACCCCTCAGGGGTTGTCTGTCCCTGTGGGATCAAGCCTAAACCAGCAGTCGGTCATACCTCTTGCAATCCAGGACTGCTGGCTCCTAACCGCTTCCCTGCCTGCCTTCCTGATTGCCCCTAACCACTCTGCTGCCAGCCTGATCAACCCCAAGTGCCCAGCCTTCCAACCTGATCACCCCTAACTGCCCCCCCCCCCCCCGCTGGACTGATTGCCCCCAACTGCCCTCCCACCAGCCTGCCCCCCCTAAGTGCCCCCCACACTGGCCTGATCACCCCTAAGCGCCTCTAACTCAGCCCCGCCACCATCACTTTGTACAGAAGGACGTCCAGAAGGTCTCCTGGAAGGTCTCCTGGTCTGATTAGCATATTACCCTTTTATTAGTATAGATAGATAGCTAAGATATGGAAGCAACCTAAGTTTCTATCAATAAATGAAGGGATAAAGAAGAAGTTTTCAGTGCATATATACAATTGAACATTACTCAGCATAAGAAAGAATGACATCTTGCTATCTGTAACAATATAGATGGACCTAAAGGTATTATGCTTAGTGAAATAAGTCAGACAGAGAAAGATAAAGTCAGATGATTTCACTTATATATGGAATCTAAAAAACAAAATAAATAAGCAGAACAAAAACAGTCTCATAGATACAGAGAACATTTTGACAAATGGTTGCCTGATGAGAGAGGGTTTGTGGGAATGGGTGAAAAAGGTGAAGGGATTAAGAAGTACAAATTGAAAGTTACAGAATAATCATGGGGATATAAAGTACAGCATAGGGAATATAGTAAAAAATACTTTAATAACTACATATGGTGTCAGATGGGTACAAGGTGTGTTGATTACTTTGTAAGTTATATAAATGTCTAATCATGGGATTGTGCACCTTGAACTAATATATTGTGTCAACTGTAATTTAAAAATTAAAAAACTCAAATTACTTCAATGTTACCTTGCCAATGGCTCTAAGTTCTTTGATCTCTTGCAACCTCATAAGTTTAGAAAATAGTCTTAAAATGAAAAAAAGTTGAAAAATTTTAAAAGATAGTGATTTTAGATTGTAAGTCTCTAGAAGCAAGAGATCATATTTTATATGTTTTTTGTCCTTTCACAGAAACTTTACTTGTCCCCAGAAAACTTTATATCACAGTATTTATAGCATGTTAATTTAGTTACTATTTGAAATTTATTAAAAATATTTCTGTACTTGGCATCATTTACCTTTATAATTACAATCCTCAAATGAAATCATTAAGGTAACAGGTTAAAAATTAGTCTATGCTAGAATTGGGTTTTATTTACAAGTGACTTTTAGTATAAAAATGAATTCTATGGTACTAGGGACAAATTCCTTAATCTCCTTTTTCCCTTTGGAAATGACTGACTGCTTGGATCTTGAGCTTTGATATTTCCCAACAGTCTTCCATGCCCACAAATGGTCAGACTGAGTTACTTCTTCACTAGAATGAGTCATCACTCTTCTGAAATTTTCACTTTACTCTATTATAGCTTAACTATATCACATTGTAACAATTTATTTACACATCTGAGCTATTTGGATTTAGGCCCTCGTCTTATGCCCTTAGTATCCAGAAGAATGACTTTCAGGTACTATCTCCAAGCCTGTAAGGGCAGGGGTTCAATAAATGTTAAATAAGAACAGAAAGACACATACAGATACCAAAAAAACATAACATCTAAACATCATATGTACTTACAACATAATTAAAGGATGTATCAGCAACCACTGCAAACTGACGGTACAATGTGTGCCTAGTAAACATCTCATTCTTAAGGACATGAAAACTGAAAAAAAAAAGCAACAGTAAAATTAGAATATATAGATATCATAGGATAAAGCAAATCAGTATGATGTTCATGTAGTTAGGAACTAAAATTTTCAGTGTTAGAGCAAAGAAATAAGAGTAAAAATTTCAAAATATGAGTATGAACAGATTTCTTCTTTTATTTTTAAAATTACGTATTTTCCAGCTTTGAGAGACACTGAAGCAATGGCAACACCATTTCAATGAGCCACCCGAGGACCCAGGCTATGGTTTTAAAACATTTCTCCCTAAAATGAATCAGGGCATCTTTCAGAAATGGCTCTTTCTAGAACTAAAGCAATAAATATACAAGATGAGCCTGGAGCATTTTATTGTTAAGGGAATCATAAAAAATTATCTAAAACACACACCATAAAGTTGTTAATTTTAAAGGGCTACAATTAACTTAAGATTGGAGAAATTAAGCATAAAAATAATGATTATAATATATTGAAGCAAACTTATATATTAAAACTTTAAGAAATTCTCAGTCTGTCTATATTGCAAATAATGCTAAAATTAGGAGATTCACTATCTAGAAATCATGCTCTGTAGAGGAAGCCAAGTGTATGCTGGACAACCTTTGGCAAGCTAGTAGGAAGAAAAAATTACAGTATTCACTCACACAAGGCGCTCTTAGAAGAGATTTTGGTATGTGACTCATGGATCAAAACCACTATGAGGTACCACTACAGAGCTACAAGGCTGACTAAAGCCAAAAAGACAGACAACAAATGTTGAAAAGGACAGAGAAATTGGAACCCTCATTTATTGTGGAATTGTAAAATGGTGTAGCCACTTTGGAAAACATTTTGGTAGTTCCTCAAAATGGTAAAAAGAATTATCATGTGACCCAGTAATTTCTTCCTATGTGTATACACAAGAGAATTTAAAACATATGTTCACACTAAAACTTGTACACAAATGTTAATAGAATTATTTATAGTCGCCAAAAAGTGGAAATAATTCAAATGTCTAATAAAGAATGCATAAAAATATGGTATAATCATACAATAAAATATTATTTGGCAGTCAAAAGAAGCAGAGTACTGATGTATTCTACAACATAGATGAACTTGAAAACATGCCAAGTGAAAGAAGCTAGTCACTAAAGGCCATAAGCGGTTTCCGTAGTGTAGTGGTTATCACGTTCACCTCACTAAAGGCCATATATTTTATGATTCCACTTATATGAAATGTCCAAAATAGGCAAATCCTTAGCAATAGAAAACAAATTAGTGGTTGTTAGTTGTTGACAGGAAGCGGAATGGGAGGCAACTGCTAATGGGTATGAGGTTCCTTTTTGGGTTGATGAAAATGTTCTGATTTAGAAAGTGGTAATGGTTGCCCACCTCTGAATACACCAAATCCACATTTTAAAAAGGTGATTTTGTGGAATGTAAACTATGTATCAATAAAGTTATTATACAGTAAGTTACTGTGTATGCTAAAAATGGAATCCTATGAATAAAGAAGAAAGTAGAGTAACAAACAAGAACTTTAATATCATTATAATAAACATATAAAATAGAGGAGAGAATCAAGATGGTGGTATAGGTAAACGCCTGTACTCACTGCCTCCCACAACCACATCAAAATTACAACTAAAATACAGAACAACTACCATCCAGAACCACCGGAAAGCTGGCTGAATGGAAGTACTACAACTAGAGAGGTAAAGAAGAAAGCACACTGAAACTGGTAGGAGGTGCGGAGGCCCAGAAAGCGCTGGTCCGGCACCCAGGTGTGTCGCTTTTTTAATCCAGAGGGAGATCACCTCTGTGGAGCCCACCCCCACCCCCTGGAGGAGCGAGGGGTCCCAGCCCCACACCAGACCTCCAGCTCAGGGCTGGGGAAAGAAGTCCCTATGGCAGTAAGAACTGCAGACTGTAAAAACCAGTGCGGATTGGGGCTGAGTGTCACACAGGCTGCTG
Source organism: Myotis yumanensis (assembly GCF_028538775.1). NCBI lineage: Eukaryota > Metazoa > Chordata > Mammalia > Chiroptera > Vespertilionidae > Myotis > Myotis yumanensis. The sequence continues at coordinate 145,934,679 of NW_027223752.1, forward strand.
GAGACCCAGCTGCTCCTCTTAAAAGGCCAACACCGTGAACTGAATTTACAAGCTCCTGCATCCTCTAAGCTTCAGTGCCGGGCAAGGCTCTGGGGGGACCCAGACATATACAGGGAGAAACTGGACTGTCTGGCATCAGGGCAGGAACGCAGGGGTGGCTTTCTTCCAGATGAAGGTGCTCACAGCAGTCATTGTTCCCATGCTGGGACCTGCCTGGTGGCAGCCATTTCTGTTTGCTCTGCCCTGGTGATTCCCTGAAACCCCACTCCACCCAATTTACAACCCCACCCAAGCTGTGTGCAATGGCTTTTGCATATGAATGGCCTATCCTTTCTCAGGCTAAAAATCTGTCAAACAAGCTGCAGCAGGGCCAGGGAGCACAAAACCTATCAATAAAAGGCCCAAGAACCAGCACCAGCACCACCCTACCTTGCTTCACAGCTTGGCCTCATCTGGACACTTCCAAACCCAATACAAAGAGGAGGATTATGCAGATCTCTCTGTAGCTTCTGCTGGCTGGCCCCAGGCAGTGGCTGACTTTGCATCTCCTTGGAGACCCAAGAGCCAGTATACCCAGTGGTCAGTGTGAGATCATACCAGATTACAACTCTTCACATCTGTAAGTGACACACTCAAGGGGCAGACTCAGTGCGCACCAAAGCCCCACTGAAGCAAGTCCTGCTCCATAAGGGTGTCTCCTGCACAGCAGCTCTCCCACTGTAATTGCAGCTGGTCCCCACAACCAATTGGCTGGAGGTCAATTTTTCCCAGTGACACCAACAGCAATCAATGCTCAACAACAAAACTGTGCACACAGCCCACAAAGGGGTGCATCAAAGAGTGTCCGCCTCAGGTGATTGGGGAGGCTGAGCCACTTGGCCCAATAGGACACCTAATACTCAAGGCTACTCTGTCAACTCAAGGAGACTTAGCAGCTACTCAATACATACAAACAAACATAGGGAAGCAGCCAAAATGTGGAGACAAAGAAACATGTCACAAATAAAGAAATGGAAGAAAGCAAAGTATTGGATATATAGTTCAAAACCACAGTTATAAGGCTACTCAGAATCTTCTAGAAACCTCTGAAGAACTTGTGAGACTTTCAAGGATGTTAGTGAGAATGCCAAAAAAAAAAAAAAAAAAAGAAATGGAAAATGAGCAGTCAGAAATTAAGCATACACTGATTGAAATAAAGAATAATATTCAGAGATTCAACAGTAGACTAGAGGATCCCGAGAATCAAATCAATGATTTGAAATACGAGGAAGCAAAAAACACCCAATCAGATCCAAATGTATGAAGATAGTGTAAGGAGCCTCTGGGACAACTTCAAGCATACCAACATTGGAATTATGGGGTTGCCAGAAGAAGAGAGAGAGAGCAAGATATTGAAAATCTCTTTGAAGAAATAATGACAGAAAAGTTCCCCTACCTGGTGAAAGAAATAGACTTACAAGTCCAGGAAGCACAGAGAACCCCAAACGAGAGGAAACCAAAGAGGACCACATCAAGACACGTCATAATTAAAATGCCAAGGGCAAAAGACAAAGAGAGAATCTTAAAAGCAGCAAGAGAAAAACAGTTAGTTACCTACTAGGCAGTGCCCATATGACTGTCAGCTGATTTCTCAACAAAAACTATGCAGGCCAGAAGGAAGTGGCAATAAATATTCAAAGTGTTGAATAGCAAGAACCTACAACCAAGATTACTCTACCCAGCAAAGCTATCATTTAGAATTGAAGGTGAGACAAAGAACTTCACAGACAAGCAAAAGCTAAAGGAATTCATCACCACCAAACCAGTATTATATGAAATACTGAAGGGTATTCTTTAAGAATAAGAGGAAGAAGAAAATGATAAAGATAAGAAATATGAACAACAGCCCTAGCTGGTTGGGCTCAGGGGAGAGAGCGTCAGCCTAGGGACTGAAGGGTCTGAGGTTCAATTCCAGTCAAGGGCACATGCCCAGGTTGTGGGCTTGATCCCCGGTGGGTGGCATGCAGGAGGTAGCCAATCAATGATTCTCTCTCATTATTGATGTTTCTATCTCCCTCTCCCTTCCTCTCTGAAATCAATAAAAATGTATTTTAAAAAAGAAATATGAACAACAAAGTGACAACAAACACATATTTATCAATAATTGAATCTAAAAATCAAATGAATGAAAAACCTGATGAACAGAATAAATTGGTGAATGGAATAGAATCAGGGACATGGAAATGGAACAGACTGACGATTTTCAGAGGGAAGGAGGTGTGGGGGGTGGTACGGGAAGAGATTAGACAAAGATCTTATATGCATGTATGCATTACCTGTGGACACAGACAATAGGGTGGCGAGGGCCTGGGATGTGGTGAGAACTGGGTGGACAGGAGCTATAGGGCGGTGGGGAGGAAGAGGGACATCTGTAATAATCTCAACAATAAAGATTAATTTTAAAAAAGAAAATAGAGGAAAAGATCAATAAAATAGACAAAAAGATGGGGAATTTCAGTAAAGAAATTGATTTTTTTTAAAAAAAAGAGTAACCAGCCCTAGCCGGTTTTGCTCAGTGAATAGAGTGTTGGCCTCTGACTGAAGGGTCCTGGGTTCTATTCCAGTCAAGGTCATGTACCTTGGTTGCAGGCTGTATCCCCATCCCTGGTCAGGGTGCATGCTGGAGGCAACCAGTCAATGTGTCTCTTTCACAATAATGTCTTTCTTTCTCTCTGTCTTTTCCTCTCCTTTCCACTCTCTCTGAAAATCAATGGAGAAATATCCTCAGGTGAGGATTAATAAAAGAAAACAAAATAAAAAAGAGAGATAAATGACCTTAGAACTGAAAACACCATATATAATATTAAGAACTCCATAGATGGACTAAATAGCAGAATGGATATAGCAAAACACGTGATTATTAATCTCAAAAGAAGATCAATTAGAAAATATACAAAAATGAAGCACAGTGAGGAAAAAAAAGGCAAGTGCATAAGAGACATATGGGTAACAGTGAAAAGGAACAACATACATATAATTAGAATCCAAGAAAAAGTGAGAATGAGACAGAAGTAATATATGGGAAGATAATATCCAAGAATATTCCAAAAAATCTTAAAGCACCCAGACATGGAAAAACACATTACCTTCAAAGGAGCAACAAGACGAAGTGCTGATGTCTCACCATCAACAATGGAAGCCAACATTCCATGCACTGGTACCATTAACATACCAAAGCATATAACTGCCAATACAGAAGTCTCTACTGAGAGAAAATATTCTTCAACAATGAAGGAAAAACAAAGACATCTTCCTATAAAGAAAAGCTGACAGAATTATTGGCCAGCAATCCTATATTAACAGAAAAACTAGAGAGAGCTGTTCGGACAGGAGGAAAATGATACTAGATGGAAACACATTAAAAGCAGGAAGAAATGGATGCTTAACAAACAGTAAAAAATATGGGTCAATATAAGTGAATATTGACTATGCCAAACAATCATAATGTTCAATAAAATAAAAATTTATATTATATTACAATAAAAATGTGAGAGGTTAAATTGAGTTAAAATATCTTAAGGTTCTAAAATTATTGGGGAAGTTATATCAAATGAAAATTCATAGAAGACTTATATGTGAAGAATATAGTTTGAAGTTTGAAAAAGAGAAAAGAGTAAATAACAATAGAAGAAAACATGGAATAAAAATAAATTGATTTGTTCAAAAAAGAGAAAAGTAATCAGGTTAGCTAAATAGAAAACAATATATTGCTCTGACTGGTGTTGCTCAGTTGTTAGTATGTCAGCCTGCACACCAAAGGGTTGCAGGTTCATTCCTGGACTCCGGTTGGGGCATGTGTGAGAGGCAACCAATCGATGTGCCTCTCTCAAATTTCTCTCTCTCAAATTTCTCTTTCTCAAATTTCTCTCTCTCTCTGTCTCTCTCTCTCCTCCTTCTCTCCTTCTTTCTTCCCAGTCTTCCACTCTCTAAAAATCAATGGAAAAAAAATCATCAGGTGAAGATTAACAAAAAGAAAAGAGAAAAAGAGAGAAAACAATGTTAGATGCAAACCTAACTCTATCAATAATTTCACTAAATGTAAATGAATGAAGTATGTCAATAAAATAAAAGATTGGCAAAATATATTTAAAATATAATTATGCAGCTTACAAGAGACATATTTAAATATGAAAACAAGAGAGACACATGAGCGGTGTGCTCTTGTCCAGGGAGCATCAGCCCCGTGAGTAGCCTGCCTTGGGCCTAAGAGCAGCAGCCTCATGTGGCCTGCCCCTGTCCAAGGAGCAGCAGCTGTGTGAGTGGCCTGCTTCCCTGTCCAAGGAGCAACAACCAAGTGAGCAGTCCAACCTGTCCAAGAGCAGCAGCCACACAAGCAGTCTACCTACGTCTGAGGAGCGGCAGCCCTGCGCAGCCCGCCCCCATCAGAGGAGAAGCACCTGCGCACAGGCCGCACCCTGCACTAGTACGAGGAGCAGCAGCTGCGCAAGCATCTTGTCCTCGTCCAAGCAGCAGTAGTTGCACAAGCAGCCTGCCCAATCCGAGGAACAGCAACTATGTGAGCAGCCCACCCCCATTTGAATAGCAGCAGTTCTGAAGCGGCCCGTCTCCATTCGAGGAGCAGCAGACATGCAATCAACCTGTCCAAGTCCAAGGAGCAGTAGCCCCACAGGCAGCCCACCACATCAGAGGAACAACAGCAGCGTGCAGCCAGCCACCATTCAAGGAACAGCAGCCACATGAGCAGTCTGCCCTAGTTCAAGAAATAGCAACTGAGAGTGTAGCCCGCCCCCATGCAAGGAACAGCAGCCTTGTGATCAGCACACCCTCTGTCTGAGGAAAAGCAGCTGTGTGTGAAGCCTCCCCCCACCAGCCAGAGGAGCCACCACAGCTGTGAACAGCATCCACCAGAGGAGCTGCTGTCAGCTGAGGAGTAGCTGCTACCACAACGGCCCGAGGAGCAACCACAGCTCAAGGAGCCACTGCCACCCAAGGAGCAGCCCCTGAATGACTCAACATCTAGATATGTCGGTGAGATCAAACATGAGTAGACAAAAAAGCCCCAAAGGAAAGAAAAGGAGGACTCGCCAGAAAAGCAGCTAAGTGAAAAAAAGGCATGCAGCATGACAGAAAAAGAATTCAGATTAAGGGTCCTAGAATGCATAAACCGGATGGAGGGAAAAATCAACAACTTATGCAAGAATCAAGAAGACACGGATGAAAAAATTAACAACTTATGTAAGAATCAAAAAGAAACGGATGAAAAAAATCAATAAATTATGTAAGAGCCAAGAAGAAATGAAGAGTGATATAGCTGCAATAAAAAACACCATTGAAAGTTTCAACAGTAGACTAGGAGAAGCAGAGGACTGAATTAGCAAATCAGAAGACAGGGTAGCAAAACACACCCAAACTGAACTTCAATTGGAGAAAAAAATTAAGAGACAGGAGGAGAGCCTAAGGGAGCTTTGGGACAACATGAAACGAAACAACATACGAATAATAGGGGTGCCAGAACAACAGAAAGAGGAACAAGGGTTAGAAAACCTATTGGAAGAAATAATATCAGAAAACTTCCCTGAGGTGGGGAAGAAAAAAGTCACACAAGCACAGAGAGTCCCATACAAGATGAACCCGAAAAGACCCACACCAAGACATCATAATTACCATGGCAAATGTTCAGGACAAAGAGAGAATCTTAAAGACTGCAAGAGAGAGACGGAAAGTTACATACAAGGGATCTCCCATTAGATTATCAAATGATTTCTCAACAGAAACACATCAGGCCAGAAAAGAATGGATGGAAATTTACAAAGTGATGCAAAGCAAAGGACTGAATCCAAGAATACTCTATCCAGCAAGGCTATCATTCAAAATTGAAGGGGAAATAAGAAGCTTCATAGACAAAAAAAGGCTAAGGGAGTTTATCACCACCAAGCCAGCAATGCAAAAAATGTTAAAGGGACTGGTGTAAGAAGAAGAAATAAAAAGCTCAGAAAGAAAACAGCCACAAAAAATAGAAATCGCCACAAACAAGTACCTTTCAATAATAACTTTAAATGTAAATGGACTAAATGCTCCAATCAAAAGACATCGAGTGGCTGAATGGGTAAAAAAACATGACCCATATATTTCCTGTCTACAAGAGACCCACCTCAGAATAAGGGACTCACATAGACTGAAAATGAAGGAATAGAAAAATATCTTTCAGGCAAATGGAAATGAAAAATAGCTGGTGTAGCAATACTTATATCCGACAAAATAGACCTCAAAGTGAAGGCCATAAGAGATAAGGAAGGCCACTTCATAATACTAAAGGGATCAATACAACAAGAGGATATAACCCTGATAAACATATATGCACCCAATGCAGGAGCACCCAAATACATAAAAAACTCCTGGAAGATATCAAGGGAGAGATCGACAACAATAGAATCATAGTAGGGGACTTTCATACACCACTGACATCACTGGATAAATCCTCTAGACAAAAAATCGGCAAAGAAACAGCAATCCTAAATGACTCACTAGATCAGATAGACTTAATTGACATCTTCAGAACATTTCACCCCAGAGCCACAGAATATATGTTCTCTCAAGTGCTCATGGGACATTTTCAAAAATAGACCACATATTGGGTCACAAAGTCTCCCCAAATTCAAGAAGATTGAAATCATACCAAGCATCTTCTCAGACCACAATGGCATAATATTAGAAATAAACTACAATAAAAACAACCCAAAATACTCAAACACTTGGAAGCTGAATAGCATGTTATTAAATATTGATTGGGTTACCAATGACATCAAAGAAGAAATTAAAAACATCCTGGAAACTAATGACAATGAAAACACAACAATCCAAAACCTATGGGACACAATGAAAGCAGTCCTGAGAAGGAAGTTTATAGCTCTACAGGCCTGTATCAACAAAAAAGAAAAAAATGGTAGTAAATCATCTAACTCTACATCTCAAAGAATTAGAAAGAGAGTAACAAGAAAACCCCAGAGTGAGCAGAAGGAAGGAGATAATAAAGATTTGAGCAGAAATAAATGACATTGAGACCAAAAAGACAATACAGAAAATCAATGAAACCAAGAACTGGTTCTTTGAAAGGATAAAAAAGATTGATGAACCTCTAGCCAGGCTCACCAAGAAGCAAAGAGAGAGGACCCAAATAAACAAAATCAGAAATGATACAGGCGAAATAACAACAGACCCCACAGAAATACAAATGATTGTTAAAAAATACTATGGACAGCTCTACTCCAACAAACTAGACAACCTGGAGGAAATGGACATATTCCTAGAAAAATACAACATTCGAAAACTCAATCAGGAAGAATCTAAAAATCTCAATAGGCCAATAACTATGGAAGAAATTGAAGCAGTCATCAAAAAGCTTCCAGCAAACAAGAGCCCAGGACCAGACGGCTTCACAGGGGAGTTTTACCAAACATTCAAGGAAGAACTAAAACCTACCCTCCTCAGAATACTACAAAAAATTCAAGAGGAAGGAACACTTCCAAGCTCATTCTATGAAGCCAGCATCACCCTCATACCAATACCAGATAAAGACAACACAATGAAAGAGAATTACAGGACAATATCCCTCATGAACATAGATGCCAAAATCCTCAACAAAATCTTAGCAAATCGGATCCAGCAGTACATCAGAAAGATCATACACCATGACCAAGTAGGATTTATCCCAGGGATGCAAGGATGGTACAATATGAGCAAATCAATAAACGTGATACATCACATAAACAAACTGAAAGAAAAAAACCACATAGTCATATCAATTGATGCAGAAAAAGCATTTGACAAAATCCAACACCCATTTCTGATTTAAAAAAACTCTCAGCAAGGTGGGAATAGAAGGATCATACCTCAACATAATAAAAGCCATATATGACAAATCCACAGCCAACATCATACTCAATGGACAAAAACTAACACCATTTCCCCTAAGAACAGGAACAAGACAGGGATGCCCACTCTCAACACTACTGTTTGACACAGTACTGGAATTATTAGCCATTGCAATTAGACAGGAAGAAGAAATAAAAGGCATCCAAATTGGAAAAGAAGAAGTAAAACTGTCCTTATTTGCAGATGACATGATATTATACATAAAAAACCCTAAAGACTCCATAAAAAAAACTATTAGACTTAATAAATAAATTTGGCAATGTAGCAGGATACAAAATTAATGCCAAGAAATCTGAGGCATTTCTATACACCAATAGTGAACTTACACAAAGAGAGACTAAAAAAACAATCCCATTTACCATCGCACCAAAAAAAATTAAGATACCTAGGAATAAACTTAACTAAAGAGGTAAAAGACCTCTACTCAAAAAACTACAGGACATTGAAAAAAGAGATAGAGGAAGACATAAAGAGATGGAAGAACATACCATGTTCCTGGATTGGTAGAATCAACATCACTAAAATGTCCATATTGCCCAAAGCAATCTATAAATTCAACGCACTTTCCATTAAAATACCAATGGCATATTTCACAGTCCTAGAATGAACTCTCCAAAAATTCATCTGGAATAAAAAAAGACCCCGAATAGCTGCGGCAACCCTCAGAAAGAACAAAGTAGGTGGGATCTCAATACCAGATATCAAGCTGTATTACAAAGCCACTGTTCTCAAAACTGCCTGGTACTGGCACAAGAACAGACATATAGATCAATGGAATAGAATAGAGAGCCCAGAAATAGACCCGAACCAATATGCTCAATTAATATTTGACAAAGGAGGGAAGAATATACAATGGAGTCAAGATAGTCTCTTCAATAAATGGTGTTGGGAAAATTGGACAGATACATGCAAAAAAATGAAACTAGACCATCAACTTACACCATACACAAAAATAAACTCAAAATGGATAAAGGACTTAAATGTACAAAGGGAAACCATAAAAATTCTAGAAGAATCCAAAGGCAACAGAAATCTCAGACATATGCCGAAGCAATTTCTTTCACCGATACAGCTCCTAGGGCATTGGAAACTAAAGAGAAAATAAACAAATGGGACTACATCAAAATAAAAAGCTTCTGCACAGCAAAAGAAACCATCAACAAAACAACAAGAAAGCCCACTGCATGGGAGAACATATTTGCCAATGTTATCACCGATAAGGGTTTAATCTCCAACATTTATAGGGAACTCATACAACTTAACAAAAGGATGATAAACAATCCAATCAAAAAATGGGCAAAGGACCTAAATAGACACTTTTCAAAAGAGGACATTCAGAAAGCCAAGAGACATATGAAACCATTCTCAAAGTCACTAATCATCCGAGAAATGCAAATCAAAACAACGAGGTACCATCTCACACCTGTCAGAATGGCTATCATCAACAAATCAACAAACGACAAGTGCTGGAGAGGATGTGGAGAAAAAGGAACACTCGTGCACTGCTGGTGGGAATGCAGACTGGTGCAGCCACTATGGAAGACAGTATGGAGTTTCCTCAAAAAGCTGGAAATGGAACTCCCATTTGACCCTGTGATCCCACTTCTAGGAATATATCTCAAGAAAACAGAAACACCAATCAGAAAGGATATATGCACCCCTATGTTCATAGCAGCACAATTCACCATAGCTAAGATCTGGAAACAGCCTAAGTGCCCATCAGTAGATGAATGGATTAGAAAACTGTGGTACATCTACACGATGGAATACTATGCTGCTGTAAAAAAAGAAGGAATTCTTACCATTTGCAACAGCATGGATGGAACTGGAGAGCATTATGCTAAATGAAATAAGCCAGTCAATGAAGGAAAAATACCACATGATCTCACTCATTTATGGATAATAAAGACCATTATAAACTTATGAACAAAAATAGATACAGAGGCAGAGCAGCCTTGAACAGACTATCAAGCTACAGTGGGAAGGCCGGGGAGGGTTGAGGGGCAGGAGAGAGGTGGGTAAGAGATCAACCGAAGGACTTGTATGCATGCATATAAGCATAACCAATGGACATAAGACCCTGGGGTGTAGGGGAGGCCAGGGGATTGTCAAGGGCGGGGAAAAAAGGAGACATATGTAATACTCTTTGTAATACTTCAAGCAATAAAACAATTTAATAAAAAAAGCCATTAAACTAAAAAAACAACAACAATAAAAAAAATATAAAAATAAGATAGGTTGATTTTAAAAAGCTGGAAAAAGTGCACCATGCAACCTTAACTGAAGAATAGTGATATAGTTATAATATTAGATGAGGAGACATTAAGCCAAGAAGCATTATAGAGATAAAGAGGAGTATCTATCTCATAATGACACATATGAATGATAAGTTCACAGGAAAATACAAGAATTCTAAATTTTTAGGTTTCTAGCAACATAGCTATAAATTATTTAAAAGAAAAATAATTGACAGAACTAAAAGGAGAAATAAAGAAATCTATAAACATAGTGGGAAATGTAATACTTCTCTCTCATTGGTAACTGCAGCAAAAAATCAGTTAAGTATATAAAAAAATATGAACCACACAGTAAAGTTAATGTAATTGAAATATATAGAACACTGCACCCACCAATGATAGAATTTCTATGCTTTTTAAGTGTACATGGAACATTTTAAAAATTGACCATATCCCGAGTCATAAAACAATCATCACTGGGTATGTGCCCGCAACCAAGGTACATGCCCTTGCCCGGAATCAAACCTGGGACCCTTGAGTCTGCAGGCTGACGCTCTATCCACCGAGCCAAAACAGCTAGGGCTAAAATATATTTTTATTGATTTCAGAGAGGAAGTGAGAGTGAGAGAGAGATAGAAACATTAATGATGAGCAAGAATCATTGATCAGCTGCTTCCTGCACACCCCACACTGGGGATCAACCCCTTGGCCTCAGGCAGTTGTGCCTGACCCATCCCCCCATAATGGTGCTATCCACTTTCCTGGAGAAGTTAGTGAAACTTAAATAAAAAGAAGCAGCTCTGAAGAGTATAACTTGTGCACTGAGAACACCACAGGCTATGGAGGGCTGCGCAATCCACGGCTCTGGGATCACATGTAGCAACCTCCCGTGCCACCTAGTCCCTCCTGGCTTCTGGCTCTACCGGCTTCTGCCCGTGGGGCAGGGGGGGGGGGGGTTGGGGGGGGGGTCAGGCCAAACTCTGGGAGCTTCCTGATGGCTCTCACCCCACACTTCACTTTCCAGTCCAGTCCACAAGCGCCTGCAGCAAGCTAACCTACGGGTTGGAGCGTCTGCCCCCTGGTGGTCAGTGCACATCATTGCAACTGGTTGAACCATCGAACTCCCAGCCAAACTCCGGTAGAGGGGACAATTTGCATGTTAGGCTTTTATTATATAGGATTGTTTGTTTTTGTGTGTTTTTGCCATTTGTTATTATTGTTGTTTTGCTATTGAGTTGTGTGAGTTCTTTTCTTTTCTTTTGTTAATCCTCACCTGAGGCTTCTTTTCCATTGATTGTTTTAGAGAGAGTGGAAGGGGGAGAGACACAGAGAGAGAAACATCAATGTGAGACACATAGATTGGTTGCCTCCAGTATGTGCCTGGGGATGGAGCCTGCAGTCCTTGACTGGAATCGAACCCCTGGCCCTTCAGTAGCGGGTTGATGCTCTAACTACTGAGCAAAACTGGCTAGGGCTATGTGAGTTCTTTCTATATTTTTTTATATTAATCCTTTATTATATATATGATTTCCAAGTATTTTTTCCCACTCTGGAAGTTGCCAATTACTTTTGACAATGATTTCCTTTGCTGTGCAGGAGCTTTTTAGTTTGATGTAGTTCCATTTGTTCATTTTTGGTTTTGTGGCCTTTGCTTTTGGTTTCAAATCCAAAATATCATTGCCAAGACCAATGTCAAGAAGTTTACTTTATGTTTTCTTCTAGGAATTTTAGTTTCAGATTTTAGATTTAAGACCTAATCCATTTTGAGTAGATTTTGTGTACAGGGTAAGACAGGGTTCCAGTTTCATTTTTGGGGGCGTGGCTGTTCAATTTTCCCAACACCATTCATTGAGGAGACTGTCCTTTTCCTACTGAGTATTCTTGGCTTCTTTGTCATAAATTAATTGGCCATATGTGTGGGTTTACTTCTGGATTCTCTTATTTTCCATTGATCTGCATGTCAATTTTTATGCTAATACTCTATTGTTTTACTATAACTTTGTACTATAGTTTGAAATCAGGAAGCATGATGCCTCTAGCTTTGTTCTTTTTCAAGATTGTTTTGGCTATTTGTGGGTGTTTTTTGTTTTGGGTTTTTTTTTAGTTTTGTGTGCGTGTGGTTCTATACACATTGTATAATTGTTTTTCTTATTTCTTTGAAAAATTCCTTTGAGATTTTAATAGGGATTGCATTGAATATATAGATGGCTTTGGGTAGTATGGACATTTTAAGATATCAAGTTTTCCAATCCATGAGCACAGAGGATCTTTCCATTTATTTTCATCTTCTGCAAATTTATTCATCAACGAAATAATTTTTACTATACAGATCTTTCACTTCTTTGGTTCATTTATTCATAAGTATTTCATTCTGTTTTTTAATGAAGTTTTTGTTTGTTTGTTTTTAAATATGTTTTAATTGGTGTTGGAGAGAGAGGAAGGGAGATAGTAAGAGAGAAACATCAATGAGAGAGAAACATCAATTGGCTGCCTCCTACATGTTCCCTACTGGGGAGCAAGTCCACAACCTAGGCATGTGTCCTGACCAGGAATCATGGGTCGATGCTCAACCACCGAGCCATACCAGCCAGGCAATATTTCACTCTTTTTGATGCCATTGTAAATGGGATTGTTCTTTAGTTTTTGGTAATTTGTTATTAGTGTATAGAAAGATGTTTTAAAAAATAAAAGAAAGAAAAGTAACTGATTTTTGTATATTGATTTTATATCCTGGCTCAGAAGGGTTCCTATGGATCAACTCCTGGAGTTGAGGTGGGAGTGGCTCCATCACAGTGGCAACACCCAGGTAGTGATCTATTCCTGAGCTGATGTGGCACACCTGTGCACCATTGTGCCAAGAGAAAAGGCAATGATGACATTAGCAGCAGAGCCAGGCAGGCCTCGTTAAGAAAAAGGACTAGTCCCTGCTCTTGTCAGCACTGTATAAGTTCGATGTTCTTGGAAATAGAGCTAATTCAGTAAAAATGAAAAAGGAGCTTGGAGAAGAAGTTCTGAATTCAACTGGGACTGAATATAAACCATGAATTGGCTGAGAAATTATTGGATTAAACTGTCACCTGGACTAAGGTGAAGTTTTTCTTCTACTAAACAAAAATGATTGTTCCTGATCTCCGACCTGTTACTGCAAAATGAAATAGCCATTTTAGCACACTTAATCTCCATACCACACCATGACACAGCACTTTCTATGTTGTTGCATGTATTACCTTGAGTTAGCCCTTGGTGATGCAACCAAACCATTATGAATAAATGCATTATGTCCCAACATTATATTCTAGTTAGTTAATTAAATGAGAAAACATATAGAAAGTGTGTAATAATACTTCCTGTTGTTCTAAATATTTAGATAACAACATAAAGTCTTCAGAGACCAAGTTGATAAATATGATTGTCAACATCTTGGTTAACAGCAAATCAATTTGAAGTAAAACTGAGATATTCTTGTAAATGGTCATTGAGTAGAGAATGAATTTCATATGCACAGATACATGATAAATCTTAAGGATAAAAGTAAACCTCACAGAAATAAGTAAGGGAAAAACATTCTATTCAGTTTCAGAGATAGCTCCAATTCCCTGTGTGGGAAAATGAAATTAGGTGGGTGTTTAAACTTTCCTTTTTTCTTATCCTCTAGTTTCACCTGTATCTATATGCTATCCTTATAATAACTCTGTGAAGGGACAGGGGAAGTATTAATATGCACATTTTTTCAGAGCACAAAATAGTTATCATCACAGATGTGAAACACAAGCCGGAGTGGAAAGCAGAATGTTTTACCACAAGGAGGAGAGCCTTCACTCATCATCTGGTGGTATTTCTGTTATGTAGATTCTCAACATGACACCTGGGATTTTTCAGTGCTAATGTTCAGAATTTTACAAACACACACACACACACACACACACACACACACACACACATACACACACACTGTATGTTTATGAAGTGCAGTGCAAATGTATGGCATTATCACCCCATGAAGTCAGGTATGAGCCTCAAGTGTGACCTAGGACATCAGACCAACATTGAATCTATCCTGTAGATGCTTCACTGTGAGAAAATCTTGCAAAGAAATTTCCAACATGCAAAAAAATTCTAGTGGAAATTATGGCAGAAACCGAGAGAATAGAACATAGAATTTTAATACTAACATGTTAGGAAAAGAAAAAAATAAGTATTTTTTTTTAGTTGGCATTGCTTTCAGCTTTTTCAAAATTTTAGTGTCACTTTCTTCATTTCTTTTTACTTTCTCCATATTTAAGAAACAAAGATGACATGGAGAAGAGAAATTAAAATAATTATCTAAATAAAAATTAGATCTGAGAATTAAGGAGTTGGTGTTGCCTGTCTAAAAATGGGAAGGGGATCTAGTATTTAAAGCAATTTTACAAGGAAGCTATAGACCAGTTAAATATGAATATGTGCAAATGAGCAGGAAAACATTTTAACGCCCTATGAAGAGAGATGATTATGCAGGTCTGATTAAACCAGGAATCAATAGGTACTGCCTGTCCTGTTGATCCATTAAAAGTTGAAACATTGACATTGGAAATGAAAGTTTTAAATTATTTTTTCTTTGAGGTGACTTTGACTACCATTCTATTTTAGGCCAATTATTTTGAACTTCTTGTTAATATTAATTAATATATACAGAAAAATTTCGCCTCATTTCCTTAAAAGATGATAGGTCACATTTCTATAACTAGAATTTTTATATATTACCACACTATACCTGTTCTGGAGAATAAGAAATTTCTTTTCCCATATTTTGTTTATCCGTTCTGATTCCTTCCTAAACCTGTAATAAATTTATAGATAGTTAAATTTTGTATTAGCTACAAATGAGTAGTTATGAATCATTATTTCCAGTACCTTTCTGTCAACATTTTTTCATTCTCTAAACTTTTCTTTAACATTTCTATTTCCTTCTCCAAAATATGTTTCTCTTCAACCTTTCAATAGAAAATACATCACAAAGTTAATTACATGAACAATACACCCTGTTCCTCCATAAAACTGAAGGATTTCTTTGAGTATGTCAGGGTTATACCCCAGAATCATATTATGGAGGCAATCATGTCCTCTGACTCTTCATAAAACTAATTCTCAAAGATGGCGGCATAGGTAAACACCTATATCAATAAATGCAGAAAAAGCATTTGATAAAATCCAACACCTATTTTTATTAAAAACTCTTAGCAAATTGGGAATAGAGAGACCATATCTCACATGATAATGACCATATATGAAAAACCTACAGCAAACATCACACTCAATGGACAAAAACTAAAACCATTTCCCCTAAGAACAGGAACATGACAGGGATGACCACTTTCACCACTCTTATTCAACATATGTAGGACTGGAAGTACTAGTCCTTCAGACAAGAAGAAGAAATAAAAGGCATCCAAATTGGAAAGAAGGAAGTAAAACTCTTATTATGATATTGTACATAGAAAACCCTAAAGACTCCACCAAAAAACTATTAGATTTAATAAATGAAGTTGGCAATGTAGCAGGATACAAAATCAACACCCGAAAATCAATGGCTTTTTTATACTCCAATAATGAATTCTCAGAATGAGAAACTAAACAAGCAATCTTATTTACCATTGCAACAAAAAAATTAAATACTTAGGAATAAACTTAACCAAGGAGGCAAAAGACCTATATTCAAAAAACTACAGGACATTGAAAAAAGAGGTAGAAGAAGATATAAATAAGTGGATGAATATACTGTGTTCATGGACTGGTAGAATCAACATCATTAAAATGTCCATACTACCCAAGGCAATCTATAGATTCAATGTGATCCCTATTAAAATACCAACAGCATATTTTACAGATCTAGAACAAATAATCCAAAAAATGTATATGTAATCAAAAAGACTTAAAATAGCTGCAGCAATCTTGAGAAAGAAGAACAAAGTTGGAGGGATCACAATACCAGATTTCAAGTTATACTATAAAGCCACTGCAATCAAAACTGCCTGGTACTGGCACAAGAACAGGCATATAGATCAATGGAACAGAACAGAGAACCCAGAAATCAACCCAAGTCATTAATCTCAATTAACATTTGACAGAGGAGGCAAGAGCATACAATGGATTCAAGACAGTCTCTTCAATAAATGGTGTTGAGAAAATTGGACAGATATATGCAAAAAAATGAAACTAGACCACCAACTTACACCATGCATAAGAATAAACTCAAAATGGATAAAAGACTTAAATGTAAGTTGTGAAACCAGAAAAACCCTAGAAGAAACCATAGGCAGCAAAATTTCAGACACCCCTCACAGCAATATGTTTACAGATACATCTCCTAGGGCAAAGAAAACTAAGGAGAGAATAAACAAATGGAACTACATCAAAATAAAAAGCTTCTGGCCCAGCCAAGGTGGCTCAGTGAATGAGCATAGAACTATGAACCAGGAAGTCACGGTTCAATTCCCAGTCAGGGCACATGCCTGGGTTGTAGGCTCTATCTCCAGTAGGGGGTGTGCAGGAGGCAGCCAATCAATGATTCACTCTCATCATTGATTTTTCTATCTCTCCTCTCTTCCCCTCTGAAATCAATAAAAATATTTAAAACAAACAAAAAAACAACAACACAAACAATAAAAAGTTTCTGCATAGCAAAAGAAACCATCAACAAAACCAAAAGGGAGAACATATTTGGCAATGATACATCTGATAAAGGATTAATATCCAAAATATGTAAAGAACTCATATAACTTAACAGAAGGAAGACAAACAATCCAATTAAAAATGGGCAAAGTACCTAAATAGACACTTATCCAAAGAGGGCATGCAGATGGCCAAGAGACATATGAAAAATGCTCAAATTCACTGATTGTCAGAGAGATGCAAAGTAAAGTGACAATGAGGTGTCACCTCAGACCTATCAGAATGGCTACCATCAACAAATCAATCAATGACAAGTGTTGGCGAGGATGTGGAGAAAAGGGAACCCTAGTACACTGTTAGTGGGAATGCAGACTGGTACAGCCATTACAGAAAACAGTATGGAGTTTCCTCAAAAAATTAAATATGGAACTGCCACATATCCTAAGAAGCAAGAAACACCAATCAGAAAGAATGTATGCACCAGTATGTTCACAGCAGCACAATTCACAATAGCAAAGATCTGGAAACAGCCCAAGTACCCATCAGTAGATGAGTGGATAAAAAAGTTGTGGTACATTTACACCATGGATTACTATGCAGCAGTAAAAAAGAATATATTACCCTTTGAGACAGCATGGAGGGACTTGGAGAGTATCATGCTAAGTGAAATAAGTCAGTCAGAGAAAGATAAGTATCACATGATCTCACTCATATGTGGAAAGTCACAAAATAAACTGATGAATGGAATGGATCCAGAGATATGGAAGCATGGAACAGTGTGTGGAATCTTGGAGAGAAGTGGGATCAGGGGGGACTGGAAGGTAACCAACCAAGGTCCTTGTATGCATATATGCATGGCCCATGGACACAGACAATGAGGTGGTAAGGACCTGGGCGGGGGATGGGAGCAGGCTGGTAGGGGTCAATGGGGAAATAGTGGAACTTTCTACAAGAAAGAATTATTTAAAAAAATAATTTACAGGGAATCAACAGTTAGAGTAGAGGATTCAGAGAATCAAATCAATGATTTGGAATATGAGGAAGCAAAAAACACCCAAGCAAAAGAGCAAAAAGAAAAAAGAATCTAAAAATATGAAGATAGTATAAGGAACCTCTGGGACAACTTCAGGCATACCAACATTTGCATTATGGGGGGTGCCAGAGGGGAAGAGAAAGAGAGAGAGAGCAAGAAAATCTATTTGAAGAAATAATGACCGAAAACTTCCCTACCTGATGAAAGAAATAGACTTACAAGTCCAGGAAGCACAGAGAATCCCAAACAAGAGCAACCCAAAGAGGCCCACACCAGGACACATCATAATTAAAATGCCAAGGATTAAAGACAAAGAGAGAATCTTAAAAGAAGCAAGAGAAAAGCAGTTAGTTACCTACAAGGGAGTACCCATATGACTGTCAGCTGATTTCTCAAACAGAAACTTTGAAGGCCAGAAGGGAGTGGCAAGAAATATTCAGAGTAGTGAATAGCAAAGTCTTACAACCAAGATTACTCTACCCAGAAAAGATCTCATTTAGAATTGAGGGTCAGATAAAGAGCTTCACAAACAGGAAAAAGCTAAAGGAGATCATCACCACAAACCCAGTATTATATGAAATGTTGAAGGGAATTCTTTAAAAAGAGAAAGAAGAGAAGGAGGAGGAGGAGGAGGAGGAGGAGAGGAAGAAGAAGAGATAAAAATATGACTAAAATGACAACAAATACATATCTATCAACAATTGAACCTAAAAATCAAAATAAGTGAACAAGTAATCTAATAAACAAACTGGTGAGTAAAATAGAGTCAGAGGCATGGAACAGACAGATGAATCTCAGAGGGAAGTGGGTAGGGGGGTCAGGAGGAGATTAACCAAAGATCTTACCTATGGACACAGGCAGTAGGATGGTGAAGGTCTGGAGTGGGGTGGGAACTGGATGGAGGGGGGCAATGAGGGGAAAAAGGGGGACATCTGTAATATTCTCAACAACGAAGATTTTTTTTAAAGAGGAAAAACAACAAACAAAACTAATTCTCCATCAAAGTCACTGCTACTTTTTAAGAATAGCCAGCATCAATATGAAGAATAATTAGTGTAATAATAATGGTCATAATAGTCATATTATACCTGGTCCACTGAGTATTTTAGATGATACTCAGGTTGAATTTTCACCTCTTCAACTTCATGTGTCTCAATAGATATATCAGGTGCAACCTGGAAAGGAAATAAACCAAGGTAAATATAGTGTGGGACAAAGTAGATTTACAGTTGTGAATACATGAAACAGAGTTTATTCTTGTGTTATTATTTATTAATGTTTGTATTACTTTCCATACAAACTCTAAACCTACCTTTGCCCTACCCTGTATAACATTTCAAATTAATGCATAAAGATGTGGATTCTCTGCAGCTTAGAGAAAGGAAACTGAGACTTAAATATGTCAACCAGAGTCCCACAGGGATCTTCTCTGCCTTATCCAATTTATAAAGTTCAGTGTTTATATATTGCACTAGAGGCCTGGTGCACGAATTTGTGCAGGTGGGTTCCCTTGGGGTGTCCTGTGGGGACCAGGCTGAAACCAGCAGTCCAATGCTGCCTGCTGCTCCTGCCTGCCACTCCTACTCATCCCAGCCCCACTGCGCCTGCCACGGGCTCATGCTCAGTCAGTCCCAATTGGGAGAGGCTCTCAACGCAGCAGCAGCAGCACTCGCCAGTCATAAGCCCTGCATCTGGCACCCATCCCGAGGAGCGGGGGGGGGGGGGGGGGGGGGTGAGGGTTGGGACACGATTGGCAATCTGGGTGAGCGGTGGGATCCCCTCACCGGCCTGGGATTCAGACCCGTGCTGCTGACGTTTGTGCAGTTTGTCAGGATCCACCTGTCGGCTGATTTTATATTGTTTCTTTCTTGTGGAGCATCTAGGGAGGAGAAGTGGTAGCGGTGCCCAAGGCCAACTTCCAGGAGACCTGCTGCACTGGTCAAGATCATGCCAGCAGTGCCGGTCCATCAGTGCCTGGCCCGTTCTCTGGAGATTGGACCTGCAGGTCTACTGAGAGAGTGAGTGGCTGCTATTGGGCTGGTAGGCCACCGGGATGGGTCCATCAGCTGAGCAGCACTCTGCTGTGGGAGCACACTGACCACCAGGGGGCAGCTCTTGCATTGAGTGTCTGCCCCCTCGTGGTCAGTGCGCATCATAGCAACTGGTCGATTGGTTGTTTGGTCGCTTAGGCATATATATATATATTTGCAATTGGGCAACTATGGTCCATTAAGACCAACTTTCCCACTATAATTTTTTTAAAAATACATTACTCTGTCATTATATAGTGATCAAATTTTACCATTATATCTTTTAAAAATGAAATGGGAGGTTATTACTTGTGAAGACACAAGCTTTAAAACAATCTTTTATTTTAGATGATACTCAGGGTGAATTTTTGTTACTCTCTCTGATGATGAGAAGAGTAGATGGCAGTGAGAAAATATACTGCATATAACAATCTGCTTGGTTAGTTATTGCTGTATTCCAAAACAATAGACAGAAAAAGTGCCCCTTATTGCCACCACTAACTTCTCTAGTGGATTCTGTGACCCAAAAGTCCCTTGATCTGTTGCCCATCTCCATAGGGTAGGCTCGGCCAAGTGGCATCTGGAGTCAGGTATGGGAGTAGGAGTCAGAGAGTCTTATAGAATAAAATAAAAGGGACCTCAAACTCCCTCAAGCAATCAGAGGTGGAAGCTGAGAAGAGAGCTAGAGGAGGAGAAAATGACTAAGCAAGACCACAGAGCTAGAGATGTGAATATGTGGTGAAGCTGCAGCTGACCATTTGCCAGGGGTGATGTGCAATATTTAATTTGAAATAGCATCTTCGTGATATAAACTGTCCCTGTCAGTTAACCTTCTTCAACCTCCTCAAACTTACAAATGCAAAGTTGTCATGTGAGTGGATGCTTTTAGTAGAAATCACAGGACTGGATTGAATTCAGCATCTAATTAAACAAAGTGTGAACTGGGATGGCAAGCGGGGCACAATGAGACTCAGAATGTGCTTTAGTTCGGTGGGAGGAGCACATTCACAGCGACAACCACCAGGATACCATGGCATCTGCAGACACCAGAGGACACACTCTAGGCTACCGCAAAGCACAAAATTGGTTTGACCTGAATTTATTTGTATCTGAAGGGACAGAGAGAACACAGCTGACATCAGCTACCACATATAAAAATAAAATTTTTAATTGCAGCCATAAAAAACTATAATTGGGTGCCTACTCTGTGTCAGACACTTCACATACACTAAGCTATTGACTTCTTCATTCATATTACCTTAGATTTTTAAATGATAATGTATGCACATATTTTAAAAAAAACCTGCAAATAGAATAGTATACATGAACATATAACTCTTACTTCCCAGAAGCTAAGGTATGTTGTTTTCTTGTTTTTTTAGTTTTTCTCATCGTTATCATTATAAATAAACTAGAGGCCCGGTGCACGAATTCATGCACCAGTGGGATCCCTTGGCCTGACCTGCAGTGATCGGGCCAAAGCCAGCTCTCTGACATCCCCTGAAGGGTCCCAGATTGCAAGAGGACGCAAGCCAGGCTGAGGGACCCCACTGTGAACGATCGGGGCCAGGGAGGGACCGTGGGAGGGCTCCAGGGCATGTCAGGCCCATCTCATCCAGTCCCAATTGACTGGACTCCAGCTGCAAGCTAACCTACTAGTTGGAGTGTCTGCCCCCTGGTGGTCAGTGCGCATCATAGTGACTGGTCGAACAGTCAAACAAACAGTCAGACACTTAGCATATTAGGCTTTTATTATATAGGATAATAGCCTTTATTGATTTGGGCTTCCCACAAATAAAGATGAAGATTTTAGAGCATTCATATTACCTTCCACCTTCTCCCCCACCTGCTTGTTGTTGCTTTTATAATGATTTTGATATATATATAAACTTGTATACTTGATATATTAACTCCTCCCTGTGAAAATGGAAATTTATTTAGACTTTTATGTTTTCTAACATATTCACTCACCTAATTTCCAAGTTTTTAGAAGGAATGTTATTTTTATATTGTCAATGTCTATAAGATTGTTCTCTAACTATAAGTAAATCCTCCATGTTTTATCTACACATTGACTCTTAAAAACTGAAATCTAGTAAATAATATTAACAGTGTGTTTATGCAAATACCACTTATTACAGGCCTAAGTAATTGAAACTATCCATAGAGAAGGAAGTGTAAACCTGTTACTAAACTTTGCCACTGAAAAAAGTCTCTTCCAAGTGTTAGTTTAATGTTTCAACTTTTATTTTTTTCTAGCTTCCCTGACTTCTGAGTCATACCTAGTTTCTCCCTTTTATTGTGTCCAAATCATCCTGCATATCTTTTTTTCTTTTCATACTTAAGTTTTTAGCTGAATATAAGAATCAGGGTGCAAACATTTTTTTTCCTTTTGAATACTTTATTTTATTTTCTTGTAGCAACCACTGTTTAACTTTCCTCATAATTTATGTCTGCTATTTTACATTATTTCTGAGACTTTTTCCCACTTTAATTAATTAGATCTTCAGCTGTGTCAATTTTATTATTCACCCTGCCCATTGCTATTTTAAAAAAATTGTTACCTTCAATAAATTATTTTTTCCCTCAGATTTTTTTTTTTTGTTTTTCATAGCAGCCTGTCCTGCTTAATGGATAAAAGTTTCTCTTGAATGTTTTCCAAAACGTATTTATTTTTAAAGGTTGTATCTGTTTCCTAAATTAACTGTTTCCTACAGGGCTAATGGCTTTGTTTATTTTCTTTGTTCTTTAACTCACTAAATATTTGCTGAATTCCTACTTTGTGCTAGGAAACATTTGAAGCACTGAAGATACAATAGAAAAGAAAACAGGGCTGAAGCAGAGAAAATATATTTGAGAAGAATTATGAAAGAGATAGAATTTAGGGCACTTTTTGAGTGAGAAGAGAACTGCCTATAATTTCTTATATGAGCAACTAGATGGAGAATGGTACTGTTCACTATGATAAGAAAAAATAATAGAAATAGGGACAATTTTGTGTGCTAGTTCTCTCTCTCTCTCTCTCTCTCTCTCTCTCTCTCTCTTTCTCTCTTTCTTTTTCTTCTCCTTCTCCTGCTCCTCCTCCTTCCCCCCTCCTCCTTCCCCCCTCCTTCTTCCCCCCTCCTCTTCCTCCTTCACCTTTTATTAAGGAAGAATTTGCTAAATGTAGTTTCAGACACAGTTTGAGGTACCCATGGCACAATCAAATAAAAACCCACAATAGGCAATTGGGACAAGGGCCTGGAATTTTTGAATGGGGTCAGTTCTAGAGATAGAATTAGGACTTGCCAGCTAAAGACTCGACTAAGGGCATTCATGAAATTTATAGAAATGGAAAAGCATAAGGTCAGGGATAGAAGGCTGTGCCTGGGCACAGCTGATCTGTAGTTCTGATTCATCCCTGGCTGATAGAGTTCTCAAGGCTGGCTTAATCCTGAATCTGGTCCCTAGCCCATTACTCTTACTGAGTTCTGTAAACACTAACTCCTACTCCATCAGTCCCTACAGTCCTGGGAGCTCTTTGGTGATCCTAGAACGACCCCAATAATTTTCCCCTTAGTTGTCTACACTGTATCTCAAACTTCCTAGAGGAAACTGCCACCTACCACCACCAGTATAGTGACTGTCTTTCCAAGGCTCACTTGACAGGAAGCTAATCAAACAGAAAGTCTAAGGCACAAGAACACCAATTTGACAAAAATAACGAGAAGTCTTTGTTATCATTAGCTTCCTTGGCTTCAGAAACCTGAGGGTCACCAAGGTCCCTGAAGGCATGCACTTTTGGGGGTCATACCACCTATTTCTTCTCAAATAAAGGGCATGATCCACCTCAAATGCCTCTCTCCCAGGGCACAGGCTGAGAGTGAGTTCACTGCCATCTGGTTAACATGAACCTAGGAAATCACTGGGGAAAGGGCCACGAGCTTTGGAGGGCATTTGCCAGTATGGTAACAGAGAAAAAAATAACTCAAATTTGAAAAAACTAATCCATGGAAAGTTAGAAAAACAAGTTGGTAAAACAAAATAAGCTTCCATGTAGAAAGACATTTATATTTATTTATTTCACTATGTCCAAAGTCATATCAGTAATTGAAAGTTTATAAAAAACAACCCTGTGTCTAAATTCACATATAGTAAAACATTTTAAGGCTCCCTTTTCCTGACTCTCATAAAATGATGGCTTCTACGACAGAGATAAGACTGTGCTAAAGCATATTTTCTGTAAAGCAAACAATCATTCAATCTCTCTAACAGACAATACTCTTGACAGTGATAATGACAAAGATAGCTTCTCTTTTCAGGGAAAAAATAAAGCACCACAGTAGATGAGAGTGTTTGCTCTCTAGTTTGAGTTGAACTTTCAGCTTTGCTATAGCGTGTTATATTGAATACTGGCTCTGTCCACATTAAACTGTCATTTTGTTTTGTCAGCTGCTGACATTCCACTTTCTCTGGAATACACATGCTGGTCTGTATGTGGCTACTGCACTGACAGGTACAAATATTGGATTGCTGAACAATAGCTAGAGGTGAAAATGGATGGTAATATCAATATGAAAGTAGATAGCTTCCTAAGTAGGAAAATGTAAATTAACAATTATAAAGGTAATCAAAAGTTGTGATTAGAAATAATTTCTTACAAATATTTCTCACTTTCTTTTAAATTTATATATATTTATAACTAAAAATTCATAAAATTAAGAAATGACATTTCTTTATAACAGAAGTTATAATTCTTAAATTTGTTTCCCATTTTAAGCACTTAACACTGTTTTAAAAGAAAACATTTCATAAATATAATCATATAAATTAGGAATGAATAGCCAAGGTTTATTATAACAGAAGTACAATGATGCATATTAACTAACATAGAGCAACCATATTCTTATGATGTCTTCTTTCTCTTTTTCCTTGTCAATGAAAGAGTCATTACATCCTGTCATTTCTTCTAATTTCCACAAACATACCTCTTGTGAAACGTTGACCATTCTTTCTGGCCTTAATGCCTCTTTCTCCTTTAAGTCATCAATTATATTACTATCAAAACAACCTTTCTAATGCATTCTGAAGGTGATCTTCTGTCTCTAAAACTTCATTAATCTTGACTTTTAATTAACATATTTTTTTCTTTTCAATTCCTAAGCAAACAACTCTTTTTGAACACCGGTAATGTGGCAGTGGGTGGTGGTTAGTGGGAGGAGGGAGTGACAAAGCCACATGAAGAGAGAACTAGCTTCACGTCCTTATAATCTGGAGAGGAGAGACTTGAAAATTAGGAACATTGAGACTAAAACATAAGGCTTCATGCAAGCGAGCACTAATCATTGTGTAGACCAGAAGTCAAAACAAAATATCTATCTACATATAACACTAGTAAATTTGCTTCTAACAAGAACATAAAGCTAGAGAACGTCTTAAAAAAATATGACAAGACTTTCCTCATTTGATGTGCTTCAGGGGTGCTACTGCTCCCTGTCTGCCCAGGGCCTCAGAAACATTTTGGCAGGTGACTGAGCTATGAAGCCCTATGGAATGCAGGTTGATCCAGGCCATATGCAAACTTCAGGCATATCTTCTCAAAGGCCTGGAAGCCCACCTAAGTCATTGTGGGGCCTGGCCTCTTCACCTGGCTCCAGATTATCCTAGACTTTATGTTCACGGTGGGAAGTCAGTATATAGAAGCAGCTTCACATCTATGAAATTATTCAATATAAAAAATGTGTAATCAGAACACTTCCACGATGGAAATGTCCCCATTAAGGATTATGAAGCCATTGTTTATAACAGCAAGGGAAGAGAAACAATATTTCAGGAAGGTACCGTACATTGATAGAAATTTGTTAACTAAATTGTGCTACTTCTATGGAGTGAAATACTGCACATGAGTGATTATATATATTCAATGGTGTTGAATGAAGTCCCCCATATCTTATTGTATGTGCAAATAATCATCATGTTTTGTCTGAAAGGGTGTTTACAAAGGATTTTTAATGATTATCTCAAGGTGGCAGATTCTTTCTTACTTTATTTTGTATAAGTATAAATCTGTTTTATATAACAAATTCAGATTTATGGCTTTCACATAGTATGAAAAAAAAATGCCACTCCAAGACTGACAACAAGAAAAATTCAGATACACTACAAAATGGCAACTTTTCTTGAACCTATCAGAGAATTGAAGTCACAACCAGGTGACCTGCATTCCAGAGGAGCGAGCCTTTCCAAGGGGAGTTATGACACATGAAGAGTCTTACCTACAGCAGAAGCAGTACCATCCCAGTAGCAACACAAGAAGATACAAAAAACAAGCTAAAATATAAAGAACTACTGAAGAGCATTATGGGTTAGGAGAGCAGTTTGAAGTAGCTGGGGGCACATGCTTATAAAAGAGTTCATGCTCACAGCTTTATTCATGGTTTCTTACAAGATGCTCATGAGAAAAACTGAGGGCAGGGCAGGACACTTAGGATGGTGCAGGCTTGTGGAGGGGATCAGCTGCTGCTAAGAGAAAAGTATCCTCCCAAGTCCTTTTATCCCAGGAAACAAAAGACTTAAGTTCCTGGAAGAGGGGAAACAAACCCTCTGGCCAATCAGACTCAAAGAAGGTGATCAGTGGAGAAGTGTTGGGCACCAAGCCCTATCCCCTTCCCAAAAGGCTGGGGAAAGCGTCGGAGCTCTTGCTTACATAGCACAGTGAATACATATGACAAGGGCGAAATAAAAGAAACGCTTTCCTCCTCTGGATGAGGGGTTGGTGATTGTCTTATGCCTTAGAGACTGTGCTAATACCAAGTGGACTTTCCTAGAATTGCAGCAGGGATAGGAACACCTAACCAAGGTCAAGTTTAGGCATAAGGCAGAGGTAGACTGCCACAGGGAAGAGGGACAGGAATCCTGAGAAAGATCACCTCTAAGGGCCAAGCATATAGCACTTTCCAGAGACCGTCTTTTGATTAGAATAAGAAAAAAACCATCTCTCCCCTCACTTATGAAGTACTAGGCAATAGCAGTCTATTACCAAGGGAGGAACAGATACATAAAGAGAGAACCACTCTATGGGACAGGTGGACAGGTTCTGCTGAAAGCTGAGGGTGGAACAGCACACACTCCCACTCTAAACACATGCCTATCACAAAAGGAATATCTAGGCTATGGTCCACTAGAATGAACCACAGCAACAACCAAACTCAACTCAACACAACTTCTGGCTATATGGCTCAGTTCTTTATAGCCTGATATAAGAAGAGGCATGCCACCCTGGTTGGATGGCTCAGTTGGTCGGAGTATCATCTTGTGCACCAAAAAGGTTGTGGGTTTGATTCTGGACAGACACACACCTAGGCTATGGGTTTGAGCCCTGGTTGGGGAGCATGTGAGAGTCAACTTACCAATGTTTTTCTCTCACATAGATTTTTTTGTCTCTATAATCAATAAACATATCCTCGGGTGGGGATAAAAAAGAAAAAAAAAAAGAAGAGGCATGCCATTTCCAGGTATGAATGCTATTTACTTCAGTCTCTACTAGTCTACACATGATGTCAGGCATTCAAAAAAATTATGAAACACACAAAAAAGCAAGGAGAGAAGAACCTACTGTCAGGAGACAAAGCAATCAACAAAAACAGATTCAAAGATGACCCAGATTTTGGAACTATGAGATGGGGACTTTAAAATAACTATAATTCAAATGTTCAAGAACCTAGACCCAGGGTGAATAACATGCATGATACATAATAGATAGGGAATTTCAGCATAGAGATGGAAAACATAAGAGTCACATGGATCCTAGCCAGTGTGGCTCAGTGGTTGAGCATCGACCTATGAACCAGGAAGTCATGGTTCAATTCCCGGTTAGGGCACATGCCCAGGTTGTAGGCTTGGCACACGGGAAGCAGCTGATCAATGATTCTCTCTCATTATTGATGTTTTTACCTCTCTCTCCCTCTCCCTTCTCTTTGAAATCAATAAAAATATATTTTAAAAAATAATAATAAACAAAAAACAATGCAATGGGAAAAAAGTCAAATGGAAACACTAGAAGTAAAAAAGACAATACCAAAAATGAAATATTTATTAGTTAGACTCATCAGTAGATTTAAAATTTCTTTGTTATACTCATCAGTAGACTCAATACAGCTGAGGAAAACAATCAGTGAATTTGAAGGTAAGTCAACAGAAATTCCCCAAACTGAAACAAAGAGGAAAACAAAATTCAGAATTACTAAGCAGAACATCCATGAGTTGTGGGACAATATCAAACAGTCGAACATAGGTGTACTTGGGTCTCAGAAGGAGAAGGGAGAGAGAATGGGGCAAAAGAGATAATGGTCTAATTAATTGAAATAATGGTCAAGGGCTAATAAAAGATGTCAAACCACAAATTCCAGAATTTCAAAGTTTCACTCAGAAAAGAGAGAGAGAGAAACAACAAACACCCAAAGAACATTATAATTTAATTCTTGAAAAGCAAAGATAAAATTTTAAAGGCATTCCAAAGTAAAAGACACACTAGAGAAACTAAGTGAAAATTTACAGTAGATTTTTTTTGTCAAAAACTGTGCAAGACAAAAAGACAATGGAATTACATCTTCAAAGCATTAAAATAAAAATGTCAGTCCAGACTTCTACACTTGGAATAGTTCTATCAAAAACAAAGACAAAATAAATTTTTTTTTAGACAAACGAAAGTTGAGAGAATTCATTGCCAGCAGATCTATACTATAAGAACTTGGGGAAAAAAGTTTTTTGGGAAGGAGGAATATAATACTACATGGAAACTTAGGTCTACATAAAGAAATGAAAGCTCCAGAAATGGCTTAAATGAAGATATCAAATGCAAATCTTGCTGTAATAAATTATATCAGTTATTGTTACATGAAAATATCTACAGGGTGTCCCCCCAAAATGTATATATACTTATCATACATTATTAATTCCAATGGGTTAAATCTGAAAAGAAAGAAACATCAATTGAGCTATCAGCTGTTAATGTGTATCTACATCTTTATTATTAAACTTTACAATTTTGTTTACATATGAAACTTTACAATTTTGAAGGGTACAACGTGTCAGGAACTTAAAAAGCTGTACTTTTGTTGGAAACATTAGAAAGACTATGCAAAGGCATTTAAATCAAGACCAATAGACTTGCTTATATGAATTTCATAGTGACTTTCTGGAGAGTATTCTATTAACACTCTCTTTATTGCTGAGACAAAACTATCTGGTGGGAGATTTCAAAAGGTACCTAGGATGGTACTGACTTCTTATTAATCTCTTATCAACTAGCTGCTTGGGTGCTTTAATCTGAAATCTTTCTTGTTTTCCTAATACTTACTCTTCTAGCTCTTCCAATGGTGGTATAAGAATCTGAAATTGTGTATTGAAATCTTTCTAAGTTTAATATAAAAATTAGCTTTAAAATGTGCTTATGACTTATTTAATGTAAACCAGATAGAAATGCTACATATTTTAATCAAAATCCACTTGCATATTCTCAACTAGAGAAACAGACAACCAGAATCGCATTCTAGGTTGCCTAGACACATGCTCACCAATTCTGGTGGCATAAAACCAAATATGGGTTTACCATATACTCTCAACCATCAGATTAACTGGACTCCATAACATGGGTTGTAGGTAACTTGTCTTTCGATTCTTGATATTTATATATATTTATATATTCAACAAAGGAAAGAATCCCCACTTAATATTGATGAAGAGGATCCTCAATCTATTTTCAAGGGTTTTAAAAGCCTAAATAAAAGTGTATTTTAATTCTGTAAGGGCTGCACAAGCTCACAAAACCTAAGAACTCTTTAGATTTGGCTAGCACTAAATCAATTCAGTGATATATTATTGATTAAGTTTGAGCAGTTATGCAAGTTATGGTAGGAGTAATATATAATACATGAGTAAATTTGAAAAAACAAATAACTTTGTTTTTGTTAATCCTCACCTGAGGATATATTTTTCCATTGATTTTTAGAAAGAGTGGAAGGAAAGGAAGAGAGAGAGAGAGAAAGAGAGAGAGAGAGAGAGAGAGAGAGAGAGAGAGAGAGAAACATGAATGTGAGAGAGACACATTGATCAGTTGCCTCCTGCATGGGCCCCAACCAGGTTGGGGATCGAATCTGTAACCCAGGTACATGCACTTGACTAGGAATCAAACCTGAGACCCTTGGGTGCACGAGCTGATACTCAAACCATTAAGCCACATAGGACAGGGTCAATTAACTTTTTTGTTTTATTTAAGGTTTTCTTGATGAACAAGAAGAGATTACACTAAGGAGAAGTAAACAAAGGGTATCAAATGAGGAAAAGTTTAAATACCACCCTCCATGAAAATACATTCCTGAAAAAAATTGATATGTATTGTAATTTACATAAACGTCCTTAGGGTTTGAGGAGAAATATGGGACCTGGAGACCCTAGGCCTGAGGAAATCGGAGGATGGGAAACTAACAAGTTGCCAGTGTTGGATCCAAAAAGGGTAGATGACAGTCCAATGCCAGTGTCCAAAAGGGTGTGGGTACCTTGGGCTTGATTCTGGCCTTGAGCGTCAGTAGTGAAGCAGTTCTATAATATAACTCATAGCACCAAACAACAGAATCAATCATGGCAATTAGGATGAGTGACAGCAGTTCAAAGTGTTCAGTCTTCTGGGAGTAAGACCCAAGTCTGGGCAGTGTCAGGACTCTGGCCAAATGACTTGCTGTTCAAGATTGGCCTCAACTCCCAGTGGGAACTGGAGAGAAGACCACAGCTGAAACCAGGCAGATAGAATGAAGCAACACCAAGAAGTCGGGGGTGAGATGGCTGCTTTGTGTGCTCCCAAAAGTCAAGGATGATATTCCATGTGGTCAGGACCTACCAATGCCCCCCCTGACTGAAAATGTCTAAGGAAGACTAGAAATTGATGCAAACCTCAAATTTACCTTTTCCTGATTTTCATGGTAATATCTTAGGTCTGTAAGTTAAATGATACTGAAATATAAACAAAATTTTATAATCATCCTCCAACAAATACACAAGAAGAGACAAAGCATAAAACCCCTCAAGTGATTTTAGCAATAACATTTATTTGTGCAAGAAGTATTAAATATTATTTTCACTAAAATATTTTTATTTCCAAATATTTTATTTTCCAAATACAAATGGAAAGTATTCAATTTGTCATCAAACTATTCAGAATAAAATGCTGTAGGAGCTGGTGCCATTTTGGGGCTCAGCCCATCTGGTTTTCCAGATGACCCAATTAATTTATAATCCCTTAAATATGCTGTAGAAAGTAAAAGCCCCCTTTCAATTGAATTTTAAATAGGAGATTTTCTATTTCAGTTCTCTGAGAACAGAATCTAAAGTTGAACTCATTTTAACGGTAAATGAAAATTTTGATTTCAAAATAAAGCAAATAATTGTAGTACTGGTATATGACTTCATTTACCTCTATATTTTAAAGTTATTCATAATATGAGATCGAGATACAGCATAAGGAGAATTCTGTGTCAACATAATCTATTAAAATACAGTAAATATTCTTTGACAGCATCTGAAGACCATGCACGTGTCCAGAATGGTTCTATCGCTGTATTGCTACACCACCCCCTGGGGCCAGACCAACAATGAGCAAAATGCTGACTTTGCCACAATGCTCTGTGGAACTATTAAGTGTCTGCTTTATCCAACCAAGCCACGGGAAAAAAGAATGAAACAATGAACAGGTTATATTATTTTCTTCTCAGGTGGCATTTATTTTAAGCTTCATGTGCAATTTAGTCAAATAAACAGGTTGTAGAGGAAAGGAATGGGAAGTTTCAGAAAGGAAGATTTTCCCTTCACCCAAATAGCCTATGATATATATACCTTTAATAATAATAATAATTCTATATCCTATAATAATAACTTTTAAAAAAATACTAGCCTGAAGGGTGACTATGGTCACAATTGCAAAACTATTGCAAAAAAAAATATTTCACCTAACAACTCTGGAATGAAAAGAATCATGTTCCAGAGTTTTAATTACAGTCTCGTATCAAGTACAAATTGTTTTGTGTTGCATGCACTTTAAGAATGGGAACATAACTGACCTTGTCCCATGTCCCATTTCCCACAAAGAAGGGTCCTACTGCTTTCTGCGGATCTGAGCACACACCATATGTTCTGCCAGCATAGACCAGGTTACCCCACGGACGCTCAGAAATCTTCCAGGGAAGCATTCACTGGGTGCAACCTCAATTAACGAATTACCCTGGCTGGGGGGGGGGGGGGGGGGTAGGGGGACCTGGAAATCCAATTTAACCTTGTTCTGTGAAACATTAATATTTGAAATGCTTTACAGATATCAGAAAATAAACTTTGCACAAAACACTGTCCAAATACAAATTTTAAGTTGTGAAATCGTTCATAAATAGAAATCAGACAGCAATGTTCATATCGCGTTTTTCAGACTGGCTAAACACTCAGTTTATCACTGTGTACTCCAGAGTGAAACATGTGTGCTGTTCCCACCGAATGACACAGATTTCAAAAAATAAGTATGATTAATTGGATAAGTTAAATGACTGATTTAAAAGTTCCTGCAGCAAGCTCTCCGTTTGGTCATTTACAGGTGGTAGTATTATAAAACCTTTAAAGATCATTTTTAAGGTGTCCAACTACCTCAATATAATAAAATAATTAAAAGAGAGAAACAGAAAAATTCTAACCAGAGTGCCTATAGTTAACCTATGGTGAAGAATAGACCACATGGGAAGGTGATATAAGGGAGCCCTTATAATAACAGAATTATTATTAACAACAAAAGTACATATGCTAGTAATAACGGTGAACTAGAAAACTACATTACGCTGTAAAATCAAGTTAATTAATAGAAAGATGGAATTCCAGGTTACGTCATCTCTCCCCTCCCCCAGTCCAATTTTCACTTATTGTTACACATTAACTTCAGAGTCTATCCAGCTAACAAAACGTACTATTATGCGTTGGCAACAGCAAGATAACCGTAATAGCGGTAGGAAGGAAAAACTGTTACCTTACGAGAAAATCCTATTGAAATGACATCTTCTGAGAGATCCTGTCTACCTTTGTCTCTCCTTTATTGTGTATGTTCTGTGAGAACAGGCAGTATTCCTGTCCCTTGTGGCTGCGATTTTGGAAACTCCGTTTTGATCTGTAAATTGAGGAGTTTCTAAACTGGAATTCTAGGACTGACTTACAGCCCTGGGCTTGCTGTGGGAATGGGGGCAGCTCCCCCTGCTGCTGTCATCTCGGGCTCCGGGACCTATCACTCTGTCCAGTTGCTAACTCTGCTGGGCAGCCCTGTCCACATTCATCTCAGAGCCATGACGCACAGAGCCGGCCCTTCGGCTTGATTTCTGGCAGCTGGCAGGGCCTTCCGGAATAGGACATGGACTTGACCACAGGCTTACTAAGTCCAAGGCATGGACTAGAGCCCCTCACCCAGTATGGCTGGTCTTCCTGCCCAGTCAGCAGGCAGCACCACCTACTCAGGCAGGGTTCTTTCTTGTTTGTGTCTTTGTTTTGTTGTTCTTTTGTGAATCAAAAATAAAAGCTTCCCAAGACCTGGATTCTGAAAATCTTACTTCTAGAACCCAAACACGGGCCAGTCATGTGCCAAATTTCCCCCCAAATGTCATTCTCCTCCTTGAGAAATTACATTAGTTCCAGTTGACTAGCCTTCCTACAAAGTGAAAATATTTTTAGAAGACAATGCTTTTTCTCAACCCCTGGCCTCTCTCTACCTGTTGTCTCACTCCTCTGCTGGCTACGAGCAGTGAGCCATCTGCCTGGGAGTTGGCATGAGATGCCCAGATCTTCCTGTGCCCAGTGGAGCAAGGACGACACGGGCACAGGGTTCTGCTCAGCCCCTCGGTGCCTTGCGTGTTAGGGAGGCAGCTCTGCCCCCTGTGGGAGCAGGAGGAAGGACATGGGAACATGTGCAGAAAAAAAACTGAGTATGGGAATCAAACATGCAGGCGGAGAGACTCTTCATGAAGTGCTGTGCGCTGGCTAGGTGACTCACCAAGTGACTTCTAAGTTTCCGGAGAGCCAGTGTGGAAAAGGAGCTTTGACCAGTTACACAATTCACAGTGCTCACAGGAAGGATCAATTGCTCACAGAAAGACAACCGGTCCCATAACTAAGGGCAGAAGAAAGTTCCCCAAAAGACCACATAAAGGGAGGCATTGTGTAATGCCACGAGCAGTGCCTCAGCAACGTCCACATAACAAGCCAACGTCGAACTGAACATCACAGAGCTACTTCTGGACATGCCCTTTATGTAGATGAATTGTGCTGCCGCGGACCCAGCAAAAGCAATACTGATCATTGGGGAAGGGGGCTGTGCAAACAGATGGCAATAGCAGCTAATTCTTGCATGCACGCCTCTGATAGTGTGAGCCAGTCCCAGGTGTCTATTTAGAATACTACGAGCAAGCACTCTGAATACTTGCTTGTCCTTGAGGGAAGCTTTGTTAAGCTTCTGATAGTTATTGGGCAGTAATGAGTTAGAGATTATACAGCCTAGAAAGTGCTTGGCACATAGATTCTCCAAATCTTGCTGATTTAATAGAGATCTACGAAGCCTTACTGACTAAGTTAAATAAGCCATTGAGCTGGGGATAGCGGTGGCATCTTCTTGGGTAAGTTAAGGGACCTAACAAAGACATACTGGTGCTGAGGAAAGCACCCAGAGCCCCTTCCCAAATGTGTGCAGGGAGTCAGGAGAATCAGGTGTGTTGAGACTGGCGACCTTGTTGATGCTGGGTGTGAGGTATGACTACGGTTTTGCTATTGCTAACAGCACAGGAGCCCCTGTGCAGAAGAAGGTGTCAGGACGTGGCCACTGGAGCAGTTCTTACCTCATGGTGCTTTTGCTTTAAAGACTTCCTTGAAGTCTTCCCTCTTTTTGTCTTAGACCCTGAAGTGGTAGGAAAAGAAGCTGGCTTGATCCTGTGTTGTGAGGGCCATGGCGAAAACGTGAGCTCTTTCCCCTTCAATGATCTTGCGCTCTGGCACACAAAAAGAACCAACTCTGTTATTCTCACTTCCTTCTTCGGATTCGTGTCCCTTTATTTTCTTCCCTTGCCCTGAGCTGAAGTAGCAGAGTGAAAGTGTTCAGTCCCAAAGGGCCTGGATCTGTTCTTGCTCCCAGTCCCGCAATCCCCCTCCCGGCCTAATTTAACTTGCAAATTAATGCTAGTGTACAAAGAATAACATACCTTCAGATCAATGGTTTCTGGAGTCACCTGGAAAAGGAGTGGGGTATGGTGGTAGCTTGAGGATTGTATCTTAGTAAGAAGGCAGGGGAATAGAGAAGGTAGGAGTGAAGGGACAGGAAGTGGAGACAAGCCATTGAGCCTGAGCATCAGTACGCCAGGATGACACCTTTCACTTATGCCAGGCTCACTTTCTTCACTGATTACACTGAAGTCTCCTGGCCTCCCATTCACACTTCTTGCCTCACCGATAAGCATCTTCTCTTTCAAACTCAAGATGCCAAAACAAGAGAAGCACAGAATAAAAGAAAAAAAACTTAAATGCAAACCTTGCCACTTACGATGTCCCACTTTTTTCTCATTTCCATTTCTTCCTTATGTTTACTAACCTGTGAAATAAAAGGCCCATGTCATTTGGTATTGTTTGCAAAGATTAAAAGGGAGAATTTTCTATAAAACTACCTTTAGCAATGAAAGAGTAGCATCCTAAACCATGTGACTGCCAAAACTATTATGGGAAAATAAGTTACAATGCTGAATATGATTTAGAAGAGAAAATAAATTTGTACCTAGGAAGAAAAGCATTTTAAAAAGTGAACAGAAATAGACAAAATTGGAAGTATTTATAATCATTAGCATTTATCCATGGCTTTAAGCATAATAGAGATTATAGAGAAACATGCACTGTTTGCTGGTGTGGTAATAATTTGTTTCATATGTTATTAAACTAGCTATAGAGCTCAGGCCTTATACGATTTTTTTGAGAAAATTCAGATAATTTAATAGTCAAACTTCAATAATGTAATGAACATAATTTTATTTGTTTTAACTATTATTCTTTTAAATCCTCACCTGAGAATATGTTTATTGATTTTAGAGAGAGAGGGATGGGGAGAGAGACAGAGAAAAAAATATTGATGTGACAGAGAAACATGGGTCAGTTACCTCCCATGTGCACCATGACCGGGGATCAAACCCGAAACTTAGGTATGTGCCCTGACCAGGAATTGAGCCTGCAACCTGTAGTTGTAGGGGATGATGCTCCAATCAACTGAGCCACCCGACCGGGCAATATGAATGCAATTTTAATTCAGAAAGTCTAGAGACTCTCATTTAGTAGTTTGCAAAACTAAAGCATTGAGTTAACTTAATGGAATTTTAAGGTTGTTGCAGAAGTATCTGTACTTCTACATGAATTTAGCACCAAACACACCTTTGTGTGCTTGCATCCAACTGTGATGAGCCCATGAATGCCGAGTTGGTGGAGGCCCTTTGTGCTGAACAAGATATCAACCAAAATGAAATGGATGAAAACAAGGAACTAGGGGAATGGGTAGCCTCTGTAAAATCAACAGAGAGGAAGAACCCTGAAAAGTGGCTGGTTGCAGTTGTGTGGTGGTGAAGGACTTTGGCAGTCTCAGGCAAAGGGTGTCATTGAGGTGTACTTCCACGCAAGAAATGAATACATAAACTTGGATTTTGTTTCTAAAAAAAAAAAAAGTCAATTTTAATTTCTAGGCATTAAAGGCATTTTATTAATATTTTTTAAAATTGAGGTGTAATTGACACATAACCTTGCATTAATTGTTGTACATCAATATTTGTATTTATTGAAAAATCATCACCACAAAAAGTCTAGTTAATATCGATCACTACACAGTTATATATTTTTTTCCTGTAGGAACTTTTAAGATCTACTCTCTTATCAACTTTCAAATATATAATACAGTGGGGATGCTTTACATCCTCATGACTTATTTATCTTGTAACTTTAAGTTCATACCTTTGATTACCTTTACCCGGTTAGCCCACCCTCACCTCCCACCTCTGGCTACCACCAATCTCTGTATTTATGAGTTTGGTTTTTTGTTTTTATTTTAGATTACACACAAAGTGAGATCATATAGTATTTGTCTTCCTCTGACATTTCACTTTGCATAATTTCCTCAAAGTCCATCCATGTTGTCACAAATGTCAAAAGATATATTATTAATGCATGCTTCAATAATACAAGTTTGTTTTTTTAAAAAATATATTTTATTGATTTTCCACAGAGAAGAAAGGAGAGGGAGAGAGAGCCAGAAACATCGATGAGAGAGATTGATCAGCTGCCTCCTGCACGCCCCCAGTGGGGATGTGCCCGCAACCAAGGTACATGCCCTTGACCGGAATCGAACCCGGGACCCCTGAGTCCGAAGGCCGATGCTCTATCCACTGAGCCAAACCGGTTCGGCAATAATACAAGTTTTAATAATATGAATTTGTAAGTATTGCCAGTGATCTGAATCTGAGTAATCTTATTATGAAAGTAAACACTGATGAAAAATACCTCTAACCATTAATTTCATTGGTGTCTAAACATCAGCTATAATATATTTTCAAAGATATTTCTTCCCTCATGGACACAGTCAATAGGATGGTGAAGGCCTGGGGTTGGTGAGGGCTAGAAGGGGCCAATGGGGGGGATATGTAATACTTTCAACAATAAAGATTTTATAAAAACTATCTCTTCCCTATTGATAGATCAGAATTCAATAAAATGTAACTCTGTCTCATGACATCTTGGGGTCTGGGAAGATAGTAACTGATGTCTGTGAAGAACTGTGTTAGGTTATCTCAGTGGGTTTAAATTCAAGGCTAATGTTATAATTAACTTCCATGATAATGGTTTAAAAATAAATCCTAAAATATAGAAAGCTGGAGGCATTGCACTTCTTGATGTCAAACCATATTATAAAGCACAGTAATTAAAACAGTATTGCTCAGTGGTTAGAGTGTTGGCCAGAGCACTGAAGGATCACAGGTTTGATTCCCAGTCAAGGGCAAACAGTCTCAGGTTTGGGTAACAGGTTTGGTCCCAACCCTAGGTGAGGGAGAGTGGGGGAGATAACCGGTCCATGTGTCTCTCTCACATTGATGTTTCTCTCTCTCTCTCTCTCTCTCTCTCTCTCTCACACACACACACAAACAAACAAAAAAACAGTATGGTGCTAGCGTAAAAAACAGACATGTAGACCAATGGAACAGAATCAAAAGCCCAGAAATAAACCCATATATGTGTAGTCAACAAATATTTGATAAAGTAGCCAAGAATACTCAATGAAGAAAATGCTCTTCAATAAATAGTGCTGGGAAAATTGGATATTTACATTTAAAAGAATGAAACTAAACCCGTACTTTATACTACTCAAAAAATTAACTTGAATGAATGAAAGACTTAAATGTAAGACTGGAAACCATAAAACTCCTAGAAGAAGACATTGAGAAAAATATTTTTGACATGGGTGTTAGTAATACTTTTTTTATATGATGCTCAAAACACAACAAAAGCAAAAATAAACAAGTAGGACTATATCAAACAAAAAAGCTTCTGCATAGCAAAAGAAACAACAAAATGAAAAAGCATCTATAGGCTAGGAGAAAACATTTGGAAATTATCTACACCAATAAAAGATAAACATGCAAATTGACCATACCTTTGCTATGCCTTAAGCCACGCCCACCAGCCAATCAGAGCGACTATATGCAAATTAACAACTGTTGATACCACAAAAGAATTTAGTGAAATATATTTTGTTTCTGAATATGAGAAAAACAGATCCCAATATGATTAAAGAAAAAAAATAAATGTCTAATGCTAAAGGGAAAACGAATAGTTCACAATAAACAAGTACAAAGACAAAAAATTAAAAATAGAACTACCATGTGACCCAGAAATTCCATTTCTGGGTATTTATCTAAAGGAATAAAAAAGCACTAACTTGAAAAGGTATGTGCACTACCATGTTCACTGAAGTATTAGTTACAATAGCCAAGATATAAGTAACCTAAGTGTCCATCAATAGACAAATGGATAAAGATGATATGGTATATATATAATGGAATATTACTCAGCCATAAAAAAGAATGAAATCTTGCCATTTGTGACAACATGGATGAAATTTAAGGGCATTATGCCAAGTGAAATAAATCAGACAGAAAAAAAATCACATATTAGCTTATTTATAGTAAAATCTAAAAAGAAAACCAAAACCCCACACTTCATCGCCCAGCAGGCATGGCACAGTGGTTGAGTGTCTGCCTATGAACCAGGAGGTCACAGTTCAATTACCCATCAGGGCACATGCCCGAGTTTCAGGCTTGATCCCCGAGGGGGGGCCTGCAAGAGGCAGCCAATCAATGATTCTCTCTCACCATTGATATTTCTATCTCCCCCTGTCCCTTCCTCTCTGAAATCAATAAATATATTACAAAAAACACATAAATGACCTCATAATCTCATAGATACAAGGAGCAGACTGGTGGTTGCCAGAGGCAAGGAATGGAGGGGCGAAATGGTGAGGGTGGTCAACAGGTACAAACTTCCAGTTATAAAACAAAGTAAGTCCTGGGGATGTGAGGTTCAGCATGGTGATTATAGTTAACGACACTGTATTATATATTTAAAGTTGCTAAGAGAATAAATCTTAAAAGTTCTCATCATGAAATGAAGTTTATAACTGTATGGCGATTGATGTTAACGAAACTCATCCTGGTAATATTTTGCAATATATACATATATTGAATCATTTCGTTGTACACTTAAAATACAATGTTATATGACAATTATATTTAAAAGTAAAAGAATGCCACTAAGTGTAGGCATCTTAGGAAAATATATCATTTTTTCATATGCTTCCCTTAAAGCCAATCTAAGGATACAATCGCTCCATATTTTATTGCTTACCTATACTTTTTACTACTAGCTCTATGACTTTTAAAACAAGGCTTTAATTAGGCCAGAAAATAAACTGTATAAGCAAGCATGGAACAAAAACCCTTCAGTGAGAATGTTTTTTAAGTTTTACAAACTGACTCTGGTCCCTCTACCTTCTCTCCCACTCCTCCATCTGGGCGCAATCACAAACCTTCATTTCTGGAAAAAAGCACTCTGGCAAGAAACAAAGGAAGCCCAAGTAGCCACAAAGCCAGCCTCCCTCCCGGTGAATAACAGAATGCCTGGTGGGGGGGCGAGGGGTGCCAAACAGTGACCTTGCTGGGCCCAACGGTATGCCATGGAAAGCTTGGTTGTAAGAGGAACCTTAAGCTTACTGCCTCCACTGAAAACATGGACCCCAAACTAGTTTTGAGGGGCTGAGGCTCTTATGCTGTTGTGGGGTTTGTGATTAAAGATCTTGCTGCTTGGCAACAAGCGGGCGCTCAACAAACTTCTAAACAACGAAATAAAAGGTGATTGGTTCCCCCGGGGGCAACAGAATAGCACCGGTTAACCGCATACAGTTCAAATAAAGAGGAAAAGTGATTCAAAAACTATGGGGACTGTTCTTAATACAGGCACAAACTTCCTGATTGAGTAGTTTAATTTCTTGTCTAACATTGCTAACAAACGGGCAATATAACCTTTGCTTCCCACTCTATAATAGCACTTTCCGTTTCAATGACAACATTTAGTTGTTTTCAGAAGCAACTCCTGGACTTTGGAAAGAAGAGGTGGGGTGGGGCAGAAGAGATTCACCAAGTATACGCAAATAATTAAGCCACTTTTTATATGCAGGTATTTAAAGGTAAAGAGTTCAAAATAACATATTTGTTAATACATGGTTTCTGTGACTAGCTAACCATCATTTTTTTTTTCCTTTGCCTGCATTCACAAGTTGGTTTCATAGAAGGCTGTATTGTAGTCCGGGAGCATTGTTTTGCATTAATTTCTATGACAAGGAACCCAAAACACATGGTGCCGAGAGTAACAAAACAGAGTTAGGAAAACAGTCATGACTTGGCACAAAGTGTGACAAGCTGTAAAAAGAGGCATGTTTCAATATCTGAAGTGGTGTGGATTTCCTATGAACAACCTTTTCTCTTCTAAACAGTATCATATTCTTTTCAGGCACATTTAGAACGCAAGTCAAGCTGTGTTTTATTTTTGATTATAATAAACACAGTCAGTTTACTGTAACAAAGACATACTAGTGGTGATCAGTTGAAAGCCAAAGTACAACCCCATAAGCTGGGTGGGGGGTAGAATGGGGGAGCCCGGGGGTGGGTAGTCAACTGATAAAATAAAAGACCAGCCGTCTGGAAAGTTCTCTTAAAAGAACATAAAAAGGCAGTGTTTTCTTATGAAACTAACACAGAATGCCAAAATATCTAACTTGGCTCTTTTTTTGTCACTTAGGGCAATTTGTAACTAAAAATAGAAAATCCTTCAAAATACTGAAGGCTCTCCATAATAAAATTTAAAAATTTCATACATTAGTTTAAATTATAATACTATTTCTTATATAAAACTCTTCTACATAGTAAGTATATTTGTTATAATACTTCTCAAATGATCATTTTAAAATGTTTATAATTATGCATGCACTTAGATTATTGATATAGGGAAAACGAATAGTTCACAATAAACAGGTACAAAGACAGTTTATAAAACTCTCATGATTAAATTAAATTCCTGAATTCAAATTTATTAGGAAATAATGTAAATCATCTTACCATTTCTTGAACTAACACTTTTTCAGCATTAAGTTCAGACTTTAATTTATCTCTACCTTCAGTTAACTGAAAGAGAAGAACATTACATTTTGATTATAAAAACAGACCACAAAAGAATTTAGTGAAATATAGTTTATTTCTGAATATGAGAAAAACAGATTCCAATATGATTAAAGAAAAAAATTAAATGCCTAATGCTAATGAAATAAGCCAATCATAGAAAGACAAATACCATATGATTTCACTTATATGTGGAATCTAATGAACAAAATAAACTAACAAATAAAATAGAAACAAATTCATAGCTGTCAGAGAGAAGAGGGTAGGAGGTCTAGGTGAGAAAGGTGAAGGAATTAAGAAAAAAACATACAACCTCATAGACAAATAACAGTATGGTGATGACCAGAGGGAAATGGGGGTGGGAGAGGCAGGAGAGGGTAAAGGGACGATAAATGGTGATGGAAAGAGACATGACTTGGGATGGTGAACACACAACACAATATACATGATGTATTATAGAACTGTACACCTGAAGTCTATATAATTTTATTAACCAATATAACCCCAACAAATTCAATAAAAAAATTAAATGTCTACAGATTACCATGTACTAATAATGTATTACCATATAATTATTACTAGACACCCAGTTCACAAAAATCGTGCTGGGGGGGCAGTCCCTCAGCCCAGCCTGCACCCTCTCCTACCTGGGACCACTCGGGGGATGTCCGGCTGCTGATTTAGGCCCCATCAGTGCAGGACTGAGGCTAAACCAGCAGTTGGACATTCCTCTTGCAATCCGGGACTGCTGGCTCGTAACTGCTCACCTGCCTGCCTGCCTGATTGCTCCTAACCACTCTGCCTGCCAGCCTGATGCCCCTAACTGCTCTCCCTGACAGCCTGATCCCCCTAACTGCTCTCCCCTGCCGGCCTGATTGCCCCTAACCACCTCTGCTTCAGCCCCACCACTATGGCTGTGTCTGGAAGGACATCTGGAAGGTGGTCTGGAAAATGTCTGGTCTAATTAGCATATTACCCTTTTATTAGTATAGATACTTTTATCATATAAGAAAGCAAAATATACACAGAAATTTTTAATTTATTTACAACCTTCTTCATCTCCAAAAATGTGATGTCAATACATAATAAAGCAAGTCTTAATTGGTCAAAAAGAGTGATTTACTCTTTCTATAACCCACTTCTTATTTTAGGTTTTTGTGAGATATATATATTAGAGGCCCTATGCACAAAATTCACTCAAGAGTAGGCCTTCCTTCCCCCAGCAGGCAGCACCGAGGACCCAGGCTTCATCTGGAAAGTCGTCTGGAAGGACATTCAGAAGGACGTATGGTCTAATTACCAAATTATGCTATATATATATTATATATATATATATAGCCATATTTCATACCAATTAAAAACAGCCAGTGTGGTTCAGTGGTTGAGTGTGGACCTATGAACCAGGAGGTCACGGTTCGATTACTGGTCCAAGCACATGCCTGGGTTGTGGGTTTGATTCCCAGTGTGGGGCATGCAGAAGGCAGCCAATCAATGATTCTCTCTCATCATTGATGCTTCTATCTCTCTCTCCCTCTCCCTTCTTCTTTGAAATCAATCAAAATATATTTAAAAACAAAAAAGAAAGAGAGCAAGAAACATTGATGTGAGAGAGACACATAAATTCG
Organism: Myotis yumanensis; assembly: GCF_028538775.1. Lineage (NCBI taxonomy): Eukaryota > Metazoa > Chordata > Mammalia > Chiroptera > Vespertilionidae > Myotis > Myotis yumanensis. The sequence goes on from NW_027223752.1 coordinate 145,977,978, forward strand.
TTGCCTCCCGCATGAGCCTGGACCGAGCCTGGGATCGAACTTGAAACCCTTCAGTGTGCAGGCTGGCCACTGGTTTTGATATCCGTTCAAGTCAATTAATTCATATATTCACTAATTTAATAAACATGTAGGGGACACCCTTTAGATGCCTAACATTTTGTTTGGCTATGGAAGTATAAAAATGAGCTAGAGCAGATCCCTTCCCCTGCAGTAGCCAGTATGGCAGGAGAGTAATGTGAAATCACTATAGAACATAAAGACAAATGTTACATCAAATCTTCAGGTAGTCGAAAAGCATAAAAATCCACATAACACAGCAACCGTAATTATAGTAAGGTCTGTTATTCCAGGTTTTAACTTCACAAGAGTAGTACCATCGCTCTGGATTTTCCTCCTTCCCATGTGTTTTCTTTAGGAAACACACATCGGATCCTGCCCCAATGTTCAGAGCCCCTCAGTGCACAAGGAAGGTCATTCAAACCTCTTGGAATGAATCATAATCCTCTACCATGTGCCCTGCTCCTCAACACCCCTTATTCTCAGGTGCCCTTCAGCTATTGCAAACCACACACATTTACTTCCCTTTGGCATGTTTCTTACCCTGGCCACCTCCCCCTCATCCTTGCCTGGAATTCTAACCTCTCTTTCAGGAGTCAGCTCAGTGCCCTTCCTCCAACCTTCCCTGGCTCCGCACTCCTCAGGCTGGGCGTGCCCACTGTGCACTCGGTGCCACCTGCCTCCTGAAGCCAATCACACCCTGGGTCGTAATCTCTGACTGCTGGTCTGTCTCCCTCCCAGAAAGAAATTCTTATTGTGGCCACAGCTGGAATACAGTTTCAGCTGTTGTTAGATTATTGGAAGCTACATATGTAGCTTCACTGTTTTAGTTCCAATAATCTAACAACAGCTAGATTAGACTAGGACAGGCGGTAAGAGGTCAGCCTCGCCAAGTTCAGTCCCGTTTTCAACTTGCATTTAATTGCAACCACGGTGAAAAAAGGGAGCACGTGACTTATCCAGAGGTTTCCGAACTGCCCTTACCATTCCTCCATTTCCTGCGTACCAGTTCCCCACACCCCACACCCCAACTTCCCCTCTTCCTACCCCACCACAAATTCTCACCACATGGTCTCCCCAGATTCCTGCCTCATACCTAGCCATACCAAATCACAAACAGGCCCACAAACATCTCTCACTCATGATGTAATCACACTCTGATGTACCCAGCTCTTCTACCCTCTTACCTCCTGGAAAAATCAGCTCAAGTAAAAGAGTGTGAGACGGATGTGGAACTGTTTGCAAACCCTTCATAGGACCTTCCAGGCATCTCTTTTCTATGTGCAGACTTCTATTATAGTCCATATAGCCCTTATCTCTACATGACAGGTAGACGGAATAGCTTTGGGAAACATTTAAATGAACTGGGACGGTTTCCTTGTAGATTCTTAAGTGACATTGGCTAGCTGAGATTTTATTTTCCACCTTAGAGCTTGATGCCAAGATTAGACTTGTCTGTGTACAGACTCCGCTAGCTCTGTGAGAAGGGGATTTCGCCTCCACCACTGCAAACAGGGTGACGCACAAGAACAGGAAAGCACTTTGTGAAAAAGTATGACAGAGTCAGTTACCAGAGAAAATATCTCCCAAATCTGACCCGTCAGGGTGGCCATGTCTTTAAAATATAGTTTTTTGAAGTAATTTTACCTAAAACATAAGAATACCCTAAACTGCAAAATCAGGTTGAAAACTGAACCTAAACATAGGCCCATGAGCCCTGGAAATGGGGTTAATGTGATCGAAGAACTGTTCATTTTATCTAATTTTAATTAATTTTTAATTAGAAACTGATACTCATTCAGTTCATAGAAAGCAGGTATGTTTATTTAGAATAATTCAGGGAGGTAAATCCACTTTTTCACCTGTAAATTCTGTAAATGTTATGGATTCTAAGTACATTCTCACGCTATGAAAGGCTCCAAGGGTGTTTGTGAGTAAGTGTGCCACGCGCTGTGCTCAGCACTGGGACTGTGCCAGAGACCAAAAGCGCACAGTCTCTGCCCTCGCGGGGCTAAGGTACCGCAGGGAAGACGGACCTCACAGAAAAGTGTTTCGGGGGGCTGCAGGAGGGGCGGGACATTGGGCTAAGAAAGCACAAAGCAGAGCCCCTGGCCTGGGTCCTGCTGCATTGAGTGCACTAGGAAATCTTGATCTTTATGACACCAAAGAATTCCCTGTTCTAAATGCAAACTTCCTGGGTAACGTAAGCCCAGTTAATTCATGTACCGAAAAATGAACATAAACCACCATCTGACCTGAGAATCCGACTGCTCACTCTTAACAATATAATTTTTCCACAGACACATATTTAAATTCTTGGCTCCCTGCTTACAAATATGGAATTCCTCATCTTTCAGGAAGCTTTGGCAACAGAGGCCGACATCTCTGCCCTCCCAGCCCTGTAAGTTTTCGATTCCTTACAATCAACAAGAGAGACTCTTAGTTATCCCAAATAAAAGGAGTATCTATACATTAATTCAATACCAAGACAGAATCCTTATTCATTACTAAGACCTTGCCCGAATAATGAGAAATCGCCTTGACATCACAGGACAAGTGGGGCACAGCGTTATTTCGCCAATTGGGCTGATATTTTAATCTAAAAGAGTCATTCATCAATGTAAAAAAGTTACAGTACCCTTTGAATGGTTTTCTGATCCTTTTCTACCGTCTCTTTCAGATTCATAATTTCATCTTCTATAAACAAAAAGAGAGAGAGACCAACCATGAAATTACAAGTTTATGCCCTGTATTCAAACTTCCTGCTTCCAGGCAGGCTGTACACCACTGGCAGGCATGGTGGACGCAAGTCCTAGCAGGACTGTGACCTTCACAACTGCCCTTGACACTCACAGCCTTCTTCCTGCTGTTAAGAAGGCTGGTCAGATAGGGATTAAGAACTAAGTTCAAGATCCAAGTGTGGCCGAGGGCTGAAAGCTTTTCATCAATACTCGCCATGGACACTTTTGCTGCTGGTCACAGCCTATACAAAGTGCTTCGGCAGGTGGCACGTTTTGACTCAGTCAGCACTACCAGGACCTAAAAGAGCACTATTACACCACATCAGAAGAAAAGCCAAACTACGCTGGCACAGTACAACTGTATATTTAAGAGATATTGTAATAGAAATGATTTTATCTATATTTTGTGACTTCTTTATTGCTTACTCGTTATCTTTCATACTGCAGATGAAGAGCAACATTATATAATTAATATAAATACAAAGATAGCAGTCAGTGAAAAAAAAACTGCTTAAAGCAATATAACTTTGGAGGTTAAAATGAAACTCTCACCAATGTTTATGGTATGTAAAAAAAGGGGGATACAAATGAACATTTGTACTTAAAATCTGTACCAAAAATTGAAGATAATTAAGTAGTAAGTCAGAGCATATATTTCTGAAGGGCTAACCCTGTTTCTCCACAAGCCATATCTCAATATGTATTTATAAGTTTTAAATTTTACATAACTAATTAAGCATAAGAAACAGAAATTGGCAAAGGTTTCTGTTTTATAACATTTCTAAGTGAAATAGAGCATGGATTAGCACATTTTTTCAAAGATCAATGCTTGGCTTGAAAGAAAAAAACTTAGAAAAGCCCTGAGTTAAAATGACATGGCTCAGGAGTATAATTATAATATTTACATATATTCCCTGTCCCAAGCAAGAAATGCAATTTTAAATGAAAATCAAAGATGGCTATCAAACTGATCTTTCAAATGTAAATAACCAGACAAATGTGTGTTTGGAAAAGACAAACATAGCTATGAATTTTATAAAGTGCCCAATATGTAGATTTCCCTGAAAAATGATTTTAAAATATTACCTAAAAATGCATTTTCTTTTAGATTGAGTTGGGCTACTTCTTCGAGTTCTGCAATGACTTGAAGCAGTCTCGCATTTTCCACTTTGTACTCCAAATGTTCCTTCGCTGAAGCTTTTTCAGAGTCGGCCTCTGTTGCCAAAGCTTCCTGAAAGATGGGGAATTCCATATTTGTAAGCAGGGAGCCAAGAATTTAAATATGCAGCACAAGACAAGACAGATACAGAAGAGCTATCATATAATTTTCTGAATTCTATTACACACTTACAATATGAATAGCAAAAAGGAAGGGGATTAAATAGAGCTTGCTGGAAGAAAGGCTGCAGTACATTCTGTACAAAGACCACAGCACATGGGGACATTTTATTGACAAGAATAATGCATATCATACTGTTTGTGTGCCCTCATCATTCAGGTCAATTCATTATGGAGGCTATGTCCGGGGAGGCAGCTGGGGCCCCTCACCCACATTTCCCCCTGTGTGTGTCTGAAGTGCTGTCTGCCTGTAACTAGGCAGGCCGGGGAGACCGTGGACGGGCAGCGGCAGGGGGTGGCAAAGTGCACCGTGAAGGAGGGAGGCTTGTTGCCTTTGTGGCATCTCCCAGTGTCAGTGCTGCCGGTGTCATGAGGAGCACATCACATGTCAAAGTGGTGACGTTTTCAGGCTGGGAGCCGCATGGAGTCCATCAGGCACTCGGATATCCACACAGTTGGTTTTCTGCTTGGTGGAGGAGCCACCCAGAGGCAATTCATATTCTGAACATTAACATGGCTTTGCATGCCTGTCACACTGGGGCTGTGCAGGCGTTTAATGCTATTGAAGACTTTGGTTTAAATCTCTATGCAAACAGTGATTACCTTGTAAGAAGGTTTCAGGATAACGTACAACAAAAGACTTTAAAGTTATAGTTTTAGTAAAGCAAACTCATTTACATTTTTATTATGTGAGTCTTTTGTTTAAATCTTGCCACGTCCATTATGGGAGAGGCTTTTTCTTACGCAATAGAAGCTTATGGGGACAGCGACTCTTCTTTTCTTCTTCTTCTTGTTGTCTTGCTTCAAAGCTATTGGAGACGTCTGAATATACTCGCTTACGGCTGTCTACATTTTACTGCCACACGTTATTTTTAAAATTAAGATGTAATGGATTGGGGAAGCTGGTGCAGAACTTTATGCTTCATGGTGGTAAAATATTAAACTGATTATGCCATCTCAAAATATTAAAGAGTATGCTTACAGGTCATTATAAAGAGATAGGAGGTTCTATATGCCTTGCTTCAAAATCGATGGACACTAGAAATACTTTTGAACTTTAAAGTAATCTTTAGATGAATTCTAACCTATCTTTCCATAGCAATGTCATGGCTGCAGATACACAAGAATAAGGTTTCGCCTCAAAACCAAAATCATTCCTCCCAATGTGCTGCTTTCCTTTTGGAATTGTATTTTTACTTAACTTTAGAGATACCTGGGAGTAAATTATTAAAATAGTTTCAAAAAATATTTTCCTCTGTGCTCATAATGGCCTAAAAGAAAAATAAGTGTGTATAATGTCTTGTATAACAATAATTTCTTACAAATGAAGCAACTTAGTGAAGTAGTTAGGTCAGAGTTAATATTTAAAATAATGTTAAGTTTTGCCTAAGCCCAATTACAAATCTTCATGAGTTTGATTCATATTATTTGAGCTTGATTCATTCTTAATTAAATATCTAATAGTTATGTTTTCTTATTAGCGGGGAAATCCAGTTATTAATGTCTTGTCCCACAGTGTTAAATTTGAAATGATTACAGAATATATTTATAGACTAAAAAGGAATTTATTGATTTATGGTCTAAAAGAGTTTTTAAATAACAAACAAATAATAATTGCCTTGCTAGGCTTACGCATACATTTCCTAACAGTGACAAAATACGAACATCCACAGTGGATTACATGAGTGCCGTTACCATAAAATAAACAAGAACTATTTGAATAAATCAGGTGAAGTCTAAAATTTGTAACTGGCAGCAGCTAATACCTAAGTTCATTTTCTAAAAAATATTGTTTAAAAGTAAGAAACAAGGAAAACACATTTAACTCAGATTTATTTTCTCCTCATAGCCATCTACAGCGCCTGTTCTTATAAGGTTAACCTTTAGCTCTGTCCCCACCATCTGTTCACTGTAGGAACTGCAGGTAATTAACTATTCAGACTCTCACAGCAATGAGGACACTCATTAGCAAAATGAACAAAGGGATAGTTCTGGGCTGCCACGGTCATCTGTTACACTCTGAGTGGCAGGTTTTGTGATGGTGCTCCTTCTACCATCTGCCCACACCACTAGTTTTGGTTTACTTAAATCATGGGACTTATTTAAAATATGCTGCATTAATAAACCAGGGCTAGGAAGATCATTAAAAGGTGGTTAACTAGATGTTGCTAATTTAAAGCCATGTTGTAATAGATGAGAAATTGTGTGTGATTCATGACCATCTTGTAATTTTAAGTTTATAAAGGAACTTGCCAATTTAAAATGTTCCTATTATGTGAAAAGTAGGACTTCTGGTGGTGACTTATGCACTATTTTGCTTGTAAACAGTCGCAAGATGTGCAGATTCACGGTTCCCAGGGTTTTTAATTCTCGACTATTCTTGAAAGAATCGTTTCTGAAAACTGGTATACTCTAATGCAGGGGTCCTCAAACTATGTCCCGAGGGCCACATGCAAATACAAATACTGTATTTGTTCCCGTTTTGTTTGTTTTTTACTTCAAAATAAGATATGTGCAGTGTGCATAGGAATTTGTTCATAGTTGTTTTGTTTTTTTAACTATAGTCCAGCCCTCCAACGGTCTGAGGGACAGTGAACTGGCCCCCTGTTTAAAAAGTTTGAGGACCCCTGCTCTGGTGCCTTGCTACTCAAAGTGTAGTCCATGGACCAGGAGCCGAAGCATTACCTGGAAGCTTATTGGAAATGCAGAATCTCAGGCCCCAGCCCAGCCCGACTATCAGAAGCTGTATGTTAACAATTGCTGCAGGTGGTCCATATGCACAATAAAGTCTGAGAAGTACTGTTTAGAGCACCGCATGTGCCTTCTCAGCAGTCTCCCTTCTGCCATGTTGGTGCCTCGATTCTGCAGGCTCCATGCACACTCCTTGGACATCTCAATTTGATGCTGGGGGTGGAGTACATTCTGATGCATGTCCAGGCTGCATGACAGTCACAGAGCAAAGCAGGTGCTTTCCAATGAGTGACAACCAGGAAAGTGGCATGCTGGGGCAGTGAAGCCCTGCAGAGCTGCCACTCTTGAATGACAGCTCTGTTTCAGAACTGTCAGCAACAAGCAGTTATGTTCACCTATGGGGGTGGAGCGGGTGCATGAGTGATGGCTGCACAGCTCATATGTGTTGGGGTAAGGAAAAAAAAGGAAAGGTCTTTTTAAAGAAACCTAATTGCAATTAAAACACATATGTGGCCGGGTGGGGTGGCTCACTGGTTGAGCATCGACCTATGAACCAGGAGGTCAGGGTTAGATTCCCAGTCAGGGCATATGCCTGGGTTTCGGGTTCCATCCCCAGTGTGGGGCATGCAGGTGGCAGCCGATCAATGATTCTCTCTCATCATTGATGCTTCTATCTCTCTACCTCTCTCTTCCTCTCTGAAATCAATAAAAAATATTTTTTCTTTATTGATTAAGGTATTACATATGTATCCATATCTTCCTATTGCCTCCCCTCCCCCTCACCCTGCCCTCACCCTCACCCTCTGTTGTCTGCGTCCATTGGTTAGGCTTATATGCATGCATACACGTCCTTTGGTTGATCTTTCCCCCTTACCCCCAACCTCCTCTACCTTCCCTCTGAGGTTTGAGCATCTGATTGACGCTTCTCTGTCTCTGGATCTGTTTTTGTTTATCGGTTTATGTTGTTCATTATAATACACAAATGAGTGAGATCATGTGATATTTATCTTTCTCTGACTGACTTATTTCACTTAGAATAATGCTCTCTAGATCCATCCATGCTGTTGCAAATGGTATGAGTTCCTTCCTTTTTTACAGCAGTGTAGTATTCCATTATATAGATGTACCACAGTTTTTTAATAAAAATATATTAAAAAAACCACATATGCACATGCACACATATCCATGTACATACACAAATACCCTGACAAACTGGCCTGCTTTAGTTTTCAAGGGGATTTACCAACGTACAGCTTGGCAACCTGATAACTCTAAGGGCATGCAGTTAAGTCACAATGGTTTCCTACAGAACTAAACCTGAAAAGAAGCTCGGTCCTTGAATGAAGTTATTCTCAGGAAAATTCAACATTAAGGACGTGTGACCTGGAGAGAGGAGGCTTCTGAACTTGAAGAGCTTCCTTTTCTAATTTTCACTTTGTTATAAATATAAATTAAACTAGCTGTTTATTAAACTTTCACTTTTCACTCTTCTAATACTACATTTTTGACAGATGTCTCTCAAAAACAGCCCTGGAGAGATATTAGGACTACTTATTAACTGCAAAGCTTTCTATGTGATTTGACTATCAGTAAGAATTAATTACAGTGTTTTCCCACTGTTTATTCAATTTGCTTGTTTTTAAGTTTTTTTCAAGTTATTTTCATTTCAGCTTTGGAACTTTCTAATTGTTTCTCTAAATTCTGTTTTCCAAATCTATTTTCAGATCCTTGGCAACTCAAGCTTTTTTATACCACTAGAGGGAGCAGGTGTATAAGATGAAATTTTAAATAAAAAGATGTATCATCTAGAATTTAAGTGGCATGGAGTTTTAGGAAAGCTAGTTTTTAGAGGATTATTTGAAAAGTATTTTTCCAGAGAGTTATTTTCTATAGTACGTGATCTGTTTTTGTGGCATTTATTCCGTGTTCTTGAAATGCACACTAGTCCTGGTGAAGCTGGGAGAAACGTATGGACCCAGCTAATCAGATTTATCTCATCTTCCTCGAATCAGAGGGTGTTTACAGGAAAACGGATGTGGTCTCCTTGGGGGGAAATTGCAGAGGATTAGCCAGCGTCTCTGGGATGCCAACCTGAGCCAAAGGACACCCTGCTGACAGGACAGCGGCGTGGAAAGTCCCACCTCCCGTCCTCCTCACAAAGCCACCTCCGTCCTTATCCAGGACATTCAGACAGACCAGGTAACCAGCTGACAACACTTGGAGATGTAAACACTCCCAGCCAGACCTCATGTTTTAGTGGAATGAGTTCAGTTAGGAAGTTGGGACCTTATCAACAGTCCAGAGGCCTGTTCAGTGCATTTCATGGAATGTCAACCAGAAGGGCACAGACACTCAGCGCTTCCTCATAATGATAACTAGAATTCATAGGCTAATCTTTTTTCAAAGAACTCAAAGCAATTCATATCCAGTACAACAGGTATCCTTCTCATCACTTTCTCTTAGCCAGGCAGGTATCACTTTCCAGTTCACAAATGGAAAATAAATGAATCAAAATGGCCTTGCCAATTGCTGCACTTCTTTGGCCAAGGCAAAACTAAAAGCCGAAACCCAAACAGGTTTTTTTTTGGCCTTTTATATTGAATAATTTTACATAAAAAATAGGGGTAATATAGACCCATGAAAAGGTTCAGAAAAGTAAATGCAAAAACTGGATCTTCCTTCTCCTCCAAGGCCATCAGAACATGTAAAAAGACTTAATATTCAATTTTATTAGATCTGTGCTAATAACAACACTACATTACTTAGAAGATAATTTTTTTTTGTTTTTAGAGTATAAATAACTCTAATTGATTAAACAAAGCAAACACTCCTTCACCAACCTGAGCCAGTTAGTAAATAAAATCCTTTAGAAGGATGCACGTTCAATTCCTTGCCTCTTCTAACTTCAAAGTTTTAAGTGTGGAATTTAAGATTGTACTTAAAGGGACCACCAGCTCATAAGTGTTTCTTCCTAGTGATTTTATTTGTAACTTCTCATATTTTTATTAGTGTGTCAATATTTACATGTATATATACATGTGTAATATATTAATTATAATAATATACATTATAATAGAAATATACATTATCCTATATAATAAAAGGCTAATATGCAAATTGTTCCCTTGACCAGGAGTTTGACCAGGGGGTGGGGCCAGCCTTCCAACTGCCTGCGGCTCCTCCCACTGGCTGGCCCCGCCCCCAATTGCCCCTCCCCCAATTGGGGGCTGGGCTGGCCAGCCAACCTCCTGCATCCCCTCCCCATGGACAGACTGGGTCGATTGGCCCAGATTGGGGCGGGCTGGCTGGACCCCACCTGCGCACAAATTCATACACTAGGCCTCTAGTAATAACAATCATATACTAGTATATGTGTTTATACTAGAGGTCTGGTGCACAAAATTTGTACATGGCTAGGGTCCCTAGGCCTAGCCCTCCAGCAGCTGGCTTGGGCCTTCCTTCCAGCTGCCAGCTGGGGCCTTCCTTTGTTCTGATCTGCCCCCTAGTGGTCAGCACACATCAGGGATCGGTCTTCCAGTCTAACTCTCTTGGGGACAATTTGTATATTAGGCTTTTATATATATAGCTATATGTATATGTATGTATAAAACAGCTTTTAATTCTTACTGTAGAGCACAGAGCTCCACTTCCTTCTGTAGGCTATGGATTCAGCTGGATCTTGGGCTCATATGCCATCTTTACCATTGACCAGCTGTGTGTCTAGTGGGAAGTTACTTAACCACCCTGTCTCTGCTTCCGCATTTGTAAACTGTTCTGTGAGATGAGAAGAGGTACCACTTTACTCCATTCCATGTTCTTTCCTCCTTTGTCAAATATTAATTGACCAAAAAGGCAGGTTTATTTATCTGCTCTCTATTCTGTTCCATTGATCTATATGTCTGTTGTTATGCCAGTACCATGCTGTTTTGAGTACTATGGCTTTGTAGTATAGCTTAATTATCAGGTAGTGTGATACCTCCAACTTTGTTTTTCTTTCTCAAGACTACTGAGGCCATTCCGGGTTTTTCATGGTTCTGTATAAATTTTTGAAGTTTTTGTTCTAGATCTGTGAGCTATGCCATTGGTATTTTAATAGCAATTGTGTTGAATTTGTATATTGTTTTGGATAGTATGGATATTTTAATGGTGTTAATTTTTCCTATCCATGAATATGGTATATGCTTTTGCTTATTTGTTTCTTCCTCAACTTCTTTCTTCAGTATATTATAATTTTCAAGTACAGATCTTTTACCTGCTTGGCTAAATTTATTCCTGGTACCTTTTTGTTGCTGTTGTTGTTGCAATAGTAAGTGAGATTGTTTTCTTAATTTCTCTCTGTAATAGTTTATTATTGATGTATAAAAATGCCACTGATTTCTTTTTTTAAAAATTCCTTATTGTTGAAAGTATTACATATGTCTCCTTTTCCCCCACTGACTTCTCCCAGCTCACTCCTGCCAATTTCTGAATATTAATTTTATATCTTACTACTTTTCCAAATTCATTTATTAGGTCTAATAATTTTTGGTGGAGTCTCAGTCTCTTCAATAAATGGTGTTGGAAAAATTAGACCAAATACATGCAAAAAAAAAAATGAAACTAGACCACCAACTTATACCATACACAAGAATAAACTCAAATTGGACTAAAGACTGAAATATAAGTCACAAAACCATAAAAATCCTTGAAGAAACCATCGGCAGTAAAATCTCAGAAATTTCTCATAGCAATATTTTTGCAGATATATCTCCTTAGGCAAGGAAACAAAAGAAAAAAATAAACAAATAGGACTATATCAAACTAAAAAGCTTTTGTACAGAAGAAGAAACCATCAACAGAATGAAAAGAGATCCCACTGAATGGGAGACCATATTTACCAATGACACATCTGATAAGGGGGTTAATTTCCAAGATGTATAAAAAACTTATACTACTCAACAAGACAAACAACCTCAAGAAGACAAACAACCAAATTAAAAAATGAGCAAAGGACCTGAATAGACACTTCTCCAAAGAGAACATACAGATGGCCAAGAGACATATGAAAAAATGCTCAACATCACTAATCATCAGAGAGATGCAAATTAAAACCACAATACAGTAAGACATCTCCTCATGCCTGTCAGAATGGCTATCAATAAATCAACAAACAAGCACTGACAAGAATGTGAAGAAAAGGGAACCCTCATACATTATTGGTGGTAATGCAGACTGGTGCAGCCACTGTGGAAAACAGTATGGCGTTTGCTCAAAAATTTTAAAATGGAATTGCCTTTTGATCCAGTGATCCCACTTCTGGAAATATATCCAAAGTAACCCAAAATACTAATTTGAAAGAATATATGTTCCCCTTATGTTCTTAGCAGCATTATTTAGTATAATTAGAGGCCTGGTGCATGAATTCGTGCATAGGTGGGGTCTGGCCAGCCCACCCTGATCTGGGGTGCAGCGGGGGGGGGGAGGGGAGGCGGCCGGGGGGGGGCAGCCAGGGGGAGGGGCTGCTGGCGATTGGCCAGCTGGCCCTGCCCCCTAGTTGAGGGGACAATTTGCATATTAGCCTTTTATTATATATGATAGCCAAGATATGACAACAGCCCAAGTGCCCAACAATAGATGAGTGGTTAGGAAAGCTGTGGTACATTTACTCAACAAAATACTACTTAGCCATAAAAGAGAAAATCTTACCTTTTGTAACAGCATGGATGCACCTGGAGAGTATTATACTAAGTGAAATAAGTCAGTCAGAGAAAGACAAATACCAGATTATCTCACTTATATGTGGAATCTAATGAACAAAATAAAATGACGAACAAAACAGAAACAGAGGCACGGACACATGTAACAGAGTGACAGCTGTCAGAGAGGGAGGGGTTTGGGGGACTGGATGAAAGAAGGAGAAGGGATTAAGCAAAATATAACACATAGACACAGACAACAGTGTGGGGATAGCCAAAGGGAAAGGGGCTGGGGCAGGTGGAGGTGGGCAAAGGGGAATGGGAATTGGGACAGAAAGAGAGTTTGCTTGGGGCGATGGGCACACAATGCAGTGTGCAGATGATGTTTTGTTGAGTTGTACACATTTAGCCTTGTATGATTTTGTGAACCAAACTCATCCCAACAAATTCAATTGGAAAAGAAAAAAGAGGTACCACTAATGAGGCACCTAGCATGTGCTAGTTGATATTCAATAGATTGTTATTCCCCCAGCCTCTCTGCAAGCCTCTCCTACTCACCCGATCAGGTTCTTGCTCTTAGAATAAAACCCCTCTATGGCTTGGGCTGTGGTTGAGCCAGGATAGCCCAGTGGCTCAGAGCTGACTTGAGATGAAAATGAATTCATCTTCAGGGTCCACACTTTCCACAGCCCTTAAAATTCTTCTCCTTGACAGAAGTCTAGGCTCTCTTTTTTGCTCTCTCTCTTTCCAGTTTGTTCCCATCAGTCTTTTGAGCAGTAAAACAGCTCCTGGCTCCCACTTCAACAGGAAGAACTGGGGGAAAACCCTCTGAGAAGTTTCCTTCTTGACATTTCTCCTTAAGGTCATCCTGTTCCAAGCTGGCTTCATGGAAGCCTCTGACTTGGGGAGATAGTTCTGTGACTTTCAAACTATCTGGTCTGTAAAAAAGGGTGGGAATCTTCAGAACTAAAACAAAAGTCTATTTACAGGCTCCTCTAGAGAGGGAACATTTTTTTGCAGTGGAAGATAGGTTATTTTAAAAATATATTATTTTTAAAAATCGAGAACAAATTTACTGCTCTTATTTATAACTATTACGGTTTTTCTAGAATGTGACATTGAGCAGAAAAGGGTTGGACTGGCTTTATGTTGTAGAGAGATGCCCAAGATACATTACTTGTATTTCCTTGATTCTTAATCTGAGCTTTTAGATAGTTATAACTTTATTTACAGATGTTTAAATTATTTATTCTTTGCTTTGAAACTTACTTCATAATGTTCTACTTCTTCTTTTAATTTCTTAATCACTTCTTCCTGGTCCTTCAGCTTTAGGAACAAAATACTTAGTTTGTCAGTAGTTATGTCATGCATAGAAGCTCTCCCTTCTTCTCCCTCAAAGAATTGCTGCAGGGGAGAAGGGGAAGAAGCAGCATTAAAAATCAGACATCTAGCACCACCAGAAACCATTTCATGTTTTATTTAAGTTACTGCCTTGTAAGTTATTTTATTTTTTTGTAATGTGTACACAATTTTTAGTAAAAATATTTATGTTGACTGATATGCTGAAGTATCGTGGACTATAGCAGAGTATTATTCTGGTCAGGGCATAAACCCAGATTAAGGGTTCAGTCAGTTGTGTATGGAAGGCAACCAATCGATTTTTCTCTCTCACATAGATATTTCTCTCTCTCTCTCCCTCTCCCTCTCCCTCTCCCTCTCCCTCTCTCCCTCTCCCTTTCCCTCTCCCTCTCCCTAAAAACAATAAGCACATTGGGTGAGGATTTAAAAAAAATAAATTGCTCTATGTTATATAATGAATACCAGTAGACTGAGAAGAGGAATATTTTGAGGTGGAATTAAGAGTCCAGCCAGGAACATAACACTGACATAGTCTACACAGCCACTAATAAAAAAAATCAGTATATAAATATGCAGTAGACATAAAAAAGTGAAAACAATAATCTATATAGTAATAACTGCTTTTTTAATTAGGTGATTTTTAAAAAATCTTCTCCTGAGAATATTTTGTCCATTGCTTTTCAGAGAGAGTGGAAGGGATGGGAGGAGGGAGAGACAGAAACATCGATGTGAGAGAGACACATCAACTGGCTGCCTCCCACACTCGCCTCAACTGGGGGTGAGGAGCTAATCTGCAACCCAGGAATCAAACCTGCAATCCTTCTGTGTGTGGGCTGATGCTCTAACTACTGACTAATTCTGTCCAGGGCTAAATTGGGTAACTTTTAAAGAACAGAATTGATTATGTAACCTATTCTTCCCATTTATTCATAGCTAAGCCTACAAATAAAACACTTTGCAGAGGCCAAGACACATTACCCCACTAGTGCCCTGGGTGCTACAAAAGCATCTCAAATGCAACAAGTCCAAACACAGTTTACCATCTTCACTGTCATCCATTCTGTCTTCCCCCATTAACAGAAGCACAAGCCTGAAACCTATTTCTGTCATTTTAAGCCCCTCTACTCCCTCACCATTTCACCAAATCTATTCAGTCCACTCCTAAATGTCTTCTAAACCCACCCTCTCCTTCCCTATCCCACTGCCTTGCTAGCCTGGGCTATTGTAATAGCCTGTTAACTTGCCTTCCTCCCTCCCCTTTTGTGCTCTACAACCAATCTCCACACTGTGACCAAAATGATCTATCTAAAATGCAACTCTCTCCATCTCTAACAGGCTAAAATCCAACTCCCTTTGCACGGTGCACAAAATAGCACTGTTCACAATCTGCTGCCAGCTTACCTGGCCACTAACTCATGTTAGTCTTCTCTTCCTGCTCCCCCATCCAAACTGGGCATTTTACCAGTCCTGATACTCAGCATGCAAGTTCTCAGACACACCATGCTGCCAAGTCTCTATGCCCTTGCACTTGGAGGTCCTACCCCACCCAACAATTTCTACTTGTCAATCAAACAGAATAGCATTAGAGTAGGCTAGCCTGAGTCTGCAGACCAGCTCCGCAGTCACTTAGTAGCTTTGTGACCCTGAACAAGTTTCTCAGACCTTCTTTATCTCAGTGTTATCACCTTACCTAATAATAGACAAACATGTAAATTGACCATACCTTTGCTACACTAACTAGCCAATCAGGAGAGTATGCAAATTAACCCAACAAAGATGGTGGTTAATTTGCATACGTAGGCTCCAAGAGGCAGAGCAAAGCCGGACGGCCCCGGGGCCGGAGCAGTGAAGCCTGACGGCTCCGGGGCTGGCTCCTGCCGGAGCCTGGCCAGAGCGAAGGCCTGAATCCTGAATCCAGAGGCAAACCGGCGCCAGCAGCCAAGGGAAGGGAAGGCCTATTGCATGAATCTCTTCGTGCAACAGGCCTCTAGTCTGTAATATTAATAGTACCTGAATCATTAAGAATTTAAAAAGGTCATGAAGAGTGTCTATAACACACTCAGCTCCCAGTAAGTATTATATCTTAGCATTTATGAATGTTGTTACTGTTTATCATTCCAACCCAGATGTTACCTGCTCTGAGAAACCTTAACACCTCTCTCCTGCCCACTTGCCTTCCACCAATGTGTTCCGACAGGCTGGCCGAGTCATCTTCAAAACACTGCAGAAACCACCCCGGGGAGCTCATTTAAAATCCCACCAGGAGCTACTGCACAGCTCAGCCAGCCTGCCTTTTGGATGTGCCCGTTCTCTGTGGACTTCAGGACAGAGAGGGTCACAGTTCTTCAGAACAGAAAGTTTTACTTCTGACATTTCCTAAAGTAACTGTAAGACCCAAACACATTGGGTTCATTTCTCTTCCTCTCCAAGAATGTTTCTGATGTGTTACTGGTGTTTATGGAACCATCTGGACTCAAGACAAGATGAGTGGAAAACAGTTCTATTTTCCTTCCCACCTCTTCAAATCAGGTCTCCAGTCTCCTATCTCCTAACTCTTCAAAAAATTCTCAGGAATGTGCTCTGGCTTTTTTTTTTTTTTTTTAACTTTTGGATAACAACAAAAAATTTATAAAGGAAATAAAGATAGGAAGAAAGCAAAAGCCAAAACAAAAACAAAAAACCCAAATCCCAATCCAGCCTACTCCTACCCATCAAAGCTCCTATCTTTCCCCAGCTCTGGCCTCTCTTACTCTTGACAGCCTGTGGGAGATAAGGGGTTGAGACTGGCTTTTCTAGTATCCAGAGATTTGGTTAAATCTAGATGTGACTGTGAAGGTATTTTTTTTAATATGACATAAACATTTAAATCAGTAGACTGAGTAAAGCAGATTACCTTCCATAATGTGGGTGGGCCTCATCCAATCAGTTTAAGGCCTTCAGAGAAAGACTGCGATCCCCAGGGAAAGAGGGGATGCTGTCAGCAGACTTGAGTTGTAACATCAACTCTTTTGTTAGTCTTTGGCCTGCTGGCATACCTTACAGATTTCAGATTTGTCAGCCCCTAGAATCACATGAGCCAATTCCTTACAATTTTCCTCTCTCTCTCTCCCATATCCTATTGGTTCTGTTTCTCTGGAGAATCCTAACTAATAATATCTACATTTAAAGACCCTAAATTCACACCTACACCTTCAATTCCAAGCCAAGACCACAGTGTTTATTTACTAGAGGCCTGGTGCACGAATTTCTTACACTTGGGGTGGGGGGGTTTCCCTCAGCCCAGCCTGTGCCCTCTCGCTGCCCAGGAGCCCTAACCGGCAGTCAGACATCCTTAGCACTGCTGCTGAGTCAGGAGAGGCTCCTACCACCACCTCTGTGCTTACCAGTCATGAGCCCGGCTCAGAGCTTCTGGCTGAGCAGGCTGGTGGGCCCCCGGGACGGGTCGGTCATCTGAGCAGCGCTTCTGCTGTGGGAGCACACTGATCACCAAGGGCCAGCTCCTGCATTGAGCATCTGCCCCCTGATGGTCAGTGCATGTCATAGCAGCCAGTAGTTCTGTTTGTTTGATTTCCACCGTTCGGTTGATTTGCATATTAAGCTTTTATTATATAGGAACTATCTGAAAGTCAATGTGCCCCCCTGAGGGGTCCTGGATTGTGAGAGGGAGTAGGCCAGGCTGAGGGACCCCACTGGTGCATGATCAGGGCTGGGGAAGGACACAGGAGGTTGGCCAGCTGGAGAGGGGCCACAGGAGGGCTCCAGGGTGTATCTGGCCCATCTCGCTCAGTTCTGATTGGCCAGACCCCAGCAGCAAGCCAACCTACCAGTTGGAGGGTCTGCCCCTTGATAGTCAGTGAACATCACAATGAGTTGAGCGACCTTAGCATATCATTAGCATATTATGCTTTGATTGGTTGAATGGATGACTGGACACAGCATATTAAGCTTTTATTATATAGGATTTTTAAAAATATTTTTATTGATTTCAGAGAGGAAGGGAGAGAGAGAGATAGAAACATCAATAATGAGAGAGAATAATTGATCGGCTGCCACCTGCACGCTCCACACTGGGGATCAAACTCATACACGGGCATATGCTCTAACCAGGAATTGAACGTGACCTCTTGATTCATAGGTCAATTCTCAACCACTGAGCCACATGGCTGGCCACAGTGTTTAGTATGGTCTATCTCCTTTCCATACTAAACTGGCTCCTGTTATGCTCAATGCACTGATGGATGTATTTGTTGGAGTTCCCTTCATGTAACTGATCTCTGCTACTGACAGTGTGGCTAGAATGCAGGAGAAGAGAAAGGAGGCATGAGCATATCTTTGGTCTTTTCATTCACAAAAGCAAGAATATTTATTTTGGACTTTAATTTCTTTGGTCTTTCAAGAAGAATTAACATTTATCTTTTAATTTTGCTATTGGCATTTGAAAATGAGAAGGGGTTAATATTCCCATCTGGGGCATAACTGTCAGCTTTTTCTTATTACAATAATTTTGTGCTGTCTTTTGATATTATGGGCAAAACCTCTTTTAAAAAAAATCTATATTGTTGAAAGTATTACAGATATCCCCTTTTCCTCCCCATTGCCTCCCTCCACCCAGTTCCAGCCCCACCACAGGCCTTCACCACCCTATTATTTGTGTCCATATGTAATTGTGTATATATATATATATATATATATATATATATATATATATACACTAATAAAAGAGAAACATGGTAATTAGCGTACAATTGCTACCCTTCCCATTGGCTAATCAGCATATCCTTATGCAAATTAGCTGTCAGCCAAGATGGCGGCCGGCAGCCAGGCAGCTGGAAGTGAACATGAGGCTTGCTTGCTCCAGCGACTGCAGACTGCAACGTTCCCGGCCTGACTTGCCGGCGTCTGAACTGGCAATTTGAAACATTCTAACAAATATAGAAGCTAAACAAAACCCCAGAAACCAGCTTTCAGCCGGCAAGGATCTCAGAGCTGGAGTTATACATTGTTTCGATTATAGAACCAAAACAAACCAGATACTGGCTTTCAGCAGCAGAGGCCTTGGCCCTGAATTTAAAAAAAAAAAAAAAACAGAAAAAAAGGAGCGGTTGGGAGCTTCAGTCAACAACCGCCAGCCTGAAAGCAGCCCTCAGCCCCTCACCTAGACTGGCCAGGCACCCAGTGGGGACCCCCACCCTGAAGGGTGTGTGACCAGCTGCAAACAGCCATCATCCCCTCATCCAGGTTGGCCAGGCACCCCAGTGGGGACCCCCACCCTGAAGGGTGTGTGACCAGCTGCAAACAGCCATCATCTCCTCATCCAGGCTGGCCAGGCAACCCAGTGGGGATCCCCACCCTGATCCAGGACACCCTTCAGGGCAAACCAGCCGGCCCCCAGGCCTCTAGCCTATATAGTAAAAGGGTAATATGCCTCCCAGCACCGGGATCAGCAGAGCCGCAAGGCCTCCTGGCACCAGATCAGCGTGACAGGGGGCAGCGCCCAAACCCCCTGATCGCCCTGCAGTTCTGTGAGTGACAGGGGGCGGGGCCACAACCTCCCTATCCGCCCTGCTCTGTTCGTGACAGGGGAAGGCGCCCCAACCCCCTGATCGGCCCTGCTCTGTGGGTGATAGAGAGCGGTGCCCCAACCCCCTGATCTGCCCTGCTCTGTGTGTGACAGGGGGCAGTGCCCCAACTCCCCTATTGGCCCTACTCTGTTAGTGACGGGGGGAGCTCCCCAACCCCCTGATGGGCCCTGCTCTGTGCGTGACAGGGGGGAGCTCCCCAACCTCCTGATGGGCCCTGCTCTGTTCATGACAGGGGGCAGCGCCCAACCCCCTGATTGGCCCTGCTCTGTGAGTGACAGGGGGTGGCGCCACAACCTCCCCATCGACTCTGCCTTGAGTGTGACAGGGGGTGGTGCCCCATCCCCCCAATCGGCCCCACCCTGAGCGTGACTGAGGGTGGCATCGCAACCTCCCAATCCGCCCTGCTCTATGCATGACAGGGGGCGGCGCCCCAACTCCCCAATCAGCCCTGCTCTGAGCCCGACCAGGGGCTACACCTAGGGATTGGGCATGCCCTCTGCCACCCAGGAGCAGGCCTAAGCCAGCAGGTTGTTATCTCCCGAGGGGTCCCAGACTGTGAGAGGGCACAGGCCGGGCTGGGGGGCCACCCCCCCCGAGTGCACAAATTTTTGTGCACCAGGCCTCTAGTATATATATAAAAGCCTAATATGCTAATTGTCTGACCGTTCAACCATTTGACTGTTCGGCAAGTAGCTGTAATATGCACTGACCATCCAGGGGCTGATGGATTCATGCACTGGTGGGCCCCCTTAGCCTGGCCTATGGGGATCGGGCTGAAACCAGCAGTCTGACATCCCCCAAAGGGTCCTGGATTGCAAGAGGGCGCAGGCCAGGCCAAAGGCTTCTAAGATCTTTGCATATAAGATCTTTGGTTAATCTCTCCCCATGCCTCTCCCCCTCTCCCCTCTGAGATTTGTCAGTCTGTTCCATGTTTCCATGACTGGTTTTATTTTACTTATCAGTTTGTGTTCATTAGATTTCTTGTTCATTTATTTTGATTTTTAAATTGTTGATATGTATTTATTGCCATTTTATTGTCCATTTTTTAAAATCTTTTCTTCTTTTTCTTTTTCTTCCTTTTCTTAAAGAATACCCTTTAACATTTCATGTAATACTGGTTTGGTGGTGATGAACTCCTTTAACTTTTTCTTGTCTGTGAAGCTCTTTATCTGACCTTCAATTTTTAATGATAGCTTTGCTGGGTAGGGTAATCTTGGTTGTAGGTCCTTGCTATTCATCACTTTGAATATTTCTTGCCACTCGCTTCTGGCCTTCAAAGTTTCTGTTGAGAAATGAGCTGACATCGGTATGGGTACTCCCTTATAGGTTACTAGCTGTTTTTCTCTTGCTGCTTTTAAGATTCTATCTTTGTCTTTAATCATTAGTTTTATAATTATAATGTGTCTTGGTGTAGGTCTCTTTAGGTTCCTCTTGTTTGGGACTCTTTGTGCTTCCTGGACTTGTAACTCTATTGCTTTCATCAGGTAGGGGAAGTTTTCTGTTATTATTTCTTCAAAGAGGTTTTAAATATCTTGCTTTCTCTCTTCTTCTTCTGGCACCCCCCCAAATGCTAATGTTGGTACCCTTGAAGTTGTCCCAAAGGCTTCTTACACTATTTTCATATTTTTTGAATATTTTTTCTTTTTGCTGTTAAGATTGGGTGTTTTTTGCTTCCTCATATTCCAAATTGTTGATTTGATTCTTGGAACCCTCTAATGTACTGTTGAATCCCTGTAAATTATTCTATATCTCAGTTAGTGTATGCTTCATTTCTGACTGGTCCTTTTTTTATGTCTTTGAAATTCTAAAATCCTTAAAAGTCTCACAAAGTCCCTTAAAGCTCTCATTAAATTCCTTCAGCATCCTTATAACCATTGTTTTGAACTCCGTATCCAGTAGTTTGCTTGCTTCCACTTCATTTATTTCTCTTTCAGGGGATTTCTTCCATTCTTTCATTTGTGACATGTTTCTTTGGCTCCACATTTTTGCTGCTTCCCTGTGTTTGTTTCCATATATTATGTAGAGCTGTTATGTCTTCTGGAATTAGTAGAGTGGCCTTGTGTATGTAGTAGGGCCCAGTGGCTCAGCTTTCCCAGTCACCTGAGCTGGGCACTCTAGGTGCCCCCTGGTGTAGGCTGTGTGCACCATCTTGTTGTAGTTGAGCCTTGATTGCTGTTGGTGCCACTGGGAGGAGTTGACCTACAGGCCAATTGGCTGTGAGGACCAGCTATAACTACAGTGGAAGAGCAGCTGTGCAGGAGACACCGCTATGGAGCAGGACTTGCTTCAGTGGAGCTTGCGTGCTCACTGAGTCTGCCCCTTGAGTGTGTCACTTGTGGATGTTCAGAGTTGTAATCTGGTATGTTCTGAAGCTGTCTTCCTGGTGCACTGGCTTTGGGGCCTCCTGAGAGATGCAAAGTCAGCCACTTCCTGGGGCCACCTGGCAGGAGCTGCCAAGCTATCTGCAGATGGCTGCTGTTTGTATTGGGCTTAGAAGTGGCCAGCAAGGCCAAGCTGTGAAGCAAGGCAGGCTGGAGCTAGCGCTGGGTCTTAGGTCTCTTATTAATAGGTATATGGCATGCTGATGCCAGCTGATGTTTGTTTAAGACATTTTAGGAAAGTCTGAAGCCTGAGTCAGGACAGGCCCATTCATACGGAAAATCTGCTGCAAGCAGCTTGTCTAGGACTGCAAGTTGGATGGGGTAAGGTCTCAGGAATCACCAGGGGGCAGTGAACAGTGTGAGGCACACTGGTGGAAACTCAGATATGGCTGCCAGTCAGCTCTGGGACAGGGGAGGTTTCAGCACAGGAACAAGACACCTGCGAGCACCTCTATTTGGGAGAAAGCCGCCCCCAGAGCTCCTGCCCCAATGCCAGACAATCCAGGTTTTCCCCATATGTCCCTGGTTCCTCCAATGCCACTGCCCAGCACTGGAGTTCAGAGGGAGCTGGACTGTGTAAGTTCATGTGCTGGCCCTTTAAGAGGGACTGCCTGGCTCTCCAGCAGCCTCTGTGTCACTCAGACATTATCCCCGATGGTTTGTATAGCCCAAGGTTACAGGATCTTCTCTTCCCAGCTCTGGAACCCTGGGCTGTGTGTCTGGTGTGGGACTGAGATTCCTGGCCTACAATATAGCTGAGATATCCCTCCTGAATGAAAAAAAAGCCACACATATGTTGGACCATCCCATTCTACTAGGCAAAACCTCTTGGTAGACAATATCAGACAACATAGCTGAACATAATCTGGGGTGAGAAATCGACTAAGAAGTAAATTCTGTGTTGGATACAAAGTGACTTAGTCGTTAAATGTAAATAATTTACTCTTTTAACCCAAGGCTGAGCCTTCGGGGCACCAAGGGTCGCAGGATTCCCAAAGGAGTAGTGGTTGGTTTGGGAAAACCTTCTCCCCCAGGGCTCAGACACACACTTAGTTGATCATAGACTAAATGGTTAAATTCAGTGAATTAAGAGAAAAAGAAAAATCTAGGAATACTGTTTTCCTTCCACATGGAGTG
This sequence comes from Myotis yumanensis, assembly GCF_028538775.1. NCBI lineage: Eukaryota > Metazoa > Chordata > Mammalia > Chiroptera > Vespertilionidae > Myotis > Myotis yumanensis. Next base: position 146,000,939 of record NW_027223752.1, read on the forward strand.
ATATCCTCCACTCAATTATCTGATTATGATCTTGAAAGAAGAAAGTTGGTCACATCCTGGCCATCCCCTCTTTTCCCTTCTTTTTGGGATAAGCACTGCAGGAGCATGTGCCCTGTCCTGGCAGGAAGAGACCTGCCCCGCCACTGCTGCCTGTGATGGGAGTCAAGTCGGCCCGATTCTGGGGTTTGACACTGAGTAGCCTATTTTATCAGTGAAACAGATGATCTTTATTTATTTTATTTTATTTTTCAACTGGCCCAGAACCTGGGTGGGAAAGCGGGGAGTTATTTATTAAGTGTCATCACTGCTCCAAATATTTATCTTTCAAGTTTGCAAATCTGAGCATGTTGTGAAAACTGCTTAGAAGTCTTCGATGTCTTCAAGATAAAATATTAATTCCTTAGCTTCACTTTCCTGTGTCACTTCTCACCACTTTCTCCAGCCCTCTCGTCTTCCAGACATACCCAACCACTTACAGTTGACTGACCTGACCTTGCACTCTATGCCTCTAGACCAGTGGTTCTCAACCTTCTGGCCCTTTAAATACAGTTCCTCATGTTGTGACCCAACCATAAAATTATTTTTGTTGCTGCTTCATCACTGTAATGTTGCTACTGTTATGAATCGTAACGTAAATATCTGATATGCAGGATGGTCTTAGGCGACCCCTGTGAAAGGATCGTTCGACCACCAAAGGAGTCGCCACTCACAGGTTGAGAACCTCTGCTCTATACTGTCAAATAGGACACTTCCTTGTCTTCCTCCCATCTTCCTTCAGCTCGCCAAATATTCATCATCTGCCTTCCTCTCTCTCTAAAAGTCAATAAATATATATTTTTAAGATGCCAAGGGAGGGATATTTTAAGTGGAAGTAAAAAAATAAGTTTATCTGGAAGAATAAAAAAGCAAAGATATGCCCAGCTGGTGTGGCTCAGTGGCTGAGTGTCGACCTATGAACCAGGAGGTCACAATTTGATTCCTGGTCAGAGAACATGCCCAGGTTGTGGGCTCAATTTGCAGTAGGAGGCATGCAGGAGGCTGCCAATCAATGATTCTCCCTCCTTTTCCCTTCCTCTCTGAAATCAATAAAAAAATATATATGTTTTTAAAAAGCAAAGATATTTTTGAGAGACATAATGAAAACAGACCTAAACTTATTTGATATTAAAATGTTATAATTCTAAAACAAAACATATTATAATTCTAAAAATATTAAATACAAAAATGCAATGGAGGGTCACAACACTGCATAGATAATGTTAACAGAGAGCAACAGAATAGCACAAGTAGCCTTGAGATAAACCTTATTGTTGATATATGATGAGGAGGCCACTAGACTGAGGTGGTTCTAGTACCTTAGCAGCCTAACCAAGCCAAAGCCAGTAAAGGCCTTAAAGTTAAGAAATGAAAAACTAAGGGCAACCAATCACAAACAGGCACCTAGGCTTTCCCAAATAAGGTAAACACTCAAGCTCCTGCCAGTCAAAGTTCCCTTGCTTTGCTCCCACCTTTTCTCTATGTAAGTCCTTCCCATAGCTCCTATTTGTGGAGCACTCCTAGCCACTTCCCCTGGGCATTGCCAGATTCAAATAGCTTTGTGCTCAGTAAACTCTTAAAAATTTTAATATGCCCACCTCGACTTACCTTTAAACATGAGAAAAACATCATAACTCAATAAAAAAGGAAAAGATATTCACTGAATGATGTTGGAAAATTGGTTATTAATTTGAAAGCTAGCAACATTCTCCCTGACTTTTACTCTTCCCGTCTTTCCAAGAGATTTTTATAAGCTCTTAAATCCCTTTATTAAATCCTTGTTTGAAATACCTAGAATATTTTCTGTTATCTTATTTAAATCTAAATTGAAACATTTCTAGAAAAAGGTTTTCTTTTACCTGTAAATGTAAATATTATAATACCACACAAGAAATTGCTTTTAAAGTTAAATGGATTGCTCCATAGCTGAAAAAGTACGAGTACCTGTATCCTTAACAGGACTCTAGGGGGCAGCAGAGAGTTATTCACGCAATCAAAAATTACATCTTTTTTTTTTTTTAAACTTACCTTTATTGTTGAAAGTATTACAGATGTCCCTGTTTTTCCCCATTGACCTCTTCTAGCCTGCACCCCAAAGTTACATCTTAACCAAAAGTGTACACTTTGGTTGTTTTTTTTCAATACTCTTCTGTTCTTTCTTATGACTAAGCCTTAATTAACAAACTGGGTGGCCAGGATTAGGGAGGTTGTCTGAGGTCATGCTAAAAAGCCAAAGCAAGGATTCAAATAATCACTTTTGTGTCATTAAACCAATTCTTAAAGTAGATAAACCAACTAACCACAACTAGTATACTGTTGGCTAAGCATACTTAACCAGCACATATTAGTATGAAAAGCTGATGACTATAAAGCACTGAAATCATTTTAGGACTTTCTACTCCTATAAGTACAAAAAGTATATATAAAGAACCAAAGTCACTTAGCCACATTTTTAGAATATTAGATTCACATTAGAAGTATATCAGTATTTCAGAAATTGTTGAAGACAAAAGACTACGAAAGCTTGTTCAAAAATTCATGGAATTCTGATTTACCCTCCTACTGTAAACAACAAAAATTCTGGGTAAGATAAGTAAAATGTGCCTAGAAGCTGACAAAGTAAGGGATGCTAAGGCCAAAATTAAGTGGATGTAGAAATCCAGGGACGTATGAACATTGACAGAAACTGGCCTTCGAGCATCACTAAACCAAGTAAATTTCAACTTTAGTTTACACCTCTTTACAGGCACAAAGAAGAAAAATTACTCAGGTCCTCCTCAGCATGTCAGTTCTAAGTAAGACTGAGACACCTAAGGGCCACCCTTTCGATATAAAAACAAACTAGAAGTAACCATCTTGGATGCTGTACCCCTCCTACTCCGCTGAAAGTGAAATTGCCTCTGTTGGAAACTTGGGTCCAAATATAGGGAAGGAAAATCTCTTGAGTTTTATAAGCATAAGATGGCCCACACAGTTTTGCAGCCCAATTTCATTCCTCTGGATGGTTTAAAATACCTCAGGTTGAGGATTAGCTTAAAACGGTTACAGATTCAGGAGTCTCACAAAGGCAAATATAAATATTCTCTAAACTATAACTCACTTCTATTCCAGGCCTCCAAGAAATTCCCACAAAAATATGAGTTCACAAAAATCATGACACCCAAAAGTAAAATACATATCATGAATGACAGCCAGCATTATCAGACCCTCAAAGATGGAAGTTATGGAAATTGTGAAACACAGAATATAAATCAAAAATATTTTAAAATGTTTTTAGAAATAACCACACTGAAATTATGAGCAAAGAATAAGAGCCATAAAAACAAAAATTAAACAACCAAGCGTAGAGAGTCAAATAGAATTCCTAGTCATAAAAAGCATAAGAGATATTTGAAAAGTCAGTGAAAATGGATAAAATAGTAATAAAAAATATGGAGTGGGTTTTAAATATAGGACAGCAACAAGGCATATATTATTAAGCCTTTATTCCAACAAATTTTTGAGTTTAAATGAAACAGACAAGGCCCTGGACAAATGTCTCAGTATATCTAAATCAAAAGGAATAGAAAACCCAAATAGTCTTATAACCTTTAAGGAAATTGAATAAGTCCAAACTATGTCAATCAATAAATCTCTCCAGGCCCATCTGGCTCCTCTGGCAGAAAAATTTCTAATCTTACACAAATGCTCCCAAGGAACAAAATGGGCATAACATTCCCAACTCATTTTGTGAAGCTGCCAGAACCCTGACAACAAACCCAATAAAGAATGGGGGGAAAAAAGTGTGGTGATCTCACCAATAAATATAGATTTAAAATATCCTAAGCAAAATATTAACACATTAAACTCAAAGTTTGTGTGTGTGTGTGTGTGTGTGTGTGTGTGTGTGTGTGTTTTTAAAGCCCTGGCCAGGTAGCTCAGTTGGTTAGAGCATTGTCAGCATTGTCCCCATACACCAAGGTTTTGGAGTCAGGGCACATACAATTATCAACCAATGAATGCATAAATAAGTGGAACACCAAACTGATGTTTCTCTCTCTTTCTCCCTCTCCTTTTTTTTCTCTCTCTAAAATGAATTTTAAAAATTAATTTAAAAAGGCATATTATGACTAAGTTGGGCTTATACCAAGAAAGGTTGATTTAACATTAAAAAATCAATTCATTTCACCACATTATTAATTATAAATAGGTTAAGAAAAAAATCATATGGCCTCTTAGTAGCTGCATAAAACTCACATTTCATAAAATGGAAATGTAGTCATGATTTTCTTTAAAAGTCTCTTAGCAAAAGAAATAGCCAGAGAGTATCTACAGCTAGTATTATGCATAATGTTGAAACACTGTATTCATTCCCTGTAAGAGTAGATATAAAGTAAGTATGCTTGCTGTCATCACTTTTATGAAATTGCTGACATTTGACCTTTTTGGCTCCCAAAGTGCCAATATCATAAGGTTCGATAATAAAATTTGATAATAATGACAGATGTCTTAAGGGCACTTTATCATATCTGAAATCTGCAGTCAAGAGACAGAAAGCTACACACTTAAAAACTAAGATAGAATAATTAAGGGGCAGAAAAAGATACCAACACCAAGGAGTACTATGAATATGTGAAAGTGTTTATTTAACAAACGCTAATAATGGAATATCATGTGCCAGGCACTCTTTAAGTGCTCCACAAAGATCAATTCATTTCATCCTCAGAACAGGCCTATCAGGCAGGTACTTTTGTGATCCTCATTTGACAGATAAGGAAACTGAGGCAGAGAGAGTCAATACTTTGCCTGAGGTCACATAGCAATTAAGTGCAGGGTCAGGATTTGAACCCACGTGGTCTGACTCCGGAGTCCTTTTTCTAAAACTTACATCATGCTGTCAACCACAATGCTGTAACTGTTCTGCCAGAACCATTAGAGAATAATCTATCCAACAATGTACTTAAGACACTGCTTGTTGGTGTGAATGTAAGGATACTGTTCCAACTATCTATTTATTGCTGCATAACACATCTCCCCAAACCTATCAGCTTAAACAACTATTTACTATGTTCATGAACACTGTGGGTCAGGGGATTAGGGCAGGCACCACAGATGGCTTCTCTCTGCTTCATAATGTCTGGATGGGAAAAATGAATGGTTGGAGACTGGATGACTTAAAGGCTGGACTCAGCTGGGCCTGTGCACCCAGCACCCCCATGTAGACCCTCAAAATAGCTACAGATTATCACACCATGGCGGCTGGAGTCAGAAAGGGGAATCCAGAGAGCAAACATTCCAAAGGTATACGAATGCATTTGCAAGGCCTCTTGCAGCCTGGCCTCCTAAGTCATGCAGCATCTCTTCCTCCACATTCTGTGCTTAGGACAAGTCACTGGGTCCAGCGGGATTCTGGGGAGGGGAGTTATGCTCCACCTCTGGTGGGGGAGGAGCAAGGTAGCATTGCAGAAGAGCAGGTGCGGGAAGGTAGTGTCAAGACCGTCTTTGGAAACACAATTGGGCATAGACTCAGAGAATGTTGACAGAGCAGTCTTCCACTCTGCCATCCTTAGCACATCCAAAGAAGTCATCTATTCCACAAATGTATTTAAGAAATTGCTTGTTGGTGTGAATGTCTCAGTCCTTGGTTTTAGGTTGGCTGCATCAATTCCAAGCATCAGAAGGAGATGTAACAAGGTCACACAAAGAAAAAGAAGGGCATTTCCTCCCATGAGTCTCCTTTAAAGAGAGAAAACAACCTGCTCCCAAATGTCACAGCCAACTTACCTTCAGGTCCACGGACAACTGGCTTTGTCCATGAGTGTACCATAGCTGAAAAGGAAGATGAGAAAGAAATGATCTAGCATTTTGTCTTGTACAGTAAGAAGGGCTTCTGCTAATTTAAAAAAAAAAGGAGATTCAGAGTGCAGAATCTCAAAGGGAAGGGAGGGGAAGGAGGGGAGGAGGGATAAAGGTGATCAACCAAAGGACCTATATGCACATATGCATAACCCAGGGACACAGACAATAGAGTGGTGAAGGCCTGGGAGGGGGTTGGGGGTGGGGTGGGGGTAGGGATCAATGGGGGAAAAGGAGGGACATATGTATTATTTTCAACAATAAAGATTTAACTAACTAACTAACTAAATAAATAAATAAATGGAGAAGGGAAAATGACTGTTGAGCGACCAGCATCTGCCACAAATATAGGCAACCGTCCATTCATTTTGCAATTCTTCTTAAGTTATTTAAAAGAAAATAGCCAGGTTTATTACATATGTACATATGGAAGTTCCATAAGAGTATGAGACCAGAGGGCAAATTGGGCAATTAAGGCCTATATGCCATTTTGAGCTGATTGCTAATTACATACCAGGCACACTGCAAAGAGGCAGGGCACAGCAGTGAGTAAGACAGACCACATCTGGCCCTCATAAGGCTTACAGTCTGGCACAGAACAGAGATTTATAACAAGCAATTATATAATTAAACACAAATGTGTTGTGCTATGAGAAATGCACAATTTGCTGTAAATAAATGTTTCTTTATAGAATCCTATTGAAACGAAAGAAAAGATTAATAACTACCATAAGAGGTACAAGGTCTTTACTAAACCTAAAAAGTGATCATTGAAAATTATGATTTTTCCATTACGTAGGGGAGTGAAGCACTAGTCTGGCAGACAGTGTCCGTGTCATTAGAAAAGTGACTCCATCAAGAGTCAGAGACTGTTCACTGGGATTTACTATGGACCAATGAACTCTCTCTTAAGACCATCTGACCTGCTTCTGTCCAACTGTGCGCTCACCACGCAATCAGGATTACTCATCACCTGTCCAGGCACTTTGGATAACAGATTGGAATTCTCCAGTCTGAAAAGTTTTACCAGCTACCATAAAGTGTTGTTTTGTTAAATTTAATGTGAACATGAACAATCTTACGCCTAATCCCTCTTTAGGAGCCTGAGAATTGAGAAAACAGATCTTCAAAGGTAAAAACTGGACAACAAAAGGGATTTCATGGAAAGTAACCTCATAGGGTGATCTAATCATAAATTCCTAACTGGGCAGGTCATAGCGGGTAGTCATGCCCCAGGCTTTTATAACTTAAGCCAGCTCTGTCCATTGTTTCTGTGCATTTAGGTTAACACACCTTTGAAGTAAACTCTAATCATCCTCAAGAAAGCACATAATCTCGTTAACTATCCTGCAATCCAATCCCCACCTTGCTTTTTCTCACCTCCAATAAATGCAATGAAGTTGCAAAACTGTAAGAGCATTTGAGATCTTACTTCCCTGGCATATGTCATCAGTTTTGCTCAAATAAACCCTTATAAAAACTATCTACAGGTTTGAACTTTTTTACATTGACATAACTCAGACTGGGAAGTCAAAGTGAGCCCCACTATATGCACTTCCAAGATATAAAGCTGGTCTTGCCCAGCACCACCCTAAGACCTACCTTGTACATTCCTCGGACTACAGCTATGGCATCTGCCAACTGCTGATGGCAACATTTTCTTATTAATTCTTCATTCTGCAAACCAGAAATAAGTACAGGGAACACCATTATGTATTTCCAAAAACAACTCTCACACCTACTAGGGAGGAGCTCAGTATAAAATCATTCCAATCATCACAGTCTCTTAAGAACTTCATTTTATTATTATTTCTTTTATGCTATAGCTCTTATAGCACATTCCATTTTTACTTACACTTAACCAAAAGCAATAGCGTCCCTCTGGATAATTTGAAGATTTTATTTCATTTTACATATCAAAGTCTTTTTCGTGTTTTCCTATAACTGCTTTTAAAAGTAGTGAAATCTGCCCAGCCAGTATGGGTCAGCAGTTGATTCTTGAACTAGGAAGCAAGAGGTCATGGGTTGATTCCCTGTCAGAGCACATGCCAGGGATGCAGACTCTAGGCCCAGTAGGGGGCGTGCAGGAGGCAGCTGAATGATGATGTGTCTCATCTCATGATGTTTCTATCTATCCCTCTCCCTTCCTCTCTCTCTCTAAAAATCAATAAAAACATATATTTTTAAAAGTAGTAAAATCTATTATCAATTCATATCCTCTTTTGCTCCTTCTACTTTTTGAATGAGACAAACTCATGTAAAAAAAAAATCTAGAGTCACTAATCCATAAACTACTTATTTTCTGATTAATCAAATAATTTAACAAGCTCTATTAGTATAACAATGAAAGATACCATCTCTGATTCCAGCATGGACTGTAAACAATGATTGAGTTTAGAATCGGGCAGAATTAGATTTCAATATCATTGTGCCATTTACTATTATCTGTCTGCCCTTAAGCAAGTTACTTAACCTTGGTAGCTCAGTTTCCATATTTGTTGATCAGGGATAAAAGTATTTCCATTTTAGGATTGTTAAGGGACTTGTGCTTAAAAGGCTTAGTATGGTACTTAGGATGGTGTGGTCAACAATAGATGGAGAGCAGTGAGTGAAGGCCTGGGGGAGTGGTTAGAGGGAGGGGGTAGAAGGCGTAAAAAGAGGAACATCTGTAATACTTTGAACAATAAAGATAAAATTAAAAAATAAACAAAATCATTTATCAGAAAATTTAAAAAACACACAAAACAAAAGATGAAGATGGGATTTTTGTTTTATAACAGATAAATGAGAGGGATGTCTATTCATAATGACAGATAAGTGTGCTAATCTGACCATAGATTTTAAGAAATTCCTCAAAGCAGCCGAGTTTTCATGCCTTATCTCCAATGAGCCGTTAAAGCACAAACAAGATCATATAAAATTTTGGCTAAGAATCAAATCTCAAATCATCAAGCTGCCTGACCTAGAACCCAAACTGGTGATCCTGAGCAAGTTAATTAACATTTCTGTGCCTCAGTTTCCTCATCTATAAAAGAGGGATAATAATAATGCTTACTTCATAAGATTAATGTGAGGATTAAATAAATTTGTATACAGAGTACTTAGAAAAGTTCCTGACACAAGGTAAAGCTACATGTATTACGCAGCTATATGTAGCTCTTTGAAGCTGTTATATGGGATGCAACATATACAAATTATGTTGCCCTCAAAAATTGCTAAGTTTGCCGAAACCGGTTTGGCTCAGTGGATAGAGCGTCGGCCTGCGGACTCAAGGGTCCCGGGTTCGATTCCGGTCAAGGGCATGTACCTGGGTTGCGGGCACATCCCCAGTGGGAGATGAGCAGGAGGCAGCTGATCGATGTTTCTCTCTCATCGAGGTTTCTAACTCTCTATCTCTCTCCCTTCCCTTCCTCTCTGTAAAAAATCAATAAAATATATTTTTTTAAAAATTGCTAAGTTCAAAATTGTAGTACATACATGTCTAAGCACAAGATCAGTCCACACACAAAACAAAGGTAATGAAACAAACAAACAACAACAAAAAACACACACTAAGGATATTAGAGAAATTCTACCTGTTGATAATGTCTTTCGACTGTTAGGATCCTGTCCTGTAGAACAGCGAAGAGATTGACAGACTCCTCTTTAATACGGTCCTCAAACTTCAACTGAAGCAACTGTTTCAGGAACCCAAAATCTACCTGAAGGGATCTAATAATCTAAAAATAGAAAAACAGAATTATTGTAGGGAGTAAAGGATTGTGACGCCATGCCTGGTTCTGGGCATATAACCTGGGTACCTGGTCGGGGGATTGTCCTGCCTTTTAAGATTATCTGTCAAATACTCTTTATATTGGGAATTCCAATTAATCTACTAATGGAATAAGGAAGAAGAGGTTCCTAGTGTTATAACATAATAAGAGACTAGGAAAATTCTGGGACAAGTGGAATAGGGAAACTAAGATAATGAAACAGCAGTTTGCAGCCACCTAGTAAATCCTATCTTCCCTAAACCAAGGATACTTCTTCCCAACCAGAGGGTTAAATCACCCTGCTCAGGGAAACTCAATAACAGAAACCCAATTAAGTGCCATCTGCCAACCACACCCAAGGACAAACAAATTAAGAGAATAAATCTCCTATGATACAACAGCATAAAGCTGACGAATATTCTATTGCTCCACCCCTAGGACCTCCCTAAACGCCCAGCCTTTAAAACCCCTGAAAATGAAGGTCCCAGCGTGCTCTCTCTCAGGGGGAACACCCTGTGCCATTCCTTCCCCCTCTCCTTCTCCTACAGGCATGTATCTCCTAAACTCCAAGGGACCCAACAAGACTTGAAATCAGGGGAGCAATGGGCAGCAGCAGCTCATCCCACGCTAGCTCCCTGAACCTGTGTCCAAGGCCCCTTTTCTCGCACTTCCCAGCGAGCCAAGGCAGCCCAGCCTAGGCTCTCCCGTAGCTTCTTCTATGCCCTTCCTTCTTTCACTGTCTTAAGTGTATTTTTTGCTGTGGTCAGTAAATTCATGCTTGCTTTTCTATACTTTGTCCCTTGATTGAAATGTTTCCTTCAAGAAGACTAGCACCCCTCTAGCCAGTTTTGCTCAGTGGATAGAGCTGCGGACTGAAGGGTCCTCAGTTGCAGGCTCGATCCCTGGCTCTGGTTCTGTTCTGGGCGCTTGTGGGAGGCAACCAATCGATATGTCTCCCTAACATCCGTGCTTCTCTCTCTCTCTGTCTTTCTCTTTCACTCTCTCTAAAAAATCAATGGAAAAATATCCTTGGGTGAGGATTAACAGAAAAATAAAAAGACTAGAACCAAGGCCTCCTTGTCCCACTAGGTAACACTAGTAATGTACTCTCATACAGAATAAAGTGCGATGATCCTCTGTCATAACCCAAAGGTATAATTCTCAAGATGTGATTTTTGGATCAGAAAAGATGGGCAAAATCCACATTTGTTATGAATCCACTAGCCAACCACTTAAATATATAACCAGTATATTGATTAGTTTCCATTTGGGTTTTGTTGGTGGTGTTTGGGGTTTTTATGGTTAATCCTCACCCGAGGATATTGTTTTCATTGATTTCTTTTTTAGTGAGAGTGGAAGGAAAGAGGAGAGACACACAAAGAGAAACATCGATTGGTTGCCTCCTGCCCTGATGGGGCCAGGGATTGAACCTGTAACACAGGTATGTGACTGAGGAAAGGGGGGGAGCGGGGGGGGGGGGTGCGGATGATGCTCTTACCCCTGGGCAAAACCGGCTAGGGCTAATTATGATATGTGATCACCAAAACACAATGTATTTTTGTTTTCCACCGTCCATTTAAAATATATTCCTAGGTCATCTGCCCCTGAATGAAAACTTTAGGCAATTCCATGACTGTTCATCCTTGGGAATAGAAAGTCCTACAATCACCCAAATCACAGCCACAAAGTAGCTTTTGGGATATGACCACTATGAGTTAACATGACCACTTCAACTTCACTCATAGAGAAGGCGTCTCCCTGTACTCCAAGCTAAAGACAGTCATTGGCAGCTGCCTGTCTTCAAGGAAAAGAGTGTGATTCACTCTTGAGCTCTCCCTCACCTCTCCTCCCACACTCAGCTACTGTGTCTCCAACATGGATAAGGCAGAAGGAATAAAGAAGCAGGGCTACTCCTCCCTGGTGGAGTGGCTGGCAGGTCACCCAGGACTGGCAGGTAGGGGGAACTAACTTTCCTTCCCTTGGGCACGGACATAGTTTCTCTAGCGATTCCCATGGCCAGGACCCTCTCTCCTGTGGATGCAGGTTGACCTAAGCAAATGCTTCTCTACTCTGGTGATCATTGCTACTCCTTCTTCAGCTCCTATGAACCTGGAGTTCTCCTTTCCCCTCTCCCTGCTATTGGGTGTCCTCTGTCCTTCTAGATCACTCTTCTGGATAGGACCCAGAATGACCCCACATTAGCTAACTTCTCTCTCTGTCTCATAGACCACATACGGTCCATGGAAAACAGTCACAACATTCCTCACCTCAACCACTCTGAAGTGTAGACTGATCGCAACTTAGCCATGCCATCTTCTATCTAGTCATAGCTCACTTTAACTTCCTTACACACGGATCAAGCACAATAGCAGCAAACACTTCAAGTTCCATTGAAGCCTTCCTTACTCGCTGTCAGCTGAGGAAGATCACCTCTGTTACCCTCTCCCCCACAAAGATCATAGCAATAGTGTTTTCTTAAGAAAACTCTTCAACAAGAGAGAGGAATCGAAGATGGCGGCATAGGTAAACACCGGAGACTGCTGCCTCAAACAACCACTTCAAAAATACAACTAAAAGACGGAATGGACATCAACCAGAACCACAGGAAAGCTGGCTGAGGAGAGACTCTTCAACTAGAAGGAAAAACAACAGCATTATGAGGCTCAGAGGAGGCGCAGTGTGGAAAATTTAAAGGTACGGTGGTGCGGTGGTGTGCGCGCAAAGCGGGCTGGTGGCTGAGGGCGCGGTTGTCGTTTTCAATCAGGAGGGAGTCTCAGACTCTGGGCTACAGATCCGGACGAGTCTCTAGGGACCCAGACTCAAACGGGAGAAGCGGGACTGTCTGGCTACGGTCCCTCCGAGGTTTGCAGCGGTTGCTGGGACAGAGAGGCAGAGCCCCTGGGGACGGACTGAGAGCAGCCATAGCTGCTCCCTCCCCCCGCCCTGTTGATTCCGCCCCGCCCAAGCCCTGCGCAGAGCCATTTGCCGATCTCCTCAGGCAAAGGCTAGATTAGCACCTCCCCAGAGGACTGAAGTTTTCCCACAGCTGATTCTCACAGCCAGTCGGCCTGGTGGTCAAATCCCTCTAGTATTAACTACAGCAATTAAGGCTTAACTAGAACAAGACTGCGCACAAAGACCACAAGGGGGTGCACCAAGAAAGCATAAAAGATGCGGAGACAAAAAAACATGACAGAAATGGAGGATATGGAGCTAAAAATCGCAATTTTGAGGGCTTGCAATAAACTTGAGCAGAGCCTCACGAAAACTAATGAGACCCTCGATGCTATGATAAAGAAACTAGAAAGTAAGCATACACGGACTGAAATAAAGAATATTATACCCAATAGCAGACCAGAGGAGCACAAGAATCAAACCAAAGATTTGAAATTCGAAGAAGCAAAAAACACCCAACTGGAAAAGCAAAATGAAAAAAGAATCCGAAAGTGTGACGATAGTGTAAGGAGCCTCTGGGACAGCTTCAAGCGGACTAATATCAGAATTATAGGAGTGCCAGAAGATGAGAGACAGCAAGATATTGAAAACCTATTTGAAGAAATAATGGCAGAAAACTTCCCCCACCTGGTGAAAGAAATGGACTTACAGGTCCAAGAAGCGCAGAGAACCCCAAACAAAAGGAATCCAAAGAGGACCACACCAAGACACATCATAATTAAAATGCCAAGAACAAAAGACAAAGAGAGAATCTTAAAAGCAGCAAGAGAAAGAGACTCAATTACCTACAAGGGAATACCCATACGACTGTCAGCTGATTTCTCAACAGAAACTTTGCAGGCCAGAAGGGAATGGCAAGAAATATTCAAAGTGCTGAATACCAAGAACCTACAACCAAGATTACTTTATCCAGCAAAGCTATCATTCAGAATTGAAGGTCAGATAAAGAGCTTCACAGATAAGGAAAAGCTAAAGGAGTTCATCACCACTAAACCAGTATTATACGAAATACTGAAAGGTATCCTTTAAGAAGAAGAAGAAGAAAAAGGTAAAGATACAAATAGTGAACAACAAACATGCATCTATCAACAAGTGAATCTAAGAATCAAGTGAATAAATAATCTGATGTACAGAATGAACTGGTGATTATAATGAATCAGGGACATAGAAAGGGAATGGACTGACTATTCTTGAGGGGGAAAGGGGAATGGGAGATTCGGGAAGAGACTGGACAAAAATCGTGCACCTATGGATGAGGACAGTGGGTGGGGAGTGAGGGCGGAGGGTGGGGCGGGAACTGGAAGGAGGGGAGTTATGGGGGGGGGGGGGAAGAGGAACAAATGTAATCTGAACAATAAAAATTTAATTTAAAAAAAAAAAAAGAAAACACTTCAACAAGTTTTCCTCTTCACCTCCTGATCCCCTTTTTTATTACCCTTGATCTGATTCAAGAGCTAAGAGTCACTGATCTTATGTGCAACACTTCTTTTGTAAACTCTACAAATGGGATCTAACTCACACTCACTTTGGAATTTGACACCTGGTACTAGCATCTTGGGAAGAATCTCATTTTAGTATTCTCATACTCTGTGCAAGGTGTCATTTTACAGGTGAGGATATCAAGGCTTCGAGAGGTTAAGTGACTAACTAGTCTAACTTTATGTGGCCAGTAAGTGGGAGGCCCAGATTTGGACAGACACTGACTCGTATTCCTTTCTCTTTATATCATGCTGTCAACTTATACAGCATTTGGTCTGGCCCTGCCAAGGCATTAGGGGTGAGTTAATGAAATGTTTGACCAAATACAGCAGGCTAATTTTTAAGTTGATAATTTTGTATGACTCGCAAATGATGTTATAAATATCCAAATGGTCCATGGCAGAAAAAAGATTCCCCACGGCTGTTATAAAGGGTACTATGTTGAGGAATCATTAAAAATATATCCTAGAGCAAGTGAAGTCTTAAGAAACTCCTTAAATTGCAGGAACAAGTTGAGATGACTTTGTCTTAAAAATCAGCCCAGGTATGCTCTCCTGAATAGTAAATTTAATTAAGAAATAAGTTAAAAAAAAACCCAAACAGCCCTTATAGACTATTTGTTCTGAAGAAAGGAAGAGCAGGGATCCTGGTGTGGTCAGTCAAACTGCTGCTGAACCACAGACTCCCATAGAGACTATAAACTCAGATACAATATGACCAAAACACAACCAACAACTCGAAGATGCTGGAGAATGAAAAGGTGGGCAGGAGAAGGAGGAAGAAGTAAAGTGGTAGACAGTGCATGTGAACTGTGTCTTTAAGAAGGTGCCCAAAAGCTGCCACACAGCATTTCCATCTCAATTCTATTGATCAGAACTTAGTCCTTTGGACATCCCTAGTTGCAAAAGAATACAGTTATAAAATTTCCTGAAGGCATTAAAAAAGACAAAAAATTGGCATTATATATGAAAAGGGACAGCTTCAGAAATTACTAGTGGGAGTGCAAATAGGTGCAATCTCTATGCAGTACAGTTTGGCAATATCCTTACAATGACTAATGCATACATCCTCTGACTCAGAAATTCCACTTTTAAGAATTTACACCACATGTCTGGCCAGCATGGCTTAGTGGTTGAGCATTGACCTATGAACCAGGAGGTCATGGTTTGATTCCCGGTCAGGGCATATGACGGGATTGCAGGCTCAATCCCCAGTGTGGGGTGTGCAGGAGGTAGCCGATCAATGATTCTCTCTCATCATTGATACTTCTATCTCCCCTTATCTCTTCCTCTCTGAAATCAATGAAAACATTGTTTTTCAAATGTCCATGCCCTAGCTGGTTTGGCTCAGTGGGTAGAGCATCAGCCTGTAGACTGAAGGGTCCCCGGTTCGATTCCAGTCGAAGGCACATGCCTGAGAGGCAGCCGATTAGTGATTCTCTCTCATCATTAATGTTCCTATCTCTCTCTTCCTTCATCTCTCTGAAATCAATAAAAATATATTTTTTAAAAATGTCCATCAATAGGGCGATAGCTAAACAAATTATGCATTTTATAATATGATGTACTTGTGAAATATGCAATGATTTTCAAGTTCTATTGTTAAGTGAAAAAACAGAAACAAAATACATAAGAGTATTTATAGTAGTATGCTACCCCATGTGACAATTTTATTGACTAGCAATTTTAATACTAACTCTTTATGTCTGATATATATGAAATGTTTTATTTCTTTTTTGTTTGTTTGTTTTTAAATATATTTTTATTGATTTCAGAGAGGAAGGGAGAGAGAGAGAGATAGAAACATCAATGATGAGAGAGAATCATTAATCGGCTGCCTCCTAGAGGCCCCCTACTGGGGACTGAGCCCACAACCTCCCAGGCATGTGCCCTTGACTGGAATGGAACCCGGGACCCTTCAGTCTGCAGGCTGATGCTCTATCCACTGAGCCAAACCCGCTAGGGCAAATGCTTTATTTCCTTACAATCAAAAAAGGCCCCCCAAAAAATGGGTCCAAAGGAACTATTTGACAAAACTGTATGTTGGGTAACACAGTTATTCATTATATTGTTTTCTACCTTCTACAATTTTTAAAAAGTATTATACATAGCAAATGTTCACAGATATAAAAAGAATTCCAAAGAGAGTAACAAAACATCTCATTAATATATATATATATATATATATATATATATATATATATATATATGCACAACATGAATATGACATAAATATAAGTTGTGGTTCATATTGATAATTTTTAAAAGCACAATTGTCATCTAACTCAGTTTGTAAAAGATGCTAATATTTTTAAATTTTTGATCATTTCAATTCTGTCAAGGAAAGAGACCTAAAGGCAATGAATTCTTTTAAAAATCATCCCAGAAGTTTCAAATTAATCCAGATTACCTTCACTAGTTTTTGTGTAGATGAGCACAGCTCATTTAATGGCAAAATTTCACTGGAATCCGTTTGAGTAGCATGGTCTGTGCTGAAAAAGCCAACTTTCAAATCATCTGATATGTTAAGTCTGAAAAAAAAAAAAGAATATTAAATATGTTTTATGTAGTAGATATTTTCTTAAAATATATATTAGTGAGTATATTTTTGTGTAAATCATATTATGTTTTAAAGATTCAAAAGGGTTAATAAAGTGAGGAAACCTCTGAACTATCTGTTGATAATTTGAGGTTTTCACCAAGACTCTGCTGGATTACCCAATTTTCTATAGCATTTTGCTCCACTGATACTCATTTCCATTTTCTGAGATACTGTTATAATCATAATTAGCTAATTTATTAATATTTATAATAGGAAGAGAGCAAAGGGGAGGCTAGACATTATAAACATGGCCATCTGGGCAGCTTCACCGGGAAGCTTCGGCTTCACGCTCCCCAGGGAAACCCCGGTCCACTCCCTGCAGATCGCTGGGGAAAGGGATCCAACAAAGGTGCATGTTTGTCAGCCCTAGCCTGAGGAACAATGAATTGGCTGGACCCCATCAGAAGTGCATAAAAACAGTTAAAATCTCCAGACAAAGAGTTCTCTCTCTCTTGCCTTGGTTCTTGTTCTTGCTTGCTCTGTGACCTGCACTTGCCCATGTGCTCACCTGTTCTTCCTCCATAGCCCGGTGGCCTTATGCAGCCATATGACCCAGGCCCATGCGGACTCCACCCACAGGATGCTGCACTGGCCTGGACTTTAATATGGAGCAGAAACTATGGGCAGTGGCCTTTATTCCTGCCCTGCTAAAGACACAGTTGGACTTCCTCCATGGGGAGAGGGACTGAGATAGGACCTTGGAGGGGAATCCCCTTAACTTTACATCATCAGTAGAGCTTTACATGAAACCCCATCCTCTTGTGGCAGCCTCAGGACATTATTTTATTTGTGGCACTCTAAGAACTCCACTTCCACCAAAAACAATTTTGATTTATAAGCCCCCTTTTAGTATATCATCTACTGTGTTGTGTGTGCTACCACTTGAAGCCATTCTAAATTATGCACAGGAATATCAAGTGAAAATACTGTAAGACAGTGATTCTGTGGTTTGAGGACCCCTGAGGCTCCAAGACACTCAGAGAATCCACAAGGTCAAAATTATTATCATAAAAACATTAAGATTTTGTTTGCTTCTTCCACTTTTATTCTCTCACAAGTGATGAGTGGAGTTTCCCAGGCTACAGGTTATGTGACTGCATGGCGGACTGAATGAGAATTCAGCTATCTTTCCTTAAGCCAGATATTGAAAAGACTTGCAAAAATGTAAAAAAAAAGTGACACTAGTTTCATTGAAGTCTTGTTTTGAAAAATACATGTTTTCCTTTAAAATATACTTGCATTAACACAGAATTGACTTATCATTATTTCAAATAAATTTCTCCTTTTAGATGTGTAATATGATTACTGAATAGAGAGAACCTAAATTAAGGCTCTTTGAGGTCCCTAATAATTTATAAGACCATAAAGAGGTCCTGAAACCAAAACTTTGAGAGCTGCTTCTTTGCAATGATCATGTAACTGTACTGTATTTGATTTTCAAACTCAATTCTTAAAAAATCTGAGCAGGGCAGGAGCAAGTATTTATACACTCCTCCTAGAGAGCTTTAACAACAGGCATCTCAAACAGTAACCAGAAGGCCAATATTCTGGATGCAACCTCTCTCTTAGACGTTGATCAAACTTACCACAGCTATCAGTTTCTAAAATGTCAGCTAGCCCTGCCAGTGTGGCTCAGTGGTTGAGCGTCAGCCTATGAATCAGGAGGCCAGGTTTTGATTTCTGGTCAGGGCACATATCTTGTTGTGGGCTTGATCCCCAGTGTGGGACATGCAGGAGGCAGCCAATCAATGATTCTCTCTCATCATTGATGTTTCTATCTCTCCCTCTCCCTTCCTCTCTGAAATCAATACAAATGTATTAAAAAATAAAATAAGCCCTAACCAGTTTGGCTCAGTAGATAGAGCATCGGCCTGCAGACTCAAGGGTCCCAGGTTTGATTCCGGTCAAGGGCATGTACCTTGCTTGCGGGCACATCCCCAGTGGGGAGTGTGCAGGAGGCAGCTGATCGATGTTTCTCTCTCATCGATACTTCTCTCTATCCCTCTCCCTTCCTCTCTGTAAAATATCAATAAAATATATTAAAATAAAATAAAATAAAATGTCAGCTAAAAAATAAATCAATAAAAGCCCAGTAGAATTATCAGACTTTCAGTGCCAGCTCCGAAGACAGGGTGTCTGCGCTTCTGTCCTACACAGGGATAAGAGGGAAGAGGTTTCCTGTGTGACTCTGGACATTGCCACATGTGGAAATGATGCCAAGAACTGCACGGTGATCTAGAGGGGCATTGCCAGTGGGGCAATGCCAGGGCATAGATGAGTTGTTTTTAAAAAGATGAAAATAATTTTGACTGTTAACTTTGTTTAGCCATTGACTCAACTCTCTCTGTAAAAATCAATAAAAATATATCCTTATATATATATATATATATAAATATATATATATTTCTCACCTATGTATACATACATTTTGAATGCTTATAAAGGCAGTGTTTATTAAAATACATTTCATTTTCAAAATTGAGCTATCAGCTGTTGTAGAATGTATACATTTTGGGGGACACCCTGTATATGTACTGATGCTAGACCTCATCAACAGTATCATCTGGGCAGGGAGGGAGCATCAGTAATGTACCTCTTAATGTCAATGAAAATTTCTAGTGTTTTTCCACAGAAAACTGTATTTTAGATTTGGTTTAATTCATTGCAGGGGCCTGTGTTTTTCTCAGTAACACAGTGCTGTTGGGAGAGGAAATCTTGGGCCCTGAGTGTCTCTGCGAATTCTTTCTGGCCATGCCAACAATGCAAAGCCCTGGCGGTGCTTTCCGCAGCCATTCTCCAGAGTTGTGTGCACGGTGAGGAGATGACATTTTCCTCCTGCAAAACAAAATGTCTGTGGTGTCAGGGATGGAGCTCAACAACATGGTCTTCCCCTTTCCAAGGCAGGCCTGGCTGAGGCAGGCTTTAAGTGTCTACTTAGTCAACAGCAAAGATCAGTGCTGAGTTCCTACTAAGTCCCCAGTATGGTAGCATTAGCCAGTGAGGGGTGTGTGTGTGTGTGTGTGTGTGTGTGTGTGTGCACGCGTGCGGGAGGGGGGAGGGGGAGGGTACCCAGCCACCTGGTGGCAGGTTGATTCCTGGACCCACATTATAAGTCTAGGAATCAAACAGCAGAAGTGGAAGTGACTTCTCTTGTCAATACACCTCATAATCTACTCCTGGAATTGTTGCTTTCTGCCCCAACATCTGTGTGATCTGCTAGTTTGGAGGTCTTCATTCTCAAAGGGAGAATGATCCCTCCCAGAAACACTTAACCAAAGGCAGAGAAAGTGGTCACTCTAAGGGCTGAAGTGAGTGCTTCCTATTACCAAGGGGCACGTGGGTGACTGGTAGACAGCGAAGTCAGGGAAACAATGTTTGGAGCCCAGGAGAGTCTCTGGAATGCCTTCGATCATTTCCATGCTGAAGGGGAACAGAATGTGCTGCCCCCAAAATATAACTCTTAGGCATAACTCTTGGGCATTATTTTGCGCTGGTTGTTTTTAAGAAACAGCAGGCACAGGGGGAGCTCTGCTAACTGAGTAGAAGTTGGACTATTTTCGGGAATTACTTAGTTTTCCTGGGTATTGCCCATGAATACAGAAGGTATATATGTTTTTAATTTTTTTTTCAAACTATAGGAACAAACTGGCAGAGCAACTTACAGCAGATACAGAATGTCACCTTCCTAGAGATAACATCTGGGCCTCAGTTGTATTTCAGCTCCAGGCCCAGAAAAGCAGCAAAACCTGGCATGTGACACCAGGACCAGCTGCAAGGACTAACAACCCCCTGCCCTGACACTGACCAATCAGTGGAGACCACGATCCAGAAGAAACACACCTAGAAAATGGATGAATATTCTGCTGAAACCCTCCCCTAAGACCTCCCATAAGATCCCCACCAGCTGGAAAGAGATAAAAGCCTCAAGACAAAGTACCCAACAAGTGCTCTCCCTCTGGGGAGCAGCCCACTCCATTCCCTTTTTCCTCTTCCCTCTCTTCTTCCCTCAGAGGCACACATCTCCTAAACTCTGAGAATCCCCATGAGACTTGCAATGAGGGGAACAATGGTCAGTGGCAGCTTGTCCCAGGCTAAACCCCTGAACCTGTTCCTAAGACCGCCCAGAGAGGTAGGGCAGCCCAGCCTAGGCTCTCCTGTTGCTTGTTCCATGCTAAACAATTCCTTGTTTTGCTGGCCCCAGTGTTAATAAACGTTCCCTCATAGTCACCTGGACTCACGCTGTGAAATTTTTTCTGCACAAAGTCAGGAACCCGCACACTACCAGCCCTGTAGACAGACCCACTCAGGGCTAGGTCCTCTGTTCCGTAACACTCTTTCAAGAGGTCTTAATCTCAGCCTTTTGGAGTCACAACTACATTCTGCATTTGCAACTACCATACTGTGTAAGTGTTCTTTTACCATCTTACTTCCTTTTATTTATTTATTTGTTGTTGTTTTTTGTTTGTTTTTTGTTGTTTTTGTTTACTCCTTCTGCCTATTTTTAGAGGGAGCAGCCTGCACTGCCTTCAATGTCACACCAAAATGACTATAGCTTGGACCCTTGCTGCTCAGGGAAGACTCCAGAAAAGTCCTCACGAACCAACAAAAGGTAGGCTGGAAGGTGCTCATGTTTTTGCACTGAGATGTGTCTTCCATGTCTTTTAAAAAAAAAAGTTTTTTTAAGAAAAAATGTTAAAAGCATCAAGAAGAGAAACAAGTTACATGTATACATATATGTACGTGTACGTGTGCATGCACATATACAAATACTCAAAAATGGGATCCATTCTGCTTTCTTTCACTTAATATCTGATCTTGACTATCTCCCAGTTTCACTAAATAAACTTCAAGTACATCTGTTTCATTAGTTTCATAAAAAAAATAGTCAATAAAACTAGAATCCAATGCTGCACACTACTCTAAACATTCTCATGTCTGCATGCCTTTAATCCTCATTCCAGACCTATGAGGTAAATTCTATTATCATCAGCCCCAATTTATTTTTATTATTTTATTATTTTTTTAAAATATATTTTATTGATTTTTTTAAAGAGAGAAAGGGAGAGGGATAGAGAGTTAGAAACATCGATGAGAGAGAAACATCGATCAGCTGCCTCCTGCACACCCCCTACTGGAGATGTGCCCGCAACCAAGGAACATGCCCTTGACCGGAATCGAATCTGGGACCCTTCAGTCCCCAGGCTGACGCTCTATCCACTGAGCCAAATCGGTCAGAGCTAGTTTTATTATTTTTAATAATTATTTATTGTTGAAAGTATTACATATGTCCCCCTTTTTTCCCTCCAGTCCGCCCCCACCCTTTACTTCCTTTACTAGTTAAAAATCCTCGTTAAGGTTTAGTATAGAAAAGGAAATATTCTGTGTTCAAATACTGGTAAGGTTTTTCCTCCTCTCTGGACCCTGAGTGCTGCTACATCAATATAATAAACATGGGCGGGGGTATCACTATTGATGCAATGTGTACACTAACAAACAGCCACCTCAACTTTACCTGCTTCTTTTTATCCGAGTGCTGCACCTTTGACAGAGCTCTGTGATTCACCTTCCTGCCTATGAATGCAACCTTCTGCCTCCCCAGTGCCAAATAGCACCTTTTGACTATTCAACTTGTTTTTGTTTTTGACAGTATGATTATTAAAGTTGGGGACAGTGAAACAAGGAAGGGCTTAAGTTAGAAGCACCAATGAGAGAGCGCCTAGGTGGGGTGGCTTTGGCTCTAGAAACCTTCTGGGGAAAAGTAAGCCAAGGTGGGGCTGCTATCAACTCACTAGAAAGTCAGAGAAAAGGGGTCCTTGGAGACAGGTTCCAGGGACTAGCTCAGATGAGTTGTGGCTGTCCATTGCTCCCCTGGATGCAAGTCTCATGGGACTTGCATGAGTTCAGGAGAAAGAAAATTCACTGGAAAAGGAATTCAAGAGGCCGTGCCCCTAGGAGGACTCACTCAACTTCATTTTTTATTAAGCTTGGATGTGTGTGTTCTTTCTTTTCTGTTCTTTATAAGCAAAAAATCTGTTGTGGGCAGTAGGTACATGAAATGTGGGTAGTTAATGTTACAAATATATAATCTTATATATCAATTACATCTCAAAAAAGCTTGAAAACAATTTAAGTACAAAAAACTCCCAAAATATTTTCAGGATATGATTTTAAAATGTGAAACAATGTTTTCAGTTATT
The DNA here is from genome assembly GCF_028538775.1 of Myotis yumanensis. NCBI lineage: Eukaryota > Metazoa > Chordata > Mammalia > Chiroptera > Vespertilionidae > Myotis > Myotis yumanensis. Next base: position 146,023,794 of record NW_027223752.1, read on the forward strand.
CCTTCTGGTGCCATAATACTATAATGCTACAATATAATATTTAAAAGTTAAGTTCAAAAATTTTACAGATACCTCCTCAAGCATCTAAAATAATATTAGTGCCTATTTATTGAGTACTTAACTTGTTCAATGTGCTTTGTTAAGATATATGCATCAACGCACACATTTTCCCTTCAGTTTATCCTCCCAATAATCTTTTAAGAGAGATATTAACTTTCTTGTTTTGAAGATAAGGAAACTGAGGCTCAAAGAGAGTAAATAACTCATCTAACATAAGCCTGGGGTGACAGGCTCCTAATCTCCATACCTAGTGAGAACAAATCTGTAGCTCTAAGGTCCCTTGAGTCCTAACTTATTGTATGATTGATTCAGAAAGATATGGCTCATTCAGAATCCAAGTGAGACATGAAGGGTCATTTTTCAGTTTCCCATTAGATCCCAATGTCTCTAATTATAGATGACAACCCTGCTGCCTAGAATTAAAACCCACATCACAACCAATTTAGTAAGTGCTTCCTACACAGTTGTTATTTATAGTCTCAGTGATTTAATTTCTAAATAATAGCTTGGCTGTTATGCATAAAATACAGTCTTGGAAAAATAATAATTATCGTTTTTTAATAAACTAGATACAAAATTACTGTGTTTATTAGAGAAAACAGATCAATGAATATTTACTAATAGACTGGCATGACACTTCTCACAGAATCCTAGAAAATTCTAGCCTAATAAATACTCATTAATGAATGAGTCAAAGAAAATGGCATCAGTGTAATCACAGAACCAGCTCAAAATGGTCCTATCCTGTTTAACAAGATACTGAGTTACTTTTCAGAGACAACAGACCAACCGAAACCAAAGCTTGTGCAGAGGAGAGAACTTTGACCTCCAGCTGCTGCACCAGGAACCTCTCCCCAAAAAGAAAGGCCAGGCACAAACCAGAACTAGAACACCAGAACGCTTTCTGAAGTGAAGGGTTCATTGTGCAGGAAGATCCAGTGCTGACACCCCTTTAACAAAAAACTTGCCCCACCGGCACTTCCGCATGTGTATTCCTCCAACCCCTTAGAAGCCCTTAACGCAGTCCAATGAGCAAGATGGAGTTGAGGTACTATTAAGTCTCCTATGTTCTCAGTTGGCACTTTCTCAATCAATAAATCTTTCCTTACTCTACACTCTGGTGTTCTGAGTTTTGGCCTTTTCTTATTTTTATTTATTTCAGAGAGGAAGGGAGAGGGAGAGAGAGATAGAAACATCAATGGTGAGAGAAAATCATTTGTCGGCTGCCTCCTGCACACCCCCTACTGGGGATCGAGCCCACAACTCAGGTATGTGCCCTTGACAGAAATTGAACCCAGGACCCTTCCCAAGTTGATATTACTCCCCAGTTGATACAGCCAGTCTAGACCTCTTTTTTGAACTTTAGGAGAGTAGTGGATGGCACCCAAAATATGCCTTTTTTTTTTAAGCTAATTATTTTGAGAAATTGCATACACAGGAGAAGCTCTGAAAACAGCAAGGGTTGCCCTTTTGTAAGAGAAATTTACATATATAAAGGCAATCTCCAGTTTAAGGGTCTCCTCTGTACCAGGAAGAGAAGAATGACTAGATCATAGGAAGAGGGCCTTATCAATGGAGAAGGCACTGACCTAAATCTGCAAGACAAACCTCAGTTTATTACACTCTCCCTGCTTACCTCCCATTACACCTTTTTTAAAGTCTTCTAAAATTTTTATTACTATCCATTATTATTGTTATTATTATTCAATACATTAATTGATAACATACATTCCACAGGGGACAGCCAAAGCTAGACCCTGAAACAAACTGTTGAAATTTTTCTTTTATGTTTACATTAATTCATTAATTTGGGCCTTTGGCTACAGTTATAAGATTGATTATTTTCCTTTTTTAAAAATAATTCTTTATTGTTGAAGGTATTACATATGTCCCCCTTTTTCCTCCATTGATCCCCTCCAGCCTCCTCCCCGCCCCCCCTCCCCTCCCCCCACCAATCCCTCCCTGCCCCCAAACCCCATAACATCTTCTTTTGTCTTTAGCTGGGCTGGGCTGAGTTTTGGTTTTTGAAGCATCAGGCACACAAACTTGGGTTAGGTAACATTAAGTGTGCTAATAGGTGTGGAAATGGCATTTAAGGTGGTGGCTTTAGCTATTTCAGGGAATTATTTAGTTTTGTTAGGCATCTTCCATGAATACAGGAAATATATATGTTATTAAACTTCTGATTTTCTCCTGTTAATCTGCCTTTTATTATGGGGTATAGGTAGTAGAGGATGTTCAGCCAAGATCCTAAAAGAGTCAATAAATATTATTTCCTCCCCTACACCCCCTGTTTTCCCCATTTCAGCCCATATCCTCATTATAATCAAAACAGCAACCAGAGAAATCCTACTGAAAGATTAGTTACATCACCCTGGTGGTTGTGCATCAGGCATTGAGTCCTACCTGAGAGGTCACTGGTTCAGTTCCCAGTCAGGGCACATGCCTGGGTTGCGGGCTTGATCCCTCCTAGGGAGCCTATAGGAGGCAGCCAATCAATGTTTCTCTCTCCCTTCCTCTCTCTCTAAAAGTAATCAAAACATATGTTTTTTTTTAAAAAAAGGAAAGATTAATCAGATTATGTAATTCCTCTGCTCCAATCCCCTCATGACCTCTCATCTGTGATAGTGTGATTTAAAATAAATAGATATTTTGGTCTTTGTGCCTCACAGCTCCCAAAACCCTTGTAATTTCCTAAACAACAGAGCAACGGGGACATATTTTGTTATAATATTTGTCTTTGGTCCTCAGTTCCTAAATAGCCTCAGCATGGAAAAGGTGAACGGGGCTTTTTGTCATTCATAACAAACTCTTTTCAACAACACCCGAGTCTGTTAGTGAGGTGACTTTTAGAAAGGCCTTAAGGATGGGGGCAATTATCAGAGGAACCAGCCACTATTAGAGGGTTGGACCTTTCAATCCCACTCCCCACTCCCACCAGAAAGGAGGTAGAGGATGAATTAAGCACCAAAAGAGAATGATTTACTCAATCTTGCCTACATAAGGAAGCATCCATAAAAATCCCTAATGTATGAGGTTTAGAGAGCTTAGAGAGCTTACAGGTTGATGAACAAGAACATATCTATGCCCTAACCTGTGGTCGGCAAACTGTGGCTCGAGAGCCACATGCGGCTCTTTGGCCCCTTGAGTGTGGCTCTTCCACAAAATATCGATTTCTGGGCATGGGCCACGAAGTTTCAATCGCACTGTATGTGCATGCCCGCACATGTTATTTTGTGGAAGAGCCACACTCAAGGGGCCAAAGAGCCGCATGTGGCTCGCGAGCTGCAGTTTGCCAACCACTGCCCTAAACAGTTGGCTCAGAGAATAGAGCATTGGCCTGTGGACAGAAGGGTTCTAGGTTCAATTTTCATCAAGGGCACATGCCCAGGTTGTGGGTTCAATCTCCAGTAGGGGGCGTGCAGGAGGCAGCCAATTGATGAATCTCTCTCATCTTTGATGTTTCTATCTCTCCCTCTCCTTTTCTCTCTGAAATCAATAAAAGTATATTTTTGAAAAATTAAAAAAAAGAACATATCCATGCACAGAGAAGTTGGTACACCTCATTCTCATCTCGGCCAAATCTTCCTTGACCGTGTATCTAAGGTTACACTCTACACCAGTGGTTCTCAACCTTGGCTGCACATTAGAATCACCTGGGAATCTTTTTAAAATCCTGATTTCTGGGCCTCATCCTCTGGAAATTCTTTCTTTGTTATGGGGTGGGGCCACAACATTAGTAACAAAGAAACAGGATTTCCGGAGGATGAGGCCCAGAAATCAGGATTTTAAAAAGATTCCCAGGTGATTCTAATGTGCAGCCAAGGTTGAGAACCACTGCTCTACACACAATCCCCTCTGCTCTCTCCTGCTGTTTCTTCTTTAGCAGTTACCACTATTACCTAACTTACTTATTATATAGTTTGCTTGTTTGCCATTGGTTTCCTGAATGGAGTGTAAACTTCACAAAGGCAGGTCTTTTGTCCACGGGTAGACTGCGGTCTCCCAGTGCCTAACTCTGCCTTAATCCCAGGATTGCAGTCAATACTGGAGCCTAGCTCACTCACACGCTCATACCAGGCATCAGCACCGTGTCCCTAGCACTGTGAGTGAAGAGAAATGAACATGGGCCTCAGTGGTTCCTTTGTTCAGGCAACATGCACTCACTGAGCACCTGGCATTGTCCGTCTGTTCACTGAGCCCAGCCGGTGCCTTTGTGGGAGAACTACCCACTACAGAATGCCAAGGAGTCCAGGGCAGAAAGTCATTCTTATCAGTAAACAGCTGGAACAGGTTAGACACTGTGCCCAGGGTGCTTACCACGCACTGCCGCCTATTTGTGCCTTTCGCAACCACCAATAAACCAGGTCCTGTGTGTAGCCTGATTTCATCTTAACAAGCGCACCCACTAATACAGCTGAGCTGGGAAGACTGACCTGGCAGCGCCGCCTCACTCACTGGATCAGCCCCCAGGTTGGGGCCGCCAGTACAGCTGTGGCGTTCTCTCTCTCTCTCTCTCTCTCTCTCTCTCTCTCTCTCTCTCCCCTTTAGTGAGAGGGGCTAAGCCATCTGACACCATGTGACCCTTGTCTTAGAGAACTGTAAGTATTCCCACAGAGGCTAACCTACGGCTGGCCACTGCCAATTTTAAAGATTTTTTTTAAAAAAATTTTTCCCCAGCAACATCAGCTCTGCATTATCCAAATAAACAAAACTGGAGGAGAGGAGGCAAAGAAGAAGTGTGAAGGATAAAAACTATAAAAAGGATCAAAGAATAACAGATGGTGCTATGTATATGGTGCTCTTCTAAACATGTTAACCAGGTGGACTCATCACATGTTGGCCACGAACAAGAAAGCGGGCCCTATTGATCATCATCACGGCCGTGTTCCCATGGGGTGGCAGAGGCACACAGAAGTCATCGGCCCAACTCAAGGGCCCTGTAAGAAGGTCGTCCGGGCTGAAGCCAGGCAGTCTGGCTCCGCAGCCCGCGCCCGTGGTGTACAGTAATAGATTTAAGAAATCAAAACACAGCCCGAAGGCGCGCAGCGCGGGCGGGGCGGCGGTGGAGCAGGGCCCGCGGGGCGCGGCGGGCGGGACCGGGCGGAGGGAAGGAGGCGCCGCGCCGGCGCTGCAGCCCGCGCCGTCACCTGGGGATGATCTGGCATTGTTCAATCGCGGACTCGAGGTTTTCCAGGCTCCTCCAGCAATTCTCGGTCTCGGACGGGTCCTCCCAGTTCTCCATCGGGGCCTGGGAGTTTGCCGCTGGGTGATGCGCCTCCTGCGAGATTCCCGCTGGAGAGTCTGGGAGTCCAGAACCTGCGTCCGTTGCCATGGCGACTCCTAGGGAACCGAGGGGCTCGGGAATTGTTGGGCGGGGGGCGCGGCGGTGCGTGGAGGGTGCGGCTGGGCGGACGTTGGAGTCGCCTCCGTGCGACTTCCACTGCCCGCCACACTCGGGGCTTTCCAACAACGCGCTGTCTTCCTTGGACGCCCACGAGCCCGGCCAGCGCTGAAACAGCGCCACGAGCTGGACTCTGTAGTCTCACCTCCCGCAGCTCTCCGTGCCTTCTCTTCCCCGAAGGCTCTGAGCGCTGCCTGCTGCGAGGCCCGCGCACTTTGGAATGAGGCGGGTGGATTCCTGCTGTCTTTCTACAACACCTGTAGTTTGGTGGCCCTTGCTTTCCTGGCCTCTGCCCTAGGCTGAAGGTCACCCTCAGGGGGGATGGAAAATAGTGCACCCATCTAGTATGGATGCGCAAGCCATAATGAGCCCTGGGCTCTCGGAGCAAGGCCATCGTAAGAAGGAAGCAGGAGGTCTGCTGAATTGCCTACACTTGCCACTTGACCACAGACATAAGTGTCTGTGGACAAAAAATTTATTTGCAAAGATTAAATAGGCCTACATTCCTAAAAATGAAGGTTGGAACTAAGATGTTAGGTTTTAAGCAGTACCGTGCGGTGTGTATTTCATTTTTTTTTTTTTTTTTACTGTTTCTATAATAGGAGAAATTTTTAAAACGGAAAACGATTGTCCAGCTTTTGTTTTATTTTTTATTTATTTTTATTGATTTCAGAGAGGAAGGGAGAGGGAGAGATAGAAACAATGATGAGACAGAATCGTTGATTGGCTGACTCCTGCATGCTCCACTGGGGACTGAGCCACAACCCAGGCATGTGTCCCCACTGGATTCCAACTGTGACCACCTGGTTTATAGATCGAGCCCAATCACTGAACCACACAAGTGGAGCTAGTATCTTTGTTTTAAATTATGTGTCACTCACTGACAGTTAATAGGAGACATCGATCTTAATATCATTAATATATCATTGCCTGGTTTTAGAACTAAGTATACTACATTTCCATTTCAGTATATTGTCTATAGGAAAACAAAGTATTTTATTCTCTTCCTTATAATAACTATGTGAAAAAGAAGTTATTTTGATATGAGAAGCCCAAAGTAGATAAAGGAAATCATTGTAGCAATCATCACCACTCACATTTAAATACAGAGAGATAAAGCCACAAATAGCAAACAAAAACCATAACCAATGCCTAAATAATCTTTTCTGAAGGATTATTTTCCTTTAAAGAGATGAACAGAGAAGTTACTTCTATTCCACAGAGGTTTTTTATTTTTGAAATCTAACTTCTAAGCTTACTTCAGAACATTTTATTATTTAATCAGAAAGTATATTTAAGTCCTAGCTTGTTTGGCTTAGTGGATAGAGTGTTGTCCTGTAAACTGAAATGTCCCAGGTTCGATTCTGGTTTGATGCCTGGGTTGTGGGCTGGATCCCCAGGAGAGGGCATGCAGGAGGCAGCCAATCAATAATTCTCTCTCATCATTGATGTTTCTCTCTCTCTCTCCCTCTCCCTTCCTCTCTGAAATAATTTTTAAAAATATTTTAAAAAAACATATTTTTAAAAAGGAAATGTATATACCTATAATACATTATTTTCTTTTTTAAAAGTATATTTTTATTGACTTCAGAGAGAAAGGGAGAGAGAGAGAGAGAGAGAGAGAGAGAGAGTGACAGAGAGAGAGAGAGAGAGAGGTCATGATGAAAGAGAATTATTGACTAGCTGCCTCCTGCATGCCTCCTACTGGGGATCTAGCCCAAAACCCAGGTATGTGCCCTGACCAGGAATCGAACAGCGATTTCCTGGTTCATAGGTCGATGCTCAACCACTGAGCACACCAGCTAGGCATTGTCTTTCCTTAAGTGCTTTTTTTATACCACAATGCAGATAAAATTTTAAATTTAAAGAGTAAAATTCCAAGTTAAAATTAAAAATCTGATCTGTTTAGAATCATGCCAAGATAGTGAAAAGACTGTGATAAGCTGTTGGCTATTTTACTAATGCAATGCTAAATGAATATTTTGAAACTGAGCAGGGAGATCTCACAGTAGATTTCATGAGTCATTGGTCAGCGCTGTGCGGTGTTTGTTGACTGGTATGGACTGCATAGTTACACCATTCCATAACAACAGGTACTGAACAAAACCTCTTTGTTTGAAACCTTGCTATAGCATATCAAGAAGGTCAGATTTCAGTGTCTAGGAGACCACGTAATAAGGATGATTGTTTTGTTTGTTGTTTTGCAAAAGTTTATTTACAGAAGTAGAAACAGTGAGCCAGTTGTGCTTTGTGGGCTCAGAAAACAAGTTACAGAGGCAAAAGAAGGGCCTTTGGAGCTTAGGAGAGGGGGAGAAGTGCAGGAAGAGAGGGAGAGGGGGAGGGAGAGGGAGAGAGAGAGAGAGAGAGAGAGAGAGAGGTGAGAAGATGAGGTGGGGGGCAGGGAAGGAGGGGGGAGTCAGGGCATACCTGTTTTTGAAAGTATTAACTCCATAATTCTTCCCTTCTTGTCAGTTACCTACATTTATTGCTCAGGTATATTCCTTATAAAATTGTTCATTTCAGATCATATTGTCAACTATAAAAAGTGGGGTTGGCATTGCCAAAGCATTTGTCAGAGTAAATCCAAGCTTCTTGTATGACATGTTGAATAAATTGGTAGTTTTTAGCGGTAGCCTCATGAGCTTTGGAGTCAATATTTTTAAAAAACCACAACTGGCTTTGAGACTTACTTGCTCTAGAACAGCAATTTTCAACCTTTTTTCATCTCATGGCACATATAAACTAATTACTAAAATTCTGCAGCACACTAAAAAATATATTTTTTGTCAATTGACAAAAAATAGGTATAATTTTGATTCATTCACACTGGATGGCTATTGTTGGCTGTGGCCATTTTTTTATTTGACAAACGAAGGATAAACAGGTCAGAGCCCCGACTAAATAGTCAGGTATTCCATGTTAAAAAATTCTAGTGGCACACCGGTTGAAAATCGCTGCTTTAGAACTTTGGGCTAACATCTCTGAGCTTCTCTTTTCTCACCAGTAAAAACTGGACAATGAACCTTTCAGGGTGGTTGGGAGGAGTACTCTATACTGTGAGAAAAGCACGCAGCATACTGGGGGACAAATACTAACCGTGTTCCTCCCTTCTAAACCTCAACTAAGGAATACATTGTTGGAAATTTTCTATTTTTAAAATTTTGAATATTTCAGAAGCTAAAATATTTTTTACTGGGTAAATTAATAGGACTTAGAGCACAATTTTAAAATTTCAAATGCTTCTCTGAAACACACACTCATGTATATATAATGTGTGTTTATATGAAAATATCACCTATCAATTATTAAAAATGATAACATCTTAGAGTAAATAGCATGAAGATTTCATTAAGAGTCAAGTGGTGACTCTAAACATAGTAATTTATATAGTCTAGTTGGACATTATCAGTTCTATAGTCTAATAAAAGCCAAGAGGTTTCAGTTTAGGTTTGTAATTTAAATTCTTTTTAGAGTCATCATATGTAAAGTGCTTATTTTTCTTTTATCACCAGCTGTAATCTATGATTATGCAGTGCAGGCTCTGTTATGTAAACTTGTTTTAGGTCATACTTTATCCATAACCAACGTTCTTAAATAAAGGGTTGGAAAAGGAGATAGCAAGGCCCTTAGCCAGGGCAATATTACATTACTAAATCCTTTATGGAAAAACTCTTGAGATTAGATCATTTTAATGTCTTACATTTTGCTGCAATGAGATTACATATCCATTCTTGTAAAAAAAAAAAAAAAAGAAAAGAAAAGTCCACCTACAAGTGTTTGTCACTTGGCTAAAGCTGAAAATCAATATAAGCTCAACAGGGAATTTGGTCAGGAGCACCCTTGAAATACTAGTAGAATTTGGGTCTTACTGCCAAAGGTCTTTGCATTCTGTAAAAGGGGGTTTTATCTATTTGGAATTAAATTTTAGATCTTTAAAAGGAAGATAGTAAAAATGGGAAGAAAATGGTACAGCTTAGCTATATGCAGAAGTGAGTCCACCCAAGGGAAGACTTGTGAACCTGCTGCTGAGGGAAATTTGGAACCTTTCCAGATCTGTTCAAGTGACCGGAGTGGATCTTCATGCTTGGAATATGACCTAGGAAATCTGTAACACATACATTTCAGTGCATAGTGAGGTGGCTCAGGAAAAATACAGCCCTGACAGTAATAGAAGGGCAATTACCATATTTCATGCAATCTAAGATTTCATCCAATAATGTTAAAAAGTGAATCTTACAATCAGTGAAATAAGGTAGATAATAAGAATTAATCAACCCTGACCGGTTTGGCTCAGTGGATAGAGCGTCGGCCTGTGGACTGGAGGGTCCCGGGTTTGATTTCAGTCGGGGGCATGTGCCTTTGTTGCGGGCACATCCCCGGTGGGGGGTGTGGCGGGAGGCAGCTGATCGATGTTTCTCTCTCATCGATGTTTCTAGCTCTCTATCCCTCTTCCTTCCTTTCTGTAAAAAATCAATAAAATATATTTTTTAAAAAAGAATTAATCAGCCCTGGCCAGTGTGGTTGGTTAGATATTGTCCTATGCCCTGAAAGGTTGCTGGTTCGATTCCCATCAGGGCACATACCCTGGGTTTGGGGCTTGATTCCCAATTAGGGTGTGTATGGGAGGCAACCAATTGATGTTTCTCTCTCTCATATTCTCAGGTGAGGGTGAAAAATAAAACATTAAAAAAAATAACTTATCAGACAAAAACCTTTTCAGGGGGTTTCCATTTCATCAGACCATAGAGATGTCTCAAGTTTTTCCATAACTTGCACAAAGTGCTCACATAGGGCCATCTGGTTCTCTTTGTTCTTTTTCCAGTGTCACAAAGCAGTTTGTCAATAACTCATTCAAATTCTCAGGTACACAGATTCCCAATTAAGTCTTGATCCAGACAGCAAACGTATGATTTTGGTTAGTGTGAGAATTATCCTGTAGCCTGATGTAAATGAATTGATAAAGACAACACTTAGACCTGCCTGCAGAGGACTAGACTTAGAGGCAACGTATTCCCCACAAACACTCACCAACTCAGGCTTTGCCTGAGCAGTCAGCTCTGCTCTCTCTTTAATATTCTGTAGCTGTGGTATTAGGCAGCTTTCGTTGACCTTCAGCTTCACATCCTATCCTGGAAATGTGACACAAAAATATTCTACATTAGCAATTTTGAGAGCTAATGGGGAATGTTGCACATGGGAGAATATGGTAGTGTGAAAACCGGGCTTATTAGTATTATGTTTATTTACTTGGTGTTCCCTCAGTGTACACTGAGAATTATTATGGGTATGTTTCAGAGGTTATACTAGGACCAAGCATATAGCCAAGGTGCTGATCAGGAGAACACAGTCCAGGGATGGTCCGTCCATCACTGCTCAAATCAGAAGTCCAAACACAGAAGAGACTACTTACTCCAATCTCTGCTGTTAATGGTTCTAGATCAATAAGCCACACTGTGCCAGTTAATATACTGAATATTAACCATGTGTTTTTATTGGTGAATGTAGTGGCCTGTTGACTAGATATTAGAAGTGGACTCGAACGGATACATTTAAAGCTGTTCAATACATGTAAATCAGCCTGGCCAGTGTGGATCAGTGCTTGAGTATCAACCCATGAACCAAGAGGTCCATGGTTCATGCCCAGTCAGGGCAGATGCCCAGGTTGCAGGCTCGATCCCCAGCAGGGGTCATGCAGGAGGCAGCTGATAGATGATGTTTCTCTCTCATCGACGTTTTTCTCTCTCTATCCCTCTCCCTTCCTCTCTCTCTAAAAACCAACTTAAAAATATATTTTTAAAAAGATATGTAGGTCAGCTAAAATAGCTCAGAAATCCTTCCACCATTGCAGAGACAGTAAAAATTCCCATAAAGGCTGTAATTTAAACCCTGAGGGACAGGGCTTGGGACTTGATCCCCTAACACTCCTCTGTTCAGCTTTTGCTTTATAGTTGCCTGATGCCTTTTGAAAAGACCTAGGATCTAGCTTCTGAAATGTTATTACATTTGCTTTAAAAGAACCTCTCACCCCTGGTGGTAGTTAGAACACCTGAAAAGACAGAGAGGTAGGATCTTGTCTACTTCACTGAATAGGTTGCATAAACTGGGGCCTGCTTGCTAATGAGTGTTTCTTAAAATAAATGTCTGAGACTTGCTTTCATTATAAGCTGAGAGCAAGATTGTGGGGAAATAGATCATCTTCATCTTCATTAAACTTCTTTAAAGGATACAACATTGACCCAAAGAAACCTACAAATTGTGTTTGGCCAGTTAGGTCAGTTTCCTGAGAAGCCAGAAGAAATAATAAAAGCTTCCATAATAACTGACTTCGATGTACAAAATCTATATCTGTCCTATTAATTCGTATATCCCGAGCCCCACTCATGTCACCCACATAGTAGGTGTTCAATAAGTAATTATCAAGTGAGTCAATGACTAACCCTAAATAAGTTCTTTAAAAGAGCTTTTCCTAAATAACTGTGGGCCTCAGTAGTTAGAACTAGTGAACTAGGAAGGAAAATTCTGTGTGCTTACTAGAAGGGAGACTGAGAGATTAATCCAAGCTGCCAATGCTTGATACTTCAGGAAACCATGCCTTCCCGGGAAGAGGCAGATATTTCAGACCTTAATGCTCTGCTGTCACATTCTTTATGAACAAGGAATCTTCCATCAGTGAAGTGAGAAGGAGTGCAAGAAAGAATTTCCCATCAGGATATTCTGGATCTAGTTTCAAGCCATCAATGGATGAAGAGATTTGCCTAGTTAAGAAGTTATATGTGACTTGGATGGTTAATTTTGTGTGTCAACTAGGCTGGACCATGTCGCCCAGACATGTGGGCAAACGTTAGTCTGGATGTTTCTGTGGGAGTGTTTTTGGATCAGATTAACTTTTATTTATTTTTAAAAGGCTTCTCTTACTTATTACTGAACTATTCTACTACTGCAGAAAAATATTAACAAAGATAAAAATCATTTTTCCAATAACTTCTAAATAAAACACATCCAACTGTCCAGATAGTAGTGATCTTTTCAGTGATATAAGATGCAGCAACCCAGATACTGCATTCCTATGTGAGCCAGCTCATGTGTGCTTCCTGACCCAGCTTGGTTCTTCTCCAATGTCTCCTCTTTCAGTTCTACCTGATTTTATTGCTAGTTTTCATCCAAATCCATTGGGGAATGGGCTGACTCTGCTTTTGTTTCATTTTTTATTTTTTTAAATATATTTTTATTGGTTTCAGAGAGGAAGAGAGAGAGAGAGAGAGAGAGAGAGAGAGAGAGAGAGAGAGAGAGAAACATCAAAGATGAGAGAGAATCATTGATCAGCTGCCTGCACATTCCCCATCAGGACTGAGCTCACAACCCAGACATGTGCCCTGACTGAGAATCAAACCTTGACAACCTGGTTCATAGGTCAAAGTTCAATAACTGAACCACACCAGCTGGCCTTGTTCCTCCTCCTCCTCCTCCTCCTCCTCCTCCTCCTCCTCCTTCTTCTTCTTCATTATTGATTGATTTCGGAGAAAAATGATTATTTGTTGTTCTATCTATTTATGCATTCATTGGTTGATTCCTTTAAAAAAATTTTTTTAAATCCTCACCCAAAGATATTTTTTTCCATTGATTTTTAGAGAGAGTAGGGGGGGAAGGAGGAGGAGAAAGAGGGGAGAGAGAGAGAGAAACATTGATGTGAGAGAGACACATTGATTGGTTGCCTCCTGAACAAGACCCAACTGGGGCTGGGGATCAAACCTGCAACCCAAGTACATGCCTTTGACCAGGAATCAAATCTATGACCCTTCGGTACATGAGCTGACACTCTAGCCACTGAGCCACACTGGGCCAGGGCCATTGGTTGATTCTTGTAGGTGCCCTAACTGGGGGATCAAACCAGCAGCCTTGGCATATAGGGAGGAAAGTCAAACCAATTGACCTATTCAGCCAGGTTGCCCAGGAACCTCTTGATCCTGAAAGACTTGTGAGGAGACATGGTTAAGAAGAGTCAACCTCATGCACCATGATGGTGGAGAAAGAAAGCAAGATTAACTTTTAAATTGGTGACCTTTAGCAGATAACCCTCTATAATGTGAATGGGCCTCTTCCAATCAGTTGAATGCTATACAGTCATAGCTCTGCTTAAAGACAGAAACATACTCTGAAAAAAAGGCATCTTTAGTCAATTTCACTGTTATGGGAATGTCATTACACAAACCTAGATGGTGTAGCCTAGTACACAGATTGGCTATATGGTATAGTCTATTGCTCCTGTTATAGGATAGTAAGAAGCTAGGAAAAATTCCAGGGCAGGAAAATAAGGGAAACTGAGATAAGAAAATTAAACCAGGTCAGTTTGGCAGACTGCAGCCAGCTTGTATATAGGAAGCCCCTATCTCCCCCCAGCCAAGGACACTTGAGAGCAAATGGTTACTGTCTCTCCAAAGGCAGCAGGAGAGAGGGAGAAAGGGGAAAAGGAAGAGGAATCTTAATGCAACTAGAGAATACAGAGCATAAACCACCCTAAAACTAATTAAAAGACAGCAGAGAGGAGGGAGGAGGGGGGAGGAAGAGTACAGTCTATCTCCTCCTACTGTTCAAACAGAGAAGCCAGCAGTCTCGAGATTTAATTGCCATGTGCTTCTCATAAATTCTGAAAAAGCCATAACAAAGTAAGAGGGAGAGAGACCTTCAGAGTTAACCTGTACCAGGATATCTAGCAAAGGAATTTTTAAATGTATAGACAGAAAAATATTTAAATGCTAGCTACACCCCCACTCACTTGCTCCTCAGATTAGCCAAGAGACCCCATCCACATGTTATGCCAGATGATGTTTGCTTGCCTTGCTTCTTTAATAAATGTGCATGCTTCAGTTTTTTTAAAAATAAATTGACTTTATCGCAACACAATCATCTGGAGCCACTCATTTGAATTCATTTATATGAGAAGACAAGAATTGAGGTGGGGACGGCCCTTTCCCTCTGACTCAGGGAACTGCCTGGTGTCTGTGAGAGGTGCCTGTAACACTCCTAGGCTGCAAACCTGTACAGCATGTTGCTGTAGTGCATACTGTAGGCATTTGTAACACAATGGTAAGTATTTGTGTATCTAAACACATCTAAACATAGAAAAGGTATAGTATAAATACTGTTAAAAGATTAAAAAAAACAAAACTGGTACACTTGTATGGGGAGGACATTTACCAAAAATGGAACTGGCAGGACTGGAAATTGTATTGGGTGAGTCGGTGAGTGAGTTGGAATTGGATATGAAGGCCAAGGACATTATCATACACTACTATAGATTATATACACACTGTACACTTAGGTTTCACTAAACTTATTTAAAAAATATTTTTTCAATAATAAATTAACCTTAGCTTACTATAATTTAACTTATAAACTTTTTAATTTTCTAAAAACTTTTGAGTCTTGTAATACCACTTAGCTTAAAACACAAAGACCTTGTAAAGCTGTACATAAATATTACCTTTCTTTATATTTTTATTATATGAGCTTTTTTCCCATTAAAAATTGTTTGTAATGTTTTTGTTGTTGTTGTTACAAACAAGGACACAAATACGCACATTAGCCTAAGCCTACATAGGGTGAGGGTGGTCAATATCACTGTGATCTTTCATAGCCATATTTTTTTCCCACTGGAAAGTATTCAATGGTAGTAACTCTCATGAAGCTGTCATGTCCTATGATAACAATGCCTTCTGGATTACCCCCTCACAGACCTGCCTGAGGTCTTGAGGAGGTGTCACTCTTCAGAAATATGTCCACATGATTTGCTTGACTTCCTTCCTTCCTTCCTCCCTCCCTCCTTCCCTCCCTCCCTCTCTCCCTCTCCCTCCTCCTCCTCCTCCTCCTCCTCCTCCTCCTCCTCCTCCTCCTTCTTCTTCTTCTTCTTCTTCTTCTTCTTCTTCTTCTTCTTCTTCTTTTCTTCCTCTCCTCCTCCTCCTCCTCCTCCTCCTCCTCCTCCTCCTCCTCCTTCTTCTTCTTCTTCTTCTTCTTCTTCTTCTTCTTCTCACAGATCTGCTTGTAAACAGATACTATACTATGAATACTTCTCTCTGTTAATGAAAAGCTTTCTGTATTGGGGGTCCATGTTTTCAAACTTTTTAAAGACCTTGTTAAGACCGCCAACGTTGCTGCTAAACCCTTCACTATGAATTTTCTTGGGAGTTCTTTTTTCTTCTCCTTCAGTTTCCTTTTCTCTTGACTTTTCTTCAACTATATATGTTACTAGACAGGGACTGGGCCCAGTCTGGGTCTGCCTTGGGCTGGCTGGTCGTGTGTGGGTTCTTGACTTCATGCAGGGAAGATTTCACAACTTGAATCTAGGTGATTTTGAGAGTCTGTTTATTAAAGCTGGAGACAATGAAACAAGGAAAGGGCTTAGGATAGAAGAAGCAACAGGAGAGAGCCTAGGTGGGGCTGCATTGGCTCACTGAGAAGTAAGTCACAGTGACAGAAGTGAGCCAAGATGGAGCTTTTGTTAGCTCACTGGAAAGTCAGATAAAAAGGGGGCCTTGAAGATAGGTTCCGGGGGGTAGGCCTGGGATGAGCTGCCACTGCCTGCCACTCCCCTGATTGCAAGTCTTATGAGGACCCTTAGAGTTTAGGAGAAAGAGAGCAGAGATACAAGGTGTAGGTGTGCTCTAGGCACTGTAGGTCCTTGTCTTGAGGCTTTTTATCTTTCTTTAGCTGTCAGAAATCCTAGGGAAGGTCTCAGGGGAGGGTCTCTACAGAAAATTTACTAGCTTTTCAAGTGTGCCCTTTGATATGTTGATTTATCAAAATGTGCTTATAGAGGGGTCAGTGTTTTTTACTGGTTAATTTTATTTTCAAAGAACATCACCAAAGAGGGATGGGAACTAAGGCCAATCTGTCCCAGGATGGTCTGAAATGTGTAAACCATTTGCCCCTAAGTTTATTTGGTTAGGGAAGATAAAACCTTGTGATTTATTAGCTGACTAAATTGCTCAAATTCTTTGGCATTGTTTAATTATTTTGTCTCAGTTCCCTTATTCCACTTGTCAAGGAATTTCCCTAGCTTCTTACTATCTGCTTCATTCATTCCTATTCCAATTCCAACAACTCATTAGTTAATTCTCCAGGAGCCACTTCTAGGAGCTCCCCAGTGTCATTCTCAACCATACCCAGGTTAAAGTTGTCATTTCAACCACTGACATTGATTTTTGCAACCTTTGTGCTATGCTGTTAGAACAACTACATCATTAGATAATCAAACTTTTCAGCTCTATTATTATTTTACCAGAAGCTCGGTGCATGAAATTCATGCATGGGGGGGGGGGGAGGGGGCGGGGAATGTCCCTCAGCCTAGCCTGTACCCTCTCCAATCTGGGACCCCACAGGGATTGGGCCTAAACTGGCAGTTGGACATCCCTCTCACAATCCGGGACTGCTGGCTCCCAACCACTGGCCTGCCTGCCTGATTGCCTCTAACTGCTCCTGCCTGCCAGCCTGAATACCCACTAACCACTCCCCTGCCAGCCTGGTTGATGCCTAACTGCTCCCCTGCCAGCCCGGTCACCCCCAACTGCCCTCCTCTGCTGGCCCTGCCCCCCAACTTCTCTTTTCTGCAGGCCTGGTCACCCCCAACTGCCCTCCTCTGCCACCCTGGTCCCCCCCAATTTCCCTCCCTTCTCTACAGGCCTGTTCACCCCCAACTGCCCTCCCCTGCCGACCTGGTCCCCCCCAACTGCTCTTACCTGCTGGCCATCTTGTGCCCACATGGAGGTGGCCATCTTGTGCGAGGGTGTGATGGTCAATTTGCACATTACCTTTCATTATATAGGAAGGGACCACCTTCCTATTTGTGCATCAGTATGAGGTGCATAAATGTAATTAATTGGTTATGCTATAGAGTGGGTGCTGATGGGGAATTAAAGGCTGTCCTCAGCCAAGCAAAAGGAAACTCTGCAGCAAATGGCCTTCATACTTGAACTGCAATTTTGGCTCTCTCTAGCCTGATGACCTTCAGATTATAACTGCAGCACCAGTGGTCCCTTGGGTCTCAGCCTGCCCACCCACACTACAGATTTGGGACTTTCCAGCCTTTATAATCATCTGAACCAATTCTTTAAAATAAACCTGACTCTTATCTATCTATCTAAAATAATCCTATTGGTTCTATTTCTCTGGCAAATCCTGACTAACACATTGCCCAATGGACAATTAATAAATTAATCAGAGGATACCATTATACTCTTTCAGCTTTTGTTATCTTATTATCAGCTACAGGCCCAGTGCATGATAATCATGCACTGGGGGAGAGGGGTTTCCCTCAGCCCAGCCTGCTCCCTCTCACAGTCCAGGACCCCTCAGGAGATGTCTGCCTGCCGGCTTAGGCCCAGGGATTGGGCCTAAGCCGGCAGGCAGACATCCTCTTGCAGTCTGGGGCTCTCGCAGTCTGGGACCTCTTGCTTCTTACAGCCCACCTGCAGCGGAGGAGGGAGAGACTCCTGCCACCACCGCTGCGCTTGCCAGCCATGAGCCTGGCTTCTGGCTGTGTGGCAATCCCCCTGTGGGAGTGGACTGACCACCAGGGGGCAGTTCCTGCATTGAGCGTCTGCTCCCTGGTGGTCAGTGCACGTCATAGTGACTGGTTGTTCTGCCATTTGGTCGAATTGCATATTATATGGGATAACAATACATGTGATGGTTAATTTTATATGTCAACTTCACTGGGCTAAGGGATGCCCAGATAGCTAGTAAAACATTATTTTGGGTGTATCTGTGAGGATATTTCTGAATGAGATTAGCATTGAATAGGTAGCCTGAATAAGGAAAATCTCACCAATGAGGGTGAGCATCATCTAATTTATTGAGATCCTGTATAAAACAAAAAACTGAAGGAAGGGTAAGTTTCTTGGGCCTCTAGGTCGAAAATGGCAAATTATGGGACTTTTCAGCCTCCATTATCACATGAGCCAATCTCTAATAATAAATCTTTCTATATATCTTATTGGTTCTGTTTCTCTGGAGAACCCTAATACAATAAATATATTATAGGATCTGAGAAAATAACTATTAACAAATCTAATATTATTGAATGAATACTATTGAATTATTACTGTGTGCCAGAAACTTTTATAAGCATTTAACACATTCTCATTTAACTGGTTAACTGGAATTTAAAAATAAGAATATGGAAATTAAAAATGGTAGTAGAGTAAGTGGAAGCTAAACTGACACTCTCTCAGGACCAAACTGGAAATACAACTAAAATACAGAAAAATCACCCTGAAAAATCAACTGAAGACTAGTTGGAGAGGACTGATAACCATGGACAGTATAGAAAGTGGAGACCATATAGAGGCTAGTAGGAAGTGCAGAGATGCAAAAGGGCTAGCCAGGTTCCCACAGACAGAAGCTGAAGTCCTGGAGGGATATCTCAGTTGTGGGATGTTCCCACTGATAACTATGGGATCTAAAGCCCAAATTGGAGTCCCCAATCCAAATCAACTGAACTGAGAAAGGTACCCACATAACACCTTGCTATGAAAAGCATCAGAGTTGCTGTTTGCCAGCCAGAGACAGCTGGGAATGCAGACACTTTATTAAAGGGCCAATGCACAAAATTTTGTGTGTAGCCACTTACCTTTGGCTCTGGCAGAGGGAGGGCAGAGTGGACAGAAGCTGTGTGAGGACAGTCTAAGGTTCAGGGTTTGGGTTGGAGCTAAAAGGGCAGCCACCCTGGTTTCCTGTGCTTAGTCATTCTCTCACACTGTGGAGGACATCTTTCTCCTGCAGACCTTTGGAACCCAGGTGGTTTTGGCCTGGAGGAAAGACAGTTGTCCCAGTTTATAATCTATTGCCTGAGGTTAATCAAGGCTGATAACAATCAGACTGCAGATTGAGGTGAATATCTGGAGGCTTTGAGTCTTTGTCTGATCTAATCCTGGGCCAAGGGCTAGGAAAAGGAGACCCTGGTACACATCTTGCTCCTTTCCAAAAGCATCCAGCCCCAGTAGAGGGACCCACAAGCTGTGGATTACTTATAGCCCCAAACAGGGTACTCAGGACCAATCAAAAGCACAGTTTGACATTGTCCTGCAGTAGAGATTGGGAGTCATAGCAGATATACCTAATACATAGACACAAACCCAAACAGGCAGCCAAAATGGGGAGACAAAACAACAACCCCCAAATGAAAGAATCTGAGAATTCTCCAAAAGAGCTAAACACCATGGAGATAAGAAATTTGTCTGAAATAGAGTTTAGAATAATAATGGCAAAGATGTTTAACAGTATGAGAAAAAATATAGTAACTATAAAAAATGATCAGTCAGAAATAAAGAATGACATAACACTAGTAAACAACACATTGGAAGAAATACAGAGCAGATTGGGTAGCCAAGGATTGGATCAGTGAACTAGAACAGTGGTCGCCAACCTTTCAGACCTCACGGACCACCAGTGGTCTGCAGACCACCGGTTGGCAATCACTGCTCCAAAGGTTTTCTTGAACCAGCGGTCGCCAACCTTTCAGACCTCATGGACCAACAGTGGTCATCAGTTGGTGACCACTGAATTAGAAGACAGGGTAAAAAAAAAAATCACTCAATCAGAGAACCAACAAGAAAAAAACAATTAACAGGAGGACAGCTTAAGGCAGCTGTGGGACAACCTGAAATGTAACAATATTCACATAATAGGCTTGCCAGAAGAAGAAAGTGAGGAAGGGATAGAGAATGTGTTTGAAGAAATAATGACAGAAAACTTTCCTAACCTGGTGAAGGAAAAAGACATAAGTCCAGGAGGCACAGAGAATCCCTAGGAAGAAGAACCCAAACAGGACAACCCCCAGACACATCATAATTAAAATGTCAAAAATTAAAGATAAAGAATCTTAAAGGCAGCAAGAGAAAAACAATTTGGAGCTTATTTCCCATCAGAAAGCTACAGATCAGAAGGCAATGGCATGAAGTATTTAACACAATGAAAAGCAAGAATCTGAAACCAAGATTTCTATACCCAGCAAGGCTATTATTCAAAAATAGATGGTGAAATAAAGAGCTTCCCAGACAAAAAGAGGCTAAAGGAGTTTATCACCACCAAACCAACACTGCAAGAAATGCTAAAGGGATTGCTGTAATGAGAAGAAATAAAGACAGATACACAACCATAAAGAATTAAAATGGCAATAAGTATTTATCAATAATAAACTTAAATGTAAATGGGTTAAATGCTCCAATCAAAAGTCATAGAATAGCTGAATGGATACAAAAACATGACCCAATTATATGCTGTCTACAAGAGACCCACCTCAGAATAAAAGATTCACACAGGATGAGAGTGAAGGGATGGAAATTTTTTTTTCCATGCAAATGGAAAAAAAAAAAAAGCTGGAGTAGCAATACTCATTCTGATAAAACAGACTTCAAAATGAAGGCCATCACAAGAGCCAACAAAGGTTACTACATAATACTAAAGGGATTGATCCAATAAGAAGATATAACCCTGGTAAATATATATACATCCAAGGAGCACCTAAATATAATAAAGCTTCTAGAGGACTTTAAGGGAGAGAAAGACAATAGTCATAGTAGGGAATTTTAACACCCTGTTGACTTCACTGGATAGATCTTCCAAACAAAAATTAACAAAGAAACAGTGACTGTAAAGGACATACTAGACCAGGTGGATTTAATTGACATTTATAGAACATTTTACCCCAAAACTGCAGAATAAACATTTTTCTCAAATGCACATGGGTCATTCTCAAAGAGAGACCATATGTTAGGACACAAAACAAGTCTCTACAAGTTTAAGGAGATTGAAATCAAATTAAGCATTTTCTCTTACCACAATTGAATGAAATTAGAAATAAAGTACAGTAAAAACACCCCAAACACTTGACCACATGGAGACTAAATATCATGTTTTTACACAATGAATGGGTTACCAATGAGATCAAGAAAGAAATCAAAACTTCCTGGAAACAAATATAAATGAACACACAACAACCCAAAATCTCTGGGACACAGTAAAAACAGTCCTGAGAGGGAAGTTCATAACACTACAGGCTTACCTCAAAAAACAAGAAAAATTAATAATAAAATAACCAACCCCTCCAACTTAAAGAATTGGAAAGAGAACAACAAGAAAAACCCAGAGTAAGTAGAAGGAAGGAAATAATAAAGATTAGAGCAGAAATAAATGACATAGAGACTAAAAAAAAATACAAAATATCATTGAAACTAAGAGCTGGTTCTTTAAAACGATAAACAAGAATGATAAACTGTTAGCCAGACTCATCAAGATACAAGGAGCAAGGACCCAAATAAATAAAATCAGAAATGAAAGCAGAGAAGTAACAATTGGCACCACAGAAATAAAAAGAGTGTATGAAAATACTAAGAACATCTATATGGCAACAAGCTGGACAATTTGGATGAAATGGACAAATTCCTAGACAAGTGAGAAAATGCAGATACCAAGAAATTGACTTACGTGTCCAAGTTCACACAGATGGTAAGGGATAAAACTGGGTTCAGAACATGCTATTGTGCCAGAGCCTACACACTTAATCATTATACTGCATTGCCTCAGCAAACTGTCATGAGAAACAAATTGCTTCAGTTCTTTCCACAATGCTAATTTTGGCAATGGCCTATGAAGTATTTTAAAGTTATCAGGTACTTATTAGCAACGTAATTATGAACCTGTATTGGTGGGGTTGCTGTACCAACTTGAGTACATTACCATGCTGTCTAACCAGAGCCCAATTATCAGGGACATTCACCTTTGTGCAACACTTGTGAGAAAAAGAAATTAAGCAAAACGATATGTACCCATAGAGGCTACATAGTTCATGGCTAACCTCTATTTGTTTTAATCTTAGGAAAGTGTTTTAACCTCTTACCTGGACCCTAGATATCCTAACCATTATTATATAGTAAAGCCTCGATATAATGGACTAATTCAGGTGAGGGGGTGTCCATAAAAGCCAAAAGTCTGTTATATAATAAACTAGGTTTTCCAAATGGGTACGTCAAAAACTTGACAAATTAGTTTACCTCCTTTTGCTTTTGCAGACACATTTGTATAATTAAAATTAAGTATGTATGAAAAATTTAATTTCACAGAGAAGGTTTCTATATGTATTACTGTAACTTTATATTTATACTGAATAAGTCTAGTAAATGTGTGCATTCACTAGTCCCTGAGAGTAAACAAATGCACACAGCTGGGGCACGGCTTAGTGCATGTGGGTTATGTAGTGTGATTACCTGCTAATCATTCGCCAAACATTGTTTATGAGCCATGATGCGTTTAAATAAATGGGCTATAGTTGTAGATATGTAATATTTATGTCAGCAAAATTACTGCAGTGCTTTTTCCAACATATGGCCTAGTTGCTAAAATTGATTAAAAATAACAGTGAATTAATGACAAAATGTAACCTGTTAATTTAATTATAACCAAATCTTGGTTAAAAGCATTTTAAAATTAACAGGCTGCTAATTTTCACACATGACATATAGACCGGAAATTTTGTCCATTAAAGACGGAAGTCTGTTAAATTGAGGTCTGTGAAATCAAGGGTTTACTGTAATTCTAACAGAGTTTGAAATCTACCTTCTTTCTCTACAGCCAATACAAGTGGGGAGATGGGCTTCTGAGGATGAGCAGCACGTTGACAGCAATGGAAGTTGTCATAAGGGCATAGAAAGACAAAAATCCAAAACAAAAAGTCAGGCCATTGGGAGGAACAAAGATGATCTATACTCATCACTGGCCCTGAGAACATCCCTGTAAAATAGCCCAGTTTCATAATAATTGTAGGGAGTGGTTTCATATTGTAGGATTAAGCCTCGGACTGACCTGTTGGCAAAGCCACAAACAAGTCCCAGCTTAGAGGGCACAGCCCTCTTAGCATAATTAGGTTGACCTTATGACACTCCCTAGATCTTATCTGGGTAGCTAATGGGCTGAGGGAGATGCAGCAAGTGCTGCCAAAACAAGTGAAACTTACAAGAACATTATAACTATGGTGACCAGTACCTTGTTTACCTCTCGCTATAAAATAAAGGCTCAGCTTGCCTTCTGGATCTCTCTCTGTGGCCTCAGCCAGGCACAGAAGATCCACCTAGATCCAGCTTATTCTCTTTGACTGTCTTTTCTACATCCTTCACTGTCCTTCTTCAGGGTCGCCGAACCCTTGGCTGTGCTCGCCTAGCACAATAATGACCAGGAATCATTGATTATGTTTAATGCAACTATGTCTAACACACTCTCTTTAAAGGGCAAGTATATGTATAAAAACAATTGAAAAATGTTGTCTTGATTCTAACAGTTATTCTAGCTTAATTCATTCTCTTAAAGTGGTTTGATATAGCTGCATTTTTATTTCATCCTTTAAGCAAAGGGCAATATCTGTTTGTCACTTGAATGGGATCATTTTGTGTTCTTGTAACATCAGAGTTTTCGAGGCTGAAGGGACCTTAGAGATGGTATACTTTAGTTCACCCATTCAAGGGTCTATGAGTAGTTAGGCCATTGCTGGAGCTAGGATATTTTTATCCTTTGGCCCATCACAGTGTATTAGTCATGTCAGGGTATGCTGCAAGTAATCAATGATCCCAAATCTCAATACAACAAAAGTCAGTTTCTCACTTACACTACAAGTCTCACATAGTTGCCAGGAAGGTCTGCTCCACACAACTCTGTAGGCATCCAGATGATAGAGGCTTTGTCTTGTAGCAGCAGCAAAAGGCCTCTTGACCCACTTTGCCAAGATGAAGGAGAATCACACCATCAATGAAATATGCTTCCACTTATTCCATTGATCGGGAAGTCACGTGGCTTCACCACTCCAAAGGGAGCTAGAAAGTCTACCCTTTCAAGTGCTTGGGAAGAAGAGGGAGCTAACATTAGTGAACACTAGTATGACCTACCATATCCTTTCCTTCATGTCATCCTTCTGAAACAACCTAGTAAATTACGAGACCGTGATGGAGATAGTAACAATGATGACACCGACAACGATGATATCTGAAATCTGCACAGGTCCTGAAGGTCCAGAAAATGCTTCTCTCATGTACACTATTAACTCTACCTTGCACAATAATATTATCTTCATTCTTTACATGAGAAAATTAAGCTCAAGGAAAGTTCGATTGAATGGAGTGATTTGCTTAGGATAGCACAAATGAGTCTATCTAAGTCCAGCAGCCTGCACCCTAAGAGCCAAGCTGCAGGGAAGCGCTGCAGGTGCAAACATTTACTGTGTAGAGGTTTAGTTAATCTATACAGTAAATGTGTAGACAGTCTTTTTTTTTTTTCATTGTTGAAAACTAAAGGCCTGGTGCACGAAATTCGTGCACTCGGGGAGGGGAGGTCCCTCAGCCCGGCCTGCGCCCTCTCGCAGTCCAGGACCCTTCAGGGGATGTCAGACTGATGGCTTAGGCCTGGTTCAAGCCTAAGCAGTCAGTTGGACATCCTTAGCACTGCCGTGGAGGTGGGAGAGGCGCCTGCCACCACCACTGCTCTCGCCAGCCATGAGCCGGGCTTCTGACTGAGTGGTGCTCCCCATGTGGGAGTGCACTGACCACCAGGGGCCAGTTCCTGTATTGAGTGGGATCGATCCAAAACCGGCTCTCTGACATTCCCTGAGGGGTCCCAAATTGTGAGAGGGCACAGGCTAGGCTGAGGGACCCCACTGGTGCACAATCGGGGTCAGGAAAGGATGCGGGAGGTTGGCTAGCCAGAGAGGGTCCACGAGAGAGCTCCAGAGCATGTCCAGCCCATCTCATTCAGTCCCGATCAGCTGGACCCCAGCAGCAAGCTAGCCTACCAGTCAGAGCGTCAGCCCCCTGGTGGTCAGTGCATGTCATAGCAAGCAGTTGAGCAGCCTTAACATATCATTAGCATATTACGTTTTGATTGGTTGAATGGACAACCAGACAACCGGACACTTAGCATATTAGGCTTTTATTATATAGGAGTAGAGGCCTGTTCCACAAAGAGATTCATGCAATAGGCCTTCCCTTCCTCTGGCTGCTGGCACCTGGGACCCAGGCCTTGGCTCCGGACGGAGCCTTCAGTCTTTGCAGCTCTGGACAGAGTCTTCAGTCTTCACTCTGCCGCTTCGCCCCTACTTATGCAAATTAACCGCCATATTTGTTGGGTTAATTTGCATACTCTCCTGATTGGCTTGTGAGCATAGCAGAGGGACAGTTAATTTACATGTTTGTCTATTATTAGGTAAGATGTTATAGATGTCTCCCCATTGACCCTCTCCTCTCTACCCTGCCTCTTCCCCAGGCCTTCACTGCACTATGGCAATCTCTCTCTCTCTCTTTTTTTTTTAGTACAAAAACCACCCCCAACTATGCCTGGAGTCCCCTGGTTCAGACATTCTTTTACCCTCCCCAAGAATTAATCTCTAATTTATGACAAAGTATGGAAGTGCCAATGTCCCATCTGTATGGCCTAGCATAGAAGATCTGGAGGTCTAACTGCTTCTGAAATAAATGTTCAGTATTACCTTCTTCACTCCCACCTCCTCTGCTCTGCCAACTCCTGAGCTTTTTGAAGGCTCTCAACCACAGCCATTTTGCTTCTTGGGTTTTTCCCTCTCCTAGTTTGAGATTTAGCTTTGTCATGTCTTCTAAGTCAGTTACCATTTATCCTTCTGTGAGGAGATGATACTGAAAGTCTAGTCAAAGCTAAAGAGGACCTGAGGAGAAAAGTGAAATAGGAATCTAACCCAGGAACAGGCCAACAGAAGAAAGCCATTCTCAGAATTCACTGCAAAGTGCTTTAAAGCACAAGGGTTAATAAAAGTAAAGAAAATAGTGCAACTAGTTTCTAACTGTGATTCCTTACCTATAACCAAATGCAGGCTTTATTTTACAACAAAACATGCTTGGTGCATTAAGTATAGATACTTGATATTTATTGTATTATGGATGGGGAAAAAGGGGGGTTCTCTGGAAAGTAACCTCACAGAGTGGTTTGATCAGAAATTCCTAACTGGGCAGGTCATAGTAGGTAGTCATGACCCAGGCATATAACTGTTCAGTAAAAGGCTTATCTTTGCCTTCAGCAAGCCCTGTCCATTGTTTCCGTGGTTCTAGAAACACACCTTTGAAATAACCACTCTCAAGAAAGCACATCTTGTTAACTCTCCAGTCATCTAATCTCCAACTTGCTTTTCCCCACCTCCATGTAACTTCTCCTTAATTTCAAATGCATAAAAGAAGCTGCAAAACTTATTTTGCAGAGCATTTGAGATCTTGCTCCTGTATAAAAATTCTCTACAGGTTTGAACATTTCTTATGTCAACAGTATTAATGTAAAAACAATGTAAAAACCATGTGTTCCTCATAGAACGTCTTAGGTGGTATGTATTTGAATTATCATATATAGGCTAGAAATTTAAGGCAGAAACTCACTGAATCTATATGTGAAAAAAATAAATTACAATAGTGTGATAAGTTGACCCTGTTTGATCCATGGGATAACTTCACAATTAGGATTTTAGAAGCAAGGTAACCAAATGAGAATGACAGTCCCAATCACACAATAAGTGTTTAGTGTTAAATTACGCACAGGACAGAACACAAATGCAAGTGTTATTGGAGAAACTGCACAGGTGGAACTTCTCTGATGCTAGTGGGAGTGGGGTACCCCTTTCCCCACCGGGAGCTGGGGGTTAGGTTCTTATGCTATCTTGAGAAAAAGAATTTTCTAAGACTCACAAAGAAAAACGAATGATTTTTATTTGCATGAAATTATATCCCTCAGTTTCCAAAGTGCCATTTCCCATAAATCAGGCCTGGAAAGTGTGCAGCTGGGGATTCAGCAGAGCCAAAAGCAAGGTCAGTGTCCGGAGTTTCCATTCCGTGGTGGAGTTAAGTCTGGCACGGCATCAGGCAAGTTGTAGTCCATTATTCCATTGTGTGGGCCATGTGGGCAAGTGCAGAGTGTGAGAGCACACCCCTTGCAACAAGGGTCCCAAGGGAGCAAGAGAGCCAAGAGAGAGAACTCCCTTTGTTAGGAGTTTAAGTATCAAATCTTCCCTTGCTTGCAGTGGCCTCACATATTCTAGCCAATGGCTTGTTCCCAGTGTGACTGACATAAAAGCACTTTCCCACGTCACCCAGACTTTACTGGGCATGCGTCTAAATTGCAGCTTCCCTTTGCTCCTTTCCAGTTATCTATATATATATAAGCCTAATATGCAAAGTGTCCCCTTAGGAGTTCCACCAACTGGGAATTCGATTGCTCTCTATGACGTGCGCTGACCACCAGGGGGCGGTGCAGAACAAAGGAAGGCCCCAGCAGCAGCCAGTAGCTAGGGAGGGGAGGCCCCAGCTGGCCGCTGGCAGCCAGTAGGGACCCTACCTGTGCACGAATTTGGTGCACTGGGCCTCTAGTTAATTAATAATCAGGTTATTATAATGTTATCAAATGGTTTGGTCTTCTGGAAACATACATTAGCCGAGAAGACAAAACAAATGCATGTAAAATGACAGGTTCTTACAAAACAGTCTATCATAAAGAGCTATATTTTTGTAGTGAAAACTTCAAATGATGTGGGAAATGTGAAGAACAGAAGGAAAAGGGGAGACAACCCAGTGAATACCCAGTGAATATTTCATGCAAAAGCTGAGCCAGGACTGGAAGCCTGAATATGATCTGGATAAATGGAGAGGAAAGAGTCCATTTCAGAAGCAGCATGAGCAAAGGCTGGGTGTGCTGTGGTCCTGGTAAAGCGCCTCCCCCGGTTGTGGCACACCAGGCTGCATTATCCTTAGTTGTGCTTGTGTATCTCCATCCCACCAGGTCATAATTGTCTCGAGGAAAGGGCCTTATTTTTCTTCGTATAAGTGGAGCAGACATTGCATTTGGCTCAGAAGAGCTGCTCAAAACTGTTTAATTGATAAGGTTTAAAATTTTTGCTTAGAATAGTAGGAAAAAAAATACCTACATGGTTGCACACTTTTCTGGAACCTCTTTGTTATTCATTTTAAAGCAAAATATTACATTTCTAATGTTCTTTTTCCTAGGTGACTATGAAAGATACAGGCTGTAATAGAAGGACTAAGGCCAAGGGGTTTGTACTGCAGGCAAGTAAGTACTCAAGTAACAATTGAACATGCTTCTTTGTTACTTTTTGTTATACTATTACCTGGGGAGAAAGTTTTAACTAAGTCTGAACTATTGGCACACCAAGAGAAGATTCCCTTATTCGGCTCATTTCTCTTTGAATGATGCATTGGCACAGTCCCTTTTACCTGCAACAAGCCTAGACCAGTGGTCGGCAAACTCATTAGTCAACAGAGCCAAATATTAACAGTACAATGATTGAAATTTTGAGAGCTAAATTTTTTAAACTTAAACTATATAGGTAGATACATTGTTATTAACTTAATTAGGGTACTCCTAAGCTGGCCTTTGCTAAAATCATCCTCAATCTGAGGGGTCTACCTCAGCGAACATACCCCCACTTCTTCTAACGCCACTTCTTCAAAATAGACTAGCCCAGGGCGAAAACCGACTTCTGCTTAAGGGGCCACGAAGTTTCAATCGCACGTGGTATTTTGTGGAAGAGCCACACTCAAGCCACACTCGCAAGCCACAGTTTGCGACCTCTGGCCTAGACTAGTGTTTCCTATTGTGTCTTAATGAATTTTAATTGTACCCCTCCCTATATTGACATCACACTGTCCGTTTTATTACTGTACTAGAGGCCCAGCTCACGAAATCATGAGCGGGTAGGGTCCCTAGGCCTAGCCTGCAATCAGGGCCATCTTCCACCTGCTCACCAGTCCCCAGTCCCACCCCACCACCACCCCACCTGGTTCCCCGTGGTTTCCCATTCACCACGCTGTGATCAGAGCCTGCAGGCCAGGGAGAGGGACCAAGAGGTCAGCTGTTCCACCGCTTGCTAGTCCCCAGTCCCACCCCACCCTGCCGTGGTTCCCCGTTCACTGTGCTGCAATTGGAGCCTGTGGGCCAGAGGGAGGGGCTGAGAGGTGGTCAATGCACCTCATAGCGACTGGTTGAGTGGTCGTTCCAGTTGTTATGCTGTTATGGTTGCTGGGCTTTTATTATATAGGATTTTGATTGCTTTGAATAATTCTTCAGCTTCCAAAGCTTGAAACAGTTTGTAGTTTTTTATTTTTATCCTTTTTGTTTTTTAGAAAGAGAGAAAATGGGAAAGAGAAAAAGATTGATTTGTTGTTTTACTTCTTTAGCACTCATTGGTTGCTTCCTGCATGTGCCCTGGGGATCGAACCTACAACCTTTTGTATGAGGACGATGCTGCAACCAACTGAGCTACCTGACCTGGGCATGTAGTTTTGTTTTAATTTTGTCTTTTCAGACTGCTTAGCTCGGCGAATAAGCTAATGAGACAAATGTATTCAAGATCATGGGCTTAGCTTGTGCTGCTTTCTCTCTTCCTTGGCCACAGACTACCCCTCTGACCCTCCAAGATATTGTCAAGTATTGTCAATATATATATTTTGGTCTTCACCTGTTTTTTGCTAATTTCTAAAACCCATGGAATTTCCTAAGTGATAAGAATAATAAAGGTTCCTTTTGTTATCCATAACAAACCCCTTTCAACCACACCAGTGCTTGTTAATGAGGTGACTTTGGAAAGCCCCAGGGATGGGGGCTGGTTGCCAGGGGAACAAATCAAGATTAGAAGGCTGGAACCTTCAGCACCACCCCCTCACTTCCAGGGAGTGGAGAGGGGCTGGAGGTCCAATTAATCACCAAGGCCAGAGAATTAATCCATCATGCCTATGTAATGAAGCCTTCATAAAATACCCAGAAAAAGACTTGTTGGTGAACCTGTGGAGATGCTGGGAGGATGGTGCTTGTGAAGAAGGCATGGGCCTCTACATCCCTTTCCCCGTACTTGGCCCTATCTATTCCATCTGACTGTTATATTCTTCTATAATAAATCAGAAATCTGGTAAGTAAATTGTTATTCTGAGTTTTGTGAACAGCTTCAACAAATTATTTGGGGGTTGCAGGAACCTCTGATTTATAGTGGGTTGGTTGGTCAGAAGCCCAGGTGACAGCCTGGTCTTAAGATTGGCATTTGAAGGGGAGTGGTCCTGTGGGGCTGAGCTCTTAACCTGGGCTCTGATGCTACCTCCAGGTGCATAGTGTCAGAATCGAGTTAAACCGTGGGAGGCACAGCAGGTGTTGCAGAATGGCTTGATGTGTAGAAAA
Organism: Myotis yumanensis; assembly: GCF_028538775.1. Lineage (NCBI taxonomy): Eukaryota > Metazoa > Chordata > Mammalia > Chiroptera > Vespertilionidae > Myotis > Myotis yumanensis. The sequence goes on from NW_027223752.1 coordinate 146,054,485, forward strand.
CCCACACAACTTGTGTCAGAAGTGAAATACTACCGGGTAGTTTTGAGAATGGAAGAGACACACAGAAGTGTGTTTTTCCCATAGACCTCATAACTCCCATCTCTAAATGTATGCAAATGATCTTGTTGCCACCGGAGGACTTCTTCTCTGGGGCCTTTTGGGTGTCAGGTGACCTGCAGGTCCTTGACTCACCCAGAGAAGATATTTCAAGGATGAATCTGAGTGAGAATAAAGCAAGTTAGTCAAGTAGAGGAAAAGAGAGGCCAGGGCGCGGGCACCATTATGAAAGAAGCAAAAAGTACAGCATGCGTCTGTCAGGGTGGATGGGGGCCAACTTGAGACTGGGTTGCGCTCTTGGGCAGTTAGTTATTGGAAGTTTGTTTCCAAGGGTGTGGTTGAGGGGATTGTCTCCAAACTGTGGTGTCAAATTCTGACTCCGCCTTCTGGTTGGGAGAGGGTGTTGTTGTTGTGGACTCTCAGGACCACGCAGGAGCCTCCTGCAATTAACTCTCCCCCACACCCCTTTTTAAAAATATATTTCTTTATTGGTTTCAGAGAGGAAGGGAGAAGGAGAGAGAGATAGAAACATCATGATGAGAGAGAAAATCATTGATTGGCTGCCTCCTGCATGCACCCCACTGGAGATTGAGCCCGCAACCCAGGCATGTGCCCTTGGCCGCAATCGAACCTGGGACCCTTTAGTCTGCAGGCTGACGCTCTATCCACTGAGCCAAGTCAGCTAGGGCTAACTCTTTCCCTTTGATCATTCCTGGAAGTGGGGCTCTGGTGATGTTGTATTGTCAATCAGCAAGCTAGATACAAGATGCCTTAACAAGCCAAATAATTAGGAGTCGTTTATTGCGTGTGGGTTCAGAGCAGAATATCTCTGTCAAATTCTGAAGAAACACAGGAAGGAGTATTCCCTTTTTATATCCTTATAGGTCTTTGTGTAAGTTACTTTTGCCGACAGCTTGTAACCTTGGGTATATATCATATCTAACAAACACCTGTCATATCTATTCAGACAACTTGTAACCTTGAGTACATATCATATTTATACAGACACCTGTAACCTTGACTACATATCTATACAGGCACCTGGCATGGGAATATTATCAGTATCAGTGTATCAGCGCCTTATGTTAGATGGCTAGCTTGCAAGGTCAGACAGTTAAGTTTATCTTTTTATTATTCAAGCTAAAAAAACAAAGCTATTTTTACAGAATAAGAGACCATCTAAAAATAACAGAGTTGACTTATGGAACAAAGGACTAGCAAGAAATAGCAGAGAACTTTAAAACAGCAGTTTCAAACAGCAGTTTTCCCAAAGGAGGGATTGTTACTATGCTTCAGTGAGAGGATGTCAGCTCCTACTTCCTCATTCCACTTGTCCGGATTTTCTCCTAACTCCTTCCCCTTTCCCTTCCCCATCCTTTTCTCCTTCCCCTTCCCCTTCTCTTTCCCCTTCCCCTTCTCCTCATTCTCCTCCTCCTCCTCCTCCTCCTCCTCCTCCTCCTCCTCCTCCAATATTTTAGAGAGAAAGAGAAGAGAGTGAGAAAGAGAGAATGCATAATATCCATTTGTTGTTCCACTTTTTAATACATTCACTAGAGGCCCAGTGCATGAAATTCATGCATGGGTAGGGTCCCTAGCATCTACCAGCTGCTGACCAGGGCACCTCCCTTCTTGGCCCTGCCCCCCGGTCGAACTCCCGGTTGAGGGGACAATTTGCTTATTAGGCTTTTATTATATGGGATTGATTGATTCCTGTATGTGCCCTGACTGGGGATCGAACCTGCAACCTGAGTTGCCAGGCCAAGGTTTTTCTAACTTCTTTCTATCCTGCCTCAATGTGGCTGAAGTGCTGGGTTAGTTGAAGGGATGAAGTGCAACTACTGGCTTCTCCACTCCAAGGACTTGCCTTTCTGACAAAGGGCCATTAGCCTTGATAGTCATGTATTGAGTAATGATGGGGATACATTCTGAGAAATGTGCTGTTAGGAGATTCCATTGTGTGAAACTCACAGAATGCACTTACACAAACCTAGAATGTATAACCTACTATACACTGTCCTAGGCTATATGGAAGAGCCTATTTTTCCTAGGACATAAGCCTGTACAGCTTGTAACTGTGCTGAATACTGCAGGTAACTGTAACACAATGGTAAGTACAGCTTGGGGCCAAAGTAGGTTTACAGTTGTGAGTCCATGAAACAGTTTATTCCTGTGTTACTATTTATTAATTATTGAATTATTTTTCATATGAACAACTGCAAACCTACTTTGGCCCCATCCTGTACTTGTCTATGTAAACATATCTAAACATAGAAAAAAAGCACTGAAAATACAGTTAAAAGACAGGAATTGGTGTATCTTTATGGGGCACCTACTATAAATGGAGTTTACAGGACTGAAAATTGCTTTGGGTGAGTCATTGAGTAAGTGAATGTGAAGGCTCAGAACATCACTGTATACTACTGTAGGCTTTATACACACTGTCCCACAACTTCCAACAGGGTCAGAAATAAAATATCAGACTTGACCGGTTTGGCTCAGTGGATAGAGCGTCGGCCTGCGGACTGAAGGGTCCCAGGTTCGATTCCGGTCAAGGGCATGTACCTTGGTTGCGGGCACATCCCCAGTAGAGAATGTGCAGGAAGCAGCTGAATCGATGTTTCTCTCTCATCGATGTTTCAAACTCTCTATCCCTTTCCTTCTCCCTCTTCTCAGTAAAAAAAAAAAAAAAAAAAAAAAAAAAATCAATAAAATATATTAAAAAAATAAAATAAAATATCAGAACTGTCAATGCTGCTCCATGAATGGGGATGCAGACTGGATTAACTGGAAATATTGAGAAGAAACTGGCTGGGTAAGGAGTAGGTTATCATGGTAGTGACTTTTTAGGAGGGAGTGAAAGGTGGCCTGCAGATCAGTAAGAATAAGAAATCAAGACAGAGAGATCAAGGAACATAGGGGATTGTCATAGCAATGTGGTTTTGGCTATTGCATGTTGGAGCAGTGGTTGGATTAAGGGACTTTGTTAAAAAGAAAGGGGTTTAGCATGGAGAGGGTAGAATTGAGGCCTCAATATTTTGATTTTAGAAATTCATTTTTGGTTCAATTGTCCTTATCCCTCACTCCTATGTAATGAAGCCTTCATAAATACCCAGAAAAAGGCTTATAGACCGTCCGTGTTTGTGAACCTGTGGAGATGCTGGGAGGATGGTGCTTGTGAAGAAGGCATGGGGCCTGCACATCCCTTTCCCCGTACTTTGCCATATCTATTCCACCTGGCTGTTATATTCTTCTATAATAAATCAGAAATCTGGTAAGTAAATTGCTGTTCTGAGTTTTGTGAACTGCTTTAGCAAATTATTTGGGGGTTGCAGGAATCTCAGATTTATAGAGGCCTGGAGGTGGGGGTGGGGGGGCCGATCCCTCAGGCTGGCCTGCGCCCTCTCACAATCCGGGACCCCTCGGGGGATGTAGCAGTGTGCCAAGTGGCAGGCGGCCAGGGAGGAGCCCGAGCCAGGCTGGGCCGGGCACCGTGCAGCTAGTGCTCATCCCAGCCTGCTGTGCCTGCCGCTGCCGCTCAGTTGTGCTGCCGCAGATTAGGGAGCCAGGTGCAAACATTTTACACTTTAACCAAATGTCTGTGAAGAGTTTTCCCGTGCCTCATCTCATTTGATCCTCACAGAAATCCTGGAGTAGGTAGATAGGAGACTCAGTGGAATCCTATATTCTTTTCATTAGCCATAAAACAGAGATTCAGAAAGCTTAGAAACTTGATTCAACTGAAAACAAGTAAGAAATGGTGGGCCTTGAAAATGACTTCAGGTTTTCTCACTGCGCAGAATATAGTCAAACACTGCTGCAGCTAAATATTTTACCCTTTGTTCTCCCTGCATGATCTACAATAATAATGTGCTTCGTGTTGATATTTACTGCTGTGTTGCTGACAATTACCTGAAAGAGAAGTTGGGGTGCTTCACTGGGCTGGAAAAAGTTTAGCTAAATCAGAAAGCAGGTCTAATTAAGCACGTTTATTCTCTCTATAAAAAAGGCTAAGTTGACTCGCACATGCACAATACATATAAAGCACTCTGGTGCCAAAAGCATGCTTGTGTTTTGATCTGTCATTGTTGATTATGAATTTGGTTGACACTTCTATTATAGAGAAAAGGCGAATAATGATATTAAGATATTTCTTCTAATTAATTTCCTTTCAATGTGCATGAATTTGTGCTCTGGGTCACTAGTTATTAAATAATTCAATTAAAAGGATATGAGCAGGAAAAAAAAATCAAAGCAAGCATTTATTAAAGCTTCTTACAAGCCCAGGCTTGGAGAAGGCAGCAAAAGACCATGGAGGTCATTTCACACAGCACAGTGGTGGTGGTTGTAAACTTTGGGGTCACTGAGGTAAGTTAGCCCAGAAGTACCCCTGCTCTGACTCTGGCCAGTTATCTGGAGTGGCCCCTGCTGCGTGGTTCTGGGAAGCAGCAGCAACCAAAGTATACAACATCACTATCTAAATGCACCTGTGAGTCATTAAAAAATAAAAATAGAATATTTTATGTATACCCAGATCAACTGATGTGCTGTCTTTTTCCCTGTGACTTGGCAAGAAATGTGCTTTTCTTTCTTTCTTTCTTTTTTTAGTGTTTGGTGCCAAGGCTCACTGAGCAGGCACTTTGCCTGAAGGATCTATGCATCTATCTCCCTCAGAGGTCCCACTGCCGCCCAGGGGGTAGGTCCAGCACTTAGATCACCTGACTCTAAGAGCAAAGTCTTGGGAACGTGTTATCTAACTAGAACTTTTGTTACTAAATCCTTGTGAGAAAAAGGACTGAGAAAGATCCACAGAACACGGTTTTGGTGAGACTAATTAGGTGTTTTGATTCCTGATGCAGAGGTGTTCGCTTTTAAAAAGAAAAGATCGAGTAGGTATTGAGTGACCTCTGCGCTCACTAGTTTCTAAATAAGAATGAAATGCACCCATGGGTGCTCTGGATCCCTTACTGTGATCACTTCTCTCCACTCCTTACCTTGTTTGGCTTGCCTTTTTTTGGCGTTCTCTTTCTTTTTTCCTTTTGTAATTCATTCAGTATCACTACACAAACCAGCAAGGCCACATTCAGGATGCTGGCTAACTGATACAACTTGAGGTTTTTGAAAACAAAACAGCTGAGCATTTCCTTTGTGCCAAAGGAAAGGAAGTAGAGGTTGGCTAGGACGCTGTGCTTTCAGAAACCTGTTCAGTCAGAATGATTTCCTGACTGGGGAGGTAAATTACCTATTCAGTCTTTCCCTTATTGATCTGCCCAAAGACCATTAAAATACAGATTTTATCTCAGAAAACTGGATGCAGAGGTAAAGGTTTATTAAACTAACACTTACTAGTAATTAGCAAGGCAATAGTAACGTCTAAAGCACTGCCTCTGAGAGACATCTTCTCCCTGTCTGTGAGGTGACACTACTCACAACTCTTGTAATGTTTGAATAAACTCTCAGATGTTGTTGTTATTTTCTGGTCTCCCTCATCAAACTTAATAGAACATTTAAAAAACAAACTTTTTTGATGAAAATAGTAACTTGTATTTATCATAGAAAATCTGTGAAATATAGAAAAGTTCAAGAAAGAAAATAAAAACCACCCATTATTTTACCGTCCTAATATAACAACGGTATTGTTAACATTTGGTAAGTATCCTTCTAGTCATTCTGTGGATATACACAAGTAAGCTGTAGAGACATTTGAGGCAGATGTTGTTGTTGAAGGTTAATTCCTAAAGTCCATGGTTTGACTGAAGCAGGAGAAATGACCAAGACTTCTGCTGGATTTGGTACCTGATACCTGTGTCATTTAGGAAACTTTCAGTAGCAGGTAACTGACCATCAAAATTAAATAACAAATAAATACAATGGCTCATGAATTTAGGAATTGAGAGATAAAATACAAAGTTCTCCCCAGGACTGGCTCCATTCAGTAGTCCCAACTCCATGTCTCTGCAGTTCTCTCAGCTCATGCTCAGGCCAGTGGCAAGATGACCATAGCCATGCTGCCTCAGTTACATCAACGTGCAGAGGGAGAGGGCATCACATGCAAGAGTTCTTTCAAAAGAGCACAGACAACCTACAGACAGGGGAAAATATTTTCAAATCATAGGTCTGGTATCCAGAATATATAAAGAACTCTTACAACTCAACAATTAAAAGGCAAATAGCCCAGACCTGGCTGGTGTGGCTCAGTTGGTTGAGCATAGTCCTATGTGCTAAAAGGTTTCCAGTTCAATTCCAGGTCTAAGCACATGCCCAGGTTGTGGGCTTGATCCCAGGTAGGACACATGCAGGAGGCAGCTAGTCAATGTTTTGCTCTCACAATAATGTTTCTAACTCTTTCTCTTTCTCCCTATCTCTCTCTCTAAAAATAAATTTAAAAAATCTACAAAAAAAAAAAAAAAAAAAAAGACAAATAGCCCAATTTAAAAAGTGGAAAAAGTGTTTGAATAGACATTTATCCCAAGGTAGAGAGATGGCCAATAGGCACATAAAAAGAAGCTCAACACCATTAGTCATTAGGGAAATGCAAATTAAAACCACAATGAGACATCACATCACACACACTAGGATAATTATATTTAAAAATACTAATAATAGCAAGTGTTGCTGAGAATGTGGAGAAATTAGACATGGCTGGTGGGGATGTAAAATGGTATAGTTTCTTTGGAAAATCAGTATGGCAGTTCTTCAAATAGTTAAATATAGATTTACCATATAACCCAGCAATTCTACTCCTAGGTATTTACCCAAGAGAATTGAAAACAGTCTGGCCCGTGTGGCTCAGTGGTTGAGCATCAATCTATAAACCAGGAGGTCACGGTTTGATTTCCTGTCAGGGCACATGCCTGGGTTACAGACTGACAGCTGTCAGAGAGGTGGGGGTTGGGGGCTGGGTGAGAAGTACGAAGGTATTAAGCAAAGAGAAAACAGACTCAAGAACATAGACAACAGTATGGTGATTCCAGAGGGGTGGAGTGGGGGAGGTGGAAAAGGGTAAAGCGGGGATAAATGGGGATGGAGACTTGATTTGGGGTGGTAAACACCTAATACAATATGCAGATGATGTATTATAGAATTTACTAGAGGCCCAGTACACAAAATTTGTGTACAGGGGGGTCCCCTCAGCCCCTCACAGCCCCCCTGCCAGCCTAATCACCCCTAACTGCCCCCCGCCACTAGCCTGGTCTCCTCTTACTGCCCCCCCGCCCCCGCCAGCCTGGTCACTCCCAACTGTCCCCCTCTGCTGGCCTGGTCACCCCTAACTGCTTCCCCTGCCAGCCTTGTCACCCCCAACTGCACCCCCTGCCAGCCTGGTCACCCCTCAAGGTCCCCCTGCTAGCCTGGTTGCCCCATGCAGCCTGCTGTTCAGTAGTTTGGTCATCCCTCACTAACCCCCCCCTGCTGGCCTGGTCTTAGGCAGCCATCCTGTGAGGGTGTGATGGTCAATTTGCATATCACCTCTTTATTATATAGGATATCTAGAGCCTATATAATTTTTATTAACCAATGTCACTGCCATAAATTCAATTTACAAAAATTTTGATTCTTGAGCTTCTCTTATCTTGACATCCCATATCTTAGGCCTATTTTTTTTCCTGTTTTTTTCCTACTATAATGTATATAATTGTCTTTTTGCTGTCTGCCCTACTGTCACCAGAACAGCGGTAGTGTTCTGAGGACCTTGGTTCTTGTCTTGTGGAAAGAAAAATTTCAGACCATAGACACAGATGGCAAAGCAGACGGTGGTTTATTGGCAAAGGAAAAGTACACTTGGGAGATTTCCAAGAGGGGACTCAGAGGGAACTGAGTGCCCCTCTTGATTATGAGCAGGGTTTTATGCTTGCTTGAACTTCCCCCACCTCCTGGCTCCTTAACCCCCTAACCTCCCTCCTACCCCGACCTGTGTTCCTGCCCATAGAATATGAATATCTCTGCCAGTATTGGGCAGTCATATGCCTGGGCTGTTCATGTTTTGAGGCCCTATGCATGTTCTTTTTGTCATTTTTGCCCTTTTACATCTAGAGTTCCCAGTGTTTGGTCATATGGTGATCATTACCCTATTTGTTAGCCTCTAGGCCAATGGTTCTCAACCTTCTGGCCTTTTAAATACAGTTCCTCATGTTGTGACCCAACCATAAAATTATTTTCGTTGCTACTTCATAACTGTAATGTTGCTACTGTTATGAATCATAATGTAAATATCTGATATGCAGGATGGTCTTAGGTGACCCCTGTCAAAGTGTCTTTCGACCGCCAAAGGGGTCGCGACCACAGGTTGAGAACCGCTGCCCTAGGCCTCATGCTCCTCATGTGTAACTGCCCTAGACCATATCAGGAACTTGAAACCACAGTCAGCCATCTGGTTATCAGCTGACGGTTATGTTTAAGGTTGGTATTTACTTTCCCTGCCTGTCCCCTCAGTTATGTTTAATATTAATATTTCTTTTTCCTATCTGTCCCTTCATCAGGCTCATGTTTAGCTAGCTACCTACTCTAACACTACTAAATCACAAGTTCCTTGAATGCAAGGGCTTCTGGGTATCCCCAACAGTTAGTAGAGTGTCTAGCCATAAAAGGTAATCAATAAATGCTTATTGAATTAATGACTGATGTGAAACTTGGAAATACCTCCTATTCTGGCCAGTGGCCCAGTTTCCAGTATGAGCAATTCATCATTTGTATGAAGACGTGCTTTCTGACACATCGTCCCTAATACTGAATCACTCACAGCTTTGTGTGAGTTTATCAGCTTCTCTATGACCCAGGGAACAGAACTAGTCCAGGTTCCTCAATAGACAAACTTGAAGAGGAACTAGTCTAGCTGCCTTTTGAGTTTGGAGCCAGATCATGTGACAAGATCATGGCATATTAACATATTTTTATTGTTTAAAATATGAATTTCCAAGTACTTAAGAAATGCAAATGCTTTATGCCACTTGTTACATCAAATACACACACACACACACACATACATACACACACACACACACACACACACAGTCACATCCTCAGAGATAACTCCACTTTGTGAAATGGGAAAGGAGCATCTGGCCTCTTAAAGCAAAGATAAGGGAAAATCAGGTCTTAATAATTTAAAGCAGTTCTTTGAGATGGTAAATAAGTATGGACAAAGGAGAAATAATAGAGATAATTTATCTTTTGTCTGAATCCCAGGGGCCTCTAGTAAGGAGCTTTTGATAAGATCTGCAAGAATCCCTTAAGCTAGAATGTCTTATAGCTGTAGGGTTCATCACAGAGAATTGTGTTTTAGGAAGCACTTACTTAATTAGAGGCCATAGAAAATCATCTACAGCTTCAGTTCTTTAGCTAAAAACTTCAATAGTGGTATAGTGGGTTTGAAAAAGCAAGTATGCCATGACCTCTGAGGTTTGTGGACACAGTAAACTCACTGAGCAGAGAATTAACACATCAATAAAGGGAAAAACGTTTGAGGCCACATTTGTGGCAGAAAAGTGACAGATCACCTTTATTACGGGCTAACGACAAGTAATACAATTAGAGAAAAAGAATCCAACATAAATCTATAAATTGACAAATTTTGAGTTATCAGATACAGCCTGGGAGAAAGAGTAAACATTATCATAGGCACAAAAAATATATTCTCTATATTTTATAGAATATAGAGAAAAATATGTGAAAAATATATCTTATAGAAATGCATACACCATTGGATGTTTATATCCATATTTTTATAAGATTGAAAAACTAGAATCCCAACTGTTTTAAAAAATGAAGTTGCATTGTACCTCTTGCCCATGAATAACATATAGGTATTACAATAATTTTGTTACAGTGAAAAACCATTCATAGTGTTAGGACTTACAAGGCAATATAATTCCTAATGGCCATTTTGTAAGCTGCCCTGCCACAGGGGAACAAAGACCAATGAAGACTCATCAGACAGGAAATCAAACCATAAAAGGAACTAAAACTGCCAAGAAGCACCTGATTGCACATCTGCATTCCTGTTGACCCAACCCCACAGCCCAAGCCCACCAGCCAAGGCCCCCAAACCCACCTACAACAAAAGCTTCCCACAGGAGCTGCAGAAAAGAACAAGACGCCAGCTCCCAGGAGCTGCCATCATCAACCTCATACTCCTTGGCTCAGTGCTGTGTAGCCCTTCCCTTTGGATAACTCTGTCCCCATGTCCTTTTCTTTAAATAAATTCAATTTTTCTTTATTCATCATTTAAGATTTCTATTTAGCTTATCTGCACACCACTGACTTTAACCTTTCACATATCACAGAGTTAAAGTAAATGAGGCTACACAGTAATATGTATATTTATTTTATTTTTTTTAATATATATTTTATTGATTTTTTACAGAGAGGAAAGGAGAGGGATAGTTAGAAACATCGATGAGAGAGAAACATCGATCAGCTGCCTCCTGCACACCCTCTACTGGGGATGTGCCTGCAACCAAGGTACATGCCCTTGACTAGAATCGAACCTGGGACCCTTCAGTCCTCAGGCCAATGCTCTATCCATGAGCCAAACCGGTCAGGGCAGTAATATGTATATTTAATTCCAGTTTTGGAAAAAGATAACCATATGTATGCATAGGACAGAAAAAAAGAGTGGAAAGTAGTGACAGTGATCTCTGGGATTACAGGTAATTTTTTTTGTGTGCCAAATTTTTAGTTAAAGATACTCTGTATTTACTTTTCCTTTTTAATTACAAAAGTATTAAGATCTTTACATTTTGGGGGAAACAAAAATGACAAATGATGTTATTGGACACGATTCTAAGTGCTCTACATATAGAGACCCTTAATCCTCACAACAACCCTATCTGGTCCAGACTTACTAGTAGTATTCCCATTTTACAGATGAGGAAACTGAGGCACACAGTTGTGTAAGAAAATGAAAATTGGATTCAAATCCAGACAGCCTGGCATTGGAGCCTGAACTCTTAGTATCTATCTATCTATCTATCTATCTATCTATCTATCTATTTATTAACTAGAGGCCTAGTGCACAAAATTCGTGCATGGGGGGTGTCCCTCAGCCTGGCCTGCACCCTCTCCAATCTGGGACCCCTCAGGAGATGTCTGACTTCCGGTTTATGCCCACAGGGATTGGGCCTAAACCAGCAGTCGGACATCCCTCTCACAATCCGAGACCACTGGCTCCTAACCGCTCACCTGCCTGCCTGCCTAATTGCCCCTAACCACTCCCCTGCCAGCCTGATTGACACTTAACTGCCCCCTCTGCCGACCTGGTTGCCCCATGCAGCCTGATGTTCAGTCATTGGGTCATCCCTCACTAACCCCCCTGCCGGCCTTATTGCTCCAGGCAGCCTGCTGGTTATTGCTGTTATTGTGACAGCATCCTGGACAATTTGCATATTCCTCTATTATCAGTATAGATTGCAGAAAGGGAAGAAGAAGGAGAGAGAGAGAGAGAGAGAGAGAGAGAGAGATCAATTTGTTGTTCCACTTATTTATGTGCCCTGACCAGGGATCAAACCTGCAACCTTAGCATATTGGGATGACACTCTAATCAACTGAACTACTTTTCCAGGGCAGGTCTCTCTTTCTTCCACCAAGGACAATGTCCAGAAATGACTCAGTCCTAAAATGGTGGGCAGGACCTAAGCAGGACACTGTAGCATCCACTACACCCCAGTGCTTGGAAATGATACATTTTTAAAAATGGAATTATTATTATTCTCTGAATGGTCCTAAAATAAGAGAGGAACAGCACGGTTCTAATAATTATCTGAAGGTGCTCTGGGAACTTGATGAATTACATTTATGTGTAAAACTAGAGGCCCAGTGCACAAAAATTTGTGCACTCGGTGGGGGGGGTCCCTCAGCCTGGCCTGTGCCTTCTCATAGTCTGGGACCCCTTGGGGGATGACCACCTGCTGGCTTAGGCCCGCTCCCCAGGGGATTGGGCCTAAGCTGGCAGTCAGACATGCCTCTGGCAGCCCGGGAGCCCTTGGGGGATGTCCAATTGCTAGTGGGGAGCAGGCCTAAGCTGAAGTCGAATATTCTTGAGTCTGGCGCCTTAGACCACTCGGCCATCCTGACACACTGAAGTCGAATATTCTTAACACTGCTGAGGAGACGAGAGAGGATCCCACCACCACCGCTGTACTGGCAGCCATCAGCCTGGCTTGTGGCTGAGCAGAGCTCCCCCTGTGGGAACGCACTGACCATCAGGGGGCAGCTCCTGCATTGAGCATCTGCCCCCTGGTGGTCAGTGTGTGTCATAGTGATCAGTCATTCCCAGTCATTCTGCTGTTAGGGTCAATTTGCATATTACCCTTTTATTATATAGGATAGAGGCCTGGTGCATGGGTGGGGGCCAATTGGTTTGCCCTGAAGGGTGTCCCAGATCAGGGTGGGGTTCCTGCTGAGGTGCCTGACCAGCCTGGGTGAGGGGCTGAGGGCCATTTTCAGGCTGGTCACACCCCCTTCAGGGAGGGGGGTCCTGCTGGGGTGCCTGGCCAGCCTGGGTGAGGGGCTGATGGCTGTTTGCAGGGTTGCCACAGCCCCTTCAGGGTGGGGGTCCCTGCTGGGGTGCCTGGCCAGCTTGCGTGATGGGCTGATGGCTGTTTTCAGGCTGGCCACAGACCCTTCAGGATCGGGATCCCCACTGGGGTGCCTGGCCAGCCTGGGTGAGGGGCTGAGGACTGTTTTCAGGATGGCCACACCCTCTTCAGGGTGGGGGGTCCTGCTGGGGTGTCCGGCCAGTCTGGGTGAGGGGCTGATGGCTGTTTGCAGGCTGGCCAAGCCCCCCAGCGAGGACCCTCACCCCATGAGGGTGTGGCCAGCCTGGGTGAGTGGCTGATGGCTGTTTGCAGGCTGGCTACAGCCCCCAGCCACCCAAGTTCCCAGTGGAGGCTGGCTGGAAGCAGGTGTCTGGAATTTATTTATCTTCTGTAATTGAAACTTTGTTGCCTTGAGCGGAGGTCACAGCCAGCTAGGGAAGGCAGGAAGCTTGGCTTCCTCCATCACCGGGGCAACCAAGCCTTCTGCTTGCTCCAGCTCTGTGGCTGCTGGCCGCCATCTTGGTTGGGTTAATTTGCATATAGCCGCTCTGATTGGCTGGTGGGCATGGCTTGGGGTGTAGCAGAGGTGTGGTCAATTTGCATGTTTCTCTTTTATTAGATTAGACTAGAGGCCCGGTGCACAAAAATTTGTGCACTCGGGGGGGGGGGGGGATCCCCTAGCCCGGCCTGTGCCCTCTCGCAGTCTGGGACCCCTTGGGAGATAACGACCTGCTAGCTTAGGCCTGCTCCTGGGTGGCAGAGGGCAGGCCCAATCCCTAGGTGCAGCCCCTGGTCAGGCTCAGAGCAGGGCCGATTGGGGAGTTGGGGCGCCACCCCCTGTCATGCACAGAGCAGGGTCAATCAGGGGGTTGGGGCGCTGCCCCCTGTCACTCACAGAGCAGGGCTGATCAGGGGGTTGGGGCGCTTCCCCCGTCACTCACAGAGCAGGGCCAATCAGGGGGTTGGGGCGCTACCCCCTGTCACTCACAGAGTAGGGCTGATAGGGGAGTTGGGGCACCGCCCCCTGTCACACACAGAGCAGGGCAGATCAGGAGGTTGGGGCCCTGCACCCTGTCACACTCAGGGCAGGGCCAATGGGGAGGTTATGGCTCTACCCTGTCACACACAGAGCAAGGCCCATGGAGGGGGGTTGGGGCGCCACCCTCTATCACCCACAGAGCAGGGCTGATCAGGGGGTTGGGGCGCCGCCACTGTCACACTCAGGGCAGGGCCAATGGAGAGGTTATGGCTCTACCCTGTCACACACAGAGCAGGGCCCGTGGGCGGGGGGGGGAGGGTTGGGGCGTCGCACCCTGTCACACAGAGCCGCAGGGTGATCAGGGGGTTGGGGAGCTCCCCCCTGTCAGGCACAGAGCAGGGCTGATCAGGGGGTTGGGGCGCCTTCCCCTGTCACGAACAGAGCAGGGCAGATAGGGAGGTTGTGGCCCCGCCCTCTGTCACTCACAGAGCCGCAGGGAGATCAGGGGGTTTGGGCGCTGCCCCCTGTCACGCTGATCCCGGTGCCGGGAGCCTCACTTCTCCGCTGATCCCAGTGCCGGGAGGCATATTACCCTTTTACTATATAGGATAGAGGCCTGGTGCACAGGTGGGGGCTGGCTGGTTTGCCCTGAAGGGTGTCCTGGATCAGGGTGGGGGTCCCCACTGGGGTGCCTGGCCAGTCTGGGTGAGGGGCTGAGGGCCGTTTTCCGGCTGGCAGGTGACTGAACCTCCCAACCACTCCTTTTTTCTTTTTTTTATTCTGGGCCAGCTATAGCTCTGAGGCCTCGCTGCTGAAAACATTGATACAATGTTGCGGTCAGGCTGGCTGAATCCCGGCTTACTAAAGCTGGTTTCTGGGGTTTTGTTTAGCTTCTATATTTGCAACATAGTTGCTTAGAGTTGCAGCTGAGAGGCTGGCAAGTCAGGCGGGGAACATTGGAGTCCGCAGTCACTGGAGCAAGCAAGCCTCCCTGTTCACTTCAGTGCATGGCTGCCGGCCACCATCTTGGCTGACAGTTAATTTGCATAAGAATATGCTGATTAGCCAATGGGAAGGGTAGCGGCCGTACGCTAATTACCATGTTTCTCTTTTATTAGTGTAGATGTTGCCACTGATGCCAGGAAGTTAATCCAAGTGGCAGGTATTGTTAAAAAAAAAATAACATTTTAAAATGTGTGTGGTTACTTGAGGTTTTAGTGGGTTGTCTGGGGCCAATTATGGTAGTGTGGCGGGACTGTCTGAGGACACAGAAAAAGGCCTCTTGCAAAACCAGATGGGAGGTGGAAGAATTGGTGTGAAGAGGAAAAAGAAACTTTCTATTCATTTACATCTTCCTTCTGGATTCATCCCTGACTCCACAAGGAAACTAGACAGAGGGGCCAGGGCTGACACTCAGAAAATGCTTCAGGACCAGGGGACTCGAGTTGGGGGCAATAATGCCTTTAGCAAGTTTTTATGTTAGAAATCAAGCTCAGGGTTTTCAAAACATAGTTTAGAATTCTGATTAAAAGGAAAACAACTGTTTTTAAGAACATTAATAAAGCATTTCCTCCAGAGGCCTTCCAGTGGCTCCCTTTAGATTGCCATTGAGTCATTTCTGAGCATTTCCTGCAGCCTCAGAAGCTCAGTAGCCAATTGCTTTCACAGGATACAAACTTCAAAGTGAAGGGAGCAAGAGAAGGAAAGGGTGTTTCACTTGTTCATAAGTAATCAGAATGAAATGAAAGTGGTTCCGAGGTGATTGTATCCTGCTCTATCTTCACCTCAGTTGTCCAACAACACATTTTACTTGGAATTCTATTGTCCTTCACATTCTCATTCATTCTCCTCCTAATAATTAATAATCAATAACATTTATTGAGGCCTTCCTATATACAAGGTAGTGTATAAAATTCTGTGATAAAGATAACCTATATATATAAAACCCTAATATGCAAATAGATTGAACGGTGGAACAACTAAACAACTGAAAAACTGGTTGCTATGATATATGCTGACCACCAGGGGGTGTGCGCAGAACATGGTGGGTGTCAGCAGCAGACGGCAGAGCATAGAACATGGCAGGCATTGGCCATGGCAGGATGGTGGAGCAGGTGAGCAGGGGCACCAGACCAAGGCAGAGTGCCAGTTGCTGTCATTGGGGCGAGCCTCTGATGGTTACTGAAAATTCTTTGCTCCCATGTGCTACGGTCCCACCTGGCGCTTGCACCTGCTGCTGGCACCCAGTGCCGGCCCCAATTGCTCGGCACTGTCAGCAGGTGCGAGCAGTAGCTGCTGGCCCCGATTGCCCCCAGGGGTTCTCCACCTCCCCCTGCTCCTGAGGGGCGATCGGGGCAGCAACCACTGATGGCGCCAGCCCCAATCAGTCTGCACCATCCCCAATCACTCTGCGCCATCATGGGTGCAAGTGGGACTGGTGTTGTCAGCGTGTGGGAGCAGCGGTGGCAGGTGGCGGGAGTGGGGCTGCTGACAGATAGGGGCCCAGGGGCCACAGTGGGAGTGGGGGGGCACTGCTGGAGGGGCCGGGAGGGGCGCAGAGGATGGGCTGAGACCTGCCCCTGTGCCCACTGCAGCCTTGCGGCCCACAGTTCCTTTCAAGGTGCACAAATTCGTGCACTGGGCCCCTAGTATTGGATAAAACATGACAAGGGGATGTACATTACATTTGGGGAAATATATGTGCTGTGACTCCTTCTGAGTTGTTCTTAATCAACTACTGTGAAATTGACTCTTGTGGGGAAATGATCAATGAATGAACCAATTCCTTGCAACCTTTCAATGCAACAACATAACCTGATGTGGGCAAGGGTGGCCCTTTCTGAACATATTTCTGTGCAAAATTGTTCTGATCCATATCATTTGTTACATATATTGCCACATATTATCATATATTACGTATATTATGTAATGAATGATTAGCTACAAATGTATCCATGGCACAAACCTTGATTTTACCCAGAAAGAAAGTACATTATAATTACTAGGTTTCTCTTTGATGATTAATCTGAGACCTTTGAACTTGCCTTGCAGAAAACAGAACACTCCCATGCCACTGTAGAACATCTTGCCTCTCGTTGCAAGAATAGGTTGCATGCCTCAAAATGTTTAAAACCTATAGTATAACACAAAATAATTTGACAATTATTTCAATAATAACTGCTTCATAAGAAATCTTGTAACATGAATATTACAAGGAAAATGTCGGCAGCCCATTTATTGAGCCTGATGTGAAATAAGCACACCACAGTTGCTCCTCAAACCAGTTCTACTGAAGCAGGTTCTCAAGATTCAACAAGTCATCTGATGACTCAGGCAACTACTGAGCAGAAAACAAAATGCTCAGCCCAACCTGTGTTTCTGAAGCATTTACTGGGTGTAGCCCTTTATGATCCAGCTGAACCCTTTTTTGCAAGGCATTCAACAAAGAATTCAATCAACAATGCAAAACATGTCTGTAGCATTCCAGAAGGATTTTCTCATGTAAATATCAAATATGCAAGTTACAACTAATCGGGCAGATCACAAATGAACATAGGGAAGATTTTGATAGACCAAGGCTGATGCTAGCAATTTGAATTGAATTTACTAGTTCCATCAATTAGTTATACTTCACAAAATCAGAACATAAAGATATTTAAAAATTGTGACAGTTTGGATTAATAGAATCAACTCAATGGATAATCTTCTTAAATAAACTCCATGCACCATTAAGGTTATTAAAAAAATTATAGTCTATGGTCTATAGTCTAACATCTTGAAAAATAGGAATTCAAAGCATTTTTATAATTATGCCATTATTCACTTTTTTTTCACTATTAGATATATTACAAAGGCAAACACAGGTGGAGTTTCTGAAAATCAATGATAAAGAGAATTGTGAATCACAAGACAATGGTTATATATTTTAATTTCTATAGTACTTACTTTTTCCAATTTTATTAAGATATAATTGATTGACAGCTCTGTATAAGTTTAATATAGACCACATAATGATGACATACATATATTATGAAATAATTTAGTAGTTATTGTTTTGTATTTAATTTCTACAGCACTTAATTACTTAGCTGTGTAAATTTTTATATCTAAAGCAACTACTTCTTTGTTTATATACTAATTTAGACCTTGTTTTATTTATTTATTTATTTTTTTGTTAATCCTCACCTGAGGATATTTTTTGATTTTTAGAGAGAGTGGAAGGGAGGGGGAGGAAGAGAGAGAGAAAGAAACATCAATGTGAAAGAGAAACTTCAATCGATTGCCTCTCATACGAACCCTGATCGGAGCCAGGGATCAACCTGCAACCAGGTATGTGCCCTTGACTGGGAATTGAGCCTGAGACCCTATGGTGATGGGCTGATGCTCTAACCACCAGCCAGGGCTAAAGCAAATACTTCTGTTTTGTTTTGTTTTGTTTTTTAATTTTTTACTGATTTCAGAGATGAAGGGAGAGGGAGAGAGAGAGAGAGAGATAGAAACATCAATGATGAGAGAGAGTCATTGATCTGCTGCCTTCTGCACACCCCTACTGGGGATCGAGCCCGCAAACTAGGCAAATGCCCTGACTGGTAATCGGACTGTCATCTCCTGGTTCATAGATTGAACCATGTTGGTTGGGCTAAAGCAAATACTTCTTGAATGGCAATTATTAAATTGAGAGCCTACAAGAATATAATGACCACCAAAAGTTCACTTCTCTTGTTATTTCAAATACTATAGTATAGGGGTTCTTAATTATATAATGGGGTTTGTTAACTGCACTGTTTTAAAGCAATTCCATGCTTCTCTCCACTATTTTTATTTTGGGAAAAAAAAATCTGCCCATCCAGTGTAGCTCAGTGGTTGAGCATTGACTTATGAACCAGGAGGTCAGAATTCGATTCCCATCAGGGCACATGCCTGGGTTTCGGTCCCCAGTAGGGGGCATGCAGGAGGCAGCTGATCAATAATCCTCTCTCAGTGATGTTTCTATCTCTCTTCCTCTCTGAAATCAATAAAAAATTTTAATAAACCATCTACAGAAATGTTGAAAGAATGGGGCAATAAACATATATATTCTTCACTTAAATGTACCACTTTTTAATATTTTGTCACATTTGCTTAATTTACCTATCTATCTATGTACATATACATACAAATATATATCTGGAATGTTTTGGACTTGTTTTGTCAATGAAATTCTTTGTTTCATGTTTAGCAAAAAAAAAGTCTTCAGGTGGTTATTCATACATATACACATATATACACATATGGAATGAAAGAGGGAGGAAGATTCGCATAAGAATAAGGCATTTTATATAATTAATCACAATAGGGCGATCACATGTAAGAAAATGAAATGTATAATACCATTTAATGTACAGTTCATATTTGAATTTCCTCAATTGTTTCAAAAAAATGTCTTATAGCTGGGTTTTTTGTTTTCCTAATCTGGGTTCTAACCAAGATTTGTACATTACATTTGGTTATTCTCCTTTAGCTCTTAATTTAGAGCAATTTCCTTGCCTTGAAAATATGACTTTTCCCTTTCCCCCCATTAATCTTGAACAATATTCCACCTTCTTTACTTGTTTTTTCATTATTAGATTTAGGTTAATCAAGTTTGGAAAATATACTTAAGTTGTTGTCAAAGCAATATTTAAAATCAAAAATCTTAAATTTACTTGATATTATGGCTTCTCCAAAATTCTGGTGTATCGATACTTTAAACCAGTTTGGTTTAAAAAATTATTTTATGTAATAAATAATGTGATCTTACTAGCCAACACAGCATATGTTTCTTTAGTATATTTTGTTTTTGTGAGGATAGAGGATGTGTCTTGCAAACTTTCATTTTAAACCTTCCTAATACAAAGCAAATGTTCAGTATACATAGTTCCTGACTCTTGTGGGCGTATTTATACAGCTTATCACCTGTACCTGGGTCAGTTTACAAAGTTCTTGAGAGTGTCCATGGTCAAAATAAACATCACAGAAGGAACTCTATAGCACTGGCTGGTAGCTCAGTTTGTAAGAGTGTCATCCTGATACACAAAATTGAAATTTCTCTCTCTCTCTCTCTCAAATCAATCAATAAAAACATTTTGAACGAGATCTATAGGTCGCGGTATATGTTTGCTTATGACATCCTGATCTTAACCAATTTTTCTCAATTATTAAAAATGCCATGTAAGTGCATTTGAGTTATAAGTCTTCACAATTAAGCCTAATATAGAATAAGCAAAATTCTCTATGATTCCCCCCCCCCCGCCCCCACACACATTTCTAGAGTTATCAATGAAGCAAGGCTGTAGTTAGGAACATTAAATCTTCTAATACTTAATGAATCGGTCTACACATCAACACATTATCTTCATCAATAATGTCATTACAATTATTGAGTCATATTTCCTGATTTATCAAGAGGTTTATTATTCATCCAGATCATCAGGGTCTGATTGAGATCTTAAACACAACTTTAAGGTTGGCATCTCACCATTTGTAACTTAATACTAGCTATTTGCTTACGGAAACAGAAATGATCCTAGGATCATGAGACTGAAAGAAATTTCCAGAGGATGTTGTATACATTTCTTTTTTTCTTTTTTTT
Source organism: Myotis yumanensis (assembly GCF_028538775.1). NCBI lineage: Eukaryota > Metazoa > Chordata > Mammalia > Chiroptera > Vespertilionidae > Myotis > Myotis yumanensis. Next base: position 146,074,661 of record NW_027223752.1, read on the forward strand.
AAAATATATTTTTATTGATTTTTTTACAGAGAGGAAGGGAGAGAGATAGAGAGTTAGAAACATCGATGAGAGAGAAACATCCATCAGCTGCCTCCTACACGACCCCCACTGGGGATGTGCCCGCAACCAAGGTACATGCCCCTGACCGGAATCGAAACTGGGACCCTTCAGTCCGCAGGCCGACGCTCTATCCACTGAGCCAAACCGGTTTCGGCTGTATACATTTCTTATTACTAGGTAGGCCAAAACTCACCTGTCTGGCAATTGAAAATATAACCTACTTGTGATAACCCTTTGCACAGGGTTTTCTATGACCTTGTGGCCTTTCCTTTGCCTTTCTGTGTCAGGATATTTCACATTTAACTTAAATTCTTTCTGCATGGTAAATTAGAGACAATAGTTGTCCTTCAGTTGAAATCTTTTCTCAATTTTGAGCTCAAGCTCTGTGTTGCTGGCAGAAAGAGCAGCCTCTTCAGCCTTTCCTCATGGGCCTTTGTTTCCCAAGCTTTTAATCATTTTTATGGCTTTCCTTTAAACTCTCTCCAAGTCTCCTTTTAAGTACAAAGCCCCAAATTAAGTATAATACTTAAAAAGATAGGCTTAGTATCAAATTTAGAGGACAATTACTGCATAGTTCCGACATTTTGTGCTCTAAGATTTGTTAATAATTAAAAAAAAATATTACTTTTCAAAAAAACCCAAAGATTCTGAGTAGTCTTGAATATAATTCTTTTCATGTTTTAAAACTCTTTTGACTGGTCGACTTGAGTGGCACAAAGACCTCAAAGCTCACCTAATCTCACTTTTAGTGGGATATGTTCTCAAAACTGCAGAAACAGCTTAGAAAGAAGTATAGGGACAATTTATATTTGAACCACAATGCATTCATGTCTTAAGGTTTAGTTATTACAAAGTTATGGCCCAAAATACCTGATGCAAATTTACATTACTACTTACTCTAGAGTTACCCAAACAACCCACAACAGCACTCATTCTGATGACGCTACACTACACTATTTTATATTCAGAAGGAAGATAACCAGAAAGTAAACATCACAGTAAATACAAATTCTGATCATGGCTTAACAACAAATTCACCTGAAAATTGTGAAAATTCCAATTATCTGCAAGTAAATATTTGCAGTGGGAGCTTTTGCATCATTGCCATGCATTTCATAGCATGGTTTACTGAGGACTTTCTCTAGCAAGCTCTAACATTATGTTAATTTTCCTTATAATAATATTAGCCAAGCTATCATTTATTGACCGCTTACTATATGCGATGAGTAAACTGAGGTCCAAAGTAACGTGGTTAGTGAGTGGCAGAGTGAAGATTCACACCCAAGTATTTTTGACCAAGTATAACTACTATGTTATACTGACTTATAAATATTAACTTTCAGCAATCTTATAGTTTATAAAAGTGGAACTCATCTTTATTTTAAAATGAAGTTCTCTGAAGATGTATAGCATTCATGTGTAAAGTCAGAAGAAAGAACCCGTATTTTTATATAGGTTCCTGGCCTAGGAGAACCCCTTAAAAACCAATAGAACTCTACATGATGACACAGCAGTAGAGACATATACTGACCAAACCTTGCCTCCCCCTTTTCTTAGGCTTCATTAAGCAGCCTTTCCTACAGCTAAGCCTGGTCATGTGACTAAGTTCTCACTGGTGCAATGGGGCTGCAGTGACATTTGCCCTGCTGTCCAAGCTCTTCTCCCTTCTGACTGACTGGGAACCATACTTGGGGTGATCTTGGGGTTTAATTGTTAGAACCACCATCAGCCCAAGTCCTTCAATGACTTCATGAAGACTGAAGCTGTGTCCTTCCTCCTCTCCCCCCAAACCTGGAACTCTTATGTGAGTGAGAATAAAAAAAAAATGATTTAAGCCACTTTATAGTAGTCTCCTCTTATATTAGGGGAAATGTTCTGAGACTGCCCCATGGATGCCTGAACCCACAGATGGTACTGAACCCTATAGTTACTATGGTTTTTTTTCCTATACCTACATACCTATGATAAAGTTCAATTTATAAATTAGGCACAGTGAGAGATTAATAACAATAAGCAACAATAAAATAGAACAATAATAACAATGTACTACAATAAAAGTTATGTGAATGTGGTTTGTCTCTCTTAAAATGTCTTATTGTCCTCTAGTCACCCTTCTTCTCTCCCCGTTGTGTAGCTGGTAATATGTGCATTGGTTGTCCAGGTGTTGCACTCTGAAGAATTAGGGGTACATTTGACTTTCAAAAATTATTTTTCTGATGTTTTTTTATAAACATACAGTTGACAAGAGATCAAATTGAGCTGTAAAAAATAATATTACCTGAAACTCATCGTAGATCTTTTAATGATCTATTTGAATTTTAATGTTGCAAATCAGATTTTCAGTGTACACTTTAGGGGTTCCCCCTCCAAAAAAACAAAATATATTCAATTTAGTTCAAAGATACCTGAGTCTCATTTTCAGGTTTCTTTTTCCCAGTCAAGGAAGTTGGTATTTCTTTCCATATTAACTCTGTGCCTCACTCAACCTCCTATCCCAGGGAATTTGATCTTTGTCCACTCACTTTCTTTTCATATCCCCTCCCCACCCCCACCATGATCTCCAAGTGGTCCTCTCTTTTACATCTGTGATGTAAAATCTGGAAATGAGTGGAACCTGACCTGGAAAAGGAGGAAGAAATGTTTCTTAAGAAAAGCTAAATGAGTTTACATAATAAATAGCTGGGAGTGAAAGGGGAAGCATGAAAGAAAAAAGAAGGCAGGAAGGGACAAAAGGAAAGAGGGAAGGAAGAAGAGAGGATGGGAGGCCAGAGGAATGGAACTGGGTTCTTGGGGGGGATGTATGGTTGGTGGGGCGTGGCCTAGTGTGAGGAGGTAGAAAATTGCAATGGCAAGAAAATAAGGAGCTATTGCTATGTACTGGGCAGCCTTTAATGTTTTAGAACTCAGATAAGGTTAAATGACTGGAATCTATTTTAAAAGTCAATGTGGGCTCTTTGAAGGATGCTTCTTTGTAAGTGGCTCTGAGAATCAGCAGTGCCTCCTGCCCACAGTCCCCAGCAGGAGGGGTCCTATGCGTGGGGGGATTTGCTCTGATCTCCTCCAGCTGCAGGCTCTAGAAGAGATGGGGCCAGAGACATGCCATCCCTGCCTCCTCCTAGATCAGTGGTTCTCAACCTTCCTAATGCAGCGACCCTTTAATACAGTTCCTCATGTTGTGGTGACCCCCAATTTCATTGTTACAAATTGAACATAATTAAAGCATAGTGATTAATCACAAAAACAATATGTAATTATATATGTGTTTTCCGGTGGTCTTAGGCGATCCCTGTGAAAGGGGTCGCGACCCACAAGTTGAGAACCGCTGTCCTAGATCATGCTCCAAAGCACTCAGGACCCCGGATTTCTCTGCCCCAATGGCCCTGGGTTGACTAGAGAACTTGTCCCAGCTTCATCTTTGGGCCCCATTTCCCAAGAACAGACTGTGAGCCAGGTGTGCACCCAGGGCCCCGGTGGGTGATGCAGAGCACACAGAGCTCCAGTGGGTCAGAAGCACGAGACCCTCCACTTTGTGGGCAGAGAAGGGCAAGCGTTGGCCACTGTGCAGAAATCCTCCGGCTTCTAATGCTAAGGTGTGTGAGAATCTGAAATGAAACCTGGCCTTTCAGATTATCCTAAAGATGTATCATCTAAGTAGAAAGATGGGACCTGATTTGAGGGAAGTACTTCATCTGCATAAAAATCCATTTTTAGAAGCCGTATGGTCTGGGGTCAGACTCACATTCTGGGTTCAAACCCCACTGTCACACCCCTTACCTGCTTGACCTGGGCAAGCTTCTCAACCTCTCTAAGCCTCATCTGGAAACTGGTCTACATAGAATTAAATAGGAACATCCGTGAAAAGTGTTGTGCTTTGTGCCTGTGACATAACAAATAGTGAAAGTGGTGGGGCAAGTGGCTCCTCAGTCCACAATTGTCTTTGACCTCTTTTTAGGGCCAAAGGTTGTAGAATAATTGAGCTGAAAGACGATGTAATCATGTAATAGAACCAAATATTTAGGAGAACAACCTTGGGAGACAAACAGACCCGAGCTCTGGTCTCCTTACCCCCTACCAGGTGTGGAACTGAGAGCAAGTTCTCTCTGTGACACTCAGTGTCCCCCACTATAAAATAACAATAATAATAGGGACTAGTTCATTGCATCATCCTAAGGATTAAATGAAAAAAATAAAAGCAAAAATTCTGTCACATAAGAAGTTATCTTCTTAAAGTTATACCTCAAACATATTAATTTCATTAATATAATATTACTTTATTGAATTTTATTCATAGGAAATTTCTCTAAATTACTGATATACTTTGAATACTGATGAGGTTTGCCAAATGAAAGTCAAATTTGTGTGTAACCATTTGGCACATTTAGGACAGTTATTTTCTAAATTTGTTGTTGTTATATAATTGGTTTTATTTTTACTGGAGAGTGGTATTAGCTTTTGTTTTGATTCCACTTATACTGCTAACAGATGCTTATCTTTCGTACTTGGGCCTTCAAATGTAAGATAACTATCACTCAAACAAAAATCATAAAATGCCGTGTCATTTCTGGCACCTTTTAAAAGCCTGAGAGGATAGCAATCAGAGTTGAAGAGCAGTGACCCTGAGTTCACTCAAAGGGTGACTCAGCCCGTAAGAATTCTGCCCAAGCACCAAGCTGCAGACACGCAGATTCCAAGAACCAAAGCTACGGGGACACCAGCTGACACTACATTTGGATTGTGACTAGTACAGTTTGGAGAGAGAAAGTGCCAGGGACTCCGATTCACTTTTCCTCTTCCCCGTCCTCTTCCAAGGGGATCATTTAATAGTCTGTTTATACGTTTAACATTTGCTTGCTCTAATAATAGCCCATGGACTGGAATCATCCTGCGTCACCACATGTCACATGGAGTCCTCAGCTGTTTCCATGACTTGCGTGGTTGGCTGTCAGCACTCGTTACCTGGAAAACTCTAGGAATGTGCAGCGTAATCAGTGGCTTTAATTTTAACCACGCATGACGTGATAGATCTATTTGTCTCTATTGACCTGTCTTTAAAATACACAGTGTAACAATGAAAGGAATTCAGGAGAAAACTTCAGTATGAACCACTATACAATAATATATGTAGGTAGATACAAATGTATTTTAAATATATTAATATCAAAAGCATATTACTACTATTACTACTGTACATACAGTCTATTTACTGACATAATTAGATGAATACTGCTATTCAATGGGCTTTTGGGGTGCTGATAGTGTTCAGGTTTTTTTTAATCTGAATGCTAGTTACATGAGTGTATTTAGTTTGTGAAATTCCAGTGACTTGAAAACTTATGATATGCACATTTTCTATATTATATTATATTTCAATAAGCAGTTTTAAATATTTAAAATACTTAATCTTATTTTTTGAGGAAAAAAAATTGAGCAATTGCAATAGCATGCCATAGACATATGAATACATATTTGAGCTGGGTCAAAGGTCAAGTAATGTTTAGAAATTTTACAAAGTCTAATACACTTAAATCTTTCATTTAAAAGAGGCTCTCTTTTATCTCTGAAAAATGTCCCCCAAAAGGGGGAGAAGGGGACATCTGTAACACTTCCAACAATAAAGATTTAAAAAATGTAAAAAAAGTCCCCAAAAGCAAAAATAGCATTTCTCATCCCGCACAATGATAAAGATGTAATAAATTCATATGAAATAACTCCTCTCTGCTCTTATGTGTTTTTATTGTCAAATCTCCACATTTTTAGAAAGTGTAAGAAAATACTCCCTCCCCTTCTTTATTGATGGGAGTATGAACTGGTACAAACTCTTTGCAAGGCAATTTGGCAAGATCTATAAACATACAAGATGCTTATGAATTTGACTAAGCAACTCTGCTTTATGAATTATCCTAGAAACACACTGAGAAGTCTGCAACGTTTTTGAAATTGAGTCATTCATACACTCACCATTCAATGGACATACATTTATGGAGGGTCGACTTTATAGTAGGTTCAGGGCTGGGTTCTGGGGACATATTAGTGAACAAGACAGCTGCAGTCCCAGCATTGATGGAGGACTCTCACAAAGTTTATGCGCCCAAAGAGCACATAGATATTAAACAAGTCACACTATTCGTGATTTTTTACACTTTAATTTAAAATTGCAAAAAAAGGACAAACTTTTTAATTTATTTAATTAAGCATTATTTAATCCCACTAAAAGAAGAAGCACAGGACAGTCTGAGAACATGTAATTAAAGGTGTGGACTAGTCTGGAGAAGTGAAATAGAAAAAAATTTGGAACAAGATAAAGTTCATGATAGGTTAAAAGTTTAGGGATCAGTAAATACATTATGGCAATCTGTACGTGAAATCATATATAGCCATCATAAAGAATTAGCTAGCTGTCCAGCAGGTGTGGCTCAGTGGTTGAGCATTGATCTCTGAACCAAGAGGTCACGGTTTGATTCCCAGTCAGGACACATGCCCAGATTGCAGGCTTGATCCCCAGTGTGGGATGTGCAGGAGGCAGCTGATCGATGATTCTCTCTGATTATTAATGTTTCTCTCTCTCCCTCTTCCCTTCCTCTCTGAAACCAATAAAAATATATTAAAAAACAACAGCAATAAATAAAAAAGAGAATTAGGTAGCTGAAAGGGGTGTAAATATGTCCCGGTTAAATTCTAAACTTGAAAAACAAGTTGCAAAATAGTATCTTCTCTGGCATTATCCTATATTTTTGTAAATAAAAATAATTATAACATACAATCTCTCTCTATATAAAATCCTAATATGCAAATAGACCAAACAGCAGAACAACCGAACAATTGGTCACTATGATGTGTGCTGACCACCAGGGGGCACACGTGGAACATGACTAGCATTGGCAGCAGGTGGCAGAACATGGAACATGGCAGATGCCAGACCAAGGCGGGATACCGGTCACTGTCATCGGGGCGAGCCTCTGATGGTACTGAAAATTCTTTGCTCCCATGAGCTGCAGTCCTGCCCAGCTCTCACACCCATTGCCAGTGCCGGCCCCACACGCACCTGCAGCTGGCACCAGAGCCTCCACTCACACCTGCTGCTGGCACCCGGCACTGGTCCAGACCACTCGGTGCTGTCAGTGGGTGTGAACAGCAGCTGCCTGCCCCAATCACCCCTGAGGGCTTCTTCAACCTCCCCCCCACGCCCCGCCCCAGGGCCGATCAGGGCAGCAGCCGCTGCTCCCACCCGCTGCTGGAACCGGCCCCAATCACTCGCACTGTCAGTGCATAGGAACGGTGGCAGTGGGACCAGGGCTGCAGGCAGACAGGGGACTGGCAGACAGGGGACCAGGGGCCATGGCTGGAGGGGCTGGGTTGTGGTGCAGAGGATGGGCTGAGACCTGCCTCTGTGCCCACTGCAGCCTTGCAGCCCACAGTTCCTTTCAAGGTGCATGAATTCATGCACTGGGCCCCTAATCTACACTAATAAAAGAGAAACATGGTAATTGGCGTACAACCGCTATCCTTCCCATTGGCTAATTAATGAGATATGCAAATTAACCACCAGCCAAGATGGCGGCTAATTTGCATACTGCAGGCGGGCCGACAGTGCCAACCGCCAGCTCCCCTCCATCCAGGGCTAGCGGCAGAGGTCCCTGCCCTCATCCGGGCCTCCTGCGGGGGACCTGGGGCTGGCGGGTGGGACCGAACCTGCTCCGCCCTCATCTGGGCCTCCCGCCGGGTCCTGGGGTTGGCGGTGGGGCCGCAGCTATCGGGTACCCACCTGGGTATCTGCTGTGCTACCGGCCGGGCCGCAGCAGTGATCTGCCCGCTGGCGCATCCCATGTGCTACCCAACTCGGGCGGCAGGTCACAGGCATGCCCGGCAGCCTCAGTCAGTGCCTCAAGCCCCAGCAGCAGCAGCAGCAGCAGCAGCAGCAACAGTGGCAATAGCAGTGGCGGCAGTGCCCCTGACCTGCCCGCCCAGGTGTGAGCGGCCCCAAGCGGGCAGTGCTTTCCATCAGCCGATGGTTGGCGAACACACATGCAGGTGAAATCACCAGCGCCTGCTTTCCCACAGGCCTGAGCCCCTCAGGCCTGTGGGAAAGCAGGCGCCCTGAGCTGGTGATCCCAAAGGCCTGATAGCCGGGCAGTGGAGGCCGTGTTGGGCCTGGGGAGTGGTGAGCAGGCAGAACATGGCCCTGATTGGGCCAGTCTCTATGACGCCCACTGTAGCCAGCACACCGCCTGATCAGGGGGCCAGCAGCCAACCTTGCAGCCCCTCCCCCCTGCAGGCCTTCCCCTGATCAGACTCTCCCATCCACCTGGAGAGCAGGGTGCTCAGAGCCTGGACCCTTCCTGGCAGCCCCGAGTCCCTGGGTTAAGAATTCTGATGGCCCTGCCCAGAGAGTAGAGGTGCCTGAGGGGCAGGGACAGGGACCACAGGCCTCCAGGGAGCACTGCAGAGTTGGCAATGAGAGGAGAGGGCTTGTGAAGGGGGAGAAGGTGAAGCCAGTGGACATCAGCCCAGAATCCAGCTCTTCCCCTCCAGAGGCAGCAGGACCTAAACCCCAAACCCCAGCCAAAATTGGAAGAGCCTGGGGGAGCTTCAGGAAACTCTACGAAAAGCTGCACATTGAGAATGAGAGATTTTGTGAGGCCCTGACCCAGACCATGCTGCGGCTGGAGCAGCTCAAGGTGGAGCTGGAGAGCACCATGCAGAGGCAAGAGCACTTTGCAGAGAGGCTGGCCATCCTGGAGCTGGCGAGATTTGAGTGCAGGGCCCTGGAGTGCAAGGCCGCTGAGCTGGAAGAGGAGCTGAAGGGCCTGTCCAATCTCCGAGCTGACAACCAGCGACTCAAGGATGAAAAAAAATATGGCCCTGATCTGCGTAATCAGCAAACTGTCCAAGTGACCCCGGAGGACTTGCTCCTGCACCCGCATTTATACAGCTGCTTTTGCCATATGCACCCCTTCCCTGTGTGAACATGAGTGATAGGGCTGTCGAGGAGTCTCTGAGAAGCCATAACCTTCCTTGAGATCTCCAGGTTAGGAGGGGAGGACAGAGCCCCCAGGAGCCAAGGGGGCCATCTGAGGCCAGGTAGGGGGACCAAGGCTGCAGGCAGGACCAGAAAGGAACTGGGGACCAGGAAGTGCCAAGACCAGTAGCCAGGACCAGAGTGGTCACCCAGAGGTCTCCTCTCACGTGTGCTGCCACCAGTCACCCCTCCAGGCCCTGAGCAGGGATCCTAGAATGTGCCAAGCATCCCGCCGGCCTGGGCCAGGTGAGCCTGTATATAGGGTCTGTGTGCAATGGAGGGATATCTTATATTTTTTGCTGCCCCCTCCCCATCGCTCTCCTGGGCAGGGGAAGAAGGTCTTTTTCAGACATAGCATAGGCACCACAAATTAAATTTGTGGAGTTGCCAAAAAAAAAAAAAGAAGAGCAGGCCGGCTGGCCAAATACCCCCTCTCCTCCCCCGCCCCCCCCGCCCCGCCAGCCACATCCTTGACCAACCTGCCCCACCACAATAGGCCCACAGCCCCTCCCCATGGCTATCTGCCCCTGATTGCACCCCCCCACCCCAAGAGGGGGCAGGGCTGGGCGGCCAATGCCCTGCAGCCCCTCCCCACGTTGGCCCCACCCTTGATCCCCCCACTCCAATAGGGGGCAAGGCTGGCCAGCCAATCTCCTGCAGCCTCTCCCCTTGCCCAGCCCCACCCCAGATTGCCCCCCCCCCCCCCACCGCAATCAGGGGCAGGGCTGGCTGGCCAACCACCCATGGCTCTTCCCCCAGGCCACTGGCCCTGATCGCCACCCCCCCAACCCATTTGGGGGGGTGGTTGCCCAGCCCACCAACAACAGCCCCTCCCCATGGCCAGCCCCACCCCCAATCAGCCCCCCAACCCCAATCAGGCTGATGGGGGGGGGGCAGTTAGGAGCAATCAGGCTGGTGGCAAGGGGTAGTTGGGGGCAAACAGGCTGGCAGGGGAGGCAGTTAGCGGTGATCAGGCCAGCAGTTGGGGGTGATCAGGCTGGCAAACAGAGTGGTTAGGGGCAATCAGGCAGGCACGCAGGCAGGTAAGTGGTTAAGAGCCAGCGGTCCTGAGTTGCGAGAGGGATGTCCGGCTGCTGGTAAAGGATCGGGCCTAAACAGGCAGTCTGACATCCCCTAAGGAGTCCCAGATTGGAGAGGGTGCAGGCCAGGCTGAGGGGCCCCCTCCCCCCAGTGCACGAATTTCGTGCACCGGGCCTCTAGTTATATATAATACATAATAAAATATAAAATATGAATATGTGTGTGTAGTTGTGTATGGCTGGCTGTTCACCGTAACTATTCTTACCTTCTTCCTGGGCACCTTTGTAGATATTTTTCAGCTTTCCCTGCAGTTAGGTGTAGTCAACTGACTAATTTCTTCAAACAGAATATGGCTTGGAGTAGTGTGTAGGTCTAGGTTCTTGACAGTGGGCACACTCCTCAACTTTCTCTTCTTCTTACCCACCAATTGGAATCTGAACTTGATGGTGACCTCTCTCTAACTAGGCAGACAATGACTACTAGTATATCATGGGGGTGGCACAGCCATGACTTTGAAGAAACATGGGTCCTTGAATGACCATATGGAGCAGAATCTCCCTAATAGGTTGGAATTCTCAGCTTAGCATTAAAAAAAATAAAAGATTTTGTTTTCTTGAACAGTTTTAAGTTTACAGAAAATTTAAATAGAAAGTATAGACAATTCCCAATAACACCCTGACGATCTGTTATTAACATCTGTTATTAACATTAGTGTTGTGCATTTGTTACAGTGGGTGATTATCATTAACTAAAGTCCACAGGATACATTTGAGTGCATTTTTTGTTTTGTAAATTCTAAGACTTTTGACAAATGTATAATGACATATATATACCACTACAATATGTACAGAATAGTTTCATTTCCCTAAAAGTGCCCTGTACTTCACCTCTTCATCCTTTCCCCTGTCCATCCCCTCCAACCCCTGACAACCACTGACCTTCTTTCTGTTTCCATAGTTTTGCCTTTTCTAGAATGTCACATAATTGGAATCAGGCAGCAGATAGTCTTTTCTCACATTAGCATTTCTAGGTGAGAGTAAAATAAGCCTCTGTGTTTTTATAGTCACTCAATCCCTTTGTAGTAGCAGTTTTTAATCTTTATCCAAATGAAGTTAGAATAGGCATAGAGCACATTCAGAAGACTGTGCACTACATTAATAGAGACTTTGCCCCTGGGTGGGGTTATGGGAGTCTGTTACTTTAGAATGTTTGCTTCTACTGACAAAGGTCCTCTCCTTGGCTTAAATTTAATCAGGCCTCTTCTAAGCCTCTGTTCACCTAAGCCTGGTCTTGGGTTTTCCTCTCTGTCCTTGCAGAATCCAGTTTGAACAAGAACAATGCTAAAGTTAATTATTTATTTATTTTATTTTATTTTTAAAATATATATTTTTATTGATTTCTGAGAGGAAGGGAGAGAGAGATAGAAACATCAATGATAAGAGAGAATCATGGATCGGCTGCCTCCTGCACATTGAGCCTCAACGAGGGCATGTGCCCTGACCGGAAATAGAACCTGCGACCTCTTAGTTCCTGGGTCGATGCTCAACCACTGAGCCACACCAGCTGGGCTAAAGTTAATTTTTTAAAAAGTGCCCACCCTTGGTTATCAGATCAAATTCTTCATGCACAACCCTTAATATCTTATCATTCTGTCCTGTCTTCACTCAGAATTCTGTTGGGTCTAGTAAGAATCACCCTTCCCCTAGATCAGTGATGGTGAATCTTTTGAGCTTGGCGTGTCAGCATTTTGAAAAACCCTAACTTAACTCTGGTGCCGTGTCACATATAGAATTTGTTTGATATTTGCAACCATAGTAAAACAAAGACTTATATTTTTGATATTTATTTTATATATTTAAATGCCATTTAACAAAGAAAAATCAACCAAAAAAATGAGTTCGCGTGTCATAGGTTCGCCATCACTGCCCTAGATGTTCCCTCTTACTAATTTTCCATCCAGCCTGCTCCTTGCATATAAATGTCTGCTTGTTTTTGTTGGAGTGGAGTCTCCCCTACTATCAAGTCCCATCGTAGTAACCCCCTCCTTGAAAAAAAGTCTGCCTTACCATCTCTAACAAGTGTCATGAATCAATTTTTCTGTAACACTACAATTTTTGAATTTTTAATGATTAGTTATAATTTTGTGACTTGATTAATAATATATACACATGTATATTTTTAAATTGTCTTCTGAAATTAAATTCAGAGGGATCAAAAATAATCATGATATTAATATGAGTTTAACATAGAGTGCTATTATAACTGACTGACAGGCAATATACAACTGAGGTCAAAACAAATATGACTTCATCCTTGTGTGCAGCTAACTTAGTGCAGGAGAGTGATGCAGACCGAAGGCTGCTTTTAGAAAAATATTCAGTAAGATTAAGATATCGAGTAAAAACTGGCGAGCCTGGCAGGTAAACCTTCACTTACCAGAGGCGATTTAGCTTGAAAAGGCGTGGACCTTGGATACAACACAGAGCAATTTTATTAAATGGCTATGCAGAAAACCATTTGACCCTGAAACCCAGGCTTGAATCATCCCAACAGTGGGTTTAGAGGTACGAATCAGCTAGCTTTAGGAAATGGATGCTAAATTGTTTCAAGATAGTCCCAGGAATGTGAATATGCATCACAATTTTGCACATGCTCTGTAACTCAAGACATTATTATTTTATCCTAAAGCTTTTTTGTTTGTATATTTTTAATTCTACATGGTTGGCAGACTATGCCTGAAGGATACTCTAAATGTTTTAGAGTTATTGATATTCGTCAGTGTTTACTGTTTGTTTTTGATGGGTCAAGTATAATACTAAGTAAGTTTTATGTGTATCGTCTTATATAATCCACACAACACATGAGGTAGATGCTAATAATAAACTCATGTCAATCTTCCAACAATCCTATGACGCGGTTACTATTATAAGATCCATTTCACAAGTAAGGAACCTTCCCAAGAGCACGTAGCAAGTGGGCAGAGCCAGGTTTGGACTCAGGTTTGTTTACATTCCGAGCTTGAACTCTTAGCCATGCTGCTGTATCTATGAAGAAATACAAAGAAAAGGTCCTTAGAGAACAGCCTCAAAAAGGAAAACTCCTAATCACAGAAGCACGAAGCTTGATATTTCACAGAATATCAAACTCAGCTCGGCTCAGCTCAGCCAGTATGGCTCAGTGGTGAGTGCCGACCTTAGCTATCTCCAGACCAGCCTCCTCACTGTCCAGACAGGGAAGCTGAGTCACACAGCGTTTAGTCACATGCTTAGTAGCTGAGCTACAGTGTGGAAGCAGGGTTTCCCGACTCACAGGCCAGTTGCTTCCCATTTGTCTGTATGCTTTAGACATGTGTGTGGTGGCGATGGAAAGTGTATCTGCCAACAGATGTTTGTAAACCTTCTGTTTTTGGTGAAAGACACAGCTTTTCTTCATAAGCAACCTCATTTCCTTATTTCTCACTAACTTTTAATTTTGTGGCTCTCAGAGCAAGAATGCTATGTCTAAGGTTACTACTTCAGAGATAGACCCATCATTTTAAGCATTATTTTAAAAACTAATAAATGTATAATCTAGACATCAAACACGTGACTAAGAACAAGTTGTTGCCATGGCAGTCAAGACAGCATTCATGGCACACAAACATCTTAATATAGTTTTTCTCATAAAAAAAGAAAAAGCTGAGAGAGCAGTGAGCTTAAGTAGGGTAGGGGATTGAAAAAATAAAACATACCTCATTGCATATTTTTTACTGTCTTCAACGGCATCATTTAAACTCCAGTCACCATCACAGCAGTCATCATAGGCAATCATACTACTGGCATTGCCTCTGTTTAATTAGGCCTGTATTACTGGGAGCTTTAATAGATGATCCTTAAAACGGCTTATTAATTAGTTATACAGTGCCACAACTTGGTCACTGAAGAGGCATGTGTTGTCTTGTCAAGGGCCCAGAAGAGAATACCACAGACTAGCTGAGCTAAAAGGACTTTCAAATCACCTAGCCCAGATCCTTCAACACATGTGCATGCGCGCACACACACACACACATTGCCTCTTTCTACAAGACATGAAGAGATACCCAATTGTATCACTGACTACCGTGTCTTTTTAGAAGCCCCTCTACACATTCCTCATGATACAGTTCTGAGGAAGATAATAGCAACCTCTGAATACCCCCAATAAATATAGATTTATCTCCTGTTGTTTGCTGTTGCAATCTTTTCTTTGTTTCCCTTGAGAAAAGAAAAAAGAGAGAAGCCACTGATATTCAGAAGTTGTGCTGGCATTCACAACTAGACTATGTTATTTTCTCTGAGACATAAATAATTTCACAGAAATCAAACTCAGCCCAGTCAATGTGGCTTAGTGGTTGAGTATTGACCTATAAACCAGGAGGAAAAAGGTTCAATTCCCGGTCAGGGCACATGCCCAAATTGTGGGCTCAAGTCCCAGTAGGGGGTGCACAGGAGGCAGCTGATCGATGATTCTTTCTCAACATTGGTGTTTCTATCTCTCTATCCCTCTCTCTTCCTCTCTGAAATCAAATAAAATATATTTATTAAAAAATATCAAACTCAGACAAGATCACTCTGAGACCATGATAAAATGAGTCAAAGCGAGGCCACTTCATCATTTTGCCTAAGCGCAGACAAAACCAGGCCACGTACAAGCCACAAAGCACCAAACTTTTCCATCTGGCCCTAAATGAGTGACTGCTGCTTCTGTACTGGATCATAGAATTGCCCCTCCTCCTTTCTGACAGTGCCCGACATGGAGCAAACCCCCACTTCCTTGGGTCCTCCCCCAAATCACCCAACCTGGCTCATCCTAACACCCTGTCGCGGAGATGCCCACAATTCCATGTGGTGTGTGTTCTCCTCGCTGCAATTAGTAATAAAATAACTAGTTCAACTCAAATGCACTCCTGGTGGTTTTTGGCTTGGGGACTTGAACCCCCCCATAGCATGGACTAAATGTTTTAATTATTTTATATGTTTACTTTTCCCCCTATCTCTTCCACTAGACTTTAGGTTTCCGGAGGACAGAGACCATGTCTATTCTATCCTCTTGTATATTCAAAGTACTTGGTATTGATCTGAAATATAATAGATGCTCAGTATTTGCTGAACAAATTAATGAGTATGGATGAAAATTGGGACTGACTTCCTGGATTTCTCACACCTCTCTTATCTATCAAGGAGGCCAGCATTTAGGTGGAAACCTGAAGGGAGGAACTTGGCCTTTCTTAATTGCTAACATTCACTGGAAAATGCATTACTTTTGGTGGTAATGAAAATCTTCTTCCAAAGTTTGGATTTCAACTGTTCCTCAAAACTGCTATGAAGATAGTTGCTAACTCGCCCTTCTATAGTCTATTTCTTTTTAATGATTTATTGTTTTGTTCTCTAATTACAAAAGTGATACCTATCTATTTCAGTGTATGGAATTTGGTATTTTGAAACTTTGGAAAATGTAGACAAATACAAAATCAAGTCATGGTTGATCTGGTCCTAGAATTTCACTAAAATAAATAAATAAATGCACAAAAAGAACTTCAGAATCAGCGCTAAATAGATTCGTCTTCATCACAAAGATTGATTCATGGAACCAAATGAAATTTCCTTTTTCCCCAGGAAATACTTTGGACCTAAAAGGCAGTAGGTTCAGCAGCAGAGTGTTTGATCTGGAGTGGGACTGCCTTGGGTTCAAGTTTCTACCCTGTCACTGTATATTCTGCCTTGATTTCCTCATCTGTAAAACAGTGAAAATGATAATGCCTATCTCATAAAATGACTGTGAGGTTGAAATGGACAAATCCATAAAAAATCCTTAAATAGTGTCTGGACTGCACTACAGGATCAATAATATTAGTCATTACTATGTGGTTTTATTCAAAAGTATTGTTAAAAATATTTTGTGAGGTGAAGGTAATCAGATAAGTTCTCAAGTAGTGGCTTGAGAAGAGGTGGACTCCCTCACCTTCATGCCCCCTTGAAGTTTTTAAAAAATTTGTTTGTTTTTAAAATAAAGGTCATTTGATTTTGGTGTATTATTGAGTAAACAGAGATCCAACCAAGAGTGCCCTTCTTCCTACAAGGTTTTTCAGTAATGCAAAAATTGGTATGTGTTTAAAATCTTGCTTCCTGAGCCTAGTCTTTTATGCACATATCAAATAATGATGGATAGAATTTATTAATATACTAAGAACATTCTGCCTATGTTTTTACTATCATACTCAGAAAGAATCCATTAAACTAATCAATGTATGCTGATGGTTGCCAAGCTACAAAGAAATCCAATATCCAGGTTGTAGTGAAGGGAACGCAGTTTTAGCAATTGACTCATCTTTTATTTCTCTCATTTGTAACCATCCAAACTGTTCCCCAAGTTAATCCTCTTCTGAGGAAATGTCCAAAGAAGTGATAGTTTTTGAGGCTCTGATCTTGCTTCAAAAACCAGAGATAGAGGAAATTTCTCTCTGAAAAAAAAAATAAGAGAAAGAAAAAGGAAAGGTACAGTTAAACACAGCCCTCTAGAAAAAGAGAAGTTGCTATTTTCCACCAACTATTTTGAGATTGTGCAGTTTCCTTATCCTGGTCTTCTTTTGTTTTCTATGCTTAGCTCAGGAGGAGCGTGAGTGTCTGAAATGGGAAGTGGAGATCAGACTTAAAAAAAAAATAGGCTTAGCAATCCAAAAATGTTAACCAGAAGTTATTTTAATGAGTGGCAAATCCTTACATTAGGAAGATTTACAGAGGGACAATGGAAGTTTTGAAGTGCAAGCAAGTTTAATCCAGTGTACATCAGGGAATCTTATGAAATGATCATAAGAATAACTTCTCCATACTTGGGGGATTACTCAAAATTCTCTCTGGAGATTGCTTCCTTTAGATTTGAAATTTTAAAATGGCAATTCCTGACACCAGAAAGAGGAAGAAGCAACATGACAATTTAGTTATTTTGTTTTTATGATAAAAAATAGAAAATGTTCAACTCAATTTATTCAGGTATGAGGGACATACTGTGGTAGGCATTTAGACCAGTGGTTCTCAACCATCCTAATGCCGTGACCCTTTAATACAGTTCCTCATGTTGTGGTGACCTCCAACCATAAAATTATTTTGTTGCTGCTTCATAACTGTAATTTTGCTACTGTTATGAATCGTAATGTAAATATCTGATATGCAGGATGTATTTTCATTGTTACAAATTGAACATAATTAAAGCATAGTGATTAATCACAAAAACAATATGTAATTATATATGTGTTTTCCAATGGTCTTAGGCGACCCCAGTGAAAGGGTCATTCGACCCCCAAAGGGGTCGCGACCCACAGGTTGAGAACCGCTGATTTAGACAGACATGAGCAGAGCAAGGATGATGGCCCAGGTCCAGAAGGTCACCAGGGTAGAAAGCCCCAGGTGCCTAGCAAAGGACAGTTGTAGGGTGGGACCTCGCCTGCAGGGTGACTTTTCCTCCCCTAGCATATTGCTGTCATCAGGTTTGAACCCCCTGACCTTTCCTCCCTAGAGGTAAGATCTAGGCCTCAGTTGTGTTTCAGCTTCAGGTCCAGATAAGCAACACAACCAGATCAGTGACCCCATGGCTGACCTTAGGACCAACTACATTGAATAATGACCCCCCTGCCCTAGGGGCAGCCAATCAATCAGTGGAGACCTAGACCCTAAAAGGACACGCCTGGAAAACTGCTGAATATTCTATTGAGATCTTCCCCTGGGACCTCCCCTAAAATCTCCACCCTTAAAACCCTTAGGATGGAGGACTCAGCATACTCTCCCTTCTGGGAGCATGCCTGAGCCTTTCCCTTTCCCTTTCCCTTTCCCTTTGCCTGAGCCTTTCCCTTTCTCTTTCCCTTTGCCTGAGCCTTTTCCTTTCTCCCACCCCCCCCCCCCCCGCCCTCCATCCCCCCGCCCTACCCCTCAGCAACCAGGCTTGTTACCATTAGCTTCCTCACTCCCAAACTCCAAGGGCCCTTCCTTGGCCTCTATAACTTGTTTCCTAAGCCCATTTCTTCTAGGATTTACTTTTTCCACCTCTGTGATTTTATAAATAAATGTTCTTTTATAGTTGGAGCATTGGCTCTGAATTCTTTCCTGGACAGAACCCAAGAACCAAGGTTGCTGAACCCAGATTCAATATGACCCCACTGGTCTAACAACACCCAGTGCTGTTCCCGCCACCTACAACAATATATTTTATTCAAGAAATATGAACAATTAAAGGAATGAACACATTTTGAAAAAGAAAAGTAAAGGGGATGAAAACTTAATGTTGATAATATGCCAAGTAATTCATTCTTTTGTAGCAGCTTTATTGAGGTATAAATTCACAAGTTTACCAGCTTGAACCATACATTCAATGTTTAAAAATATATTTAGAGTTATGCATCCATCACCATCATTTAATTTTAGAATATTTTCATCATCCCCAAAGGAAACCTTGTACTCATTAGCAGTCACTCCCACTTCCTCATTCCCCTTCATCCCAGGATCCCAGGCCTAATCTGCTTTCTGTCTCTCTAGATGTGTTTATTTTTATTAAAGACTGTCCGGCAATGAGAAGTTTTATCTAACTGTGGTTTTCACTTACATTTCCCTAAAGACCAAGGGGGTTGATATCTTTTCAGGTGTTTATTAACCACTCCTATATTTCCTTTGGATAAATGTTTATTAAACTCCTTTGCCTATTTAAAAAATAAATGTGTTGTCTTTTTGTTGTTGAGTTTAAGAGTTCTTTGCACATTCTGGATAAGTCCCTTATTAGATATGTGATTTGCAAATGTTTTCTCCCATTCTGTGGGTTATCTTTTCACTTAGTAACTTATTCTTTTGTCCACACCTTCTTCCTGGAAACTCCATGTGTTCAATCCAGTTTGAGGCTACATCTGCAGACCTGACTCCCTTCCTTCATCTAACTCCAGCATCTTTACGTGCAGCCCTTCACATTTTTTTCAAGCAGGAAGTCTACTAATTCATTCCCATACCTATTTCCCCCCCTAAAAGAGGTACACAGAAAGTGGTTCTGGTCAGTTTGCCTGCTCTAAACCATAGCTTCCTTCAGAAAATGTAATCTCAGACCAAAGTGTGAAACATTGTCTAAAGGCAACACGCTTCTTTATTTGTAACAAGGAATTTATTCAATTTTCTGCTTGGGAAAGGTTCCAAATATTGGTTCAAAAGTTTTTTAGAAGGCTGAGGGCCCCTTTCTCCTTTTCAAGCTTTAATTTTGAGCTAAGTCATTATTTGAGTGCTTGTAACACTGTTTTCATCAAGAATTTGCAATAATATTTACCATTCTAGAGTAGAAATTTAATTCTATGTATGGTATATATGAGTTAATCCAAAGAAGATTCCTAATTAAACATAATATACTGTAATTATTTATGGTAATTATTAGAATTTATTTTAAGGTTTAAGATTCATTTGCTCCTTTTAGTTCTAAATGTACATATGAATATGTCTCTCTCTTATGACAAGATAGATTTGATTACAGGTTCTTGGTTTAAAAAAAAAAACCTACACCAAAAATTAATTAAGGATATTATAATCATAACATTTAGGAAAGAGGTAAATTACATATGGATCTTTTGTTTTTGTTTTTGTTAATCCTCACCCGAGGATGTTTTTTTTTCATTAATTTTTTAGGGAGAGTAGAAGAGAGAGGGAAAGACAGAAAGGAACATCGATGTGAGAGAAACACATCGACTGGTTGCCTCCTGCATGAACCCTGACCAGGGTCAGGGCAGGGAGGAGCCTGCAACCAAGGTACATGCCCTTGAGCGAAATCAAACCTAGAGACCCTTTGGTCTGCAGATCGACATTCTGTCCACTGAGCCACACCAACTATGGCTGGATCATTTTTTAAATATAATATAATTCAGTCATATTTTGGGCATTTTAAAAAATAAGTTTTTATTGATTTGTGAGAGGAAGGGAGAGAGAGAGAGATAGAAACATCAGTGATGAGAGGGGCCTCCTGCATGCCCTGTACTTGGGATTGAGCCCCAAACCCGGGCATATGCCCAGACCGGAATTGAACTGCCATCTCCTGGTTCATGAGCTGATGCCCAACCACTGAGCCACACTGGCCGGGCTACTTCGGGTATTTTTTAATCTTAAAAATATTTGTTGAAGATGTGCTTAATTGGAGAAAGGACATAAAATTTATATAACTAGATGCCTATTAACCTAGTACTAAAATTAATTATAATAACACAGTATTTATCATCTCGTTTTTGTTCCACAATCCTCAGAGTCATTACAGTGGAGTAAATATTATTTCCTTATTTTATAGGCCATGAAATTAAAACATAGGCTGCAGTCTAAGATGCAGAGGCATGCATATGTTTACACATAGTAATTAAATATAAATACAGATTTCTGTTTTGATTTTAGTCTTTGTAGATATATGTGAATTCCTCAAACTGAAAGAATATGTTATTTTTATGAGGAAAGCCCATGTTCCTCTTTAAACATTGATTTAATCAATAATCATAGTATTAATAGTCTAAATGGATATTCAATGGGGAAAGGGGCCCTATTATGTCCTTACCTTTACAAAGCTAGTAAGCCAGGAAATGTGTAAATAACCACAAAGTACATTGGTGCAATGGGGCACAGGGTAGGGAAGAGGCACTGAACTCAGACTGCATGGGAGAAGCATCATCGAAATTGAGACCTTAAGGATGAATAAGAGTTACCCAGGTGAAGTGTTCAAGCAAAGAGAGCAATATGTGTACAAGCCTAGAGATTAGAGAGACAGAGTCCAGGTAGGGGACTTAACACAGTTCCCTATGACGAACACAAAGGGGAAGCAAATCATGAGTGTTGGGAGATGAGGGCAGAAAAAGAAGCCAAAAGCCTGACCACCAAGCCCACTAAACTGTGTTAAGAAAAGCAATGGGGAGCCACACAGGATCTTAAGCAGAGGAGGGTAACAGGACGATACTTGCAGACTGATAATTATAGTGATAACAACAATACTCATGATTGCAAATATTTATTGTATTGCTAACATGCCAGACAGTATTATAAATGTTTTTTATCATCCACTTTTCAATATATTTTTCAAGTATGATTACTGTAGCTGACAATCAAAGCTACATGTTATGTTATGACTGTCAGAAAATGGAAAGGAAAAACATTTTCATTTACTTAAACAGGGCTTTGTTCCATAATTACCAGGGCAAGGGTAGCTCTATGTAAAATGTGGACCCCAGCTTTAGAGAACATAACCTGACAGAGTAAACAAGATACCTTTTACTTGGAGAACGTAGAATTATTTGGGGAAATGGTTAAACTGCAGAGTAGTTTTGAATAAAAAGTTTGAATTACATTTAATTTATTTCCCCACAGCACAGTTTTGTATTAGCTTAATAATTGTGTGTGTGTGTGTGTGTGTGTGTGTGTGTGTGTGTGTACTGAGGTAAGTGGGAATTTAGTGGAAAGGCTTTTGAAAGAATGTTACAAATGTGGGCCTTGAATTATGGAAATAGAGGTAAAGTTTTTGAAAAGACATAAAACTATCAGGGAGATAGCACATTTATACTGATAGGTTTCTCAAAGGCTTTGCTGAAATTAAGAGCTATACATATAAACTATCATTAAGCTACTTTGCAAGCCCTAGCTGGACATGCTTCTGGAAGATACAAGCACAGGCCATAGAGGTGAAAACTTCTTCAGCAGATCCCTGGCTGCTGGGGATGTGCAAGGATGCTAAAGGAGGGACCACAGGTGCTAGAACCACTGGGAGACGTCAGGGGCCATAAGGTGTTGGCTGTTTACCAAAGACCGTGGAACTATTTCAGTATTTTATTACCAATCACTATGACCTTACCAATAGATATTGGCTTAATTTTAGCTGTACGTATTTCTATTTTTAGTCTGAATAGGAAGAGCTATATAAAGATGGCAAGATGGTTGGCATCTGTATAAGGTACAGGAATAACATGCTCAGAAAACACTGAATTGGAAAACAATGTAAATTTAACATCCCTCAAATAGCCATATGTTCCAAAGAAAATGAGTCAGAACCTCAAGATAGAACATAAGCAAAACCCAACTTTTAAATGTGTTACATTCATCATAATGGAGATAGATTGTGCTCAACATTGGGGGAACCATAGTTTTGGCTCTTCACTGAATAAGAACAGAATTGTTAGAATGAACTCCCATTTTCAAAAAAATATTGGAACAGATAGTTGAACTCTTAGAATACACAAGAGCATCGAGAACAAAAATAACATTCTCCTTTAATAAGGAATCTTCCTTGTCAAAGTCTATGACGGGAGGTGATAGGGTGGAAGCTGGAAAGTGAGGATCTTTCAAGTTTACCACTCGCTGCTGGATGATCTCTGATAAATTAACATATTAGAATACTAGTTTAATCACTTTAGCAGAGATCAAAATAACAGTGGCTTAAATAAAATACATTGCTTTATTTCTCTTGCATTTAGAAGTCCAAGCTGGTAGGCAGTCTGTGCTGGCAGGCAGCTTCAGTGATCACCTGATGACTTGTGTTTTGCTGTGCCATGAGGTATTGTCTTATCTGCATTGTAAAAGTTGACTCAACACTACACCTATGTTCCTGCCTGCTGGGAATGGGGAAAATATAGGGCAGTGGAAGGCACTCCTTTCAAAGGCATGACTTATAAGTTGCACATATCAATTTTAGGTACATTCCATTGATGATTACTGAATCACTTGGCCATACTTAGCTGCAAGGGAAGCTGAAAATTGTAGCCTTGAGGTAGCCAGCCATGCACTCAGCTAAAAACAATGGAAGTTCTAGCATAAAAGGGAAACATGGATATTGGGGAAAATTAGCAGAACCTGCCACTTGTAACTACACTGAGCCTCAGTTTCACTTTTGTGAAATGTGGAGAATTGTATTAAATGATCAGTGTGTAGTAAACACCTAGCCTGGTGCCGGCACATGTTAAGTGCTCAACAGTAATTAGTTTCGGCCCTCCCTGTCTTCATTGTAGTGGTGGCCCGGGTAGTTCATAGGATTCTTGTTTATAGAAAACCCAGCTAGGTAACAATGCAGACCTGTATAAGAAATAGTCATGTGGTGCCAGTCCAGTTACTGCTCTTCATCCTGTGCCACAACCATGAAGATGTATTCACAAGTTTTACTATTAAATAGTATCTTCCTTGAGCCCTTGGTTCTCTTTCTATTTTAATGAAATGAGCTTAATGACATAAAGAAAGCATCGTAGGAAATGTGAAGGGTCCCTTTGGGCTCTAAGCTCTGAGCAAGAGCCGAATACAAATCCTACATTACTGCCCTTCAGCTATTTCTCCTCCAGTCTACTTTCCTAAGATATATTTAAAGGAGCTAGGCTCTACTGGTGCCATCATCCTTTCTCTTCTACCCAAATCAAGGTCCTAGATTCCTGATACATTTTCTTTATAATTATTTCTCCACTCTTCCTAACAGCCTCAATATACCAGTCTTAAAGATTCTGTCATCTCTCATTCCTTAAAGGAGAATGACTACTCCCTTCCTAATGTTGTCTCCTTTATTTTTATAGTGTGTAGACTACAAGATGGCCCCCAATAATCCTTACCAAATGGCATTCAGTCTCTTGTTTACTGTCACATTCAGTCAAGGGCTGATCCATGAGATCCACAGAGGGTAAAGGTAATGGTGAGTGACATCAAGACTATGTCATAAAGGTCACTGAAGTGTTTGCTTTGCTTCTTTTTGGATTCCTTGTTCTGGGGGACACAAGCCACCATGTCATA
This sequence comes from Myotis yumanensis, assembly GCF_028538775.1. Taxonomy (NCBI): domain Eukaryota; kingdom Metazoa; phylum Chordata; class Mammalia; order Chiroptera; family Vespertilionidae; genus Myotis; species Myotis yumanensis. Next base: position 146,098,547 of record NW_027223752.1, read on the forward strand.
AAGACATGCAGAAGCCTATTGGGAAAAGCTCATGTGGCAACAGCCAGCAACAATTTGCCACGCCTGTGAGTGAGCCTACTGAGAAACAGAGCCTCCAATCCCTACTCTTCAGATGACTACAGCCCCCACTGACACCTGACTCTGACCTTGTGAACCACTAAGCCAAGCTATTTCTGAATTTATGATCTATGTTTTATTTGTTATTGTTGTCTTTCTTTTTTTTCTTTTGTGAATTTATGATCTATATACACTGTAAGGCCCAATAAGTGTTGGTTTAAACCACTATGTTTTGGGGTCATTTGTTATACAGCAATAGACCTACATATTTTGGGGAATTGTAATGCATTTCTCTTCTCAGATCTTTTCTCACTGTATTTGTCATGCATTTTCTTGAGTGAATCATTACGACTCTTCAGTCAGAGTGAGTGGAGTGCAAAGCAGTTCTCAACTGACCGATGATACACACTGATGTATTGTAAATCACCTGTTAATACTATTACATTGCTTTAGCTTAGTAATTATTTCTTTTAAAATATAAATTAGAGTGAATTAAAAGTTATTCATATAATTCTCTTATTTAATTCATCCCAATTTGCTTTTATAAATGGGCGGGAAAGGACCCTTGGTACAGGCTGCAGACAGAAGTCCTCTTGAGCTGTGTCCTACCTCGTCAACAAGAACAGCTGTAGGTGCATCATTAATAGTTTAAGGATAAAAAGTTTATGTCCATGTTTTACTTCCTCACACCTCCATCTCCCTCCCACCCCCCCAAAATCTCAGTATATATCTGGGAGTGTAACACTTATGAAAGTTATATATGCCAAGATAGATAGATAGATAGATAGATAGATAGATAGATAGATAATAGATAGATGGTGATGATGATGATAGATAGATAGATAGATAGATAATAGATAGATGATGATGATAGATAGATAGATAATAGATAGATAGATAGATAGATAGATAGATAGATAGATAGATAGATACAGACATATAGGTGATTGAGAACCCATTCTCAGAACAGATGGATTAAATTTTGCATACAAAATGTACTTTCTCCTGTATGCCTTTTATCTTTTCCATCCATAGTGAGTCATCATGCATGGACAGTATGTATATAAGATCAGTAAACCAGACTGCAGACATCCTAGTAATATCATAAGCATCAGTTATAGAGTTGAAACAATCATTTGATGACACATGTTATTAACACAGTCAAATAATCAGTTTGGTCATGATAGTTTTACACGCAGCTCTGATTGCACAATGCAATGGCCTATATCTGAACTTCTAAAAATTCTTTTTCTTTCTTTTACTTTTCTTCCTAACATCCTCTTTATCCCCCCCCCCCCCAAAATTATTATTATCATTATTTTTTTAATTTCCTTCTAGCTGTAGCCTTCTGGAATTCTAATGAAATGATACTATTAAGACCACTGAAGTTAAGTGTTTAAACTCAGTTGTGGAAATGTGCATGTCTTTGCTGCTTAAATCCTCTCTAATTTCTTCACATTTAAGAAAATCTCTACAATGACTCATTTTTGCTGTCCAAATCACAAACATGTATCTAGGCCTGCTTAGGTTGCAAAGTCTTACACTGGCGGCCCCTGTCACTACTCTGTGTCTGCAGTGGCCACTTTCCCACAGCAAGCCCCCTTACTCCCCCGCTTCCACCGTATTTCACATCCGGAATAGGGTCTTCATGGTCTTAGACCAAACTTCTATCCTTTAGGATCAAATTAACTGTTATCACCTTAATAAAACTTTACTAGAGCAAATAGACTCTAGTTATGGTGTCCCTGTGTTCTTAGTTGCAAACAACAGCTTTTGCAGTAGTTTTAAAATGCATTAAATAGCCTTAGAGGTTTAGAGAAGACCTGAGGAGAGTCAGAGTTGAGCTGGAATAATCTACATTGTATGGGTGGCTTTTCCAGGGAAGATAGCAATCCCTACCAGCGTTCCCACCGAATGTCACAGCTTGCACGGCATGCTGGGGACCCTGGCAGAATGGCTTCACTCTGCACTTGCTTGTTGCTGTTACCTCCTTCAGAATTTAAGGTGTGGGCCTGTGGGTGTGTGTGATGTCTGGAGCCTAGGTCAAATCCTGAACCTCATGTCAAGGGAGGCTGGGAGAATGAATCCAGGTTTCTAGTCATGAAGGAAGAACTTTTCATGGAGGAAAAGTGTGTTTCAAAAGATTCTGGGCAGCGAAAGACATGAAGCCTGCCCTCTATAGTCAGTAACTCTTAAAACCATGTGTGCTGTTTTATTCAACTTGAGTAAACTTATGAATATTAACTTATTTAGCAACCATGATATTAAACAGAAACTGTTAGCAAAATTGTGGCTTTTAACCTCTCACTTAACCTGTTAGCCTCGTTTTCTTCAATCCCAGGCCCTTTCTTTTTTTTCTTTTTTTTTTTCTTTTATTTTATTTTTAATAAATCTTTATTGTTCAGATTATTACATTTGTTCCTCTTTTTTCCCCCCATAACTCCCCTCCTTCCAGCTCCCACCCCACCCTCCACCCTCACTCCCCACCCACTGAGTTCATCCATAGGTGCATGATTTTTGTCCAGTCACTTCCCGAATCTCCCACACCCCTTTTCCCCCAAGAATAGTCAGTCCATTCCCTTTCTATGTCCCTGATTCATTATAGTCACCAGTTCATTCTGTACATCAGGTTATTTATTCACTTGATTCTTAGATTCATTTTTTGATAGATGCATATTTGTTGTTCATAATTTGTATCTTTACCTTTTTCTTCTTCTTCCTCTTCTTAAAGGATACCTTTCAGCATTTCATATAATACTGGTTTGGCGGTGATGAACTCCTTTAGTTTTTCCTTATCGGTGAAGCTCTTTATCTGACCTTCAATTCTGAATGATAGCTTTGCTGGATAAAGTAATCTTGGTTGTAGGTTCTTGGTATTCATCACTTTGAATATTTCTTGCCATTCCCTTCTGGCCTGCAAAGTTTCTGTTGAGAAATCAGCTGACAGTCGTATGGGTATTCCCTTGTAGGTAATTGAGCCTCTTTCTCTTGCTGCTTTTAAGATTTTCTCTTTGTCTTTTGCTCTTGGCATTTTAATGATGATGTGTCTTGGTGTGGTCCTCTTTGGATTCCTTTTGTTTGGGGTTCTCTGCGCTTCTTGGACCTGTAAGTCCATTTCTTTCTCCAGGTGGGGGAAGTTTTCTGCCATTATTTCTTGAAATAGGTTTTCAATATCTTGCTGTCTCTCATCTTCTGGCACTCCAATGACTCTGATATTAGTCCGCTTAAAGCTGTCCCAGAGGTTCCTTACACTATCTTCACACTTTCGGATTCTTTTTTCATTTTGCTTTTCCAATTGGGTGTTTTTTGTCAAATCTTTGGTTTGATTCTTGTGCTCCTCTGGTCTGCTATTGGGTATAATATTCTTTATTTCAGTCCGTGTATGCTTACTTTCTAATTTCTTTATCGTAGCATCGAGGGTCTCATTAGTTTTCGTGAGGCTCTGCACAAATTTATGGCAAGCCCTCAAAATTGCGATTCTTAGCTCCATATCCTCCATTTCTGTCATGTTTTTTTGTCTCCGCATCTTTTATGCTTTCTTGGTGCACCCCTTTGTGGTCTCTGTGCGCAGTCTTGTTCTAGCCAAGCCTTAATTGTTGTAGTTAACACTAGAGGGATTTGACCACCAGGCCGACTGGCTGTGGAAATCCAACTGTATTTTATTTGCTGCTAAAATTTACTTTTGATAGCTGTGGTCCCAAATACTGTAGCACACATCTGAGGATATTTTTCTTCTTCTTGAAAAGGGAGAGACAGAGAGAGAAACATCAATGCTCCCCAACCAGGGCTGGGGATCCTGCAACCAAGATGCACTAGTGCCCTAGACCAGAATCAAATTCAGGGCCCTCCAGCCTGCAGGCCGATGCTCTATCCATTGAGCCAAACTCCCCTTTCTTTCTATATATGTTTTCTGTGTTTCATTTGAGAAACTTACTCTTATCTAATCACCTTATCTTTTTTGGAATTGTGGCTGGGTGGATAGAAGGGCACCTCTTTTTTAAAAAAAATATTTTTATTGATTTCAGAGAGGAAGGGAGAGGGAGAGAGAGATAGAAACATCAATGATGAGAGATAATCATTGATCGGCTGCCCACTGCACATCCCCCACCAAGATCAAGCCCACAACCCAGGTATATGCCCTGACTGGGAATCCAATCGTGACCTCCTGGATAATAGGTGGACACTCAATCACTGAGCCATGTCGGTCAGGCCAGAGGGCACCTCTGGAGATCTCCAAGTCTGTTATGGATTTGCTACTCACTCCTTGAGCCCAGTTCTGGTATTTCTATTCAGGCATTTGTATTGAAATGGTCTAAGAAACTGTATTTTGGGGGAAGGCTGTTATAACTTTTAATTTAATTATTAAATTTTAATAAAGTTAATTACATTTATACTGTAAGTTTTTAAAGGCTTTTTGCATCTTTCCTCCTATGGCATAAAGCCATATAATTTTAAGTTTTGAAAGGAATTGTATGCCCTGGCTGGTTGAGCATAGTCCCAATGCATCAAGGTTGCAGGTTCGATCCCCGATCAGGGCATATACAAGAATCAATTATTGTGTAGATAGGTGGAACAACTACTCAATCTCTCTCTCTCTCTCTCTATCTCTCTCTCTATCTCATCCTTTCTCTCTCTAAAATTAATCAATAAAAATTTGAAAGAATCATAATGATCACTGAACACATTTTACAGATGAAGCAATTAAGGGAAGGAAGATGTAAAGATTTGTTCAAAGGCAATCATTTAGTTTTGAAGTTGAGAGTAGAATCCATAGCTCTTGATTCTAGCTTATTTAGTAAATTGTAAGATTCATATGCCAAATATAAGAGATGCTAGATTTTCATGGGTATGATAGAGAAATGGGTAGGAGTCAGCAAAATAAATAAATAAATAAATAAATAAATAAAATTAATTAATTAATTAATTAAGAGACATTAAATACAGGGTGTTCCAAAAAATGTATACATACTTTAAAGGCAGTGTACATTTCAATTTTAAAATGTAATAGAATCTATAGCTATTGGCTGTTAGTGTATACATATTTTGGGGGGGGGACACCCTAATATTTGTAAATACAATATTTCCAAAACAAATCAGGTTCATTGGCATTCAAAACTTCCTCAAGTTGCTAAGCTTTTTCATAGATCACCTTCTAAAATGTTTGGAAGAAAGTGTCTTGGGTACCCTCACATAAAGGTGAAAATATGTGTACAAAGATGCATTCTGTGACATTGCTTGACTAGTGGTGAAGTTTAAACAATCCAAATATCATTAAAATATATTATCACACATCCATTCTTTGAAATTCTTTTGTAGAAACTGAAGTAATGAGGTTGAGCTATATATTGTGACATCAAAAATTTTCAGTATATACTAGTAAAGGAAAAAAGCATAGATCAAAGAAAAGATGCACAGCATAATATAAAAATTTTTATACACACATATGCATAGGAAATATATAATGTATATGTTTATAAAAATTCTAGAACAATTTTAATAAATGGTTAACAGTGTTTACCTCTGGAGTGAGAGATGCGGAAATGAGATGAAAGGAAATTTCACTTTTATTTTTATGTTTGCATTGCTTTAATATTTTACAAAATACATTTAAAAAATAAAAAGTGACTTTGAAGTAATTTAATATCTATTTCCCATCTTTCCCTGTTCTTAAGTCTTGGCAAAACACTTATATAATGGCTGGGCATTTTTACACTTTAGTCATGAAGGGTGACTAAATGGCCTTCGGCCCATATAGAGGGAGAGGGGTGTGAAGTGCCTCCTCGCACCCTGTATGTCTCTAGGAGGCGTAACTGTGTTGTTATGTTTACTTATTTGAAGATATTTAACTACTATGTCAATGTTTGAAGATTGTGGATATTTAAAATGTTGGCATACAGACAACTGAATTATGTGAGAACCACCCATGGCAACAGATTACTAAATTGACTGCACGGTTACTTAATGTGAGAGCCAGACTGTGTGTGCTGTGGTGTGTTTTAATGTTCCTACTTTATAAACAGGGGCTGTTTTAGTCCATTATGGCTGCTGTAACAAAATACCACCGACCAGGAAGCTTATAAACCACAGGAATTTATCTGTCACAGTTCTGGAGGCTGGAAGTCCAAGGTCTGGGTGCCAGCATGGTTGGGTTTGGTGGAAGCCCTCTCCTGGGTTGCAGACATCTCCTTGTGATCTCACCTGGTGGGAGGGGCTAGAGACCTATTCCATTCATGAGGGCCCCACCCCTGTGACGTAAGCACTTCTCAAAGACCCCACCTCTTCATCTTTGAAGGTTAGGATTTCAACACATGAATTTGGGGAAGACACAAACATTCAAATCATAGCAGGGGCTGTAGACTATATTTCGATTTCTCCTTTGCAAGGAGCAGCCCTAGTTATTATTAGTAGACCTGATCATCCATCACATTGGTTAAGGCAACCAGAAGCAGGCAACAGAGCACAAAATGTTTCTGGTATACCCACACTCTTTTTTCAATATAATACAAGTCTGTGAGCAGAATTCAGGGAGCACATGAGGTTTTCAGGCTCCTGCCTTTCATGCTAGAATGATTCAAAATTGTGTATGGGAATGATTATTCTGTTCAAATTATGTCATCTGAACCTCCCAGTGAATAACAGCCCTAACTTTAATTCCTTACTCTCATTAAATCACTAAAAAGAAAACTGCCATCACCTAAGCAGGAACTTGAACCATAATCTAATCACTGTTGGGCTAGTCATCAAAAGGATCTGAACATTTTCTAAGCCTAAATTTAGGAGTCAATGATTACACATTATTTCCCAGCCTTTTCTCCATTCTTTGTCCTATTTTTTCTTTTTTTTTCCTACAAAAAGCAAAAAAACTACTGGTTATTTGATCTAGTTATCACAAATTAATTTAGATTTCCTGGAATTAAGAGACCTTTAGATAATAGGATTTTCAGTGATACTGATGACTACAATTTCAGAAGAACCATAAGATTTAAATAATTAAGAGGAGCTTTCACTGCTGCCTGGAAATTTCACTTCCAGTCAGTGACATGTCAGCAGTGTGGTAAATGTACCCGAGAAAGAATATTGAATTGTTTGCATAAAGTGGTGGCCTTTATTTATTTATTTTGTTCACTTAAAATTGTCAATTTAGTAGACTAAATAGCAATCAATCCACAATACTTCTCAAGATTTTTGTCTTTATTACTTATATTTCAATTTTACTTGATAAAATTCAGAAAATATTTATTGAGAGTCTGCTATGTTTGAGGCCCTTTTCAGAATCCTTTTTTCACAATATATTATATATTTAAACTTGGTTGGTCCTATATATGTTTAAGCTGGAACACATTCTTACATGCTTTTGGCATAATTATACTCAATAAATGTTTGCTGAACAGAATGTCAAATTATTTTTATATCATTATGATTATACAAAAAGTTTAAGTAATTACATCATAAATTTAAAAAGCATTTCACTAGTCCAGCTCTTCAAAAATCCCTTTCATCTGGTATAAATAATCTGTTTTTAGTAAGCTTCTGCTTTCTTTCACTTAGGCTGTTTTCAAGGTTCACTCATGTAAAATGTGTCAGTGCCTCATTCTTTTTATGGCTAAGTAATATTTCATTGCGTAGATATATCACATATTTGTTTATTCATTCATCAGTTGAAAGGTAGCCTGTTTGTTTCCACTTTTTGGCTGTTATGAATAATGCTACTATGAACACTGATGTATGAGTTTTTGTGTGGACATTGTTTCAATATCTCCTGGTTATATACCTATGAGTAGAATTGCTGGATCATAGAGAAACTGCCAAATTGTTTTACAAAGTATCTGTGTCATTTCAAAATCCCACAGCAATGTCCAAGGCTTTTAATTTCTCTCCATTTTCATCAGCACTTGGCTATTGTCTGTCTTTTTTTTATTATAGACATTCTATTGGGTGTGAAGTATATCTCACTGTGAGTTTTGATTTGCATTTCCCTAATGACTAATGATGTTGACTATCTTCTCATGTGCTTATTGGCTATTTGTATATCTTCTTTGGAGAAATGTTAATTCAAATTATTTGTCCATTTTATAAGTTGGGTTGTCTTTTTATTGTTTAACTGTAAGATTTCTTTATAAATTCTTTACATATTTCAAAGTCCCTTAACATAAATATAATTTTTAAATATAGTCTCTCAATGTTCAGTTTGTCTTTTCACTTCAGTGTCCTTTGAAGCACCAAGTTTTAATTTTAGTTAAGTCCAACTTATCTACTTTTTTTTTTCTTGTCATTTGTGCTTTTGGTGTCACACCTAAGAAATCGTCGCCTAATTCATGGGCACTGAGATTTCTGTCTCTAATTTCTTCTAAGGATTCGATAGTTTTAGCTCATTTTGAGTTAGTTTTTGTATAAATTGTGAAGTGGGGGTCTACGTCATTCTTTTGTATGCAGATATATAGTTGCCCCAGCACCATTTGTTAAGAAGACTTTTCTTTCCCCCCACTGAATTGTCTCAGCACCCTGTCAAAGTCAACTGATCATAACCATATGGATTAATTTCTGGGCTCTCAATTCTATCCCACTGACCTATATGTTTAGCTTTATGCCAGTATCACATGGTCTTGATGACTGTAGCTTTGTAGTAAGTTTTGAAATTGGGAAGTATGAGTTCTCCATACTTCTTTTTCAATATTGTTTTTCATATTAGGTTTATATAAAAATGATTCTTTAATGGCTGAAAAAATGGATAAATGTTTGCATTTTTAAAAGTTTTATTTTGGGGGGAGGTGAGGAGGTTGGGAATTTTAGTATCTTTAAAGGGATGGTAGCCCTAACCGGTTTGGCTCAGTGGATAGAGCGTCAGCCTGTGGACTGAAGGGTCCCAGGTTTGATTCTGGTCAAGGGCATGTACTTTGGCTGTGGGCACATCCCCAGTAGAGGGCGTGCAGGGGGCAGCTGATCGATGTTTCTCTCTCATTGATGTTTCTGACTCTCTATCCCTCTCCCTTCCTCTCTATAAAAAATCAATAAAATAAAATAAAAATAAAAATAAAGGGATGGTAACTAAGAGAAAGTGGTATTTAGATAAATGTACCTTCAAAAAAAAACATAACAGGATTGGTCCTGTTTTAAAATATATTTTTATTGATTTCAGAGAGCAAAAGAGAGATAGAAACATCAATGATGAGAGAGAATCATTGATCAGCTGCCTCCTGCACGGCCCCCACTGGGGATTGAGCCTGCATGTGTCCTGACCAGGAATCAAACCGTGACCTCCTGGTTCATAGGTTGATGCTCAACCACTGAGTCACACTGGCTGGGCTGGTCTTCTTTTATAAAGATGTCTTAGGTTTCTGCTGTCTGGGCTGCAGGACAGAATCTGCTTCTGAATTTTCTATAATTGGCACTATGCTGGGAGCATAGCAGGTACTCAATAAATATTCATACATTAAATACCTGTCCTTTTAAAAAAATATGTTTTAGAGAGAGGGGAAGGGTTAGGGATAGAAAGATAGAAAACATTGATGAGAGAGAAACTTCATTGAATCCTGCCCCCTACTGGGGATTAAGCCTGCAACCCAGGCATCTGCCCTGACAGGAAATCAAACCAGTGACCTCTTAGTCCCTGGGTGGATGCTCAACCACTGGCCCACACTGGCCAGGCCATTCTTTTTGTTTAATTTGTTTTAAAAAATATATTTTATTGATTCTTTACAGAGATGAAGGGAGAGGGATAGAGAGTTAGAAACATTGATGAGAGAGATGAGAGAGAAACATCAATCAGCTGCCTCCTGCACACCCCCCACCGGGGATGTGCCCGAAACCAAGGTACATGCCCTTGACTGGAATCGAACCTGGGACCTTTCAGTCTGCAGGCCCGACGCTCTATCCACTGAGCCAAACCAGTCAGGGTCATCCCTTTTATTTTAAACATTGGTTGTCTTGCCCATACTGTTTGGTTGATGACTGCTGAATTTCCTGTTTTTCTAGCCTATTCAGTAACTCTGCAACTTTGGTTTAGAATCCTATTTTTCTAAACTTCTGCCAAATTTCTGCACACCACCAAAATATGCTGGACAGATGATTTTCCAGAATGGAATCATTAGTAACTCCTTTCAGATGGAGCATGAAAGAATCGGATTTCCTCTCTTGCGCTTTCTCATTCTAATCTCTTTGCGATCACGTGTAAAGCCTTGTCTTCTTTTAGACTCCAAGGGCAGGGGACAACTCCCATGTCCAAGGCTGGGGACACATTGCTTTGAGTTTCCGGAATGATCATTTCCCCCAGGAAGACTCTTCAGATTACGATATAGGATGGGCACTGATTGGCATAGTGAATGTGCAGTTTTCCATGGTCCACGTCCCCCACACAATCTAAAAGCTCGGGAAGCCTTCATGTATGTTAAAGTTTTGAATCTTCACATTTCTGTGTATATCTGTCTGTTACCCATTTGTTACATCAGACCTAGTCTGTCCTCTGTGCCTCTAATGCTAATTTTTTTCTGTGATGACTCCAACCTGTTAAAATGCCTTCTTGCTTTAGATTTTAAATATTAATAGTTTCTTTATCTCCCTCCAGGCTCCTGTTATGCTAGCTCTGCTGGGCACACAATGGATACTCAGTAAATATTATTTGAGGATTGTTTTATTAATTGTCTGGTCTTCTGTTTCAGAACACCAGGTACAGAAAGACTAAAGGAAGAGTTCAGTTTCAGTGCTTAATCAGAGAGCAATAGATACCCCCAAAAAAGTAGTGATGAAATCTAATTTTCCTTTTCTAGTGAGCCAAGGGAGCTAACAAGCTCCCAATAGGGTAATCACCAGAAGTTGAAATGACAGTTGTTTTATCTTCTGAGTGGACTTACCTAACAGGTTGGAGTGACCTACACAAGGGGCTACCTGTGGGATCCTGCTAGTCACACCCCACCCCTCATGGCAAATTAGAAGCCCTGGTTAGGATCAGGAGACTGGGATTCATCATTCTGGCCCCCCTACCACTGTCTGAGAAACCTTGGGAACTCATTTTCCATTAATTCATTCAGTAAATAGCAGTTACCTCCAACTATGTGTGCCAGGCACTGTGCTAGGAGATGTAACTATAATAGGGGTCAAGACAAAAATCTTTTTATTCGTGGAATTGACATTTCAGCTGAAGGGTGGAGAAAGGTGTATACCATAACCTACAGCAATTTCTCCATCTCTAACATGGTGCTAAGATAAGACCTGCTAATTTAGCATTTGATCGCTGCTCAGAATGTCGCAAAAGCTGCTCGATTCTCTATAGCCGATACATGGTTGATATATGAATAGTCTGGCTTTCCCTTATAAGTAAGGTGCAATTAATGCAGTTGGGTAGAACTGTGTTACCCGGCCTTGGCGTGCAGCATGACCCCCTCTACATTGCCAAGGACATAAGGTTACAGCCGCGCCTATTTTCAAAAGGCCGGAGGTCCTTTAGACACTTGGTATTTCTAAAGGCCGTTTGAAAGGCCGGCTTCCTCCCAAGTCATATATATATATATATATATATATATATATATATATATATATATATGCCAGTCACATAGATTAGGGGGTGCAAAAGTTTCGGTTTAGCAGGGCAGCAAGGTGCTAGAGACAATGGGTGGTGTCACAGGACTTTAGCATTCCCATCCTAACAACGGAAACGAAGACAGCAGTGGCAAATGGGAACGGTGGGTCAGGCAGGTTTTTAAGGCAGCGCTGCGACCTCCATCCGGCGCCCGAAAGCTTCCTTCGAAACTCAAGCTTGCAAAGCGTTCTAGCTCGTCCCAAGCAGCGCCCAACCTGCCACAGCCCCTGCAGCTGCGCGCAGGGGCGCGGCGCGGACACCTGTGGCTGAGGAACAGGAAGCGGCCGGGGCCAGGAATTCCGTGACTGCGCAGGCGCGCGAGCCTCCGCGCTCTCCCCGGGGCGCCCCGCCCGCGCGCCGTCGCTAGCGCCTGGGTCCCAGTCCTAGACAACGCCCGAAGGGGGCGGGGCTTTGGAGGGGCGGGGCTTGAGCGGGGGCGGGGCGAGCCCGCGCGGCTGAATGGGCGCCCTGACCAGCCGCACATTCCAGCGGGCCCACGTGACGCGGCCGCGCGGCCTGAGGTAAACAACCGCGGCCCCGCCTCCCCGCCCCTCCGCGCGCCCTGCACGGCTCTTCGCGGGCGGGACGCGCTCCTGCGGGGCGGGCGGCTTCCTCCGAGTCCCCAGCGGCCGCCCGGGCCGGAGCAGCGGCAGCGGGCGCGGCGCCCCGAGTCTGCTGGCCCAGCACACCGGCAGGGGTCGGGCGCGCGTTCCCTCCCCGCCCCCACCGCGCGCTGTGGCGCAGCAGGAATTTGGCGGGGACCCGGTCGCTATTTGCGGCTCTTCGCGCGCGGGCGTCCGGCGGCTCTTGGATAATTTCTATTCTAGGGGCACTGGGTCATCGCGCCCGACCGGCCCCCTCCCCCGGGCCTGGAGGGTGTGTCCCCCGCACCCGGGCTCGCCGCGCCTATAAGGGGCCGCGCGGCGGGCAGGGACATGCAGCTCTACAGCAGCGTCTGCACCCACTACCCAGCCGGGGGCCCGGGTCCCACGGCCGCGCCCGCTCCGCCGCCCGCCGCCCCCTTCAGGGTCTCCGTGCAGCCCCCGGGGCCCGCCAGCGGCGCGCCCGAGCCCGAGACCGGTGAGTGCCAGCCCGCCGCGGCCGCCGCGCCCCGGGAAGCCGCCGCCGCCCCCGCCGCCAAGATGCCCGCCTTCTCCTGCTTCGAAATGGTGTCCGGGCCCGCCGCGCCCTCCTCCTCTGCCGCCGCCGCCGCCGGCCCGCCCGGCGGGTCCTGCAAGCCGCCGCTGCCGCCGCACTACACGTCCACGGCGCAGATCACCGTGCGGGCCCTGGGCGCCGACCGGCTCCTGCTGCACGGGCCCGAGTCCGCCGCCGCGGCGCCCGCCCAGCGCGGCCGCTGCCTCCTGCTGGCGCCCGCGCCCGGCGCCCCGGTCCCGCCGCGCCGGGGCTCCTCGGCCTGGCTCCTGGAGGAGCTGCTGCGGCCCGACGGCCCCGAGCCCGCGGGCCTGGACGCCGCCCGGGAGGGCCCCGACCGCAACTTCCGACTGAGCGAGCACCGCCAGGCCCTGGCCGCCGCCAAGCACCGCGGCCCCGCGCCGCTCCCGGGGAGCCCGGAGCCCAGCGCCGGCCCGTGGGGCGAGGAGCGCCCGGCGGAGAGGGGCCTCCGGGGCTGGGAGAGGGCCGGCGAGCGCAGCGACCCTCCCAGCGCGGACGAGGCGCGGCGGCCCGGCCCCGAGCCCGAGACACCCGCGGCCCGGAGCGGCGAGGCGGCCCAGCACGGCGCCGCCGAGGCGGCCCTCGCCCCCCGATCGGATGCCCGGGACGAGAAACTGGCCCTGTACCTGGCGGAGGTGGAGAGGCAGGACAAGTACCTGCGGCAGAGGAATAAGTACCGGTTTCACATCATCCCCGACGGCAACTGCCTCTACCGAGCGGTCAGCAAGACCATGTACGGGCACCAGAGCCTGCACCCGGAGCTGCGGGAGCAGACGGTGCACTACATCGCCGACCACCTGGACCACTTCAGCCCCCTGATCGAGGGCGACGTGGGGGAGTTCATCATCGCCGCCGCGCAGGACGGGGCCTGGGCCGGGTACCCGGAGCTGCTGGCCATGGGGCAGATGCTGAATGTGAACATCCACTTAACGACTGGCGGGAGGTTGGAGAGCCCCACCGTGTCCACGATGATTCACTACCTGGGCCCGGAGGATGCTCGACGGCCTAGTATTTGGCTCAGTTGGCTCAGTAATGGACATTATGATGCCGTGTTTGATCACTCCTATCCCAACCCGGAGTATGACAGCTGGTGCAGACAGACTCAAGTGCAAAGGAAACGCGACGAAGAACTTGCCAAATCCATGGCCATCTCCCTCTCCAAAATGTATATTGAACAAAATGCATGCTCTTGAAGTGTCTGAAAACCTACACCCTGGGAAAGTGCATTTACATAATTTGTGTTTGGAGAATTATACGAACTCTCATCAGGGTAATAGCACTTTTAAAATTAATAGTAGATGACTGTAGGTGTAATGCCTTAAGCTTTTTTTTTAATTTTGAATGTTTTCTCAGAGCTGAAGGTTGCTGGGCACCAAACGATGCTTCATGATAGCTTTGTATGATCCTACTGCTATTTATAATTTGCTGTATAAAGTCAGCACTACTTAATTTGCAAGCTAATTTCTCACAGTGTATATATTTGTTCATTCCTGGTAATCTATTTTCTATAAAAAGGTATTTTTGCACAACATTTTAAAAAAATTGGTGTAACTTCATCTATGACGTGTTCCATTTTGACAGCTTTCCGGCATAAATCCAGAAAAAAGTGCTTTATAGGAAGCTTATTTGAATCAAGTTTGTGATTTAGTAGTTGTTTTATGTTGATGAATTTGAATTTTCCAATTCTTAGATACTTTTTCAAATGGAGATTGATACATTCATGTTATCAGATAATTGGCCCATTCCATTTTGATGAAACATTATTGAAATCATTATTTTTCTAGAAATGGTCAACCTTTTAAAGAGAAGTAATATGTAAGGGGAGATTGTGGGAAGATTTTTTTTTTTTTTTTTGAGTGCCAGCTCTTAACTTGAATGAAAGTCTGATATTTGCTGATGGCCGAGTGGTTAATTATTCTGGTTAATGTTTAGAGTAGATTGGTGCTCTCATTCGTCTTTATTTATATTTGTCATTTTGTTGTAAAAGAATTTTAACATGGTGTAAAACTTTGTGATAAAGCCTCCTGCTTTATAAAATAGCTTCTTGGATTCAACTGAGATTTGAAAACGAATAGGATGGATGCCTCGAACCAACCTTTGCAGGTATTTTATAGCAGGAAAGGAGACTATTGTCTTAATATTCTAAATATTAAGTCCTTTTAAATTCTTCCAAAAGGAAAAATAGGATTGCCCTGTATTATGTACAAATAAAAATGTCTGTAAACAGCTTGTACGGTTTGCTGGGTCAAACAATGTTCCCAACCTAAAATCTATCTCATTTCCACTTAACTACTGTTAGTCATATTTATTAAGTAACGCAGTTTGTACTTTTTTATTTTGTAACATTTTGTGATTTTTTTGTACAATACTGTATTTGTATAATAGAGCAATTCTCAGCTGGGTGGAATGAATAAAATGCATAGTTTTACTTACATGTTTGACTAAAGTGGTTTTTATATAAAGTGGTATCTGTAGGAAACTTTTTTGTATCTACACAGTTTTTTTTCATGTGTACTAGTAAAGATGGCACAGATACGAGAGGTTTTCTTAAGTTCTCACATGAACAGGATAGGATAATCAGTAATTTCAAAGAATAAGTCTAACATAATTTAAAGGTACAGTAACAAAAAAAATTTCTCTCATTATTTCTAATTATAATTCCTGTCTAAAACTTCAGGTGTACCTATTGAGTAAGGAACAGGGAAGTGCAAGTATTGTTAACCAGCACAATGTTTAATTATGGTTTTGTGTTCCATTCACTCTTAGCATAGGTTTTAATGTTTTAAAGCGTAGCTATAGCAGTGCCCTAATCTATTTTGTCTGGGCTTTTGAGACCATGGGAATCTACAAATTTTAATATACGTTATCAGATTTAGTTGAGAAGTGCACCTGTATACATAATCCTGGGTATGTTATTGCAGAATAAAAACAGCTTGTGATGTTTTTACTTTTCAGTTGATTGTTTAGGTGTCATGGTTACAGTCACAATTGAATAGAGTTTGAGTTCATTGCTTAACCACATTTTTGGAATGATGCCATTGATCATCAAGGAAAGATAAGTTGTCAAAGGTTTAAATGTTAACTATTCATGCATTTTTGGTTTTTTAGGGAAGATAAAGTTTACTTCATAGCTTCCCTAATTATGTAACTTGATAAGAAAGAAATTATATGAATCACCTGGCTAATTATGGTTCTTACACTTTTCTCCACTTTATTTAGAGCTGTATAAAATATGGGGATACTTAAAATATACCCACAAAGAGCCAGAGAATAATTAGGTAGAATTTCCTAAAGAGCATTAATATTTTAAATAGGTTCTTTTGTGTTCTTTTTCATTTTAAAATTAGGATCCTAAGTCCTTGATTTAAATTCTCAAGGTGATGTTTTTAAATAAAATTAAATGAGTCCTAAGAGTGTATTGTATGGCAGCATGTTTTTTTAGTTGTCTTTCCTAAATGGTCTTTCCCATCCTTTTTCTATGGCTTAGATTTTTTGAAGAAGAAATGTAGTATGGGCCTGGCCTGGCCGGTGTGGCCCCGTGGTTCACGGACCAGTGAACCGGGAGGTGGTGGTTTGATTCCAAGTAGGGGCTCAGTTCCTGGTGGGGCGGGGAGGAGGGCATGCTGGAAGCAGATGATCCATGATTCTCTCTCATCATTGATGTTTTTGTCTCTCCATCTCTTACTCTCTGAAATCACAATTAAATTAAAAAAAAGGAATGTATGCTTTATTCCCTTATACTTAATATTCTCTATTGCTATACTGGTTTTACATGTTTAGCAGTAGTAGTCTTGGATCCCTGAAGACTTGAGCAGTCAAAGAAGTGGAAATGTGAGCTATTACTTTTAGCAAACAGATTTATTCCTTCATTTACTCTGTTTGCTAAAAGTAAATAGCTCACATTTAAAAACTAAATTGGCATAGTACTTACAACATTTTGGCAAAAACCTAATTTCTTGAATCGTTCATTTTCCGCTCAAATTTTTTTTCTAAGATAAAATTACTCATTTTAGTCATATTTAATTGAGCAGTAAACCACTAATTGATAAGTGGACATATATGTGTGATACTTTATATTTTATGTACTTATAATTCATATGCTTGGTCTAGGCACAAAACAAAACCTTTTATCAGAAGCCACATTTTATAGAGGAGAGGAAATGCCTTAAGATCCCTTGAACATCAGAATTAGCCTCAACTTGGTTAAATATTTTTGTTGCAATGTTTTCTTCATAATTTTTGTACTGGAAAAAAGAAAAGATCCTGAAATAATCCTGAGGAAACAGAAGAAAGCTAGGTAGACAGGGACAGGGACCATGGCGGGGAGGGGAACGAAGTAAAACCAGAAACCCAACTAGGTGGAGTTACTAAGATACCCCAACTGGATGAGGATGGAAGGGCACACCTGGGAGACATGAGCTTTAAAATGTATGAATGTTGCTAACACAGGCAGCTTGCAGATAACCAGTCACAGATAGTAAGGCGTATAAACTAATCCCAGGGATGTTGCTAATGTGAAATTCTTTGAAAGGACCAATGAGGAACTAACAAGCATATAGCAAAGCATACAACAATGCTTGGGCGCTTCTCTCTCCCAGAGTGCTAGATTCTTGGGTTAATGGCAGGAGATACACTCCCCCTCGCTCATGTGGCTTATGGCCTTGTGGGCCTCCACATATGGACTAATAGACTTTAATTAGCTTGGATGCTGAACTCCCGACTGTAACATGGAAAGGAAGCTCTGGACACTGGCCTGTTTCTGGAACCTCAGATGCCCCTTTTCCAGGACTGGCTTCTCTCAATACACTTTGGTTCTGCTAACAGTTTTTGTCCACAACGTCCTTCTTTGATTTCACAAGACAACCAACTGGGACTCAATACCCCACATTTCAGTTTCAATCCCACTACTTTAGTAATTTTATTTTATATATTTTTCCTAAAAAATGAGAAAAGTAAACTCTAAAATTCTATCATGGTTTTCATATGGAGGAAAAGCATTAGAGAAGAAATATTTCAAATCTTTGGGCATGATAATTTGATAGGTAGGTTGAATATATGTATATTCAAGAGTATATGTACTTCAAATGTGTAATGTTCACATTTAATAGGCAGTTATTTGTCATAAAATTTTTTTGGACATCTCTAGTATGTCTATAACTATCTCAGTGGCTTCATTAATCTGTTGGTGGGAACAGTATACTTGGGAACATCTATATATATAAAAGGCTAATATGCTAACTGTTCCTCTGACCATCCGACTGGTCGCTATGACGCGCACTGACCACCAGGGGGCAGATGCTCAATGCATGAGCTGCTGTGATGCACACTGACCATTTACAAAGAAACGGCACCGCAGACCTGGCACCCACTAAGCAACACTCGGCTTCCCCAAGTGGGACATGGGCCCCACTGCCACCCTGGAGCGACACCCCACCAAATCGCAGCCAATGCTGCCAAGACCCCATAGACACAAATGCAGCCCACAGCCCAGACCAGCCCAGAAATGGTGGCTGTGGGCGCCAGGTAATGACGTCACATAGCAATGCCCATCTTCCTCTCCCTAGCAACTAGCAGCCTTGGAGTTTCTTTAGCCCAGGAACACAACTTGCTTTTTAGCCAGGTGCAAACATTTTACACTTTAGCCAAATGTCTGTGAAGCATTTCCCCACCCCTCATCTCATTTGATCCTCACAGAAATCCTGGAGTAGGTAGATAGGAGACTCGGTAGAATCCTATTTTCTTTTCATTAGCCAGAAAATGGAGATTTAGAAAGTTTAGAAACTTGACCCGACTGAAAAGAAGTAAGATATGGTAGAATTTGAAAATGACTTCAGGTTTTCTCACTGCACAGAATATAGTCAAACACTGCTGCAGTTAAATATTTTACCCTTTGTTTTCCCTGTGTGATCTACAATAATAATGTGCTTCGTGTTACTGTTCACTGCTGTGTTGCTGACAATTACCTGAAAGAGAAGTTGGGGTGCTTCACTGGGCTGGAAAAAGTTTAGCTAAATCAGAAAGCAGGTCTAATATAAGCAAGTTTATTCTATATATAAAAGGCTAAGTTGACTAGCAGATGCATGATACATATAAAGCTCTCTCTGATGCCAATTGACAACATTTATTCTATGTTATTTTTGATAAAATTATTTAAGAAGCAATCTGTGGTACACTTATTTGCTTTTTTACAAAGTAACTGAATATAATTGAATGTTCTCTTAATAACTTGGGGTTCTCCTCATGACATGGGTATAGGGCCTTGAAGCATTAGCAGATTGCTGAGATGTGACAGTCCCTATGTACTTTAAAGGATCTCAGAGTGCTAGGACTTTTATCTTGGTGTTTTTAAAAAAATTATTTATTTATTTATTTAAGTTCAAGGAAACATGAGTTTTTAACTTTCTTTTTTTAAAAATATTTTATTGATTAAGTTATTACATATGTGTCTTTATCCCCACATTACCCCTCATCCCCCTCACTCATGCCCTCACCCCCCTGTTGTCTGTCCATTGGTTAGGCATATATGCTTGCATATAGGTCCTTTGGTTGATCTCTCCCCCTTACCCCCACCCTCTCCTACCTTCCCTCTGAGGTTTGACAGTCTGATTGATGCTTCCCTGTCTCTGAATCTGTTTTTGTTCATCAGTTTATGTTGTTCATTATATTTCACAAATGAGTGAGATCATGTGATATTTATCTTTCTCTGACCGGCTTATTTTACTTAGCATAATGCTCTCCAGTTCCATCCGTGCTATTGCAAATGGTAAGAACTCCGTTTTTACTGCAGCGTAGTATTCCATTGTGTAGATGTAACACAGTTTTTTAATCCACTCATCTGCTGATGGGCACTTAGGCTGTTTCCAAATCTTTGCTATGGTGAATTGTGCCACTATGAACATAGGGGTGCATATATCCTTTCTAATTGGTGTTTCTAGTTTCTTGGGACATATTCCTAGAAGTGGGATCACTGGGTCAAATGGGAGTTCCATTTTTAGTTTTTTGCTGAACAGAACTTCATACTGTCTTCCATAGTGGCTGCACCAGTCTGCATTCCCACCAGCAGTGCACGAGGGTTCCTTTTTCTCCACATCCTCGCCAGCACTTGTTGTTTGTTGATTTGTTGATGATAGCCATTCTGACAGGTGTGAGAATGTACCATATTATCTTGGAGTTTTATACTTTCCTGTCTCTCCCTCACATTCTGATTTTTTTCTCATTGTCACTTTCTAGCCCTGATTCACATATGAATTCCTATGTTGAATTAGAGACACCAACAAACATGATTGTCAGAATTGACTCTACAATAAAAAATGGGTTTCTAGAATGCTCTGCTATGTATGCTTCAGCTGTAGTTTTTGATAACCCTTAGAACTTTTTTCCTTTCATCTTTCTTTTTTACTAGAGGCCTGGTGCATGAAATTCATGCACTGGAGGAGGGGAGGGGGGTCCCTCAGCCCAGTCTGCACCTTCTCCAATCCAGGACCCCTCGGGGGATGTCTGACTACCAGTTTAGACCCCATCCCTCTCGCAATCCGGGACCACTGGCTCCTAACCGCTTGCCTGCCTGCCTGATCGCCCCTAACTGCCTCTGCTTGCTGGCCTGGTTGCCCCCTAATTGCCCCCCTGCCGGCCTGGTCACCCCCTAACTGCCCCCCTGCCAGCCTGGTCACCCCCTAATGGCCCCCCTGCCAGTCTGGCCGCTCCCTAACTGCTCCCCTGCTGGCCTGGCCACCCCCTAACTGCCTCCTTGCTGGCCTGGTCACCCCCTAACGCAGTGATGGCAAAACTTTTGAGCTCGGTGTGTCAGCATTTTGAAAAACCCTAACTTAACTCTGGTGCCATGTCACATATAGAAATTTTTTGATATTTGCAACCGTAGTAAAACAAAGACATATTTTTGATATTTATTTTATATATTTAAATGCCATTTAACAAAGAAAAATCAACCAAAAAAATGAGTTTGCATGTCACCTCTGACACGCGTGTCATAGGTTCGCCATCATTGCTAATGGCTCCTCTGCCAGCCTGCCTGATCGCCCCTAACCACTCTACATGCCTGCCTGATCGCCCCTAATTGGTTCCCTGCCTGCCTGATCGCCCCCTAACTGGTCCCCTGTTGGCCTGGTCGCCTCCTTAATGTCCGGAAGGAAGTCGGACGTCTGGAAGATGTCTGGTTGACCTAGTCTAATTAGCATATTACCCTTTTATCAGTATAGATTTTTTTCCATCTTGGAAATACTTAATTAGTCTGATTAAGGGACCATTAAATGTGTGCATTGGTATATTAAAACAAAACAATGTCAAAATTGGGGTTGATTTGTCATCGTCTGGTTAATGTTTTGCTTCCTCTCTGCCATTTGTAATCCTTTTGTCATATGTATGTGCCTGCCTCTGTTTTCCTTTTGCTTATGCAATTTTGTAGTTAGTTTTCTGGTCCACCAACATGTGCTAATTATGAAGTAATTCAAATATCTGGTTTTCATTGAAGACTCCAAATTACAGTGCACATAGACAGGTTCAGTACAAATACTACTGCTCTTTTGAATTTCTTCTCCCTCATACTTCTTTAATGAATGTGTATTATGTCTACATTGGGTAAATAAGTTTATCTTCTTTATCCTGGCCTTCCCTTTCCATGAAAGAAGAGTATTTCCCCCTCATATTGATTAGAGTGGTTGAATAGAGTCAGTAGACACCCTGTATTAATATGCTGTCAAATAAACAATGACAACTTGAAATAATTCCATTGGTATTTGTGCATTTTATATTTTAAAGCAGTTAAAGTAGAACCTCCCTCCCCCAGCATTTTATACTTTTAACTTTAACTGGAATGATTTTAGCAAGTGTTGAGGCCAAGTAGATTGTCAATATATATAGAGGTAGCCTCAGTGATGTATGCGCACAGTAATAATTGCATTTACACAAATGTTTCACTTAGAAGTAATCTGAATAATTTTAGGACTGGATAATGTGGCTGTATTTCTTAGATTATCAAGGTGCAAAATGGTAGTGTACAGAATAGGTAACTGTGAAGGGAATTCATACCAATGTGTCATGTAACAAGTGTACAGCCAATTTGTAAAATAAACTCAAATAAGGCTTTCAGTTTAATGACAATTGGGAAACATTTACTTTTTGTTTCTTACAGTGAAATATGAGCTTTACTGGTGATGTAATAGGAATGAAAGAAGTGAAAGAATTTGGTCAGGAAATTCTTAGCTGTCACTTCACTGCCTTTACCATCTTGCTGGAAAGTGCCAAACCTAGGGCACAATTATGTGTTTTACTTATTAATTAATTACTTAATTAATTAATATTGTTGAGAGTATTATAGATGTCCCCAAATTTTCCCCTTTGCCCCCCTCTGCCTGGCTCCCACCCCACCCAAGGCCTTCACCTCATTATTGTCTGTGTCCGTGGGCTATGCATATAGGCATATAAATTCTTTGGTTAATCTCGTCCCATTCCCTGGGAGATCTGTCAGTCTGCTCCATGCTTCTATGTATCAACTAAACAATGCTTATGTCTCAAACAGCAGATGTTGAACTAGAAACCTCAGTGGATTGCTTATACAGAATTCCAAGACAAGAAGAAAGAGATTTCAGATGTATGTCAAACTTTTCAATATAAAATAGTTCTTGGATAGATTTTTCATTACCTTTCATTTTCTTGATAGTGGCTGTTGGCAGAGACCACACTACTCACAGTTGTGGTAATTTGCAAAGAGATGGCTATATTGATTTAGAAGGCAACGTGCCCTTACAAGAATAGACAGTACAGTTTTAATAGTTAAACTGTTGTAACAAAAAGAAGTTTATTTCTTCTCACTCATCTGTTCCAAAGGGAATGGCTTAGGTTGGTAGGGCAGCTCTGCTCCCATAGTCATTCACCAGGACACTGACTGTGTGCATGATCTAAGCTAGTGGTCGGCAAACTCATTAGTCAACAGAACCAAATATCAACAGTACAACGATTGAAATATCTTTTGAGAGCCAAATTTTTTAAACTTAAACTATATAGGTAGGTACATTGTTATTAACTTAATTAGGGTACTCCTAAGGCTTAGGAAGAGCCACACTCAAGGGGCCAAAGAGCCGCATGTGGCTCGCGAGCCGCAGTTTGCTGACCACGGACTGAGTCATCACCATGTCTGAATTGTAGCTGATTAGAAAGGGAAGGATAAAAAAGTGAAGTACACCTGAGGTGATATACTTCACTTCAGCTGTCTGTTGGAAAAACTTCTTCACCTTGTCACTGGAAAGGGACCTGGCTGGAGCAGGTCTCCCTCTGGCCAACCTGTAGTGTGTGGGTTCTTGCCTTTGTGCAGGAAAGGTTTCAAAATACAAGTCCAGGTGATTTAGAGAGTACATTTACTAGTATTAAAGATGGGGACAGTGAAACTAAGGAAGGACTTAGGGTAGAAGAAGAAACAGGAGAGAGCCTAGGCAGGGCTGCTTTGGCTCTCTAGAAATATTACAGGAAAAAAGTGAGCCACACGGAGCAGCATGAATTCACTGAGAAATAAAGTCACAATGACAGGAGTGAGCTAAGTCAGGTTGCTGTCAGCTTACTGCAAAGTCAGTGCAAAAGGGCTGTGGAGACAGGTTCAGGGGTTTAGCCTGGGACAAGCTACTGCTGCCTGCTGCTCTCCTGCTTGCAAGTCTTGTGGGGATCCTTAGAGTTTAGGAGAGAAAAGTAAAGATGCACACTTGAGAGGGGAGAATGGCCTGGGCATGCTCCAGAGGGGCCATGTTTACATCCTTTGTCTTGAGGGTTTTATGTCTTTTCTGTGGGTAGGAATCCGAGGTGAGATCTCAGGAGTGGGTCTTAACAGAATATTCATTAGTTTTCCAAGTGTGTCCCTCAATATGTTGTTTCATCAAAATAAGCTTATAAGGGAGTTTGGGATCATCTTCTGGTCAGCTTCACTGCTTTAATTTTATCATGGGTCTGTCTGGCTCTAATCAGGTTTTTTGTTATTTGTTCCCATGACTTCATCCGTCCTTGGGTTTGGCTGGCACAAATGGCACTAATTGGGTCTCTGTTACCTATCTCCCCGACCAAGGTGACTCAAGCTATTTATTCTCTGGCTAGGGAAGAGAGGTATAAACCATTTGCTCTCAAGTGTCCTTGGTTAGTGGAGATAAGGACTTGTGATTCAGTAGCTGTCTGTGAATTGTTCAAATTGTTTGGCCTTATTTAATTATCTTGTATCAGTTTCCCCACTCCACTTGCCAAGGCATTTTCGTAGCTTCTTACTATCCTGCTTCAACATGGGCCCATTGAACAGGCAAATATTATCCAGACTGATCCCATGAAGAAAGGTAAATGGACTTTGGCAAAACTATAGCAATTTTTCCAAATCATTATTTATTAGAAATGGTTTAGGGTTAAAATATTTTAAAAATAAAATTATAATATTGAAGTATATGAAAATAAAGTGAGTAAAATATATGTTAACTTGATTCTCATTACAAAAATATAAAAGTAGAATTAATAGTTACCATAACATAGGGTTCCTTATTAGTGCCTCAAAAATGTATTTGCCACAAGTTAAATATATACATATGCAAATCCTTCCATGTTTTGAGAAGGCAGCCATTTTTTGTTTCTTTCCATGCTTAATTGCTCTTTAGTATATCAGAAATATCTTGAAAACCTGGCTGTCAATACAAGCCTGGATTTTCTCCAGAAAGAAGAATATAGAAAACTTTTTTCTTTTTAGATTTTTATACAACATGCTTCTTTAGGATATTGCTAGTTTTACTTTTCCATCTTTATTTTCTAATTATTTTTCTTTTAATTGTTCTACTTGGTTTTCTTTTAGAATAGTTTTATGTGTCTGATCTGCTTAAAATTAGGTGATCCTTACTAAGTTTTACTAAGTTATTATTTTTAAAGGAAAATGTCTGTACTTCACCCCACCATTAAAAAAGAGGGGAAACTGCTGGTGGTCTTGATCCAGCCTCTAAGGTTTCATGGATATGGAGAAGGCTCTGTGTGTAGATTAATCAAGAGTCCAGAGAAGAAACATCATTTTGAAAGGCATTATGGGGAGTCAGAGAAGACTTGGCTAAAGGAACTAAGTTCTCCTTGTCTCAGAACCCCTTGCTATTTATTAACACAATTTGTCCTAAAGCAAGGTAGATATACACATCAAAGGGTAGGTTAGGTATACAGAATCCATTGTCAGATTGGGGAACTGCCTACAGCTGTTCAGGTGTTTGGCCAGTAGGAGGCAATAACATGTAGATTGAAATGCCTTCAGCTGTCTGGCAGCAAGCAATCATTTAATGCATCCTTTCTAGGTTTGGGGAAATGCCCTCAGCCATCTCCAGATGATTTAGCCCTGCTGACATGCTGGAATTGGTTTCCGGCAGGAAACATTATTAATGGGTATATAGTGGGCTAGAGGCTCTACCAAAAAGGGTCATATTTAGAACTGAAGGGTGAGGCTTACTCTTTGAAGTTAAAGCTAATAAGAATAATCATAAATGGGTAGATTACAAATGGCAGCAGAGTAAGTGGAAGCTACACAGATATTCTGCCAGGACCAAACCGGAAATACAACTAAAATACAGAAAAACCACCCTGAAAAATCAACTGAAGACAAGTTGGAGAAAATCCTGATAACCAAGGGTGGAAAGTGGAGACTGCATAGAGATTGATAGGAAGTGAGGAGGCATGAAAGGGCTGGCTGGATTCCCACAAACAACAGCTGAAGGTCTGGAGGGATATCTCAGCTGTGGGGGGGTTTCCGCTGAGAGCTCTGGGTCTAAACATTAGGTTGGGCTCCCCAGCCCAGAGAACCAAAACTGAGAAAGGAGCCCACAGAACATTGGCTGTGAAAAGCAGCAGGGTTGCTGTCTGTTAGCCAGAGATGGCTAGAAATGCACACACCCTATTAAAGGGCCAACAACAACATTTGGTGTGCAGCCACTCACGAGCTCTGGCAGAGAGAGGACAGAGTAGATTGGAGCTGTGTGAGGAGATTCCAGGGTTTGGGGCTCTGGGGTTGGAGCTCTGAGGGCAGGCAACCTGGTTTACTGTGCTAAATCATGCTGAGGAGGGCATCTCTCTCCTGTAGACCTTTGCTATCCAGGTGATTTTTGCCTGGAGGGAAGGCAGTTACAGCACCCTGTGGGAAGACCTCTCGCCCTATCCTGTGGTCTATAGCATGAGGCAAATTAAGACTCGGAGAATAACAATCAGACTGCAGGCAAAGGCAGATATCTGGAGGGTTTGAGTCTTTGCCTGATCTCCTTCTGGGGCTGGGGCTAGGAAAAGCAGAGCCTTGTGCACAATTTCATCTACTCCAAAGGCACCCAAATGCAGCAGAGGGAGTCACAAGC
This sequence comes from Myotis yumanensis, assembly GCF_028538775.1. Taxonomy (NCBI): domain Eukaryota; kingdom Metazoa; phylum Chordata; class Mammalia; order Chiroptera; family Vespertilionidae; genus Myotis; species Myotis yumanensis. The sequence goes on from NW_027223752.1 coordinate 146,124,704, forward strand.
TGTGGATTGCTGATAGTGCCAAACAGGGCCAGTCAGAAATAATGTCTGACATTACCCTGCACTAGAAATTGGAAGTCTTAGCAGATCTACCTAATACATAGACACAAACCCAAACAGGCAGCAAAATGGGGAGACAAAAAAACCAACCCTCACATGAAAGGACAAGAAAATTCTCCAGAAAAAGAGTAAATGAAATGGAGATAAGAAATTTATCATATATAGAGTTTAGAATAATGATAGCAAAGATGCTCAGCAGCATGAGAAAAGATATAGTAAATATGAAAAAAGACCAGTTGAAAATAAAGAATGACATAGCACTAATAAAGAACACTTTGGAAGGAATACACAACAAATTAGGGGTAGCTGAGGATCAGATCAGTGAGTTAGAAGACAGGGTAGAAAAAAAACACACCACTCAATCAGAGAACCAAAAAGAAAAAAAATAACAGGAAGACAGCTTAAGGGAGCTGTGGGAAAACATAACATGAACAATATTCATATAATAGGTGTGCCAAAAGGAGAAGAAAGTGAGCAAGGGATAGAGAATATATTTGAAGAAATAATGGCAGGAAATTTCCCTAGCCTGGTGAAGGAAAAAGTCACAAAAGCCCAGGAGGCATAGAGAGTCCCAAGTAAGAAGAACCCAGCCCGGCTGGTGTGGCTCAGTGGTTGAGCATCAATCTATGAACCAGGAGGTCATGGTTCAATTCCCGGTCAGGGCATATGCCCGGGTTGCAGACTCGATCCCCTGCATGGGTCTTGCAGGAGGCAGCTGAACAATGATTTTCTTTCATCACTGATGTTTTTCTCTCTTTCCCTTCTTCTCTGAATTCAAAAATGTATTTAAAAAAAGAAAAAAGGGAAAAAAAAGAACCCAAACAGGCTGACGCCCAGACACATTATAATTAAATTGCCAAAAATTAAAGACAAAGAGAGAATCTTAAAGGCAGCAAGAGAAAAGCAAACTGTTACCAACAAAGGAGCTCCTATAAGGCTGTCAGCTTATTTCTCATCAGAAATCTACAGGACAGAAGGGAATGGCATGAAGTATTCAAGGTAATGAAAAGCAAGGATCTGAAACCAAGATTACTATATCCAGAAAGGCTATCATTTAAAATAGATGGTGAAATAAAGAGTTTCCTGCCCTAGCTGGTTTGGCTCAATGGATAGAGCTTCAGCCTGCAGACTGAAGGGTCCCAGGTTTGATTGAGGTCAAGGGAACATGCCCCAGGTTGTGGGCTTGGTTCCCACTAGGGAGTGTGCAGGAGGTAGCCAATCAATGATTCTCTCTCATCATTGATGTTTTTATCTCTCTCCTTCTCCCTTCCTATCTGAAATCAATAAAAATATATTTTAAAAAATAAATTAAGAGCTCCCCCTCCCCCCCACACACAAAAGGCCAAAGAAATATATCACCACCAATCCACCATTGCAAGAAATGTTAGAGACTGCTGTAATGAGAAGAAAAATATATATAGAGAGAAACATAGACAATACAGAATTAAATGGCAATAAATAAGTACCTATCAATAATAATTTTGAATGTAAATGGATTAAATGTTCCAATCAAAAGACAAAGCATAGCTGAATAGATACAAAATCATGACCTAATTATATGCTGTCCACAAGAGACCCGCTACGGAACAAAAGACACACACACAGGATGAGAGTGAAGGGATGGAAAATTTTTTTCCATGCAATGGAAATGAAAAAAATGTTGGAGTAGCAATACTCATATCCAACACAATAGACTTCAAAATGAAGGCTACCACAAGAGCCGACAAAGGTAACTACATAATACTAAAGTGATTGACCCAACAAAAGGATATAACCCTGGTAAACATATATGCATCCAATATAGGAGCACTTAAATATATTAAAACGTTTCTAGAGTACTTTAAGGGAGAGATCGACAGCTATACAGTTATAGTAGGGGACTTAACATCCTGCTGACTTCACTGGATAGACCTTTCAGACAAAAAATTAAGAAGGAAACAGTGACTCTAAATGACACACTGGATCAGATGGTTTTAATTGATATTTATAGAATATTTCACTCCAAAGCTGCAGAATATACATTCTTCTCAAGTGCACATGTGTCACTCTCAAAGATAAACCACATGTTAGGATACAAAACAAATCTCTATGAGTTCAAGAAGATTGAAATCATCTTCTCAGATCACAAGGGAATTAAATTAGAAATCAACTACAGTAAAAACATTAAAAAACACGCAAACAAATGGAGGCTAAATAGCATGTTATTAAACAATGAATGGGTTACCAATAAGATTGAGAAAAAAATAAAAACTTTCTGAAAACAAATGAACCAATACATAGCAATCCAAAATCTCTGGGACACAGCAAAAGCAATCCTGAGAGAGAAGTTCATAGCACTACAGTCCTCCCTAAAGGAACAAGAAAATTGAATAACAAACTATTTAACCCTACAACTTAAAGAACTAAAAATAGAACAACAAGAAAAGTCCAAAGTAAGTAGAAGGAAGAAAATAATAAAGATTAGAGCAAAAATGAATAACAGAGAGACTAAAAACACAATACAAAAAATTAGTAAAATCAAGAGCTGGTTCTTTGAAAAGATAAACAAGATTGATGAAACTTTAGCCAGGCTCATCAAGAAATAAAGAGAAAGGACCCCAAAAAATAAATCAGAAATGAAAGCAGAGAAGTAACAACTGACACCACAGAAATACAAAGGATTATAAGAAAATACTATGAACAGCTATATGCCAACAAGCTAGACAATATGGATGAAATGGACAAATTTCTAGAAAAATACAATTTCCCAAAAGTGAATTAGGAAGAATCAGAAAACCTGATTAGGCCAATAACTGATGAAATAGAAGTACTACTACTACTACTACTACTACTACTACTACTACTAAACTCCCAGCAAACAAAAGCCTAGGTTCTGACAGCTTTACAGGGGGGTTTTACCAAACATTCAAAGAAACTAACACCTATCCTCCTCAAAGTATTCCAAAAAATCCAAGAGGAAGGAGCACTTCCAAGCTCCTTTTATGAGGCCAGTATTATCCTAATTCCAAAACCAGATAAACTACATAGAAAGACAATTACAGGCCAATATCCTTGATTAACATAGATGCTAAAATCCTCAACAAAATATTAGCAAATCTGATCTAGCACTATATTAAAGAGATCATACACCATGACCAAGTGGGATTTATTCCAGGGATGCATGACTGGGACAATATTCACAAATCAATAAATGTGATACATCACATAAACAAATTGAAAGGCAAAAATTACATAATCATATCAATAGATGCAGGGAAAGCATTAGACAAAATCCAACAACCATTTTTTATAAAAACTCTCAGCAAAGTGGGAATAGAGGGATCATACCTCAACATAATTAAAGCCATATATGATATCGTACTCAATGGCAAAAATTAAAACCATTTCTCCTAAGAACAGGAACAAGACAGGGCGGTCCATTTTCACCACTTGTATTCAACATTGTACTGGATGAGACAAGAAGAAAACATAAAAGGTATCTAATTTGGAAAAGACGAAATAAAACTGTCACTATTAGTGGATGACATGATATTGTACTAGAAAACCCTAAAGACTCCACCAAAAACTACTAGATTTAATAAATGAATTCAGCAATGTAGCAGGATATAAAATTAACACCCAGAAATCAATGGCATTTTTATATACTAATAATGAATTCTCAGAAAGAGAAACTAAACAAACAATCCCATTTATCATTCCAACAAAAAATGAAGAGGCTTAGGAATAAACTTAACAAAGGAGGTAAAAGACTTGTATTTGGAAAACTATAGGAATTTGAAAAAAGAGATAGAGGAAGATATAAACAAGTGGAAGAATATACTGGGTTCATATTTTGGTAGAATTAACATCATTAAAATGACCATACTATCCCAAAGCAATCTACAGATTCAATGCAATCCCTATTAAAATACCAACAGTATATTTCACAAATCTAGAACAAATACTCCAAAAATTTATATGGAACCAAACAAGAACCCAAGTAGCTGCAGCAATCTTGAGAAAGAAGAACAAAGTTGGAGGAACACAATACCAGATATCAAGCTATACTACAAAGCCATTGTAATCAAAATAGCCTGGTACTAGCATAAGAACAGGCATATAGGTCAGTGGAACAGAACAGAGACCCTTGAAATCAAGCCATTACATTGAATTAATATTTGACAAAGGAGGCAAGTGCATACAATGGAGTCAAGACAGACTCTTCAATAAATGGTGTTGGGAAAATTGGACAGATATATGCAAAAAATGAAACTAGACCACTGTAGGGAGTGGCTATAGGATTAAGCCTTGGACTGACCTGTTGGCAAAGCCACAAACAAGTCCCAGCCTAGAGGGCACAGCCCTTAGCATAATTAGGCTTGACCTTATGATTGATGCTCCCTAGATCTTATCTGGGTAGCTAATGGGCTGTGGGAGGTACAGCAAGTGCTGCCAAAACAAGTGAAACTCACAAGAACATTGTAACTATGGTGACCACTACCTTGTTTACCTCTGGCTATAAATAAAGGCTCAGCTTGCCATCTGGATCTCTCTCTGTGGCCTCAGCCAGGCACAGGAAGATCCACCTAGACCCAGCTTATTCTCTCTGTCTTTTCTACATTCTTCTCACCAGCTCCCCCCTCATTCCCCTGCCCCCACTCAGGCTCACTGAACCCTTGGCTGTGCTGGCACAGCGCAGACCACCAACTTACACCATACACAAGAATAAATTCAAAATGGATAAAATACTTAAATGTAAGTCATGAAACCATAAAAATCCTAGAAGAAACCATAGACAACAAAATCTCAGACATCTCTCGTGGCAATATGTTTACAGATACATCTCTTAGGGCAAAGAAAACTAAGGAGAAAAATAAATAAATGGACTACATCAAAATAAAAAGCTTCTGCACAGCAAAAGAAACCATTAACAAAATGAAAACGAAGCCCACAGTATGGGAGAACATATTTGACAATGATACATCTGATAAAGGGTTAATATCCAAAATATAGAAGGAACTTACACAACTTAATAAAAGGAAGACAAACAATCCAATTAAAAAATGGGCTAAGGACCTAAATAGACACTTCTCCAAAGGAGACATATAGATGGCAAATAGAAAAAATTATCAACGTCACTGATCATCAGAGAGCTGCAAATTAAAACAATAATGAGGTATCACCTCAACTGTCAGAATGGCTACCATCAATAAATCAACAAATGACAAGTGCTGACGAGGATGTGGAGAAAAGGGAAGCCTAGTACATTGCTGGTGGGAATGCAAACTGGTGCAGCCACTGTGGAAAACAGTATGGAGTTTCCTCAAAAAATTAAATATGGAACTGCCATTTGACCCAGTGAACCTACTTTTAGGAATATATCCTAAGAAACTTGAAACACTAATTAAAAAATGTATGCATTCCTATGTTCATAGCAGCACAATTTACAATAGCTAAGATCTGGAAACAGTCCAAGTGCCCATCAGTAGATGAGTGGATATAAAAGCTGTGGTATAACCCTAGCTGGTTTGGTTCAGTGGATAGAGCATCAGTCTGAAGACTGAAGGGTCCCAGGTTTGATTCCTGGTTTCAGGCTCAATCCCCAGTAAGGGGCATGTAGGAGGCGGCCAATCAATGATTCTCTCTCATCATTGATGTTTCTATCTCTCTCTCTCCCTCTTCCTTCCTATCTGAAATTAATAAAAAATATATTTGTTAAAAAGCTGTGGTACATTTATACCATGGAATACTGATGCAGCAGTAAAAAAGAATTTCTTACCCTTTGAGACAGCATGGAGGGACCTGGAAAGTATTATGCTAAGTGAAATAAGCCAGTCGGAGAAAGATTAATATCACATGGTCTCACTCATTTGTGGCATATAATGAACAACATAAACTGATGAACAAAAATAGATCCAGAGACATAGAAGCATTGAACAGACCGTCCAACCTCAAAGGGAAGGCGGGGGGGGGGGGGGGGGGGGGGAGGGGGAGGGGGTGGTAAGAGAGCAACCAAAGGACTCGTATACATGCATATAAGCACAACTCATGGACACAGACAGTAGGGGCGTGAGGGCATGTGCTGGGGGGCAGGAATAGCCAGAGAGAGGTCAATGGGGGAAAAGGAGACATATTTAATACCTTAAACAATAAAGAATTTTAAAAAACAACAACAAAAAATACACACACAAAAAAACAGATGAACAAAATGAATCCAGAGACATGGAAGCATGGAACAGACTGATGAATGAATCTCAGAGGGAAGGTGGGGGAGGGTGGGTAGGTGGGAAGAGATCAACCAAAGAACTTGTATGCATATATACATAACCCATGCACACAGACAATGGGGTGGTGAGGACCTGGGGAGGGAAATGGGGGAGAAAGGGGGCTTATGTAATACTTTCAACAATAAAGATATAATTAAAACGAAAAGAATCATCATAAATGAATCAGAGAAGACAATTGTAAAGATAGCCCATGCCAAGAAATGGTTACTAAAGTTCTTGTTGAGGAAAAGACGGTCCTCCCAGTTGAGTCAGTGCAGCCGTAAGCATATCCTTAGCTGCAGTAAATCAAAAGTAATTGATGTAAAGAAATCCATAGCTGTCCCAAATGCCTATTTGCAGATAACTATCGGTCTATCTACTTATCCTGTTATAGAAATGTATATCCACAAGAGGAGGGTGGTGGTCTGTATGATGCCTAGAGAAAAGGGAGCCACATTAGTCAATGTGTCCCTCCTTTCATTTACGAGAGAAGGTGCCCCTGGCAAGCCACAATACTATGCTGAATAGATAAGAAAGATAAAGGAAGGAAAATACTTTTTGGAAATAGGAAGTAATATTCAACAAATATTGCCTTCCTGGAGAGGAGGAGGTACTGTGCTAAGTACTAAGTACACTCACAGGCTGTATAAATAAATTTTTAATAACTGGGGGCTCTACTAATAATATGTTGCTCACAAATTATTTTGTTTATGGAAGGTTTTTGTAGTCAAGTCGGCTGGAGTTCAAATCTGAGCTGAACCACTTACTGTAAGTATGACCTTGAGTAAATTAGTTACTTTCTTTATGTGAAAAATGTTACTTGTACTTATTTCACAAGGTTGATGTAAGGATTAAATTAGAAACAATATACAAGGTATCAGGCAAAGAGATAGCACTCCGTATATGTTAGCTACTGCTATAATTATCTGTAGAATCATAGGACTAGTTGCTATATATGCATTGAACTTGGTTTATAGCTTTGCTTTCAGATTTAATTCAGATTTTCTATTTTATGCTTACTTTGATCTAAATTATTTTTTAGTATGGATTGCTAGACTGGTACTGTGTTTCATTACTTATTGGTAGATTTTTGCCTTTTATTCATGCAAATATTTTGATATTTTTTGCATCACCTTATTTAATGCCAAAATATTATTTTGAAACTTGAAAAATATAAATACTTTTGAGAACAGTTTTTATGGAGTAGCTTCCATTTTGACATTTATTTGTATTTTCTTATAGTCCCTGTTGATAGCTTCAATTTGCCTAAAAATATCAAAACTATGAACCAGACAACTTTTTATTTTTGACAGGGGAATTTAAGTGGGATTTTAATCATCCTTGGTTCATGTGCTTAAAAAAAAGAACTATGGGGTTCTTTCCTTTGATTCAATATTCTGCTTTGGTTGACTCATCTTTTGTATAAAGCCTCATCTACCAAATTTGATCTTCTATTTAGGGAATGCCATTTTGAATTTTCTAGATTCATTAATCTCATTTTCCTCATCACATTTGTATAGGAAGAAAATATAGAGGTTATCTCTGATTTACAGAAGATGAAATGGACAGAGAGAAGTCTAGTTTTCATAGCCACTGGTAGTGTTGGGACTACTACCCAGGCTTCTTTATTATTTAATTTAAAAAATTTTCATTGATTTTTAGAGAGAGAGGAAGGGAGAGGAGAGAGAGAGAGAAACATCGATAGTCTGCCTTCTGCACACCTCCCACCAGGGATTGAGCCCACAACTGGAGCATGTGTCCTGACTGGGAATTGAACCAGTAACCCCTCGGTGCCCAAGACGACTAAACCACAAGGGCCTGAGTGGGACCTCTTTATTTTAAATCCAGAAGTTGTAGGTTACAGCATATGTGTTTTCCCCAATGGATTCACAGTGCCTGCCAACAGCCCTGTATTTGAGAGTCATGCCCAGACTTGGTAGCAGAGTCCATAGTCCATGAGAGCAGAAGGAAGTGGCAAATCATGTGACAGATATCTGTTGTTTGTTGTTAGAACATGTTGTGTACATGCCTTTTCTATGGATGCTTTGCAGAGTTGAGGAGAGCTTAATTTAAATTGATTTTCTAGGAAAATTGAGATATAATTTTATACCTCTTAGAAAAAATCTCTGTGCTTCAAATTTCACTGTTACAATGAAATTCTTGCTGTTAAGAAAACAATTTCAGGGCATTGCAAAGCTACAAAAATGGGGATCATTGGTTTCAGCAGGGGATATGTGTGTGTGTTCATAAGTATATATATATATATATATATGTTTTTATGCAGATATGTATATGTCTTTATTGTGTGTGTGTGTGTATTCATAAGTATATATATGTTTTTATGTCTTTATTGTGTGTGTGTGTGTGTGTGTGTGTGTGTAGAAAATGTCCTAGAGATATTTAGTAGGTCTGGAGTGGAGTATGGGCATTATATGTTTAAAAGTCTCCATCGATGATTTTGACCATCAGCAAAGGTTTAGGAGCCCTTGAACTACAGAAAGATCTTATGAATCTCACTCAGTGAATGAGCTCTATGAAATTTAGTAAGATTAGGAGAGACAAGGTAAAGACTAAGAAGGAGTATGATGAAAATTCATAAGACCAGGAATCTTCTGAACAGGATGAGAAAATTCTTACCATACCAAGAATTTGATTGTTGAATGTATAAATGGACTATATTTGTCTACCATAGGTAAGCAGAGAAGACGCTGAATTCCGAGCATGGTGGAACTTGTCACTGGTAGAGATGTTGGCAGGTTCTCATAGCTGGCTTCCTCTGGGAGCTGCCCTTTGCCAGTCCTCTGAGAGTGTAGGTGGTCTACAGAAAACTGTCAGGTTTACTCTGCTTCTTAAAACAAGCATGTCAAACTCAAAGGCTAACACGGGCCAAATAAACAAGGTTTAAGTTTATGTGGGCTGCAAAAAAACCAAAGCTTCAATTTTCATGGAAATGTAGGTTTATTTTGATAGAGACATGCTGGATACAAAGGGCTGAAATAAGTGAGTAATCATTAACATAAAATAATAGAACACTTTAATAAAAATTAATATTTTTTCTTGAACATTAACTTACCAGACACTGAATAACTGCACAAATTAATAAGCTTAACGCAAATAAACCTATTTTTCTTGTTCTCAGAAAGCAAAATATTTCCTGTTGCACACATAAAACAAGTCAGTACAAGACTAATGACGTGGCAATTGGCTGCTAAAATAGTCTCTGCTAGTATTAGTGGAGAGAAATGGTGCGCCTGCACGTGAGGCACGTAAGGGAAATGAATGCAACATTACTATAGTAATCAGTCATTAGCGAATGTTGTAGTTTGTTATTAATAACTAGAGGCCCGATGCATGAAATTTGTGTAAGAGTAGGCCTTCCTTCCCCCAGCTGCTGGCACCTGCTTCCCTCCAGCCACCGGCAGGCACCCGGGGACCTGGGCTTCCCTTGCAGCCCTGGCTTCGTCTGGAAGGACGTCCGGTCTAATTAGCATATTATGCTTTTATTATTATAGATTATGTATAACAGGATATTGTAAAAATTAACTTACAAAATTTATATTAAAACGTTTCTTACATCCCGTTATATAAACTGGGCCACAAAAAAATATTCATTGTGGGCCGTGAGTTTGACATGCTTGTCTTAAAGAGAAAGGGTCTTATACTAGTCTGGATTGTTTGGGTTGCAAATGACAGAAATTTGACTCAGACTGGCTTCAGAAAAACAAAGGAGGATGGGATGCATTGATCCATGGTGCTGAGCAAGATCCTGGCAGAGCTCAGAGTTGAAGAGAAGCTCCAGGACCAGTAGGTCCTCAGGGCTCTGAATCAGTCTTTCACGTGCAAGTCTGTCCCATTTTTTGGCTTTCATCTCACAAGTCTCTGCTTTTATTTAAATGTCAGCCTCATTCTACCTGGCACCTGAGACATATCCAGGGACTGCAGGTGGTCCCCAGGTAGTACCTCCAATGGATCCAGGGAATCTATTTCCTTGCCTCGGTATCAGTGAGTCCTAAACTGGAATGGGCACCGAGATCACCTGGATTGCTTGTTTAAAGGACAGAGGCAGGGCTACCTCCAGAGTTTCTGATTCAGGGGGTCTGGGTGGGGACTCGGCATTTGAGTTTCTAACAAGTTTTCAGGTGATACTGGTGCTGCTGGCCCTAGGACCACAGGTCTGTATATTAATCCCAGAAAATAACCTTTTCTTTCCTCTGCCTCTGCACACACGGCTTTGCCATGTATTGCTTGGTTCTCATGGTTTTCACAACTATAATAGTTATACTCAGTGTTTACCTGGCTTTTTCTCATTTACTCCTCAGGATAATCCCATGAAATAGGTACGATATTGTTGTTACCTATAATCGAGGAAGAGGAGAAGTAAATGCCTGGTATATAGTTGACCTTCCATAAGATTTTCGGAGTATAGACGGAGTACTAGGCTTAAAAGATAGTATTTTCAACATATTTTTCCACCTCTCCCTCTTAAAATACTTCCTGAAAAATAATGAAAAAAGTTCATAATCTCATAAGGACAAAGAAAATGAGAAAGGAGGTGACAATAATAAAACTCAGTGGGAAGTTGAAAGAAGGGTGGTAAATGGTACAGTGGTTCTCAACCGTGGCTGCACATTAGAATCAGCTGGGAATCTTTTTAAAATCCTGATTTCTGAGCCTCATCCTCCGGAAATTCTGTTTCTTTGTTATGGGGTGGGGCCACAGAATTTCCGGAGGATGAGGCCCAGAAATCAGGATTTTAAAAAGATTCCCAGCTGATTCTAATGTGCAGCCACGGTTGAGAACCACTGGTTTAGAAGATCTGAGAGCTGAAAACTCCTGGGAAAGTCCAGAAGCAGCTTCACTCTGCAGAATCCCAGAGAGGGAAAGAATTGGAGTCACCTGTGATGGTCACAGTACAGGTGGGGTTAAAACAATGCATTTGGGTGGCTCAGTTGGGTGGAGCATCATCCCGTACACCAAAAGGTTGTAGGTTTGATCCCTGGTGGGGTATGTATGGGAGACAGCCAATGGAAGGATGTTTCTCTCTCTCTCTCTCTCTCTCTCTCTCTCTCTCTCTCTCTCTCTCCCCCTGTCTCTCTCTTTAAAATCAGTGGGAACATGTTCTTGGGTGAGGATTAAAAAGCAAGCAAACAAACAAAAAACACAGGGCATTTGGGGATACAGCCCCAGACTCTGCCCACTTAGATCTGAGAATACTGGTGGCCAGGCTTAAGCCCCTCCACTCCCCCACACATCCACCCTCAGATAGATTTCTTTCTGGGGAAGTAGACCAGACTGAGAGAAGCAACCCACAGAGACTCTGAGTTGGGATCGGCAGTAAAATAGGCGCTTGAGGTCTTCTAGAATAAAACCACCACCCTGCACACATTCCAATGTTTCCCCATGGAAATGTCAGGGCCATAGGTCATGAGGCATTTTACGTAATCTCTAAGACAAAGGAGAAATACCAACAAATGACAACAGAACAGAAAAAGAAATAGCAAATGAAAAAGAAAGCAAACAATGCAGCAAGTGGAAAAAAACCCCCAAATAAGAAAAAAGTAAATATATCTATAATGGATATCTTCAGAGATATGAGATCTTGGATCCTGGAGAACAGAATGCTATTTGAAAAAAGAACTCATAGATTAACAATAGCATGGTTGAAGTTAAATATTTAGTAGAAGTTTGGAGGATAAAGTGGAAGAACTCTCCCAGAAAGTAGAACAAGGAGACACGGAATGGAAAATAGAGACAAAATAAGAAAACGAAAAGATCAATCTAGGAAGCCAAATATTTCACGAATAGGTGTTCCAGAGACAGAACAAAGACAATGGTTGAAAAGAAAGATTATACCAAAAGTTTCCCAGAACTCACGAGTAGTTTCCAGATTGTAAGGTTCCACATAATGTCCACAGGTGGACAGCCACACAGGCTGTGTCCATGGGAGGAAGACGGGAACAGTGCTCCCTAGAGTGCACAGTGCACAGCATGTACAGCTGTTGAGTGGCAGCCCAATGAATGCACACAGACCCACACCGTGGCCTTTCAAATAGACATTTCAGACTGTTAGTGAGAAAAAGAATAGTCTCAAGCTTTCAGAGGGAAAGAATAAGTCATATCTAGAACCTTAGGAACAAGAATGATATCAGTCTTCTCAACAGAAACATCAGGACCAGAAGACCATGGAAGGATGCTCTGCAAATTCCGGGGGAAAATGATTTCCAAGCTGCAATTCTACAATCGGTGTTATCAGTATTCTTAATTGTCAGCAGCAGAATCTATATCGTTAGCTTAAGCAGATAAATGTACTGATCTCGCATGGTTTAGGTTGCTCATGAACTTTTCTGGTAAGCTCGGGAATGCGGGCTGTTATGCCCTGTTGCCAGGATCCACATCCCAAAACCACTATGGGGGCTGCACCCGAGAAAACACTTCCACTAACACGCTTGGCACAGACAGCACAGTTGGCAGCAATGATAAAAAGAGGCTCCATCATTTACCCCCCGCCCCCAAAAAGGATTCTACAAACAGCCTCTCTCTCACATCTCTTACTTCCGAATTGAAGCTTCGTACAAGGTATGTGTCACTGGGAGACAACATGTCTCCTTCCCCCCCTCCCAGCAACAAAAGAGCACGCTCTAGATTCGACTTTGGAGAGTGGAAATGTGGGAATTTTACTAAGGAAAAGGTAATCAAAAGTTACTGGGCGACCCCCAAAGTAAACAATATTTACCAAACTAGCCAAACTGAGTGAGGGTAAAACAACTATTTTTAAGCATTCAAGTTTCAAAAAATGCACCACCCCCTTAACTTTTCTCAGAAATTACTGGAAGAAGTTCTCCTACCTACATGAGGGAATAAACCAAAGAAAATGAAGACATGGGATCCAGGAAACAGGTGTCCATCTCAGACCAGACAAAGGGAACCCCATGATGGTGTGGAAGGAACCCCCAGGTTGATGGCTGGCAGCAGGTCGGGAAGCAGCCAGCCCAGCCTGGAGCAGGTGGACTCCGGGCCTGCGGAGGGCTGGCTGTGAGGACGAGGGGGGATGTGGTGAGGGCACTGGCACTACTGTTGAGTAGTTTTAGGACATATCAGTGATAAGAACATAGAAAGCTACACAAACAGAGGAAAAGAAGATAATTATTAGTTTTAGGGAGAACAAATAAGTTACACAAGAAAAGTATATGTAACAAATACATCAATGTGCATACTCAGCTGTGAAAGATAATTACATAATCATAAAATGTATAGCCTGAATATTGATTTAGCAAAAATGAAGTATTTAGTTATATTGGGAAGATAAAGGAGGAAAAGTATATGCGTGTGTGTAAGAAAGTTAAATTCTTATTTTATGTAATAAAAAATCAATATATATTATTTAAAAGTTAAAATTAAAAGCTTAAAATATTTTAAAATATAACTATTATGTATTTATATTAATAGAAATTACGTTTATATTAATTCACATAACTATAATGATAATATAAGCACATTATTATTGTTAATATATTTTTATTGATGTTAGAGAGAGAGGAAGGGAGAGGGATAGAAAGATAAAAACATTGACGAGAGAGAAACATTGATTGGCTGCCTCCTGCACACCCTGGGCATGTGCCCTGACTGGGACTTGAACCGGTGACCTCCTGGTTCATGGGTGGATATGCTCACCCGTTGAGCCACACCAGCTGGGCTATAAGCACATTATTTTAAAAGATGGAGGCAAATATCAAGATAAGGTTAAAACATGAAACTAGTTACCTCTGGGGAGGGTTGTGGCAGGGGACTATTGTTTTTCATTTTAAACTGTGTTGCACTATTTAACTTTAAAACTATGCATATATAGAATTTAACAAAAGTAATGATCACAGAATAAATTCAATACATTACACATTCCTGTAAGCTCTGGGTCCCAGATTTTAGTTGTTCATTGCTATTCTCATTGCTATGGTACGATGATTAAGACTTTAATTATGGAATTAATGTGTAAGACTTTAAATGGCATAAACGAGAGATCTGTGTGGTAGGAGGGAAAGCAGTGAACAGAGTTATGTTCAGTCTATAAGTGAAGCTAGATTCAGGTCTGTTCTGCATAGATAAAAACATAAGCAAGCTCAGAGCATAAGAGCAACAGAATTTACAGGAGAAATGGTAGCCAAGGGAGACTAGCATGTCCAGCAGGTTAATTTCATGCTGCAGTCATTAAGCTCCTGCAGTGGTAGAAACTGGTTAATCATTGAGGCGTCTGAGAGCTGGTGGTTAGAAAACTCATGCCCCCTCATACAGACCTTGCATTCAGATGTCCAGAAGGATTCAGTGCATCCCTGGAGATGCACACTTAGATATCATCCCCCCTTCAGGAATTAATAGTCTAGTGGGAGCATAAAATAAGAGAGGGAATTATGAGAACACAAATGGGTTAAATTTTTTTGTTAAATAAGTTGACCTTTAAAATTCAGAAAAGTGGAAATTCAGTGAAATTTGAGTTGTCAAAAGAGCTTCATGGAGGAGGCAGGACTCAGAGCAGACTTTGAAGGAATGAGATAGGATAGTAGGAGGACGAGGAGAGGGGCCACACCTGTGAACACACAGAGGTGACAATGAGTATGGTATATTCGCATCAATAATAATATAAAAAAGGTCTGGATTGCCTTAGGAGGAGTTCTTGTGGAGCACTGGGGAAAGTGTTGGGTAGATAGGTGGGCTATCCTATAGAAGATACTAAAAGTCAGGAAGGAGGGTTGTGTTTGATGTGTTCAAGGTAGTAACCTTTAAAACAATTTAGTGATTTTTCTTGATGTATTTGGCTTCAATATAACTTAGATTTCTTTTTTCTTAATATAGAATGAAAATACTAATTATAGAAAATGCAAGTATCTTAGATATTTTCTGGTATGGTCCCATAGGGCAGTTCTGTTAGGAGTTAAAGAGCTTGAGACTAGACCCGAATTAAGGTCATGACCTTGACACTGGTAGTCTGTGTCACCTTAGACAGGATGCGAGTTCCTATTCTCCCTAAATTTTGGTTGATTTCTTTACCTCTTAAATTGGGAAGATATGGTACACGCCTTTTGAGTTTCTCAGTTCTCATCCCCTTTCTCTGGAAATTTTCCCTTGTCCCCATTCAAGGGATCAATCAGTCGGAAGCCATACACCCGCACTGCTGATGGCTGATTGCACCCCAGGTACACAACTGACTGAAGCTGGACTAATCATCCATCATCTTTCTTTTGGAAATTTGACATACTTGTGGGCCTGGAATGGCAACTTCTGAATTGAAGAGGCTGTACGTGTAATCTATTCCACAGAGTCTTGAAGAAGCAGAAAAATAGCTGATTTGCAGAAAGAGAGAATGAAGTAAGTATGCTGAGAGATCTAGATGATAGATGGAAAGATAATCCAGAGATTCTCATTTTCCAGCATTGATTCCTTCTTTAGGCCCAACTGCCTTCCTGCATCCTTTTAATACACTAGAGGCCCAGTGCACAAAATTCGTGCATTTGGGGGGGGGGGGGGTTGTCCCTCAGCCCAGCCTGCACCCTCTCCAATCTGGGACCCCTTGGACATCCCTCTCACAATCCAGGACTGCTGGCTCCCAACTGTTCACCTGCTTGCATGCCTGATTGCCCCTAATAGCTTCTGTCTGCCAGCCTGATCACCCCCTAACCACTCCCCTGCCAGCCTGATCGACGCCTAACTGCTCCCCTGCTGGCCCAATTGCCCCCAACTGCCCTCCCCTGCTGGCCTGGTTGCCCCCAACTACCCTCCTTTGCTGGCCCAGTTGCCCCCAACTGCCCTCCCCTGCTGGCCTGTTCCCCCCCAACTGCCCTCCCTGCAGGCCTGGTCCCCCCAACTGTCCTCCCCTGCTGGCTTGGTCACCCCTAACTGCCCTCCCCTGCTGGCCTGGTCACCCCTAACTGCTCTCCCCTGCTAGGCTGATCACCCACAACTGTCCCCCCCTGCTAGCCTGATCGCCCACAACTGCCCTCCCCTGCCGGCCATCTTATGGTGGCCATCTTGTGACCACATGGGGTGGCCATCTTTGTATGAGGGTGTGATGGTCAATTTGCATATTACCTCTTTATTATATAGGATTAACCTTTCCTTCCTTAAGATAATTCAAGTTATTTTTCATTACTTACAAATTGAGAGTCTTAATTCACAGAGGATAATACTAGATAACCATACAATTTATAGTATACTGCCCCATATTGCTTGGCCCTACCTCCAAACTTGGACTTCAGTCCTTGCTTGATGGACATCGCAGTCATCAACTCATCTCCTGTCACCTGCTGCTTCCATCTCCTCTGCAGAGTAGCTTTCAGCATGGGACCCATCACACCATTCTGGTGGGAGCTGTGACTTGGGATTAGAATCCCAGAAGTTACAGCTCCTCCCACCTCTCCTGGACTCCAAGGAAACACTGAAATATGGGCCACAGGATCTGGCTTCTCCAGTAGCTGGTCAAAGGGCCCAATAACCTAATCTGGAAGCATGGCAGAGTCCAGCAGTTGTAATAACCACTGGCTGGTTGTGGTGGAAGAGACCTGGTAGACCATGTTGTTTATCCCTCACTTTACAGAAGAGAAACTAAGGCCAAAGGGCTTGAGGGCCCCACTCAGGGGTCTCTTATTAACTGTCATAAGTAATCACAAAGATTTAAAAAGAAAAGTTAATCATTTTACTCACATTTATTCCTAAGGAGAAAGTATTGAACACCACTAAAGAGGTATGAAAACTCACTGTCAAGGAGCATTGAGATTAAACACCAGCTTTGTTTCCCCAGTGACTCAAGTAAGTGCCGTGAAACTGGGGTCCATTTGATCCCTGTGCCTTTGCTTAAATCTCAATGAGCTTTAAAAGTAGAAATTATATAGGTCATATTCTCAAATCACAATGCCGCAACTAGAAATCAATAAGCTTAAAGAAAATACTCTACACTGATGGAAATTAAAAGCAAACAATCAAAAGGCAAGACCCACAAGCATTTCTAAATAGCATTTGGTTAATAATACAAACAAGAGATAATTTACAAAATAAATAGAAATTTAAAAATAATATTTAAACATCTCCATGGTATGTAGCCAAAACTGTTCACATGATTAAATTCCTTAGTGGTCTTGATAAACATAGAAAGAAAAAGACATAAAGTGAGTAATCTACTTAAGCAGCGGTTCTTAACCTGATGGGTCATGACCCCTTTGGCGGTCGAAGGACCCTTTCACAGGGGTCGCCTAAGACCATCCTGCATATCAGATATTTACATTACAATTCATAACAGTAGCAACATTACAGTTATGAAGTAGCAACGAAAATAATTTTATGGCTGGGTCACAACATGAGGAACTGTATTTAAAGGGCCAGAAGGTTGAGAACCACTGGTTTAGAGTAAAGAACAAAAACAGACTCAAGGAAAGAGGCTACCAAGAGAACCAAGGTATGCTGGTGTCTGCTCTCACTGGCTCATGAGAGCTGCCCACCGAATTTTCAGGAATTAGTTGAAGTTGTGAAACACAGTCATTGCTAAAAATTACATTATATAAGCAAACTATTAAAATAAAAAGTAATAAATATTTAAGTCATCACATCCTAATTATTTTACTTCACTTCACTCTTATATATGCTCCTGAGTTTATTTATGTCTATTGTGTCTATATGGGGGGAGGACTATGTATGGGCATCTATTCCCGGCTCTGCTTTCGCTGCTGTCACACTGGTGGCTGGAAATCAGCCATGTGGGAGTATTAACACCCTGGTATTTGGCAGTGGGGCAAATCAGAGCCATTACGTTTTCCTCCTTGTCTTCGACAGATCTGCTGTTAAAAAATTACCCGCATACCAATGACCAAGCAGAACATAATGTTTTCTAAGGAATATGATTTTTTCCAGCTTGAGATTAGAATAAAAACAAAGAAAACAGTAAGAAGCTTATAAAGTTTACACTCATTTTGGTGTTGTGAAAAACTCCAGATCTCAGGGATACATTTCTTTGGTTGGGAAGTTTGCAACTAAATCAATTCTAATTAATGCAAGATTAACCTTGCTACTCAAGAGTGACCTAGGTCACATGTTTCTCTGGATTGGTCATAAGTAAGGACTGGATTGCATGGAAGCTTTCTAGGCAAATCTCTAGGTGCTTCTGGGTTATTCAGGATCTAGAAAAGGGGGGAGGGGAAGCAGTGCTGTATAAATATGGATTTTTTGTCAAATGAAAACACTTCATAGAAACATCAAGTAGGATGGTGATTCTTAGTGAAAATAAAATGAATAGCAACAGTGACGAAATCCCCTTTTCACCATAGGGGTTATTTTCTTTTGATTTGGAATAATTCTCAGTAAAAGATTCTTTATAGCAATTTATGTTAAAGATATTTTAAGTTGTAAGTTTTGTTTAAAAAATAATTAATGTTAATTTAAAATAGAAAATTATATTAAAGATATTGGCTTGAGTAAAGACAGCAGAAGCCAACACACAAGTTTGTTAGGTTTCTATAGTTTATTCCTGTTTATTTTTTCAAATTCACTAAATTAAATTGGGAAGGAAAGATTCTCTTAATTCACTTTGCATACCTGATTAACTTTTCTTTACATTTCATCATACTAACTTTTTAAAGAAATATAGTTTTATTGATTTCTGAGAGGAAGGGAAAGGGAGAGATAGAAACATGAATGATGGGATAGAATCATTGATTGGTTGCTCCTGCACACCCCCCACTAGGGACTGAGCCCTCAACCCAGGCATATGCCCTGACCTGGTTTATAGGTTGACGCTCAACCACTGAGCCACATCAGCTAGACTCATCGTATTAACTTTTAAACACAATATAGAATGGATTTTGGTGGAAGAGAAATTGTAATATTAATGAAAGTTAATTGACACAAATTTCTCCTTCATGCCCAAGCTGTGTTGTGACCCAATGAAGTAAAGAATATATAGTAGAGCAATTTTCTCTCATATGAGAGAATATTATATTTGAGCAGTCTATGCCTTAGTTTACAAGAACTACTTAATTTATGCCCAAAGTTCTTGTTGACTATAGAATATATTCCATTTTTAAATTTCTTTATTCTTCTTTTGAGTTAGCATTAGGCTTAGTTTCTGTTAAAACCAAGACATTTCTTATGCTAGTGATTATTTTTTTAAATTCCCTTTAAATAATGGTAAGATTTATTTTCAAATCAGTAAGGTTTTTAACTTGAAAATAAGCTATTTCCAAACATGTCTATGAACCAAGTCTGACCTCTGGACTTTCCTTTTAATTTGTCCTTGGCATTCTTGGCTCTTATGCATTCCCTGAGCTTATTAGAGCGTGTGAGGCTCTTATGACTCTCAGTTGATATAGTAAAACCTGTTAATGTAAATTTGTTTCTTGTTCTCCATGTGCTTGCTGATTCTTCACACTTGAGTTATTCAGATCTAGATTGAAAAGATTATATTTTGAAAGTACGAACTAAATGATCCTTTCTAATTATGTTAAAATATATTTTTAAAAATATATTTTATTGATTTTTTTTACAGAGAGGAAGGGAGAGGGATAGAGAGTTAGAAACATCGATGAGAGAGAAACATCGATCAGCTGCCTCCTGCACACCTCCCACTGGGGACGTGCCCGCAACCAAGGCACATGCCCTTGACCAGAATCGAACCTGGGATCTTTCAGTCTGCAGGCCGACGCTCTATCCACTGAGCCAAACCGGTTAGGGCTATGTTAAAATATTTAAGTGCTTGAATTTACTTTCAGTCTCCATTAAAGATCTCTGGGAAGTAGGACTCTACATTTTTTTTTTTTTCATTTGCCTTTGAGAGATAATGTAGCTGACTTCCATGTAGAAGTGGAGTTTCTGGCTGAGTGGAACATAATGAGATTTGGGCTACTGTAGTAAACAAAATGGGAATGAAGGACAGATGTGGATCACGCCTCTTACTGGATTCGGAACGTGTGTCACTGGTCTAATGGAGTAAGAGCTCAATTTGATTTAAATATGATTTCAAGAGTACTCTAGAATCCAGGTAGCTCTTTCATCTACCTAACCCAGAGTAAATATGTATTTGTTAGGAGATATGTTAAAAAAATTAGAATCTAGAAAAATAGTCTGTGTTTTTGAACTAATTTAATATTTTTACTTGAAATTTTTTACCTTTCTAAATATAAGTTTAAGTAACAGTATGGGTTACTTTATTCTTAGAATTTCCTGAATAAAATTGAGGGTAGTTTATTTATACTTATGTTTATATTTATATTTATTTATTGTTTATTGCTTACTAGAGGCCTGGTGCATGAAATTCATGCATGGGGAGATGTCCCTCAGTCTGGCCTGCACCCTCTCCAATCTGGGACTCCTCAGGGGATGTCCGACTGCCAGTTTAGGCCTGATCCCACAGGGCCACAATCCAGAACTGCTGGCTTCTAACTGCTCACCTGCTTGCCTGCCTGATCCCCCCCTAACCGCTTTTGCCTGCCTGCCTGATTGCCCCCAACTGCCCTCCCCTGCCAGCCTGGTCATTCCCTAACTTCCCTCCCCTGCTGGCCTGATTGCCCCCTAACTGCTTGCTCCCCCATGTTGGCCTGATCTCACCCCTAACTGCTTGCTCCCCTGCCAGCCTGATTGCCCCTAGCCACCTCTGCCTTGGCCCCCGCCACTGTGGCTTTGTCTGGAAGGAAGTCGGTCATCCAGAAGATGTCCGGTCGACCCGGTCTAATTAGCATATTACCCTTTTATTAGTATAGATAGAATTAGAGATGTCCCCATTTCCCTCCTCCCTGCCTCCACCCAGTATCCACCCCACCTCAAGCCTTCTCCACACTATTGTCTCTGTCCATGGGTTAGGGACATACAGATTAATCTCTTCCTGCCCCTCAGCCCCCACCATGACTCTGAGATCTATCAGTCTGTCCCATGCATTCATACCTCTGGACTTTTTATGTTCATCAGTTTATTTTGTTCATTAGATTACACATATAAGTGAGGTCATATGATATTTATCTTTATCTAACTGGGTTATTTCGCTTAGCATAATAATCTCCAGGTCCCTCCATGCTGTCACAAAATGTAAGAGATCCTCCTTTTTTATAGCCACATAGCATTCCATTGTGTAAATGTAACACAGCTTTTTAATTCATTCATCTACTGATGGGCACTTGGGCTGTTTTCAGATCTTAACTATCTATACTAATAGAAGGGTAATCTGCTAATTAGATGGGGTTGACTGGATATCTTCCGGACATCTGAATTCCTTCCGGACAAAGCCATGGTGGCGAGGGCCGAGGCAGAGGCAGTTAGGGGCAATTAGGCTGACAGGGGAGCAGTTAGGGGGTGACCAGGCTGCCAGGGGGGCAGTAAGGGGGTATGAGGCCAGCAGGGCACCAGTAAGGGCCAGCAAGCAGAGGCAGTTAGAGGCGATCAGGCAGCCAGGCAGAGGCAGTTAGGGGTGATCAGGCCAGCAAGGGAGGGAAGTTAGGCAGTGATCAGGCTGGTGAGCGGTTAGGAGCCACCAGATTGCGAGAGGGATGTCTGGCTGCCGGTTTAGGCCCCATCCTGCAGGGATTGGATTTAAACCAGCAGTCGGACATCCCCCAAGGGGTCCCAGATTGTAAAGGGTGCAGGCAGAGCTGAGGAACAGCCCCCCCTTCATGCATGAATTTCATGCACTGGGCCTCTAGTTGTAAATAGCACTGCTGAACATAGGGGTGCACATATTTTTTCTGATTAGTATTTCGGGATTCTTAGGATATATTTCCAGAAGTGGGATCACTGGGTCAAATGGCAGTGTCATTTTTAATTTTTTTAGGAAACTCCATACTATTTTCCACAGTGGCTACACCAGTCAGCATTCCAAAAAGCAGTGTACTAGGGTTCTCTTCTCTCCACATCCTTGCCGCACTTGTTGTTTGTTGTTTTATTGATGGTAGTCATTCTGACAGGTGTGAATTGATGCCTCATTGTCTTTTTAATTTGCATCTCTCTGATGATTAGTGATGTTGATAATTTTTTCATATGTCTACTTTCCATCTGTATGCCCTCTTTGGAGAAGTGTCTATTCACATCTTTGCCCATTTTTTAATTGGATTGTTCCTCTTCCTGGTGTTGAGTTGTATGAATTCTTTGTATATTTTGGAAATTAACCCTTTATCAAATGTGTCACTGGTGAATATGTTCTCCCATATAGTAGATTCTCTTTACATTTTGTTGATGGTTTCTTTTGCTGTACAAAAACTTTTTAGTTTGATGTAATCCCATTTGTTTATTTTTTCCATTGTTTTTCTTGTGTTAAGAGATGTATCAGGGAAAGTATTGCTATGTGATATGTCTGATTGTACTGCCTATGTTTTCTTCTAGGATTTTTATAGTTCTGTGACTTACATTTATGACTTTTATCCATTTTTAGTTTATTTTTATATATGGTGTTAGTTGGTGGTCTAGTTTAATTTTTTGCATGTATCTGTCCAATTTTCCCAACACCATTTATTGAAGAGACTGTCTTAACTCCACTGTATGCTCTTTCCTCCTTTGTCAAATATTAATTGAGCATAATGACTTGGGTTGATTTCTGGGGTCTCTGTTGTGTTACATTGGTCTATATGTCTGTTCTTGTGCCAGTACCAGGAAGTTTTGAGAACAGTGGCTTTGTAGTATAACTTGATATCCTGTATTGTGATCCCTCCAACTTTGTTCTTCTTTCTCAAGATTGCTGCACCTATGCAGGGTTTTTTGTTTGTTTGTTTCATGTACATTTTTGGAGTATTTGTTCTAGATCTGTAAAATATGCCATTGGTATTTTAACAGGGATTGCATTGAATCTATAGAATACTTTGGGTAGTATGGACATTTTAATGATGTTAATTCTTCCAATCCATGAACACTCTATATACTCCCAGTTGTTTTTATCTTCCTCTATTTCTTTTTTCAATGTCCTATAGTTTTCTGAGTATAGGTCTTTTTTCTCCTCATTTAAATTTATTCCTAGGTATCTTATTTTCTCTTTTTTTTTGTTGCAATGGTAAATGGGATTATTTATTCAGTTTCTCTATCTGAGAGTTCATTATCCTATCTAATAAAAGAGAAACATAGTAATTAGCCATACGGCCGCTACCCTTCCCATTGGCTAATCACTGAGATATGCAAATTAACTGCCAACCAAGATGGCGGCCAGCAGCCAGGCAGCTGACGCGAACAGGGAGGCTTGCTTGCTTCAGTGACAGAGGAAGCCAGGTTCCCCGCCTGCCTTGCCGGCCTCTCAGCTGCCTCTAAGAAACATTGTAACAAATATAGAAGCTAAACAAAACCCCAGAAACCTGCTTTCAGTCAGCCAGGCTTCAGCCAGCAGGACCACAACATTGTTTCGAATACAGAAGGTAAACAAAGGCCAGAAACCTGCTTTCAGCAGCGGAGGCCTCATAGCTGGAGCCGAGCCTCAGAGCTAAAGCTGGCCCAGAATTAAAAAAAAAAGAAAAAAAGGACAGGTTGGGAGCTTCAGTCACCCGCCAGCCTGAAAACGGCCCTCAGCCCCTCACCCAGACTGGCCAGGCACCCCAGTGGGGACCCCCACCCTGAAGGGGGTGTGACCAGATGCAAACAGCCATCATCCCCTCATCCAGACTGGCCAGGCACCCCAGTGGGGACCCCCACCCTGATCCAGGACACCCTTCAGGGCAAACCAGCCGGCCCCCACCCGTGCACCAGGCCTCTATCCTATATAGTAAAAGGGTAATATGCCTCCCAGCACCGGGATCAGTGGAGCAGCGAGGCCTCCCGGCACCGGGATCAGCATGACAGGGGGCAGCGACCAAGCCCCCTGATCGCCCTGCGGCTCTGTGTGTGACAGGGGGCGGGGCCACAACCTCCCTATCCACCCTGCTCTGTTTGTAACATGGGAAGGCGCCCCAACCCCCTGATCAGCCCTGCTCTGTGCCTGATGGGGGGAGCTCCCCAACTCCCCTGATCGCCCTGCAGCTCTGTGTGTGCCAGGGTGGGGTGCCCCAACCCCCCACCCCCCACGGGCCCTGCTCTGTGTGTGACGGGGTAGAGCCATAACCTCCCCATCGGCCCTGGCCTGAGTGTGACAGGCGGCGGTGCCCCAACCCCCCAATCAGCCCTACCCTGAGCGTGACTGAGGGTGGCATCGCAACCTCCCAATCCGCCCTGCTCTGTGCATGACAGGGGGCGGCGCCCCAACTCCCCTATCAGCCCTTCTCTGAGCCTGATTAGGGGCTGCACCTAGGGATTGGGCCTGCCCTCTGCCACCTGGGAGCAGGCCTAAGCCAGCAGGTCGTTATCTCCCGAGGGGTCCCAGACTGCGAGAGGGCACAGGCCGGGCTGAAGGACCCCTCTCTCCCCCTCCTAAGTGCACAGATTTTTGTGCACCGGGCCTCTAGTCTATAATAAAAGGGTAATATGCTAATTAGACCAAATGTCCTTCTGGAGTCATTCTGGACCTCCTTTTGGACAAAGCCTGGCTGGAGCGAAGGCTGAGTCCCTGGTGCCTACTTGGCAGCCAGAGCAGAGCCTGGGTCCTGGGTGCCAGAGGGAAGCTGGTGCTGGCAGCCAGGGGAAGGAAGGCCTACTCTAGCATGAATTTCATGTATTGGGCCTCTAGTTATTATATAAAATGCCATCAATTTCTGGATTTAATTTTTTATCTTACTACTTTGCCGTATTTATTTATTAAATCTAGTAGTGTCTTTGTGGAATCTTTAAGGTTTTTATGTACAATATTATGTCATCTCAGATAATGACAATTTTACTTCCTCCTTTCCAATTTTGATGTCTTTTATTTTTTCTTCTTGTCTGATCACTGTGGTTAGGACTTCAAGTACTATGTTGAATTAGAGTGGTGAAAATGGTGTTTTGTTCCTGATCTTAAGGGAAATGCTTTTAGTTTTTGCCCATTGAGTACAATATTGGCTGTAGGGCAATTTATTTTTGTATCATGATAATTTATCCACTGGAAGCAAGTTTGACATCTTGAAAATAAAGCAGTATCTTCTAATGAAGATTCCCAGAATGTAATCGGCATATTAATAAACCTGTCCATCATGCACTTGAAATCCATTAATTGCCTAATGTTTGTCAACTATTCACAGATCAAGACTGTATTGACACTTTCTCAGTTTTTTAATTTGATTAACTGCTGGCTATTGACTCATTAGGTGTTGTAGGTAGATAGATCAAAAGGGTATTAAGCTTAGCAAAAATTTAAGTAATGATTGTCTGCTAGAATTACAAAAGCATATTCTTTAAAAAGTACCATTTGTAGAAATTTTTGAAAACCTTGAATTGATATAATGAGAAATTAACAATCAAATCTGTCATTACCAGAACAGCTACTACTAGATTGATTTTAACTTAGAATATCAGCCAACCGATAATCCTTAGTATAACTAGGATGCCCCTAACAGAGCGTACAATTTGGTTAATATATTATAGTTATTATTATAGGATTTTGCTTTGTTAGGTGTCAGTCAACCAGAAATAAAAAAGTAAGAATCTTTCACACAATACCTGTGCAGATGGGTTGGGAGTAGAGCTAAACTCCCTTTTCTTGAACATAGAAGAGATAAAGATTGATAATACATGTTTACTTGCATCAATTACCATTTAGTTTCTACCCAGATGAGCTATACAATAAATTTGTTATGTTCTGGTGCTACAGTTTTTGTGAAGCTGGCATATATACGAAAATTCTAGAAAATTGTTATTCAGTTATTCATGTTTTCAACATATATTTGTGCAATGAGGTAATAGAGAAGGTTGGAAATATAGGCAGGTGCCAGGCCTTGTAGAGTCTTATAGATTGTAGCAAGGAGTTTGGGTTTTATTGTAAGCAAAAAGGGAGTCTATCTGAGGATTTTGAACAGGAAAGTAAGCAAAATATTTAATTTACTCTCCAAAAACATCACTGTACTGAGTATAGAATAAACTGTAGTAAGTAATAGTTAGGGGGTTATTGCAGTAGTCAAGGCAAGGAAGGGTGGCAGCATGAATTAGGGTAAGGGCAATGCGATGGAGAGAAGTAGGCAGACCTATACAATTTAGGTTCTATAATCTGGAAATCAGCAGCTGAGTGAACAGATAATTTGAACTCCACTTAATACCTAGGTTTTTTTTTTTCTTACATGAAAGGTAAACTTTACCCTCTTCTTATATTTCACCTGAAGTTTTTGAAAAGATCTGCAAATCAATACAGAAGTATACTATGGGTGTGCAAAACATACAACAGAACTTACGGGACCACGAAATACTAAAAATGATGTCCTGACATAACTTTTTAAAAAAATCCTCACCCAAGGATGTTTTCATTAATTCTAGAGATAGAGGAAGGGAGAGTGAGAGAGAGAAAGAGAGAGAGGGAAACATCGATATGAGAGAGAAACATTGATGTGTTGCCTTCTGCATGTACCCTAACTGAGGATAAAACTGCAACTTGGGTATGTGCCCTGACCAGAAATTGAACCCATAACCCTTCAGTGCATGGAATGATGCTCCAACCAACTGAACTACACTGGCCATGGCCTGACATAACTTTTTTTTTTCATTATTGTTGAAAGTATTACAGATGCCTTCTTTGTTTTTTGTGTGTTTTTTTCTTCCCATTGACCCCCTCCACACCTGCCTCTGTCAGGACTTCACCACTATGTTGTCTGCATCCATATATGCATGTAAGTTCCCTAGTTAATCACTTTCCACCCACCTCCAATCCCTGCCTTTCCTCTGAAATTCGTCAATCTGTTCCATGCTTCTATGTGTCTGGGTCTATTTTGTTCATCAGTTTATTTTATTCATTAGATCCCACATATGAGTGAGATCATGTGATATTTATCTTTCTCTGACTGGCTTATTTCACTTAGCATAATACTCTCCAGGTCCATCCATGCTGTTGCAAATGGTAAAAGTTCTTTCTTTATTACAGCTGCATAATATTCCATTATGTAAGTGTACCACAGCTTTTTTATTTTTTATTTCGGAGAGGAAGGGAGAGGGAAGAGAGACAGAAATATCAATGATGAGAGGGAATCAAAAGGGTGCCTCCTGCATACCCTACACTGGGGATCAAGCCCACAACCCAGGCATTGCCCTTGACTGGAATCAAACCCTGGACCTTTTGGTCAGCAGGCCAACACTCTATCCACTGAGCCAAACAGGCTAGGGCTATACCACAGCTTTTTTATGCACTCATCTGCTGATGGGCACTTGACTGTTTCCAGATCTTAGCTACTGTAAATTGTACTGCTATGAACATAGGGGTGCATATATTCTTTCTGATTGGTGTTTCTGGTTTCTTAGGAGATATTCCTAGAAGTGGGATCACTGGGTCAAATGGAAGTTCACTTTTAATTTTTTGAGGAAACTCCATACTCTTTTCCACAGTGGCTGCACCAGTTTGCATTCCCAATAGCAATGTACTGAATGTTTACAAATCAATAAATATAATACATCACATAAACAGATTGGGAGACAAAAATCACATGATCATATCAATTGATGCAGAAAGGGCATTCAACAAAGTCCAACACCATTTTTTTTTTGATAAAAATTCTCAGCAAAGTGGGAATAGAGAGATCATACCTCAACATAATAAAGGCTATATATGACAAACCTACAGGCAACATCATACTGAATGGGCAAAAACTAAAACCATTTCCCCTAAGAACAGGAACAAGACAGGGATGTTCAACTTCACCACTCTTATTCAACATAGTACTGAAAGTCCTATGCAATCAGACAAAAAGAATAAATAAAAGCATCCAAATTGGAAAGGAGGAAGTAAAACTCTAATTATTTGCAAATGACATGATATTGTAAAAAGAAAACCCTAAAGACTCCATCAAAAAACTACTAGATTTAATAAATGAATTCTGCAATGTAGCAGGATACAAAATTAACACCCAGGAATCTATGGCATTTTTATACACCAATAATGAATTCTCAGAAAGAGAAACTAAAAAACAATCCTATTTATCATTGCAGCAAAATAAAATTAAGATACTTAGGAATAAACTTAACCAAGGAGGCAAAAGACCTGTACTGGGAAAACTATAGGATGTTGAAAAAAGAGATAGAGGAAGATTAAACAAGTGGAAGAATATACCATGTTCATGGATTGGTAGGATCAACATCATTAAAATGTCCATACTACCTAAAGCAATCTGTAGGTTCAATACAATACCTATTAAAGTACCAATGGCATATCCCACAGATCTGACAACTTTTTAAAGTTCTAAGTGAGTAATTTTCAATGGATAGAGCAAGGAAAAGCTTTGCCTGTGTTAAATGATCCAAGATACAGTGGGGCCTTGACTTACGAGTTTAATTCGTTCCAAGACCGAGCTTGTTAAGGAACTCATTAAGGAGCTCATTAACTCAAATTACTCTATCAACTCAATGCAAAAAATCGGTGGAGAGACAGCTGGTATCTCAAAAAACTCGTTAGTCGGGACACTCGTAAGTCAAGGCCCCACTGTAATTGCTGGTAAGAAAACAGTTTCTGTATCATTGTAATCAATTTTCTCTTGAGTGGAGATACATCATGCAAAGAGGACACATGGCATAAAACCTTCAAGAACTGTAGTAGGCAGTTTGAGAAAGGTGAACAGAGCAAGGACTATGGGCCAGGTACTGATCACCAGGGTGGAAAGATCCAGGTGCCTAGCAAGAGGCAAAACTGAGAAAACAAGGACTTCACCCCCAGGGTAAACTTTCCTCTTCTATTATATTGCTGATCATATGGTTTAGACCCCCTGACCTTTCATATCGCTGGTCATGCGGTTCAGACCCTCCCCTGACCTTGCCTCCCCTGGCAGGTCACTAGACTTGCGGTAGATCACCTTAGAGGAGGAACAAGGAGAAGTGAAAAAAGCCTCATAGGACTCCCATACAAGCCCTTGCACAGCTACTCCTGTAAGTATTAAGCCCTAGCGGTAACATCTAGGTCTCAGTTGTGTTTCAGCTCCAGGCCCGAAAAGCAGCAAAACCAGACCAGTGATGCTATGGTTGACATCATGATCACCTGCCCTTGGATTGACCAATCAGTAGAAACCACAACCCTGAAAGAACACACCTGGAAAGCTGATGGGTATTTGACCCAGATCCTCCCATGGGACCTCCCCTAAGATTCCCATCTTTAGAGAGTGGGTAAAAAATCCTCAGAATGGAGAACCCAGAAGACTTGCCTGGGCTCTTCCTCCTATCCTTCCCCCAGGTTTATTCTCTCTTTCTTTTTCCTAAGCTCCTAAGACCCCCCCCCCCTTTTTTTTTTTTGCCTCTGTAACTTGTTTCCTGAGCCAGCTGGTTCACTTCTTTCTACCTCTATGACTTTCTAAATAAACTCTTTCCTTCGATTTGAATTCCTTGGCTCTGAATTCTTTCTTTGCCAAACTCAAATACCGAGGTTGTTGAACCGCAGTGCAGTCTATCTCTGCCAGTAACACCTGGTGCCCTTTCACTGCTAAGAGAACAAATGATGTTGAGATTGCCTAAGGGGCAGTCCTATTCTAGTGACATCCCCAAATGATTTATGATTCTGGTAGAAGAATAATGAAAAGTCAATTTGGTCGAGGAGTTTTTGATTTGGAGGCTTCAGGAGATGAGTTAGTGAGGTTGGTTTGAGGCGAGGAGCCGTCACTCCTTTTTCTGGCAGTCTTACTGAGTGCTCAGCACAGCACGGTATGAGGAGCACTCCATGCTTCCTGCGTGCTTCTCAGCTGAGAAGATAACATCAACATATGAAACGAGCAAACAGAAAAAGCTTGAAGGCTGAGAATCACAACATGGTGGAAAGAACATACACTTTGAAGTCAGACCTAGCTGCAAATTCTGTTTCTTTCTCCTACCAGCTGCATGATTTTAGGCAAATTGTTAACCCCATTGTATCTTTTTTAGTTTTAATTGAGAAAAAAATGGAGATATGAATACTTCCCACCCTCCCACCCCTTACCCCAGTTTGCTAAGATTCAATAGAAAAACCTGAATGGAAATTTTAAAAAAAGAAGAAAAACTTGAACAATAATAGGTACTTAATGCATGTTTTAAGTTTCAAGAGAGTGATTTTGAATTACAGAGAAAGGAAAAGCTTCCTCACAGTTGGAGGAGTTAGGATAACTTGATCAGAAAACAGCATACCGTTTGTCCTGACTGTCTCAAAGTTGGAGATGAATGGTGAAAATCTTGGAAGTGTTAGGTTTTTGTTATTGAATAATCAGAGACTAGAAAAGCAGGGGGGAAAAAGTGCAATCTTAAAGTACAGGCAAGTGTAAAAAGAATTAGAAAGGGAAAATGAGTGTGGGTTTTTAGTAAACTGGAACCTATTAGTCCCAGGAGGCTGATTAGAATGTGGATAAGCATGTGGGAGAAGGGGTGTGACAGGAAACTGGAAATATCTATTACCTTTCTCTTCTGCACTGAAATTCTCTTCCCCAGCCAGGATCCGGGCTAGTCGAGCCAGCCAAACCAGATGATCTTTCTGTTTTCTTTTCCTGGTTCAATTTCTGTAGGACTCCCAGCCAGAGTAACACAAAAGGTCCCTGCTTTTAGCAGCAGCTTCTACTGCCAACTCTGTCTCCACATCTTCAAAATCAAGGTAGACTTTTATTTACACTGCCAAATGCACTGGACAAAAGGCAGAATGACTCTGCTTCCTTAGAAGCAACAATATGTATGGAGCTCCTATTTTATGCAAAGAAGTTTATGGTATGCTTTGTACAGTGAACTGTAATTTGGTGCTTACTCTCAAGGCATTAGAGGGCTCAGATACTAATCAAAAGACTAAAGATATGTGAAATGAGATTGCCCTGATGTTTATTTATTTATTTATTTAAAATCTTGCAGTATTTTTTAAAATATATTTTATTGATTTTTTTATAGAGAGGAAGGGAGAGGGATAGAGAATTAGAAACATCAATGAGAGAGAAGCGTCGATCAGCTG
Source organism: Myotis yumanensis (assembly GCF_028538775.1). NCBI lineage: Eukaryota > Metazoa > Chordata > Mammalia > Chiroptera > Vespertilionidae > Myotis > Myotis yumanensis. Next base: position 146,155,925 of record NW_027223752.1, read on the forward strand.
CCTCCTGCACATCCCCCACTAGGGATGTGCCCGCAACCAAGGTACATGCCCTTGACCGGAATCGAACCTGGGACCCTTCAGTCCGCAGGCCGATGCTCTATCCACTGAGTCAAACCAATTAGGGCTGCCCTGATATTTAAATGGTAAAATCCACCTTTAGTGGATTGGTGAAGACGGGCAGCTACTCTGTGAAATGAAGACAGTACTATGTAGAGTTGCTATTAGGATTAAGTGAGCAAATAAACATGAAAGCACTTAGAATGCACAGGTGAAAAAGGGATTCGGTGGAAAGTAACCTCACAGGGTGATCTGATCGTACATTTCTAACTGGTCAGGTCATGATGGGTAGTCACACCCCAGGCATATGAGTTTTTGTAAAAAGCTTATCTTTGCCTTAGGTAAGCCATGTCCGTTGTTTCTGTGCAACTAGGTTAGCACGCCTTTGAAATGCCTCTTTCCAGACCTTTCTTCAAGCCTGACCACCCCAAGAGAGCACATAATCTCAACTATTCTGTAATCCTATTCCCACCTTGCTTTCTCCACCTTCATGTACTCTTCCTTATCTTCCCTCCTTAGTTTCAAATGCATAGAATAAACTGCAAAACTCCTATTCTACAAAACATTTGAGATCTTGCTTCCAGCAATTGTCATCAGCTTTGGCTCAAATAAACTTATAAAAATTCTTTACAGGTTTGGGCGTTCTTATGCCAACAAACGGTACGCAGCACACAGGGTGTATTCAATAAATGTGAGCCGTACTGAAGTCAGGGAGGGAAGAATTTTCCTTCTACCTTTCTGAGTTCTTTTGGCTGGTTTAAGAATTAAACTGAGTCCTGGCCAGGTAGCTCAGGTGGTTGGAGTGTCATCCTGATATGCCAAGGTTGTGGGTTTGATTCCCTGTCAGGGCACATAAAAGAATCAATCAACGAAGGCATAAATAAGTGGAACATTAAATTGCTATTTCTCTCTCTCCCCCTCAAACCAATAAATAAAAATTTGAAAAAAACACACACAATAAAACTGTTGTGAGACATTAACAGGAGAAAATCAAGTTTGTATAGATGGAGGTCTCATAGATATGAGACCTAAAAACATTATGAAAACAGGCAACTTTTATACTTTTTAGACAAAAAAATAAATTTATAAAGAACTGACAGGACAAAGAAACTTAGGCTTGGGTACTACTAGTGAAGAAACTTAGCAGAGTTTACACTGCTCTTGACCCTGAATTTCCCGTGTCTGTCCACAAGAGTCTTTACTTCCTGCTTTCAGAGAGACAGAGAGGAGGGTGAGATTGTCCTTCTTCCATCAACTGTTTCCCAAGTAACTTGAATTCAAAATAATCAATTACCAAAGTGGCATATGTTGGGGTGGCCAATTTTTGCTCCTTTGCATTCAGGCAGTGTGTCCTAATTCGCTTAATGACAAAAATCACTTGCTAAATTTAAATATTCCCAAATCCCTTCCCAAAGATTTAATTTCAATTGTCCTGAGGAAGTCGAAAGAAGTAGATTCTGTATGCTAAACAAATGTCTCAGAGTTCTTTAGATTTATCAGGTTTAGGAAATACCACCTTAGTCAAAAGATACAAACTCCCAGTTATAAATAAGTCCTGGGGATGGAATGTACAGCATGTGACTATAGTTAATAATATTGCATTGTATATTTGAATGTTGGGAAGAGAGTAGTTCTTAAAAGTTCTCACAACAAGAAAAAAAATGTCTTTAACTATACGTGGTGATGGATGTTAACTAGACTTTTTGTGGGGATCATTTTGCAATATATACACATATTGAATCATTATGCTGTACACTTGAAACTAATATAATGTTATATGTTAATCAGACCTCAATTTTTTAAAAAAGAAAATATCATCTAAAATCAAAGGTTTTCAAAGTTTGGGTACTTTAGAGTCACCTGGGTACCCCAGCCTACAGTCCTGAGTAGGAGTGAAGAAGCTGCATGTTTACAAGAGTCCAGGCCATTTTGATGCCAGTAGTGATGTGAAGGGACTTTATCCCTCTGAACACAAATGTCCCCTTAAACAGATTCACTGACTTCTTGTAAACGATTCCCAAACTTTGGTTCTCCATCCCAATATCAAAATCATGAAGGAAGGAGGAGGGGAAAGGGAGGCAGGTGGGAATCTTAAAATTCAGATTCCCAGCCTTCTCTGCTGAGATTTTTAATCAGTAGATTTGGAGCGGGACCTGAGTGTCAGTATAGCTCTTAGGGGCTATTTACTTATATTAAAAAGTAAAAAGGCATTAGTGCTCTGTATTCAGCTTATAAACTGCCATAGCACTTACCTGTTACGTTGTGAAAGAAGTTTTCAGATACGGAGCAATCCTTGCAGTGGCGGACCAAGGGGGAGGGCGTGAGAATGGTCAGCTCTGGGCACAGGCAATACAGCATGCATTGATTCAAAAACAGTAATCAAATTAACCAAAATTCAGTGTGCTGGCAATTCTAAACAATATTAGTGATAATTTTGTGGTATTTTTCACCTCCTCTGAAAAATCAGTTCCGAACAAATGCTATAGTTACTGTGGAGTGGAGGGGAGGAAATATTTTTCTGTCTTCCCTTCTAGTGTAGGTGCAATAAAAATTACATAAGAGAGATTAACAGGAAAGAAAGCTACACAAAGTGAATTTTGTATGTACAGGAGCCCCACAAATGCATGAGAGGCTCTTGTTTAAGGCAATTGAGGCATTTACGCCATCTTGAGCTGAGGAGAAGGGAGTAGGGTTTTGGGACTTCAAAGGGGATGAATACAATTGATAGGAAGATGGGAAGAGCAAATGTCTGGTAAAACTATCTCTGGTCATAGCTCCCTTCCTGGCACAGGCCCTCTATCTATGTAAATTATTTTAGGCAGCAGGAGAAGGTTAAAAGATCTTGAGTCTGTTGGGCTGTGATTGTCTTCAGCTCAAAGTATTCTACAGGCGGGTGGCACATTCTGGGGGGCCTGCTGTGATCCCCATCAGGAGTAAACTTTAAGTGAGCACATTTAAGTGACTGATTCTTTATTACACATTGTATTATAATGGAAGTTAATTTGGAGAACTTCCAGTATACAATGGACTCATCTATTTGCATTTGTTCACAAAATAAGTTCATGGAGGTTTGGTGCCTTTGTAGCTAGTTTAGAAGGCCTTTTTCAAAATTCCAAGTATTACACATCCTATATAATAAAAGGCTAAGATGCAAATAGACCGAACAGTGGAACAACTGGAACAACAGAACAACTGGTCGCTATGACGTGCGCTGACCACCAGGGGGCATGTGGGGAACATGGCAGGCATTGGCCATGGTGGGATGGTGGAGCAGGTGAGCCGGGGAGCCAGACCAAGGTGGGCACTGGTTGCTGTCATTGGGGTGAGCCTCTGGTGGTTACTGAAAATTCTTTGCTCCCTCACCCCATGGTCCCACCCAGTGCTCATACCTGCTGCCAGCGCTGGCCCCGCTTGCACCAGCAGCTGGCACCGGAGCTGCTGCTTGCACCCACTGCTGGTGCCTGGCCCTGGTTTCAATCACTCGGCTCCATCAACGGATGCGAGTGGTGGCTGCAGATCCTGACTGCCCCTGAAAGTTTCTCTATCTCCCCCTGCTCTTGAGGGGCAATTGGGGCAGCAGCTGACGCTCACATCCACTCCTAGCACTGGCCCCAATCGCTCCTTGCCGTGAGCGGGTATGAGTGGGGCCAGCGCCGTCAGTGTGTGGGACCAGTGGCAGCGGGACTGGGGCTGCCAGCAGACAGGGGACCGGGGCCGTGGCAGGAGAGGCTGGCCCAAGCCTGCCCTTGTGCCAAACACAGTCTCGTGGCCTATAGTTCTTTTCAAGGTGTAAGAATTTGTGCACTGAGCCCCTAGTTCCTTCATAAAACAGTGGGCTTGAAGTAAACAATGATAGCACAGGCATTATGAAGACAAGAAATAACTTGAATTACTTCACATCTGTCATTCTCTGTGACCCCTTGGAATCTCACCCAGTCCCACACCACCGGCCACCTTCTAATTAATTTCCTTTCAATGTGCACGAATCCATGCACTGGGCCTCTAGTATTTAAATAGAAGGCAAAAATGTTCCTAATTATAAAATAAGCATATATTTTTGGCATTGAGTGGTACAATTTAGGAAGCAGTGTAAGATACCATCACCAAGTTTAATCTGAATAGTAAAATGTTTTGCATGTTTTAATAGCAGCCCTCAGTTACCTTTGGAAATAATTTCTTCCATGAGTTATTTGTGAATCCCTGGATGTCATAGTGAGCAGGGATATTGTCTGAGATGGGTCCAGTTCTTATGCTTTAGGTTCCCTTGACCTCCTGGACCCATACTAATGTAGCCACTGGTAATGAGCATCTGCACTATTTAAATCTTTCTTTTCTCCTTGTCCCTCTCCCCATCCTCCTCTTCCTCTTTACCCATCTCCTCTTTTTTGTCCTCCTCTTCCCATTTTTACTCCATACCAGAGGCTTATTGTTAAATTCCCTTGTTACATTCTCATAAATTAACTTGCGTATAATGCAGCTACATGGTATATGACAAGCCATGTATGGTACTTTGGCTCCTATTTTCATTTCACTTGTATTAACATAATTCAAGACAGAGAATGTAGGATTAAGATAAATACATCTAATGGGTTGGAGGCGGGTCACTATATGCATGTTTTTGCAAAGTAATCTGACCTTAAAATATATTTGCTTTAGGACCTTGCAAAAAACAGGGGTGAAGAATTTCTCTTAAAGAGCATACTTTTGATTCTTTAGGGTTAGCAAGGAGTGGAACTCTCAGGGCAGGAAACGCCAATAATCAGTCAAAGAGTTTTTCTACTGTCCTCTTTGTTTTCTACCCCAAACCATGCTAAGCATTCTAGACATTACTCTGATTGGTTTTCAGGCATTGACAAATGAGACATTTCTTCATAAAATCTTGGAACAGTTCTGAATTCTTATTTACGTAGGCAAACGTGAATACAAAGGAGTTTGCCGGCAAGCAGAAACATCTGGGCTCTGTGACACTCAGTGCATTTCTACTGCAAAGTGTGGCAGTGGTCAGCCCCTTACTACCCACCTCCTCTTGAACAGAAAATGGTGAGAAGACATTCAGTTATCACTCTGTCCCCATTAAAGGAAAGTTCAGCAGGCAGCTTTTCTCTAATAACTACCCTAACTGGCAAAGGTGCCCACATGTTAGACTGAGAGAAAATTCTAACCAGCATTTTGCAAACATAACATAGTCTTCCATTGTCGCAATATTTGTCTTCTGGGAAAAGACTTGCAGAGCCTTGTGGTAAGTTGCTTAACAGTAGGCATGATCTGTTAATCACTTAAAAAAAAAAAAAGAGAGAAATGGGAAGAAATAACCGTCTGGGAATATCAGGTTCCCTAGGCTCAAATAGGGGCACTGGATCAAAAGTCTTCCAGAACAGCAATGTTTTATTCTAAAACTAGTGGTCTGGTGCATGAAATTTGTGCACAGGGGAGGGGGGGGTTGTCCCTCAGCCTGGCCTGCACCCTTTCGCAATCCAGGACCGCTGGCTCCTAACTGCTCACCTGCCTGCCTGCCTGATCGCCCCTTAACCACCCTGCCTGCCGGCCTGCTTGCCCCAAATTGCCCCCACCCCTCTCGCCGGCCTTCTCACCCCCAACTGTCCCCCTTGCTGCCCTGATTACCCCTAACCACCTCTGCCTTGGCCCCACCACCATGGCTTTGTCTGGAATATGTCCGGAAGGTCTCCCAGTTTAATTTCCATATTACCCATTTATTAATATAGATTTAAAATTTGGTTCCCCAGAACAGGGATCTTGACCAGAGTCTATGGCACTTAGGGGAGTTCTTGGCTGGGCTATAGGATGCTGGAAACCCCTCTAAGAAAAGGTTGCACATTCTTTTTCTGTATGTACATCTCACCAGTTTTCAAAAGCTTCTCTGTAAAATGATCTTTTTTTGCAGCACTCCAGAAGCTACCATTTGCTTCTCAAATTATATTAAAATTAATTCCTAATTGATATGTGAGACATATGCCATTGCCTGATTCCATTTTTAGAATGTTAAATAAAACAAACAAAAGCTCAGGAGACAAGGGAAATAATGGAACTGACCGAGTCTTGCCCTGTTTTTTTCTTGTTTTTAATATAGTGGAACTATATTGATTTCAAGATCTTCTCACTGAAGGTCACTGACATGCCCCTAATTGAAAGAGAAAGATATCTACTTTGTTTGAGTAAATGGGTGGTAGTGGGCTGCCTAATGTTCTTGGTTTGTTAAATACAATAAAACATTTTTATGATATTTGGTGATATAAATGAAAATACTTTAAAATTTGAGTTTTTAAGTGTGAAGATGCTCTATTTCTGAGTAGAGAAATTGGAGTCACTTTTTACTTCCTTTTATTGAGCTTTTTTCTATTGCTTACATAAATACAAAAGAGGCCACTTTATTCATGAAAGAGAAACACTGTTTTAGACACTATTAATAAATTATAGCACCATTTATAGCCATAATTAGACTACAAATAGCTATGAGAAAATTTCAGAAAGATCAGATAATGGTGGACCTTTAAATAATAATTTTATAAAAGTTGGAAAAATTGGCACTGTACATATCAAAAATGATAAAATATCAGTTTAATAGAAGTTTTCTAGCTAATCTTTTTTATAAATTTATATATACCTTGAATACTTTTATGCAGAATTTAATTTGGTGTCATCTCATTTTTTTAAAAATTGATTTCAGAGAGGAAAGGGGGGAGAGAGAGAGAGAGAGATAAAAGCATCAATGATGAGAGAGAATCATCTATCGACTGCCTCCTGCACGTCCCACACCGGGCATCGAACCCACAACCCAGGCATGTGCCTGGACCAGGAATCCAACCTTTTGGTTCATAGGTCAATGCTCAACCACTGAGCCACGCCAGCTGGGCTGGTGTCATCTCATTTTAATAAAAGCATTTAGTCACTCGCAGAACTTAAAGGAAACTATTTCTATAATTAAACACACAGGTTTGTTTCCATGTGGTTCTATAATAATAATAATGAAATGCAGGTTTTTCCCACTAATCTGAAACCTTTCCTGTGAAACCTTTCCGAAGCCAAACTAGCATGCAGGCACTATGCCACAGTGCCTTTGGGAGCAGAGGGAGCCTGCGTTCTTCTAGCTGCACAAGGGGTGACGGGAGCTGTCTTAGAATAGTAAATTCTTGTGGTATGAGAAGAGTCAGCCAATGAGAACATGACAGATGATAAACCTTAGAGTCAGGAAAAATGTTATAGAATTCTAGAAGTGCAGCATTCCTTGTCCTGTCCTGTCCAGAATTGATGCCGACTGAACCACTCTTCAATCCCTCATTTTTCAAAGGGCCTATAGTGATATCTTCCCTAAGAATGCATCTTGATTTTGTAATGGAACTTGCCTCTTGGGCCATTTTCATTTTTACTTTAAAGTTTAACACACACACACACACACACACACACACACACACACACACACATACACAATGCATATCTAATCTAATCTGTCAAATCTTGCCAAGACTCTCTCTCTCTCTTAATATCTTGTTACAAAATGGTTGCAGTGAAATATGAACTGTCTATATCCCTGGCATATATGTGTCCTATTGCTCTCACATGCCTGTGTGACTTAAAGTACCATGCTCTATACTGTCACTTATTCTTCCACCTCTACACTCACTTGTTTTGAAGTTGCTTTTTGTTTTCAGTGAATACTTTCTTTAGAGTCTTATTATTAAAAGCTGTACCATGAAAAAAAATTTTTAATTGAATTTTTTTGGCTGACATTGGTTAATAAAGTTATATAGGTTTCAGGTATACAATTCTATAATGCATCAACTGTGTATTACATTGTGTGTTCATCACCTAAAGTCAGGTTTCCTTCCATCAGCATTTATCCTCCCTTTACCTTCTTCTACCTCCCTCCCACCCCCTTTTCTCTGGTAATCACCATACTGTTGTCTGTGTCTATGAGTTTTTTATTTATTTGTTTTTTTAGTTAATCCCTCTGCCTTTTTCACCCAGGCCCAACCTCCCTTCCCCTCTGACAGCAGTCTGTTCTCTGTATCTATCAATCTGTTTCTATTTCATTTGTTAGTTTGTTTTGTTCATTAGATTCCACATATGAGTGAAATCATATGGCACCTGTTTTTGTCTGATTGGCTTATTTCACTTAGCATAATGCTCTCCAGGTCCATCCATGCTGTCGCAAAAGGTAAGATTTCCATCTTTTTATGGCCAAGTAGTAGCCCATTGTGTAAAATGTACCACAGCTTTTTTATCTACTCATCTGCTAATGGATACTTGTGCTGCTTCCAAATTTTGGCTATTATAAATAACACTTCAATGAACATAGGGGTGTATGTATTCTTTCGAATTAGTGTTTCGGGTTTCTCTGGATATATTTCGGAAGTGGAATTGCTGGGTCATAAGGCAGTTTTACTTTTAATTTTTTGAGGTAACTGCATACTGCTTTCCACAGTGGCTGCACCAATCTGCATTCCCACCAGCAGTGCATGAGGTTTCCCTTTTCTCCACATCCTTGTCAACACTTGATTCATTGATGATAAAAAAAAAATTCTTGAAAAAAGAACCAACAACGCTATATTGTGGCTTGGAGCCAAGTTTCTTTGGTGTTTCAGTATCACTGGTTTCTGAAAGTCTCACTCTCTTACATACCTTCATTACCCACAGACACATTCACATTTGTTTAGGGGCCTGGTTCCTGGGCCAATGATTTGATTTCTTTAAAGAACTATACATGCCTTGTAGCTATATGACTTCCTTACAGGAAAGAACTAAATGAACCAGGATGTGAGGATTCTTAATCAATCTTTAAGTCACTTTCCTGTGATGTTAGTAAAATCAATGGTCTTATTTGCATAATTTCTATCAGAAATCTGGAGTCACCCATATCAATCTTATTAAAGAGTTGTTAAGAAAATTGGTGTACAACAGTTTGAGGGGGACAGGATAATTAAATATCTTGCATTCGGCTTTTGTACTTTTAGCCAAACACAACCACATTTACATTCAGAATGTTTTATTGTCAAAAAAAGCCTGACATTTACTTTCTACATGATCTCTTTATGTTGCAGTCTTTCTCTCTCTCTTTTTGCTGTAGTTTTTTTTAATTGTCTAAAGTTTTACATATGTCTCCTTTTCCCCCGATTGACACCCCCCCACCCCCACCCCCCAGCCATTCCCACCCCGGGTAAGCCCCACTGCTCCAGTGGAAATTTTCTCTCTCTTAAAAGATAAATAACTTCAGAGCTTTTTCTTGCATTGCAATTTGCCAATTATGGAGAAATTTCAAGAATGTCTAAGAAACCAGGCATGGTCACCTATCCTTGAATTCTTTTTATTTCCAGCATAACATTTTATTATTTTTTTATGCTCCTTAAAATAGCTATGATGCCTAAGTCTAAAGATCTTGGCTTCTTTTATGCCCAATTGTATGATTTCTAACTGATGCTCTCTTGTTCAATCATTTGCAGGTATTTGCCTCTATTCTTACTGGACACATCAAGTACTTTTGATATTTCTTTGGTTATTTAAGTAATTACTATTGACCTCTAAATTAATTGTTTGTAATTTAATTTTTAATTACTCTTATCTTTTAAGTAAGAAAGTAAAGCTACTTTCCCAAAAAGACATTATTTTTAGGAAATTAGAGGTGTTTTCTGTGAATGTTTTATATATATACATATATAAATGTTTTGTGTGTGTGTGTGTGTGTGTGTGTGTGTGTGTGTAAATGTTTAGCTGGCTCACTCAGTCATTTGCAGGGACAATATACAACTGGAGTCTATGCATATCAACCACGAAGAGCAGGGCATTGGTCTAAGACAGGGGTGGGCAAACTTTTTGACTCGAGGGTCACAATGGGTTCTTAAACTGGACCGGAGGGCCGGAACAAAAGCATGGATGGAGTGTTTGTGTGAACTAATATAAATTCAAAGTAAACATCATTACACAAAAGGGTACAGTCTTTTTTTTTTTTTTTAGCTTTATTCATTTCAAACGGGCTGGATCCGGCCCTAGGGGCGTAGTTTGCCCACGGCCGGTCTAAGAACTGGAGAAAATGGCTGGATTAGGAAGACAGGGCTCCTGGGAGAGGGGCTAGAATAGGTGGAGTAGCTATACCAAAAGACCCAGATGGCTGTTCATCCATTCTATTGTTTGAAGAACTGTGCCAAGATTCTAGATTCCATCTTGATCTATGCCAGTTGACAGAGGTAGCCATTTACAATGCATTCTAATAAAGCAGCATGGCAGTGAAGACAGACGTGGACTTCAGAGCGAGAAAGGCCAAGTTCAGCGTAATAGTTGTGTGACACTGGGGTAATTTCTTATCCTCTAGGAATGCCAGTTTCCTCCTCTATGAGGAGCATAGCAATGTCCTCCATGCAGGATTGTTGGATGGGTACAGATAACATGGGTAAAATGAGTACCTTGCCACAGGAAGTGAAAGTGGTTGCCATCATTCCCTTCATTTTCATGATCCCATTCTCTTGTGTGGCTGTCTTATTTCAGGTCCCCATTCTTTCTATATTATTAAGTACCTTGCCCTGTTTCCAGCATCAACCATCTCCACACTATCCTATGTACAGCCAAGAGAAGAATTTTTTATTTTTGATATTATTTTCTTTTAAAAATTGTATTACCCCTAAGTGACTATTCATTGTAAAAAGATTAAAAAATAGAGATATATAAAAGTAAGACCTAAAAAATGCCTGTAATCCACCAGCCAGATGACACAACTGCTAAAAATTTTGTACACATTCTTTCAGACTATTTTAAACTTTCAAATAACAGAATGCTATGCAGTGTTGAACTCTAGTAGACTTTGAATCCTTGATGAGATAAAATTGAAAATAAACTGAACTAAGATTCATAGTCTGACCTGCATTGGGTGATTGATGGCACATCCTCTGTGGCACAGAGTCTGTGCTGATGTTCAAGTAAGATGATTGGTTGGTGATCAATTATTGGTTGATTTAAAAAAGTATCTTTATTGTTGAAAGTATTACAATATCCTCCTTTTCCCCCCCTCATTGACACCCTCCATCTGCTCCTCCACCCCCACCCCCACCCCCACCCCAGGCCTTCACCACATGAGTGTCTGTGTCCATGGGTCATGCACATATGCATAGAAATTCTTTGGTTAATCTCTTCCCATACTCCTCCTCCTCCCTCCCCTCTGAGATTTGTCAGTCTGTCCCATGCTTCTTTGTCTCTGGATCTATTTTGTTTTCATTTTATTTTGTTCATTAGATTCCACATATAAGTGAGATTATTGGTTGGTTTTATTTTATAGAAACATATGGCAAATCAGATATCTTTGTTGCGGTTATGGTTTCTCATGAAATAAATAGATGCCCTGCTGTCAGTCATCCTAAAGGTGGTCAATCCTGGAGCATGAAACTTGGAAGGCAAGCTGAGGTGAGGGAAGAGGTTTTTCGTCTTTTAACACCGAAGTACCTGTAGTCTGAACTCTGAAGAACAGGATTCCAGGGCCTTTCCAGCAAATTAACAACTCTGGTTACATGGAGAAGCTGGGAGCAAACCAGCCTCTTTAGGGACCAAGGGCATACATACCCTGAGCAAGAGCAGTAGAAATTCTGAGTCATTCTGCATGTGACGTTTCCCTCTCAGTATTCCCAAAACTAATGGAAATTATACTCATGGAAATTACAGCCTTCATGAGGAATGGTGGGAAAACAAGGGTAAGAGTCTATTTGATACTTGAGACAAAATTAAATGACCAGTGAATACAACTAGAAAGGCTTGACAGAGCCAAAATAACCAGTAAGTAAATGCAGTTAAAATATCTGGCATCTGGTCAGTAACTTAAATTTAATAGCAGCAGAAAGTGAGTAAATTGTAGCAGACAATGGCACCTTTGCAGAAGTATGGACCTAATTTACTTGCACTGTGTGTTTTATAACCCTGTATGTGGCAATAACTTAACTGAATGACCTTTAAAAGGTAAAATCTTCTCTAGATGTTTGATTTTTAGTGAGATATTAATCCTTGGGGAACAAACCTTCATAAACAATAGGTGGCCATGTTTATCTGTCTGATTGCTTTGCTCTGAGGCCCTTCGTTGTGACTGCTGCTCACAGGTTTTGCAGAGTGGGGGAGATTCTGTGATTAGTAGCTCCCCACACAATATCTCCACGATGCCTTCAGTGGTGATGTTGCTTTGGTGCTTACTGTATGATCTATTATCTTCTGATGGAACCTGTACTTCTTCAGCTTATATCTATCTTGTTAATGCTTCCTTGTTCTACTAGTGGAAAGTAGATCTGAGATTTCCTGAGTCTCAAAAGGCATTTTTATGGGCCAGTTATTTTAGCCTAATATCTTTGTAGACAGCAATTAATATGTTATATTTAAATAGTTAAGTTTTCCCTCTGCATGTGCAAGCCTCTGAAATGTCACTGATGACATGTATCACATAGATCGTGGGGAGGAGATGTTTCAACTTAATGTAAAAACAAATTTAACAGTCTGATTCCTAAAGTTAGTTTTATATTATTATTGTTTAACAGATTCGAATGGGAATTTGCTCTGTAAGTTAGTTTTTGTTTCTTAAGAATGCCTTTCTCACAGAGTTAAGCTAAGTACTTCTTCTGTCTTTTTCTAAATGTTTTGTGTTCATGGATATGAAATAAAAATATTTTTAGCTTTTTTTTTAAATCCTCACCTGAGGATATGCTTTCATTGATTTCTAGAGAGGAGAGAGAGAGAGAGAGAGAGAGAGAGAGAGAGAGAGAGAGAGAGAAACCTCTTTGTGAAGGAGAAACATCCATCAGTTGCCTCCATACATGCCCCTACAGGAGAACTGAATCTGAAACCTAGGTATGTGACCTGACCAGAAATCAAGCCCACCACCTTTTGGTATATGGGATGACCTGGCCTGGGTGAAAAAATATTTAGTGTTTATAGTACCAAAATCCTGTCTGAGCTCTTTATAGTGGAACAAACTATACCAAGATAACTTCTGTTTTATAAATTGTTACATAGGCCCAAGATGGCAGGTTGTTTATACCACTAGATCTCCAACGTTAGCTTGCATCTCATTGCCTTGAAGATACTAGGTTCCACCCTGAGTTTCTGATTCAGTAGTCTGTGGAGGGGGCAAGAATCCACTTTCCTAACAAGTTTTTTTAGGTGATGCTGATGCTTCTTGTCTGGGGACCCCACTCGAAGAACCACTGGTTTAATCATTCATACAAATGCTCTGCACAGGTTTGCCTGGATACTGGAATGTTTCTGTGGCCAATAGCCCCAAATAAGGTTATATTATTTAATATAATATTTTATATTAAAATATCTCTCGTGGATATTTTAATTCTAAGTCCTTTGGTCTTATATCTCCATTTAATTTCATGACCTTTAGGAGTCTGGCCCAGGTGATGGGGAGATGGCTGATGCCATTAGCCTGAAATCAGCTATTGGAGAGGAGGCAGGGGTAGAGCAGTTTGTTAGTTTAGGTTTGGGCAAATTTATTTAGCAGTCCAGGTGGAGGTGTGCTAAAGACAACTAGAAATTGTGGAGCAAGAACAGGGCTGCAGAGAGAAGGAAAACTAATAACTTACTGATGACCTAGTGATAGATGCCTTCATTGTCTCATTTTATTTGATTCACACAAGTCTCCTGAGGGAAGGCAATAATATTTTTATTTTTATAGACAAGTGCCGGAGACCAATTCCAGCATGACAGCAGGGCTGCATCTGGGAATGGCTGAAGGCATTTCCCCAAAGCTGAACAGGATACATTAAATTGATTTCTTGGCTGCCAGACAGCTAAAGGGAATCTTAATCTACATGTTATTGCCTCCTACTGGCCAAACACCTGAACAGCCGTAGGCTAATTCCCCCATTCTGACAATGCTTTGAAGTGTCTATCTCTGCCTCGCCTCAGGACAAATTGTGTTAATAAAAAGCATGGGGTCCTGGGATGAGGAGACCTCAGACCTAAGACCTTAGAACTTAGTTTCCTTTAAACTAGGCTCCTCTGACCCCCAAATGCCTTTCAAAATTATGTTTCGTCTCTGGACTCTTTATTCATCTACTCACAGCCTTCTCCAGATTGCTGAACCCTTCTTGATGCTGGGGCAAGAACCCCGGCAGACAAGGAAGGAAACTGAGATTCAGAAAGGTTAAGTAACTTGTAACCATCTAGGGCCCAAATTTAAACACAGTTGGTCTGTTTCATAACCCTGTTATATTGGTGGATGAGAGAGTTTGGGAAGGGAAAGTTGGCACAGTGTCATACACTGCAAAGGGTTCCGGTAAGATGAAAGCTGAGAAATGGCAAATTAGATTTGCTATCTGAAAAGAAAACCTTTAGTATTTTGGTTGGGGGTGAAAGTCCCCCAACTGTAGAGGGGAAGATGGGAGAGGCAATGAGTGAAGACTCACTTTTTTGAAAAGATTGCTTTCAAAGGAAAAAAAAGACAAGGGAATGATGTCATGAGAGTTAAGGCCTTGCCTGTATAGGCACCTGTTAAGGACTCAATGTTTGTGTCCACCCAAATTTACATGTTGGAGCCTTCACCCTGTTGTGATGGTATTTGGAGGCAAGGTCTTCAGGAGATAATTAACTTTTGATCAGGTTATGGAGATGGGACCTTCATGATGGGACTGGTGTCCTTATAAGAAGAGGAAGAGAAAGATCTCTCTCTCTCTCTCTCTCTCTCTCTCTCTCTCTCCATGTGCATGCACCCAGAAAAGGCCATGTGAGCCCCCCATGAGACGGTGGCCATCCACAAGCCAGGAAGAAGACCCTCGTCATGCTGTCATGTTGATCTCAGACTTACAGTCTCCAGAACTATGAGAAAATAAGTGTCTTTTATTTAAGACACTCAGCTTATAGCCTTTTGTTTATAGCAGTCCAAGCTGACTGAGGCAGCACCCATGCAAATTGGTGGGTTATTTTTTCAGACATGGTCCATTGAAAGGTTGCTCCAAGGTTTTTGAATACATTGAATTGGTGTCTCTTTATGTTTTTTTCCCATCCCTACTTTTGTTGGAACACTTACAAACAAGCAGGGTATTCCTGTCTTGGCAGGATTCTCCTGCCAAATATGCTTAATTATGTAACTGGGTGAGGTGTGCACTGCCTCTTACATAAGAACCGGTTTTTCTGTCATTTATCAGGCTGGATTGGCTGCTTCTCTTTTGCTTGTGTGTATGTGATACGTGGGGTGGTGAAGGTAGTGTTAAAAGCATTGCTTGCATGACTTTCAGTCTTAGTTTGAGCTTCAGAACTGATGAGCTAAAGTTCTTAACAGTTAACACCAAGGAAATCAGCTCTATTATATTTAAGTCTTTGAAATTCTTAGAGAACTACCCCCAAATAATTAATTTATTGATTCATATGAGTCAGTCCATTCATATAAAAGATAGTATAAAGTGTTATTTCACTTCTGCTATGAACTCACTATTTTATTTTTGATTTGAAGTTTCAGTGGAGATAATTCTAGATTTTTTTCTAAAGCATGACTAAAAAGATTCTTAGTTGATTTATTGCTAAACTCCCAAATATTTAGCAGGTGGCACCAAGAGAATAAATAGCATATTAAACATGAAGCTAATATGATTCAAATTCTTTTTGGAACCAGACAGAATATAAAACAACTAACACATTACAAAGATGTAATGTGTTACATAGTATATAAGAGAAAATTATATTGCTGATGTCACATGATTTCTATAGATTGAAATAGGTTTTGAAAGTGATTTATGGGTGTTTCTTTTGTCTCAAGCATATTTTAGCTAAGTCTACAAAACAGCTAGGAATCTCCCTGAGGGTAAGTATAAAGACTGTGAAGCCATACTCTTCTTGTTCTATAGTAATAAGAGAACTCAAATTTTCCCCTAAGTCAACCCATGTAGGGTGAAATTTAACAGCTATCCGTACAAGATTAGAGAACCATTGTCAGCTTCTAATATATAGTTTTTTATTTGTTTTTTTAAAATATATTTTTATTGATTTCAGAGAGGAAGGGAGAGGGAGAGATAGAAACATCAATGATGAAAATCATTGATTGGCTGCCTCCTGCACACCCCCTACTAGGGATAGAGTCTACAACCCTGGCATGTGCCTTGACTGGGACCCTTCAGTCCCCAGGCTGATGCTCTACCCACTGAGCAAAACCAGCTAGGGCTATATAGTTTTTTAATAGAACAATGGCGGCACTATATTTTTCCAAATCATCTGAAAGAAATCACAAATATTAGACACTTAGAGGCCTGGTGCACAAATTCATGCACAGGTGGGGTCCTTAGGCTTAGCTGGCAATCAGGGGCCAATTGGGGCCATCTAACTCAGTCCAGATCAGGGCCAGGCTGATTGGGGCCTGCTGGCTGGAGGGAGGGACTGCAGGAGGTTGGCCCGCCAGCTGTGGGGAGGGACCAGCCAGGGGGAGAGACTGCGGAGGTTGGCCGGCCATGGGAGAGCACTGACCACTACGGGGCAACTCCTGCATTGAGTGTCTCCCCCCTCGTGGTCAGTGCACGTCATAGTGACTGGTCGACCAGTCATTCCAGTCGATCCAGTCATTCGATCGTAATGGTCGCTTAGGCTTTTATCTATTTAGATTATTTTGGGTTACACAATGAACAGGTGTACTACACCTCCTGACCACCTGAACATACTACTAATATAAATTTATATGTATGTGACTATAATCTTCTGTGTCTCAGTTTGCTCATCTATAAAATGGGGATAATAGTAGTGCCTACCTTATAGAGTAGTTATGAAAGTTAAACCTTAATTAATGTACAGCTCTTAGAACTATGCCTGTCACAGAGTAAGCCCCAATTAAGGTAACACATTTATTAGCTAGAGAAAATGGAATAAGCCATTTTCTCTGAAGCTAACAGCAGAGTAAAAAAAAAAAAAGCAGAAATGATTCAACCCGGTAAGTTTGACAGTGAAGAGGCAGATCCGTTAACATTTATGGGGAAGAAGCTGTCCAGGAGGGGCACATCATGATTGAGATGGATCCTATTTTCTCAGGAGGGTCTACCAGTGGGGACAGTGTCTCCCAGTGGGTGGCCTAGGGTAAGCAGGGGCCATCTTCAGAATTCCCTTTAGTGGAGCTATGTGTTTGCTTTCCGGTGATTGTCACATCTGAGCACAAGCTCCAGCTTGGGCAGCCTTTGAAGGGAGCCACTTTCTCCCACCACTCAGGGGCTCTCCTTCTCTTCCATGCTCTCAAGTTCTCTTCCTAGGAGGAAAAAGCATGTTGTTTACTTCTTTAAGCCTGTGTGGACAGATAAGTTTTTTTTAATGGACCTCTCTAAGCAAGGAATCACAAAGCTTCCTCTAAATTTATATATAAAAATGTTGCCATGGTTACTAGTTCGTGTTTGTGCATCTGTCATTTGGCTGGTGCAGCCTGCAGGTGAGTGGCTTCTAATAGCCACATCATATCATGTTTGGGCCTGCGTGGGTGGGGAGAGCTGGGAGCTGGGAGGAATCAATTATAGCTGTAAGGAGCCTCGTTGATGGCTTTATGATTTTACTATAACTGGGCAAATCCTGGCCTCCCTAGAACTCCATTCCCTTCCTATGTGAAATGAAGGTGCTGGGCCAGTCTCTAAACACCTTCAAGCTGTGATGTCTTATTTGATTGATGTGACTCCACTCACGAAGAAGTTGACTAACTCTAGGGCTGCTGATATGTTTCTTACATACTGATCACAAAAGCAATTAGAAACCCTTTTAACTCAATAACAATCTTAAAGATATTGACTCTACTGATTGGGAAACCACTATTACAGTTGACTTTCCCTGGGGCTCCATTCCCTCTGGTCTAATCTCCCCCGACCTTCGCTTTACTTGAAGCAAGCTCAGCTGTTACTCACTTTCTGCAGCTCTCAAAGTTGAAACCAGGTCATCAGAAAAATTCCTGGGCTCACAAACTTCATGGAATTGGAAGGGTTTAAATCCAGCATGTGTAGGATCAGACCGACCAGGGTGAGGCTGCTGTAAATGGATGAGTCATTGGCAATTACTTATGTGATAACTGTTCAATAATACTCTGAAGTGGGTCATTTTCCAGACATGATCATGATAACCCTTTTCTGGGAAGCTAGCAACAGTGGAGAGAAGGCATGAGAAGAAAATTACTAATGTGGGACTATGATGTTGCTGTGAAATTGCAAAATTGGATTTCTAATGTATTTTAGGGATCACAAAGTGACCAGCAAGAGGGGTTAATGCTGACTCCATCAGAGCCTGGGAAACTGTAGGGTGAGTATAAAGAGTTCATGGAGGCAGGTGCGGGGAGGAGGGGGTCAATGGGAAAACAACAACAACAAAAGGGACATCTGTAATACTTTCAACAATTAAGATTAAATTTCTTTTTAAAAAAGAGCTCATGAATATCATGTCTGACACTGATGGGATTTGCTCCCTGAATATTTCTAGCAGCCAACCATTTAAGTGTCCAGATATTATACATATGGAGAATATGAACTTGTAATGTTTGTATCAAAGGTTTTGTAAATTATTTTGTAACTACTTGTGTGTAGGCATTGTCTAATACACTTTGTCTTACACTTAGCATCTGACTTCATTATATTCATAACTAGAGGCCCAATGCACGAATTTGTGCACCAGTGGGGTCCCTCAGCCTGGCCTGTGGGATGGGGCGGAAACTGGCACTCTGACATCCCCTGAGGGGTCCCAGATTGCGAGAGTGCACAGGCCAGGCTGAGGGACCCCACTGGTGCACAATCAGGGCCAAGGATGTGGGTGGTTGGCCAGCTGGGAGGGACCACAGGAGGGCTCCAGGGAGTGTCTAGCCCTTCTCACTTAGTCCCGAAAGGCCAGACCCCAGCAGCAAGCTAACCTATCAGTCAGAGCATCTGCCCCCTGGTGGTCAGTGCATGTCATAGCAAGCAGTTGAGCAGCCTTAGCATATCATTAGCATATTAAGCTTTGATTGGTTGAATGGATGACCTGGACAACCGAACACTTAGCATATTAGGCTTTTATTATATACGAGAGGCCCGGTGCACAAAAATTTGTGCACTCAGGGGGGTCTCTAAGCCCGGCCTGTGCCCATTCACAGTCCAGGACCCCTTGGGGGATGTCCACCTGTCGACTTAGGCCCACTCCCTGGGGGATCAGGCCTAAGCTTGCAGTCAGACATCCTTCTGGCAGCCAGGGAGCCCTTGGGGGATGTCCAACTAAAGGCTTAGGCCCCCAAGGGATCGGGTCTAAACCGTTAGTTGAACATTCTTAGTGCTGCCATGGAGGTGGGAGAGGCTCCTGCCACCACCACTGCACTGGCCAGCCATGAGCCAGATTCTGGCTGAGTGGCACTCCCCTTATGGAAGTGCACTGACCACCAGGGGGCAGCTCCTGCATTGAGCATCTGCCCCCTGGTGGCCAGTACGCATCATAGCAACCGGTCATTCTGCCGTTCAGTCAATGTGCATATTAGCCTTTTATTATTATTATATAGGATGTCCTTATTTCCCCCCTTTAGCCCCCTCTACCCAGCTCTTGCCCCCACTTCTCTCTGGCCATCACCACACTGTTGTCTGTGTCCATGGGTTGTGCATATATTTTCTTTGGCTAATCCCTTCTTTAAATTCACTTCTTTAAATTTTTATTTTCAGATAAGTGCTTATAACTGCACTATTATATATTTTCTATTATATCATTTAGAATTAAGATATTTTTTAATTGAACCCTTGTAAATTTTAGCACAATTTAATAAATAAAGCTAGAAGCAATTAGGAGATTTTTCATGTAATGCAGACACATTTCAATTAATATTTTATTAATTTTTCATTTTTTAATATTTTAATTTGAAATAATCTCATACATGTAAAAAAACTATAAAATACTACAGCATATTATATGTACACTTCACCCAATTTCTTAGGTGTTAATAATTTAAACATAACCATTATACAACTAACAAAATTTGGAATATATTTTTCTTATAATCTCTTTAATGTTACTTAATCCATTTACTTTGTTTTTGTTAATCTTTACCCAAGGATATTTTTCCATTGAATTTTAGAGAGAGTGAAGGGAAAGGCAGAGACACATTGATTGGTTGCCTCCTGCACATGCTTTGATAGGGACTGGGGATCAAGCCAGCAACTGAGGTAACTGCCCTTGACTGGAATCGAACCTGGGACCCTTCAGTCCACGGGCTAATGCTCTATCCACTGAGCAAAACAGGCTGCAGCTTAATTCATTTACTTTTAATCTATATGTATCTTTATATTTAAAGTGGGTTTTGTTTTTGATTCACCCTGCCGGCTGCTAGGGGCTTCTGGGGCGGTGTGCCTTGCCGCCCTGGGACCTGCTGATCTCGGGTTCTGGGGTGGCAAGGCACGGCTGGCTGCTGTGGCTTCTGGGGTGGGCGTGCCTTCCCGGCAGCCGGCCTGCCCTGGATAGCGATGCGCTGGTGGTTGGCGCTGTCCCACCCTGCCTGCAGTATGCAAATTAGCCGCCATCTTTGTTGGCTGTTAATTTGCATATCACACTGATTAGCCAATGGGAGGCGTAGCGAAGGTATGGTCAATTACCATGTTTGTCTATTATTAGATTAGATGATAGAGGTTCACCTGTTTCAAATGCTTTTGAGATGAAAAGAGGAGAAATCTATATACATAAATACATTGCATATTGTGTTGGATAAATATTTTAAGTGAAAATGTTGTCCCCTTGTTTGTGAGAGAAGCTCATACCTACTCTTGAGAAAATTTGTTTAAAATGTCCTATTTCCATTTTATCATTCCAGTTTGGGAATCTAGGAGATTTAAGTTATATCAAAATGAACAAAACAAGACCCTTTCTTCATGCAGTTGATGTCTTCACCTTGGTTTATTAAGCTTGATTACTGTCAGGGAGCTTTAATGGGTATGCCAAAATCTGAAATATTTCACATACATGTAAAATGACTTAAGGTAGTAAGGGCTTGTTTAATAGCCAAGCTGTCTTAGATGTGACTTCTTCTCTTTTCCTGAGAGTTGCACAAGGCCCAGGAATGGAAACCAGCTTATTTCTCAGCACAACTCAGAAACTGTTTCAAGGTTTTATTTTAAAGAGTGTGGGTGTTTGTATCTCTTTTTTAGTTATTTATTTATTTAAATGATGAAATATCATAGACCTATATCATATATAGACTAGTAGCCCGGTGCACAAAAATTTGTGCACTGGGGGGGGGGGGGGGGGGTGGTCCCTCAGTTATTAAACATTTATCGGCACAACACTGACCACATTGGTGGTGGTGGTGGTCTTGTCAGAATGTGTTATGTTATGCAGATGAAAATCTATTTAAACAGATTTGATGTAGATATTTTCAAAGATGGAAGAATTGTCCCTGTCAACTATTTTAGTTGATTCATATCTTCACTAATTGTCATCATTGCAAAGTTTTCAGTCCCCATATGGATTGCTGGATATAATAGGTCATGTGCTGTCCCTGTCCTTTGTAGCCTTTATTACCTTAAGGACTCTAGTTTTCCATTTATATGTTTAAGTACCAACCTTACCGGCTTAAAAATGTAAGCTTTTAACACTGCTCTCTCTGTTCCATATCCTTCAGATGAAAAGTGGAGTTGGGTTGCATCACAGGAGAGAAGTTCAGAAGGGGAATATTGAAGTAATGACTGCAGTAGGAGAAGAGGGAACCTATTTTCCTGGCCACAGGCGCTGGTGCCCTGGACCACAGGGCTGGCAGCTTCTCTGGGTGGCTGCAGCCTGGGACCTCGGGCAGGTGGCTTGTCTATCTCCTGGGCTGCAGCCAGCCGCAGGCGCTGGCACCTGGACCAAAGGTGGGCGGCTTCTTCTTCTGGCAGCTTCTTCTTCTTCTGTGCTTCCAGGGAGGGCGGTCAGTTATGTGTATATGTGTGTGCATGTAAACATAGGCATGTACACGTGTGTATGTGGAAATCTGCTGGGCAAGTCAAAACCATAGAAGAGTTGCCCCCTATCTCTTGAATTTTCCAGAGATATCCCCCACTTTTTTTATTCTGTCACTACTGGAGAGTCAGTATTTGCAGCCAGCCAGCCAGTGACTCTCTCAGTGTCTATTTCTGACTTCTTTCCCTGTCTGTCTTCCAACCCCTAATCATATTTCCACCTGGATGCATCATTTTTACTCCCAATATGCTGTATAGAGAAGGAGTCAGGATGCTGTCTTCCCATGAATAGTACTCAGTAACAAACCAATTGCATTTTAGTTGGGCAATGTCCCTACTCCCCCTTCAAATCCCTTCCACCAATGCATTTCTGTTTCCCTTTTTGTTTGTTGAATTGTTCTGCTGCTCCTTCTCCTCACTCCACCACCCTTGGATTGTAATGTAAAATTCTTTTACCATGTCAAGAAATTATTAAAAGTATAGGTACTTAAAAAAAAAATACAGGTACTTCTCTGAACACTGGCCGGTGGGGGCAGGGAAGATGCGGCTGCGGGTGGCCGCCTCTTCCCTTCCCCGCCCGGCTTCTCCAATCACCGATCACCGGCCAGGGGGCAGGCAAAGGCGGCCCCGGTTCTCCAATCATGGGCTGGAGGGCAGGGCAAAGGCGGCCCCCAGGGTTGCCTTCGACCTGCCACCCGGCTCTTGCCTGCTGCCTGGGTTTCCGATCACTGTCAGTGGCAGGTGGCTTCTTTTGTCCTTCCCCTTTCCCCTCCCAGCATTGCACCTATGTATGCAAATTAACTGCCATCTTTGTTGGTGGTTAACCGCCATCTTTGTTGGCAGTTAATTTGCATATCGCCCTGATTAGCCAATGGGAAGCATAGTGAAGGTATGGTCAATTACCATGTTTGTCTATTATTAGATAGGATAACAGTATAATGAATACTTAGTATACTGGTCACCTGGTGTAATAAGATCACTAACACAATTAAGTCCCCATGATACCCTATCATGATCCCTTCTCCACTGTCCTTCCCAGTTTTTACACCTTTATCATATACATATATAGCCTTAAAAATTATGGTATTTTTAGCATATCTTTAATTTGTATATAGATTGTATCATACTGCATATATTCTTTTTCAAAAACTTTTTTGTTTGTTTAACAATATATTTTTGATATTTAACCATGTTGAAAGATGTAGCTCTATTTTGTTCATTCTCACTGATGTTTAGTATTTTTATTAGGTGAATAGACTGAAAAAATTTTCAACTGTTCTATTGGTTGGTTGTCTCCAATTTTTTCAGTTTCAAAAGAATATTGTATTAAACATTCTTTAACATTTCCCCATATCTCTTATGCAAGAATCTCTTTAAGGATATATGTGTAGAAGTGAAATTGCTGGGTCATAGGGTACATACATCTTTACTAAGATTAGGTATGACTAAATTGTCCTCTAAAGTAGTTGTGACAGAAGATGCCTTTTACAGTTTTCCCTAAGAGTGTTCCTATTGCTCCACTTTCTCACTAATACTTGTCATCAGACTTTTTCATTTCTACCAATCTGATGAGTATGAAATAGCATACCTTATTGTTTTAATAAGCATTTCTCCAATTGCTACTGAAGTCCAGCAACTTTTTATGTTTATTGGTCATTCAGGTTTCTTACTCTGAGAATTATGTTATACTAGAGGCCCAGTGCATGAATTTGTGCACAGGTGGGGTCCAGCTGACCCAGCCCCCATCAGGGTAGATTGGGGCCTGGCCTGTTGGGAGGAGGAGATGGCAGGAGGTTGGCCAAACGGCCTACCCTGATCAGGGCCCATCAGAGCCAGGCTGGTTGGGGGAAGGGGCTGCAGGTGATTGGCTAGTGGGCCCTGATCCCGATTGAGGTGCAGGGGCTGATTGGGGGTGGGGCCACCATGAGGAGGAGCTGTGGGTGGTGGGCTGGCCAGCCACATACCCAGATGAGATGGGGGGTCGATTGGGGGTCAGTGGCATGAGGAGGGGCCATGGGTGGTTGGCTGGCTGGCCCTGCCCCTGATCAGAGGGGGGGTGATTGGGGGTGGAGCTGACTGAGGGGAGGGGCCATAGGCTGATTGGGTTGGTGGGGACCCATAGGGGGCAGAGCTGGCCTCGGGGAGGGCCATAGGTGGTTAGCTGGTTGGCCCTGATCCTGATCAGGATGGGGGGCCAATCTGGGGTGGGGCTGCATGGGGGGAGGGTCTGCAAGAGGTTGGCCAGCCGGCCCCACCCCCTATTGGGGTAGGAGGGGTCTGCCGGGGGGAGGGGTTGAGGGCTGATTGGGGTGGCGGGGCTGGCCAGGGGGAGGGGCTGCAGGTGGTTGGCCAGAGGAGGGGCCACGGGAGGGTTTTCCAGCTGGTCCCACCCCCTGATAGGGCAGGTTCACTGGTTGCAGTGGGAATCATAGCAACCAGTTGTTCCTGTCATTACAGCATTCTGGTCACTGGCTTTTTATATAGAGAGATATTTTTGTTCATTTTTAAAGGTTATTTATATTCTTTTTTAAAAATCTATTTTTATTGATTTCAGAGAGGAAGGGAGAGAGAGAGAAAGATAGAAACATCAATGACGAGAGAGAATCATCAGTTGCCTCTTGCATGCCCCACATTGGGAATTGAGCCTGCAACCTGGGTATGTGTCCTACCTAGAATCAAACCGTGATCTCCTGGTTCATAGGTTGACACTCAGCCTCTGAGCCATGCCAGCTGGGCAGTTATTTATCTTCTTAGTCATTTATAGGAGTTCTTTATAATATTAGTCACTAATATTTTTTTCTCCCAGTCTGTGGTTTTTGATTTTTAAATGTTATCCTTTAATGAGCAAATAATGTGTTAATTATTTTAAAAGTATTTTGTTTAACAAAGTTTTTCATACCCAGGTTTCATAAAGCTATTTCTAAAAATGTTGATTTAAATATATCTGCAATAGAATTTTGCAAATTGTGTGGGATAGGGATCTAATTTTATTTTATTTTTTGATACAAGTAACAAATTATTCTTGTAAAACTTATTGAATGGAATTTTCTATGCTGGGAATGAATGAATTTTTACTAGTTTGTTTGGGTTTGTTTTGCTTCTTGAGGGATCAGGTTATTATAAGTTCTGGGGAAAGTTAATGCTTTATCTCTGAATATGTTCTTCCCTGCATTCTTTTCTTTCTTTTTTTTTCCTGGAAATCATATTAGAAATATGTTGGATCTTCTAATTCTATCTTCCAAGTTTCTTGACTTCTTTTTCATATTTTTCACATCCTTTATTCTTTGTTTTGTCTTCTATGTAATTTTCTTAGATTTAACTTCTCTCTTAGTAATTTTTCAGCAATGTCTAATATGCTGTCTAACATTTCCATTAACTTTTAATTCAAATGACTATATTTTATTTATATAACTTGTATTTTATTATTTTTCAAATCTATTTTATTATTTTTTCATGTGTTCAATTTTTATTTTGTCTTGATTTCAGTATATTTGGTTCTCGTCTCCCATGTTTTACTATCTGAAGTTCTGCCATCTGTTGATTAGTTGATTTTCAGTGTGGTTTCTATTTTTATTTGTAAATTTTGAATTGTGAACTCATCTTAAGTGGGAACTATTGGTGGGGATCTTGTACAACCTCCAGAGCAAATTTTTTTAAAATTAAATCTTTATTGTTCAGATTATTACAGTTGTTCCTCTTATTCCCCCCATAGCTCCCCTCCACCCAGTTCCCACCCCACCCTCTGCCCTTACCCCCCCCCCCCCGCACTGTCCTCATCCATAAGTGTAAGATTTTTGTCCAGTCTCTTCCTGCACCCCCCATATCCCTTCCCCCCCCAAAATAGTCAGTCCACTCCCTTTCTATGCCCCTGATTCTATTATATTCATCAGTTTATTCTGTTCATCAGATTATTTATTCACTTGATTTTTAGATACACTTGTTGATAGATGTGTATTTGTTGTTCATAATTTGTATCTTTACCTTTTTCCTCTTCTTCCTCTTCTTAAAGGATACCTTTCAGCATTTCATATAATACTGGTTTGGTGTTGATGAACTCGTTTAGCTTTTTCTTATCTGTGAAACTCTTTATCTGACCTTCAATTCTGAATGATAGCTTTGCTGGGTAAAGTAATCTTGGTTGTAGGTTCTTGCTATTCATCACTTTGAATATTTCTTGCCACTTCCTTCAGGCCTGCATAGTTTCTGTTGAGAAATCAGCTGACAGTTGTATGGGTACTCCCTTGTAGGTAACTGACTGTTTTTCTCTTGCTGCCTTTAAGATTCTCTCTTTGTCTTTAGCTCTTGGCATTTAATGATGATGTGTCTTGGTGTGGTCCTCTTTGGATTCCTTTTGTTTGGGGTTCTCTGCGCTTCCTGGACTTGTAAGTCTATTTCTTTCACCAGGTAGGGGAAGTTTTCTGTCATTATTTCTTCAAATAGGTTTTCAATATCTTGCTCTCTCTCTTCTTCTGGCACCCCCATAATTCGGATGTCAGTATGCTTGAAGTTGTCCCAGAAGCCCCTTACACTATCTTCATATTTTTGGGTTCTTTTTTCTTTTTGTTTTTCCAGTTGGGTGTTTTTTGCTTCTTCGTATTTCAAATCTTTGACTTGATTCTTGCGATCCTCTTAGTCTGCTGTTGGAACTGTGTATAATATTCTTTATTTCAGTCAGTGAATGCTTAATTTCTAGGTGGTCCTTTTTTATAACCTTGAGGGTCTCACTAGATTTCTTGAGGGTTTCACTAAATTTATCAGTGGTTTCTAGAAAATTCTTGAAAAACCTTAGAAGTGTGGTTTTGAACTCTATATCCAGTAGTTTGCTTTCCTCTATATCTGTCATTTGTGACCTGTTTCTTTGTCTCTGCATTTTTTATGCTTCCCTGTGTTGATAGAGTGGCTTTCTGTGCTAGGTGTCCTATAGGACCCAGTGGCTCAGCCTCCCTAATTACCTGAGGTGGACACTCTTGGTGCACCCCTTTGTGGGCTGTGTGCACAGTCTTGTTGTAGATAAGCCTTGATTGTTGTAGGTATCACTGGGAGGAATTTACCTCCAGGCCAATTGGCTTTGAGAATCAGTTGTGTCTAAGGTGGGAGAACTTCTGTGCTGGAGACACCCTTCTGGGGCAAGACTTGCTTCATTGGGGCTTTGGTGCTCACTGAGTCTGCCCCCTGATTGTGTCCCTTATGGAGCTGAGGAGTTGTAATATGGATGGTCCCACTCTGATCACTGGGTACACTGGCTCTTGGATCTCTAAGGAGGTGCTAATTTAGCCTCTTCCTGAGGCTACCCAGCAGGAGCTACAGAGAGATCTGCAGATTCCTCTTCCTTGTTTGGGATTTGGAGGTGCCCAGATGAGGCCCAGTTGTGAAGCAATGCAAGCTGCTGTGGGGCCTTGGGCCTTCTTTTGGAAGTTCTGGGTCTCTTTGACCCAGCTGCAGTTTGTTAGGTAATTTTCAGATTGCAAAGGGCCAGGCCTTTCATATGCAAAAGCCTCTGTGCACAGCTTGGGTGGGATGGGGTCTCAGGGGATCAACAGGTTGGAGCAAGCAGCTATGGCTGCTCCTCAGTCCTACCCTAAGAGGCCTCATGTCTCAGTGTCCCAGTAATAGCTGCAAGCACCTCTAAGAGAAAGCCACCCTGGAGTTCCAGCCACTGCCAGACAGTCCAGTTTCTCCCCGTTTGAGTCTGGGTTCCCAGAGACTCGCCCGGAACTGGAGTTCAGAGCAGTCCGGAGCTTGAGACTCCCTCCCAATTGAAAATGACAACCGTGTCCTCAGTTGTCAGCCCTTTCCACGTGCTCCTCTGTACCTGTGCACTTTACTTCCGCACCTCCTCTGAGTCTCACTGTGCTTTTCTCTTTCCTTCTAGTTGTAGAATTTCCACTCAGCCAGCCTTCCTGTGGTTCTGGATGATGTTTGTTTTTTCTTTTAGTTGTATTTTTGAAGTGGTTGTGCGAGGCAGCAAATTCTGGTGTTTACCTATGCCGCCATCTTGGTTTCCCCCCTCCAGAGCAATTTTTAATCTCTTACTGTCAAGTATATTTCCAGCTTGGCAGAACACTTTTTATTGTTGCTAGATTATTTTTTTTTCTCATACATCGCTGGACAATGGAATTGACTCACTATGATACATTTTTTTGGAGGGGGAGAGAATTATTTTTCTATCCCAAGTCTAGGCAAAGATACACAGTCTTCCATTGGGATGGCATTTTATTTTTCCAGTGTACATTTTGCAGATGGGTAAAACCTTCTGGAACCTTTCTTGATTCAGAAACCTCAATTCTATCTCCTTTTTTTCCAAAAGGGCTTTAGGCCTTATTTGTTACTAATATGGTGATTAAGAATTTAACCTTTTCAGTGGTTCTCAACCTTGGCTGCACATTAGAATCACCTGGGAATCTTTTTAAAATCCTGATTTCTGGGCCTCATCCTCCGGAAATTCTGTTTCTTTGTTACTAATGTTGTGGCCCCACCCCATAACAAAGAAACAGAATTTCCGGAGGATGAGGCCCAGAAATCAGGATTTTAAAAAGATTCCCAGGTGATTCTAATGTGCAGCCAAGATTGAGAACCACTGCTTTAGATTGTGAAGACATGCAACACAAACTGTAGAAATGATCCCTAAAAGTATAAAAGGGGACATCTGGATACTTTCAATAATAAAGAAAAAAAAAAAGCATATAAAACATTAGAAGAACTGTCTAGTATTATCAGCTTATTCTTATCTTTTTAGTTTAAGTTTTTCAGTAATTTTTGGCCACTGTAGATTTCTCTTGCCTTATTTCCTTTAGTTTTATAGCAACTCCCAAAGTGCCAGAAAGGGAAATCTGTCTCTTTCATTCTTAAAGCTTAGGCTACTCAGATAAAGAAGAGTCTTGGGTTAGAAAGAAAATGATTTAAATTGTAATAGAGCCAAACAACATAGAGTATAATGTAAATTTGTTTACTTCAAAAATTGACATTGCTCTTTTGCTTGCCTTCAACTATATTTTTAGGAAAATAATTTATTCTTCACTGAAAATGTTTTTGTTCTTTCAACAGTTAGTATCTACTACCTTTTTTGATAGCATGGGCTTAAGATTTTTGAGTATTGACTACTGACCTATTTCCCTCTTGGCCAAAAGATAATCTAAGCAATGTTTGAATTGGAAAAATGACAACTAATGTTGTGTAGATCTCCCATGTGAAAAACAAAACAAAGAGATTAAATGGTGCTGGGATTTTAACAATATTGTCATGAATCCTGCCTATTAAAAATAATTAGCTCCATTACTATTATTATTATTATTATTTTTTTGTTTTGTTAATCTTTACCTGATAATTTTCCATTGATATTTAGAGAGAGTGGAAGGGGGAAGAAAGAGAGAGAGAGAGAGAGAGAGAGAGAGAGAGAGATTGATGTGAGAGAGACATATCCATTGTTTACCTCCCAGGTGTGCCCCAACCAGGGGGCTGGGGATCAAACCTGGAACCCAGGTATGTGCTCTTGACCAAGAATAGAACCCACAACCCTTCAGTACATGGGCTGACACTCTAATCACTGGGAATTGGAGGGGGCCTAGTATATGGTGACGGAAGATGGTTTGACTTTGGGTGGTGGGCTCACAGTGCAATCTTGTATATAGAAATGTACACTTGAAACCTATATAATCCTATTAACCAATGTTACCCCAGTAAATGTAATAAAAAATGTAAAAAAAAAATTTCTCTTTGTCTTTAACCTTTGTATTTTAATGATGATATGTCTTTGAGTATATTTTGTTTGGGACTCTGCATTTCTTGGACTTGTGTGTCTATTTCGTTCACTAGATTAGGGAAGTTTTCTCTCATTTTTTCAAATAGATTTTCAATTTCTTGCTCTCTCTCCTCTCTTTCTGGCACCCTATGGTGAGAATGTTGCTACTCTTGAAGTTATCCCAGAAGCTCCTTACACTATCCTCATTCTTTTGGATTCTTTTTCTTTTTGCTGTTTTGATTGGGTGTTTTTTGGTTTCTCATATTCCAAGTTGCTAATTTTATTCTTGGCTTCATCTAGTCTACTGTTGATTCCCTGTAAATTATTCCTCATTTCAGTTAGTATATCCTTCATTTCTGACTGGATCTTTTTTTTTTTTTTTTCAATGGTTTTCATGTTATTTTTTATTCTATTGAAGATCTTTCTAAGTTCATCTACTCATCCCCTAAGTTCATTGAACATCCTTATAACCAGTGTTTTGAACTTTGCATCTGGTAGATTGCATGTCTCCATTTTGTTTAGTTCTTTTTCTGGAATTTTGTTCTGTTCTTTCATTTGGGACATGTTTCTTTTTCTCCTCATTTTGGCAGCCTCCCTGTGTTTGTTTCTATGTGTTAGGTAGAGTGGCTATATCTTTCAGGCTTGATCGAGTAGCCTAATGAAGTAGGTGTTCTGTAGGGTCTCATGGCACAGCCTCCCCATTTGCCTGAGCTGGGCATTCAGGTGCATCCCTCTGTGTAGGCTATGTGTACCCTCCTGTTGTATTTGATCCTTGATTTCTGTTGGCACCCCAAGGCCAATAGGCTGTGAGGCCTGGCTGTGACCACTGACCATCATGGAGGATCAGCTGTGCAGGGCCCCACCCCATGGAGCAGACTTACTTTAGAGGGCTCTGGTGTCCACTGAGTCTCCCCCTTGAGTGTGTTACTTGTGGAGGTGGTAGCATGATGCTCTGAGGCTGTCCACCAGATTTGCTGTTTCTAGGGCCCTCTTAGAGGTGCAGGCCAAAGTCAGTTGCTGCCTATGTTCTGTCTGAACCACCCAGAATGAGCTATAAAGTGATCTGAAGATGACTGCTACTTGTGCTGGGCATGGAGGTTCCCAGGAGAGGCCAAGCTGTGAACCAAAGCCACTGGTGCTAATGCTGGGCCCAGGACCTCTTAATAAGAGGTACAGAATAGGCCGAGGTCAGATGCTGCTTGTTTGAGAGAATTTAGAAAAGTCTGAAGCATGAGTAAAGCCAGATCATTTATTTGGAAACAGCTTGTGTAGGTACACAGTTTGAGTGAAGTGCAGTCTGAAGGAAGCACCAAGGTGGGGCAAAGAGTGATAGCCAGGTTAATGGAGACTTGGATATGGTGGCTGCCTGCTGGCTCCATGGGGGAAGAGATAACAAAAGGAACAATGCCAGCACTTCTGTCTGGTAGAAAGCTGCCCCTGTTTGCCAAAATATTCAGTTCCTCTTCATATGTCCCTGGTGCCTTTTGAGCTATTGCCTTAGCACTGGAACTCAGAGGAAGTGAGTCCAAGTAAGGCTGTGTGCGGACCCTTTAAGAACTGTCTGGACCTCTGGAAGCCCTCTGTCTCACTCAATCTCAATCCCCACTGGTTGTCACCAGAAATTATGAGGCCTTCTCTTCCTGTCACTGGAACCCAGGGTTAGGGGGCCTGGTGTGGGGCCGAGACCCCTCATTCCTCAGGGGGACCTCTACAGCCAAGATATCTCTCCTTATTTTTTAAAAGGTTATTTTAAAAATATATATATTTTTTAATTGATTTCAGAGAGGAAGGGAGAGGGAGAGAGATATATAAACATCTATATATATATAAAAGCCTAAGTGACCATTATGACAGAATGACCAGAATGACTAGTCGCTATGATGCGCACTGACCATCAGGGGGCAGATGCTCAATGCAGGAGCTACCCCCAGCCCCCAGGCCCCAACCACTGATGGGGCCTGCCATCCAACCTCCCAGAGCCTCCTCCTGGCCAGCAGGCCCTGATTGCCTGATGGGGGCCAGGCCCCCAGGCTGGGATGGGAAACCAGGGGTGGGTGGCAGTGGACATGGCCCCTTTCCCAGGGGGGCCGAGGGCCAGCTCCCTCCTTGGGGCCAGTGGCCAACCTCCTGGGTCCCTCCCCCAGGCTTTCCCCCTGGGCTGGGATGGGGAACCACGGATGGGTGGCAGCAGACACGGGCAGTGAGAAAAGGAGGAGGGGGGGAGGCAGGGAGGCGGGGAACCTAATAGGCCCTGATCGCCCACCAGGCCTAGGGACCCCACCCATGCAAGAATAATTGATTGGCTGCCTCCTTCATGCCCCACACTGGGTATCAAGCTCACAGCCTGGGCATGTGCCCTGACCAGGAATTAAACCATGACCTCTTGGTTCATGGGTTGGATGCTCAACCACTGAGCCATGCCAGCTGGGCTCCCTCCCAATGTTTTTTTTTTTTGGGGGGGGGTACCAGCCCTTCTGTGTCTCTGCCCCTCCTATCAAGATTACATCCCTGTGATCTAATTACCACTAATCCCTTAACCAGGCATAATAAAGTACAGGGGACATGATCAGGTCTGGATTATTCCAGATCTGCCTAGAACTATTTGTCGTGCCATAATTTTGCTTGCATTTCACACCTCCAGATCCAGTCATATTAATAGCCTACGGATTTACCTTGCCAGTTTGTAGAATTGCCCAATTGCTTACAAACTCAGTTCTCTAATTTATAGAATTAGTCTCTGTTTGCCAACTACCTCTATTCCTGGACCCCCATCTCAACATTAACCTTGACCCCTATTTATACTCAATCATTGATCTTGTTTTCTTCTCTCCACCTCCATTAAAAAACAATTTATTCAAGTCCTGCCATTTTTTAATCCTGTGGATTTCAGCAAGATGTAGTCAAAGTCAAAACTGGAAAAGCATTCATAAGAGGTGCATCCTGGACAGTTAACCCCATGAGTGAAAATTGCAAAAATAAACCAGGATCCTGAAAGAACTGAAGGTGGCAGTAGAGGAACAAGCATGCTTTCTGGTCCTGGTGCTGCAAAAAACTACAGAACTTCTAGCTTCTCTCTGTTTTCTCTCATATTCATATTATTTTCTCTTCATGTTTTCATTCCCTCCTTTTCATCCCTAATTCAGCCATTTATCTTACCTCTCTGATTCTCTTTTTCTATGTCCTCTCAATTACTTTTGAAGGATTTGTGCAAAAAGAGGTATTTCTAGTTTTTTTCCTACTTGTCAAGAAATATTAAATCTGCCACCCTCTGCCTTTTCATCCATTTAAATCTTATAAATAAATGGGTTCTGGAAACTAATACAACCAAGTATTTTCTCTGCTATCTTTAACACAAAAATTGTAAAAAATAGCACTGGGTGAGTAAAATTTGCAAGAAAGTGATTTTGGGTAATTGCCTGTATTTTTAACCAGTGGCTAACATACACTAACTTCCTCAGGAGTATCTATCTAACTGAGGATCAAATCTACTCAGATGCTTATTTTTGTCAATAAAGTTTTACTGAAACACAGCCATGCTCACGACAATGCCCATATGGAATAGTGCTGATTGAGAAAAAAGGAAAAGAGAGAAGGAATTGTGATGGTTCTTAAAACTTCTCTTGAAAGTGGCACATGCTACTTTCACTCAGATTTTATTGGCTGAGCAAGTCATGAGACCAAATCTGGGGAAGGAAGTATATTCCTCCTGCAAGGACTTCTGGGAGGGAGAGGCCTGGTTAGGACAATCCAGAGAAAACTCTGACAGTAATACAGTCTAGTACAGTGGCTATTCAGCTTTTGATAAGGGTTCAATATAAAAATGAGAACTTCCACAAGGTTTTAGGGCAGGAAGGTTAATCATTTTTGTCTTCTCTCCCCTTGCAGTATATCAAAAAGTAAGAATTCTACATTAAGTACAGCCTCAGATTTCTATGTGTTTTGGGGGTGAAAAGGGAACCTCAGAGCTTTTGGATCTCTGGCAAGACCTCCACTTCCCCCTTCCTCTTCCCCTTCCCCTTCCCCTTCCCCTTCCCCTTCCCAGGACTCACAGCTCTCCCTCACTCTCTGCTTTGAGAGTCTCAGGAGTTGTCTCACTGGCTCCAGTGTGTCCCAGTTCCAGTTCCTGAGAAGGAGATTTGAACACAGGTGGTTCACCTGGGCAGTTCTCTCAGCATTGGCAGCAGTTCGAGGGGGAGGGGGAGGAGAGGGGGAGGCAGCAGACTGCGGGCCCAGGCAGTGCAGCAGCAGTGGCCTGTGGAGATCCTGCAATGCTAAGGAGAGCTCTGAAACTCTCATTGTCTTTGAGAGTTAGCGAGGTGGGCCAAGGGCCAGGTATTCAGATCTCTGTGTTGACCAGTCACTGGCGGGGGTTGGGGGAGTTGGGGATATGTGTGGACTTGGGCTTCGGTGAGCCCAAGAAGGGATGTGACATTGGGCAAGGGAGCTCTCTGCATTCGCTGGCAGTTCCTGGAGGGACGCTCATTTTAAAGCTGTCAGCACCAACATCCCAGCAGCTGGAGGCCAGATCTTCAGTCCTGGAAATTGGAGTGGGGATCTGGGCAAAGCAGCACGGCATTTACCAAGCATTTACTACACCCTGTCTACTTCAAACACCCCTAGAAGTGCAGAACTGCCTGGATTCCCATCTCTATTCAGCTCTAACATGCCCTTTTCTGTATCAATCACCTACTCCTCCTCAAACCTGGAAACCCTAGACCAGCAGTTCTCAACCCCTTTGGCGGTTGAATGACCCTTTCACAGGGGTAGCCTAAGACCATCCTGCATATCAGATATTTACATTACGATACATAACAGTAGCAACATTACAGTTATGAAGTAGCAACGAAAATAATTTTATGGTTGGGTCACAACATGAGGAACTGTATTTAAAGGGCCAGAAGGTTGAGAACCACTGTCCTAGACCCTCCCTCCTTAGACTCCCAGACTCCTACTGTGCTCTTTGAAATGCATAGCACATCACCAGCACACTTCGCTATATTTGCAAGTTCTTCTGTATGAGAAACCAAGCTCTTCCCTGAAGCCTCTGCTTCTCCAGCAGAACTTCAAAGGATGCTGCATTTTTACTGTTGTTTTTTTTGCACACAGCCCTATCCCCTAAGACACAGATAGATGTCTTCCTATTCCCCACACTCTCACTTCCAGACCTTGCTCCTTCCCTCTTTAACACTCCTAGCTCTGAATCTCCTATCGAGAGACACAGCTATCCACTGAGAGACACAGCTATCCACTCCCTCTCCTTGTTGCAGATCAGTGAGTCACCTTTGAAGACTTTAGCTCCTGGCACCCTGTAACTCTTTCTAACGCAAGTCCTGCCAACATTCTTGTGATAGAAATATCCACATGGAGGATGCTTTTAACACATTGGCCTCCCAGTTTGTTACCTCCCCTCTGGAGTGGCCTTGGGTCCCACCCATCTGCATCACATTCCCCTTGTTTATAGTCTTGACCTTGTTGTTACTAATAATTATATTTTACCCAAAGTTCCCACTTTAGCACCCCACTCTTCAGCCATCATCCTATGGCTGTCCAACTCATTTCCTATGGGATCTAACTCCAATAACTCTTCGATCCCTTTGAGACCTCAAGGACCACCTTTGCTCTGTCCCTCTCCACTCAGCTGCGAATTTGTGGTCTGTGATGCATCAATAATCAATGGCATTGCTCTCCTCGGTTCTCCTCACCTGATAAAAAGTCCAACTCGTCATTCATTGCAGCTGGACAGGGCTTGTGAAAGCCAAACTTGTTAAATTTATGGACTGAGTCAATTTGGGCTGCTGAAACAAAATACCACAGACTGGGATACTTGTAAACAACAGAAATGTATTTCTCACAGTTCTGGAGCCTGAAGCCCAAGATCGAGGCACCAGCATGGTCACTCTCTGGTGAGAGCCTTCTTCCTGGTTCAGAGCTGGCACCTTCTGGCTGTATCCTGGCGTTGCAGAAGACGAGAGGGAGCTCTCTGCGGTAGAAGAGCACTAATCCCATTTATAAAGGTTCCACCTCAGGACCTAAGTACCCCCCAAAGGCCTGACCTCCTAATACTCTCACATTAGCCATTAGCATTTCAACATATACAGTTTTAGAGGACACAGACATTCAGCATGAAGTCAGAGAGGTGGCTGCGAACCAGATCATGTTGGAGCTTATAGGCCATTATAAAGACTTTTAATTTTACTTTGAGAGATATAGGAAGCTATTGAAAGGGTTTATTTAACTATAGTGACATAACTCAACTTATATTTTTAAATGGCTTAGTCTGGTGGTTCTGTGGAAAATAAATTGTAGGACGGTGAGAGTGGAAGCAGAAGAGCAGTTAAGAAATGAATCCTGTATAGTCCAGAGAGTAGAGTTGGAGGTGATGGAGATTGATAGAATTGGAAATGTTTGGAAAATAGAGTCAACAAGATTTACTTATAGATTGGATGTAAGCTGCAATAGAAGAAATAAGTAAAAAAATGATTCCTAAGATTTGGCCTGAGCAACGGAATGAATCCAGTTTGTATTTACTGAGACCAGGAGGGAAAGGGAGAGAAGTCACAGTGGTTTTGAGAAGGGGTAAAGTTCTGTTTTGGAAAGCTTCAGATAACTTCCAGTAGCAATGCAGGTTAGATATATGTGTCTGAGTTTCCAGATAGGACGAGGTATATAAATTAATGATTCGTTGGCATATAGATAGCATGAAAGCCAGCAGGCAGAGATCATCATTACAGACATCATTACATTTATAAGTTGGCAGGAAAAAGGATCCATCAAAGAGGCTGAGACTGAGTGAACAAGACTGAAGGAGGAGAGCAAGAGTACATTATTTAGAAACAAGTGAAGAAATATTTCAAGAAGTAAACAGTGATCAAATGTGTCAAACCCTGCTGATAAGTAAGATGAAGAACAAAAATTCATCATTGGCTTTGACAATATGGAGGTCATAGGTGACTTTGATGAGAGCAGAGAAATGATGTAGTGACTAGAGGAGAATGTGAAGACAACAGAGATATTTTAAGATGGAAGCATGTGTAAATGCTGATGAAGATGAATCAGTAGAGAAAGAAAAGTTGGTAATGCCGGAGAAAGGGAGATATTTGTAGAATGGAAATTGTGGGAAGAAGTGAGATCCAATAATGCACAAGGTCATTCTTATAAAAGAAAAGACAGGGCATATGGCTGCAGGTGCAAAAAATCAGTAAATTTGTTGACAGGATTTTTTTTTAATTGAAATAAGAAGCAATCAGCTAATCTTGAGGAAAGCAAGGGGTTTGGGAGGGTTGAGAAGAGAGAAGGTATGAAATAGTTGATAAAAGTGCATAACAGACAACATGAGGGTCAGACTGTTTGTTTGTGGTCATGATTTTAGATAAGGACCAGTCACCATGATTGTGTTTTCCTTTAGGCATATTCAGTTGCACGGATGCAGGTGAGGAGTGGGAGGAGGAGAGAGAGGGAGTGAGAGAGATTCATGAGAGAAAGGGTTAGATTTGGTCAAGGCTGGAGTTTTTTAGGCAGTTATAACCAAAGGAGATATGAGAATTGAAAATGTTTGTGAAGGAGTGCTTATTATATTGACCATGAAATTTGAGCTGCATGAAAAGAGAAGTTAGGCTGTGAGCAGGGGAAATAAATAAAGGAAATGAGGTGCCAGTAGGGTCAAATATTGGCGGATTTGGGGTATAGAAGAGACAATGAGCTGGTGGAAGGAGAGTGGGATGTTTGGAACTGGGATTTTGGATAGGATGCACCTGTTGGTAATGTTTAGGGATAAAGGTGTGACCATGGAAAGGGTTGTGGCTGAGGTAAGATGCAGGACAAGATCCTTGTTGAAGAGTAAGATTGGCAGTGTAATGAGTTGAATGTATTTCCTATTATATGGGACATTGAAATTCCAAGAATTATGAGAAAAGTAGTGTAGAGAGAAAATGAGTTGGATCTAAAATCGTCACTGAATTAGAAGAAGTGACTGTGAGTTCTGGCGACAGCTACAATAATTAGAGCAGTGGTTCTCAACCTGTGGGTCGCGACCCTTTGGGGGTCAAACAACCCTTTCACAGGGGTCACCTAAGACCATTGGAAAACACATATATAATTACATATTGTTTTTGTGATTAATCACTATGCTTTAATTATGTTCAATTTGTAACAATGAAAATACATCCTGCATATCAGATATTTACATTATGATTCATAACAGTAGCAAAATTACAGTTATGAAGTAGCAACGAAAATAATTTTATGGTTGGGGGTCACCACAACATGAGGAACTGTATTAAAGGGTCACGGCATTAGGAAGTTTGAGAACCACTGAATTAGAGGTTGCAAGTATCTCCCAATACTAATTTCAAGAGATTGGCTATTTCATTCAAACAGTATAGGTCTCGGTTTATTTTTCTGAAAATAGGGAAGTCTCCTTTTTTCTAAATTCTGTGATTTAAAAAAGTGTATGTGTGTATCTACCAATCTATCAAACATGTTTAAAATTCCTCTGTTAACCTGAGATGAGTTGAGCTAAAAGTATTTCAAGTTTCTTGACACTATAAGGAAATCTATTTACTACAGACCATAATGCATAATCTTGCTCATTTACAAGGATACTTTCTTATAGCTAACAAGATAAATTCAGGGCCTTTCTGGGTTAAAAGAGGTGGAAGATCAGGGAGGGAAAGACACAATTAATTCTATAAGTGTTTATTAAGTACCAACCAGGGAAATTTAGAATTAATGTTGTTGCAGGTTTTACCACTAAAGAGAGAAAATTGCATGACTGCTAGTTTATGAAATGAGCCAACAAGAAGTCTTTGGCATCAGAACTCTACTTGTATGAATATTCTCACATATCAGAGAGGATTCCCTTAGTCCTCCAATCTCCATTGACCCTGTGTCATTCTTCTACTAGAGTACTTCTCTCATTGCAACATAGTAATTTAATTTTTTATTGTCCACCCTCTTCTGGAATTGGAGTGCCATAAGGAAGGCTTATTTCTTATTCATCTTTGTACCCATCTTCAAGTGCAGTGCCTGATATACTAGTCACTTGGTCTGATCAATGCAGGATTGAATAATTGACTACATGAATGGAAGCAGTAGCTACTCATTTAGTTGCTTTTGCATCTATTAAACAATAACCATCTTGTAGATTGCAGTTATTGTACATCTTAGGTGTTTGTAGACATTTAAAGTATATAGTTGAACTACATGTAGGTAGTTTTTCATTTGTTTGTTTTGCTACGTAATTTTATAGGATTGCTGGTTCCTGCTGAATGCCATCCCTCCTTTACTCCATGATTCTGTTGTATCCTACGAATGTGCATGGCAACATCTCTCCTTGTGCAGACTCCTTCGATTTGAACTTGCATCATACCAGCAAAGTATTTCTAGTTACTCTAGGCCTTTTGGGAACTCTGAATCCTTAAAATACTTGCAAGAAGAGTTTTGAAGGAATAGTGTTCCTTTTTGGCCCTTCTTTGCAGGGGCTCTGGACTATGATCGCACACATTGGACTTTAGTGTGGCAGGGCAAAATGTGAATAGAAGGAGCCCCATCCTTATTTCCAACTGATAATATTTTATTTTATTATATTCCTAACTGGAGAGTAAGCCCAAGCCCTGGAAATAATCAGTGAAGCTTTGGCATAAACCTTGAGGTGGTACTTGGTTTTTCAAGAATCCCTCTATTCTGACAAGCCAGGCTTATTCTGGACGCTTGGGACAGGGGAAAGTGGCCACCGCCCTGTGGAGCAGATAGGACTGACTTGGGGGATGAAATCATTCATTGTCTCACCTTTGCCTCTAGTGGACTCTAGCGGGCAAGTTACTTCCCTCTATGGACCTCTCTTCTCATCTGGAAAATAAAGGGGTGGACTCAAGAGGCCTGAATGGTTTTTTCCACCTCTATCACTCCTGAAACCCTGAGGACTTTTCCTTTTCCCAATACTAGGTGTTCTTTCAGCTCTGAGAGAGCCCTGCCCAACCACTCCCCTTTCCTCTTGAGATAATATTTTAGTTGTAATCTTCCCCAATCTCCATCTCAGTCCTGTTTTTTATTTATTTAAAATCATTGTTTTCTTATTCACATTAATTGGGTTGGTTTACAAACCTTCTGGAAAAACTAAAATCGACCGGTCATACGTTGGCTGAGGTTGAAATCTGCGCTGCGCGCTGGGGACTCCGACAGGAAAAGATAGGGCTCCGCCCCCCGGCTCACACAGCCTGGCAGAAAGGACATTAGCTCCATTGCTGCAGATTCCACTTTAAAGTAGGTGCTCATGAGCACTACTTCTGTCTCCCGCAGGGGACTTTTATTCATGCCTTTCCCATAGGATAGAAGGACGTTACCAGGAGCTATAATTACAAATGGTGATGGAACATTTTTCTCTGATTCTTTGGTGCAAAGACAATACATGTCTTCTATCTAGTATTAATTTGGCTGGACTACTCCGTTTTACAGAATTGTTATCTTA
Source organism: Myotis yumanensis (assembly GCF_028538775.1). Taxonomy (NCBI): domain Eukaryota; kingdom Metazoa; phylum Chordata; class Mammalia; order Chiroptera; family Vespertilionidae; genus Myotis; species Myotis yumanensis. The sequence goes on from NW_027223752.1 coordinate 146,196,054, forward strand.
CTGTGACATTATTTAACAACAGGGGAAAACATTAAATAAAAAGCAGGTGTTGTTCAAAATTCTGAAGACTCAGAGTTGGAAAGAAAGCAGGCGCAGCGAGCTGGGTGGACCAGCCGGGCTGTCTGAGATGAAGGGAGAAGGCAATTTGGTGGCTTAGCTCAGGTGCCTCGGCTCTCTCCAAGGGTGGGAGTTATTGGGTTATTTTGCTTACATACTGTTAACCCATTAAAGATTTTTGAAAAGCAAAATTTTAGCTGCACCTTTGTTGCAGGGGAATAAACTCTATTTAGAACAGAGGAAATTATCTATTTTCACTCCAGGAAAGAGCTGAACCACAGTGGGGGCTGGCAGATGGCAACTTCCTACATTTCCACAGTGAGGTTCATTTGTGACCTGATAATAAAAATGTCAGGATATTCAGTTGTCACATACTTCGCTGTATGCACAAAAATGCATCCAAGGAAGCCCTGGCTGGTTTGGCTTAGTGGATAGAGAGTCAGCCTGTGGACTGGAGGGTCCCAGGTTCAATTCCTATCAGGGGCACATGCCCAGTTTGTGGGCTTGATCCCCCCCACCCCCCCGGGCTTGATCCCCTGGTGGGGTACATGCAGGAGGTAGCCTATCAATGATTCTTTCTCATCATTGATGTTTCTGTCTCTCTCTCCCTCTTCCTTCCTCTCTAGAATCAATAAAAATATATTTAAAAATATATATCCAAGGAAAAATTTCAGTTATTTTTGGATGGTTCTCACCTCTACTTCTCACCATTATCTTAAATATTAGAGAATTGATAACATTATAATTTACACACTTTATAGTTGACATTTGGTTGATTACTCATTCTGTTTTTGGTAGTTTTATTGTCTATTTATTAATTATAGTTGACACTTGTCATTAATGAATGACTATCTAGAAAAATTGAATAAATTTCATATAGGATTTGAAAAACACTAAATTGTGCTTGCTATTAAAGAATATTTAATTAGAAAAATGTCATTTTAGGAAACATCTTTTTAAAAAGTTTTATTGAATTTATTGGGGTGATATTGGTTAATAAAATTACATAGGTTTCAGATGTATAATTCTATAATACATCACCTGTATATTGTACTGTGTGTTTACCACCCAAAATCAAGTCTCCTGCCATCACCATTTATCCCTTGTTTACTCTCTTCTACCTCCCTCAACTCCCTTTCCCTCTGGTAATCACCATACTGTTGTCTGTGTCTATGAATTTGTTTTTGCTTAATCCCTTCACCTTTTTCACCAAGCCCCCCAAACCTCCTCCCCTCTAACAGCTGTCAGTCTGTTCTCTATATCTATGAGAAACACATCTTTTTATGTAACTTATCTCAACTATCTGTTACCACCATCTTTGAGCTCTTAGTTTCTTTCCTGAATTGCCAGCTCTTAGAAAATAGAATATGATTTTACTTACTTCTGTTTATTTCCAGTTCCACATTCCTGACACAAAGGTAGCATAAGATAAATGCTTAGTTTTAAGCTATGGATTGTAGAAAAACCTTGTGATATAAGCAGTTAAGCAAATTATTGACCTACTTGGTAGTCAACAGGAGAGGCAAAGTGACTTGCCCATGGTCATTCAGCTAATGGGTGGTAGGGCCTGGATTCAAATTCAGTACACCAGTATCCCTCCCCTTGCCCCTTCCCCCCCACCCCTCCATACACACACAAATGATGTTGTCTTCCTTTCCCTTAGGAGCCCTGATTTTATATGCATATTCACTCACTGGGAGGAACTGATTTCATTTCTGGCTACTGAGATGGGGCATGTCTTGCATCTACCCTAATGATGAGTTCCCACTTCCTGGCCAGAGCTATTGTATCAGGGGTGGGCAGTGAGCCTGTAGACCAGTGGTTCTCAACCCTTTCACAGGGGTCACCTAAGACCATCAGAAAACACATATATAATTACATATTGTTTTTGTGATTAATCACTATGCTTTAATTATGTTCAATTTGCAACAATGAAATTGGGGGTCACTACAACATGAGGAACTGTATTAAAGGGTCGAGGCATTAGGAAGGTTGAGAACCACTGCTGTAGACAATGTTTGTGGAGGAATTTCTGGGAGAGAATTGTCCTTTCTTTTCTGGAAAGTCTTTGAGTAACCACCATTTTTCTCTATTCTTAGATATGAATGGAAATATAGCCCAGGCAGTTGTGGACAGCCAAAATAGGATCACTGGAAGTGAAGCTGACTTTGCCAATGGCAGACAGATGCAGAAGTAAACCTGATCTTGGTGAGCAACTGGATCAAATACACCCTGAAACCAACCCTACCTCTAGCATCTCTAGTGTTCAGTCATGCAAGCCATTTCATCTCTTTGACTGTATAAATCATTTTAAGATGCCTCTTTTCCCCTCCTTCTTCTTCTTTTAAAGAAATCACTCAGTGGAAACTATTCATGGCCATAGTTTGGGAAGATAAGATTCTATCTCTTTCTCAAAAGCTATGTGGGTACAGATTTGACCAGGTATTGCTGTTATGCTTGGAGAGAATTAATTAAATCTCAGTATTTAAAAGCTATGTGGTAACTAGTTCAGGTTATATTCACAACTCTAAATTTAAATAAAACTTAAATGTCAGGTGCCTGAATATGAATATAAAAATATCAGTACAGGCTGTTACTGCAGCTGAAATCAAATTATGGCTCCCGTAGGGAGAATCAATACTTTCAAGCCAAACAAATTCTTACATGTACTTCCAAAGGACAAATAATAAATAGCCAAAATTTTTAAAAAATACCTCCACAGAAGATAAAGATTAGGAAAAATGCTACTTATCTCTTATAATAGTTGGAAAAAATCTTTTAAGCTTCTCCAATGTAGGATAGTCCTTCTCCCACAGAATAGCCAAATAAAAATCATTTAAAGTGGAAGAATCAATTGCTGGTGATTATAAACACAAATAATTTAAGGATAAAGACAAAATTCAAAGACTTCAATGGTCCTAAATTTTAAATGAGGAGGGCAGTGCTTCTGTTGGTACTAAGAAAGCCAGGGAACCAAGTATTTTCAGAATAATGGTGGGTGTATTGATTTTTCTTGTTAGGAAAACTTCAAGGCCCTCTTATTCCAAGGTTCCTATTGTGATCCACTCCCTTTCCCCTGCCCCCCCCTTTTTGACAGACTCTAGGCTTAAGACTTTTCTTTCCGGCTTGGATAGAATTCTTTTGACCTCCTAGCACTCTGTCTTGAACAGTCAAATAGAATTATAAGATAGTTAATAAAGTTGAGAAGAAAATGGTGATTTTATGCTTTTGTTTTATTTGTATCAGAAAGACTGGAGTCCCAAGTGATCTAATGTAATGGACTCAGTATCTGGAGAGGACTGCATTTTAATAATTTACTGTAAGGAAGAATGGTTTGGTTTTCAAGGTCCCTGGACCATAGAGAACTCGGGCTCTGGCTGTAAGTCACTGGCCACTAAGAGCCATAAATAACCACAACTGCTAGGAAATAAAGCAGGTGGTCTCTAGAAACGCCTGGGTAAGTTAAAATGAAATACGGCTGAAGACTCCAGCCCTTAAGACCTCATTGAATACTGTGTTCTCTGTCAGCTGGTAAGATTTTAATTTATTTTATTATTACAGTTTTATGTCAAAATGTAACATACCTCGTTAGTTTTGTACATTAAACCTCTCTTCTTCATAAGAATGGTTCACATGAAGATGACCTACATTAAAGTAATTAATTGTCTACCATGTGTAGGATTGTAGTGATAATCTGTAAATATATGATAAAAAGTTTATAGAAAATTAAAGTATAAAGCATTAGCTTCAGAAAGAGATCTAAATCTTTAAACATTTAAAGCTGTTGTATTGAACTAGTGTTTTATCCACTTGAGCCATCTAGTGGTAATATCCATGAAGTATGATTTCTTTTTTTTTAATTTCTTTATTGATTAAGCTATTACATATGTGTCCTTATCCCCACATTACCTCCCCCCCAACCCCCACTCATGCCCTCATCACCCTGTTGTCTGTGTCCAGTGGTCGGCAAACTGCAGCTCGCGAGCCACATGCGGCTCTTTGGCCCCTTGAGTGTGGCTCTTCCACAAAATACCATGTGCGGGCGCGTACGTACAGTGTGATTGAAACTTCATGGCCCATGCGCAGAAGTCGGTATTTTGTGGAAGAGTCACACTCAAGGGGCTAAAGAGCCGCATGTGGCTTGCGAGCCGCAGTTTGCCGACCACTGGGCTAGGCCTACATGCTTGCCTATCAGTCTTTTGGTTGATCTCTCCCCCTTCCCCCCACCCTCCCCTACCTTCCCTCTGAGGTTTGACGGTTATTGATGCTTCTCTGTCTCTGGATCTGTTTTTGTTCATTAGTTTCTGTTGTTCATTATATTCCATAAATGAGTAAAGTATGATTTCTTATACTGAAAAGTAATATAAAATGTTGTTTCCAACTTAATGGGAATGAACTGAGTGAAGTGAATCATAACTATTGTTTACATTCAGATTTTTGAATTAATATTTATTTATTGGTAGAAGTTTGAATATTATAAAATAAATTATAAAAACATAACTATTTTGTTTTTCTCTAGTAGAGGTCACTTAACCAAAAAAATAAAAATAATAAGAAATTGCAATAATTAATGAAGGGGAAGCTTTCAATGTGTATTACAAACAAATAGCTATCAAACATTTAATGAAGAAAAAACATTTAATGAACTAAAATTACCAACACATTTTAAAACTTATTGTATCCAAATATAACCTTTGTTAACTGGTTTTGGTGTAGGTAGCCATGTTTTCCAAGTCTATTTTCCAGCTAATCATTAGTTTCATGTTTTCTTATATTCAAAGAACAAAAGTTAATCACTAATCTGCTCAGTGGTCCATTAGAAACACTCCATACCCAAAGTACATTGTGGCTAACTTTAGATTTCTGTAACTGGTAACTGTAGTGCTCATGTTGGCTTTGCTCTGTAATAACTTCCAGCAGAGCCAAATTACTAAATGCTTACTGTTAATGTCATGTGTTAGAATCCACATTCATCTTCGCCTTGCTAACTTTTAAGGAGCTTTTTATTTGTTGTTCCAAGAATGTCAGGTTCTTTGGTTTTCTGCTTTCTTAAATTGCCATATGTCTCTACAGGGTTTTTTTGTTTTGTTTTGTTTGATATCAGACTTAGCACAAATAAATGTGTCCTCTTTGAATGCACCAAGCTTCCTAGTTGGTACAATTGCAAAGACATAATATGAAATTAATGCATAAAGAAGTGGAATAACAAATTGATTTCTATCTCTCTCTCTCTCCTCCCACCCCCCCCCCCCCCAATTCAATAATACAAAAAAGTAGACAAGTGGTTCCTGGAAGCAAAGATGTTTAGAGGAGTAAAGAGTGTCCGCTTGAGAGCAGATGAGACCTTTAAGGAGTGACTGGGCAGAATCAACATAAAATAAGCTCCAAGGGAGACGATGCGTCCCTGACATATAAGGCATCAGAGATCTGTGAGGGCATGGGGGAGCTGGAGGAGGATTCTGCTATGAGCATATGGTGGATATCTATTATTTTGCCTTTTATTTTTTTCCTGGAATACTGTCTTTCTGGACAGAATGTGTGGTCGTGGGATAAGCATGTTTCCTAGGCTGGGTCAATCAGAGAATTTCCTCAGGCATTTTGAACTCGGGACCAGTGAGAAGAATCTGACTTTTTCTCGAGGGTGAAACCTTGGAACTGTGAACTGTGGTGCTGCTTCCTGCTGTGTGAAGAGAATCAGTCCAAGAGATGAGAGTTGAAAGCCAAGAAGCAGAAAGGGGCAGAGGTGCAGGAGAGGGAGAATGTCTGAACCAGCCTTCTTGGAGCAATGCACTGTTCTTTGCTTTAATTAATTTGATTTGGGTTCTGTCCCTTGCAATCCAGACAGTCCTGTCTGCACGTAGCCAGTGACTTGTTCAAGTGTATCCGGGAAAGAGTAGGTCTCAGAGGCCTGGAAGTCAGATGGATAGTGATCAGAAGAGCCCACCAAGGCCCAGTGTTGACCACGGCAGGATAGGCGACCTCACGTAATATTAATAAGACACTGAGAGATGGTGTGCCCATGTGCGCGTTTAGAGAATCCCAGGAGGATATGGAATTTACATCCATCTTAAGATGCTCACTACAGACTGTATATGTTTCCTTAATTTCTTTCTCTCTATTAAAATTTCTATTGTGATGACTAGCTGTTACAAGTGGGAAGTATCAAGATACCAAGATTGGGGCTGATGCTAGCTGTATCAATATTGGCACCTGTTATGACCACTGCCCTGTTTGAGTAAAACTACCCAATCTAGGTTTTCCTACAGTCTGTGGTCCTATGCAGCCACATTTGGTATTAGATGACCTACCCATCCCAATCCTCATCCCAACCCAGACTACTCCCTCATTAGATGAATTCAAATTTGAGAAATGTAGTGTTCATGAAATAACAAATTCCAAAACGAACTTTAAAAACACATGCAATACTATAGAAGAGTAAGTGAACCCATCCAGAGATAATGGAGGAATAGGACTTTCCTTTGTTCTGGGTACTTTTTTAATGTAAATGTAGACCAGTAGACATCAGCTAAATGTAGGGTCTGTCTTTGTTCAATCTGGTCTTGGTTCCCCACCCTCTTCTCATTTTTCATAGGCTATTTGAGTAAACTTACTTGCTCTCATGACTTTAGCTCCCACAGATGTGCTAATGGCTTCCAAATTTACATTTCTAGTATTGAATTCTTTCTTAAACTGAAGACCTGTACATCTACTTGTGTATTGAGCATTTCTTCTTAGAAGTCCTGTGGAAACCTCAAAGTCAATACACCTAACAACTAACTCTTCCTAAATTCTTCATATTCCCTGGGTCAGAGAGTGGCATCACCACCTACCTGGTTTCTGAAGCCAGAAACCCATGAATCATCAGTAACTTCTTCATTTTTGGCACCCCCACCCCATCCATCTTATCAGTCACTATGATATTTTCATGCTACCTCTTTATTATCTCAAATGCATCTTCTTCCCATCCCTACCACTATGTCTTCAGTCAAGATCTTTATAGTTTCTTGTGTGATTTATTATAACAGTTCTTAAACTTTTCTCCCAGCCTTGAGTTATTCACTACTTGAATTATTCTCCTGTCTGGAGTTTACTTTCTAAATTAAAGGTCTCATAATGTCACTTTAAAAAATCTTTCATGATTCTCCATGCCAAAGAACTGTGAATTCTTCTTATTGGATTTTCCAACATGATCTTTAGACAATCCCTTCCACTCTATTTCCCAGTCCTAAGAGTTTCTCCTTCTTGCCTCTGTGCACAGGCTGTTCCTTCTGTGAGTACCATCCCAGTTTCACAATTCATCTCAGCACTCCCTCCTTCAGAAAGTCTTCTTAACCTTCTGACTCTGAATATTTCCACTATAACACTTATCACACTGTCTTGCCATCATTTGCTTACTTCTATGTTTTCCCAAATATGTTGTAAACTCCTTGAAACTAAACCCAGCATCTGGATATTGAATGAATAAACAAATAGGCCCTAGACCAGCCGTGGGCAAACTACGGTCTGCGGGCCGGATCCGGCCCGTTTGAAATGAATAAAACTAAAAAAAAAAAAGAAAGACCGTACCCTTTTATGCAATGATGTTTACTTTGAATTTATATTAGTTCACACAAACACTCCATCCATGCTTTTGTTCCGGCCCTCCGGTCCAGTTTAAGAACCCATTGTGGCCCTCGAGTCAAAAAGTTTGCTCACCCCTGCCCTAGACAGTTTTGCTCAGTGGGTAGAGCATCGGCCTGCAGACTAAAGGGTTCTGGGTTTGATTCTGGTCAAGGGCACGTACCTCGGTTGCAGGCTCCTCCCTGGCCTAGGCTCTGGTCAGGTCTCCTGCAGGAGGCAACCAATCAATGTGTTTCCCTCACACTGATGTTTCTCTCTGTCTTTCCTTCTCTCCTCTACTCTCTCTAAAAATCAATAGAAAAATATCCTCAGGTGAGGATTAAAAATAAAGTATTTTATTAAACCGATAAACTCAAAGATGAACCATGAACTACTTACCAATTACTCTGTTTGGAGTTTAAACTCTGGGCAGCATCAATTCTGAAACAAGAAACAAGAAAAATGAAGATGACAGTGCTGTATTAATGATAAAAAGACACTTCAAAGAAGAAGCCTCTTGCCATTATCAGCAGAACAGATTGTTGGGTGAGAGAAAGAAAGTATGGTAACGTACACTGACTTAAACTAGGGTGAGAGGAAGACAATCATTTCATTCTGATAGAGTATTACCTGAATAAAGACTCTGTTCCTTTGTTAACTTTTAAGCAGTTGTAGCAAACATTGGTTGGTGTGTGAATGAACAACTTTGAAAGCCTTTGATTGCCCCCCAAAGATGGAAAAGGCCATTCTAGAAGAATAGAGAAGAGGAGCTATGGAGGAGCCTATGAGGACTCACACAGAAGACTGGATGGGATTTGGATTTTATGATCCCAACTCGAAGGAATTGGTCAAGAAACTTATCTTCAATTCTGTTTTCTATCATTTTATCTTTTTAAGACTGTTTTTCTCTTGATAACATTTAGCAAATTAGCTAACATAATAACATTTGCCTTTCTTTGTAGGTCAACTAAATTAATCTCAGGATCTCTGCCTCTTTCCTCCTGGTACCTTGAGGCAGCCGAATTATCTGTTAGATACCCTGGTCTTTACCCTCCACAAAGAGGAGCTAGAGACACACTTGAGGCACATAAATAATAACATCATGCTGGTCAAATCAGAAAATTTCAGTGACATTTCTTCAGCACCAACTGAGAGTTTGCTCCAGAGTTCCATAAAAAAGGGGATTAGAGGAAGTTTGCTTGGAAAGGGGAGTAGTCAGAGGCTCATGCAGATATGGGGATTATAGAGTGATAGCTCTCTGCTTGTGTTTACATGCTAATGATTTTCTTATCACATTGTGCTGGACATTGTGGGAGATTCAAAACAAAAAAATATCACAGCTTGTTTAAATGAATCTTGCCCTCAAGGAAATTAGAGTTCAGTCAGGGGAGACAGAAAAACTAACAGGTTTAAGAGGCTATTAATAACCCTAGAACAGTTTTCTGAAGACAACTAAAGTACAGAAAACCCTACTATAACATGATAAAAGAGGTTCCAAAAGTTCCCATAGTGTAACATGGAGTCAACATTATGGTAACATAAAGTAATGAAGCTAGTCTGTGCTGCTGATGGGCCTGGAGGCCCAGGCCTGACCACACCATTGAAATCTCTCCTGGTCTCAGATACAATTTGGTACCACTTGCTGGACAATGCGTCCTCTGGTTAAATATCAATGGGGATGATTCTGGGTCTTGGGCCTGGCTGCACATTCAGGGTAGCTTCAGGGACTCCAGAAATTGCTGTATCATTTGGTGTCCGTTTCTTCAGCCCAGTGCAGGAAAATTGGGCTAAGAGATTCCTGGGGAAATGGACATGCTCTCTTCACCTTCTTGTTTCCCAAGACAGGGTCGCCTTCAGTCTCTCCACCCAGTCTTGCCCCGTCATCCCACTCCAGAAAGTGGGAACTTTGCCTACCCGGCTCCATTTGAAAAAGGGGGATTGGCACAGATGAAGACAATTGCCACTTTCCAATAACATTATATCTTAATTTAAATTATCCTGGGGCATGGTTATCAAGGGATTTTTCTGTAATAATGTTCTTTTTGAGTTGAAAGAAGTCAAAGTACTGCCCTGAGGAGAAAGACTTAAGACATAATTATGGTACAAGGTGGCTATGTGTGAATAATGATAACCAAGGATTAGTGAATCTTTATGCAAGGCATTTTCTGGGCAATGTATTTGTGTTATCTCATTGTTCCTCACAGTGGCCCAGTGAAGTCTGCATTATTATTATCTTTATTTTAGAGATGTGGAAATTTTAGGTATAGAAAGATAATTTGTCCAAGAGCACATAGCTACTAAGTGGCAAAGTTGGGAACATAAACTCAAACCAGTCTTATTCCAGAGACTGTTTTTTACCACAATGTTATTTTAAAGTGAGAGAGTAAAGGTTGCCAGTTTTTGTTGTGTTGTGTTTTGTTATATACTTTGGTCAGATTCACAGCTGGACTATAACGATTAAAATCTCACTAGCTAGCTTTGTTAGACATGAAAGGAATACTATTAGTGTAGGAAAATCCTGCAAACACTTGGAATTTTTATTTTTTACTTCCAAAGACATTCTGATTTGATTTGTAATCCCACTACGGTGTCAGGTGAATTTCCCGCCAAAATATAAGATGGCGCGGGCAATTATTTAGGTTTCCCGCGCTTAAAGCAAATAAAAATAATACTAACTGAAAATAGCGGTACTCCGATAGATATCTGATATAAAAAAATAATTATTATGCGAACACTTTGCGGAACGATTTTATTTTATTTGGTTAAAAAATTCTATATGAATGTCTTTATCACAATATATTTAAATATTTAAACACGTAATAATATTCACAAAACTCAAAACTAAAGACGTCCGGACACAAGAAGTATTTCTCAATAACTATTCTCTTTGCATGGTGAGATATCCAGGGATATCGGTTATAAAATGAGAAAACAATTCATTGGTACCCTAACGGTATTGTACTCGACCAGCGCCATAAAGTGTTCTCTACTTACAAGGGATTTTTATGATACCTATTACCCCAATGGGTATGAAACGGTTCGCATACGCAGGTAGGTATCTTTGTGAACGGCAAACAAACAAATATTTGGTAATACGCAGTTACAATCGGCCCGAGTTTACACGTTTCCCGCACTCCACCGCAAATCTATATGAACCTAGTTAAGACGGCTCCCGCGGAGTACGCGCAATTCACGCGAGCCGACTTAACTCGTTTCCCGCAATCCAAGTGATCCTAGCCTTTTATCTTTTCACTGAGGCACCTTGCAATCTATTTGTTTTTTCTGTTCCTAGAATTTTTCTCTCTCTTTTAATTTCTCCCTCTTTCCACTTCAATGTGCCCATGTCTACTGCATTTTGGAAAAAAATAGAATGTCTATTCTACTTCCTCTGGTTTTTAAAAAAGACTTATTTCCCTCTTCCACTCCCACTTCCACTTCATTTCCTCCAGGTTCGTCTCTTGAAGGCCCAGGTAATCTCTGAAAAGTTCAAGGGCATTTGTCACTTTTATTGCTTCTGGTTCTATTTTCTACATTACCAGGAGGTCCAACTCTTTTGTGTGTCTCCTTTCTTTTTCTTTTTGTCATGTCTAATCTTCCTCCTACTCACTGTGGGTTTCTTCCATGCTTGTTTCTTGGAACTCTGCTATTCTTTTGATGCATTCTTCCCTCTGAAACAGTTATTCATGTTCAGTTTCACCTCTCCCTTTCATACATGCTATTTTATATCTGTCTACACCTCATTAATGTTCTCTTACCCAGATGTCAGTATTTATCTTTAAGAGCTTCCTGGAAATTTTCATTTAAGTATTCTGCTGCCACTATTAAGTTCAAAGTGAACAAGCCTTAGTTCATAATAATATTTCCCATATGGGTTCTCATGATGATAATGATGATGATGGTGATGATGATAACAATAGAAAATGTACAACTTATGAAGTATGCACACCAAGCCTGGTAACTTTCTAGGTACTTTACATGTATTAACTCACTCAACCCTTAAAATAATTTTTATCCTTTTTTTGTGGAAAAGGGAACTCAGGCCTAAAGATATGAAGCAATGTGCCTCAATTGACATCACAGAGCTACAAAGTGGGGGAGCCAAGCTTTCCCAGGCAGCGCAGTTGTAGAGTCTTTACCCCTAACCGATGTTGTATATTTCTACGCTCTTTTCCAATTCCCCACGTTTAAAACTGTACATTTTTTTTCTTTCATTCTAATTTATAACTTCCTTACTTTTCTTTCAGTATTTTTTTGGTGTCTATATCAGTCAGGGTCTGCCAAGGCACAAATGGCTATTCAAAAAAGCCACAGCAGTACAGTTAAGAAAACCAGAAAGGGATGGGGAAGCTCCCAGGTGAAAACACTATTGGGATGCTATCACTAACCCTAATCTTAAAAGGGCAAAAGGGGTTAAAACAGTGGTTCTCAACCTTCTGGCTCTTTAAATACAGTTCCTCATGTTGTGACCTAACCATAAAATTATTTTCGTTGCTACTTCATAACTGTAATGTTGCTATTGTTATGAATCATAATGTAAATATCTGATATGCAGGATGGTCTTAGGCGACCCCTGTGAAAGGGTTGTTCAACAGCCAAAGGGGTCGCGACCCACAGGTTGAGAACTGCTGGGTTAATACAATGCGATGGGAATCCAGAGAGAGCTGGATTCCTGTAGGAAGACAGCCATTGCTGAACTCTAGTGAGGCATGGGAGGTGAGTGAGGAAAATAAATACCCTTACCTCTTCCTCCTTGTGATTTCCACTTTCCCATTTTCGATTTATTACCTAACACCTGGATCCTTGTCACTGCCTCCTCAATGATCCGCCTTCTTTCCCCTGCACTTTATCCCGCTGCCCTACCACCAGACCAGTCTCTCTAAGACGCCACATTTGTTAACACCATTTTTCTTATCATAATCTTCAAAGGCTTTTCATTGCTCCTTAGTCTAGCAAATCCTGAGTCCAATCCTTCTTTCAAATATTATCTTCTGCAACTCTCCAAGCCCTTTGCTCCAATTTGCCTCCTCATTGTTGTCTTTCTGTAAGCATGCCACTGTCATACCTGTGTCAAATACTATGCCTGAAATACCTTCCTCTTTATCCAAATGCTATATATCCTTCAAAGCTCATCTCTTCTATTAAAACTTCTCTGACTACTTCTACATACAAGATTTCCTCTATCTTCCCAAGTTTCTTCAGAATCATGGGTAACACCTTAACCATTAAATCTGAATTATATTTCTATTTGTTTGTAAACATGTGTCTTGTCTCCTCTAACTGAGGGTGAGGATCCCCCAAAACCAAGGCTGTAGTTCATGATTTGTTGGTGCCTCTCATTTTCTAAGTTATAATAGTCTGAAGGGGTGCAATTAAAGCACTGGGGGGTATAGTTAACATGCCAACAAAAAGCGATCTATGCTCTAAGCCCTTTCCTGTGCAATCCGGGTAACCCAAGTTCCAAGTTTCTCTCTCCCCTGCCAGGTCCCAGGTGCTCCTTTGCTGCTAGAAGCACTTCAGATCAAGTGCCCAGGTCATTTCTGCTGTGCTCTGTCTTAGCTACTGAAGGTTGTAAGACTTACTACAATATGTCTTTGAGATGTGCTCTGTAGGCATCTTCCAGTTTTCCTTCTAACTAACCCTTAGCTAGTATTTCTGGCTTAAGTTAGTCCATATTAACTCTTCTCTTACACAGGGCCATGCCTAGGGGATGACCTTCATTTATCTTCTTTGCTCTAGAATTTCAGTGCTGGAGTTGTCTGTGAGCTCTGCCCGCCCAAGAGCCTTCCGTGGACCCCTCCGTGACATGCTTGGACATACCTGAGTTCCCCTAACTAGCATAACAACTTGTTCTCACCGGACCCTTGCCATAGTAATTTTTTCTCTTTCCTTTTTCTACTCTTATACTTTACAGCTCTGTAGTATTCTTTACTGCTACTAGGAAGGCTTAAAATGTAACCTTTTAATAGTTAAGTAGAGACAGGATGAATCAAAGGACATGAATGGACTTAGTCCATTGGTTATTTGGATGATTTTTCTGGCTTTAATTCTAGAAGCCTTTCTCATTTATTTTTATTTATCTATTGGTATTTTTATACCTTGTCTTTTTCAATGAATGTTCCTCAAAATGGCAGATTTTCCAATAATTTAATCTGAACTGGAGGAATTTTTAAAACTAATCCTAAGAAAGGCCAAAATATTTCAGAGGGAAGAAGAATTTACAGAGTGAAATCTATTAATAATGGACATCTTGGGGTCTTCAGGCACAGTTAAAAACATAATTCTTTGTGACCTAATTTTGGAGCAAATAAAGCAACTTGCATCCCTTTCTAATCTATTGTGGTTTGTTATCAGGTGAGGAAAAGCACTTTTCTCCAAGTTCAGCAGCAGTTAGCTATCTAGATGTTTCTTTCTACCAAATAAAAGCTATATTGCTTTTTCCAAGACGATCATGGACATGGAAAACATCACTAGTCTAGCTAAGTCAAGACACAGGGAATGAAGGGAAAAAAAAAACCAATTTTAAAAAGCAATTGAGTCCATACAAGAACATTCCTTCCAAAGATTTGAACATCATGAAAGAACTCATTTATCTGTCTCCCTCAACTGTTATAAAATTGTATGATGTGAAAGCAGAAGCTAGAACTAGATGGGTGCAGAGAATGGGGCCTCGGCAATTTCCTTTTGCAAACACAAAGACCTTCTTTTGTTGGAATGGAAAAGAAGAAAACCCAGAGCTGAACTTGGTAAGTTTGTGGACTTGCAAACGCAACCAGCTGAGACTTTGTAAACATTTAGCATAAAACTCATTTTTAATCTCATAAACTTAATTCCCCCCCCCTAGCATATGGGATACATAAAAAGGAAATAAAACTTTAGTAAATTGAGCCTTACTTGTGCTTTATAAAAAAGAAATTGAATTGCTCTAATGGCAGCTGCAGCTGGCTTTCAGTTTCAAACAACCAGTGAAAATCTAGTTTTTAGGGCTTGATTTAGTAAACACTCAGCTGCAAGCAGGCTTGGAAAACAACTCTGAGGGCAGGGTTTTCCATAAAGGCAGTTATGTAACCTCTGTGTTATGCCTTTAATATATGTGAAGAATAGCAGAAACCCTGATTGAGATATCTTACAATTGTCCTTTACTATATGTTTAAATCTTCATAGAGTTTGCTACTTATAATACACAGAGTTAGCACACATGGATTCTAAATGGCCATAAGTTTAAATGTATGTGTAATACCCATTAAAATTTTTAAAAGCTAGAGAACTAATAGCCAGTTTGGAAGCCAGAGTTGAGTGGGCCACATTGTTTGTTTATCTCCAGGTGATCGTCACGCTTTGTTTTTCCTTCTGCCCTTCTGTGAGTCTTGTCATGTTCCCACACACTGAGGGGTTGCAAGAAATCCCGGTTCGTATTCTGCTTAGCAAAGACTGCACGTGCCCAGCTTGCAATTTTTTGCTAAAAAGAGGGAGAAAAATCTTGTTCCTGATGAATAAGATAAAATATTCAACTGCTTTTAAGTTGATGCACAAATAACTGTTATAATTCTAATGCTGATTTATCCTATATTTTCTTAGTGACCTGGACTTCATGGGTATTTCTATGTTTTGGTTGTTGTCTTTTTTGTTCAGTCACTCTATATCCACTGGTAGACAAAATGAGAGTCGGCACCTTATGGTGTTCCTGCTAAAGAAACCTTTTAAAGTAATTCTGGCTAGGATGGCCAAGGTTAATCTTGGGAACAATATTGAATTAGGATAAATTACCAGTGCTTCTTTCTTCCTTAACCATCTTCCAATATCTCACATTTATTTTTAGCTGGCTGTCAATCACTCTTGCCTAAGGATAAGTGTTAAGGTATTCTATTTCTCAGGGCCATTTCCAATTTGAAAAGAGATCCTTAAATGTGGAAAAGTCTTAAGATCCTAGATTTGTGTTCTTTTCTTGACAGGTTCCGGGGTTGATCTTCTGGGCAGAGGGCAACTTGTTCTAAGGCTGGCTCTGGGCACAGTGGCTGGGCTTCAGAGTAAACTCACATAATCCCTTCCTTCCTTCCTTCCTTCCTTCCTTCCTTCCTTCCCTCCCTCCTTCCTTCCTTCCTTCCTTCCTTCCTTCCTTCCTTCCTTCCTTCCTTCCTTCCTTCCTTCCTTCCTTCTTTCCTTCCTTTTTATTTCTTTCATTTATTTACTTACTTAAAACATGATTTAATCAGCACGAGAAGGTATGCCAGGGAAGTCTTTGACCATCAACATTTGCCGCATGGGTCCAAAAACAAGGTATAAAAGGACTAAACAATATGATAGACCATTACCTTATTCCTCTTGCCTCCTAGATTTTGATAGCCCCCAACACACACACACACACACACACACACACACACACACACTTTCTTTTCTGCTATCTCTCTTCCCTGTCTCAGGAACTTTGACTAGCTTGAAAACTGCAAGGCTTGCAAAAATAATCCTTGGGAAATATTGTTCTGATGGTTATTGTAACCCCAAACAAAAGGCATGACTCCCCAAATGTAAGTTTCATTTAAAGCCAAAATTTGCTGCCTAAATAAAAAAACTGTGAGAGCAGCTATTCAACTGCTCCCTATCCTGTCAAACTCGGACTCTGCTTCAGTAAGAAGCTATTGTGCCTAAGATGCTCTACTTCCCATCAGCTGAATAAACCCTTCAACCTCTATTTGCACTACTTACATTTCCTTTTTTTCTTTTTTTAAAAAATTTCTTTATTGATTAAGGTATTACATATGTGTCCTTATCCCCACATTACCCCCCTGACCCCCCCCCCCCCCCGCTCATGTCCTCACCCCCTGGTGTCTGTGTCCATTGGTTAGGCTTATATGCATGTATACAAGTCCTTCGGTTGATCCCTCCCCCTTATCCCCACCCTCCCCTATCTTCCCTCTGAGGTTTGATGGTCTGATCGATGTTTCTCTATCTCTGGATCTGTTTTTGTTCATCAGTTTATGTTGTTCATTATATTCCACAAATGAGTGAGATCATGTGATATTTATTTTCTCTGACTGGTTTATTTTGCTTAGCATAATGCTCTCCAGTTCCATCCATGCTGTTGCAAATGCTAAGAATTCCTTCTTTTTTACCACAGCGTAGTATTCCATTGTGTAGATGTACCACAGTTTTTTAATCCACTCATCTGCTCATGGGCACTTAGGCTGTTTCCATATCTTAGCTACAGTGAATTGTGCTGCTATGAACATAGGGGTGCATATATCCTTTCTGATTGGTGTTCCTAGTTTTTGTTTTTTGGATATATTCCTAGAAGTGGGATCACTGGGTCAAATAGGAGTTCCATTTTTATTTTTTTGAGGAAACTCCATACTGTCTTCCACAGTGGCTGCACCGTCTGCATTCCCACCAGCAGTGCACGAGGGTTTCTTTTTCTCCACATCTTCACCAGCACTTGTCGTTTATTGATTTGTTGATAGCCATTCTGACAAGTGTGAGATGGTACCACATTGTGAGTTTATTCTTGTATATGGCATAAGTTGGTGGTCTAGTTTCATTCATCAATCTTATTTATCTTTTTGAAGAAACAGTTCTTGGTTTTATTGATCTTTTGTATTATTTTTTAGTCTCTATGTCGTTTATTTCTGCTCTAATCTTTATTATTTTCTTCTTCCTACGTATTCTGGGATTTTCTTGTTCTCTTTCTAATTCTTTAAGTAGTGAGTTAAATAGTTTATTATTAATTTTTCTTATTTTCTGTAGTGCTATGAACTTCCTTCTCAGGACTGATTTGCTTCGTCCCAGAGATTTCAGGTTGTTGTGTGTGCATTTCCATTTGTTTCCAGGAAGTTTTTGATTTCTTTCTTGATCTCATTGGTAACCCATTTATTGTTTAATAACATGTTATTTACTCTCCATGTCTTTGAGTATTTTTACTGTAGTTGATTTCTAATTTCATTCCATTGTGATCTGAGATGTTTAATATAATTTCAATATTTAAAAAATATATTTTTTATTGTTTTCAGAGAGGAAGGGAGGGAGAGAGAGATAGAAACATAAATAATGAGAGTTAATCATTGATTGGCTGCCTCCTGCATGCCCCCCACTGGGGATCGAGCCTGCAACCCGGACATGTGCCCTTGACCAGAATTGAACCTGAGACCCTTCAGTCCATAGGCTGACACTCTATTCACCAAGCTAAAACAGCCAGGGCTGATTTGTCTTGAACTTGTAAAGACTTTTTTTCTGTCCTAAAATGTGGTCTATCTTTGAGAATGACCTCTTTGTACTTGAGAAGAAAGTATATTTCGTAGCTTTGGGGTGAAATGTTCTATAAATGTCAATTAAATCCATCTGATCCAGTGTGTCATTTAGAGTCACTGTTTTCTTGTTATTTTTTTTGTCTGGACACACCCTCTTTCTTTATCCTCCCATCTGGTCCTTTGGCTGTCAGCAGTTGGAGCTATTAAACAAATGGAGACTTTATGAAATTTGAAAACAAGCCTGCTGTACAGCATGGTAGGTGGAAAGTCACGATTGGATGGTTCTACTCATGGCTCTGCTATTACCAGCTGAAAGATCTTAAGGAAGTCACTTAAAATCTCTGGGCATCTGGTCTACCTTTCAAGACTGTTGCAGGATCAAATGAAAAAATACGAAAGCACTTTGAAAACTATACGGTTTTGACAGACTGATTATTCACGGCAGTGAAGGTTACATACATAGTGAGGAGTATCTTAATGCCTGGGGGAGGGGACCATCATCTGCACCACTGTATTTCTGAGAAATAATGTCAGCAAGTAACAGATGCCTGTGGGTGTTACGCCTGGGATGAAATTCTAGATCCTAGAGAATATTGGATCACTGACTATTCAAACAGTGAAAAAGGATGAAAAGGCTACAAACGTCAATGTGACAATATTAAGGTATAAGAGGGTGGGCTATTCCAGGTGTAATCTATACCATACCTCTCCCAGCCAGAAGTCCAAATAATATCATGTAGTTTTTAAATATTCAGGTTAATCACCTGAGAACCTACCTACTTATATTAGAAATCCAGCACTTCTACTTTCTTTATTTTTATTTTTGAATTAAATTTTAAATCAAAATTTTACATGCTTGTAGTTTAAAAGTGAAATAATAGTAAGAGCTATTACAGAATTTAGCTATTACAAAATTTAGCTTTCTGATTCACTCCTTCTCATTTTCTCTGATCCTCCCCTCCAAAGGCAATAACTTTCAAATCTTTTAAAGCTCTTTTCGGGCATTACACATCCCCAAAGCTCTAAAACTGATGCAGATAGTACTATTTCTTTATTCATCAGTTTTAGACCAGCTATTCCATTATTATCATGAAATATTTAGCTAGCTCTTTATTCTGCTGTCATTTTGCTTTCTCTTTCTTATCTTCCCAATATAGTTGTATTACAGTTTTGGTTAAATTCGTATTATATTCTTTAGAACTGATCATTGTTGTGTACTATGGTTATTTTTCTATCCTTTCTTTATATTTTTCATAAAGTTAACAATGCCTTTTTCCCATTTGCTGAGTTTCCCTTGTATCTATTGTTAAATTATTTTATATTTTTTCTAATGGCCTTTTAGTAAAACTTTCCACAACCTCAGTCACAACAGCTATTCTATTAGTTTATGTACACATGTTTTGAGACACTGCTACCAGCAACCTTTCTTCTCCCCTCAAGACTGGCTGCATTTCTTTTGCTCCCATTTTGGGCCTTTCTGAACTCATATCTTGCTCTTTTGCTTCTCTTCTTTTCTTTTATTTTACTTTAGTAGAGTACAGCCAAGCACAGTCAAGGGTTTGGTGAGCCTGAGCAGGGGTGGGGCGGGGTGGGGAGGGTGGCAAGGATATAGAAAAGACAAAGAGAATAAGCTGGGTCTCTAGGTGGATCTCCTGTGCCTGGCCGAGCCTTTATTTTATTGCCAGAGGTAAACAAGGTAGTGGTCACCGTAGTTACAATGTTCTTGTGAGTTTCACTTGTTTTGGCAGCACTTGCTGCATCTCCCTCAGCCCATTAGCTGCCCAGATAAGATCTAGGCAGCGGCAAGCCTAATTATGCTAAGAGTGCTGTTCCCTCTAAGCTGGGACTTGTTTGTGGCTTTGCCAACAGGTCAGTCAGAGGCTTAACCCTATAGCCGCTCCATACAAACATTCTCTAGCAGGTTATCTAGTAGATGTTAGAGTACCAGAGGAAATCAGAATGGCAGTCAATCTCTTGAATCACGATATTTCATTCATTTTCTTTCTTTTAAAAAAATATTTTTATTGATTTCAGAGAGGAAGAGAGACGGGGAGAGAGATAGAAACATCAATGATGAGAGAGAATCATTGATAAGCTGCCTCCTGCACGCCCCACACTGGGGATCAAGTCTGCAACCCGAGTATGTGCCCTTGACTGGAATCGAACCCAGGACCCTTCAGTCCACAGGCTGATGCTCTGTCCACTGAGCCAAACCGGCTAGGGCTGTTTCATTTATTTTCTATACTTAGTTCCATTTTATCATTAGAAATATTACTTTATCATTGTTTTATAAATTCTCCTTTTTCTCTCTCCTGTTTCAAATAGCCGCTTTCCTGTATTCTATATATTCCTTCTCCATTTACTCCTTCACTCTAGTGAGGACTTCTTTAATAGACTTCTGTGAAAGTGTGCTGGAAGAACAAATTTTTGAGACCTTGTATTTCTCATTAAAGTGGCTTAATTTTACCTCATCTATAATTTATGACTGTGTATTGAATTCTAAGTTGGAAGTAATTTCTTTTTTAAAATTACAATTCAATTACAGTTGACATACAATATTAGTTTCAGGTGCACTACATAGGAATTAGACATTTTATAACTTATGAAGTGATCACCCTGATAAATTTAGTTCTGAGACCAGACACATTTATTACAGTTCTAGAGGACCGGTGCATGGATTCGTGCACCAATAGGGTCCCTCAGCCTGGCCTGCAGGGATTGGGCCGAAACCAGCTCTCCTACATTCCCTGAAGGGTCCTGGATTGAGAGAGGGCGCAGGCCAGGCCGAGGGACCCCACTGGTGCACAACTGGGGCTGCGGAGAGACTGTGGGAGGGCTCCAGGGACTGTCCGGCCCATCTAGCCCAGTACCGATTGGCGGGACCCCAGCAGCAAGCTAACCTACCAGTCGGAGTATCTGTCCCTGGTGATCCATGCACATCATAGCACTGGTAGAACGGTTGAACGAATGGTCGGACACTTAGCATAGTAGGCTTTTTTATATAGGATTATTGACTATATTACCTATGCTGTACTTTACATCTCCATGACTCTTTAGTAACTACCAATTTGTACTTCTTTTTTTTTAAATTTTATTTATTTTTGCTAAAAGTATTACAAAGGGTATTACATATGTGTCCTTCCCCCCCCCCCCCCCCGCCCTTGACAATCCCCTGCCCTCCCTTACCTCCCAGTGTCTTATGTCCATTAGTTATGCTTATATGCATGCATACAAGTCCTTTGGTTGATCTCTTACTCCCCTCCCTCCTGCCCCCCAACCCTCTCTGGCCTTCCCACTGCAGTTTGACAATCAGTTTGAGGCAGCTCTGCCTCTGTATCTATTATTGTTCAAAAGTTTGTAATGGTTTTTATTATCCATGAATGAGTGAGATCATGTGGTATTTTTCCTTCATTGACTGGCTTATTTCACTTAGCATAATGCTCTCCAGTTCCATCCATGCTGTTGCAAATGGTAAGAGTTCCTTCTTTTTTACAGCAGCATAGTATTCCATCGTGTAGATGTACCACTGTTTTCTAATCCATTCATCTACTGATGGGCACTTAGGCTGTTTCCAGATCTTAGCTATGGTGAATTGTGCTGTTATGAACATAGGGGTGCACATATCCTTTCTGATTGGTGTTTCTGGTTTCTTGGGATATATTCCTAGAAGTGGGATCACAGGGTCAAATGGGAGTTCCATTTCCAGATTTTTAAGGAAACTCCATACTGTCTTCCATAGTGGCTGCACCAGTCTGCATTCCCACCAGCAGTGCACAAGTGTTCCTTTTTCTCCACATCCTCTCCAGCACTTGTCGTTTGTTGATTTGTTGATGATAGCCATTCTGACAGGTGTGAGATGGTACCTCATTGTTGTTTTGATTTGCATCTCTCGGATGATTAGTGACTTTTGAGCATGTTTTCATATGTCTCTTGGCTTTCTGAATGTCCTCTTTTGAAAGGTGTCTATTTAGATCCTTTGCCCATTTTTTGATTGGATTGTTTATCTTCTTTTTGTTAAGTTGTATGAGTTCCCTATAAATTTTGGAGATTAGGCCCTTATCAGATATGACATTGGCAAATATGTTTTCCCAAGCAGTGGGTTTTCTTGTTGTTTTGTTGATGGTTTCTTTTGCTGTGCAGGAGCTTTTTATTTTGATGTAGTCCCATTTGTTCAGTTTCTCTTTAGTTTCAACTGCCCTAGGAGCTGTATCAGTGAAGAAATTGCTTTGGCATATGTCTGAGATTTTGTTGCCTTTGGATTCTTCTAGAATCTTTATGGTTTCCTGTCGTACATTTAAGTCCTTTATCCATTTTGAGTTTATTCTTGTGTATGGTGTAAGTTGGTGGTCTAGTTTCATTTTCTTGCATGTATCTGTCCAATTTTCCCAACACCATTTATTGAAGAGACTATCTTGGCTCCATTGTATGTTCTTGCCTCCTTTGTCAAATATTAATTGACCATATTGGTTCGGGCTAATTTCTGGACTCTCTATTCTATTCCACTGATCTATATGTCTGTTCTTGTGCCAGTACCAGGTGGTTTTGAGAACAGTGGCTTTGTAATACAGCTTGATATCTGGCATTGAGATCCCACCTACTTTGTTCTTTCTCAGGATCGCTGCAGCTATTCGGGGTCTTTTTTTATTCCAGATGAATTTTTGGAGAGTTCGTTCTAGATCTTTGAAGTAGGCCATTGGTATTTTAATGGGAAGAGCGTTGAATTTATAGATTGCTTTGGGTAGTATGGACATTTTCATGATGTTGATTCTACCAATCCAAGAACATTGTATGTTCTTCCATCTCTTCATGTCTTCCTCTATCTCTTTTTTCAACGTCCTGTAGTTTTCTGAGTAGAGGTCTTTTACCTCTTTAGTTAAGTTTATTCCTAGGTATATTAATTTCTTTGGTGCGATGGTACATGGGATTGTTTTTATAATCTCTCTTCCTGAAAGTTCACTATTGGTGTATAGAAATGCCTCAGATTTCTTGGGGTTAATTTTGTATCCTGCTACATTGCCAAATTCATGTATTAAGTCTAGTAGTTTTTTGATGGAGTCTCTAGGGTTTTGTATGTATAATATCATGTCATCTGTAAATAAGGACAGTTTTACTTCCTCTTTTCCAATTTGGATGCCTTTTATTTCTTCTTCTTGTCTAATTGCAATGGCTAATACTTCCAGTACTATGTTGAACAGGAGTGGTGAGAGTGGGCATTCCTGTCTTGTTCCTGTTCTTAGGGGAAATGGTGTTAGTTTTTGTCCATTGAGTATAATATTGGCTGTGGGCCTGTCATATATGGCTTTTATTATGTTGAGTATGATCCTTCTATTCCCACCTTGCTGAGAGTTTTTATCAAAAATGGGTGTTGGATTTCGCCGAATGCTTTTTCTGCATCAATTGATATGACCATGTGGTTTTTTTCTTTCAATTTGTTTATGTGATGTATTACGTTTATTGATTTACGGATGTTGTACCATCCTTGCATCCCTGGCATAAATCCTACTTGGTCATGGTGTATGATCCTTCTGATGTACTGCTGGATCCAATTTGCTAAGATTTTGTTGAGGATTTTGGCATCTATGTTCATGAGAGATATTGGCCTGTAATTCTCTTTCATTGTGTTGTCTTTACCTGGTTTTGGTATTAGGGTGATGCTGGCTTCATAGAATGAGCTTGGAAGTGTTCCTTCCTCTTGAATTTTTTGTAGTAGTCTGAGGAGGATAGGTTTTAGTTCTTCCCAATTTGTACTTCTTAATCCCTTCCCCTTTTCTCCCTATTCCTCAAAACCCCCATCCGTCTGGAAACCATTAAAATGTTCTCTGTAACTATGAATTTGTTTCTCTTTTGTTATTTTGCTTATTTTGATTTTTAGATTCTACATATAAGTGATATCATATGACATTTGTCTTTCTCTGTCTGACTTATTTCACTTAGCAGGACATGCTATAAGTCTATTCATTTTGTTGCAGATGGCAGGATTTCTTTTCTTTTTTTTTAAGGGCTGAATCATGTTCCATTGTACACATGCACCACTTCTTTATCCATCAATCTATTGATGGACACTTAAGTTGCTTCTATATCTTGATTATTGTAAATAATATGTAATGAACATATGGATGTATATGTCTTTTTGATTTCATGTTTTGTGTTTTGCAGATAAATATACAGAAGTGAAATTTCTGGGTCTTTCTTTGTCTCTTGTTTTAGGCTTTGTTTTAAAGTCTATTTTTTTGGTGTTAAAATTGCTATTCTAGCTTTTTTTGTTTGGTTTTCATTTTAATGAAATATCTTTTCTATCTCTTTAATTTCAGTCTCTGTATGTCTTATGATCTAAAGTGAATGTCTTATAGACAACATATGTATGGGTCTTGTTTTCTTATTCATTCTGCCACCCTATGATTATTTTTGATTAAAACATTTAATCTATTTACATTTAAAGTAATTATTGATAGATATGTATTTATTGCCATTTAATTATTCATATATTTGATTCTTTGTTGGGGTCCAACCCTAGCAGGTCCAGGGGTTCCCAAAGGTGTGGACAGAGTCGGCGAAGAAGGAATGACACAGAGACAACGTTCAGTTGATCAGCAGCCTAGCCAGGTTCTCTAGCCAGGATCTCCGGCCAAGTTCTGTGTTTATTGTCTTGTTACATCTGTATTTATACCAGTTGATTTTAATCCTATCCATTCTATTCCAAAGGTTAGGGCGTTTCTTATCTCCATTCCAAGGTTGCTCTATTGTTCTATTAAGCTACAAGGAAGTAACTGAAGGAGATTATCCTAAGTAAAGATTATGTAGCTCAAGCACGATTGCTTGTAGTTAAAATGATTAATTACCCACCTGGCACTTAGTTAAGGGGTTTTATTCCCTCCCTAACTCCTGGGAAAAATCCCCACCTGGGGAAACAACCTTTCTCAGAGAGGTGACCTTGGTTAAAACACATAACGCTAAGAAGGGGAGCAAACATATTAAGAGCAGTATGCCATATAAGCCAGGTCCGTTGAAACATATGCTGTGCAGATGTTTCTTTCCTGCAGCGACTGTGTCAAGCAGCAAGGATGGACCGGCTTCCGGCAATTCTTCTTCCTTTTCAAGAAGTCCCTTTAACATTTTTAAAATATTGGTTTGGTGATGATGAACTCCTTTAGTTTTTCTTGGCTGGGAAGCTCTTTATCTGTACTTTGATTCTAAATAATAGCTTTTCTGAGAGGAGTAATCTTGGTTGTAGTTCCTTGCTTTTCATTATTTTGAATATTGCCAATCTTTTCTAGCCTGCAAAGTTTCTGTTGAGAAATAAACTAACAGTTTTATGGGAACTCCATTGTATATAGCTCACCGCTTTTCTCTTGATGCTTTAAGATTCTCTCCTTGTCCTTAATCTTAGGTATTTTTATTATGATTTGTCTTGGTGTCAACCTCTTTGGGATTCTCTGTGCTTCCTGGACTTGTATGTCTATTTCCTGCAGCAGGTTAAGAAAGTTTCCATCTTTATTTTTTTAAATAGGTTTTAAATTTCTTGCTCTTTCTCTTCTCTTTCTGGTACCCCTATGATGTGAATGTTGGTATGCTTGATGTTGTCCCAGAGGCCCCTTAAACTATCTTATTTTTTAAAATTCTTTTTTCTTTTTTGATTGGGTGTTTTCTGCTATCTTATATTCCAAATTGTTGATTCAGTTCTTTGCTTAATCTAATCTATTATTGATTCCCTCTAATGTATTCTTTGTTTCAGTTATTATATTCTTCATTTCTATCTGGTTCTTTCTTATGTTTTCTATCTACATTTTTGTTTTCTATCTCTTTGTTGAAGTTCTCACTGAGATCATTGAGCATCCTTATAACCAGTGTTTTGAACCCTGCATCTGGTAGATTACTTGTCTCTATTTAGTTTAGTTTTTCTTTTCTTTTTTTTTATATTTTTGTTCTATTTTTATTTGGAACATGCTTTTTTTGTCTCCTCCATTTGGCTGCCTCCCTGTGTTTGTTTCTTTGTATTAGGTGGAGCTGCTACATCTCCTGATCTCAGGAGAAGGCCTTATGTAGTAGGTATCCTGTGGGGCCCAGTGGTACAGTATCCCTGGTTACTTGAGCCAGGTGCTCCATGTTTGTCCTTTGTGTGGGTTGTGTGTGCCCTCCTATTATAGTTGAGGTTTGATTGCTGTTGGCACATCAATGGAAGGGATTGACCCTCAGGCTTGTTGGTTGTGAAGACTGGCCATGACTACAGTGGAGAAGCCTTTAGCAGGGCTCTGATGCCTGTGGAGTATGCCCTTTGAATGTGTCATTTGTAGAAGTTGTTGAGTAGTGTCCTAGTGTGTTGGTTCTGAGGCCTCTTGAGAGGTGCAGAACCAACTGTGCCCTGCCCCGGGACACCCCGTATGAGCTACAGAGTGATCTGCAGATGAATGCTCTTTGTGCTGGTCTTAGACTGCTTCCTCATGCTGGAGATCAGAGCAAGACAGCCTAAGTAAGAGAGAAGAAAGGAAAGAGAGTCCAAGAGAGAAATAATAGAGGAAGGAAAATTACAAGCCAAAACTGCAGACCCTATACAAGGAACTGCCTGGAACCCCAGCAGCCTTTTGTCTCACACAGCCACAATCCCTGCTGGTTTTCACAGTCAGAACTTCTGGGGGCCTCTTTTTCTGGCACTGGAATCCTGGGCTGGGGAGCTTGGTGTGAGACTGAGGACCCCTCACTCCTCAGGAGACCTCTGAAGGTGAGATATTCCTCCTGATTTTTATCTACCACCATGGATATGGGACTAGCTAGCTGGTTCCACCTCTTCATCCCTCCTACCAGACTTGATGTGGCTTCTTCTTCATATCCTTACTTATAGGATTTCTGTTCACCTCGATTTTAGATGGTTTTGAATGATGGTTGGTCTGTAGTTTAGTTGTAATTTTGATGTGGTCATGAGAGGAGGCAAATATAGTGTTTATTTACTCTGCCATCTTTACAAGTGGAAGTAATTTCCATTCATAATTTTGAAGGCATTGTTCCATTGTTTTCTAGATTTCAGTATTGGGAAATACAAAGCCATTCTGAATTCTGATGCGATGAATGTGGTCACTTTTTTCCTCTGTAACTTGAAGGTGCTTTTCTTAGTTCACTGTATTTTGAACTGATGTGCCTTAGATTGAGTAATTTTCTTCCTTTGTGCTGAGCATTTAGTGGGCCTTTCCATCTTGAAACCGATGTCTCATAGTTTTAGGAAATTTGACTTGCAATTTTCTTTCCTCTATTCTCTCTCTTCTTTCTGGTAATCTGAAAATTCTGATGTTGGACTTCCTCGACTTGTTTTCTAATTTTCAGATTTCTCCAGTTGTCCTTATATTTATCTTCCCCCCGTTTTCTGTGTTTTCTAACTCTTATATTAGATTTCTCATTTCTGTTATCATGTTTTTAATTTTCAAGGACACTTTTTGTTCTCTGAATGCTCTTTTTTGGAGGATTGTATTCTTGTTTCAGGACAACAGTATCTTTTCTTGTGCTTCCGAAGACACTAGTTAAAGCTTTTGTTTTTAAAGCTTTCTTCTTGCATTGTTTTTGTTTTCTCCATGTTGCTTTTTTTTCTGTTTGGTCTGTTCTTTATCTTCCATGTTAGAGGGATTTATAATATGGCTGGAAGCTCTTGGTTATCTGCTCATGATCAAGAGTAGGAAACTAAAACTCTGACTAGAATTTCTGGAGATGTGTTTGGGGCTTGTTAGCTGTGAGTGTCACTGTGGTGTCTTCACTTAAGTCATTTGTAGGGGAACTCCTAGGGTTAATATATTTAGTCTTTCTCATTTTCTTATTCATTTTCTTGTTGAATTTCAAGATCTACATAGTAGCATGCACTGTAGTATCTTATTATAATGCTTTGCCTTTGAATAACTTTTGTTGTTGAATAGGACATTTGTAAATCTTGTTTCTTTTGTCTTTTACTGACCTTGTAAACTACTTAATTATAAAATGTGGCTTTTGCATTGTGCCTCTTGGAATTATGTTCTTTCAGAAAAAGAGATTTTTTTCCATTGCAAATAAGACAAACAAAGATGTCTTTTAAACAAAAGAAGTATTTCCCAATTTCCTTACTTTGAAACACATGATTTTTATCAGCTGCTTTTCTCTTCTTGGCAGAAACGATTTGGAAAGTGACAGACTGTACCCACACCATCATCATCCATTTCCCCCACCATCTGCCTTCCCTCCAAGCCAACAGACATATACTTCTACCTGCAAGGGAAATCCAATCAGTGATTATTCTCCAACTGTCAGACCCTACTAGTGGCACATCCATCAGCACATGAGTTGCTAATGTCCTAGGAAGTAACCAAGCTGAGGAAGGTGCCTTGTCTCCCTAGATGTTAAGCAAGAAGATTTCTGATATTAGATCTCAGGCTGTCCTGCCAACCAGAGCCTCCCTTTCCTTAACTCTAAGAAGGGAATAATAGTACTAATTTTCATGTTAAAGTAAATGATTAGGCTGCTTTAGAGCAATTTCAGCACCGGGGGCTTTTCAAGGTTTATGAAGGCTCTGAAACATGCTTAGTCTGTAGGAAGATGCACGTGTCACTCAGTGTCCTAAGACATGGATACTAGGGCATAGATTGCTTCAATAATACTCACTGCAAGGTGTTTTCTTATGAGATTGTTTTGTTATTCATAAAAACATTATTGTAGAAAAGAAAGCAAGGAAATGAGAAATAATTGCATTTGATTCCCAGTGTTGTTGTAAGGGGCAAATGGGACCCAACAGCCATGTTCATCCTCTTTGCTCTTCATAACCAAGGATTCTGTCAGATGGACTCCAACTAACAGTTTTGTATAGTACATCCTGTGAGTACTCTGATACACATGAGGCATGTCTATGCAGTGGGAAAATCAGGCCAGATCTGTGGACATGGTGCCGTAGCATAAAAAGACTATGATTCTAGAGCCAGATTGGTCTGGTTTGAGCTCTATCTCTGTCTCCTAGCTCTTTGATTCTTCTGTGAATCACTGAGCTCATGTAGACTTCCTTGTCTATAAGTTGGGGGTAATGGTGCTTTGCAGTGTTGATGTGTATATTCAATGACATTATGATTATTAAGTGCCTGGTACATAGTTGGTGCTCAGTAAATATTAGTTCCCCCTTTCCTTCATTCTGTTATAAAATTTTTTTAAAAATTATATTTATTTAAAAAATGCATTATATATAATTAAATATGTGTATTTATGATATCAAATTGTTTTTTGTTGGGAAGATAATTTGGCTAGATCATTTATTAAATATATAGAGAACTCATTATTTTATGTCACATGTAGCCTGATTTTGATTATTTTTAAAAATCTTATTATTGAGAGTATTACAGATGCTCCTCTTTTCCTCCCCATTATCCCCTTTAACCCAGTTCCCACCCCACCCCAGGTCTTCACCACCCTATTGTCTGTGTCCATAGGTAAGGCATATATGAATATAAGTTCTTTGGTCAATCTCTTCCCACCCTACTCCCCTTCCCCTTCCCTCTGAGATTCAACAGTCTGTTTCATTTTTTTCATGCCTCTAGTTCTATTTTATTCATCATTTTATCTTGTTCATTAGATTCCTTATTCATTTATTTTGATTTTTAGATTCAACTGTTTATAGATATGTATTTATTGCCATTTTATTGTTCATATTTTTTCTTTTTTCTTCTTCTTCCTCTTCATCTTCTTTTTCTTAAAGAATAGCCTTCAACATTTCATGTAATGCTGGTTTGTTGGTGATGAGCTCTTTTAGCTTTTTCTTGTCTGTGAAGTTCTTTATCTGACCTTCAGTTCTAAATAATACCTTTGCTGGGTAGAGTAATCTGGTTGTAGGTCTTTGCTATTCACCACTTTGAATATCTCTTGCCACTCCCTTCTGGCTTTCAAAGTTTCTGTTGAAAAATCAGCTGAAACTCTCATGGGTACTCCCTTGTAGATAACTAACCACTTTTATCTTGCTGCTTTTAAGATTCTCTCTTTGTATCTAACCTTTGGCATTTTAATTATAATGTGTCTTGGTGTAGGGCTCTTTGGGTTCCTCTTGTTTGGGACTCTCTGTGCCTCCTGGACTTGTAAGTCTATTTCTTTCATCAGGTAGGGGAATTTTCTGTCATTATTTCTTTAAATAGGTTTTCAATATCTTGCTCTGTCTCTCTTCTCCTTCTGGCACCCTCATAATATGAATGTTGGTACCCTCAAAGTTGTCCCAAAAGCTCCTTACATTATCTTTTTTTTGGTGATTCTTTTTTTCTTATTGCTGTTCTGACTGTGTTTTGCCTCCTCATATTCCAAATTGTTGATTTGATTCTCAGAATCCTCTACTGTACTGTTGAATCCCTGTAAATTATTATTTCAGTTAGCATATGCTTAATTTCTGACTGTCCTTTTTCATGTTTTTGAAATTCTCACTAAGATCCTTGAAAGTCTCACAAAGTCCCTTGAAGCTCTCATTAAGGTCCTTGAGCAACCTTATAACTATTGTTTTTAACTCTATATCCAGTAGCTTGTTTGCTTCCATTTCATTTATTTCTCTTTCTGGAGATTTCTTTTGTTCTTTCATTTGTGACATATTTCTTTGTATTTACATTATTGCTGCTTCCTTGTGTTTGTTTCCATATATTAGGTAGAGCTGCTATGTCTCCTGAAATTAGTAGAGTGGCTTGTGTAGTAGGTCCCAGTGGCCCAGTCTTCCCAGTCACCTGAGTTGAGCACTCTAGGTGAGCCCCTGTGTGGGCTGTGTGCACCATCCTGTTGTAGTTGAGCCTTGATTGCTGTGGGTGCCACTGGAAAGAGTTGATCTACAGGCCAATTGACTGTGAGGGCCAGCTGTGACTACAGTGGAAGAGCAGCTGTGCAGGAAATACCCCTATGGAGCAGGACTTGCTTCAGTGGGGCTTTGGTGCTCACTGAGTATGCCCCCTGAATGTGTTGCTCATGGATGTGTAGAGTTGTAATTTGGCATGTTCTAAAGCTGTCCACCGGGTGCACAGGCTCTGGGGCCTCTTGGGAGGTTCAAAGTCAGCTCCTGCCTGTACCCTGACTGGGGCCACCTAGCACAAGCTACAGGGTGATGTGAAGATGCCTGCTACTTATCTTGGGATTGGAGGTGCCTAGAAGAGGCCAAACTGTGAAGCAAGACAGGCTGCTGCTAATTCTGGGCCTGGAGCCTCTTATTGAGAGGTATGGGGCACACTGAAGCCAGCTGCTGCTTGTTTGAGAGGTTTTAGGAAAGTCTGAAGCCTGACCTAGAACAGGCCATTCTTATGGAAAAGCCACTGCAAACAGCTTAGGTGGGGCTCCAAGTTGGATGGTGTGGGGTCTCAGGAAATCACCAGGGGGGAGTGAACAGTGTGAGCCAGGTTGATGGAGACCTGATATGGCACGTGCCTGTCAGCTTTGAACCAGGGGAGGTCTCAGTATAGAAACACTGACCCCTGGGAGCACCCCTGCCTGGGAGAAAGCTGCCCCCGAGTTCTTGCCCCAATGCCAGACAATCTAGTTTCTCCATGTATGTTCCTGGATTCACCCAAGTCTTTGCCCCAGTGCTGGAGCTCAGAGGGAGCGAGTCCAAGTACGTCTGCATTGACCCTTTAAGAGGAAATGTCTGGGTCTCCAGCTGCCTCAGTGTCACTCAGACACAATCCCCACTGGTTTTTATAGCCCCAAGTTATGGGAGCTTCTCTTCACAGCACTGGAACCTGGGCTGAGGGATCTGGTGTGGGTCTGGGTCCCTTGCCTTCACTGGAGACCTCTTCTGCTTGGATATCCTACCCAATTAAAAAAAAATGCCACACATGGGTGTTGGACCAGTTCTGCACCTCTGCCCCTCCTACCAGTTTCAATATTCTTGCTTCTTTACTTCTCTAGTTGTAGAACTTTCATTAAGCCAGATTTCAAGTGGTTCTGAATGATGGTTGTTCTGTATTTTAGATGTATTTTTTATGTGATTGTGGGAAGATATGAGTACTGTATATACATGCTCTGCCATCTTGGTTTTGCCTCTCTAATAATTGTTTTTGCTAAAATTGTATGTTTTCTTGTGGCTTTTCACACATTGACCAGAGTTAATCTTTTATTACTAAAATTATTTTTTTATTGATTTTTAGAGAGAGAGGAAGGAGGAGATAGAAACATTGGTGTGAGAGTGAAACATTGATCAGCTGCCTCCTGCACTCTTCCTACTAGGAATTGAGCCCGCAACCTTTCAGTACATGGGACAATGCCCAACCAACAAAGCCACACTTGGCAGGGTGAACTGAATTGATCTTTTAAGCAAGGTGCAGCTTAAAGGCATCCATGGAGTAACCACCACTGTAACTCCGATTGGTTGCTTACTGACCATGAGGTGAACACTACAGTGTCTGCTGCTGCCATTTCTCAATGACCTCCAAAGTCAGCACTATAGCAACAGGGCATTTCTTCTATGAAAAGCTTTTTTTTCTACTTTAGCATGAGATAGGCACAAAGGAAAGAAATACACTTCCTATATTAGTTACAAATGCTTGCATGTTAAATCCTCTTTCCTAGATAATATTTGTATATTTAGTGCTTTAGTCAAAATTAACCTAATAGTACTTCCCGCAGTATTCATTTTATTATTGTGTCTCTATGTATTTATCTGTTATTCTAGCTCTCCACACATATGTTCTTAACTTCAGTTATTTATGATCATGTGTTTGGGAGAGAGTGGAGGAGAGGGTTTCAATCAATTTTGAATTTGTGATAAACCATTTGTATTGAATGTGTAATTATTTGATCTTTTAAATAAGGCTTTTTATTAAAATCTAGATTGATTTCATACATAGGATCCATCCTAACCACAGAAACTCCAGTCAACTTGCCATGCACTATCCAATAGTATCAAATTGGATGGGCAATACATTTTTAAGGATTATGTTAAATTGCAATTTGAACTTGGAGTAAACTCCCCAAATACATTCTTCCTAATGTCTGTGAAAGAGCTCTGCCACACATTAAAAAAATAATCATGGGGTATTTAAAAGAGAGTATGTAGTCCAGTTTTTTTTCTTAAAGAACTTCATGGATTCTTAAAATGTAGAAAGAGAGTGGTCACAAGAAGGTCATTAAAATGGCATCGTGTGTGTGTGCGCGTTTTGTGTGCATCACCATATGGGCTGCATTTCCAAGCAGAGTGTTAGACTCTCCCCAGGCCTTGGTGGGAACAGGGCAAGGGAAGAACAAGTGCCCAATCTTCAGTCAGCTCACTCTTTAGGGAGATGAAAGTCTTCACAGATATCCCTCCTTTAAAAACAAAACAAAACAAAACACAGCACAACACAGAACATGATTAAATTTAATACACAACTTTGGTACAACCAAAAAGTAAAACACCACAATAAAATAATAACAAAAACATGATATTTCATTTGCAATCCATGAGAAATGGTTAACATCTTTAGTCATAAACAATTAAAAGCTTGTTCATGACTATTTCTTGTGTAAAGTTCCCAGTAACTTTCTCATATTCAGCAACTGTTAGGCTCAGAAATACCACATTAACCATCAATCTGTAAAGTACTTATGAAATACCTAGAAGAACTATGTGAAATACAGAAGTAGGGTAGCTAATGGTTAAAAGCACTGGCTCTGGGGTTAAAAAGACAGATTTCAACCCCATCACTATGGGATCATGTATAAACTTTTTATTTTCAATATTTTATCTAAAAATGGAGATAATAATAGTCCCAATTTATGGGATAACGAAGAGCAAATGAAATAATGATTATACAGTAGTTAACATAGTCTCAATACATATTAAGTTTTAAATAAAATTTTAAATAAATGATTTTTATACTGGTAATTGCCATATCAACATTTTATTAAATATCCCTTGAGATACCACTCTTTGTATGTAAATTCATGAAGATATGGAAATATTTTTCTATGTATATGGGCTCAAACTATACATTCTATTCTGTATATGTTGAAAGACATTTTCCAAGTCAAAAATAAAAATCTACATTATCTTTTAAATGGCTATAGTGAATTTCATTTAATGTGATTATCATAATTTATATAACTATCTCCTCACATGTAGACCTTGAATTTATGCTTATTTTCTTAGCTAACACATTCTGTAATGAATATCCTTATGGGTACTTTTTTGTGTGTGTACATGTGCATGTTTCTCCTCAAGGTAAATTCAAGCAATGGGATTACTGGATCCTTTAATACCGATTTTAAAAAATTGGTTCACTTTAAAAAGTAGTTGGTCATCTCTGAGACCAGTACAAAGCATGGTTTTGATATTTTTTTTCAAAATGTTCCTTATTAACATATCACATACTAGAGGCCTAGTGCACAAATTCCTGCACGGGGTAGGGGGTCCCTCAGCTTGGCCTGCACCCTCTCGCAATCTGGGAACCCTCAGGGGACATCCCTCTCGCAATCCAGGACTGCTGGCTCCTAACTGCTCACCTGCCTGCCTGCCTGATTGCCCCTAACCACTCTGCCTGCCTGCGTGATCGCCCCTAACCACTCACCTTCCAGCCTTATCACCCCTAACCACTATGCTTGCCTGCCTCATCACCCCTAACTGCTCCCTGCTTGCCTGATCTCCCCTAACCATATCTGCCTTGGCCCCTGCCACTGTGGCTTCATCCAGAAGGACATCTGGAATGACGTCAGGAAAATCATTTGGCTATCCAATCTAATTAGCATATTATGCTTTTATCTTTATAGACTAGAGGCCCAATGCACAAAATTGTGCAAGGGGCTTGGCCCTTGCAGCCCCAGCTTCATCCAGTCTAATTAGCATATTAGCTCTTTATTATACAGGATATTGTCTTCATTTATTTATATTTATGTAAGTTATACATACATAATATTTTTGTAAAAATATCCACAGATATAGAAAATATCAATACCAATTCCCTCAAAAAAAATCACTCCCTGCTATTTTACGTCAATAAATCTAAGTCTATCCCATCCTTTGGAGCTACTGTACATGCACATATCCATATCATGATTTAAGCATATTCAAAATTTTGGTCATTTGAAATGTTTACAAATTTTCACTTTTGCAAGCAATACTCCAGATAAAATCCTTATAAATGCACATGTATGAACCAATAACTAGAGTGGATTTCTGGGCCAAATGGTATGCACAAGGAAAGCTTGAATAGATACTGCATAAGTACCCTCCAACAAATTTTACAAATTCCTATTCCAACAATAATATCTAAAAACTAGAGGCCTGGTGCATGACATTTGGGCACTGGGTAAGGGTCCCTCAGCCCAGTGGGGCCCTCTTCCAGTCTGAGACCGCTTGGGGGATGTCAGCTTGCTGGCAGGGCAGTCAGACATTCCTCTCACAGTCTGGGGCTCTCACAGTCTGGGACCCCTCGCTCCTTACTTGCAGTGAAGGTGGGAAAGGCTCCCATGACTGCCACTGCACTCACCAGCCGTGAGCCTGGCTTCTGGCTGAGCAGCCTCCCCCTGTGGGAGCACACAGACCACCAGGGGGAAGCTCCTGCATTGAGTGTCTGCCCCTGGTGGTTAGTGTGTGTCATAGCGACTAGTCATTCTGCTGTTTGGTCTATTTGCATTTTATACTTTTATTATATTGGATATTAATTTTTTCCATATCCTTGCCAATAGGATAGTATCAGTCTGAAATAATTTTTGCCAATTTGATGGGTAAAAACATGCTGTTTTAAATTGTATTTTAGATTAATAACTAGAGGCCCAGTGCACAAAAATTTGTGCACTCGGGGGGGTCCCTCAGCCCGGCCTATGCCCTCTTGCAGTCTGGGACCCCTCGGAGGATGTCCACCACCTGGCTTAGGCCAGCTCCCTGTGGGATTGGGCCCAAGCTGGCTGTCAGACATCCCTCTGGCAGCCTGGCAGCCCTCGGGGAAGACCACTTACCAGCAGGGAGCAGACCTAAGCTGCAGTCGGACATCCTTAGTGCTGCTGAGGAGGCGGGAGAGGCTCCCACCACCACCGCTGTTCTGGCAGCCATCAGCCTGGCTTGTGGCTGAGCAGAGCTCTCCCATGCACTGACCACCAGGGGACAGCTCCTGCATTGAGCATCTGCCCCCTGGTGGTCAGTGTGTGTCATAGTGACCAGTCATTCCCAGTCGTTCTGCTGTTAGGGTCAATTTGCATACTACCCTTTTATTATATGGGATAGAGGCCTGGTGCACAGGTTGGGGCCAGCTGGTTTGCCCTGAAGGGTGTCCTGGATCAGGGTGGGGGTCCCGCTGGGGTGCCTGGCAAGCCTGGGTGAGGGGCTGATGGGTGTTTGCAGGCTGGTCACACCCCCATCAGGGTGGGGTTCCCTACTGGGGTGCCTGGTCAGCCTGGGTGAGGAGCTGATGGCTGTTTGCAGGCTGGTCACATCCCCTTCAGGGTGGGGTCCCTACTGGGGTGCCTGGCCAGCCTGGGTGAGGGGCTGATGGCTGTTTGCAGGATGGCCATACCCCCTTTAGGGTGGAGGGTCCCCACTGGGATGCCTGGCCAGTCTGGGTGAGGGCCATTTTCTGGCTGGCCAAGCCCCTCCAGCGACAGAAGCTCCCAGCCTCTCCTTTTTTCTTTTTTTTTTTTTAATTCCGGGATTTATTTACCTTCTATAATTGAAACTTTGTAGCCTTGAGAGGAGCTCAGAGCCAGCCAGGGAGGGGGCAGAGGGAAGCTTGGCTTCCTCCATTGCCAGGGGCAACCCACACCTCCTGTTCGCTCCAGCTCCGTGGCCACGGCGGGCTGAAAGCAGGTATCTGGGGTTTATTTACCTTCTATAATTGAAACTTTGTTGCTTTGAGTGGAGCTCAGAGCCGCTGCAGCAGACAGAAAGCTTGGCTTCCTCCATCATTGGGGCAACCAAACCTCCTGCTTGCTCCAGCTCTTTGGCTGCCGACCGCCATCTTGGTTGGGTTAATTTGCATATAGTCGCTCTGATTGGCTGGTGGGCATGGCTTAAGGCATAGCGAAGGTAAGATCAATTTGCATGTTTGTCTTTTATTAGTGTAGATGAGATTCAATGATTCTTAAATTTTAATGTCCCACTCATAGCTATTATTAATTTTCTATTGGGTTTTCTTTTCTTATCAATTGTAGTTTATTTATTATTAATTTTCTATTGGCTTTTCTTTTCCTTATTGATTGTAGTTTATTTTATATAATTTGTATGTGTATTAAGGTGAGCATGTTCATATATCAATTCTTTTTTTTACATATGTTGCAAATGATATTTCTAGTTTATTATTTGATTTTTCACTCTATTTTTATGGAATTTTCTTGTCTAATTGTCAAAGTTTCATGAAATATAATTTATTTTAAAATTTTAGTGTGTGCATGTGTGAATGCATTTTCTAGGACAAGGTAATAAACACATTCTCCTATATTTTCTTTAAATTATTTTTAGCTTTATATATTTTAATATCTTTATTGAGATATAAATCACATATAATGCAATCCTTCTTTTAAAAATGTACCATTCAATAGTTATTAGTGTATTCACAGAATTGTGCAACCATCAGCACAACCAGTTTTAGAACATTTTCATCAACCCCAAAAGAAATGCTACGCCCATCTGCAGTCACTCTTCATTTCTCCTTAATACCCCTAGGCAACCACTAATCTACATTTTTTTCCTGTAGTTTTGCCTATTCTGGACACATATAAATTGAGTCATCCTATATAGTAAAGGCCTAATATTCTAAGTGTTTGGTTGTCCAGTTGGCCATTCAACCAATCAAAGCATAATATGCTAATGATATGCTAAGGCCACTCAACTGCTCGCTATGATGTGAACTGACCACCAGGGGGCAGACAGTCGACTGGTCAACCAGTCGCTATGATGTGCACTGACCAACACGGGGCAGATGCTTCGACTGGTAGGTTAGCTTGCTGCTGGGGCCCCGCCGATCGGGACTGAGCGAGATGGGCCAGACACACCCTGGAG
This sequence comes from Myotis yumanensis, assembly GCF_028538775.1. Taxonomy (NCBI): domain Eukaryota; kingdom Metazoa; phylum Chordata; class Mammalia; order Chiroptera; family Vespertilionidae; genus Myotis; species Myotis yumanensis. Next base: position 146,233,860 of record NW_027223752.1, read on the forward strand.
CCCTCCCATGGTCCCTTCCTGGCTGACCAACCTCTCATGTTCCTCCCCAGCCCCAATTGTGCACCGGTGGGGTCCTTCAGTCTGGCCTTCCCCCTCTCGCAATCGGGGGCCCCTTGGGGGATGTCGAAGAGCTGGTTTTGGCCCGATGGTGGAACTACAAGTCACTATGACCCACACTGACCACTAGGGGGAAGATGCTCAATGCAGAAGTTGCCCCCTGGTGGTCAGTGCGCTCCCACAGGGGGAGCGCCACTCAGCCAGAGCCAGACTCATGGCTGGTGAGTGCAGCGGCGGTGGCGGGAGCCTCTCCCTCCTCCGCAGCAGTCGGACATCCCCCAAGGGCTCTCGGATTGCAAGAGGGTGCAGGCCGGGCTGAGAGACCTGCCCCCCAAGTGCACGAATTTTGTGCACCGGGCCTCTAGTATTATATATATTCCTTTATGACTATCTTCTTTCACTTAGCATGTTTTCCAGTTTCATCCATGTTGTGGTTGATGTTTTTATAATTAGATCTTTAATCCATCCCGAATATATTGATTGTATAAATTAGGTAAATAATCATATGTAAATTATTGATCTTTTTAAGAAATATAGCAAGTTGTACTGATACTATTTTGTTTTATTTCTCAGTTCTGATACTGTTTAAGTTTTAACCTATCCTTTCCCACTAACCTAAGATGTCTCTTTCACCCATATGTATGAATTTGTTTCTAGACTCTATTTGTCTATTCTTGTGCCTGTATCACTCAGCTTTAAGAACTCTATAGTACGTACTAGAGGCCTGGTGCACGAGATTCATGGACTGGGAAGGGGAAGGTATGGGGGACCCCTCAGCCCGGCATGCATCCTCTCACAATCCAGGACCCCTCAGGGGATGTTCGCCTGCCAGCTTAGGCCCGATCCCTCTTGCAGTCCGGGGCTCTCACAGTCTGGGATCCCTCCCTCCTTACTGCCCGCCTACAGTGGAGGTTGGAGAGGCTCCCTCAACTGCCGCTGCGCTCGCCAGCTGTGAGCCCGGCTTCTGGCTGAGTGGCACTGACCACCAGGGGGTAGCTCCTGCATTGAGCGTCTGCCCACTGGTGCTCAGGGTGCATCATAGCGATCAGTCATCCCACTGTTTGGTTGATTTGCATATTAGGCTTTTATTATATAGGATAGTTTTGTTATCTAGTAGGGCAAGTCTTCCTTCATTTTCCTTTTTATAAAATATTCTTGGTTGTTCTTCCACATTTTCCCTTCCTTTGAATTTTATAATCAACTTGCTGAGTTTCATTAAAATGTTGTTTACATTTTTATTGGAACTTTGCTGAAGCTGTAGATTAATATTCAATTAAATTCAATTTTTATAATATTGGGCTTTCTTATATTTTATTGATTTTATAGCTATATTTTAATTCATTGGAGGGAGGGTAGATATTCCTTCTGGAATTACCTTTTTAATTAATTATTGATGTATAGGAAGATCACTTACTGAGAGAGCAGTTTCAGAGGGAGGAGTAGAGTTTGATAAAATGATAATTAGATCTGTGTAGATGCATTCTGCCTGAGATGTTTATGAGAAATGAAGATGAAGATGTACACACCAAATATTGCACCATTAATTTTGGTGACTTTTTAAGAATGGCATTCAGAAGGTGGATGGTCCATAAGGCCTTTTGAAGGAGAATACGGTGTTTGGACCAAAAATGTTTGAAACTTTTGGACTTAAAAGTAATGGAGCTTGAAACCTATAGTGGCAAATTCCTTTATTAACAAAGGGGAAATAGAACACAATTAACTGTTAAATTTTATTTACCTCTTGGGGAGAGGCTACTGGAATAAATATTTCTTGAACTCAGTTGGTCAGGTTTCCTATGGCCTTCCCATTCTCCAAGGTCTGGTTGTACCTGTATCCTTCCATTATCCCAGGTTTTGGCACAGCAGGTTGTAACCTGGGTTTCCTAGGTAACCTAAGTGGTTAAAAATAAAGGTGATGATAACAGTAGCAGATGCTATTTCTCTTCTCTGCACAAGCAAACTCTTGTCAGATCCCCAATTTCTCACTTTGAAGTCTCCCTTGAATATCTCAGCAAAGTCTCAGGACATCCTGATGGATTCCCAAGTAATGTCCTCCTGGGTTCCTTATAGAGCCTAACATCCCTCCCTCTTGCCTCCTGAGCCTCCTTTATGGTGACCTGAGGCACTGCTCTCTGAGGCCTCCCAAGACACTAGGGAAGTGACTCATGGCCACGTCCCATTTCATGTCCAGCACAAGGTCAAGCCACATTGACTTTCTGCATGCGGTGCCAAGGATACTATAGCAGATGCACAACAACCCTGCTATATTCTGCACCAAAGTGGGGAAACTCTTTCCTGCCTTTGAATTTCATGAAACATTCTTATCTGGCCAGAAGAGAGCTGGGCTCTCAACAAACATCTACCTACATGGGGTTGGGTAGCTGGATATGCTGAGTGGCTGCATCTCCTCAACATCTCCTTCCTCTCTTGGTGTCTAGTTGTGTATGAGGTCTTGACCTTTAACCAAGCTAGCATACCTGATTTCCTTAGTCTTGATCCCATGCATACATAGATCTCGGGTATCCCACTACTGAGGCCATACATAGATCTCTTGTGTCTCACATTCTGAATCCTAGGATGACTACAGTCTAGGTTCAAGCCAGAACCATGTCTGCTCATCTAAGGAAATGATTCAGAATCATGTACTAAGACTGAATCATCCAAGTAGGCCTGTGGCCATCTGCTCATACTTGTAAGAAAAGAGACAAATTATGGTTTGGGCATATGATTTTTGCTATAAACCTTATTGTTTTCTTTTAATGGCAAAAATGATATATTACTTAAAACTAAGGAATTGTTATAGCATGTGACAAAGTGTACAATGAAATACTATATAAATTATACTTTTAATTTGATGACAAACTAAATGGATAGAGCATGAAGAAAACTGGCCCTCGACTAAAAAAAAAAAAAAAAAAAAAAAAAAAATCCCAGATTATTTTTTAGCTTGCTTTCTTTTCTTTTCTTTCTTTCCTTTTGATTGAGAGTGGCAAGAAGTTATCAGGGAGAATGCCTGAATGATCATTCTTCCTTTCTTCCAATAGTGAGTATTGATTACTATCTCCCTGTATTGTCTTTCTCTTCACTTCAAAAGGGTGAAGAGCTTTGGTGACCTCAGCCTGCCAAGTCTTCAGGACCTGTTGTAGATGACACTCATAACTTCTCTGGTTTGGATTGATTTAAGCCACTGGGAACATATGGACGGTAATTTTGATGATTTTAAAGTCTTACATTAGTAGATGGAGATGAAAAGGTGAATATCAGATAGGAAGTTTAGAAGCATGCTGCTCTATCTCACCCTCTGCCTTTAGACAGGATTTCCCGTCAGTCATCTAATCCATTCTAAAACATATCTCAAACACATCCCACGGTTACACAGCCCATGTCTCAGAGGAATTATTATTTAGGAATAGCTTTTTAACTTTTGAAACTTAAGTCATTTATTTCATCTTTAGTGAAAACGACAAATAGTTATTTAGTTCCCCTGGTCCACACTGCATGTGAAATGGAATATAAAGGAAAGTGCATAAGCTCTAATATCACACAGACCTAACTTTAAATCCTGGCTTCACATTTGCTATCTGTGTGACCTTGGGAAAGTCATTTAATCTTTCTGAATTCCCCTTTCTGCAACTCTAAAGTGGAGATCTCATGCTTGTCTAAGCAGGTAGTTATATGATGAAATGAACTGATAGATATGAACATGGTTGAATACATAATGTATTCAACAAATGCCCTTGACCTATGTGTTATTTTCAGATAGGCCCTAAATCCAAGTCATTATTTTGTATTGATCCTTCTGCTTACGCAGCAGGTGACATCAGCAAGAAAGAGTTCATTACAATTAAGGAAGTCTTTAGAAATCTAGTTACAGCCTGAAGATTGGACTGATATCCAGGAGATGGATTTATTTTGCAACCTAAGATTAGTTCAATGAAAAAGATTAATGAGTCACATTATATAATCAGCTCAAGCTAATGACAAATGAAAATGTTCTGGTTTTTAGCTAGGGTTGATTTAATATTATTTGTGCAATAATAGCATTAAATTCAAAGTCTGTTCTAGTGAATTGGACTTTACCCAGAACTTTCCACTCAGAAATGAGGTATTCTCATAATCTTGCTGACGCCATGGGGGCAGCCTTTCTGTGGTGCAGTTTCTGGGCTGTCAAGAGTCCCTCTGGTTCTCAAACACCCTGCTTTCTCTTCTCCCTCCTGTGCTTAACTGTGAGGTGAGTGAAGCTTTCATCTGACTATTTCCATGATTTAAGTTATCTGGAAGAATCATAGGTAAAGCCAGAATCAAACATTAATAACCTAATTGGCATTGATTTATCTGACTAACCCTAGAAGAGAATAGAATCCTGAGTTAAGCTGTGCTGGGAAGAAGTCTGAGTGGAAAACCCAGACCCTTGGGAAGGAGTGGGTAATCCACAGGGCTGAGCAACTACTGGTGAAGGGTAGTTATAGCCTCAGCTGTCAGAACACACTGCTTATGTTTCAATTGGTATTTGGGTCAATTACGCCTTGTGCTGCCATTACTGTTTTCATATTTCTGTCATTCCCACTAGGTTATAAAATCTTCAAGGTAAGAGAGCTTCCTTTTCATACCTCTGGCTTTCCCTCAGAGTGCTTTGCTTGTATCTAGTAGGAATTCAATAAATGCCTGCTGCATGAATAAATAAGTCAGTGGAAGTAAAGAGGATATGCAAAGTAGAATGAAGAAACATTGAAGAAAATCTGCTTTGCTTTGCCTAGGGCTGAACTTCATAATTCTATTTCCATTTATTGCTTCATGTAAAGTACCCTTTTGTGCAGTCTTCTATTTTCTGCCCAACTTTGGATCTTTCTATTCTTTCATTTTAACCTTCATGGCCACTGCCTCCAATACATCTGACCAGGCTCACCTCTCATGTGAAATATATGGCTGTCTCCACTTCTTCCTTCTCACTGAACTCCTGGCACCCAGCTGATGATGCTCAAAGTGTCCAGGAAGAAATCCATCATTTCACTCTAATATCACATTAGCAGGAAACAGTCAGGGATCACTGCATGAGTGCTCTATTTTTAAGTTAAAATTACAGTATAAGAAATAATTAATTCACAAATAAAGGCAAACAAATATTAAACACACTAATTATATGCCAAGACTGGAAATTGAGTGTTACACAAGATGACTACTACAGGGGACTACTGAACGCACTTTGCTGAATAAAATTTTGTTACCCCGAATGATTTTAAAGTTTGGTCTGGAGTATTGGAATGATTTTACATTACAGAAATATTCATTTTGATGTTTCTTTCACTGGAATGCATTGTATTGATTCTTTCTCCTTTTATTTCCCCCATGAAATAATAATAAATTCAATTGTTTCTTATAATTAAAATGTTTATCTTGAGGTAATCATAGATTCACATACATTTAAGAAATAATACAGAGAGATCCCATGTATGATTTACGGAGTTTCACCCAATGGTAACATTTTGCAAAGCTACAATACAATATCACACAAGGATATTGACTTGGATACAGTCACTATGCAGAACATTTCTAGCACCACCAGGGCCCTTCATTGCTCTTTTATAGTCACATCCACTTTCCTCTTGTTCATCCCCTTCTTACTCCCTGGCAACAACTAATCTGTTCTCCATTTCTATAATTTCATCATTTCAAGAATGTTATATAAATGGAACCAAACAGGCTGTAACCTTTTGGGATTGGCTGTCTTTTACTCAGAATATCTGGGATTCATCCAGGTTGTTGAGTGTATTAATAGTTCATTCTCTCTTCTTGCTGTGGTATGGACATACTGCAGTTTATTTAACCATTCTTCCATTTCTAGTTTTTGGCTATTAAGAATAAATCTATTATAAACATTTGTGTATAGCTTTTGGTGTGAACACCAGCCTTCATTTCTCTGGGATTAATACCAAGGAATATGATCACTGGATTATATGGTAGTTGTGTGTTTAGTTTTTTGGAAACTGTAAAATTGTTTTCCAGAATGCTATACCATTTTACATGCCCACTAACAACGTATGTGATCCAATTTCTCAGCAGCATTTGGTGTTGTCATTATGTATCTCACTGTGGTTTTAATGTGTATTTCTCTAATAGCTAATGACATTGAACATCTTTTCATATACTTTTTTGCCATTTCTATATTTTGTTGGGTTAAATGTTTCTTAATGTCTTTTGCCCATGTTCTCACTGGATTTTTAAAAATTTCTCAATGCCTTTACTTTTAAACATGAGGGGAAATCTTATAGGTATACATGAAAAAGACAGACATGATCACAGGTAAAAACGAAGAAAATCTTACCAGAAAGCTTTTAGCTGTTGAGCCTGAAGTTCTGAGTAGACATGTTGCAGTGCTGAAAGGAATGGTAATTAGTATCCCTCTCCATCCTCCCCACCCTTTCTTTCAACAGGATCCACATCAACCTCCTCATAATCCTTCTCAAGGGCAACCACGTCCTCACGGGCCTCAGAAAACTCTCCTTCCTCCATGCCCTCACCCGTATACCAGTGGACAAGGCACACTTGGCATATACCAGGTCAAACTTGTGGTCCAGGTGAGCCCAGGCCTCAGCAATAGTTGCCCAGGAAGCACATTAATTACCAGCCTCACACAGTCCACAAACTGGATGCTGCATTTTGTCTTGATGGTGGCAATGGCAGCATTGACATCTTTGGGAACCACGTCACCACAGTACAACACGCGGAAAGCACGCATTTACTGTGGCAAGAGGCACATTTCACCATCTGGTCTCTGGCTCAGAGCACTCACTGGTGCTCTCTGCTGCAGAAAGCTGCTCATGGTGAGCTTTCTCAGCAGAGATGATGGGTATGTGTGGCCAGAGGTAAGTGGATGCAGGGGCAGGGCACCAGGTTGGTCTGGAATTCAGTCAGATCAACAGTCAAAGCTCCATCAAACCTAAGGGAAAAGTGATGGAGGACACAATCTAGTTAATTAGGTGGTTAAGGTTAGTGTAGGTTGGGCATTCAATATGGAAGTTTCTACATCAGATGTCATTGATGGCTTCATTGTCAACCATGAAGGCACGACCAGAGTGCTCCAGGGTGGTGTGAGTAGTAACGATGGAGTTTTAGGGCTCACTTACATCTTTGGAAAGCTGCAGGGCTGGGTAAGTGGAGAACTCCAGTTTGGACTTCTTGCCCTGAAGACATCCCATCAGCAGGGAGGTGAACCCAGAACCAGTTCCCCCACCAAAGCTGTGGAAAACCAAGAAGCCCTGAGGACTTGTGCATTGGTCAGCTGGTTTCTGAATTTGGTCCAGGACTCGGCCAATGATCTCTTTGCCAATGGTGTAGTGTCCACAGGCATAGTTATTGGCAGCATCTTCCTTGCCTGTGGCGAGCTGCTCAGGGTGGAAGAGCTGGTGGTAGGGACCAGTGTGAACTTCATCAATGACTCTGGGTTCTAGGCCTACCAACACTGCCCTGGGCACATGCTTGTCAGCATCTGTCTCAGTGAAGAAGATATTAAAGGAATCATCTCCTCCCCCAATGGCCTTGTCACTTGGCAAGACTGGACATCTGGCTGGATGCCATATTCCAGGCAGTAGGGTTCCCAGCAGGCATTGCCAATCTGGATACCAGCCTGGCCAATATGGATGAAGATACACTCACCATGGCTGAGGGTTAGAAAGCACAGGTGACAGGAGTAGACACTGGGTCCCGGTTATTGTGCCCAACAAGCTAAAAGTAGAGGTAAGTAATGCACTTTCTCATTGACTTTTTTAAAAAATCTTGATTGTTGAAAGTATTATATAAATCCCCTTCCCTGCCATTTTAAATTACTTTTTCCTTGTTGAGTTTGGAGAGTTTTTTATATAGTCTAGATAGTAGTCCTTTGCCAAATATATGTGTCTGCAAAAAAGAAAAATATTTCCTAGTCTATAGCTTGATCCTTTTAGTAGAATCTTTCACAAGAGCAAAAGTTTTTAATTTTTATAAAGTTCAATTTATCAATTTTTACTTTATGGATTGTGCTTTTAATGTCAAATCTAAGAATTCTTTTCTTAGATCCTGAAGAGTTTCTTCTATGTTTTAAAACTTTTATAGTTTTACACTGAAGTTTGTGATATGTTTTAAGTTAAATTTTTAATGAAGTGTGGACAGATGGAAGTTTATTTATTTTTTTGCTTGTGGATGTTCAATTGCTGCAGTTGAAAAGGTTATCTTTTCTTCATTGAATTGCTTCTGCACCTTTGTCAGAAATCAGTTGGGGATATTTGTGTGACTTTCTTCCTGGGTTCTTTATTCTGTTTCATTGATCTATGTGTCTATTCATACAGTTTTAATTACAGTATACTAGTAGTATCTTCTGAAATCAGTGCTGGATTTATCTTTATTCCTCTTTTTCAAAATTATTTTAAATTTTCTAGTTTCTTTGCTTTTCCACATAAATTTTGGCATAATCTTCAGTATGTTTACAAAAAATGTTTCCTGGAATTTTTATAGAAATCATATTAAATCTGTGTATCAGTATGAGAAGAATTGATTTACTCTTTATTTAGTCTTCCAATCCAGAAACATGGTGTGTCTCTCCACATATTCAGATCTTTCATTTCCAGGAACCAATCCCCTTAATCAAAGTTAAGTTTTTGGAGAATCAAAAGTTATTAATGGACTTTCAGCTTTGTGTGGGGTCAGTGCTCACATTGTTTAATGGTCAACTCTACATGACATATCTTTTTAATCCTTTTACTTTATTTTTTTCACCAAGCAACAAATGTAACAAATATGGTTGCTTTTTTTCTAATCCTTTTACTTTAAATCTACCTATATTGTTATATTTGAAGTGAGTCTCTTATAAATAGTAGATAGTTGGGTCATGTTTGTTAACTTATTCTGCTGATCTCTGTCTCGATTTGTAAAGACCTTTTATATTTAATGTAATTATTGTTGTTAGGGATCAAGGCTATTGTATATTTTGTTTTGTTTTTCCTATCCAGTTTTCATTTCTCATCCTTTTTCTTTCCCTCCTCTCCTCTGTGGGTTACTTGAACACTTTTAAAAATTCTATTTTGATTCTTCTGTATAGTAGAATGTATCCCTTTATAAAGCTTATTTAGTTGTTCTAGGTATGACATTTAATATTTAGGTGTCATCATTTTATCAGTCTAAGTAAAGAGAAATCTTACCTCTTTACCCTCCGTGGTTTATAATATACAACTGATTTTCATTATTCACAGTAATTATGTTTTATCAATTTTATTTAGTATATGCTGAATTAGCATATACCAAATCATTGCTTTCAGAAGAAATATCAAGTTAGGTTCCTGTGAGGTGCAGATTGTGTTTTTGTCAACTAATCAAAACATAACCCTGATTTATGTATGCTTCTGATTTTTTTCTTTTTCCAGGTTTTTAATATTTTTTTCAATTATAAGTTGATATTCAATATTATATTAGTTTCAATATTATATTAGTACTGCAAGGTTGTAGGACACTTATATAATTTACAAAGTGATCCTCTCAGTTAACCCAGTACCCACCTGGCACCATAAATATTACAACATCATTTGACTATATTTTGTGTGCTATAATTTACATTCCCGTGACTGTTTTTTAACTACCAATTTGTACTTTTTAATCCCTCTGCTTTCTTTCCCCCAGACCACTTAGTCCCCTCCAATCTGGGAACCATCGACCTCCTCTCTATCAGTGTCTGTTTCTATTTTGTTTGCTTATTTTGTTTGTTAATTTCACATTTAAGTGAAATCATATGGTATTTGCTTTTCTCTGTTTGACTTTTCCCCTCACTTAGTATCATATCTTCTAGGTCCATCTATGCTGTCGTAAATGGTAAAATTTTACTCTTTTTTATAGCCAAGTACTATTCCATTGTTTATATGTATCACTACTTGTTTATCCACTCGTCTATTGATGAGCACTTAGGTTGCTTTCATACCTTGGCTATTGCAAATAATGCTGCAATGAACATAGGGATGCATATTTCTTTTTGAATTAGTGTTTTTGATATCTTTGTATAAATACTCCAAAATGGAATTGCTGGATCATAAGAGTTTTATTTTTAATTTTTTTAGAATACTCCATACTGTTTCCCATAGTGGATGCACCAATTTGCAATCCCACCAACAGTGCACAAGGGTTTCCTTTTTTCCACATCCTTGCCAACACTTGATGATAGCCACCTGACAGGTGTGAGATGGTATCTCATTGAGGTTTTAATTTGAACTTATCTAATGATTAGTGAGGTTGAGCATCTTTTCATATGTCTATTGACCATCTATATATCCTCTTTGGAGAAATGCCGGGGTCCAGCCCCGGGGGTCCAGGGGTTCCCAAAGGTGTGGACAGAGTCAGCGAAGAATGTTTTACACGGAGACAGCGTTCAGAACTCTCTAGCTCTCTTTAGTCTCCATGGATCTTCCTGTGCCTGGCTGAGGCCACAGAGAAAGATCCTGAGGCAAGCTGAGCCTTTATTTTATAGTCAGAGGTAAACAAGGTAGTGGTTTCCATAGTTACACTGTTCTTCTGAGTTTCACTTATTTTGACCATAGTTACACTGTTCTTGTGAGTTTCACTTGTTTTTGTTCTTGTTCTTGTTCTTGCTGCACTTCCCTCAGCCCATTAGCTTCCCAGATAAGATCTAGGGAGCCTCATAAGGTCAAGCCTAATTATGCTTAAGAGGACTGTGCCCTCTAAGCTGGGACTTGTTTGTGACTTTGCCAACAGGTCAGTCCGAGGCTTAATCCTATATCGGCTTCCCACAGAGAAAAGTCTATTTAGATCCTCTGCCCATTTTTTAATTGTTTTTTTTTTTGTTTGATTTTTTTTGGTGTTGTCTCAGTCCTTTATAAATTTTGGATATTCACCTTATCAGATATATGGTGAATATGTTCTCCCATTAAGTAGGTTGTCTTTATGTTTTGTTGATGATTTCCTTTGGTTTGCAAAAACTTTTTAGTTTGATATAGTCACATTTGTTTATTTTTTGTTTATTTCCATTTTGAGTTTATTTTTGTATGCGGTGGTTTAGTTTCATTTTTTGCATGTATCTGTCCACTTTTCCCAACACCATTTATTGACTAGACTGTATATTACCCCATTGTAAATGTCTGCTTCCATTGTCAACTATTAATTGACCACATAGGCATAAATTTATTTCTGGACTCTATATTCTGTTCTATTGATCTATGTGTCTGTTTTTATGCTAGTACCATGCTATTTAAAAATATATATATATATTATTGACTTCAGAGAGGAAGAGAGAGGGAGATAGAGATAGAAACATCAATGATGAGGATCATTGATCAGCTGCCTCCTGCCTTCCCACTACTGGGGATTGAGCCCGAAACCTGGGCATGTGTCCTGACCAGGAATCAAATCATGACCTCCTGGTTCATGGGTCGATGCTCAACAACTAAGCCACACAAGCCAGGCAGTACCACGGTATTTTGATTACTAAAGACTTGTAGCATAGTTCAATATCAGGTAGTGTGAGTGTGATGCCTCTGACTTTGTTCTTTTTCCTCAAGATTGCTTTGGCTATTTGGGGTCTTTTGTGATTCCATATAAATGTTAGGATTAATTTTTTAGTTCTGTGAAAAACACCATTGGTATTTTGATAGGGATTGCATTGAGTCTATAGATTGCTTTGGGTAGTATAGACATTTTAACAATGTTAATTCTTCATATCCATGAACACACTATATGCTTCAATGTATTTGTATCTTCTTTAATTTCTTCAGTGTCTTATAATTTTCTGAGTATAGATCTTTTACCTCCTTGGTTAAATTTATTCCTAAGTATTTTTTTTTAGTGCAATTGTGAATGGTATTATTTTCTTAGTTTCCCTTTATGATAGTTCACTATTAGTATATCAAAATGCAGCCAATTTCTGAATATTAATTTCGTATTCTACTACTTTACTGAATTCATGTATTGGTTCTAATAGCTTTTTTAGTGGAATTTTAGAGTTATTTTTATAAAGTATCATGCCATCTGCAAATGACATTTTTACTTCTTCCTTCTCAATTGGATGCCTTTGTTTCTTTTTCTTGTCTGATTGCCCTGGCTAGTACTTCCAATACTGTGCTGAATAAATGTGATGGCAGTGGATATCCTTGTCTTGTTCTGATTTCTAGCTTTTCCCATTGAGTATGATGTTGGCTGTGAGTTTGTCATAAATGGGCTTTATTATGTTGAGGTATGTTCCTTCTGTTTCAACTTTGAGAGTTTTTATCATAAATGGGTGCTGAATGTTGTTAAATGTTTTCTGTGTCTATCAATGTGTTTATATGATTTTTATCCTTTCTTTTGTTTATCTTGTATGTTTCTGTTGAAATACATCTTATTTAATATATATTGTGGATTCATTAACTTTGAACTCATGGCTGACATCTCTATAACTCATACCTAAAAGAACTTTATTTAAAACATATATTTTCTCCATAAGGCACATCACAGCCTTTTAGCACTTAAGAACATGAGGCAAAACTTCAGCATCGCACTTGGAGCCCATTTTAAACAGTGAATTCATGCACAAAAATTACAACATGTCTGTCACTTGGTGTTAGTATCCATTGATTGTCTTTTTACACTTAGTTTGAGATCTTCCTGATTCTTGGCATAATGGATGAGTTTTTAAATTGAAATTTAAGCATTTTCATATTGTGCTAGGAGCCCCCAGATCTTACTTAAATCTTCCATTTTTGCTGGCAGTTTCTACCAGAACGCTGGCAGGAGAAGGAACCTTATTACACCCAGGTGGAAGTAGCAGTGCAGATTCCCCATTTGGCCTCAATTGACACCAGAGCAGGAGGCTTTTTGTTATACTTGGGCATGGATGGGAGTTCTAGCTTTGCAGGTGAAATCCACTGACATTGCAGTGAGGCTGGCCTTGTTACCACTGGGCCATAGGGAACTTCCCAACCTTCCATTAGTCTTCCTCTGAATATACTCCCAGTGGGGTATAGTCACATATTCAAAAAAATCTTCCTTATATCTAGGAAATAGATGGAAATACATTTCCCTGATGAAGTTTTTAGTTCTCTATTTCTATTACTCCCTACTGATTAATTCTTTTATTTGCAGACCTGTCTGGGTCTGGCAATTGCCCAGATGCTTTTCTTCACACAAAATAAATGTTGATATGTGTAGCTACTATTTTTTCCCATCTTTACTCCAGTATTTTTCTGTTCTTCCTGCTGTTTTCACAATTCACCACCTCTGTGCCTTGCTTTTCATTGTTTACTCTTTAGAATGTTTGTTTGTATTAGATGTGATCTTTTCAGAGCATTTCACATTCAAAAATAAATAACAGCTCAAAAGGGAATTAAGTTAAGTGCTGGGAATGTAAGTCGATGCACCTGAGGTTTCTCCCTCTGGTTGGAGGGGGGCTTCTTAAGTTGACTGAGGAAGGGTCAATAGGAGAGACTGGCTGAGGAGCTGATTTTGAAGACTAAAACCCATTTCCTCTGAGGAAAAAAGATAATGCAAAACTATTTTAGATCGTATTTCCCTGTCTCAGCTACTTGGTGTAGTGGCAACCAGAAGCTATAAATAGATAAGCTTTGCTAGAGGCATCTTAAAGAATCATGAGGCTGGTCTTGTTCATGATATTTTAGAAACTAGAATGTTAGCAATTGATACCATCCTCTCTAATTTCTCATTTGCAAATATTACTCATGGAAATTGTCACCCCTTTGTCAATCTTTGGTATTTTCAGAGATATCCCCCACTCTACACACTCTTAGGCTTTTGGATGGCCAAAGGATTAAGGGATTGATTAGCAAGTTCTGCTAATGATTTTGATTAGCTACATTTGTTTACATATAATTATTTTTTTCTTGGCAATTAAAATGTAGTCACAGTATTCATACTTGATATAATTTGGGGTAAAGATTACCCTAATTAAATTCAGATATGTTTATAATTTCCAAGCAATTATAGAACAATCTATCAAATCTATAGTAGTTGTATTTTCTGAGGGGAAAAATGTTCTGTTTTGTTTTAAAATTTGAAGTAGTTTTTGCTTGTGAAAGATGACTGATAACTAAAATTGTATTTTTAAAATCAATGCTTCCCAACAAATCATTCACTAGATGAAATTGATACTAATCTAGGACATAGTAACTTTTTCTTTGGAGAGGCATTTGAAAGAGTTGGCCTTTTGGATCATTTACTAGATTATTCTTTGTAGAACCCTAAAAAGAGTAGGTATCCCCATCCACCTGTGTTCACAAGACCTCAGTAAAACACTATATTTGTGGACACTCACATTCAGCTAGGATCTGAGCAGTTTCCTTTTCTCCCTTATGGAAAATAAGGTAGTTATCTTGATTGATTCAGGTTAACAGCTGGGTGGGGCTGAGCTGATCCTACTCTGAGTCCCTGGCAGCTGTGTGGCTCCCTGAACCCTAGCTGAGAAGAGCAGAATCACCAGGGTACCCAGACCCTGATGGGTTGTGGTAGTGATAATTCCTTCCCTAGCCTGCCAGTAAGGCCCATTGGATGGAAGCAATTGCTGCACTTTTGATGGTGTGCATTCTGTTGACCATGCTTTCCTAAGTTCTTTTTGGAGGCACTAATAACAATTAGTAAACTGCCTTTTCAAAGACTTTAAGGTCATCCTAGTTGGCTACTTTTTGTTTTATAGCTTTTCAAAGAGACCAACCACGTTCTTTTGCTCACAGCTGCATATTAATGACTAGAGGCCCGGTGTATGAAATTTGTGCACTGGGGGGGGGGGTGTCCCTCAGCCCAGACTGCACCCTCTCCAATCTGGGACCCCTTGGGGGCTGTTTGACTGCCCACAGGGATCGGGCCTAAGCCAGATCAGGCCTAAACCAGCAGTCAGACATCCCTCTCACAATCTGAGACTGCTGGCTCCCAACCGCTCACTTGCCTGCCTGATTGCCCCTAACTGCTTCTGCCTGCCAGCCTGATCACTCCCTAACCACTCCCCTGCCAGCCAGATCGACACCTAAATGCTCCCCAATCATCTCCAACTGCCTTCCCCTCCCAACTGCTTGCTTGCCTGCCTGATTGCCCTTAACTGCTTCTGCCTGCCAGCCTGATCACTCCCTAACCACTCCCCTGCCAGCCAGATCGACACCTAAATGCTCCCCGATCATCTCCAACTGCCCTCCCCTGCCGGCCTGGTCACTCCTAACTGCCCTCCCCTGCTGGCCATCTTGTGGCTGTGGGTGCCGCCATCTTTGAGGGTGGGGCAGTCAATTAGCATATTCCCTCCTTATTGGCTGTGGGTGCCACCATCTTTGCGACAGTGTGAAGGTCAATTAGCATATTCACTCTTTATTAGATAGGATAGTTCCTTAGGAATCTGAGTGAAGCAGCTTCAACTCTAATTTTGGTATGACTTGATGGTAATTTCAGAATATCTAAACTCAAGCTCCCAGTGGGACACAATTCCCTTAGCAACCCAGGGGGTACTTTGCCACAGAGTAACTCCCATGTATGTGCTTCGTCAGCCACTTAGCTGTTGTGAGTGGCAACTCAGAAGCAGGTGAAGGAGCTGTGGCTGTGGATTCCTCATCAGCACTAATGCTGCTCTCTGTACAACTCCCTTCAGCTTGGGTTTCCCACAGACACTGCTGACTGTGACTGCTGGTAAGTTGACTAAGGCTGGAGGTCAACAATCAGGAAAATGCTTTTAATTATTAAAGGATCAACTCATCTAAATGCACAAATCCTCTGAGCTGGGGGACAAACAACTGGGCCTCAGGGAAAGAAGTTTTCCCTTTCTCTTTAACAAAAACAACCAAACAAAGCAGTTGTTGGTGTGCCAAAGGGTATTCCCTATGGCAGTGATGGCGAACCTATGACACGTGTGTCAGAGGTGACACATGAACTCATTTTTTTGGCTGATTTTTCTTTGTTAAATGGCATTTAAATATATAAAATAAATATCAAAAATATAAATCTTTGTTTAACTATGGTTGCAAATATCAAAAAATTTCTATATGTGACATGGCACCAGAGTTAAGTTAGGGTTTTTCAAAATGCTGACACGCCGAGCTCAAAAGGTTCGCCATCACTGCCCTATAGTATTAAAAATTCTAAATTTAGAACTTAAAATATTGAATATGGAATCTGCTCTTAATTACTCTCCAAACTCAAGCTGCTGATAATAGAGTCTCTTTGCCAATGTGATCTATACTTAATCACTTGATCCTTGACTCAGCCTCAGACCATGGAGTACATGAACCCAACAGTACAGCCTCATTGGAGCTTTGTGTGTCTGCCATAAATTAGCAGCTTCTCTTATCCTACATTAAGCTCCTCAGCATATAATTATCCATCCCACATATTCAGCTTATTTCCAAGGTAAATGTTTCTGCACAGCTAACGACTGGTTCACAGTACAAAACAAGTCCTCTCTCTACCTGCTCCCTGTCACCACGACCGGGCACTTTGTGAGTTCTTGCTCCGTGCTCTGTTCTCAGGGCTGGGCTGCTGTGACATTTTAGATTTTAATGGTTACACAAAGGTGATGGTGAGCCCAAGGTTGCATCTTTCTCCCTTTTACGCTTTCTTTTTCTTTCTTTCTACAATTTGAAGGGAAAATGTCAAGATTTGTTTAGACCGATAAAGTTGGATTTAATTTAAAAAAATATTAGGACATCACTCAATCAAAATAGTTTACAATGTTACCAAAGGAAAAAAGCTTCATAAAATTAGCATGCATATTGCTTAGGAGATAATATGACGATTCTGAACATTTGGCTGCATTGAGTAATTAGAAGTGTCTGTTTCAAATCTTAGATTAGGTTTCTGGGCATCTGCATGAGAATCATAAGTACATGGCAGCTTCCATATTTAATTGCTGTGGTGCTGAACATCAATAGCAGAAGGGACTAAAAACAGAGACAGATAATGCACTCTAAATGGCCAATAAACATAGAAAAATGGGCTCAAACTAATTAATAAACCTGGAAATGAAAATTAAAGCTAGTCAAATATATGGTGACAGAAGATGATTGGACTTTGGGGGGCGGGCACATAATGCAATATACAGATCATGTATCATAGAATTGTGCACTTGAAACCTATATAATGTTATTAACCAATGTCATCCCAATAAATTTAATAAAAGAAAAAAGGTAAATTAAAATAATCTATTTCTGCCCTAACCGGTTTGGCTCAGTGGATAGAGCATCAGCCTGCAGACTCAAGGGTCCCAGGTTTGATTCTGGTCAAGGGCATGTACCTTGGTTGTGGACACATCCCCAGTAGGGAGTGTGCAGGAGGCAGCTGATCGATATTTCTCTCTCATCAATGTTTCTAACTCTCTATCCCTCTCCCTTCCTCTCTGTAAAAAATCAATAAAATATAAATATAAAAAATAAAATAATCTATTTCTGCCTATCAAATTTGCAAAGATATAAGAAACAATAATAACCAGTGTAGTATCTATGAAACTGGGGAGTTACTAGAGTCAAATAGATTGGTTTTGCTTCTTAGACATTCCTCTTACTGGCGAAGGCAACTGATTTGTATATTTTTATTAAATAAATCATTTATTTTTTGTAAGACTATTTTTCTCATCTGTGTTTGCAGATAATATTACAAATCACATCACAGGGTTTTTGAGGGAATTAAATGAAATAGTGCTTATGAAGTGTTTAATATATCATCTGGCACAACACAGTAAATACTCAATTAATATTAGAATTATAAAAACTATTTTAAGTTACAATCCTAATATACTGATGGGGGAGTATAAACTGCTAAACCTTTAAGAATGTGATATATATGTCAAAATCTTAATGATGTGTATACACATGCCTTAATCATTCCACTTCTGAGGAAACAGGGCACTATATATATTTACAAGGGTTTCTTTCTTTCTTTCTTTCTTTCTTTCTTTCTTTCTTTCTTTCTTTCTTTCTTTCTTTCTTTCTTTCTCCCTTTCTTTACAGTAATTGCAAAAATGGAAATAATTTATTACCCTCTTTCTTGTTTTTTGAGGTAGGCCTGTAGAATTATGAACTTCCCTCTCAGGACTGGTTTCACTGTGTCCCATAGATTTTAGATTGTTGTGTTTTCATTGTTATTCGTTTCCAGGATGTTTTAAAATTTTTTTAATCTCTTTGGTAACCCAATCATTTTTTAATAGCATGCTATTTAGCTTCCAAGTGTTTGAATTTTTTTTGATTGTTTTTATTGTAGTTTATTTCTAAGTTTATGCCATTGTGAGCTGAGAAGATGCTTGATATGATTTCAATCTTCTTGAATGTGGAGAGACTTTGCCTGTGACCCAATACATGGCCTATCTTTGAAAATGTCCCATGTGCACTTGAGAAGAACATATATTCCGTGGCTTTGGGGTGAAATGTTCTGAAGATATCACTTAAGTCCATCTGATCTAGTGAATCATTTAGGATTGAGGTTTCTTTGCTGATTTTTTGTCTAGAGGATTTATCCAGTGATATCAGTGGGATATTAAAGTCCCCTATTATGATTGTATTGTGTTGATCTCTCCCTTGATATCTTTTATGTATTGGGGTGCTCCTGCATTGGGTGCATATATGTTTACCAGGGTTATACCCTCTTGTTATATTGAACTTTTTAATATTATGAAGTGGCCTTCCTTATCTCTTGTTATGGTCTTCACTCTGCGGCCTAGTTTGTCAGATATAAGTATTGCTACCTCAGCTTTTTTTTTTCATTTCCATTTGCCTGAAAGATATTTTTCCATCCTTCACTTTCAGTATGTGTGAGTCCCTTGTTCTGAGGTGGGTCTTTTGTAGACAGCATATATATGGGTCATGTTTTCTTATCCATTTAGGCACTCGATGTCTTTTGATTGGAGCATTTAGTCCATTTACATTTAAATTCATTATTGATAGGTAGTTGTTTGTAGCCATTTTTATTTTTTGTGCCTGTGTCCTTCTTCCCTTTTTATTTCTTCTTTTTACACCAGTCCCTTTAGCATTTCTTGCATTGTTGGCTTGGTAGTGATAAACACCCTTAGCCTTTTTTTGTCTGTGAAGCTCCTTATTTCCCCCTTCAATTTTGAATGATAGCCTTGCTGGATAGAGTATTCTTGGATTCAGTCCCTTGCTTTGCATCACTTTGTAAACTTCCTTCCATTTCTTTCTCACCTGCTGTGTATCTGTTGAGAAATCATTTGATAATCTAATGAGAGATCCCTTATACATAACTTCCTATCTCTCTCTTGAAGCCTTTAAGATTCTCTTTGTCCTGAACGTTTGCCATGGTAATTATAATGTGTCTTGGTGTGGGTCTTTTTGGGTTCATCTTACTTGGGACTCTCTGTGCTTTTGTGACTTTTCTTTTCTCCAAATCAGGGAAGTTTTCTGACATTATTTCTTCAAATAGGTTTTTTAACCCTTGCTCCTCTTCTTGTCATTCTGGCACCCCTATTATACATATGTTGCTTTGTTTCATGTTGTCCCAAAGATCCCTTAGGCTTTCCTCTTGTCTTTTAATTTTTTTCTCCAATTGCAGTTCAATTTGGGTGTATTTTGCTGCCCTGTCTTCTAATTCACTAATTCGGTCCTCTGCTTATCCTAGTCTACTGATGAAACTTTCCATAGTGTTTTTTATTGTAGCGATGTCACTATTTCCTCTTGATTCTTACATAAGTTGTTATCAAACAGTAAGGGAATAATAAAAAATATGGTTTGCCCACCTACTAAAGTTTCATTCAGGTATTATTAAGCATGTTTTTGAGGAATATTTAATGGCTGGGAACAATTATACTGTATGAAAATAATTGTTACCAGTAGTTTGTGGTGTTACCTGTTATTTGTATTTTGTATTAATGCCTGTTTGTAATTTTGAATTTTTCTGTACTTAGTCAATAAATACTTTTTGGACATCTGTTGCATATTAGGCACTATGGTGGGTGCCGTGGGTATAGTCATGAATAAAGCTGCCCACATGAAGCTTCTATTGGAAAATATGCTACTTTTATGATAAAGAAGCTATTAATAAAACAGCAGGGGAACTGTATTAGTTTGCTAGGGCTTCTATTACACAGTGCCACATATTGGGTGGCTTAGAGCACAGAAATTCTTTTCTTATAGTCCCTGAGGCCAAGAGTCTGACATCAAGAAGTCTAAAGGGTTGGTTCCATTTCAAGGTCTCTTTCCTTGGCTTGCAGATGCCTGTCTTCTCTCTGTGTCTTCACATGGTTTTCCCTCTACAATGGTGTCCAAATGTTCTCATCTTATAAGGGCAACTGTTAGATTGGATTGGAGCCCACTCTAGTGACCACACATAATTATCTCTTTAAAGATTCCCATCTCCAAATATAGTCATATTCTGAGGTACTGGGGATTAGAACGTTAACCTAAGAATGGGGTGAGTGACAGAATTCTGCTCATAACAGAAACCATTCGATAATATTTCTTATCAGGAAGTTACTCTTTTGAACCACATGTTGAAGAAACTATGTACCTCTTCATTTTCCCTCCAATGGGATATTTTTAGCCCCTTTGGAGTCCCTCTTCCAGAAGACTAAGAACATGGATCTCTCTTTGAAAGTCTGTTCATTGGTCCCAGCCTGGGCAGCTGTGGAAATTTCAGTTTAGGTGAAGGTAACCTTAGATGGGCTGTCATAAATCACTTTGGGAAAACAGTGACATTCAAGGGTTTCCCTGGCCATTCACATCTATTCCAGAGTGAACTCTGGATTCCTGGCGAGTCTCAACCCAAAACTATCCACCCTTTGGTATTTCAGGTGGACATCCCAGGAGAACTGCCTGAGGTAGAGGGTGGTGTACCAAGGTCTAAACAGATTCAGATGCATGGTTTGAAATATAATATTCTTCTGGGAGTGACAGATGCTATCCAAGGAGAATGAGTCATTGATGAAGAGCAGTAGTAAAAATAGTTGTGTAATTCTATAAACCAGAAGCTTCTTTTATTACATAAATCCAATTTGGCTTTCATTAAAAGAGAGATAAACAAAAGGAAAAATAGACAATTATTCTCAGATGGAGGATTACCACAATTTCATGTAGAAGTGGACCTGAACCTAGCAACATCAACTTCAATCTTCTGTTTTAAAGGTTGAAAACTGGTTCTCCATGGACATCTGGTTTGGCTTCACTTCATATACATGATGAGCAGTGACGGCTGATCTTGTGTGCAGGGATCACAGCATCAGTCCAGTATCATTTTGGTGTTAGTCCATGAGAGCAGGAGGAGGCGTGTGTGCTGGAGGAAATACTCTGGTCCTAGGAATTAGGTCCCCTGAGTTTCCATCACGCTTTGCACTAAGATCTGCATGCCAGTGGGCACCCTGAGTGCTCTCTTTGAATATATTTTTATTGATTTCAGAGAGAAATGGAGAGGGAGATAGAAACATCAGTGATGAGAGAGTTATTGATTGGCTGCCTCCTGAACAGCCCCTACTGGGGATTGAGCCCACAACCCTGGCATGTGCCCCGACCAGGAATAGAACTGTGACCTCCTGGTTCATAGGTCAATGCTCAACCACTGAACCATACTGGCCAGGCCTGAGTGCTCTCTTTGGTATGTCTGTTTTAAACCTTCAAAATGGAAGTTGAATGATACAATCTCTTCCATAAGTGTTTAATGGGTGCCACTCATTCTATATTCAGGGCAACAGACTTGGCAGGGGGGCACAGATGTGTTGGCAGAGAATGGTTATGGAAGGATGCCTAGCATACTAAAGAAAGGAGCCGTCGCCTCACATTGTGCCTAAAGAATTAATAAAGATTGAGAATGAGGAGGTGAAAAATTACAAAAGTGGAAAATGAACAATAGAGTTGCAGTGTTGTGTTCACCTCCACGTACTCAGCGAGCTCCCACCTCACTGCTCACATACTGATTCAATGCTGTTACATTTTGCTTGCTTTCTCAGATTCCTGGAACACAAAATTTACCTCTGTTTTTTATTAACAAATAAAAACATCTTCATTCCATTGTCTTTTCCTCTTGAAAGGCAAAGCTCCTAATTTTCAGGGTGCCAAATATAAAGAGATTGCTGAAAGTCATTTTAATTTTTCCTTTTGATTAGGTTTTTAAAACATTTTCATTTTGCTTTTCTCTTTCTTCCTCTCTTCTGTTGTCTTCAGTGTGTGATTAGGTTTGTTTTCAAAGGGTGTTACAACCTTAGTAAAATTTTCATTAACATTCTCTGTGCATACTTTAATTACAGAAAGCTCATGTTTTGCTCAAGTCACCGGAGAAAGGAAAAGTATAATCTAATGCTAAACATGCTTGTATTTTGCATTAATTTAACTGGACCCCCTTCTCCGATGTAGGAACAGAAACAAGGCCATAGACCAACACCCGCTTTCAGAAAAATTCATAAGTAACACAGTTCCAATACTGTTTCCAATCATCTCATGTCCTTTTTGGTTTTAAAGGATAAAAATCTATATGAGGCGTTGTACCTTTCATGTAGGAAACAGCATTAATTGCTGACATTTTTACATGCTGCTGAGGAGTGTACTGTGGTATAACATATATTTCTACAGGGCTTCTGTACAATTGTACAATTTTTACTTGGGTTACTTGCATTAGTCCTTTCACTAAATTGATGCTGCTAATTTTATTCATTTTAAAAAATTGAAATTTAAACCACTAGCTTTCTCTCAAATATATGGAAACCTAATAAACTATATTTTATCTGTCAAACCATCTTTAATACATAGTGATTATAGGAATAATGGTTTTGAGACTTTTGTCTGTTTTATTTCACCTACAAGAGAAGAGCATATATTTTCTAATGATTTGAACTTCTATTTCTGTGATTTTTAAATGTACCTAAAACTTAGCTCTTGAGTGTCAGATCCAAGAACCTATATTTCTAGTGACCTTCACACAGTAACTTTCTTCTTTTTTTAAAATCCTCACCCAAGGATATGTTTTTAATGATTTTAGAGCTGGGAGAAATGAGAGAGAGAGAGAGAGAGAGAGAGAGAGAGAGAGAGAGAGAGAGAGAAGAAATATAGATGTGAGAGAAAAACATTGGTCGGTTGCCTCCTATATGTGCCTTAACCTGGGGATCTAACCTACCACCTAGATATGTGCCCTAACTTGGAATTGAACTAGCAACCTTTTGGTGCATGGGATAACACTCCAACCAACTGAGCCACACTGGCCAGGGCACTTTCTTTTTTAAACATTTCCTTAAAAAAACGTTTATTTATTATTATTATTATTATTATTATTATTAAATAGATTTGAACATAACTCTCCCCATGTGCCAAAGAACAAAATGTTACAAAAAATGCCTGCTTATGTGCTATGGTTCCTTGACAAAGTATTCTGAACTAGGCAGGAGCCCATTGAGGACAGCAAAAACCAGATAGTTATAGGATATGACCCTGCCCCTGACCCTGACTCCTTACACTCTCTGCCCTGAGCTTCCAGGAACTCGCTCCTGAAACTGTTGGCTGCTGAACCTGAGAAGTAGAAGTGGTTGAAATGTCCACAGAACAAAGGGTGGATGGCATTCATCCAGGTTAGTTCACAATCAGTGCACACCATAACCTGAAGGTGGTTCACTAATTCACAACAAGAAGTCACTGTCAGAGACCTGAAATACTCAGAATTTGCATGTCATTTTTCCTGTGGACAAGCTTATATGGGAAGCCAAATCATAATTACAAAATTGCTATATAAGTATGGAATTAGAAAATGGTAGTTAATGGCATCTGGGGAAAAGAGCTGGATATATCTATTTCACGAAAGGGATGTTCTTAACTAATGGGACCACAATATTTGAAGTCCATTAGCTAATACTTCTTTATCCCTGTATATGCTTAGATAGGCATTCTAGCATTTACTTCAGTGCCTCACCTTGTTCTATGTTTCCTAACTGACCAACCCCTTTAAACGATTGATACATTCTTTATTTAGATATCTCAATACATTTAATCATATCATGGTGAAATTAGCCCTGCCTGGGAGCCATTCTGTCTCTTTAAAACGATGGTCATTTACCCATCAAATATTTATGGAGTGTCTCCTATGTGCCAGGCCCTAAGCCTGCATTAGGCATTCAGCATTGAGAGAGGCAAGTTATGCAGTCTAGTGGGGGAAGTAACAATTACACAAGCAATTGTAGTAATGTGTGATAAGTGTTACAGAATATAAAGGGCAAAGAGCTATGGCTCACATCACTGCTAGTCTAGGGGACTCAGGAGGGCTTCTGGGAGAAAGTGATGCCAAATTTGAGACTTGAAGGATGGAGTTCAGAAGCACAGAGATGAGAGAAGTCTTTTCGATAAAGGGAACTTTCTGTACAAAGGCCCAGAGGAGCGAGAGTACAAGTTACTTTCAAGGCACAGAAAGAAGTTCACAAGGGCTATGAAAATGGCTGGTGAGCTCCACAGGGATCCTCATGGAGAATCTTATCAGATTGGACTGGATCCTACAAACAGTGGGGAAGACTCCGGAGGGTTTTAGAGGAGAATGATGATTAAGTTTGCAGTTCAGAAAGATCACTCTTGCTGCAGCATGGAGAAGGTATCTGTGGGAAGAAAGATTAGAAAAAGTAAAGCCAATTAGTGGGCCATGGCACTATTTCAGGCAAGAATGGCTGGTGGATTGATGGGGTTAATCAGGGTAGTGACAGTGAGAATGGAAGAAGATAGTGTTTTGAGACATATTTTTGGGGAAGAATAGATAGGATTTGATATCTAGAAGAATGTAAAAGGTGGATGAATCAAGAATGACTCCAGGTGTTGCTAACATAGGAGATGGCAGGGAAAGGCTGGGTGTGGGGAGAAGATGATGAATTCAGGCCATAACAGGATGAAGGAAGTGTTCATGAACCTGGGAAGCAGTTGGATACATAAATCTGTAGCCTGGGAGAAATGTTAGAACTGAAGGTAAGATTTTGAAATCATCATCAGTAAAGTCTCTGAAGCTATGAGAAAAGATGAGTTCACTTGTGGAAAACATGGAGAAAATGGAAAGAGATCAATATTAAATTTCAGCTGGAGAAAGAGCAGCCTGAGAAATAGAAGGACGTGGTTCAGATGAATGGGTAATTCAACCCCCAAATCCTGTCCCGTGGCTCTGCTTTCTAGAACCATTTTCCTGTTCTGATTTTCTGAACACAGGCTTCTCTGGAAAATGTTCTAGGTAAGGAATAAAGAAAAGTTCGTGCTTTATATAGAGTATGTTCAAACCTGGGGTAACAAGGATGAGGGAAAAGGGAGAGAAAAAAGAAAACATGAGAATCAGTGCAGAATGATGCTCAGCAGGGACGAGATCATGAAGGATCTTATTAGAGCTGTTAAGCAGTTAGGACTCTACTATGCTCACTACCATTCATTTCACAATGAGCAGGAGGAGACCCAGGAGGTCACTCACAGGTGTGTCCTATCCACTGGGCACAGGAAGTCCACTAGCATTTCCCTGGATGGGCTGCCGTGAGACACATCCCTGGATTAGTCTTGCTGGCTTCTTTCTCATCTCCTGTTTCCCATTATTAAGGGTTACACCAGGCATGTCAGTTATGGTTAACCAGATAGGCAGAACCAACAGGGGACTATGCATATGGATTTGTCATAGGAATTGGCTTATGTAATTGTAGGGGCTGGTTCAACAGTGTGCATAAAGCTGTCTCCATATCTGATGCTGGAGCTTGAGGTCCACAGGACAGGCAGTCTAGAAAGGATGGTCATGAGCAGCTGGAAGCCCATACGGCTGGACTGATGCCCACATCCATCCTTGTTTCCTTTGACCTCTGTGAAGAGGGTGGTCTAACAGAAGTGGAGGCTCTTTGTCATGGAGCTAAATACATACACCTGGCCCAGGAATCAGGAAAACTAAAGGTGAATTGAGAAAGTCGGACAGTTGCAGGCCCCAATGTTGCTTCAAGCCTAATCAGCAACGTGTGTTAGCTACAAAATTGTGGCCCCCTTTCTTCTGCCTTCCAAATCTCACAAGACTCTTCCTATAGCCCATGGTTGTGGGGGGCAGGGGGCATGGCTTTTAAATTCCAGATTGCCATCTACTTCTTCCCCAAGCTTCTTTCTGGGGTTAATTATTGAAAACAGAGGACTTGGTGGGAAGTTAATTAGCCCCATTTCTGGGTGGCATTATCTAGCCTCTGCAATGTGTGCTTCATCCAAGTCTGGAAGTTCTGGGAGAAGCCAGAAGCCTGGGCAACTGTTGTTGGGGAGGGCCCAGCAGTTAAGGGTTGGTTGGCCCTTAGCAATAGCAGGATGGGCTGGGAGGCAAGTGTATCTGAGAGAATCTGAGGTGCCTCATAAAATAGAGTTACCTGTTGGAATTTTTCAATAAAATTACACTTAGTGGGAACTATAAACTGGAGTGGAAAATGTTTTAAAACAGGGCCACAACAATTTGAAAGGCCTATTTTTGTGGGCAGAGAAACATAAAATCAGAGGCCTGCATGTGAGGCTTGCAGCTCCTGTGTGTTGAGTATGAAAACTTTGGCATGAGAGGGTTCATGCCAAGTCAAGGCAGTGTCCATGCATGCACTGTGCTGCTTCTGGTAAGAATTACTGAATGTTAAGCAATTATATAAACTTGCTAGAGTTTATTTATCCAACTTAAGAAGTAAAACCATCCCAGATAGAAGAATTTCACTGTAGAGCCATTTCAAACGAGGTTCGGTGCCAATAACAGAGCTTGGCTCAAAGGTAATGAAAAGCATGAGGATCATCAAATTATTGAAACAGAAATTTTAAATATTTTCCTTTGCTTCCGGGCTTCATGCATGAGTCTTCAATCTCATCTTTGCAAAAACACAGCACAAACAAATAAGGAGAGATAGTCTCCGTTATAATGACATGTTTGCAAAGAAGGTTTCATGTCAAGTCTGTAGGTATATATAGATTGATTTCCACAATCTGATTGTTTCCCTGTGATCTTGTTATGAGTTACTACCCCTGACAGATGATATTTATTCAAATAAAGCAACCGGTGGGCTGAGGCATTATAAACTCAACTGTGGCTTTTACGGAACCTGAGCTCCCTGCCTGTGACACCAGGCACTTCTCTCTCACTTAAGAACTCTGATCAGAATGTATGTGAGTCAGGGTGAGTTATAATATATATATGAGTAATGAGAAATGATAACTATTTTAAAATAAGTTGCATTTTTGTTACTTTATCATTAAAGTTTTAATATACATAAACATCACATATGTCTTTCATATACATGTATATCACATATATTAATACCATGGGATGGTGCCACACTAAGCTTTAGAACTACAATTCTAAATACTGGTTTTAAATGAGAATAACCTTCCATTTAGCTTCTTAACTGTCCCTATGAATAAAAGTTAGTGATAGGATTATTCCTGGTGATTATAGTGAGTGGGTGAGTAGTGGTGGTGGAGTAACTAAAACGTGATCACCAGTATTCTTTCATGGTTTGAAATAGTACTTTTTATTATTTTAAAAGTAGCAAATTATCAGTTAGTCAATTGTCATGACTTCAAGGGGAAACAAGCCATGTAGTAGTTTTTAGAAAACAAGACAGCAGGAATGACCACAGGCAGCTTCACAAAAAGGAAGTGAGGTTATCTGTATCCATCCTTCATCTCCATTTCTTCCTTCAAAAATCCTCCAGCTTTTAGACAAAGCTCTGTTGACCACAAGTGACAGAAACCTGACCAGAATTAGCTTAAGTAAAAAATAAAAAAAAGGAATCTATCATCTATCAGCTCTGGTACTAAATTTTGGAAGATTCCCCATGAGGCTGAATCCAGAGACTCCACCCTACAGAACAAACACAGTGAACACTAGAATTATGGCACCTACTTGAGAAGTAGATGAAAGAAAAAGGCTAACAAAAAAATGAGAAGAATACATGGTAGGTGGAGGTCTGGGGAAGTGTCCCTTTGTGCCAACTGTATGAAAATGTAGCTTTATAATTCTAAACCCTCATATGAGGAAAGCCAATCTATATATATAAAAGCCTAAGTGACCATCTGACCATTTGACTGGCCTACTGGTAGCTATGATGCACACTGACCACCAGGGAGCAGATGCTCAACACAGAAGCAGAAACCACAGGCATGGAAACATGGAATAGACTGATGAATCTCAGAGGGAAGGGGAGAGGAGGGAGGGCAGGAAGAGATTAACCAAAGATCTTATATGCATACTAGAGGCCCGGTGCATGGATTTGTGCACTGGTGGGGTCCCTAGGTCTGGCCTGTGCCCTCTCATAATCCAGGACCCCTTGGGGGATGTTGGAGAGCCAATATTGGCCCAATCCCCGCTGGCCAGGCCGAGGGACCCCACAGGTGCAAGAATGTATAACAACTCTCATACCTTCTGCCATTTGGCCTTTGGGGTCAGTCACCATGTAATGGTCATGATGCTCTTTGTTCCCCATAAGTCAACAGAATAATTATCTTCCTCTCTCCAATGATCGCATATTCTCATTTAAGAAGGGGCTGTCCTGACCTTTGTGTGCTGCTCCTCCATCTGTCTAGGACTCCTGTTTGTACATTTGCCCAAATCAGATGTATAATTCACAATTCACTCTGTCATATGGGATATCTTCTGTGTTCAATGTTAACTCATCGACTTGAAAGGATCAAAGAGACAAAACTTTTCTAAACAAGAAAAGCTTATGTTGAATGTTTCTTGAAAATTTTGCATATTTTTATTTCATTGCTTTATAAATTACTAGAAGCCCAGTGCATGAAATTCGTGCACTGTTAGGGTCCCTAGCAGCTGCCGGCTGCTGGCTGGGTACTCCCTCCATTCCTCCGGCTGGCCCCACCCCCTGGTCGAACTCCTGGAAGAACTCCCGGTTGAGGGGACAATTTGCATACTACAATTTTATTATATAGCGTTACCAGGAAGTTAAATTTTTGTAGTCTACAAACAATATGATAAAGTGCAATATTTTTAATAGATTTGTTTTCATTTTATTTTTAAAATTTTTATTGCATTTATTGAGGTTACATTGGTTAATAAAATTATGTAGGTTTCAGGTGTACAATTCTATAATACATCATCTGTATATCATATTATATGTTTATCACCCAGAGTCAAGTCTCCTTCCATCACCACTTATTCCCCTCTTACCTTCTACCTCCTCTCACCCTTTCTGGTCATTACCATACTGTTGTCTGTGTTTATGAGGTTCTTTCCTTAATCCCTTCACCTTGTTCACTCAATCTCCCAAACCCCCTCCAGCTGTCAGTCTGTTCTCTATGAGTCTATTTCTATTTTGTTTGTTAGCTTATTTTATTCATTAGATTCCACATATAAGTGAACACTTTGCTAAATATCTCTGGAGTCAAATTGGCATATGATCAGTTTGGTGGCTGCCAGGCCTCAGTGGGAGCCAATTAGAAATCACCAAAAATAAAAATGCATGAATCTAGAAAAACAGTTTTAAATCTATGGGGAAAAGCAAACACGTCATTGAATAATCTTGGTGGGGATTCTCTAAAGGAGACTGGTAAATAGAGTATGACATAATTGTAACACATTCACAGTGTTTTGAATATTTCTTCTGCAATATTTTAAGCCATTACTTCAAAGAAATAAAATTAGTCAGATTTTGGCTATACAACATGAGAGAACCGTTCTGCAAATTTCAGCCATTATTAATTTTGTCCCAGAAGCAGCCTTGCATGAAACATTAGAGTGATGTTTCTTTTATTTTTTTTTTTTTGCATTTAAACTACAGCTGAACACTATGGATTGCTCCAGTGAATGCTCCAAAATGCTGGAAAAAAAGAAACACACACACACACACACACACACACACACACACAAAATGCTGAAGACTGTAGGACAATGCCTTTTTAAAGTCAGATATTTGATTGTGAAGGATGTTTGACCAATCTAATGATGGATGTTCATTAGTTCACTGCTGTCAAGACGAGTTACTACTCCACATCTCTGGTACTGATCGTGTTTTTGCAGTCATGATTGAGTTGTTGGAAGAAAAACACTCCACTGAGCTCTCTTGACTGTGTCCAAACTAGCACCAACTTGATATATCATTAGCTTACTCAGCAGCATCAAAACCCACAAAGCGAATAGGTTAGATCCATCCCAGAGGCTTTTCTGCAGCAGTAAATGGATTTGCCCTCTTTAGAGCAGGGAGCACAGTTCCAACACAATTATTCTTATTGGAACAGACTAAGGAATTTACTTCAAATGAGGTTGCTGGTTGTCCTGGGGAAGCTGTGTCAGAATAAATATTCAACTACTCTTCAGAGGCATAATTTGTTCATTCTCCCATGAAACATTTGTGTCCTGTGAACTATATGTAGCCAAATTTGTTTAGATGGAGGAAAGAATTTTTCACTCTAGCAAAACTTGTGTATCGCTCAGGTAATGGTCCCATTTTAATGAAAACACTTTAACATCCAGTTCTTTGCAAATGGGCCATTTTCATATGCCCGATGTCCTGAAGCAATAGCCCTTTGTTATTTGTTCACAATCAATTTTATTAAGGGGAAAATTCCAAGTGACAGATATCATCAGTGAATGTCCTTATCAGTTTGATGAAGACATGGCTTTGATATGTGCCATTGCAGGCTAACCATATACATGCAAAGCCTGTTCTGTTACAATTTGGCAAGATGTGATGTTGTGCAGATTCACAGGGACAGGCACTGCCCACTTCTCAGGGGTATAGACTATATCCTTCTTTGATTCCAAACCTCCCTAAACCTAAGGTAGTGCTTGAATATAATAGGTACTCAGGAGATGCTTGATAATGAAAGAGATGAGGACTATGACCCAAGGGGGTCATTTCACTGACTGAAGGCAAAAATCTAGGATGATTGGTATATGCCATGAGAAGTAGGAATAGCCTGAAAGGTGCTATCAAGAAAAAACAAAACTTTTCATGAAAATGTGAACATTCATTTATTTTCTCTGAAAATAGTGTCCCTACTAGGTATAAACATGCTAAGTGATACAAAGTCACTCTGTGATGACTTGAATCTTGATGTGGCTTGGGCTGCAGATGGTGGCATCTCCCTTCTCTGCATGTATTGAAATTTAAGGTCTACCAACTATGGGCTCTCAGGTAACAGAAGGTCTTAATATCAGCTTATAACAATTTGGAAATGAGGTTATTAGTGCTGTCTCTCAAGTGGAGCCCTTTGATATGGCTTCTTCTTCTAGACCAGTGGTTCTCAACCTGTGGGTTGCGACCCCTTTGGGTTCGAATGACCCTTTCACAGAGGTCGCCTAAGACCATCGGAAAACACATATATAATTACATATTGTTTTTTGTGATTAATCATTATGCTATAATTATGTTCAATTTGTAACAATGAAAATATATCCTGCATATCAGATATTTACATTACGATTCATAACAGTAGCAAAATTACAGTTATGAAGTAGGAACGAAAATAATTTTATGGTTGAAGTCACCACAACATGAGGAACTGTATTAAACCTTTTTGGTCCAACCTCGAGGCTGACTCGACAGACCAGGCGCTAGGAGCAGGTCCAACGTCGAGCTATAAGAACATTAAAAAGTTCAACATTCAATCCCGTCAATTAATTTAGACCAGACTGTTTGAATTCCAAAAATAACATTGGACTGCAAAGGGTTAAAGGGTTGCTGCATTAGGAAAGTTGAGAACCACTGTTATAGACTGAAATTTAGGCAATAGGAGATCTAAAGATATTAAAAATGACCTTGGGGCCCTGGCCAGGTAGCTCAGTTGTTTAGATACACTAAGGTTGTGGGTTTGATTCCCAGTCAGGGCACATACAACAATCAACCAATGAATGCATGAATGGGTGGAAAAACAAATTGATGTCTCTCTCACCTCCCCACCTCTAAAATCAATTACAAAGGACTTTGGGAGCATTTACATAGGTCATTCCCAACACCAACACCATAATGTGTTAAAAGCAGCCATTGAGGGCATTTAAGGCTTATATCTTACTAGAGTCCTGGTGCACAAAATCTGTGCACCGGGGGAGGGGTCCCCTCAGCCTAGCCTGCACCCTCTCCAATCTGGGACCCCTTGGGGGATGTCCGACTGCCGGTTTAGGCCCGATCCCAGGGATCGGACCTAAACCGGCAATCGGACATCCCTCTCACAATCCTGGACCGCTGGCTCTTAATCACTCACCTGCCTGCTTTCCTGGTTGCCCCCAACTGCCCCCTCTGCTAGCCTGGTCACCCTTCATGGCCCCCCATCAGCCTGGTCGCCCCACTCAGCCTGTTGTTCAGTCGCTTGGTCATTCCTCACTAACACCCCTGCCGGCCTGGTCATAGGCAGCTATCTTTTGAGGGTGTGAGGGTTAATTTGCATATTACCTCTTTATTATATAGGATTCCTGTGTCCATTGACTCTATTCGGAAATGTCAACTCCATGTTATATTTGTTCGAGGTAGCCTCCATTTGTACACACCAAGCAGGGACACCCCTCTTCTGTTGGCCCCATAAGGTAATGCTCCTTATTGGAAATGTGTCCCCTAATATCTTGGATTTGACCAATTTCATGCCCTCCATTTGAAGTTGTCAGTTAGAAACATGTCTGGTACTTTTTCTTTTCCTTTGCTCTGTCCAGTTGACAAAGGTATTCCTATATTTTAATGGAGACTACTTTTCCTCTTTAACCTTTTGAATCTTTTAAGCATTTAACATATTAAATGTTAAGCCAAGCTTGATCTTTCACTGGTATCCAGGGATAATACTGGAATGGGTAGTGTTAAAAATATCTCCTTCTCAAAGATATATAAATGTATATATAATTTCACTTGATATCTGATTAAATCAGTGCTTCCAATGTACCATATCATGTTGATAACAAAGCCAGTCAATTTTTGCCAGGACCACTCCATCTTCTAGTTAAGTCTCCAGGCCATAAAGAGTGCATTTTATCATAAGGGGATTATAAAGGGTCACTTTGACATTTAGGGGAGACTGATTATGTGCATTCTTTTCATGAGATGCTGAAAATCTATGAGGATATCAATTATGCCCAAGGAACCTTGGCAACTTTCCAATCTCCCTATTGGAACCCACAGTTAGGGGGTAATTTTCACTTTTTAGTTTGCTTCAATTAAATATTTGTGTCCCCCCGCCACCACCTATTCATATGTTGAAACTTAACCCCAAAGGTGTTGTTATCAGAGAGTTAGGGCGTGGGGCACTTAGGAGGTACTTGGGCCTTTATAAAAGACACCTCAGAGAGCAACATTGTCCCCTTCCACTGTGTGAGGTTATAGCAAAAAGGTGCAGTGTATGAACCAGGAAGTGAGCTCTCACCTGATGCCAAATTTGCTGGTACCATGACCTTGGACTTCACAGATTTCAGAACTGTGAGAAATAAATGTTTGTTGCTTATGAGCCACCCAGTTTATAGTGTCTTTGTTATAGCAGTCCCAACTAACTAAGATGTAACTTAAATATGATTCTTAGAAAGGGAATTTTGAAAGCTTTAAGCACATCCTATATAATAAAAGAGAAACATGTAAATTGAACATACCTCTGCTACGCTCACTAGCTAATCAGGAGTGAGTATGCAAATTAACCTGACAAAGATGGTGGGTTAATTTGCATATGCAGATGTCAAGCGCCCTGGGAGGTGATGGTGGCCGCTGGCTCCTGGGACCTTCGCTGGCCCTGGGAGGCAAGGCCATAGCCACACTCAAGGGCTTCTAGGACCTTCACTGGTGGAGAGCAGAGCGGGAGAGTGAGTTGAGAGTGGGAAATTTGGAGGACTTGGCAGAGCAGGAGGCCACTGGACTTAGAGCAGAGCGAGAGAGAGGGTGGCTTTGAGGGCGTGGCTCCCTCTGTCACCACAGCTTCCTCATCACAGCTGTGGAAACTGACAGCAGGGAGGAGGAAGTCCCACCCCCACAGAATCAGCCAGAATCAGCCTTTGGTCAGACAGCTCTCAGTGGCCTGATAGCCAGGACTCTCATTCACCTGCATCTCAGACCGTGACAGTAGAGACCTGGGACTATGTCTAAAGAACACTGTTGATACAACGTAGCTCTGCAGCCGAAAGATGCCATCGTTATCGACAGAAAGTGTCTGCACAGCAGCGTGCATCTGATCTTGAAAGAAGGAGGTGCCTGGGACAGATGTATCTAAACACCAGTTACTGGAAAAACGTCACTCTGATGCTGAAAAACACCGGCGTTATCTACAGAAAATGTCTAAAGACCAGCGTGCCTTTGAAGTTGAAAGAAGGCGGTGCCGACGACAGAATATGTCTAGAGAACAGTCATCAACAAGCACTACCAATAACGGAAGGAACTGCCTTCTCAGCAAAAATGGAGTACATGAGGATGCAATCCTCGGACATAGTTGTGGTGGAATGACTGTTCGATGTGAATTTTGCCTATCCCTAAATTTCTCGGATGAAAAACCATCCGATGGGAAATTTACTAGATGTTGTAGCAAAGGGAAAGTCTGTCCAAATGATATACATTTTCCAGATTACCCGGCATATTTAAAAAGATTAATGACAAAAGAAGATTCTGACAGTAAAAATTTCATGGGAAATATTCATTCCATAAATAGTTCTTTTGCTTTTGCTTTCATGGGTGCAAATATTGCATCACCATCAGGATTTGGGCCATACTGTTTAGAATACACGGACACGTTTATCACCATACTGGAACTTTACATCCTTCAGATGGTGTTTCTCGGAAGTTTTCTCAACTCTATATTTTGGATATGGCTGAAGCTACAAGTAAAAGACTAGCAATGCCAGAAAACCAGGGCTGCTCAGAAAGACTCATGATCAACATCAACAACCTCATGCATGAAATAAATGAATTAACAAAATCATACAAGATGCTACATGAGGTAGAAAAGAAAGCCCAATCTGAAGCAGCAGCAAAAGGTATTGCTCCCACAGAAGTAACAGTGGCAATTAAACATGATCATAACAGTGACCTGAGTAGATATAATTCTCCCTGTGTAACCGAGGTTGCTGTCATATTCAGAAACAAAGATGGAGAACCTCCTTTTGAAAGGGACTTGCTCATTCATTGTAAACCAGATCCCCATAATCCAAATGCCACTAAAATGAAACAAATCAATATCCTGTTTCCTACATTAGAGGCAATGACATATCCTATTCTTTTTCCACATGGTGAAAAAGGCTGGGGAACAGATATTGCATTAAGACTCAGAGATAACAGTGTAATCGACAATAATACTAGACAAAATGTAAGGACACGAGTCACACAAATGCAGTATTATGGATTTCATCTCTTTGTGAGGGACACGTTCAATCCTATTTTAAATGCAGGAAAATTAACTCAACAATTTATTGTGGATTCATATTAAAAAATGGAGGCCAATAGAATAAATTTCATCAAAGCAAACCAATCTAAGTTGAGAGTTGAAAAATATAGTGGTTTGATGGATTATCTCAAATCTAGATCTGAAAATGACAATGTGCCAATTGGTAAAATGATAATACTTCCATCATCTTTTGAGGGTAGTCCCAGAAATATGCAGCAGCGACATCAGGATGCTATGGCAATTGTAATGAAGTATGGCAAGCCCGATTATTCATAACCATGACATGCAACCCCAAAATGGGCAGATATTGCAAACAATTTACAACGCTGGCAAAAAGTTGAAAACAGACCTGACTTGGTAGCTAGAGTTTTTAATATTAAGCTGAATGCTCTTTTAAATGATATCTGTAAATTCCATTTATTTGGCAAAGTAATAGCCAAAATTCATGTCATTGAATTTCAGAAACTCGGATTGCCTCACGCTCACATATTATTGATATTAGATAGTGAGTCCAAATTACATTCCTCTAATTAATACCCTTTCAATGTGCACAAATTTTGTGCACTGGACCACTAGTTTATAATATACAGATAACTGGGGAAGTAAACATTTTTACAGGTTTTATTATGGAAATTTTCAAATTGTCAAAGGTAAAGAGTTTAGTATAATAAACCCATGCACACTCAGATTCAGCAATTATCAACATTTTGCTAATTATGCTTTATTCCCTTCACTTTTATTTTGCAGCAATATTTTAAAGCAGATCCCATTGTTATTTCATATGCATTTCTAACTAATAAGATCTTCTCCATTTTTAAAAAGAAATATAACTAATGCTATTATCATAGATAATAAAATTAACAATAATTTATTTAACTTTATTTAAACACAGACAATATTTGAATTTTCATATTATCTCAAAAATGTATTTTAACATTTGGTTTACCAGGTTTCACACAAGATCCACACTCTACCTTGAATTAATATGTTAGATATTTTTAATTATATAACCACACACCTCCCCTCCATTCCTTTTTGTTCATGCCATTATTTCATTAGAGAAACTGAAACATTAATCTTTAGAATGTCACATTCTGAACCTGGCCAACTGCTTCTTTATCATGTCAGCTAACTTGTTCTTCTCTCCCCCATACTTCCTGTAATTGAATTTAAGTCTAGAACAGTGATTAGATTCAGGTTGGATTCTTTTAGACAAAGTTACTTCAGAGGTGGTGCATGGTACTTCCTATTACTTTATGGCATAAGGATGTAGTAACTGGTTGTACCAATTATTTTAGCAATGCTAAGGCTGGGCAGTGTGTTTAGGTGGTATCCATTTAATGTCTCCATTATAAAGATTTATTTATTATTTTTTAAAATAATATATTTTTTAATTTTTCAATTGAGGTACAGTATAGTTTCAGGTGCAGAACCCAGTGATTAGACATTTATGTAACTTACAAAGTGATCATCCCAATAAATCTCGTAACATCTAACACCATACATAGTTATTATAATATTATTGACTATGTCTCCTATGCTGGACTTTACATCCCCATTACTATTCTGTACCTGCTAATTTGTACTTTTAAAACATTTTATTGTTGGAAATACTACATATGTCCCCTTTATCCCCCACTGTCCTCTCCAGATTGCCCCCGCCACCCAGCCCAGGCCCCCACCCCCCTATTGTCTGTGTCCATTGGTTTTGCTTATATGCATACAAGTTATTTGGTCACCTTTTAATTATGTGTTTACTGACAACAGATTTATTGTCAATAAGTAACGTCCTCAAGACTTCTTGACCAATGCTCACCTCAAATGCATCCTTGATTCCTATGTCACTCCTTTTCCCTAGTTTTGACACCAATTTTTTGCTTCAAACGAATACACTTTTTAAACAGTGTTCTTTACTGTTAGTGTACTTCACACATCCTCTTTTTTATTGATGTGCACGTTTCTTCACCCCCTTCTTTACCAAACACAGATTTGTCATTGTTTTAGATTTAGATCCTTTATCAAGGTCCAGGTGCATTTCAACCTGCTCTGCTGCAAAACTGCAAAATTTCAATGTGGCTTCATCCACTTGTTAGGTCTGGTGGGGTCCATCGAGGGATCCTTCAAGTCCAATAGGACATTTGGAGGAACTGCGGGGATCTGTGATTTATCAGTGGCTGGGCAACATGGAATCACCTAGGATCTTCCAGGTTATGAATGTTATTGAGTGAATGATTTCTAACTAATTATACTTGAATTTTCAAATTCCTATTGTTTATGTGGTAAATGCTAAATAGCTTATATTCTTATTAACCCACTGAGCCCCAGTCTTGGGAGCAAATGATTTCTTTAAAAGGTAAACTATACAGGGTGGATACAGAAGATAATTAGGATTGAGACAGAAAACCATTAAGGAATAGAATTGTGAGGTAATAGGAATATTCTTTAGGAAGCCATTCAACTGAACAATATTTATTTTTCAATTAAACCCACAAATTTTCATTAACCTTTTCCCACCTCCCCATGAGGGGACATTCTGAAGAAATGATAGTAATAGCTACCTTTTCTTGATTGTTTATTGGATGCCAATCATAGTAAGAGATTACATGTGCCCAAGGATCTGAGATGTTGTATAATTTGTGTAAAATCTCATAAGCAGTAACTGCCAAGGTTTGTCTGAAGCAGAGGTCTCTTAAATGTGATACTACATCATTCTCCTGCTGAAATGTCCTGAGGAAAACCACAACTTTTGCAGTTTCTACGTTGCAATGATTTGTGCAGTAATTGTTAGTAAGAACAAGAACTCTCAAGACATGGTTGTACTCTGAGGGATAAACTTTGAAAAATTGCAGTTAATAAGACAGAAACTCTTTGCAATGACATATCAACGACAGTGCCAGAAAGCCCCCAAACCAGCACTCTGCAGTGAGGAACACATGATTGGAGAATGTGAGTTGAAGATGGGGAAGCAAGAATAGAAAATATAATGGAGCAGTGAGCACACACTCTGTCTACACTTCTCTAGGCCAAGGTCTTCACTAACATGAGTTGATAATCTCATACCTAAGCTGGACTTTTACTGAAGTTATGTTTTACTGAAGTTATGTTGCTGCCTATACTTGTGATAAAATAATTAGGTTTAATTATTCTCAACCAAAAATTGTTCTTATACATTTTCAAAGACTCTTCAGTTGTTATTAAGGGCAGTATCTGGAGCAGGCAAACTTGACCCAGAGGTGCAGTCACCCTCTGAGTGCTGTAATAAGAATTGCAGCACTTAGGAAGAAAATAGCTTCCAAATAGGGATAATGTTTGAAAGAACCAACTATTACACCTGTGTTAGAACAGCACACACAATACTTATTGGATTGCTAATTCTTAGCATCAGCAAGCAATATAAGCATCCCAAAATGTGCAATTCTTGTAAAACTTACTTAAGTGACTACTCCAAAGATAATCCTGACTATGCAACTCCTACCCTTTAAAACCAGTGTTTAATTCTACCTGTGCTACAGGAATATGTTACATCTAAAACAACAACAACAATAAAAGAAAACACCTGACAGGCAAAAATTTAATATTTATTCTGGGGTTATAAAGTAATTCCTTCTGAACAGATTTCCTCAAGTAAAGGAAAATAAATAATTCAAATGAGCTTTTTCTTTGCAGCCATTGAAGGGAAAGTGTTGACAAGGAATCTTCTGGAATTTGCCCAATTGTCTGTTTGCTTCCACAGGCTCACTAAAAGGAATTTCAGGGGTCACTTAGTTTATCACTTGTCTGGAAGCAAGACCCAGAGGGATTTCATTTCTCAGGGGTTTGGCAATGGCATATACACAAAAAGAGACCAAAGGGATATTTCCTGTTTTGTTTTTCTAAGATGAGTTTCCTTTCTCTACAGAATAGTATCCATTCTACTAAAACCAGAATAGTATCCATTCTACTACTTAAAAAAGTATAGTAACATTTCTGTGTCATGATTCTAAAATATATTTTTAGCTTTGTTTGTGTTGTCTTTTCCTGTAGGGCTCCCATTAAAGCATGCCAATAAGAAGAAAAACAAAATTAAATGCTGTTCTGAGAAATGAGAAATTAAAATTCTTAGAGGCATTTTTGTTGCTATGGAAGAAAAATTGGGGATGTGAGGTTACTTTCA
Source organism: Myotis yumanensis (assembly GCF_028538775.1). NCBI lineage: Eukaryota > Metazoa > Chordata > Mammalia > Chiroptera > Vespertilionidae > Myotis > Myotis yumanensis. The sequence continues at coordinate 146,273,292 of NW_027223752.1, forward strand.
TTATTTCTCTTCAAAAAAATCACAAATAGCTTTTACGTTTTTCTCTTATTTGAAACAGTTCAGACATTTAAAAAAATAACCTTCAGTTTAGAAAAAAAGGCAATGTAAGACTTCAGTATGGCAAAGGAATCTAGAAAATGTTTGAGGGCAATTATTCCCTGGGGAGTTGAAAGAGTAGGATTAGCTCCTATATCCAGAATTACCAGTGGGTTTTTCAAGCTGCGTTTGCTTTGTATGGGCAAGACATAATTTAAGGAAGTTGAAAGTGAAATAGACAGGGCAGTGACTCCTTTCTTATGGGAAATGATTCACGTTGCATTTTTACCAGACTTGTTGAGAGCTTCTCGAATGAATAAACATTTTTTTCCGATTCTGCCTTCTCTCACTTCTTTCCTCATTCATTCATTCATTCATAGATTCTGTTGATGAGTTATCTGAACTCACTTGCTTCCCACAAAAGAAGCTGAAAAAAGTTAGGTACTTGCCCCCACCCTCTACTCAAACACAGTGAGACAGACTATGATTCGACTGGACCAATCACATGCTCTTACTGGAACTTTGAATAGGAACTAGTGACAGGCAGAAGCAGGGCAGCTCCAGTTCCAAGGGCAGTACTGCCCACAGTGGCCAGAGCTGGGAAGGAAGCAGCTGAGGAACCCACTCACATTTCCAGTCCTGCTTCTCTGACCTTGCTGGCCAGTTTTGGGAGCTACTTGGTGTGCTTCCAGCATGTTCTATATCTGCTTGTCATTCAGAGTGGGTTTTCATGGCTAAGAAAATGATCTTCACTGACATAGGCTCTTTCTGAGATTTGGACCTGGAGATCTAGACATCAACCTGAGCTCCTATCCCATAGCACAGAAGCACCCATCTATGGAGGTGACCCTTGTCACGTTGGACCTGCTCCCACTCACCCGATTTCTCTCAGGACATTGTCTTTGCCCAAGTCAAACCCGGGAGAGAGTGGTGTCATTAGAACAGCTCACAGAGAACAGAGTCAAAGAAGCATCATTTCAAGAAAAAGATTAATGTCACTCTTTCCAACCCTTTCAATATTGGTTGAATTCCTATTGGAGAGCAACAGCTCTAGAAAAGGCACCCATGTCCTGAGGTATGATGTGGGGGTTCACTTAGCCAAGCCTTGTCAAAGACAAACTTATCAGTAGCTAACAGTTACCTTTCCTGATCTCTTCCCACCCAGCCATTGAATCCATCTGTGGGGGCGAAAAGTAACAACCAGGAGCTAAGGACAGCTATTACCTGCTAAGACATTCTAAGACGGAGCCTCTGAAAATGAGAATATAATTTATCAAGCAGTGTGTGTTCAATGACTCAGAAAGATCCATATGTGCTTTTGTTTCAGCCATTCTAATGAGAATGTGTCAACTTCAGTTATATTCTTCTATTATCAGCCTCATTCCCGACTAAACCAGAATGGATGCTTTTCAGAAAGACATGCTCTTACTGCAGAGACACGCTAGCTTTGCAGGGAGGCATGCTCCTTCAAGTGGGATTTTGGGTTAGGATGGAGCCCCCTTCAGTGGTCAAGATTCAATATATCACTTCTAGAAGGAATTTGACAACATTCCAGCATTATATCCACCACTGATTTTTAGAAAGAAAAGAAAAAGGTGCGAGGCAATGTCTTGGCAAGTGAGCGATTTCTAGGGGTGTGGGATGGGCCAGAGCCAGAGGACAGTGCAGACAAGATGTCACGTTGCTTAACAGACCAAAAGACAATGACAGTCCTTCCAGTTTCCTGCTGAAATGAAGGTCAAGTCTTATGATTTGGAGATAACTGGTATCCCAGGGGGACAGAATTTTTTACAGTTACAGGAAGGTGATGTCCCACAATTAGATTGTGGAATACATGCACGTTCAGGCCAAGGATTAGGATACATGTTCCACTGCAGGAAAGTGGTCCGCACCAAATCGAGCAAAACCTTATGCTTTAGTGTAGAAAGACAAAACCCTGAGGATGAAAATTAAAATTTAGTATAAAGCAAAAAATCTTTTTTTCCCTCAACTCAATATCTCATCTGCCTTAAGGGTGAAAAACACATCAGCAACTCCATGGCCATGGGAACCAAGCAGGGCTTGCTCTTTAGCTAAATATGCTCTATGAGGGGCAGAGTCTAATGCCTTATTTATGAAGATGAATGAGCACGGGCAGGGATATACAGAAAGTGGAAGACGAAGTAACCAGTAAACGCTCCTGAGAACTTATTTCTATGTCATCATTCTTGGGATGTTGAAAACGAAGATGCTTTACCTGCTGCCTGGGGCTGAGATGTCTCATGCTGACTCCTCCAGAGGCAATGTGCAATCCAGGGACACATTTTCACAGATTTGCTTTACTTTACTCTTTGCTGGCTATCTCTATCCTTATCATCAGTCTGTTGGGAAACGTTAACTGCCAGCCCTTAGGAGGACAACATGATTGACAGCAAAAACTTTGGAACAAATAATCCTACTGATTCTTGGGTTAAAATTCCATCTGTAATTTACTTTCTTTGTTTCTTTACTTTCAATGATGTCTGTGTTTTCATTGACTGGTTCCTAGTGTTTGCTGTTTAATAACAATTTGAAAGAAGTCTTGAGATTGTTGACAGTTTTAGTAAATTACTGAAATTTTTATGCCACTCACTTTCTATGTTTCAATACTAAAAAGTTCTACTCATTGGGTACCTCCTATATACCAAGCACTATGCTAGATACTCTGCATACCTTATTGTTAATTTTTATAACAAGTCTGCTCAGTGTCCATGCTACCACTCTCATTTTAAGGATTGCCTCACGATGGCACCGAGATTAGCTACGGAATTTCTGCACACTAGCTGTTTTCTTGTTTAAAATTATATTCCGGTTGGTTTTTATTGTGTGTGTTTAGGGAGAGTCTTGCTGGCTTTGCCAGTTGATTAATGCACATTCACTTCTTCACACACATCTTCCTGCCATGTCAATAGCACCTCATTCGCTTTTGTAATTGTTTCTGATCCTTTTCAAGTTAAAGCTGCTTAACTCTCCCTTCAGCAGTGCATCAAAGTGGGCTGCTGGCAGTTGATAGGCATTATCAGAGTCTGCAGATCAGAAGATGTTTCATCAAATAGAGTGCTTTGGCTCTGAGAGCAAGTGACTGGGCATTTCTTTCCTTCATAGTGATGGAACGTTAGTAAGAACTAACTAATTTGTTATCTAAATGGATGTGTTTGACTAAAAGCCTTAAAACTATGCTAATACTACCTTGTACTGAAATTTCCAGAAACTCTAGAGGGTATTGCCTTTGAGCACACAAAAACTGTACTATTTCTAAGTGCTGGGTTAGTAAGAGTCAGAATGCATACCATATTAATTGGATTTCTTTAATATTTACCAACATGCTATCAAATAAAGAGATACATATCTAACGTGCATGAACCAAAATTTTTAAAATATGGATACAAAGTCAGCAACTTAGGAAACAATAAGATTTTAAAATAAGATTTCTCAAATGAGTATAACATTTCCCAGGACATATTCCTTGGGACACTAATCCTACAAGTTGTTCCCTGAAAAAAAGGAGTGAAATTATTTAGTGAGTCTGGGAGACAGTGATACTTCAGCTCTCACCCGGAGGGTCATATGCACATTAGCATGTTGTAGTGAATCTGTGCTCACTGTTTCTCAAATGTACTTGAGTATGGGAGATTTATTGGGTAACATCTTCTTTTTTTAAATTTTGTTTTATTGCTTAAAGTATTACAAAAAATATTACATATGTCTCCTTTTCTTTTCTCCCTTTGACCTTCCCCTGGCCGCCCCTACCCCCCAGTGTCTTGTGTCCATTGGTTATGCTTATATGCATGCATACAAGTCTTTCGGTTGATCTTTTACCCCCCACCAACCCTCCCTGGCCTTCCAGCTGTAGTTTGACAGTCTGTTCGATGTTGCTCTGCCTCTGTATCTATTTTTGTTCATCAGTTTATAATGGTCTTAATTATCCATAAATGAGTGAGATCATGCGGTATTTTTCTTTCATTGACTGGAACTCTTAGGGCATTGGAAACTAAAGAGAAAATAAACAAATGGGACTACATCAAAATAAAAAGCTTCTGCACAGTAAAAGAAACCATCAACAAAACAACAAGAAAGCCCACTGCATGGGAGAACATATTTGCCAATGTTATTACCAATAAGGGTTTAATCTCCAACATTTATAGGGAACTCATACAACTTAACAAAAGGAAGATAAACAATCCGATCAAAAAATGGGCAAAGGACCTAAATAGACACTTTTCAAAAGAGGACATTCAGAAAGCCAAGAGACATATGAAACCATTCTCAAAGTCACTAATCATCTGAGAAATGCAAATCAAAACAACAATGAGGTACCATCTCACACCTGTCAGAATGGCTATCATCAACAAATCAACAAACGACAAGTGCTGGAGAGGATGTGGAGAAAAAGGAACACTCGTGCACTGCTGGTGGGAATGCAGACTGGTGCAGCCACTATGGAAGACAGTATGGAGTTTCCTCAAAAAGTTAAAAATGGAACTCCCATTTGACCCAGTGATCCCACTTCTAGGGTAATACCTTTTAATACTCCACAGACCATCCTTTGGGAAGTGCTGGATAGTGAAAATGGAACGGACGAGACAAGTTTAAGATTTTCAAATGTGGAGTCTCTACCAGGGGGATTTTGAGAATGCCAATCCCACTGCAGGTTCAAGCCTCTGAAAGAAAATTTTGGATTTCTCAGCAGGGACAAACTTGTCTGAATATGCAGGTGGTCAGCCCGAGACCACCTTCCAACAGCCTGGCATATAGTTTGACTCATGCTCTGCTTGCTCCCCCCCCCCACAGGGCACTTTCTGCAGTTGGAGTGGGGTTCCTGTGACCACCGACCTTCCCAACCAAATGCAAGAGAGGAAAAGAGCCCTTTGAAAACAGGATAATCCCCCTTTATTTATTTTATAAGACATTTAGTGCATCAGAGTTTTGTTGTTTTTTTTTTCAAAAGAATGTCACATATGTACTATTTTAATGGAAAAATACTACTTTTTTTAGTATCCTATCAGTATTAAGGTTTTAAGATTTCTATGTGCTGATTTCTTCAGATCTGTTGAACAAGAAAGAAATTGACATATTCACAACCTTTGGCATTATATTCCGATGTGAATATTGCCTTTCAGGTCCTATATGCTTTCCTACGCGCTATTGTTATGTATTAGTAGGAACTATTCCAATGAGGCCATGGCCCTTTAATGCCGGCCACGCCTGCTCCAAGAAAGGGGCCAGCGTCAGTTTCCATTTGCACTTTCGCTTACATAACAAGCTTCCAATCGGAAAAGGTGACAGGGCAGAGTGTAGGACGGCTCTACTGCCGATAGGTCCACACTTGAATTTTAACAGAGATTGCATGTCTTCCAGCTGTCCTTAAGGGATGAAACCCATCAGGGTTTCACAGGTTTGAATTCTTGCCCGCAGCCTTGAGCCAGTTTCCTCACAGCCCTTTGCCCAGCCTTCGGTCCTACCAGCAGGCTTGTGACATGCTACGTCTGAAGGGGTCTTTCTAATCTGGGCGATGATACTGTCCCTTGTTAAGATATTTTCTGAAAGGATATCCATGGGCCTCTTAAAATCCCATTCAGGCTAATGTGCTTGGAAATGAAGTCGCTTGTCAGAGAACAACTGACAAAAGAAAGAAAAATCTCGATTAAATTTTGGGTCTAAAAAAAGGTGCTTTTAATCACTTCTTAAAATAGCAGCACTCAGTTTCATCACTGAGCCCACAATAATGTGCAAGCCTGAAGTTTGGTCAGCCTGGTTTCAAAGACAAGCTTATAAAATCTATGTACGCAGCCTAAAGCAAAACAAATCAAATGCGCGCGCGCGCGTGTGCACACACACACACACACACACACACACACACCAATTAACTAAAGAAAAGTCTTTCTTCATATGTCTATTCCTATAATTCCTACTATTATTGAGGAATAATATCAGCTTTCTTTCCAGTAAAATATTCTAAGTATTTTGTAACATTTAGAGAATTTTGCAGCCCAGAGACAGTCATGGCTGTGGTATCATGTGTGTGTCTTCAAGTGATCAGTCTTAGGAGATAGGCATTAAATACCTCTATCCCTGAGGACTGTCAAGTGTGACCCAAGCCTGGGGCTACTGCTGCTGTCAGTTCTACATGCTCTGGTTGATCAATGACCTCAAGAGCACCCAGCCTAAGGGAGAGACTAGAAATCGGCTGAAGTTAAGATTACTGGAACTTGGGATTACCATATATGTATATCCTATCTAATAATAGACAAACATGGTAATTAACCATACCTCCACTATGCTTCCCTTGGGCTAATCAGAGTGATATGCAAATTAACTGCCAACCAAGATGGTGGCTGGCAGCCACACAGCTGAAGAGAACATGAGGCTTGGTTGCCCTGGCAATGGAGGAAGCCAAGGTTCTCCACCTGCCGCAGCCCAGCTCTGAGCTCCGGATGCAACAATGTTGCAATTATAGAAGCTAAATAAATCCCAGGTACCGGCTTTTAGCTGGCTGGCCTTGGAGCTGGAGCCGAAACAAAGTTTCAATTACAGAAGGTAAATAAATCCCAGAATAAAAAAGATAAAAGAAAAAAAGAGAGACTGGGAGCTTCAGTTGCAGGCTTGGCCAGCCTGAAAACAGCCCTCAGCCCCTCATCCAGGCTGGCCAGGCACCCCAGTGGGAACCCCCACCCTGAAGGGGGTGAGGGCAGCCTGAAAACAGCCCTCAGCCCCTCATCCAGGCTGGCCAGGCACCCCAGTGGGGACCCCCACCCTGAAGTGTGTGCGGGCAGTCCTGAAAACAGCCATCAGCTCCTCACCCATGCTGGCCAGGCACCCAAGCGGGACCCCCACCCTGATCCGGGACACCATTCAGGGCAAACCAGCCAGCCCCCACCTGTGCACCAGGCCTTTATCCTATATAGTAAAAGGGTAATATGCAAACTGACCCTAACAGCAGAACGACTGGGAATGACTGGTCACTATGACACACACTGACCACCAGGGGGTAGATGCTCAATGCAGGAGCTGCCCCCTGGTGGTCAGTGAGCTCCCACATGGAAGAGCTCTGCTCCTCCACAAGTCAGGCTGATGGCTTCCAGTACAGCAGTGGTGGTGGGAGCCTCTCCTGCCTCCTCAGCAGCACTAAGGATGTCCGACTGCAGCTTAGGTCTGCTCTCCGCTGGTAAGTGGACACCCTCCGATGGCTGCCGGGCTGCCAGAGGGATGTCTGATTGCCAGCTTAGGCCCAATCCCCTGGGGAGAAGGCCTCAGCCAGCAGATGATCATCCCCGGGGGGGTCCCAGACTGTGAGAGGGCACAGGCAGGGCTGAGGGACCTTTCAGCACCACCCCCACTGAGTGCACAAATTTTTGTGCACCGGGCCTCTAGTACACTAATAAAAGTGTAATATGCTAATTAAACTGAACATCTTCCGGACATCCTTCCGGACAAAGCCATGGTGGCAGGGGCCTAGGCAGAGGCATTTGGGGCAATCAGGCCAGCAGGGAGGAGCAGTTAGGGGGCGGTCAGGCTGGCAGGGGAGGGCAGTTAGGGGGTGATCAGGTGGCATTGGAGGGCAGTTAAGGGCAATCAGGCCAGCAGGCAGAGGTGGTTAGGGGTGATCAGACAGGCAGGCAGGAGAGTGGTTAGGAGCCAGAGGTCCCAGATTGTGAGAGGGATGTCCAACTGCCGGTTTAGGCCTGATCACTCCAGCAGTTGGACAGCCCCCAAGGGGTCTCAGATTGGAAAGAGTGTAGGCCAGGCTGAAGGACCCACCCCCCCCCCCCCCGCATGAATTTTGTGCACCAGGCCTCTAGTGTATATATATATCAGTGACCTCAAGAGCATATATATATATATATATATATATAGAGAGAGAGAGAGAGAGAGAGAGAGAGAGAGAGAGAGAGAGAGAGAAAGAACAGAACATCAAAGAAACTTCTTGCAAGTTGGATTACCTCAGAACAGACTCTGAGATGAAGAATAGTTTACAAAATGCTTCCTAGTGCACCTGGTGAGGGGAGGAGATGGCAGCAGGACTGGGCAGATGGAGAAGTTGGGCTGAGCTGACATCAAACAGAGTCCAACCCCATGGAAGCAGGAATGGCCCTTCAATGTTGTGCCAGTGGAGCAAGGGGGTTGCCCCCTGATACCTCGGTTCTGGCCAATCATTGGATGGTCTTCCCTGAAGGGTGAAGGGGCTCTTCAGCTGAGGCAGTTCCGGGAGGGGCCTGACAGTGTGGGGTTTCTGTCAGCAGAACACCCAGTACCTGGGCAATGTCCTTCATCTTAGAGGGAGATCAGGATGTTCCCTAGAAAACTCTCAGGTGTTTTTTTCCCCAACAGAGTGGTAACTCAATTAATTAGCCTAGAGAACAAAGCTCTATCAGGACAGAATGTTTTGTTTTTAAATAATCTATGAACTCGGGAGAAACACTGAGGGCTGGCACCCAGTAGCTACAGTGGTGTTTTCTACAAGTTGGGGACAAGCTCTGTCATAACCACAACCTCTGCTTGCCTGGAGGGTGGGAAAGCACTGTTTTGGTTGTGACGAGTTTGGTAAGTGATGTCCCACCCTGGCCTAAGCGTTCTTTCTCTGCTGCCCTGCCACCCAACGCCTCCATCACCATGACACTCTCTCTTCTCATCCTGGTACTTCACCTTCTCTCTTTGCCTCAGAGATCTCTTAAAGAAAATATTGGGGGGGGCATATTTAATATTATTTTATTTGTAATAATATTTTGTGTATAAATAACCCTTTGATATTCTCTATATTATCTTTCACCCTTGGTAATGAAATTCTGACAACAAAGAATGCTATTGAACTTTTTCTTTTGTTTCTCTGAAAGACAGCATATGTAGGATTTAAGTGCAAACGAGTAGACAAGCCAGAGTTTGAACCTAGCTCCACCATTTATCTGCTATGTTCACTGGACAAGTTGTTAACTCTCCTGCCTCAGTTTCTTCATCTTTAAAAGACATAACAGCACTTTTTCACAGGTTGTTATGAGAATTAAATGAGTTAATATGTGTGAAGTGTTCAGGACAGTCCCTAGAAGATAGTACACACTATATGCTTCAGGAATGCTATTTGTTTCTTTATCTGGAAAAAGCGGGGGGGGGGGGGGGGCTGGGAGTAGGAGAAAAAAGCCTAATATTGTTAAGCACTATGTGCCAGAAACTGCTGAGGCATTGAGATTGCTTTATCTAGTCCTCATGATAGCCTACATGCAGACATCCCCTATTACAGATGAAGAAATTAAAATTTTCAGTTTAAACTGCCCACCATCATGGAACTGTTGAGTGGTGAGCTGAGATTCAAACCCCAAATGGCCTGGCATTAATGAAGTTATGTTTGTTCCATTTTTGCTTGTTTCCTCTCACCCTATCCCCACTCTTTTTTTCATCTTACCTCCTCAAAGTTGTTTTCCATTTTCCAGTGAACGAAACTTGCTGTTCTCAGAAGTGATACAACCCAGAATTTCTAGCTTCCATGAGAATTCCCTCTGAAACTGTTAGTTTCATCTTGTTTCTGCTCTAACATAAAACAAAGAGTAATGGCATGAAAAATATGACTTGACAACATCATTTATATTATCATTTTTCTCATATTATAAACTTCATCCCTAAAATAATATATTTTATGGCAAAAATTAGCTTACTTTTTTGTATCATTAACTGCAAAAATTACCCTTTAGGGTTTATTTGTGTTCAAATAAGTCACAGGCAAATATTTTTACAAAGAAGAAAACCCCAAACTGAGAGGATTAGTTCACAACAAGTCAAATTTTGATGCTAAAGTAGTTTGATCTGAAATTACCATTGACTACAAATTGCCATCTGTGCATATTTGTTACAAATGTCAAGCGTAATTAATTCGACGGGCCCACTATTTGATAACCTCTGTTCGCAGGATTTGCAGAATACATAGCGGTATGTTAATTTTCAAATTAAACCTGCCAAGTGGTTGTTGGCTTTGTGAAAGTAGCTGCTTCCTTCTGAGCAAACTTTGAAAGGCCCACACGGGGAAAAGAAATGATCATTGATTAATGACCTACTCTATGCCTTGCTCTATGCTGAGCACTTTTACCTACGTTATCTTAGTTCGGTCTCCATACATTCCTGTGAGGGGGCAGTTATTAACTCTTTCAGTGATAAAAAGCCCCAGAAATTTTTGTTTCAGACCCTGGGAGATATGAGAACGCTTACTTTAGCCCTTGATGTGTGAGACTCATCATTAACACATCTGCCAACCTGATCTTCCCGTATGTGTTCTGGGGGGAAAATAGAGGACGAATAGAAAGAAGGGAATCACTTTACCACCCATAGTTGCACAATCATGTGGTTAAAACCCTTAGAACCCCCCAAGGGGCTTGTGTCCTTGCTTGAGGGCTAGAGGGGAGAAGCAGGTAGATTGATCAGATTTGATGAGGGCGGGCTGCCATCTTGGGTAGAGCAACAAGGAGTGGCAGAGGCAAGAGAGACAGGGGGACTAATACTTGTGCACAATGTCAGGAACAAAACATTGACAGAGGAAGGAAAAACGTGAGTTAAGTCATAATATTGAAAGACAACCTTGACCCTGAAACTCTGTACCTTCTCCCCCAAACTTCCATCTAAAACACTGCCTCCTTTCTCTCGCTTTCTACCAGTTCCATCATTAGTGCTGTCTGCTGGAGCCCCTACCCAAGCCTACAGGGTCACCTACGTGTGCAGGGCCGGAGAAGGTCTCCTCGAGGGCAGCAGACCTTAGACAGAGAGGAGGTGCCAGTCCCGGAGCATCATGGGAATAAAACACATTTCTGACATCTCAGCTTGAAATGGAATTTATTCCCTATAGTACCATATATTTATTTTTGTGTGCACGTGTGTGTGTGTGTGTGTGTGTGTGTGTGTGTGTGTAAACTGGCCTAAGGACTTAACAACTCTGAAAACAATTTTTATAAGAAAATGTTTTTCTAATTTTCAAACAATTTCTTTTTAAATATATTTTTTTAGGCCCCAGTCACTGAACCACCATGGAGGACACAGCAAAGCAACCTCCCCCTTGTGCTCCTCTAGCTTCCAGATACCGCCTCCCCTGGCCTTCTCGCGCCCACCACTGTTTCCACCGCTGAAAAGGAATCCTATAGTATGTCTGCTAGCCAGCTCTCCAGAACCTCCACCCTTTGCTGATGCAAATAAGGGTGATGATCTGCTTCCTGTGGGCCTCAGGACGATATCCATTAATAATCCAACAGAGAAATGGCAGGAAGGTCCTTACTGCTGTCCAAGGGATCTCTGATAATTACAATAAAAAGAAACTAGTGGAGGTGTTTAAAGAGAAATTTGCCTGCAATAGTACTGTAATTGAGCATCCGAAATATGAAGAAGTAATTCAGATGCAGGTGATCAGTGCAAGAACGCATGCCGTTTCCTGGCAGAGACGGGACTGGCTAAGGACAACTAGTGAAGGTTCGTGGGTTTAAGTGCTTTTGGCTCACTGAAGCTTAAGAGAGGGTTTCCTCGCAATGAATAGGATTTCCCTTCTGTCCCTTGTCAGTTTAAAAACCTCACAGCTTGTATCATGTAACCATTGGGTTCTGTTTTTACCTTTGGACTAGTTTAACTCCTTTAAGCAATAAACTAGAAAGAGCCAAAATAAATTTTGTTAAAAATTTTACAAGAAAGGGATAACTTACAGTTGAGGAGATATGGGAAGGACAATCAAAAGAATCTAAGAAATTTCCCAAAATAGGAATATAACAATTGACAAATGAGATTAGGTATGGCTCACAAAAGAAGATACTAAAATGGACCAAATTGGGGGTGGGGGGGGAGATTGATTTACTTTGAAACAATTAAGTAACTTATAAAATAAGTTAATGCTCAAATGTACTACATTGTTTATTAGCTTTTATGGCAGATAACATGCCTTTACCATGAGGTAAAATACACATCAAACATATGAATCTATTTTCTTTAAAACTTTATGCATTCATACTAGACATATGTATATGTGTACCACAATGTTTTTCTGAAATGAATTTACACTGTGTTAAATATTGTGTCAAAGTTCTTAAGTTAATAAAAAATCAAGCCTCCTACTTTTTATAGTCTTGCAATATCTCACTGGACTTGAACTTTTGTACTTTCCAGTATTGTCTAAACCTATGCCCAGTGAGGGTTTTCTTCTATATTTTTATCTCTGGATGTCTGTATTTTATTGGATCTTTAATTTATGTATATCATAAACTAAAAGAAAAATCCTTGCTTACTTCTAGGCGAGGTATGGTAGCTGAGGAAATGCTTGTTTCTTTAATATTTTTCTACTTAGCTGACTCTACTTTAGCAGTCTGAGCTATTGCAGCTATTATGAACTGAACAATGGAGGAAGGGCAATTATTCCAAAGCTGCATTAAACGGCCGCTCAGCTTGCACAGATATCTCTATTCAAAAGCAACTACAATGCAACATGCATTTTCTGAGGAATGAGAGAGGCAGGCCAATAAGCACTATTGAACAGCATCATTTTGAAGTCTAGTGTCAGGTATTGAGAATCTTGAATCAATCAGTACTATCATCTTAGAGTTCTTTGCCAGTTGCAATCTTTACTGTGTAAGAAATGCAGATTGATGGTTAGGAACTCTAAAAAAGACTTTTTGTTCATAAAATCTTCTATACAAGAGGCATTATCTCATATGTCCCGTGTGCTCAATTTAGATGGATTCTACCAAAATTAGCCTTAAAATTGGCTTGAACCATAAGCATGAGGGAAAATATGGCAAGATTAAAATCCAAGTGGAACATATCAATCGAGGGACTGAAAAATTGGGTAATAAAACTCAATTTAAAAAGAGCAAGTGAGTAACATAAACTATTAATATGACCTCTGTGTGTCCAGGGGTGAAGCCACTACAGCAAACCTGATACCTAAATACTCCCAGGCTGTTTGACTGACTCTTCACCTTAATAAATATGATGACTGAGAGATGTTTGTCTTCAGAACCTCCCTACTTTATGTGACCCTCACCCTCTCATTGCTCACCTCAGCGTCTTACTTTAGTTTCTTGAGTGTTTAGGATTCCTCCCCTTCTTACACCCCACCTGGCCATTGTCCCACATCATCAATCTTTCTTGCCTCATGCTCCCCAAAGTATATCTGACATGCATTCAAGACACTCTTGAAGAAAATCTGTTGTGCCAAATATCAAGACTTAATGTGAAACTATATCAATCATGACTGTGTGGTACTGCTGCAGATAAACAGACCCATGGAAAAGAGTAGAGATACCAAAATGGACTCATGCATATGTTGACATGATTTATGACAAAGGGGGTAATGCAGAACAGTTGAGGAAATGAATGACCATCTTCTCATTAAATGATGCTGCAATAACTGGGCATCTAAGTGGAAAAGGAATGAAATTGGACCCCTGCCTTACACCACACACAAAGATCAATTCAAAGTGTGTTATGAATTTAAATGTGAAAAGAAAAAATTTAAATTGTTTATATGATTATAAATTTCTTTATGGCATTGAACAGGATTTTAAAACATGACATAAAAAGAAAAGATTGCAATGATATTAAAATGAAGTAATTAAACTCATGATAAGAGTGTGAAAATACAAGGCACAGAATGAGATGATATTTACAACACATACTCAACAAAGAATTTGCATTCACAAGTCAATTAGGAAAAGACAGATAACCCAATTAAAAAATGTGTAAAAGACTTGAATGAGCACTTCACAAAAAGGAAATCTAAACAACTAATAAGAATATGCCACTGTGCTCCACAATCTAGAAGTACAAGCCAAAATAATATTGAGATCCCAGTACACACAGCGGAGTGGTAAAATTAACAACTTGAAAATAACAAGTGTTGACTGGGATGTAGAGTAATGACATGTCCCATACATTGTTGACAGGAGTAGAAATTAGTACAAATGCTTTGAGAAACAGTTCACATTTTATAATAAAATTGGAGCTACACATACCTTATCATACAGCAGTCGCACTCCTGGGTATATCCCAAGAGAAATGCAAGCAGTTGTGTATGAGGAAACATGTGTAAGAATGTTCTATGTATAATTTTGATAATAGTAATCTTAAATTGTAAATAAACCAAACATCCAACAGTAAAATGGCCATAAACATTAAGTGGATGAATAAATTGTGGTGCATTCATTAGCATATTGAAATTCTTTCAGTGAAAAAGGAGGAACTAGAGCTCTTTTTTTTTTGAAGAATCTAACAAACACAATATTGATCAAAAGAAGCAAGGCACATAAGTATGCATGCAGTATATTCTAATTGATATAATACTGAAAAATAGGAGAAACCATACTTCCTAATTGATAAAACTTTAAAGAAAAGCTAGAACTAGGATGGGATCAGGATAGGAATCATGGCTATGGCTACTTTTATGGAGAGAAAGAGGGTTTCAACTAGTAAGGAAGACAGTGGGGAATCTGAGGAGTGACCAATATTCCATTTTATATCTTGGATATTGGTTATGAGCATATTTTCTACATAATCACATATTACATTATATATTTGAGTGTTTTTGCATTCTCCTATATGTGTGTCATATGTCAGAATTAAAAAAATACATATGTTGTTGGTATCATTTAAGATTCCAAAATAAAGCAGAGTTATTTATCCAGCCTTTGTACTTTGAACATGAAGCCAATGTCACGTTGACACAGTGTTCAGCCTTCATGTGTCATCGACAAGCCATATTTACTATTTAATAATAAGATAATATGTAAAAGGAGTACGTACTATGTCCCAGGCAATGTGCTCAAGATCCAGCCCACATTAGCTCATTTAATCCTCACAACAACCCTGTGAGGCGATCATTTTGCAAGTGAGTGTGATGCATGTGCAGCAGGTAAGTACTTGTGTAAAGTCTTGCTCAGATTGAAGAAATAGCCCAGGTGACCTCCAAACCAGGTCAGGTTGACTGTCCAGATGGCATGCCGAGCTGCTGTCCTGTTTTACGCCTTCGTTAATCATTAGACATGGTCACCAACTGCAAAATCCTAAATACCCACAGGACAGCTTTTATCCATCCTACAGACCTCTCTGTGCTGAGCTCCATGTTAGGCTTTGTGGATACAAAAAGGAAAACAACACCAGTCCTGCCCTCAGTGAGCTCTGGGTTTAGGAAAGGAGGCGGGTAAGTAAACAAATAAACAAAATTAGTAGTTTATGGGTGCTCCAAAGTGAATTGAGAACAAACACGGCTGAAAGAAGAAAATGAAAAAATTAAGGAAGAGAAGCTGTTCTAACCACAGTCTTTGAACCAACCAACCTACTCTTCTTTATTACCTATTCCTTTACTCCTCTCTACATTAGAGCTAACTCAATCCTATCACTCACTTTTTCCTAACTGACTCCAAGTTTTTCCATTCTTTATCTGAGACTCTGTGATTTTCTTGGGTTTCCCTTCTCCCTATTCTTCCACCCCTCTCCCTAGCTCTCACCACCATTCCTCTCTTCCTGTTTTCCTCTTCTCTGCCTCCTACTCCTCTTCACCTGATTTTAGCTTCCTAAATCATAATTTTCCTTTAAGTCTGGACCAAATGCACCATTCTCTGTGATAGCCCCACTGGAAGTGAGCACTTCCTCTCTGATATTTCTCATGTTTTATTTATGCCTTTTTTGCAGTGTATATGTTTGATCTTGTATTATAATTATTGATGTGCATGTTTTGTCAACCCTGCAAGAGTGCAAACTCCCTCAGCCCAGGGACCATGATCAATTTTCCTTTGTGAGCCGAAACCGGTTTGGCTCAGTGGATAGAGCGTCGGCCTGCGGACTGAAAGGTCCCAGGTTTGATTCTGGTCAAGGGCATGTACCTGGGTTGCGGGCACATCCCCAGTGGGAGATGTGCAGGAGGCAGCTGATCGATGTTTCTCTCTCATCGATGTTTCTAGCTCTCTATCTCTCTCCCTTCCTCTCTGTAAAAAAATCAATAAAATATATTTAAAAAAAATTTTTCCTTTGTGATTGTCCACAGTTTTGCTGGATAGGAATGGACACATAACCAGGGCTAAGAGATATTTGGCAGCAACCTGACCAAGTTTTTGGAGGTTGGATGCATCTTTTGGGGCAAAGTTATTATGAATCATACAGTAACTTACATATTTGAACATCTCAAGACACTTTTAGTTGGAAAAAATGTAATTGACAAAGAGAGATGCTATCAATAGGCTGAAGAATACTAAATTATTTATGAAAATAGTTTCTCCTTTTGTAAGAAAAATCATTTATGAATAAACAGAGTTAGGTTTTCACATGTACAGAATATGAAAAGGATAGCTAATCACCCATTGATCTATTCTACATGCTCATGAATTCTACCATCAGCAGCAATAATTATGGATGTTAGAACATAGTAGATATAACATACCATTTGCTACCTTATATTTTCAATTGTTTCATTTTTGCTTAATGATACTGAATAAAATCATTAAATTTATTTCAATATGTTAGTTTGGAAATTTCTTCCTTTTTTTGTTTCTTAGTGAATTTCTTGCCACTTTTAAATACAACCTTTTCTGTGTTTTGCTCTATAGGAAAAAATTTTCAGCTACCAGACCTATAGGGTAGGTAGAAAATTTGATGAAAATCTGTGAAAGTTTGGTTATTTTTAGAGCTCTCTCCTCAAATGTTTTACTGTTTTTTTTTTTAAATGTTTAATGTTAAATGATTCTCAGGAAACTCCACAGAATAACTACCTAGAAGTTCGATTAAAATACTCAAGTTAACCATCTCAGAAGTGTGTATCCAAGAGAGTAAATCACAGAAAAGACATAATTTTTAGTGTAGATCAACTGGATTCTAGCCTCAATCCAAATGCCTCCTTTCCTTGACAGTGTTTGGGGGCAGCTGGACATTCCCCTCTGACCATTCCCGTTTCCTTCCCAGGCTCCTAGCTCTGATCTTCCCTTCCCCACCCTCTTGACTTATATGGTTGTTGTCCTTGTGACAGCATAGACCAAAACTCGTCACTATTTCTAGACTGGCCCTTACTGGAGATATATTTGGGGTACTTCATTAGTGAGGTTTAAATGTAAGGAAGTACAAGGAGAAAAGAAGACAGAGTCAGTAGCCCTAGCTCCAGGCCTGGCTGCAAGCAGGAACATTTTCAAGACGCACTATCACTCCAGCCGCTGATCCAAATGTTTTGATCATCCAATAGTGAAAATAATTTTAGCATGCTTCCCTCAACATATGTATTTTTTTAAAGGTACACAAAGAATAACAACGAAGAAGCAATGAGATAAAGAAATGTAAATAGACATTCCACTAATTTCTTCTAAAGCCACAAAGGATTATATTGCAAGCCCCAATCTTGGACATCCTGGTGTGGGTGCTCCATGGTTAGGCTGTCTCAGCCGCAATCTTCCTCTTTTCTGCTCCTGCAGCTAAGAGCTAAGCTCTCCGTGTTATGGATTCTTTCGACTGTGTTCTCTGTGTGTGCCTCTCCGTTTTCTTTGCCTCCTATGGTGCTGAGGCCTTCTGCGAGTGTCACATACAACCCCCCGTAAGAGGATGTCAATCACGATTCTGTGTGGCACTCTCTTCTCCACAGAGTTTTCCCGCCGGATCCCGGAGAACTGCTGAGCAGGCTGGAAAGCTGTGTGGAGCTGGGTGTTGGCCCCAGTTCAGCCACCGATAGCCAGGGAAGCAGCACTGCATTTAGAAAGTGTGCATTGGTGTGCAGGGAGCCATGCGTGTGACAGTCAGTGACGGGGACCATGAGTGGCTCAGTACATGGGTGGTGATGCTCCTCTCCTCATGATCATTCTTTTTTGGGGTCGCTTCTTGGGTTCTGATTTAATCCTTCCAGATCCCAATTCTTTCTTCCTTGTGTGGTCTTCCACTTTAAAAACACCCCTAACCCTTCAATTGCAGAACCAAAATGTATGTAGTAAGCCCACAGTAGGGAGACCCCACTCCTTTTGTCTTCTTATAGCTTCTGTAAAGAAACATTCATTTGATCCTCAGCTGCTCTGCCCAAGACCCACTCAGTGCCAACCCTAGTCCCCCACCAGGCCCCATTCCCTCCCCAACAAGGTGAAAGGAACTATCAGGAACCAAGAGAAACACTAAACTGCAGGCCCAAGTGCGCCCTGGTGGGAAAGGAACTGGCCGCAGAAAGAAGAAGGCTGTTCACAGAACAGCGATAGCAGATGATAAAAGCTCCAGTTCTGAAAGAAGCTAGGGGCAACAATACCTCTGGTATTGAAGAGGTAAATACGTTCACAAACCAAGGAGCAGCGATCCACTTTAGCAGCCCTAAAGTTCAGGCATCTCTGGCAGCAAACACTTGCATGGTTACTGGCAGTGCTGAGACACAGCGGGGGACAGAGGCGCTACCCAGCAGGCCAACCAGCATGGGGCATTCGGTCTGCCTGCTTTACAGAGACTGGCTAAAGCTGGGTCCAAACAATCTGTGGATGGCAAAGTACCACTGTTACCAGAGGGGATGATGATGATCAAGTTCCAGATCTTGTGGAGAATTTTGATGAGACTTCCAAGAACGAAGCAAACTGAGCTGAGTCAATTTCTGAAGAAAATAACCTTGAAAAAGTTACTGGGGGCTGCTATTTTATATTATGAATGCCTGTTCAAAATTTGTTATGGATCTCATAAAATCTATACCTCTAATAAACTTAAGCCCAAGCCCGTTGGACACTGCAGCTATTTTCAGTTTTTTGTTTGTTTGTTTTTTGCTTAGAAACAAGTCATTCTTTGTAGCTAATTAAGCTGAAGAAGCCTGGGAATAAAGTTTGTAAGGAAGGTTTTTAAAAAAAAGCACATTCATTTAAGCCACTCTTTGTTTTGTGTGTATGTGTGTGTTTTGTTTTTTTTTTTAAAAAAAAGACCCTCTCTCAAGTAAGGTAATAGTTTTCAGGACAATCTGGCTCATTCCAGGGTGAGTGTTCTTTGTGCCCTGAACCCGTCCCCAGAGGTGTAAAGGTGACCCTTTGCCCACCTCCATCAGCTTAGACAGTTTGAGATCTAGAAGCAACTGATAGAAATCATTTTTCTGGCTCCTCTTCCTTCCCGGAGCCTATGGACATTTGTCCAAACGGCATCCATGGGAGCGAGCACAAAATGCCTTCACGTACATCATGTTCTGGAGGCCAAGACGCCGAGGCTGCCTCTGGGCCTCAGTCCGCCTGTGAAGCAGCGTTCAGGGGCGGCTAAGAGGAATGGCTCTGCAGCCGGACTGCCTGGGTCCATAACCCAAGCTCGGCCACGTGTCCATAGTGCGATGTGAGCAAATGCTTAATCTCTCGGTGCCTTATCTATAAAATGGCAAGCATATAGCACTTGCTTCATAGGGTTATTGTGAGGGTTAGTTGAATTAATATATAAATGCGTATTATAGTTAGCATTCAGAAAGTCCAGGCTTTTATTATCTAAAAGGAGCAATATGCTTTTTAGACTTGTGGGACTGCTTATGCTTCCTGCTTAAACACGAGAAGATGAACAAAGTGGACAGATGGGTTTCATTGCCTGCGAAGCACAGGAACAGTAAGCCTGTCCACTCCCCTCTCCTCAGTGCCCAGCCTCATCCCTGGTACAACATAGACATTCAATAAATACTAGTTATTGGTTTAGAAAGTGCTAGAAAATAGTTATATAAAAGTGAATATTCTTTAAAAATTTTAATAACTTTTTGCTGAAAGAAAATGCAGTGATGCTTACAGTCTCTGGGAATATGCAATAATGATCATTTCTGTTTACTGAATACCTCTCACCCCTTCCCTACCCCCACCCCACTGGATGTCTTACATAATCCTCATAAAATCCTCAGTGGCAGATATTCATCACATTTTGCAGATAGGAAATGGAGCTTTATGGAGTTTGTGACCTTCATGGAAGTCACAGGGCTTTAGGTGCCAGAAAGGGGATTTGAACCAGGGCTACATGGATGGAAGTCTGTAGCTCTCTTTTCCCAGAGGTGAGCACAGCTCAGAGGGAGCGCCTCTGTCTAGTAGCTCAAGCATCCAGAGCCCTGAGAGGGAAGTCACTCTGGGATGCAGAGTCCTCAGGCTTCCGAGATGGTCACTTAAACTGCCCGTTGTCGTTCAGTTTCTACATTTGTCATCAGAAACTGCCATTTATTTGAGTAGAATTAAGAGGCAGAAAAATTGTCTTATAAATTCAAGTGATTGATGAACTTCTCACCATAGGCTTTACTTGTTTGATATTTCTTGTTTTTTAAAAAATGGAGAATCTTGCTAGTATATTATGCAAGAAAGATTAGGGACTCAAAGATATATATACTGGAAAGCCGGGGGGAAATTGCAGAGTGTGGAATGAGGGCAGTTATAATTTCAAGCTTTTGTTATCATCTACAAAATAAGTTAATGCCTTTTTTACATTCTAAACCAAAGGGGAATTTACAGAAAGTATTATTTAATTGTTAAGGTGTTGTTGTTTTTTTAAAATAATGAAGATAAATGCTAAAAGTAACTAAGTAATTAACCTCTTTTAAATATTTTACCATACTACTATGCTGCTAACATGACTTATATTCAGCCTGTGCCCTGATTTGGGTATATCATATTTCTACAGTTTATTTGATAGATCACCAATCAAAATTATATGGTGACTATTCCTGATTATAATAATTTTTCCTAGACTGCAAAGAGAATGACAATTTTAAAAATAAATGTTTTTGTTCTGAATGAATTCTCTCTGAAATATTCTGTTGCTAAGATGAGTAATTTGTTGAGATAGTTGTGATATCAGGGGTGACAACTACAAGTAATGGAATGAAATAAAGTGGTGGAAAATGTGGGATGATTATGAAGGAAATATAAGGTTTTTACTTTTAGACTGTGTGAAAGTCTTCTTAGGGAATGAGAAAAGTCCTGGGTTTTTATGTCATTTATTCAGCAGGAGACATTCCAGAGCTTTCCAAACTCCCTGCAGGAACATTATCCAGCACACTTCCATTGTTACCGCTTAGATCCGAGCAGGTGAGGCTTCAGTGTCTGTGAGTAAACACTGTATTTTAATTCCACCACAAGTAATTATTCCCCAAAGTGATTTTCTTCCCTAGTAGAAGTATAAATCGCCGGACTCTATCTATTCGGAGGGAAGGAGATTTTTATCTTGAAAAACTATGATCTGATCTGTTGTGACCACAGAATCAAAGGCAGGAAACTTGACCTCTCTGGTGAATATGTTCTAGGTTCTCTTGCTGAGAATCCTTCAGTCACATAAACACAACCACCTCCCACCCAGATAACAAGGTTGTCTTATTCAACTCGCCTGGGTGTTTCTCTGGGCATGAGGGGTAGTTCTAAAGTGCAGCCAAGACTGAGACCACCACCAGAACTGCTGAGACCTACCTCCCGCCTCTTGTCTGCAGCACCAGCCAACCTGCTGATACCCTCTGCTTCTCCGGAGCCTTTGATTACTGCCTCTGCAGCTCACCTGAGCTCAGGACAATGGCCTGGAATACCTCTACCAAGGTTCTTAATTTTCTGTGTCAACTTGAGGGGGTCAGGGGTGCCCAAGGGAGACGTTGTTCTGGGTGTGTCTGTCAGGATGTTTCTAGAAGAGCTTAGCATTTAAACCAGTGGACTCAGTAAAGTAGATTGCCCTCCCAAAGTGTCTGGGCATTATCCACTCTGCTGAGGACTGAATGGGAACGAAAGCACAGGCAGGGGGAATGTAGCCTCTTTTTTTCTGGTCTCATGATTGAGCTAGGACATCTTATCTCATCTCCACTTGCCCTCCATTAGGATTTGCTCCGTTGGCTCCCCTGGTTCTTAGGCCTTCAGACTTGGACTGAATTACACCACTAGTTTTCCGGGGTCTCCAGCTTGCAGACTATAGATTATGGGATTTATTAGCCTTAATCATTGCATGAGCCAATTCCTCATTACACACATATATCTTCTATTTATTCTGCAGCTCTGGAGAAATCTGACTAATACCTAACACTTTTAATTAATTGACTCCTTAGAGAATTCTATTAAAGCAATAAACCCTCTTCTAGGAAAATGTACTTTATCTTGGATACAATTTATGCATATTTTAGAACCCCAGAATTCCAACTCTAAAAACCCAGATTAAAATCCTTATTCTACCTAGGCAGTATGGCTGCCAGAAGGGTACATGAGTGGGAACCCTCTGTTGTTTGTGGGGTTCTTGGGGCACTGCTGAAATAAGAAGTTCAGAAGCCCCCACAGAAGGATGAGATTTGGTGAAAATTTTATTGGTGTGGAGTTACATTTCTTAGTTTCCAAGGTCCCATTTCCCCCAAGCCAGTCCTGAAAAGGGGGCAGGTGGGAGTTTAGCAAAGCTAGAAACAGGGCCAGTGTCCAGAGTCTCTGTTCCATGTGGCAGCCGGGTGAAGTTTACCATCCAAGCTAATAAGCCCATTAGTCCATGCATGGAGGCCAACATGGCCATGACCATGGGGGCACAGGAGTCAAAGAGGGCCTGATGCACACACGTGTGTGTGTGTGTGTGTGTGAGAGAGAGAGAGAGAGAGAGAGAGAGAGAGAGAATGTCCATTGTTTGGAAGTTTAAATATTCAGGTTTGGAGTGCTTGCAGTGGCCACACCCATCTTGGCCACTGACTTGCTTTCAGGTGTGATCAACAGGCAAACAGGTAAGCACCTTTTCACGTCACTCAGACCTTACTGGGCATGTGTCTATCTGGTTTTCCCTTTCCTCCTTTTCTGTAAATAATAACCAGGTTATTATAATGGCATCAGTACCTGAAACTAAATGCCCATTTTTATCTAGCTGGAACTATTGCTTCTGAAACCAGTGCCTAAGCCCAGGAGACTAGGGAATTGTCATGTTCTTTTCCAAAGAGGGAGGAGAGACCACTAGTAATGCCCGATGCTGAACCCTAGTGGTGTGGCTGTCCAAAAATTATTTGGAAGCTGAGACGTACAGATACAAGATTGTAATTTAAAACCAGAGCAGAATTCCAACAAAGCAACCTCATAGTTGTTACATAAAAATTTGACGGAATAATTTGCTTCAGTCTGGTGATCGGAACCAATCTTAGCAGCAGAATAAATGGCTTAGCTTGATTGGCTTAGTTGGATCTCACCCTGCAGTTGGGAGAGTGAATGGACACTACAGAGAACACTGTGAGAACAGCCTCAAAGGGAGCACATGCTCTCCCTGGCATCCTGAAGCAGCTCTCGGTCATGCCATGTTCACTGCCGAATCTCAGGCCATGTGCTCGTGGAGCTCATGACTCCCCTGAGATGTCCACATCTGCGAAGCAGTGTTCATCACTTATCAAGAACCTCAGTATCTGCATCTACTTTCAAGCACCTTTTTATTGATTCTTCATTATTGAAGGGTTTAATCTTTCATCTAAAAATTTAAAAACTATGTCATCAGTATATACAGGTTTTTATTATGACAATGTGAACACAATTGAGTATTGAGCAAGACACATTTACAACTGGATTGTTTTATGAGTTGCTTAATAAAGAAATGTGATTTTAATTATAGTTCCTCGAAGTATTCGTCCAATCTGGAATTTTTTCCCCTTTAAAAGAGAAAGAAACAATGTCATATTTAATCCAAAAAAAGTAATGCTCCTCAATCCATTTATTTGAAATATTTAGTTTTTGTTGTTGTTGTTGTTGTTTGTCTACCTTTCTACTTGGCAGCAGAGTTAAAAAATCCATGTGAAATGAATGAAGACTTTAAAAAGATATTAGCTCAAAAAGATAATATTTGTTTAGATTAATAACTACTTAGTTTGTGAAAAGTAGACAACTATGAATACCTCCCAAAATACAATAGGACCAGTTTATGGATGATTTCTACAAAACCTTCAGGTAATAGATGATTATTATTTTAAACTGTTGAAAAATATTTTTGAAAAGGAGAGGCTTCATTATTTACCTGATCTATCTATGATAACCCTGATGTCAAAATTGGGCAAGTATGGTGCTAAAACAAAAGGCAATTAATCTAATTAGGATATAGAGGTGCAAGTACATTAATCAAATATGAAGAAATGAAATCCAGTGGTATTTAAGAAATACATGATGATTATGTAGGTTTCATCTCATGAATAGAAAGGGGCTCAACATCTGAATACCTATGAATATAATTCACTATATTAAGAAATGGAAAGAGAGACCAAATTCAATCTTCAGTCATGATAATAAGTATTTAAAAAATAGTCTTTATAAAAAGAATAGAAGGCAACTTCCTTAAATCCCAAAATAAACCTGTTGGTAAAACATTAAAAGCTATTTCCACTCTAATTGGCAAAAAGATGAGGAAAACTGTCATGACACTTCAATATTTTATGGAAGTTTTAATTGTTGGAGTAAATCAAGGAAAAAATCAAGTAAATGATCTGGAAAACTATTAGGATTTACAAAATTGATGGCATTTTCAATTACGAGTTAGAAATTGTAATGAACAAAAAATGCCATTTACAATGAACAATTCATCTTTAAAATACCTAATAAAAATGTTAGAATTATATGAATAAAACAAAAAAATTTACGGGACATAAGTTAAGGCGCGCTGGCGCGCGCGCGCAAACACACACACACAAACACACACACACACACAGATATATATATATACACACATATATATATATTTATATATACACTGGATGGGAATATATGGCATTACAAGTCTACCTCAAATTTGTTATTAATTAAGTATAATGCTAATAAAAATTTCTTCAGAATTTTTGTTAGAAATATAGTTTTGCCATAGCTGGGTGGCTAGTTGGTTGAAGCATTGTCCCATGCACCAAAAAGTTGTGGGTTTGATACCCAGTCAGAACACATACCCAGGCTGCAGGTTCAATCCTTGGTCAGGTTGTGTACAGGAGGCAATCAACCGATGTTTCTCATATGGATGTTTCTCACTCTTGCTTTCGGTCTCCCTTCTTTTCTCTCCAAAAGTCAATAAGAACTTATCCTCGGGGGAGAATTAAAAAAAAAAGAAATATAAAATTTCTATTAAAAATCATATAAAAATGTACAAGAATAGCAAGAATGCTTATGAATAAAAACAGTAGAAGGGTGGGTCTTCCCTGCCAGACAGGAAAACATACCATCAAGCTTCAGTAAATACAACAATGAGTCAGTGGCAGAAAAATAGTAATCAATGAAACAGGCATCCAAGACAGAATGCTGAAAACACGGGGACTTAGTTTTGATATAGGTAGCCCTTCAAATATGAGATAAAGGGTGGATAATTTAAAAAATGGCTATTGGATAGTTTCTCACACATTTGATAAAACATAAAGCTAGGTCACTATAAAGCCTATACATTTATGAGTGACATATTTGAGAAGGAAAAAAAATCCTCTTGGACGCAATTTGTCACTCTATAAAAATATGCAAACAAAATCACAAAGCAAAATTATTAGAAGGAAATATAGGAAAATGCCTTTATAATATTGAGTTGAACTAGGCCTTCCTACACAAGACAAAAATTCTAGAAACACAAAGTTAAATCAGATAATTTCCTTTAAAAATATTAATAAAAAGATAACATAAGCAGAATTAAAATGACCCCATAAGATTGAGAAATATTTATAATATAACTAGAGGCCCGGTGCACAAAACTTTGTGCACTCGGGAGGGAGAGGGGGTCCCTCAGCCCGTCCTGTGCCCTCTCGCAGGCTGGGACCCCTCGGGAGATAATGACCTGCTGGCTTAGGCCTGTTCCCGGGTGGCAGAGGGCAGGCCCAATCCCTAGGTGCAGCCCCTGGTCGGGCTCAGAGCAGGGCCAATGGGGGAGTTGGGGCACTGCCCCCTGTCATGCACAGAGCAGGGCAGATCGGGAGGTTATGATGCCACCCTCAGTCAAGCTCAGGGTATGGCCGATTGGGGGGTTAGGGCACCGCCTCCTGTCACACTCAAGGCAGGGTCAATGGGGAGGTTGCAGCACCACCCCCTGTCATGCACAGAGCAGGGCCGATCAGGGGGTTGGGGCGCTGCCCCCTGTCATGCACAGACCAGGGCCCATCAGGGGGGTTGAGGCACCGCCCCCTGTCACACACAGAGCAGGGCGGATCAGGAGGTTCAGGCGCCGCCCTCTATCACCCACAGAGCAGGGCCAATCAGGGGGTTATGGCTCCATACCCTGTCATGCACAGAGCCGCAGGGCAATCAGGGGGTTGGGGAGCTCCCCCCTATCAGGCACAGAGCAGGACTGATCAGGGGGTTGGGGCACCTTCCCCTGTCAAGAACAGAGCAGGGCAGATAGGGAGGTTGTGGCCCCACCCCCTGTCACACACAGAGCCACAGGGTGCCGGGAGGCCTCGTGGCTCCGCTGATCCTGGTGCCGGGAGGCATATTACCTTTTTACTATATAGCATAGAGGCCTGGTGCACGGGTGGGGGCTGGCTGGTTTGCCCTCAAGGGTGTCCTGGATCAGGGTGGGGGTCCCCACTGGGGTGCCTGGCCAGTCTGGCTGAGGGGATGATGGCTGTTTGCAGCTGGTCACACCCCCTTCAGGGTGGGGCTCCCCACTGGGGTGCCTGGCCAGTCTGGGTGAGGGGCTGAGGGCCGTTTTCAGGCTGGTGCATGACTGAAGCTCCCAACCGCTCCTTTTTTTCTTTTTTTCTTTTTTATTCTGGGCCAGCTTTAGCTCTGAGGCCTAGGCTGCTGAAAGCAGGTTTCTGGCCTTTGTTTACCTTCTGTATTTGATACAATGTTGCAGTCCGGCTGGCTGAAGCCCGGCTGACTAAAGCAGGTTTCTGGGGTTTTGTTTAGCTTCTATATTTGCAACATAGTTGCTTAGAGTTGCAGCTGAGAGGCTGGCAAGTCAGGCGGGGAACGTTGGAGTCCGCTGTCACTGGAGCAAGCAAGCCTCCCTGTTCACTTCAGTGCATGGCTGCCAGCCGCCATCTTGGCTGGCAGTTAATTTGCATATCGCCCTGATTAGCCAATGGGAAGGGTAGCGGATGTACGGCTAATTACTGTGTTTCTCTTTTATTAGATAGGTTTAATAGTCAAAGATTATTATCCAGGATGTGTAGAGAGAATACATAAATTAATAAGAAAAACTCAAAGTAGTTAAAAACATAAATAATGAATAAACAATTTATAGAAGTGGAGAACAGAAACAAATGAAAACATTCTCAATGTAATAGCTAATTGATAAAATACAGATTAAAATCTTAAATTACATTTTAACCATCCAACTGTCAAGATTAGAAAAAAATGCTTTTTAAAATATTAGGTGAGGATGCAGGAAAACACACATTTCTATAAGCTGTAGGTGAAAGTATATCTTGCTGCAGCCTTTCTGGAAGGCAACTGCCTCTCTCTATAAATGATAGAAAGTTCCTCTCATTTGACGCAGGCATTCTATTTCTGGGATTCAAGTTTCCTAGAATATTTACATATAAACCTAGGAACAAATGTACAAAGATGTTCCAGCATTGTTTCTTCACCTGAAATATTGGAAATAATCTACATCTTCAGCAAAACATAGTATTTCTACTATTATTGAATACTATGCAGTGGTTCTCAACCTTCCTAATGCCGCAACCCTTTAATACAGTTCCTCATGTAGTGGTGACCCCCAATTTCATTGTTACAAATTGAACATAATTAAAGCATAGTGATTAATCACAAAAACAATATGTAATTATATATGTGTTTTCCAATGGTCTTAGGAGAGCCCTGTGAAAGGGTCGTTCGACCCCCAAAGGGGTCACGACCCACAGGTTGAGAACCGCTGCTATATAGCCTTTTAAAATAACAATAGAAAATCATTGTTACAAAACATATAGCTAGTATGATTCCATTTATAAATTTTTCACCACTTAACATATGTGTGTGTGAGTTCATAGGAAAGCATTGACAACTGAGATTATGTCATGAGTAGAAGAGGGGGAAGATAAAATTTTATATTTTTCCCACTTATTTCTATTTTATTTCAGTTTTATAACAGTATATTTGTTTATTGAGTAATGACAATGTAAAAAAATAAAATAATATGATATAAAGAATTTTAGTCATACCACAGAGCCCAATGACAATGGATTCCCACCTCCCATCCTTTTCTACTTGAACCAATAGATATTCTTGACTACCGGGCAGGTGAACCAAAGTATTAAATCCTCCTCTGCATGATGAAGCCATTCAGTTGGGCACCTAAATACTACAGGACTAGAGCCACAGAGTAAACAAGCAAGGCACGAACTGAGAGAAGATATTCACAAGGCATATATTTGACCAAAGACTTGTATCCAAAATTAATTAAAAAATTAAATGAAAAACTTCTATAAATCAATAAATTAAAATACCAAGTTAAAAATAAATGGCCAAAGCACATCTGAAATGATGAAGTAAGGATGTCAAAGCAACCACCCCTCCATAAAAGCAGTCCGAACCCTGACAAAAAAAATGTCAAAAATAAACTTTTTCAGAACACTGAAAAATAACCAAGGGTTTACAACAACCCGAGGAACAGATATTAAAGAAAAATTGTTTAATTTTGGTAAGAACAGTGAGCTTTGTGGCAATGTAATTTGCCCTATTTCCTTCTCCCCAGCTCCGAATAACCTTAAAAAATGAAAAGCCTGTAACCATAGTAACTGTAAAAGCCAGCAGTCCAGCAGCCACCAAACAGGGTGGAACAAGTTTGGAGCTGCCCCCAAAAGCTCTATCCCCAAAGAACTGTTTCTACTTCAAAATTTATTTATTTATTTATTGGTTTTGAGAGAGGGGAGAGGGAAAGAGGCAGAGAGAGAGAGAGGGAGGGAGGGAGAGATTTGTTGTTCTACCCATTCCTGCATTCATTGATTGATTCATGTATGTGCCCTAACCTGGGATTGAACCTGCAACCTTGGCATATTAGGACGATGCTCTAACCAAATGAGCTGCTCAGCCAAGGCTGAACTCTTTCTATTTGACCTGTCCGATCACTCCTTAGAAAAGCCCATTTTCAGGGATTGCCTCTATCTGACTGGCCTCAGAGCTTGCTCTATGTAAGCAGCCTGCCATTTAATATCACAACTGCCTCAGAGCGGGATACAAGTTAGTATACACAAGAAGCTGACTGAAAGACTTCAAAGAAAATGCATGGGAATGAGATGTCCACAGGGCACTGGATAAAATGTTCACATATTTCCAGTGATCTAGAAGTCTACACCCATGTCCAAGGACTCTGTTCGTGTCTAAAAATGACCTAAGAAGGCCCTAATCTCTCATGTCTACTTCACTTTGTGCAAATAGGAAGTGAAAATTAAAGAAGAGTTGTAAATTGCTGGAGCTTTGAAGGTGTGCTCTAACATATACCTTCGACCCTTTGGCAAAAGCAAAGGCTGAGAGACTTACTGGTAAAGCATTTAAGGAAATCTCTGTTCACTCCTTAGGGAACTCAGCAGAGACTTCAGTGGCACTTCTGGAAGTCAGGCCACCCTTCATGCACTCCAATAGGTTTGTCACTGTTGTTGTGCTTGTAGTTATTGCTCTTGCAGTTTGTGTGCATATCAACTTTCCTGAACTAATTCTGTAAAGCCTGTGTTCTCTGTTGCAAATACAAAAGAAGAAAATGACATCAAACATATACAATACAAAATGACAGACACAAATCCTACTTTATTATTATTCTGAATGTAAATGAAACATTCCAATCATAAGGCAGAGATTGAAAAAAATGGATTTAAAAAATATAATCCAAGCATATGCTGTCTACAAGAAACATGCTTTAAAAACTTAAAAGAAACAAATAGGTTAAAAATAAAAGAATGAAAAAAAGATATACTATGCTAACAATAACCAAAAGAGAGCTGGAATACTCTATCTATATAAATAAAAGGCTAAGTAACAGTCTGACCATTCAACCAGTAGCTATGATGTGCAATGACCAGCAGGGGGCAGATGCTCTGATGGGTAGCTATGATGTGTACCTACCACCAGGGACAGACCTCAACACAGGAGCTGCCGAGCTGCAGTGACTTGACAGCTGCAGCTCTCAGATGACACACCCCGGAACCAGAGAGGAGGGAGCTCGATCCAGGGTGCGTCACTCGAGAACCACCCTCTTGCAATCTGGGACCCCTTGGGGGATGTCAC
The DNA here is from genome assembly GCF_028538775.1 of Myotis yumanensis. Classification (NCBI taxonomy): domain Eukaryota; kingdom Metazoa; phylum Chordata; class Mammalia; order Chiroptera; family Vespertilionidae; genus Myotis; species Myotis yumanensis. The sequence goes on from NW_027223752.1 coordinate 146,303,396, forward strand.
AGAGCCAGTTTCGGCCCAAGATCCCTGAAGGCCAGGCTGAGGGACCCAACGGGCCAGAGAGACCCCACTCACTCTGCAGATGCCCTTTTGAGCTGTGGCATCGCCCCAGGTGCAGCTAGCCAGGGAGGAACCACGGGAGGTTGGTTCCAGAGCATGTCTGGCCCATCTCACTCAGTCCTGCCCCACCAGCCACCTTCTAATTAATTTCCTTGCAATGTGCATGAATCCGTGCACAGGGGCACTAGTACTAATATAAGACAAAATACACTTAAGACAAAGGTTGTTGCAGAGGCAAAGAAGGACATTGTATAATGACAAAGAAGTCAATCCTTTAAAAAGATATAAGAATTAAAACAACAGAACACCAAGATACATGGAGCAAAAAATGAGAGGATTGAAGGAAGAAATAGACAATTCAACAATAACAGCTGAAGACTTCACTTTCAATAATTGAGAGAAGACTGGGCAGAAGATCAACAAGGAAATAAGGTTTGAACAACATTATAAACCAAGTAGACATAACATTCATCTTCAGGACACTACATCCCCAAACAACCAAATACACATTCTTCTCAAGTACACTTGGAACATTTGCTAGAATATACCATAAATTAGACCATAAAACAAACCTTAATAAATTTTTAGAGAGAGTAGGGGAGGAGGAGAGACAGAGAAAGAGAAACATCAATGTGAGAGAGACACATCGATTGGTTGCCTCCAGTGCATACCTGGACCGGCCAGCAACTGAAGTCTGTGCCCCTGACTGGAATCCAAACCAGGACCCTTCGGTCGCTGGCCAATGCTCTAATCACTGAGAAACCAGCTAAGGCAAACCACAATAAATTTAAAAGAAATAAAATCATACAAAGTATACTCTATAACTATGAAGAAATGAAATCAGAAATCATGACAAATGATCCTCTGGCATTCCTTTGTGAGCTGGGAAAAGTTACTGGAACCCCAGTCACCAGACCCTGACATTCAGAGATCCTATCCCTGGTGTCTCCTCTGAGGCTCCTCGGTAGCATCCTGTATTTTTCTCCTAGGTATATACCCAAGATAATTGAAAACATATGTTCATTAAAAAACTTTTACACAAATGTTCATAGCAGTATTATTCACAACAGCCATGTAGAAGAAACAATCCAAATGTTCATCAACCAGTGAATAGATATAAAAGAATGTGGCATAGTCATATAATAGAACATTAACTATGAAAAAGAATGAAATACTATACTATAGCATGATTAAATTTTAAAGATGTTAAGTGGAAAAAAAAACTAATCTCAAAGTGTCACATATTGTATGATTTTATTTATATGAAATGTCTAAAATAGGCAAATGCATACAGACAGAAAATAGATTACTAGTTACCAGGGGTTAGGGATGGGAGTGAGTGAGATGCAGAATAACTGCTTATGAGAATAACTTTTCTATTGGGGGTGATGAAAATGTTCTAAAATTAGATGATGTCTTTAGCTGCAAAACTCTGTAAAATCCTAAAACCTGGTGAATTTATACATTAATAGAGTGAAAATTATGGTATGTAAATTATCTATATAGATAAAAGCCTAAGCGATGGGAACAACAGGAACAACCGGTCACTATGATGCTCACTGACCACCAGGGGGCAGACACTCAATGCAGGAGCTTCCCCCTGGTGGTCAGTGCGCTCCCACAGCAGGTGTGCCGCTCAGCCAGAAGCCGGGCTCACTGCTGGCGAATGCAGCTGCAGCGGCTGGGGGAGCTTCTCCCGCCTCCATGGCAGCACTACCAGCAGCAGCAACAGCAGTGGCAGGCGCAGCAGGGCAGGACCGAGCAGCAGCAGAGCTGCACCTGGCCCTGGCTATAGCTCCTCCCTGGCCACCTGCCGCTTTGGCACTGCTACATCCCTTGGGGGATGTCAGACTGCCCGGTTTCAGCCCAATCTCCGATCCCCGCAGGCCCTGGCAGTCCAAAATCCCTCCAACAGGTTCCGAATTGAGAGACGGTGCAGGCCAGGCTGAGGGACCCCCATCCATGCACGAATCTGTGCACCTGGCCTCTAGTATCCCAATAAAATATCATTTTACAAAGAAATGGGCAAAAGACTTTCACAGGCACTTTGTAAAAGAACACATCTAAATGGCAATAAGCATATGCAAAGATTCAACATTTTTAGTCATGGAGAAAATGAAAATTAAGACCACAAGATACCACTACACGCCCACTAGAATGGTTAAAATTAAAATGATTGACAGCACCCAATTTGGTAGCAACACGAACCAACTGGAACTTTCATACATTGCTAGTGGGAGTGAACATTGCTACAAACACTTTGTAAGACAAGTTAAAATTATATACTAAAACTAAATATGTGCCTACTTTAAGATTCAGTAATTCCATTCCGAAGTATATGTCCAATACAAAGAGGTAGCAAACATCCACAAAAAGACGTGTACAAAAATATCCTCTTCCTATTTCCCCCACGCCCCAATCCCTGGAAACCACTTTCCTACTCTGCTCCTATGAGTTTGATGTTTTTTTCTTTTTTAAGATTCCACATAGAAGTGAAACTATGAAGTATTTGACTTTCTTTATCTGGTTTATTTCACTTAGTATATGTCCTCCAGTTTCATCCATGTTGTTGCAAATTATAGTTTTTTTTTTCTTTCTTTTTTTTACTGAATAATATTCTATTGAGTATGTGTGATCTTTCACTGTGGCTTGATTTGCGGTTCCCTGATGATTAGTAATGTTGAGCACCTCTGTATGTACCTGCTGGCATTTTAAATATCTTCTTTGGGAAAATGTCTATTCAGGTGTTTGCCCATTTTTAAAATTGGGTTATTTGTTTTTTTGCTATTGAGTTGCATGAGTTCTAATATATTTTGGATATAATCTTTTATTGGATATATGGTTTGCAATTTTCTCTCCAAATCCATAGGTTGCTGAAGCTTTTTAGTTTGATGTAGTCCCACTTACTTTTTTTTGTTTGTTTTAAGTTTTGTTGTCTTAATTTTGCTGTCAGACCCCCAAAATTGTTGCTAAGATCAATGTTAAGGAGCTTATGCCTATGTTTTCCTTTTGGAGTTTGTAGTTTCAAATCTTCTGTTCAAATCTTAATTCATTTTGAGTTGATTTTTGTATATGGTGTATATGGTCCAATTTCATTCTTGTGCATATGGCTGTCCAGTTTTTCCAATACCATTTGTGAAGAAACTGTCCAGAACAGTTAAACCATTCTTTTCTGATTCCTGCCCTCCCCCGCAAAAAAAGAACAGAAGTAAGAATTTGTTTTAGTAAGTTCTATCAATTTTTTAACTGTTGGTACAATTTCACATTCTGTTTAAATCCACTCTGCATGCCTGGCAAAGCACATTGGCATGTTCTGTTCTGACGAGGGACTGCCATTCTGTGATATGCACCTGACACTGTTCTTGACCCCTTGTCTGGAGTTTAGTGATATAATAGATTTCTGCATCTAAATGCATAATAAAAAACCATTGTTAATAGATAATTTACAGTAATATATAATTAATAAAATACAATTGTGACAGTTTTAGTTCAGTAAGGATGACGTAAAATTAAAAGGTAAAATCCATTGTGGGACAAAGTAATAAATTTTTTTCTCTTTTAAAAAATTGTAGTAAAGATATAATATATCCTTAGAAGCATTACTGGCAAGTGAAACGGAAAGTAAGAAGGAATAATAAGATAGAAATGCATCTAAAGTAATGGCACATAGAAAGAGAATTAGAGAAAAGATAGATCTAATGACAGAATGCCAGAATAGCAAAGAGCATATGGATATATAACCTCCTGAACACAAATAAAACACTAATTCTCTCTTGTTTTTATTGATGTCATCTAAAAATATAGCCGTTTTCTTTAAAGTAGGTTATAGTTTCCATGAGATTGTGCAAATACAGCAAACCTTGGCAGTTACAATATATCATGCAGGTAGAATTTACCACCTGATAAAGTAAGAAAAGTTCTCAGGGTCACTTTTCAGAGAGTGGTTGAGCCTGGGGCACACACACAGGAGCCTCTGGGATGAAGCTGGGGTTGACTTTTACTGCGTTGGAGATTGAACAAAGCTTGTAGGCAAGGAAGATGCTTTCTAAAGGATGAGGCAAAACAGGAAATACTCATGCTGCAAGGCTGGTGAGTCTTATTTCTAGTGAAAGGAAGGGAATACTTTTCCCGTTTCAGCAGTGCAGAGGATGCACTTGAGAATACACAAATGTTGATTTCCTTCACTCAAAACATTAATGGGTGAATGTAAATGCTCATGTTACAGTGCCCTGGATAATTGCCCATAGAAGTGAAATGCACTACATAAGTGACTGGATTTGTGTCCTCGAATTCCCTTAACAAAGTACACACGCTGTGTGACTTAAAACAACAGAAACTCATCATCCAGCAGTTCTGGAGGCTAGAAGACTGAAACCAAAGTGTCAGCAGAGCCCCGCTGGCTCTGAAGGCACTGGGGGAGACCCCTTCCTTGCCTCTTCCTGGCTTCTGGTGCCTCCTGGCAATCCTGAACTTGTAGCTTCATCTCTCCAGTTTCTGCTTCCATCTTCACATGGCCTTTTCCCCCTGTGAGTGTGTCTCTATCTTCAGATCGCTCCCTTCTTACAAGGATTCCTATCATTGGATTTAGGGCACACCCTAATTGAACATGACCTCATCTTAACTTGATCATATCTCCAAAGACCCTATTTTCAAACCAGGTCACATTCATAGATACCCATGGTTAGGACTTCAACAAGTCTTTGGGGTGAGGGGGGATACAATTTAACTCACAACAAGGGCCACAGTTTGCATAATCATGTAGAAGGCATACAAAAGTGAAATATAAATCTTGCCTTCAAGGAGGTTACATAATATGAAAGAGACAGTGCAGACATGGATACAATTTAAGCACAACCATATACATAAATATAAAGAATTGTCATTTCACAGTTTGAAAAGATATTCACTATAATCAATTCAAGGCTATCATTTTTGCCCTAACTGGTTTGGCTCAGTGGATAGAGCGTCAGCCTGCGGACTGAAAGGTCCCTGGTTCAATTCCGGTCAAGGGCATGTACCTTGGTTGTGGGAGGTGTGCAGGAGGCAGCTGATCGATGTTTCTCTCCCATCAATGTTTCTAACTCTCTATCCCTCTCCCTCCCTCTCTGTAAAAAGTCAATAATATATATATATATATATATATATATTTTTTTTTTTTTTTTAAAGGCTATCATTTTCCATACAAAGGAAAGAGCAGCAGACATCTTTGTTTTGTCACTAGTTAGGATATTTTAACTTATAATCTAAGTGTTAGATCTTTTCCTTTTCCTTTGCTATGTCCAGCAAGGTATTTCCAAGCCCAGAATGACAATACTATGAATCAATATTATTTTATGATTTTATTTTTTACACTTAAATTTTTGTGTAAATCAGCGATTTTCAACCTTTTTCATCTCATGCACACATAAAATAGTCACTAAAATTCTGTAGCACACACAAAATATATTTTTTTGCCAATCTGACAAAAAAATAGGTATAATTTTGATCCATTCATACTGGGTGGCTATTCTTGTGTTGGCTATTGTCATTTTCTTATTTGACAATCTAAGGCAGTGGTTCTCAACCTGTGGGTCGCGACCCCTTTGGGGGTCGAACGACCCTTTCACAGGGGTCGCCTAAGACCATCGGAAAACACATATATAATTACATATTGTTTTTGTGATTAATCACTATGCTTTAATTATGTTCAATTTGTAACAATGAAATCGGGGGTCACCACAACATGAGGAACTGTATTGAAGGGTCGTGGCATTAGGAAGGTTGAGAACCACTGATCCAAGGGAAAAGAGGTCACAGCCCCTAACTAAATAGTCAAGTACTGCATGTTTTAAAAATTCTTGTGGCACATCAGAGTTCCTGGTGCAGCACACCAGTTGAAAATCGCTGGTGTAAGCCATAATATAGAATACTAATTAAAGCTTTTCTCCAAATTACCATTGTTCAATTAACTTGTTACTATGCTGACTATAAATACCACAATATTCTTCAACCTGTTTCTGTAATCTCTATTTTTTTTTTTCCTGAATTTGTCTCTTCCCGAGTCAAAAGCTGTTTTAAATTTCTGTGGTTTTACAATATGTTGCAATTTATGATAAAAAAAACCTCTTTTTGATCCTCATTTTCAAATATATCTTGGCTCTTCTCAAGGTGTTCTTCAAGTAGAATTTTAACATCATTTTTAAGATGTCTAAATAGATTTCGTTTGGAATGGCGGTTGGGATTGCATTGTATTCATAGAGTCCTGCTAAGGGGTGTCCGAGCTAGAGCAGGATTAGGAGGATGTACATATGGAGAGGAAATCTGCAGTGAGATGTCAGAGCCCAAGTACAGTGAAGAGGGAAACCCGAGAGCTGTTGCTTGGTATTGTATGTCCAAGTCTGCGTAGGGCCTGGTAGGTATCCACAAATTGGGGGAGGTAGCTCAGTTGGGGAGTGGGGGTGGATGAGAAACACATGATTCATGTCTATGATATTGCTGCCAAGGATGCATAATGTGAATTCAATCATGAGGAAACATCAGAGGAGCCCAAATTCAGGAACATTCTACAAAACAACTGGGCAATAGTCTTCTAAAGTATCAAGGTTATGAAGGTCTAGGGATGAATAAGGAATAGACATAACTAAATGCCACAATGATTCTGAACCAGAGATCTATAATAATAAAAGCATAATATGCTAATTAGACTGGACATCCTTCAGGACGAAGCCAGGACTGAAGCCGTGGGATAGAGGCAGCCACCACGGCTGTGAGGGAGGGATCCAGGCAGCCACTGCAGCTACGAAGGCTTACTCTTGCACAAATTACAAGCATTGGGCATCTAGTTTTTGCAATAAGCTTTTTTTGAGAAAATTGATGAGACTTGATTATGGGGTTTAATGATTAGATGGCAGTAATCTATATATATAAAAGCCTAAGTGACGGTTACGACTGGTTGACCAAATGACTGGTGGACCAGTCACTATGACGATGCACTGACCACCAGGGGGCAGACACTCAACACAGGAGTTGCCCCCTGGTGGTCAGTGCGCTCCCATAGCCACTCTCCTGTGGTCAGCCAACCTCCTGCAGTCCCTCCCCGCCCATTGGCCCCAATCGGCCCCAATTAGGCCAGGTCGAGGGACCCCACCTGTGCATGAATTTGTGCATCAGCTTCTAGTATATTAATAATAATGTCCTGATTTTAATGGTTATATTGCCATTGTATGAAACATCTTTGTGTGTAGGAAAAGAACTTAAAGTTTTAGATGATGGGGAAACAGAAAAGCAATGTACTTTCAACTAATTCAGAAAAAAAACACAGGTCATTGTATTATATATACTTCCTATACTGTTCTATGTAATTGCTTAAAAAATAATTTTTTGAATAGGAAGCAATTATGTACTGAAAATAAATTTATAGACTAGAGAATTGAATGTTTTCAAAATTGACTCTTCCCATTCAGTAATATCTAATGTCTCTCCATTAAATCATTTTTTAATATTGCCTAAGAAATTGTTTTTTCTTCTATACAGGCTTTGAATATTTCATTCTTAGGCATTTTGTCATATTTTTGCTGTTGTTAATGAGAACTTTTTTCTATTTGCTCTTCCTTTCTTTCTTTCTTCCTTTCTTTCTTTCTTCCTTCCTTTCTTCCTTCCTTCCTTCCTTCCTTCCTTCCTTCCTTCCTTCCTTCCTTCCTTCCTTCCTTCCTTTCTTTCTTTCTTTCTTTCTTTCTTTCGTTTTCCTTTTTGCTAAGAAAGCTATCGAGATTTTGTTTACTTTGTATCTTTGGCACTCAGATTACCTCTGACCTTTTATTAGTTCTATTATGTTTTGATTTGTTTCCCTTGTATTTCCTTAGTACTGAATCATATATCTGCAAAGAACTTCAGTTTATAAATTTTATGCCTCATTTTATGAATTTATACCTTCTTTCTTTTCGTGTATTATTGCTAGTAATTCTAGAATAATGTAATACATAGTTTTAAGAGCTGATATATTTGTCTTAGTCTTGGCTTTAGTGGGAGTGCCACTAATATTTTACTGTGAGGTGTAATATATACTATTTGTTTTTAATAGATACTTTATCACAGTAAGAGAATATCCTTTTATCCTTAGTTTGCTAAGAATTTCCTCCCTCAGGATTGGATATTTAATTTTATCAAGTATCTTTATAGAAATATAACAATATGATTTTTCTCACTTAATCCATTTGAACTCAGAACACCTCAGTCCACAGACAGACACTCTTATCGACTGAGCCAAACTGGCCAGGGCAATGTAGGATTTTTACATCTCTACTTATCAACAATATTGGTCTATATTTGTTAATATCTTATGTTGATCTTGTTCATTTTTACCTTTAGGGCAAGGTAAACCTCATAAAGTTAACTGGGGAACATTCCCATTTTTCTATCTTCTATAATTATGTAGATAGCATAGGATTTAATGAATAAAGAGACCTTTTTCATAAACCATGAAATATTGCCTTTTCTTTCTTTTTTCCATTATTATTACTTTTAAAACCTTTTTAATTTCTTCCTAGGAAATTTGCTATGCCCTTGAGTCAGTTTTGGTAGTCTATGTTTTCTTCTAAAGTTATCTCTTTACTATGTATTTTTTTCTCTAGTGATTTGGAAGTTACATGTACAATATTTTTCTATTATTGGTTGTCTTTATATTAAAACTAGAGGCCCGGTGCATGAAATTCATGCACAGGGGAGGGGGTATGTGTCCCTCAGCCCAGCCTGCACCCTCTCCAATCTGGGACCCCTTGAAGGTTGTCCGATTGCCCGTTTAGGCCCGATCCCACCAGAATCGAGCCTAAACGGGCAGTCGGACATCCCTCTCACAATACAGGACTACTGGCTCCCAACCGCTCGCCTGCCTGCCTGATTGCCCCTAACCACTCCCCTGCCAGCCTAATCAACACCTAACTGCTCCCCTGCTGGCCTGATTGCCCCCAACTGCCCTCCCCTACAGGCCTGGTCACCCCCAACTGCCCTCCCCTGCAGGCCTAGTTGCCCCCAACTGCCCTCCCCTGCTGGCCCGGTCACCCCTAACTTCCCTCCATTGCCAGCCTGATTGCCCCACAACTGCCCTCCCCTGCTGGCCCAATTGCCCCTAACTGCCCTCCCCTGCAGGTCTGATCACTCCCAATTGCCCTCCCTTGCAGGCCTGGTTCCTCCCAACCGCCCTCCCCTGCTGGCCCGATTGCTCCTAACTGCCCTCCCCTGCAGGCCTGATTGCCCACAACTGTCCTCCCCTGCTGGCCATCTTGTGTCCACATGAGGGCAGCCATCTAAATAATATCTATGTACTTTGCCCACTCTGTCTTTCTCTTCTTCCCAAAGAAGATGAAAAGTTAGGATGTTTACAGCCCTCCTCTTTTGTTTAAGTAGCTCTAGGTTATCTAATTTATTTTAAAATATCATATATCTTAATATTAAAATGCTTGTAATTGCTTTACTTGCCACATCCATAATTTATTATTATTCAAAATTTTAATTTTTAAAATAATCAAATAATACAGGGATATATTCAAATTATAAAAATTCAATCATTATACATAAAACAAAAGTCTTCCTTTATCACCACTGATAATGACAGTGCCTCCCAAAGAAGTTACTGCTGTTATGGATTTGGTATATATTCTTCCAAGTATACAGTAATACATAGATATATACCCAAAACATGGTATATGCAATATTTAAAATAAATAGTTTAATATGGCACAAATTATTATGTAACTTCTTTTTTTTAAACTGACAGACATATTTTGGAATTTTTTTCATGTCAGCATATATCAATTTACTTCATTCTTTTTTACTGCTGTACCCCATAGCATAAATGTTCCATAATTCTCCTATTATTAGTCATATAGGCAACTGTTTTGGAGCTATTGCAAACAATGTTTATTTTATTTTATTTTATTTTTCCATCACTATTTATTCCCTCTATGCCCTCTTCTACTTCTACCCACCGCCCCACTCCCACAATCACCCCACTGTTGTCCATATCTCTGAGTTCTCTCTCTCTCTTTTTTCCTTTTTTTATTTAAACAATGTTGAAGTGAAGTGGGCATCCTTTTACATGCCTCTCTTTGAACATGGACAGGGTTATATATCAATTGGGTTTTAACTCAAGAAATAGAATATACCCTATGTTTTTCAGCCGTAAAAGGATTTAATGTAAAAATAAGTTGTTGGTAACATGATTGTAGGTGCTGGAGGGTATGAAAGTCAGGGCACTCCACTGGAGGAACTTTGACTTCGATTTCAGTGTGATCCCAGGATTAGGTGATTGCTGCTGGCACTGCTACCAGAGCTGCAGCCATCACCACCATCCAAACCCTGGGAGCTGGGGACTATGGGTGGATTATGAAGTTGGGCCACTGCAAATACATATGTCAAGCTTGTGTATCTGTCCACATTGTTGCAGAGAGAGAGTGGAACTCCTCCTGCCTTCAAAGAAGCTGATACAAATGTGTCTAATTGGCAGACCCAAATTTACACCCAGAATCTTAGTAGCAATAGAGTTTGATGAATGAAGTTTTTAGCTTTCTAATCTCTTCCAATAGAAAAAACAAAAGGATGGACTAGGAGTTGAGAGAATCCAACCATTCTATCACAGTCTAAGTGTTTGCCTATCAATAACCATGGACAAGTTTTTATGTGTATGGAATCTTCCAAACAGCCACAAGAGGAATAATGTATTCCCACCTAACATTATGCAACTATCCTTCACACAAAAAAAATATACCCACTTCCCCCCAAAAAGGCTTGAACCCCATTAAGCACTGTATCTATTCCTGAAGATGTTCCTTTCTTTTATAGTTCAATCACAAATCTATCTTGGTATCCAATAACTTAAATATATGGTGACAGAAGATGGTTTGACTTTGAATGGCAGACACACAATGAAATATACTGATCATGTATCATAAAAATGAATACCTGAAACCTATATGACCCTATCAACCAATGTCACCCTAATAAGTGTAAATAAAAAATAAAAAATTAGCCATATATATGTACTAGAGGCCCGGTGCAAAAAATTTGTTCCCTCGGGGGCGGGGGAAGTCCCCTCAGCCCAGCCTGTGCCCTCTTGCAGTCTGGGACCCCTTGGGGGATAACCACCTGCTGGCTTAGGTCCACTCCCCAGGGGACTGGGCCTAAGCTGGCAGTCAGACATCCCTCTAGCAGCCCAGGAGCCCACAGGGGAAGCCCACTTACCAGCAGGGAGAAGGCCTAAGCTGCAGTCAGACATCCTCAGTGCTGCTGAGGAGTCAGGAGAGGCTCCCAACACCACCACTGTACTGGTAGCCATCAGCCTGGCTTGTGGCTGAGCAGAGCTCCCCCTGTGGGAGCACACTGACCACCAGGGGGCAGCTCCTGCATTGAGTGTCTGCCCCCTGGTGGTCAGTGTGTGTCATAGTGACCAGTCATCCCAGTCCTTCTGCTGTTAGGGTCACTTTGCATATTACCCTTTTATTATATAGGATAGAGGTCTGGTGCATAGGTGGGGGCCAGCTGGTTTGCCCTGAAGGGTGTCCCAGATCAGGGTGGGGGTCCCCGCTGGAGTGCCTGGCCAGCCTGGGTAGGGGCTGAGAGCCGTTTTCAGGCTGGCCACACCCCCTTCAGGGTGGGGGTCTCATGGGGGTGCCTGGCCAGCCTGGGTGAAGGGCTGATGGCTGTTTGCAGGCTAGCCAAGGCCCCCAGTGGGGACCCTCAACCCTTGAGAGTATGGCCAGCCTGGGTGATGGGCTGATGGCCGTTTTCAGGCTGGCCAAACCCCCTTCAGGGTGGAGGGTCCTGCTGGGGTTCCTGTCCAGTCTGGGTGAGGGGCTGATGGCTGTTTGCAGGCTGGCCTCGGCCCCCACCCACCCAAGCTCCCAGTGGAGGCTGGCTGGAAGCAGGTATCTGGGATTTATTTGTCTTCTATAATTGAAACTTTGTTGCCTTGAGCGGAGTTCCACAGCTGGCCAGGGCAGGCAGGAAGCTTGGCTTCCCCCATCACTGGGGCAACCAAGCCTCCTGCTTGCTCCAGCTCTGTGGCTGCCCACCGTCATCTTGGTTGGGTTAATTTGCATATAGTTGCTCTGATTGGCTGGTGGGCGTGGCTTGGGGAATAGCAAAGGTACAGTCAATTAGCATCTTTGTATTTTATTAGTGTAGATATATGTATATAATAACAAAAGATATATATATATATATATATATATATATATATATAGAATATATACAACAAAGCAAGAAAAATATGGATATCTATGACAGTCCTCAGTCCTCCAAAATGTCAAAAGAACATTTTTGGTATTTCACTTCCTTTGTCCACTATCAGTTTAATGGATCAATTCCCTCAGTCAGCAATTCAGTGGTCAGCGTTCTATATCTAGTGGGGTAACCCTAGTCTTTCCTCCATAAGTGTCTGAGCTCTTTCTAGTTTTGCCTGTATTGGGTGGCTGTGGTCGTCCAATAATCCTTACTATTGGATGTAGAAGTAATAGGAGACACCTAGGAGTTCTCTGGGTTATAAATACTCCTTCTTGGCAGGTGACTAATTCATCTTTTAATTCGGTGAAATTACTGTTGTGTCACAGGTGGAAGTAGTTCTCCTTTGGCACATAAGACATTTAAGCCAGCAGAGTTTAAAATAACAGTAATGAGAAGCAAAAATTTTGCAAGTGAGTAGATAGATATAATAATGGGAGGACCACTCATACTTCACATTGTTGATTTCCAGATCCTCTTATTTTACTGACAGGAGAATCAGCACCAATATCATAGGGAGTTATCTTTCAGCTGATAAATGAGTTTCCAATGGACCATCCCATTGTATAAGTTTGGGATACAGAGTAAAATCCATAAATCATACAAAAACTAGTCCATTATCTAATTTTATTTAAAAAGTATAAAATAAGTTCCTTGGTCAGAAGAAATATTGTGTAAAATACTAAGACAATAAAAAAGATACTAGTATTCAATAGGTTCATGGATGGTGACTATAGCAGAAGAACTTAGAGAAGGCAAATCAACATCTAGAATTAGATTATTTTCTGAGTCACATAGAAGAGATTAGACCAGTGATGGCGAACCTATGACACGCGTGTCAGAGGTGACACGCGAACTCATTTTTTTGGTTGATTTCTCTTTGTTAAATTGCATTTAAATATATAAAATAAATATCAAAAATATAAGTCTTTGTTTTACTATGGTTGCAAATATCAAAAAATTTCTATATGTGACACGGCACCAGAGTTAAGTTAGGGTTTTTCAAAATGCTGACACGCAGAGCTCAAGAGGTTCGCCATCACTGGATTAGACCCAAGCATGTCCTGAGCAAATTTCATGACTCCACTTGCAGAATGCCCACTCACCAATCTGTTATATGGCTGGTATGCAAGTTATGACCATACCAGATGTAAAAACATTTAAATACCTCTGCAGTTGTTAATAAACAGTATTTCATCGTGGTCCTTAACTCTTTGTCTTTTCTGGCCCAGCTTCTCCTCCAGATCCAGAAAGTAGGGTGAGGGAAGGTGCTTTATATTGGTTATTATTACCTTGGGAACAAAAACAGATGCAGGCAAGGAACTTTACTATGTTTCATATATCATCCCTGGCACTCCAAATTCAACTTAGAGACCTTCTCCACATCAAGTAACAGCCTCTCTAGTTTTTCCTGCTCTGTGTCATATGTATTACTATGTAAACACATAATAAGCACTCACTATATTTAGTTTTGTAAATTAAAATGTCCTAAATTAAACTTTGATTTGATACTTTTCCCCTGTGAGTTCCAACCTGAGACTGAAATTCAGGACTTAGCCTTACCTTTTCTGGTTTTGTCCTCTCTCATGTTAACAAAGTTGTGGGGAGGGAAGGTGGGGGCCCTTTCCCTTTACTGATTTGATTGTCAGGCTCCAAGGCAACAGACAGCAATGAAAGGTTGGCTGGTGGGTTATCATCCATGTCTTTCTATGTCCTTCTCTGCTTTCACCTGCCAACATCTTCCTGAGAGCTCCCCAGTCCTGGTTTATGTCAGAGCAATGGAAACCGTCCTTCTTTACAGTTGCCTCCCTCAGTAGAGACTTAGGAGAAGGAATGAATGAGACATACAGGCTCAGGTTGCCACGTTTGTCTCAAAAAGTCTCCAATAAATTTTCTTTTAAAATCTTTAATATTCAAACCTACCTAAAGAAGTAAAAGACCTCTACTCAAAAAACTACAGGACATTGAAAAAAAGATAGAGGATGACATAAACAGATGGAAGAACATACCATGTTCATGGATTGGTAGACTCAACATCATTAAAATGTCCATACTACCCAAAGCAATCTATAAATTCAACGCACTTCCCATTAAAATACCAACATCATATTTCGCAGACCTAGAACAAACTCTCCAAAAATTCATCTGGAATAAAAAAAGACCCCAAATAGCTGCAGAGATCTTGAGAAAGAAGAACAAAGTAGGTGGGATCTCAATACCAGATATCAAGCTGTATTACAAAGCCACTGTTCTCAAAACTGCCTGGTACTGGCACAAAAACAGACATATAGATCAATGGAATAGAATAGAGAATCCAGAAATCGACCCGAACCAATATTCTCAATTAGTATTTGACAAAGGAGGCAAGAACATACAGTGGAGTCAAGATAGTCTCTTCAATAAATGGTGTGGGAAAATTGGACAGATACATGCAAAAAAATGAAACTAGACCACCAACTTACACCATACACAAAAATAAACTCAAAATGGATAAAGGACTTAAATGTAAGACGGGAAACCATAAAAATACTAGAGGAACCCAAAGGCAACAAAATCTCAGACATATGCCGAAGCAATTTCTTCACTGATACAGCTCCTAGGGCATTGGAAACTAAAGAGAAAATAAACAAATTAGACTACATCAAAATAAAAGGCTTCTGCACAGCAAAAGAAACCATCAACAAAACAAGAAAGCCCACTGCATGGGAGAACATATTCGCCAATGTTATCACCAATAAGGGTTTAATCTCCAACATTTATAGGGAACTCATACAACTTAACAAAAGGAAGATAAACAATCCAATCAAAAAATGGGCAAAGGACCTAAATAGACACTTTTCAAAAAAGGACATTCAGAAAGCCAAGAGACATATGAAAACATGCTCCAAGTCACTAATCATCCAAGAGATGCAAATCAAAACAACAATGAGGTATCATCTCCATCTCACACCTGTCAGAATGGCCATCATCAACAAATCAACAAATGACAAGTGCTGGAGAGGATGTAGAGAAAAAGGAACACTTGTGCACTGCTGGTGGGAATGCAGACTGGTGCAGCCACTATGGAAGACAGTATGGCGTTTCCTCAAAAAGTTAAAAATGGAACTCCCATTTGACCCAGTGATCCCACTTCTAGGAATATATCCCAAGAAACCAGAAACACCAATCAGAAAGGATATATGCATCCCTATGTTCATAGCAGCACAATTTACCATAGTGAAGATCTGGAAACAGCCTAAGTGCCCATCAGCAGATGAATGGATTAGAAAACTGTGGTACATCTACACAATGGAATACTAAAAAAGAAGGAATTCTTACCATTTGCAACAGCATGGACGGAACTGGAGAGCATTATGCTAAGTGAAATAAGCCAGTCAATGAAAGAAAAATACCACATAATCACACTCATTTATGGATAATAAAGACCATTATAAACTTATGAACAAAAATAGATACAGAGGCAGAGCAGCATCGAACAGACTGTCAAACTACAGCGGGAAGGCTGGGGAGGGTTGGGGGGCGGGAGAGGGGGGGTAAGAGATCAACCGAAGGACTTGTATGCATGCATATAAGCATAACCAATGGACATAAGACACTGGGGGGGTAGGGGAGGCCGGGGGAATGTCAAGGGGGGGGTGGAAAAGGAGACATATGTAATACTCTTTGTAATACTTTAAGCAATAAAACAAAGTTTTTAAAAAAATAAAATCTCTAATATTCATTTTGATTATAAAAAACAATGCACTTTGTTAAAATATATAAAAATATATGAGAAATTAAATTCTCTTTTATTTTCATTTCCTTCTTCCAGTGATAACCATTAATTATCAGTGATCAGGCATCAGTTTTGTATTTTATACACACAAACACACATATACATGTATATACACTATAATAATTTATTAACATTTTTACTAAAAGGAATATTAGTATACAGTTTTACACTTAAAAACATCTAATATATTTATTTATCCTTGACAGATCATCTTATTCATCTTAATCCATTGAATGTATAATAGTATTCCATAGTGTAGTCACCTGCATCATATCTTATTTGATCAAGGAAATATGAATGGATATTTAATTGTTTGTAATTTTTGCTTCTTAATATCTATGCACCTAAGTGATAATTTTAAAAAGGAAAAATTTTCACCTTTTCTTCCTTGGATCTTAGACCCTTAAAAAAAACTAGCAAAATGTAGAGGCTGCCTAAACTTATGGATTCAACAATCAGTTTGGAAAGCTCAACTTGTTTTGGGGTGTTAATTCAGAATCTTTTCAAAGCAAAACAGTCTTCTTTCTTTATTTTTGTTTGAAGAGGCAGGAACTGTAGTGTGTAGTGTCGATGACAGCAGTTGGTATAATTACTCCTTAAATGTGTGGCATAAAATGCCTTTAAAGAATGTATATATCTGCAAGGCACATTACAAATATTCTTTATGCTTGTCTTCAAAGAAAAAAATAAATGTAGACAAAATAATCAAAGAAAAAAAATGATATTTTAACTGAATACACACACACACTAATCCCAGAAGTTGCAACTGCTTAGGTTAGAGAGGTTCTCATACTCTATTTGTAATAACTTCACATTTTTTAGTCACTGAACCATTCTATCATTAATTTTCATTTCTTTTTCTTTTACTTTGTGGTGGACTGGTTCCAAGTTGACTAAAGCACATTTAAAATAATTAAAAGTTTCATATTTGCAGAAGGAAAATATAGTCTTTCTTTCACCTTGGAGTGTATCCTTTTCTCCATTCATTTATCACCATAATACTGAAAAATAGGAAACCAAAGCAGCATTTCATATCTAACCTTCTGTCCTCAAGCATCCAAGATGAAACTTGTAGGTACATAGAGCTCCTGCATGTGGGGCCTATACATTGACACAACTAAATGTTTTTGAAATGACATTTACAAGTAATGTTTGTATATTTGTAATATTTAAAAGACTATTTTATGCTAGAAATGTGACTCTATACAAATGATAAACCAAAGTGAACCAAGAGAAGTGCTATGTACTGTTAAGAGCAACTGTTCCTTATGTGAAGACAGAAGGCCATGCCCATTGGTCTTAATGAGGTCACCCCAGCCTGAATTCTCTTCTCTTGCAATCTATTCCTCTCACACCCTCCATTTCCCATCGCCAGGAGCTGCTCTTGTAGATGCATTACACTCATATTCATTTCTCTAATTTTAGGTGGTGAACACTCCAGATTTCTATGTAGAAATAACTAAGTGCTGAAAGAATTAAAGCAATCTTGTAGGAGAGAGAAAATTGAGAAGATTTTTATTGTATCAAAGAATGCCCTTCCTGTACCCACAGTGGAGAAGGAACATAGAGAAAATCTGCTCTATTCTATGACTTCCCACAGGAGAAGGAGATCCAAGAGCTGAAACTAACTGCCCAATCTCTCAGCCAGGTAATGGCAGAGCCAGTCTCTCATCTCTCACTTAAGTCCTGTTACTTATGAAGCATACTCAGACTGGTAAGTAATTACCACAAACCTGATATTTAGTTTTAGAATGTGTTTTATATTGATTTTTAAATGTGATTATTTTTGCTCTTTTAGGAATTCACTTTAAATGAAATAATCAAGTCATACAGCAAAAACCTAATTTAGAAGGATATGTGGAATTTTTAAAAAAATCACTTTTTTGATTTACATAGACTTTTATTTATTTACTTTTTTTTCTGTACTAGAAACACCTCTAGTACAGAAGAAAAGATTTTCCAAGTGTAAAAAAATTTAAAAAATTACTTTTATACTCTTTCTTACTGCAACTTCTCTTGAACTTTTCCTAAAATAGTATTGAGGTTGAATGTCCAAGTGTTCTCACTACTGCATGACAGTTTAACTAATTCTGTGCCTGAAAACAAAGGTTAAACCATGAATAATTAGGTAGTTTATTGTTCATTCTTTTTTTAAAAAATTGGAAAATATTTTCTAAGGAGAAGCTGTAATAGGCATGAAGGTAAGGTGACTGCTATATCTGCCATGACAGTTTAGTCTTTAATTACATGGGTATTTGGAAAGATTGACATGGTGGGATCAAAAAGCCCTCCTTGACCCTATAATGGTCCATCTCCCCAACAGTATATTCTCCTACTCTCTACTTTTATTCAGAGAAAAACACATGGGTGCCTTAAAGGCCCTTACCACATAAACAGTGCCAGTTCACAACAACATCAAAAGTTGTTTCTGGGGCAGAGCTGCCTCAAACTGATTGTCAAACTGCAGTGGGAAGGCCAGAGAGAGTTGGGGGGCAGGAGGGAGGGGAGTAAGAGATCAACCGAAGGACTTGTATGCATGCATATAAGCATAACTAATGGACATAAGACACTGGGGGGTAAGGGAGGGTAGTGGTTTGTCAAGGGCGGGGGGGGGGGGGAAAGGATACTTATGTAATACCCTTTGTAATACTTTAAGAGGAAAATTAAAAAAATAAAATAAATTAAAAAAAAAAAAAAAAAAAAAAAAAAAAAAAAAGTTGTTTCTGGGAGAAACCAAGATAGCGGCATAGGTAAACACCGGAGATTGCTTCCTCACACAACCACTTCAAAAATACAACTAAAAGACAGAATGGACATCATCCAGAACCACAGGAAGGCTGGCTGAGTGGAAATTCTACAACTAGAAGGAAAGAGAAAAGCATACCGAGACTCAGAGGAGGCGCAGTGCAGAAGTAAAATACAAAGGTGCGGAGGTGCATGCGGAGAGGGCTGGCCGCTGAGGACATGATTGTCTTTTTCAATCGGGAGGGAGTCTCAAGCTCTAAGCTCCAGTTCAGGCGAGTCTCTGGGGACCCAGACTCATACGGGAGAAATGGGATTGTCTGGCATCGGTCGGAACTCAAGGGCAGCTTTCTCTCGGAGGCGCTCGCGATTGCCAGGACCTCTGAAGGCAGGACTGAGAGCAGCCATACTGCTAGCTCCAACCGCCCAGTTGATCCCCTGGGACCCTGCCCCGCCCAAGCCTTGCATGGACGCTTTTGCATATGAAAGGCCCGGCCCTTTGTAATATGAAAATTACTTAACAAACTGCAGCTGGCCCAAGGCCCCAGGGCAACTTGCATTGCTTTACAGCTGGCTTCTGCTGGGTAGCCTCAGGCAGAGGCTAGATTAGCACCTCCTTAGATCCAAGAGCCAGTATACCCAGTGGTCAGAGTGGGACCATCCAATTACAATTCCTCAGATCCATAAGGGACACACTCAGGGGGCAGACTCAGTGAGCACCAAAGCCCCACTGAAGCAAGTCTTGTCCCAGAAGGGTGTCTTCAGCACAGAAGTTCTCCCAGCGTAGACACAGCTGATTCTCACAGCCAATTGGCCTGGAGGTCAAATCCTCCCAGTTTTACCTACAACAATCAAGGCTTAACTACAACAAGACTGTGCACAAAGCCCACAAGGGGGTGAACCAAGAGTGTCTACCTCAGGTAATTGGGGAGGCTGAGCCACTGGGCCCTAAAGGACACTTAGCACAAAAAGCCACTCTATCGATACAGCGAAGCATAAAAAATGCCGAGACAAAGAAACAGGACAAAAATGACAGAAATGGAGGAAAGCAAACTACTGGATATAGAGTTCAAAACCACACTTTTAAGTTTTTTGAAGAATTTTCTAGAAACCGCTGATTAATTTAGTGAGACCCTCAAGAAATCTAGTGAGACCCTCGATGTTGTAATAAAAGACCAACTGGAAATTAAGCATACACTGACTGAAATAAAGAATATTATACAGACTCCCAACAGCAGACCAGAGGATTGCAAGAATCAAGTCAAAGATTTGAAATATTAAGAAGTGAAAAACACCCAACCGGAAAAGCAAAATGAAAAAAGAATCCAAAAATACAAAGATAGTGTAAGGAGCCTCTGGGACAGCCTCAAGTGTACCAACATCTGAATTATAGGGGTGCCAGAAGAACCTATTTGAAGAAATAATGACAGAAAAATTCCCCTACCTGGTGAAAGAAATAGACTTACAAGTCCAGGAAGCGCAGATAACCCCAAACAAAAGGAATCCAAAGAGGACCACACCAAGACACATCATAATTAAAATGCCAAGAGCAAAATACAGAGAATCTTAAAAGCAGCAACAGAAAGACAGTCAATTACCTACAAGGGAGTACCCATACGACTGTCAGCTGATTTCTCAACAGAAACCTTGCAGGCCAGAAGGAAGTGGTAAGAAATATTCAAAGTGATGAATGCCAAGAACCTACAACCAAGATTACTTTATCCAGCAAAGCTATCATTCAGATTTGAAGGTCAGATACAGAGCTTCACAGATAAGGAAAAGCTAAAGGGGTTCATCACCACTAAACCAGTATTATATGAAATGCTGAAAGGTATCTTTTAAGAAGAGGAAGAAGAAGAAAAAGGTAAAGATACAAATTATGAACAACAAATACACATCCATCAACAAGTGAATCTAAAAATCAAGTGAATAAATAGTCTGATGATCAGAATAAACTGGTGATTATAATAGAATCAGGGGTATAGAAAGGGAATGGACTGACTATTCTTGGGGGGGAAAGGAGTGTGGGGGATGCGGGAATAGACTGGACAAAAATTGTGCACCTATGAATGAGGACAGTGGTGGGGGGGTGAGGGCGGAGGGTGGGAGGGGAACCAGATGGAGGGGAGCTATGGGGGGAAAAAAGAGGAACAACTGTAATAATCTGAACAGTAAAGATTTAATTTAAAAAAAAGTTGTTTCTGAATGTAGATGTCCACATAATTTGTATAGGATGCCAGAGGTGAACCCTATCACCAGTTAGATGTTGTCATATAGAAATGGTTGTTAATCTTTGTGCAAATGTTCAGAGACATAGGAAATCTTAGTCCTTTAGGAGAAGTGCAAGATTTTGAGCCATGCTATCTAAGAGAACTTTCCAAGATGATGGAGATGATGGAAATGCTTTATGTCTGTGCTATCCAATATAGTGGCCACTTGCCACATGTGGCTATTGGGTGCTGGAAAAATGACTGGTGCCATTGAGTAACTGAATTTTAATTTTGTTTAGTTTTAATTAGTTTCAGTTTAAATAGGCTCATGTGGCTAGTGGATACCATGTTGGTAAGTGCAGTTCTAGAGCACAGAAGAGTGGATGACAGAGAAAGAGATGAAGATTGCTGATGGCTCAGGGCCCTGTAGTTGGCATAAGAGGCTAAGATCAAGGGTACAGCTACAGAAGTTGGCTGTGGACTATAACTCATTGCCCGGGGTCAGAGGAAATGAAGTAAGAATGACTGCGAGAGAAGCTACAATTTGTAAAGGGAAGGAGAAGGGAAAAAATTAAGGAAAGTCATATCAGGTAGATTCAATTTTTTCTAAGTAGCAAAACACCAGTCTATATACTGGAACTGAGGGAATGAGAGATGATTCTGGTGCTTGGTAGATGTAAAGAGGAGAGGAGATTTGATCTGAAATAATGGTTTGGGAACTGACCAATGATAAGTTATAGGATTTTCTGGTGGTGAGACTAAGGGCACAGCTGATATTGAAGACTATGGCTTTGAAATGGCTTGAAGCTGCAGTTCTAGAAGGGTTTATTCATCTGATATGGGACTGGAAAAGTGTACTATAGTAGGAATCCAGTATTATAGCCCCAAGCAGTTGCTGCAAAAGAACTGGGGTGGAGGAAATTGAATTGAACTGGGGTGAGGCAGTACTTCAGGTGATCAATAACTTGAGGTCAAGGGAGACCTAGAAGAGTGAGTGAGGTCAGAGAGTAGAACATTGGAGTTGAAGACTTTAGAGACATTTTTATAAATGACCACAAGATCCATGGTATGGCCATGGTAATAAGTGATTGAAAAAAATTAGAGGTGAAAATCATTGGAGTTGAGGTATTGAATGGGTCATCTACATTAACAATGGACAATATGGCACGACTTGGGATAGAACGTAAGGACATGAGCCAGATACCATTAATGAATGAGAGAAGTTATCAGGACCTCAAAAATAAACATAAAGAGGAGGGAGAAAATGGTGGTATGAGCATTTAAAGAAGGGTGTCCTATATAATAAAAGCCCAGTGACTGAACAGCAAAACGACCAGAATGACCCGTCGACCAGTCACTATGATGCGCACTGACCACCAGCGGGCAGATGCTCAACACAAGAGCTGTTCCCTGGTGGTCAGTGCGCTACCACAGTGGGAGCGCCGCTTGGCTGACTGGGATGAGTGGTGCTCCCACAGCGGGCTGATCCTTGCAGGCCACGCCCCCCACCAGTGCACGAATCCTGTGCACCAGGCCTCTACTTTTTACATAAAGGTAGAAAAGTATTGTCATCTCCAGCTCCTGATCCTGCAACAGCACTCTTAGGAGATGAGCATGAGCAGTAGCTAGGGCTGGTGGGTAAGCAGTACCCTTCAGAGTAGAGACAGATTTCAGTTAAGGAAGGAGATGGAGTAAGTGACTAAGTTAATGATATCACAGAGCTTCTTTACTGGGCACTGATAGTTCTAGAGGGCTCATGGGTTAACTGTCAGTGAGGGGACCAGTGAGAAGAAGATCAGGTGAGAGAAATTATGGGGTAGCAATACATCCAAGGCTTTTACACTATGACAAATTTTCTAGTATGATTTATAGTCTATTATGCTGACTTTGGGAATGGTTTAGGGCAGTGGTCAGCAAACTCATTAGTCAACAGACCCAAAATCAACAGTACAACGATTGAAATTTCTTTTGAGAGCCACATTTTTTAAACTTAAACTATATAGGTAGGTACATTGTTATTAACTTAATTAGGGTACTCCTAAGGCTTAGGAAGAGCCACATTGAAGGGGCCAAAGAGCCACATGTGGCTCACGAGCCGCAGTTTGCCGACCACGGGTTTAGGAAAAAATCGCATTTGGACCTTCTCACCAGTTAGATATGGGGCAAATAGCCTTTGATCACAGATGCAGATGAGTAGGTCTAGAACTTTATTCTTTCTCTCATCCAGGAGATACTGTGCATTCAGAGAGAGAGGGTGTAATGGAAGATGTGTGTTGATCTGCTTTTCTGACCATCTTCAGAAAAAAGATAAATTCTAATGAGTCTGGAATGATTCAGGTGTAACTGCCTACCTGAAAAGAGAAGGATAAATTACATTACCTTACAAATGTTTTCACATTCCAATGATTTTGTGAATCTAAGCTAAATTAGCTCAGATTCCTGAGTATTGTACAGTGGGATATCACCACAATATTTCTTGAGAGTTCATGGTGACCTTATGTTATAAACTTAAAATCAGGACACATGATCCAGCAATAAATATTTTCTAATCTCTAAAGTGAATAATATGAAACCACATTTGGTTAAACATTGAATGAGCCACCATTATAGAAAAGAATAAAATAAATTTACATTGGTATTATCCCAGAAAAGTCTAAGAGGCATGATACATATAAAATGCATTATACCTATAAGTGAGAATAATTCACCAAGTGGATATTTCAGTAACTATGCCTTTTTAAGATATAGTTTAATAAATTCTAATCTAGGGTGCAAAATGTCCCAGTGAGGTTCCAGTGGAGTTGTCCAAATCTAAGAAATGAATAATTTAGACTGTTATTTTTTTTTAATTTACTTTAAGGCACTCTGGTCTTATTTTTGTAAGTATCCATGCTTTCTTTATACAGTTTCCTTGTTTCACTCAACAGCTCAAAAACACACCATCTCACCTAAAATGAGGAAACCAATAAGAATAAGTTGGCTCTATTTCAGTGCTGTAACTCAAAGAAAATTCTTTCTCCTGCAAATGATAAAGAATTCTCCTCATGTTTAGCCACAGCTAATCTTATTCCTTTGGGTGCTATGCGGTGCTGTACATTGGAATGTTTTAAAGAGCATTACCCAGCTAAGCAATACACGTGCTTTTAAGGGCTTATTGGTAGTATGCTGACTCAAAGCAGAAATAATGTCATTTTAACTTGCCACATCCTCATTCATTCTTTCTAAAGACCCTTGTAGGCTTTGCAAGCTCTTTTCTTTCCCCCATGACAGTTTTCTTTTGTAAAA
Organism: Myotis yumanensis; assembly: GCF_028538775.1. NCBI lineage: Eukaryota > Metazoa > Chordata > Mammalia > Chiroptera > Vespertilionidae > Myotis > Myotis yumanensis. Next base: position 146,327,717 of record NW_027223752.1, read on the forward strand.
CGGAAAAATTTAGTTTGTTATGTGATCTTAGATCATAACAAAACAAGCAAGAAAATATTGATGTTTATTTGAATTTCATGAGGTGAAGAACACTTCTCCATCAAGCCCAGCCTCTTCTTACTAGTGGCATAATTGGCATCACCTATGAGCTATGACTGGGACCTGCCCATGACACAGAAATCACTTTTTGGTGAAAAGAACTTTAGTTGGGGTATGGGGACTGAAGAAGTGGAAGAGTCAAGGAGTGAGAGGGGACTGAGAGGAAGTGAGCAAAGGAAGGGGTTTCTGAGAGTAGTGCTATGGAGACCTTATTTCATCAATCACTGTCCTGAGGGTGTGAGGTTTAAGGCCAGCCCTGCAGTATAATGAACAGTTTTTCTGGATTCCATAAAAATGACACTCCACCAAAATTACTTGCACACGGAGCATGATAGTCCTGGGTGTGGGACTTCAGCCTCAAGATGTCATCCTGGGGTATCTTCTGAGGTCTGAGTTCTTTCTTAGAGTCAAGAGCTGCCTTTACTAAAATCCAATTCCACATTTTACTTCTATAGTGACATTTAGTTATGTCAATTTCATAATGTCAGGGCCAATATTATTATATAGACTCTCAACCAGCTGTCTAGGGCAGCAAAATATTACTGGCATTAAAGTGCTGGGTGACTATTTATGTTAGCAGGAAAAAAAATCTATTTAAAAGACTACAGAAGAAGAAAATGAGTTAAAAATAAAACATTAAAATATAAAAGTTCTTATCCCTTTGCTTTCTTTAAAGAAAACAATGTTATAAGAAGATCTGAAACTTAAAAATCATGCTGTGTTTCTTTCCCTCCTGAGAAACTCTATGTCTAGGAAGATTTGAAAAAAAACAGAAAACAGCTTCCATTTCCTCCAAAAATATTACCCTGCAGCCTTCCATTCTGACTGACATTCTGACAATAGGCAATCACAGTTAAAGTAGAATTTAAAATGTTTAAATTCTATTTTTATTAAAGTAAAAAATGCATGATGTTTTTAAAAACTAACACCTCTTATTAAAAAATAAAAAGCACTCTCTTGCTCTAATACCTGAGTTGTGTTTATCAGAAGCACCATTTCTTTCTTTTTGTTATTTCTTCTGATAATTGCCTATATAAATCTAATTACTACTCTCACTCTGATTTTTCAGTTTTAGACATTGTGTTTTGATTTTGAGGTATGAAGGATGAGCATTTGGAACTTTTATGAAATCACCCAACCCTTCAACTTCTTCCTTCCTTCATCCTCCCAATAAACTTAAATAACCATTTTAAATAGAATCAATAATCAATGTACCATTTTAATGGCTATGAAAGTTTTATTTGCTGACAAGCAAAATCTTGTTCTGATGATTGTTTTCTTTTCTTATGAAACTTTTTGTTTTTCTTAGAGTTGACACTAGCTTCAATTTTATTTGCTAGATGTTTTGTTGTTGCTGTTGTTGTTTGTTTGTTTTTAAGTTTCCATCACAAATTCTTCTTAAACTCTTCATAAGAGTTACAATACATGTGATACTATTTTAAATATTTTCCCACATGGTAAAAGAGCAGGTAATATATCAATTCCAGTTTGTTTTCCCCTAGAAACATATTTCTTGAATCTGTCTATCCTCTTTTTCCCAATCTGAGCGATGTGATCTGGCTTTTTGCAGAGAGCATCCTGGGTCTCCTTTTGCTTCATTCCGTATCAGATCCCTGGTCCTTAGATTTGTTCTCTGTGTTTCTTGCTTATTCTCTTATTTTGCTGCATAACATCATCCTGTAGGTTCCTGAGAAAGTGCATGGGAATTGGCAAGTAACATTTCTGAGAATTCAAATGTCTAAAAATGTGTTCATATAACCTTTGTGTTTTTGATAGGCTGGCTGGATATGGATCCTAATTTTCCCACCACCACCACAATTCTAAAGATATTGCTCCATTATCTTCTATAAGGAGTCTCTGATAAGAAGTCTGATGTCTTTCTGATTCTTTATCCTTTGAGTGTAGCAATTCTTTTTCCCTGGAAGCTTTTTGGATTAAAAAATATATATCTTGTGTTTTTTGTTTCTGTTTATTTTTTTTCATCACCTTTTATCCCCTCTATGGCCTCTACCACCTCCACCCATCCCCCTCCACCCTGCAATCACCACCCTGCTGTCCATGTCCATGAGTTCCCACTTTCTGTCTCTTTCTCTCTCTCTCTCTCTCTCTTTTTTTTTTTTTTTTTGCTCAATTCATTCACCTCCCCAACCCCCCTCACTGGTGTTTTTAAAATTAATAGTACCATGCTTTGCTTTGCTTGGGGCCGTTCTTTTACATTTCAATTATAGGAAATTATTTTATATTTTTATTGACCAAATCTCATCTCTGTTTTCCTTTTTTTCCTTTTTTTGTATTACCTATTATTTGTTTGTGAATTTTTGAATCAATCATGTAACTTTCCAGAATTTTTCTTTCCTGTTTTATAACTTTTCATTTTAGGTTCTACTTTCTGAGATTTATTACTCAATTTATCTTCCCGCCCTTCTAATATTCTTTATTTTGTGTACCCTGTTTTTCATTTTCAAGTATTTGTTATTGTTCTCTTATTTTTTTACGAAGTCAACATCTCTTAGTTCTTTGAGGATATAAAATGCAGGTTTAAAAATTTCCTCTGAATACCTAGGCTTCTTGGATGCCTCTTTATATTAAAAAGTTATTTGGAATATATGTGTGTGCAGGGGGACATATCTATTGGGGCTTCATGAAAATCTCATAGCAGAGGCCCAGATGTTTTAGTAGTATTATCAAATGTCAGTATATGCAAATCTTCTCCTCATCCTCCACTCAGTCATTTTATATCTCAAGAGAAGAGAATTCTCCAGTCTCTAGCCTTGGGAAATATGCCTAATTTTTTTACATTTTTAAAATCTGAGTCATGGAAAATAGTGGGTGTTTTAATATTCAGTATGTAGGTCTGCAAAATTTTTTAAAATTTACATACTGCAGTGTTAAATCTTTTTGGTTTATAGTTGTATGAGTTTTGGCAAATACAAAGAATCAAAAACCCCACCACAATAGAGAAATAGAACAGTTCCATCATCCTCCAAATACTCTCATACTTGCCCTATGTATATAGTCAGTCTCTCCTCCAATCCCTAACCATTAGAAAGCCCTGGTCACTTACCATTCCTAAATTATTACTTTGCCAGAATATCATATAAGTGGAAAAATTCATTCTTTACATTTTTGTGTCTAATTACTTTCATTAGGTATCATACATATGATATTTATACATCTTATACTTATATTAGCAGTTCATTCACCACCACCACCACACCCTAGCCTTTCTTTTGGCTGATTAATATTCCATTATATCGATGCATTGCCAATTTTATTTTAATTTCTCTGTTGAAAGACATTTGGATTGGTTCCAGATTATGGTGATGGAGAATAAAGCTGCTACAAACATTTGCATACAGGCCTTTGTCTGTAAATAGGTTTTCATTTCAATTCCACATCCATGAGTAAGATTGAGATGTCATATTGTTAATACATTTTTAACTTTGTAAGAAACTGACAAGCTTTTTTTTTTTTTTTTGAAGTAGTTGTACCATTTTGTATTCTCATCAGATGTGTATGAGAGTTACAGTTGCTCTACAATCTCACCAGGATTGGTATTATTAGAATTTGTCTGATTGTTTCTTAAGTCATTTTTAAAAAACAGTAGCATCACATGTTGGGTTTGGTTTGCACTTCCCTAATGATTAATAATGCTGATCTTCTTTTCACATGATTATTTACATTTTATTTGGTGGAGTACCTTTTGAAATATTGTTCTTTTTAAATATAAGGTTGTTTGTCTTGTCATTATTGAATTTGAAAAATTCTTTATATGTTCTGAACATATCAGTCCTTTCTCAGATATTTGACTAGCAAATATTTTCTCCCAGTGTGTGACTCATGTTTTCAATTTTTAGATAGTGGCTTTCATAGAGCAGAAGTTCTTAATTTTAATGGGGTAAAATTTATCAATTCTTTCTTACATGGATTGTGCGTTAGTGTCATAACTAAGATTGCTTTGCTTAACCAAGGTCATAGAGATTTTCTTATATGTTTTTATATAAAATTTTTATTGGTTTATATCTTATATTTAAAGCTATAATCCACTTTGAATGTTTATTTTTTTGTAAAGATGTGAGGTATGTCAAGGTTTATTTTCTCATGTCTGTATGTCTAATTTTATAGCAACATTTGTTGAAAAGATGATTCTTTTACCATCATATTTCTTTGCTCCTTTGTCAAAAATAAATTGTGTGGGTCTATTTCTGGACTTTATCTTATGCCATTCATCTATTCTTTTTTAAAAAATATATTTTATTGACTTCTTACAGAGAGGAAGGGAGAGTAATAGAGAGTTAGAAACATCGATGAGAGAGAAACATCGATCAGCTGCCTCCTGCACACTCCATACTGGGTATGTGCCCGCAACCAAGGCACATGCCCCCGACCGGAATCGAACCTGGAACCCTTGAATCCGCAGGCCAACGCTCTATCCACTGAGCCAAACCAGTTAGGGCCCATTCATCTATTCTTGAATCAATATCTCACTGTCTTATTGTTTTATAGTGAAACTTAAAGTTAGGTAATATGTAGCCTTCAACTTTGTTCAGCTTTTTGAAATTGTTGTTCTTCTCTTTCCTTTGCCTTTCTATATAAAGTTTTTACCCTTATCTGAGGATATTTTTCCTTCATTGGTTTTTAGAGAGGTGAAAGAGAGGGAGGAGAGAGAGTGAGAAACATCAATCTGTTTTCTTCCAGCATCCTACCCAGGCTGGGGACAAACCTGTAACCAAGGTCCATGTCCTTGACCAGGAATCGAACCCACCACCCTTTGCTCCATGGGCCCACATTCTACCCACTGAGCCCAAAAGGCCAGGGGTATACATTCTAGATCAACTGTTAATATCTGTAAAAATATGTCTTCAATTTTTATTGGGGTTGTCAAGGTGAAATATGTCCTTGGGGGAGTAGCACAGATAATTGTGGAGGACACATCTGAGATGCCTCTTAGGAAGAGTGGAGAAATATTTTCTAAGGAGTTCTAAGTCAATGTGAATCATTCAATAGATTTTGACTTAAGCCTTCTGCTTCTGGTCAAGCAGGCATTATTTTCTTGCAGAAACAACTAAAACAAAAACAACCCTGGAAATAACACATTAAACAATGGTTTTCCAGACATTAGATGTCAGCCAATGATGTACAGTTTTCCTTGATAAGTGAGGTGAGAATTATAGATGATGGAGTTGGGAATCTGGGGATGCAAAGTTTGCTAAAGTTTGTAGAACAGAATACCAGAGAGGAGAATGCTGCACAGAGAAGGAACTCCAGAGATCTTCAGAAAGTACCTATTCAGTATTCTGTAGGCTACTGATAAACATATGCATGTTAGAAAACTACTTGAGGCAGGGGAAAGGATTTAATCTGAAAAGATTAGAGTGAACATACTTGGTTTTCACCTGGGGCCTGAAATAGTGTCTATTACCATCAGTCAAAGTGGGAAACTCACAATGAAAAACTCATAGTGAAGGCAATGGATAGAACACTCAGGGGGATCTTGACTAAGAAGTGAGGAATAATTAGCCTAAGACTTGGCACTACTTTGAACCTTCCCAACAAATCAGAAAAGCCAACTCCAAACAAACCAGTTTCATAATAACTTAACTGCACCCAAAAACAAAGCTTAAAAGAAAGTACAGAAATAAAAAAAAAAAACATTTCAGGACACAACAAGGTAAAATTCTTAACAACTGGTAACCAATGAAAAATTATCAGGCATGCAAAGAAGCAAGAAAATATAATTTATAATGAACACTGTAGGGAGTGGCTCTAGAGTTAAGTCTCGATTGACCTGTGGCAGAGCCACAAACAAGTCCCAGCTTAGAGGGCAGAGCCCTCTTAGCATAATTAAGCTTGACCTTATGGCCGCCCCCTAGATCCTGCTTGGGTAGCTAATGGGCTCTGGAAGGTACAGCAAGTGCTGCCAAAACATGTGAAACTCACAAGAACATTGTAACTATGTTGACCACTACCTTGTTTTTCTCTGACTATAAAACAAAGCCTCAGCTTGCTGGCTGGATCCTTCTCTGTGGCCTCATCCAGGCACAGGAGATCCACAGAGCCCCAGCTATATTCTCTTTGTCTGTCTTTTCTTTAATCCTTCACCTCCCCTCCTCAGGCTCACTGACCCCTTGGCTGTGCTGGTGTGACACAGAAGACAAAACACTGAACCAATCAAAGTGGACCCAGATTGGAACAAGTAACATACTTCTAGGGATAATAACTAAAATCTCAGAGATGAAAAAAGTCACTGATAAGATTATTGGCAGATTAGACATTACAGAAGAAATCATTGTTAAACTTGAGGACATAACAATAGAAACTGCAAAATGAAAAACAGACAGAAAAAAGTTAAAAAAGTAAGAAGAGGAATCATTAACATGTAGGATCACTTTAATATCCTATCAAATGGGAACTTGAAGTTGACAGAAGAAAGGACAGAGAAGTTGAGACAGAAAAATATTTGAAGAAATAATGACTAGAATAATTTCAATTTTGATACAAACTGAAACCTGGTATATCCATAATGGTCAATGAGACCCAAAGGGAAAATGAAGAAGAATGATAAGGAGGAAGAAGGTACTGGGAGGAGGGGGAGACAACTACACTAAGGCATCAAGAGTCCTAATAATCAAATTCTCTAAGCCATAAGAAAGAGAAAAATCTCAAAAGGACTCAGAGAAAAAAAGACATATTAAGTAGAGAGGAACAAAGGTAAGATTACAGAAGTTTTTCAAGAAAAACAATACAAGTGAAAAAGCAGTGGAGCGTGATTCAGTATCTAATAAGCCAACAAAGGAGATAAAATAAAATGATAAAAATATGTTATTAATTCAAAGTCCATGAAATGACGAAAAGGGAAACAAACAGATGGGACAAATAGCAAGATGGTACATTTAAATTTTAACCATAAATGTAAAGGATTTAAATACCATAATTAAAGGGCAGGAACTTTCAGACTGGTTCAAAAAGCAAGACTCAAGTATTGTCTGCATACCGGAAACCCAGTTTAAGTATATAGACACAGATAGGTTAAAAGTAAGAGAATGGAAAAGGATATAGCATGCTAATACTAATCTAAATAAAACTGGAGTGGTTATATTAATATCAGACAAACTAGACTTCAAAACAAAGAATATTATGTTAGATAAATGAGATTATTTCATAATGATAAAGACTTCAACTCATCAAGAGGACAACACTCCCACATTTTTAGGTATCTAATAAAAAAAACTTCAAAATACATGAAGCAAAAAACTGATAGAACTGCATGGAGAAATAGATGAATCCATGAATGCAATCAGAGAATTAAATCTAACTTCTGAAACAAGTAGACAGAATATCAGTAAGATATAGGAGATTTGAATAACACTATAAATCACCTTGACCTAATTAATATTTATAGAAAGCTTTATTCAACAAAAATAGAATACACATTCCTTTCAAATGCACATGAAACATTAGCCAAGGTAAATTGTGTTTTGGGCCATAAAAAAGTCTCAAAGAGTACTCTGACCACAATGGAATTAAGTTAGAAAATCAATAACAGAAAAGTCCCTGGAAAATTCCAAATATTCAGAAACTAAGTAACACACTTCTAAATAACCCATGAATCAATTAAGAGATCAAAAGGAAATTAAAAAGTATTTAGTATTCAATAGAAGCGAAAACAGAAATATTAAAATATGTGGAATGCCATTAAAACAGTAATTAAAGGGAGATTCAGAGCACTAAGTGTCTATATTATTAGATAATAAGAAAAGTTTCAAATCATTGACCTCAGTTTTCACTTTAAGAAACTAGAAAAAAAGAAGAGCAAATTAAGCCCAAAGTAAACAGAAAATAGGATATAAAGATGAGAACGAAAACAGAAAAACAGAAGAAAAAATATCAGTGAAACCAAAAGCCAGTTCTTTGAAAAAAATAGGTAAAATTTATAACCCTTCACCATATTTATCAGAAACAAAAAAGAGAAGACACAGTATACCAATATCAGGAACAAAAAAGGTGATATATTGTAGATTTTATAAATATAAATAGATAATAAAGGATATTATGAACAACTTTTTGACCATAAATTTTACAACTATGAGGAAATGCCTGGAAAGATACAAACCACTAAAGCTCACTCAAGAAAAATGAGATAACCTGACTACCCTTATATCTATCAAAGTAATTGAATCTATAGTTAAAATGCTTCCTAAAAAGAAAATTCCATTTTCATTGGTGAATTTTACTAAACACTTGAGGAAAAAAACAATACTAATTCTATATGAACTCTTTCATATAGAAAGTATGAGGCATAGGGCATACTTTCTGGCTCATTCTATGTGGATAACAATACCCATATACCAAAATCAAATATATGACAAGAAAAGAAAACCACAAAGCAATATCCCCAATGGGCATAGATGCAAAATTCTTAACCAAATTAGCAAATAAAATCTAACAATGTATATTTTTAATAAAGATAATGTATTGTGACCAAGTGAGGTTTATCTCAGGAATGCAAGGTTAGTTTAACATTTGAAAAATCTATTAGTATAACTCATTATACTAACAAAGTAAAAAAAAAAAAGATAGGAATACCTCACTATACACAGAAAAAGTATTTGAAAAAAAATTCATTCCTGATTAAATTTTCTTCTCAACTTGATAAAGGGAATATATGAAACATCTGTGGCTAACATCACACTTAATGTTGAAGGACTGAATATTTACCCCATGCGATAAGAAACAAAACAAGGATATCTACTCTCACCACTTTTATAAACCATCTTTTAAACCTTTTAGCCAGTACAAACTAGGCAAAGAAAAGAAATAAGAGCCCTGCTCTTTTTAGCTCAGTGGTTAGAGTGTCAGCCTACAGACCACAGGGTGACAGATTCAATTCCCAGTCAAGGGCATGTACCTCGGTTGCAGTTTGACTTCTGGCTCCAGTTGGGGCGCATGCAGGAAGCAACCAATGGATGTGTCTCTCTTATGTCAATGTTTCTCTCAAAAAAAAAAAAAAGAAAGGAAAAAAAAATAAGAGGTATCAGCATCAGAAAGGAAAAAAATAAAACTCTTTTTTATTCATACATAACACAGTTTTCTGTGGGAAAAATCTGATGGAAATGTACAAAAAAGTTTCTAGAACTAATAACAATTTAGAAAAGTTGCAGTATACAACATCAATATATCAAAGTCAATGTGTTTTTATATATTGGCATTGAACTATCAGAAAATTAAATTAAAAATAATATCATTTCAACAGTACCTAAATTATAACATGCTTGGGATAAGTCTGCCAAGCAACATGCAAGACCTGTATATTGAAAATTATGAACCATGCCAAGAAAAATTTTTGAGATTTAAATAAAAGGAGAGGATATTGTATTCATAAGTTGGAAGACTTAAAATTGATATCAATTCTCTCCAAGTTTATCTATGGATTCAATATAATTCCAGGATAAGGCAACAAGATCAGGACTAACATTCCACCAATACTTCTAAGCCCCACCATAAAATTCCTTAGAGGAGAAACGTGGCACTATTGCCACTGTACTAGATACTTGAGTTTGCAAGGCTGCCTGCAACTCAACTTAGCTTCAACTGCTCCTGCTGCCAGTGATGATCCCACTTGTAAAGACCTTGTCTTGCCATCCGAGCTTCCGCTAACAGCCGAAAGTCTTTGTCCACTCTCTCCAGTAGAATGGATGCCCCACACAGAGGTTATTTCTCACTTCTGAACTGATGTTTCCTGGGGGTGTAACAGACAACCGGTGCCAACTTACTTGCTTGTGTGCTAGCTGCAAAGAAGGTTGAGTAAATGAGATAACCACTTTTTTTAATCCTGAAAAGATGGGAATTTACAAAGTGGAACATTTCCCCAAATTAGGAAGGTGTTTGAAAGTGTTGGGCAGCCAGAGACATGACATACTAATATGCCCCATATATGCATCAAATACTAAAAATAATCAACATAAGATAATTGGACTTCAGTTGTATTATAAAATAAACTCCCTAAATTAGAAGTATATAAATTCTTTTTTTAGTCCTCAAGACAAAAAAAAAAGCCTGTGTTTTAATCCCGGATGTATGTCTATTTCCATTGCCCTCAGATTACTTTGAAAAAGAGTTCCAAAAATGTGTGCACAGAAAGAAAAAACAAAACAAAAAATAGCCTAATGGATGTACAAAATCTCCATCAAAAACCTAAGAAGGAATGACTTATTTCCCTTTGCCTAGACTGCATTGCTTCCTAGGGAGTCACAGAGAAAATGAAGGGCGACCACATGTGATTCGCACATGAACAGACATGGGCCACCTCCTTGGATGTCTTTCAAAACAAGTTGTGCTTGGGTTTTGGAGCTTTTCATTCATCTGGTTTGCTATTATTGTTGTAGTTATTATTTTAAAAATAATTCAGGAGTTCTAGAAAAAAATTCAGACACCGGAGTCATTATTAACTGTTACAATGTAAGGCATTGCTGGTAGTCTTGGGGAGCAAATGAGCAAGTAAGCTCTGAAAGAACAGTACATTTCTTTGTAGGTGTCTTGGATTAAAATATCTTTTTATATAGCTTCATGTGAATATAGTCTAAAAATATGTAATCTGTTTCTCCAGGCCACCACAGGAGTGGGGAATTAATAGGCATGCTTGCACACACACACACACACACACACACACCATATATATATATACCCCCATGCTCTATTACATGACTTTAATCCTTCACATAAAGAGAAGAGCATTCCTTACAACCTCCTGAGAAGTCCAGCTCCGGGCCAAAATCCTATATGGGATCTTTTAAGTCCAACCCTAGGTTATTGCAAAAACTTTGCCTTCCAGGCCCCATTGGGTAGGGATGGGGGACTGTCCTCCCCGCAGCAGACTTGGTGCACATCCACTGTGTAGCAGTTTTCCGGAGGAAGTTGCAGTCATGCAGGGACGTGGGTCCAGCTATGCTCACTTACATGTCTGCATTCCCGGTCCAGGCCTCTCCATTCAGAAACCCAAGTATAGTGGCTTTGACCGAGGCAATTTTCTCAGCTCCAAGTCATTACTTTCCCATTCCTAGACCTCTCCCTCTGTCCCTCCTCCTCACTCGTGGGTCCATAAACAGGCAGGAGCCTTTTCCTCAGGACTCAACAGTGAGACCATCCCTCTCTCCAAGTCTTCCCTGATCCACCTGACGTTTGCCCGTGCCATTCCATGGGGAACGTGGAACGCTGGGCAGCCGGCACCACTTTTTGCATCAGGCTCGCAGTGTCACAGTAAGTGATTAAGGCTTGAGTGTTACTTTCAGTTTGGCTTGTTGTCCTAACCGGTCACCTCCACATGGTCTTTTCTATTCTGCCGTGTTTCCTCTGAAGGAGGATTCTCTCCTCCACCTGTACACACCTCATTACTGAGGCTCATAGCAGGGCTGCTTCCGGACTTGCTTAGGGACTTGAGAGGTTTCTGTGAAAAGGCTCATTCAGTTTCACTAGTAATCTCTCTCTAAGACACTGACCCAAGGCCACTGGAGTAAGAGGATCATCTGGCTGATGGACATTTGCTGTTCTCAGAATCACCCCATTCCCTGCCACAGCCTGGCCCTTTGTCTGAGAATGGGGTGAGTGTTTAAGTTCTAACTTGGCTACTGGTAGTGGGTGCTGTTCATTGACTCAGTCAGTCATCATCCCACCTGCAGAGCTGGAGAGCCTGGACAGCTAAAACTTCCTTTCCCACATTGCTTCGCAAAAGGTCAGGGATCAAGACAGAGCTCACTAATCACTTACACGCTTATACAATTCAGATGGCAGAAGTGCAGCAGGGGTCATGTTCCTCCCAGCTTTGGCCATTTCTGCAGGCAGAGAAGCTCATGGGGAATTAAAAGTTCCCTGCATTAGCGATCTGCGGCTTTCTGAATGTGCAGAAATGTGGCGGGCTGGCACGGCCATGGCATACTCAGCCCCAGGGCACCTTATGTGCCACGCCAGCTCAGCCAGGTTCGGTGAGCCCAAGTGGGGGCGGTGAAGGATTGAGAAAAGACAGACAAGAGAATGAAAGCTGGGTCTCGGGGGGATGCTGCCCTCTCTGATGGAGAGAGACAGTGTCACGGACTACAAGCCTGTGTCTTTATTTTATAGACAGATTCCACGAAACAAAGTAAGGGCATGGTCAAGGTGTTTACAACATTCTCGTGGGTTTTGATCCTACTCAATTACATGCACCTGAACTCTATCAAGTCCACATCACTCAGACACGTGGGACCACGTGTTCGGACCATAGGTTCAAGCTTACAACTATAGCTGTTGGCTATAATTGTGCTGAGAGGGCTCTGCCCTCCAAGCTGGGACTTGCACGTGGCCATGAGAGGACTGTGCCCTCTCATTAATCTGAGGCTTGAACCTGTCCAAACACCGTAGCTGCTCTCCACACAGAAACGGTGGTAGCAGTGGGACTGATTTTTGAACTCAGAGATCCAGTGGCAGCCTCAGCGATCCTGGAGGGCCTGGGGGTTCAGTTCTGTGGTTTTTGCATGTCATTTCCGGAGTCTACCATCTCCTGACAGAACTTTTTCCTGTGGGTCTTCCAATAATTTTATGAGCAACTATTTTCAGACACTGAATCACTGCTTTCTTAAAATATCCAGAGTACTTTCTCTTTCTTATCCTGAGTCCTGACTGATACACCCCTCTTAAAAGTAGACCTCTGGGATGCAAGCTTAAACTCCAGCCGGAGCGTGTCCTCTCTCACCTTCACCTCCCCATCCCTCACCACCATAAAGATTTCTCTGTTGGTATATATTGTTTTTTCTTGCCCAGCCCTGAGTAGTATCTGTCTGCTGATGTGTTTTAACTAAGAAGATGTCTATTGTAAAACTCAGAAGTAGCTGCTAGAGTACAGATACAGTCATTGTACATTTCTCCTTACATCATTTTAACGGGATGTCCTGGAGGGCATGTTGACTTGCATTTCTCATTTGCCATGGTCTAGTACACACAAATCTGAGAATTAGGTTAAGACAATTTTTGCCGCTGCTGTTGTTTTAAGAGGCTACAAACGAAGACATACAGACTTAATGATTCTTTGGGTGGATAGGATAATGTCTCAAATGATAACATCCTCCAAAGTCATCTCCAGGTTCTGTAAAAAGCAATGGGTTTTGCTCTGCTGGGGAGAACGTGGCGAGTCAGGATTGCCTTGCCAAAGTGCAGATTCGGCGCCTTTGACCATGTGTCAGCTCTGTGGCCAGCCAGCCGTTCTTTCTGGGAACTATGCCTTAGGTATTTATGCAGCAGTGTCAAAGGAATTTTTACTCTATGGTGCTATATCCAATTAATTCAGAAGACTAAAAATACAGTATGAGACACTGGAAATTCTGACTGCGGTACCCTCTGGCCAAGGTTTCCATTCTGGCACATTAAAATAACATTACTGCATGGGAGGGAAACCCCTGGGCAAAAAGCAAGGAAGCAGGGAGCGCCCCCTTTTTAGGTAGTAAAATGGAGTGAGGTTTGCAACTTTATGGAGTACTGCTCTTTCAACACTATATATTTCCAAATGCCATGGGTATTTTGGGATGTATCCTGTCTGCTTCATGATTTAAGCTCAGCACTAACTTAATTACCTCAACCTGGCAAGTTTGTTGCAGGAAGAGATCAGCAGCGCTGCTTATTACAGACCAAGAGGTATTTATCGACTGCGTTTTCATCAATTCCCTTGTTCTTTCCTCTGCGTTGAAAGTAGGAGACAGTTTGTTGTTTTTACAACAAAGTCAAGGCTAATTTTCTATTTGCTGTTTCATCAGACAATGAAAGCTCAACCATCTTACAACTGTGGCCACTGGTAGTTATGGATGGTCAAAGCTTATATACCAGTAAATGTCTCTGGAGCCTGCATTTCCTGTGATAAGTCAGTGGCAATCTAGAATTCTCATGCTGTGCTTTGTGTGGGGGCAAATTATACATTGCCATCTTCTTGTTCTAGGCACTTCCTCGGGACACATAGATCTTAACCACATTTAATGTTGACTTGCTTTTTGAGTGGAAAAGACTGAAAAGGTGATGACTTTGAATAGTTTGCAACATGAATACATCTTAAGTATCACCCTGTCATTTCTGCATCTTGGAGGTGGGTGGAGGAAAACCGCAGGTACAACTCTGCCAGAATATATAGTAACATATTTTTGGAAGGTTGTATAATGTAGTGCCCATTATACCATTGGTTTCATGAGATAATTATGAAGCACTAAAGCAAATCAGCATATTAGACTGGTTGAAGATGCTAACATTCTAATTTTGTATAGAGGGTGATTACTGTTATTATTTATGGAGTGCAGTGAGTGTACATAATGCTTTATAAACACGTAGGCAGACAAGGACTTTGCCCAGAGGTGCCTAAGTTCTAAACTGTCTGAATTAGACAATGCAAATGAAAAGCAGCTACTTTGGGCAAAAGTGGGAGGGAACCAAGCAGAAAATGGGGTTAAAGAAGTAAGTGTTTCTGAAGGGTGGAATGATAAAAGCAAATATCCTTTTAGACTTAGGTTGAAGTTGCACTGTACAATTCTTGAGAATTAAAGTATTAAAACTAAACCCACTTCAAAATACTTCCTGAAGCCTTTTAAGAAATTCTAATTGGTTCCCGTAAATTTAGTTCTACTATCCTTATCCAGGCCTAGGTGTCTGAAACCCTAGGTCCCAAAGCATAATTCATAGGGCGTTCACAAGGAAAGCAGGAAAAGAAAGAAGGATACCAGTTTATAGATTCTTTGAGGCCAGAAACCAAGTCTGATAGAAACTTGACCTTCTAAATACATTATCTTGGCTAGGACATTCCTTGACTTTGTACCAGTGATGGGAAAAATAAAAACTGTAACTAGCAGCATTGTTTTTGCATATAAGCAAATCTACATATAGGTTCACCCCTTATAAAAAATCCCTAAAACCTACCATTTGAGGAAACCCTCTCCAATATCTGAACTGGAAAGGACAACCTGTCTGTTTACTATTGCTCAATAGGTTTTATAATGTGACAAAAATATTCCTGTTGTCATTTAGGATGAGTATGCTGTAATTCATTGGGCGGGGGGGGGGCGGGGGGGGAAGCAGATCTAGGGAATGGTCTAAGTCCTTTTTGAAATTCTATGGTGAAGTTTATGAACACATGTATAAGTAAAATGTTTTAATACAATGAAAATAACATCAGCCAAATCCAATATTCATCACAAAATTATTGCAAATCTGTACTAGTAATTTTGGGATACTATCTATAAATATATTATGCCAACTACTTATTTTGGTTATGGAATTTTTGAAATTTGAATTTATTAATTTAGGACTTTAAAGTCTTAAAAGAAATTGGCCGCTTAGATATTTTCTTTGGGGTTAATTCTACCAGAATTAGAGGGTACTACACAAGCAGTTCAAATACAAAACTATTAATATATCATAAGGCATAAAATATTAAGAGAAAATCTAAGTCCTGAGAAGAGTTACAGAAAAATTCCAGTGTTTTATACTAAATTTAGTATGTTCTGAAAACAAGTGTTTACAATTATTTATGTTTTCTTTATTATGAACTATTCTAGGCTCTTTTAAAATGTCTCTTTAAAAATGTATCTGCATAATTGGACAAACTTATTCAAATCATTTGACCATAATCTATAATTGGTATATATACATACACCTTCACATATATAAATGCACTTATATATAAATATATACAAGATATATATGTTAACTGATATGCTAACTGATTATTCTTATGTGAAATAACGTTCATTCTTATTTTTGCCTTTTTTATTGCAGAAAATGGGTATCATGGAGCTTGTTTTGCTCAGGGGAGAGCTTCTGGAAGGATGGAATTATGAGCCTCCATAGTTCTGCCAACATTTATTTGCTACAAGGTTTAGTTTAGATGCTTTAATAGTTAGGGAGTGTATTATGAAAAGCCATTGCTATATTAAAATAGTCCCCTCACCCTATTCTGAACACCTCATCCCTCTCCCCAAAGAGCTATTCCTTCTTTGTAAATATGATGTTCTGGCTCTATGGTAGCTATGAACTGATCTGTATGTGTAGCTAATTTTCCTTCTACTTCCTGGAATGTACCATATACCTGGCCATAGATGTGTCTTCAGCAGTCACACCATCATTGGCGTGGAGCCTTTGGATCATACTGGCAGTGCCCCGACCAGTGTGAGCTATCTTCACACTGATTAGAGCAAGTTGAGCTAATAGTATGTCTTAACTTATCAGAAATGCATGTGCCAAACTTAAATAATATGCTGCATTCTAAGCAATAGGAAATAGTTTGTAATGCATTTTGAACAGTGGGTCTGATTTCCAACACCACACTTTTTAAACATGCAAATGTCAATTAACAAACAGCAAAGAATTCTCATAGCGTAAGAGCAGCAAATGATGTTTCTATGGACAATTCAAACTCCTCCTCAGCCACTGACAGTTACCCTTCTAAAAACTGGTTTTTCCTCTCCTCTCCTTTCCATCTCATATATAAATACACATGCAGAATTATATATAGTTTGTTTCACATAGATGGCATATGAGTCAGTCTAAAACAGATTTTAAAATGTAGTTATTTTATACTCTTTAAAAACAATTAATCCAGTCAACATATAGTTATTATTTTATTTTCCAGGCACTCTGCTGGGTCCTGGGGAAAGTAAAATGAAATTCCTGCCCTGGGAAAGATTATAAATTTAGAAGGGAGATGACCAATCTAAACAACCAATCACAGTAGATTGTGAAAAAGTTATCCTGGAAGTGTGAACACAATACAATAGGAAATCAAGAAAGGGGTGCTTGGGCCTACCACATGAGCCTCGGTGGCTAATTCTTGTCACTGGTGGCTCCTCTGTGGGCAACAGCACTTGGGAGCATTACTTATGTGGCTGTGCTAGCCAGGCTATTGTACCTGCTAATATAGCACCACTAACTAGCACTTGGCATTGAACACTGGAAGCAAAATTGTGATCCAACTTAGAAGGTTCAAATGTACTAGCATAACTGCCTCTACACAATCTTAACACCGTTCCTTTGTCAATGGCTTGCTTATTACTATACTATTAATCAGAATTAAACTTTTCAGGAACAGTGATTCCTATTGAGGAACTGTTCTTTCTGAAACATGCATAACTAGGATCTAGTTATATAATTTCTTGATGATGACAGGTTGTTTTCAAATTTATATATTAAAAAATAGGACGGTTGCTAGAGGACCTGAAAGTTGATACCCTATGTTCTTCTCTGAAATTCCCTTGTTCTTTGTTCTAATTAGGAACATTCCGTATCTCTACTTAGTTTAATTTTTCTATCTATTTGTTAAATCCAACTATAGTTAAGGATACCCATAACACTTCCTAATTAGCTGGAATTCTAATTTTCATGCAGGAATTCCTAAGATTATTAAACCTGAGGCAGGAGACCTGGATCCCAAACTTGCCTCTATTTTAAGTTTCCATTTGAGAATCAAGACTGCAGTTCAGCTTTCTGCTGTTTCAACCATGGTTTGATCCTACTTTTTAGTAACTTTAAGAAGTTGAAGTTAAAGCGTGTTTGTGGGCAGGGTATCTTTTTCTCCTTCCCATTCCATTTACTTCCTGCTTCTCACCAATCACACTTTCTATTTTAAACAAGTAGTTTAATGAATAAGAGGTATCTCGGTGATCAGTGTTCTCGATTCAGGAAGGGAGACTCTTGCAATTAAAAACCACAGCCACTCAACCCGGGCAAAATTGCTGTCTGCTCTGGCAGTCACTGCACTGCGCGCCTGATGCCTCTCTGCTGCCAGCGGATCCAGCCCAAGCAGAGCGCATTGCACATTTTACTACAACCAGGAGGCGGCGAGAGGCTCCCGACTGGGTGCAGCTTAAGGATGCAGGGCACTGCGGGCGCACGAGGTCACGCATCCAGCCCCAGAGATGACAAAAGGGTCGTTGCTAAGGGACATTAGGTCCAGGATCAGCCATGAGCCACCCTAAACCTCTTGAACACCCTTTATTTGGTGCCTCCGCCGAAAGGCTCTTCTGTTTTTGGTCCCCAGGACAACTTCAGAGAACGAGGAAAGTTGGGTGGCTACTCAAGTCCTTTTCAAGAGTAAGGTCCTGGAGGGTAGCAAAGACACACTGCAGCCTCGGCTGGATGATATCAAGGGACTCTGCTGGCAGGGCTAACTTCCGCGGCCTCAGACACAGAACCCTTGGTCACGGTATCGCGCATCTGGTTCCGGGTGCCTTTGCCCAGCTTCTGGCGGAAACTCCCCTAGGTTGATGCAGGGCGGGGGTTAGGTGGGGTAGGCCCGGCCCCTTTGGTCCCTTTGCAGCAACTTCGCATTACACAGTAGCAGAGGGCTGGTGTCCGCCTTTAAGTAGGCTCCTTTGTCGCACCAAAGCGGACTACCCCCCCCCCCCCCCCCCCGCCCCCAGGACCTTGCGGCGGGAGTGAAAGCCAAGAACCCTGGAGGCTGCTCCCTATCCCCATTCCTTCTCCTTCCTACCAGGACGTGAAAATCAACTCTCCGGCACAGTCCTCTTAAGTCTTCCTCCTAAATCCTCTCTTCCTCCTAAATCCTCCTAAGTCCTCTCTTCCTCCTAAATCTCCAGCGCAGATTTTAAAGGCATCGAATGCATCCCCCAACTTTGGGGAAAGAGAGTGCCCAATTCCTGCTTTCCCACCGCCCCTACCGCGTTAAGCCATTTCCTTCGGCCGCTAAGAAAGTCGCTGTCCGTAGTATCCCCGCCCCAGCCTGGAAGCGAGCGCCCCCGGCTGTTCACCGCAGCCCCGCGGCGCGGGTTTTCCGGGAGCTCGATTTCTGGCTCGTCGCAGGATCCAGCTGCGGTTCCAGCCGGTCCCCAGCCTCGCGAGGCACACGCGCGCACGCGCTCACACTCCAGTTCACACTCCCGCGTTCGCGCTCCCAGCACCCCACCCCCCTCACCGCTTCTCCGCCGGGTGGGGGGTGGGGTGACGTCAGGACTGCAGTCCGGAGGAGAGCGGGCTGGAGAGGGCTGCGCGCTCCGCGCCTAGAAAGCTGGAGGCGCCCTGGGGCAGCTGCCGCTCGCGCGCTCCTCCCTCTTCTCTGCACCCGCTGTCACGCTGCTGGCCCGCGGGGGAGCCACGCAAGCCTCCAGGTGAACTGAAAGTCGTTGCCGGGGGAGGACGGAGGGGGTGCTGCAGTCCTGGCGGACACTGAAACTGCAACTCGGACAGAGACGACCCGGCGGAGGCGCCGGGCGCAGCATCCCCGGGCCGCCGGAGGTGGCTACCGCTCAGCTCGCCACCGCGCGCAGCGGCTGGCCCTCGGCCCTAGGACGCTGGCCCCGGGCGCACTTGCCTCCGGAGACCCGGGTTTGCGCATTTCACAGCTGCGCTGCTGAGGGGAATGCGAGCTTGGTGGCTCCAGGTCGCCGCGGAGCAGCTGCCCGTGGGAGAGCCTGGAGAGCGAGGGGGCGGCAGCCTCGGCCCGAAGTAAGTGCAGTAGAAGTTTGCGTCGGTTTCCTCGCCGCTCCCCTGAACGAGTGGGAGGCTCGCGTCCTCTCTGGTTCCCTGAGGCTGCCGAGGGCAGACTTACCAGGGAGCCTCAGCAGGGAGAGAAAGTGAGAGTTATAAGAGGGACAACGACCGGGAGGGTGAAGGCAGGGCGGGATCCCGGTGGAGTGAAGGGGTGCCAGAGGAGAACCCCAACTGTGGCGAGGGGCGCGACCCTGGGGATCTCAGAAAGGGAAGGATCTGGGGAGAGTAAAGGTGGAAGTGGTCTCGCCTATTCTGGTGACCTTGGCGCGCCCCCCTGGAATGGCGAGCCAGGGGCTTCTGAGAGGCTGGCGGAGGGTGAACATTACGTGGCTTTCCACTCGGGACCGCGCCGAGGGCGTCGCGCTGCCGGACGCTGGGAGACTGGGGACAAGAGGAGAGAGAAGCCCGCCCGGGTCGGCGACGCTGGGGTGGGGTTGTCCGGAGGCAAGGGTTCCGAGTGGGAGGTTTGGGTCCTTAGAGACGCTCCAGCCCGGGCGCGGGAGACTGCGGTCCCAGGGGGAGGCGGGTATGACGCTTTGGGTCGCCACGGTTGCTGCTGGGAGCCTCAGGAGCCTTGGCGGCCAATTCTTGTCATGGGGCGGCTGCCCTGAGGACAGCGCTCGGGGACGCAGGCTGACGGGCGGCTGCCCTTCCCGCGCCGCCGCGGCTCCCCGGAGGCGTGGTGCTGCTCCTGGAGGCCCGGCCGCAGGAGACCCGCTTGTTCAGGAGACCCCCGGCAGGCATTCTGCTCACTAGTTTTCGGGCACGTCCCGCTCCTCCTGGCGCCCTTTTCTTTAATCGGACTCCCGAAGAGGTTTTGTTCTCTAACTGGCCGAACTTCTAATGGGGGGAAAAAACTTCACAGACGCTGCGCTCCTTCTAGGAGCAGAGCCAAGGAGTGCAGGGGAGGGCGGCGCCGGCCACGCGCCCACGTTGGTCTCACCTGGGGAAGTTCTCAGGGAGTCTGTATTAGATGTGATGAGGTTATTCGGGAAGCCACGAGGGCATCTTCCGGAGTAGCACTGTCTGTGCCTAGGAACCCAGGAAACTGGACTCCCACTCAGCTTCTGGTATCAAGGGTACACTTTGCGGGGCGAGGGAGATAGCAACTAGTAATTAAATCTCATTGTTGGTTTGTTTGCTTTTTAGTCATGCATGATGCATACTAATTACCCAGTTTGATTTTGTCAGATTTATTCATTTCTTCATGCAAAAACACTTTCTGAGGCCTAATATGTGCCAGGCATTGTGTTAGATCAGCAATTTTCAACCTTCGTGCCAAAGAATTTTTAAAACACGCAATGCCTGAGTAGTATTTGGTCAGGGGCAGTGACCTCTTTTCTCTTAGATTGTCAAATAAAAAAATGACAACAGCCAACAAAACATTAGCCATTCAGAGTGAGTGAATCAAAGTTATACCTATTTTTGTCAGATTGGCAAAAAACATAACATGGTTTTTGTTTGCCACAGAATTTTAATAAGTAGTTTATGTGTGCCATGAGATGAAAAAGGTTGAAAATAGCTGTGTTAGATAGATGCTGGGCTAACAGAAACAACTGACATATAGTCAGGGAGCTTACAGTTTGAAGAGCAAGTATTCTGGAAAGAAGATGGGAAAAATACATGTCCTACGGGGAAGGGTAGCTACTACCTGTTTTTGTTTTATTTGTTTGTTTGTTTGTTTTTAACACAGTGACTCACTTCCAGCTCATTAACTGTGGGGCCCTGAAGGCAGGGACACTATTATTCCTCTTTGATGTCTAGTGGTCCGCACTGCCAGGCACATAGTAGGTCATCAATAAGGTCTGGTAGGTAAATGGATGAATCATAGTGAAAAATATCTTAAAGAAAGGTATCATGCTATATTATGGGAACATGTAAAGAAGAAAGAGAGAGATGGAAATGTAATTTTAAAATTTTTTATTTTAGAGAGAGGAAGGGAGAGAGAAAGAGAGGAGAGAGAGAGAGAGAGATTTGTCATTCCATTTATTTATTCTTTCATTGGTTGATTATTGTTTGATCCCTGGCTGGGGATTGAACCCACAACCTTGGGAACAATGCTCTAACCAACTGAACTACCTGGCCAGGGCCAGAAAAAGAATGAGTTGAAAGGGGAGGAAATAGAGGAAGCTGAAGAGGGGAAGGAAGAAAAGAAGGTAGGGCTCATCAACATTTGAAAGTATATATTCTTTAACAGGCACGTTTTGTTTTCCATTTTCTCACAATGGAAATTAGCAGCTCCCAACTCATATCTCTATGAAATTCACGAATCTCTGTGGATATTTAAATGGTAACTTTTTAGAGTAGGATCTCTGTTAATTTACTATGTGGAGGTCATAATGCCATGCTCTTGTGTATATATTGATAATATATGGTGATCGGATGTTTCTAGGACAGGGGAACAAGTTGGTGAAAAAAATACTTTAGAATTACCAAAATAGTTTCTTCCAACAGCTCATAATATTTTGCTACTGAATGTACACATATTTTTACCCCTGTACTTCAAAGTTTAAGTTAATCATATATAACTTAAACTTTATTAAAATATTTACATATAGATTTTACTGGTGAATATTAAACACATATATGTAAGACTGTCTTTGGTTTAATTAATGGAACCCAAGTTACCATTGCACTCAGGTAGAAGATGATAAGTTCCAAGGTGAGTGATAAAGCTTTTTCCCCATTAATTTACTTTTATTACTTTTACTAGAAAGCTAAAGCTTCATATATTTTTCTGACAACAGAGCTACTTATTTTTAAAATCAGTATTTACCACTGGTGATAATAATTCAGTGATTTGATCCAAAGTTTATAGGCAGTCATCATGGATTTAGTTTTTCTTCTCAGTGCTATGTGATTTGGAGTCATTCTAGAATTTTTGTAGAACTCATTTTCTGTATTTACAAAATGAAATTATTTCACTTAAATGATTTAATTAGGCATTTAAAATCAGAATATGTCAATTCTAGAGTTGATTTCATTAAGATAGCAACTCTGACAAGCAATTTGTAATTAATAACTAGAATAAAACCCGTATTTCCCTTGATTAGGCATTTTCCAGGTGTTTTGGGACATTATCAGAGTCCTAGGAAGAGTATGTTTGTGGATAATGTATGGTGATTAAAAATCATATTGTATAAATAAATGTAAATAATACTAAATAAGGTACCTAAACTTTGGGATTCTTTAACCAAAACGGAAATGTTTCTTTTGTCATGGATATTTGATTTGAATTATAACCAGAATTGCACCGTTAGACAAATGACTATTTGGGTGAATCTTGAAGATTTGACAAGGATCCATTCTAGAGGACAGAACTTTATTTTGGACATACTAGTATAGTTAGGGTACAGAAATGCTACGGTTATAGGAGGGCGGAGTCATAGATTACCAATCTAAAATTATCTGGCCTCGTTTTTGCAGATGAGAAAACTGTAGCCTAGAAAGATGAAGGATCTAAATTTTCCAGAATCAAATGTACAAAAGAGTTGCATATATTGCCCATTCATGCTCTTAGGGCACCTAAATATAGAGGGGCAATTTAAGGGATCTGCTATCCTTGGATTTCTCTCATTCTCTTGGGCTTACCCCCACCCTGACCCCATCTCTGAGAGGAGTCCTACCTGCTTACTCACTACTCTCACTTTACCTGCTACCTTTTAGGTCCTTCACAGGATAGAGCACCAGAGGACTCCCAGACTCACACGCAGGCATAGGCCAAGGCAGAACTGTGAAATAAGTGAAGCTAGAATTGGGTGGTCTCTGCATCTTCTTTCCTACATTTTGATACCCATGTGCAGCATAGAATCATAATGGCAGAGCCAGAAGGGGCTTTAGAGATCATCTGACCTCTCTGTATAGATCATCTTATACTAATAGATGAGGGAGCTCCAGCCCCAGAAAGGTTCTGCGACAGTCACATTACAGCCTTTGTGCAGGACTTGTGAACTGAGTTCTGATTCTCTTTCTCCGCTGTGTTCTGTCTCTACTGAATGATGCTGGCTGGGATTCCACCACTCCACTAAGGTAAGATGTGGGCTCTGGAGGGAGACAACTTGTGTTTATATTCCAGCCCTGTATCTCCTCAGCTGTGCAACCATGAGCAAGTTGCTTAAGTTCTTCAACACCTTTATTTATTGGTAAATTTTTGTTTTTTGTCTTGCTTCGTTTAAAGGTTATAAACTATATTAGAGGCCCAATGCACGAAAGAGTAGGCCTTCCTTCCCCTGACTGCCAGCACTGGCTTCCCTCTGGCACCGGGGACCCGGGCTTCCCTCGCAGCCCTTGCTTCGTCCAGAAAGTTGAACAGAAGGATGTCCAGTCTAATTAGCATATTATGCTTTTATTATTATAGATATAGGTACAGATGTGTCTGCATGATTATTTGTCTATTGTTTCCCCTCTAGATTGTAAGTTTTATAAGGAAAGGAATCAAGTATCTCTTGCTCACTGCATGTCCCAAGACTTAGCACACTGTTTGACACAGAGTGGACACTAAATAAACATTTGTTTAATAAAGAAATGAATGAATGGATGAGTGACTGAGTATAATAATGATTGAGTGAAGGAGGCAGCACTAACATAGAACTGGAATTAGTAATATGGGAGTCATATCCTTTTAAAGATTCTAAAACTAAAATACTGTTCCCTTTGCCAACATTCTGGATAAATGAGACTGTGATATGCCCCTTCTCCAAACCTACTTCTCTCATGTTCTCCTTTCTCTCAGCAGGTGGCAGCTCTGTTTTTCTGGTTGCTTGGGCCCAAAATGTTGGAGTCATCCTTGATTCCTCTTTCCCGCACAGCCAGCATATAATGCATTCATAAACCCTACAGCTATGCCGTCAGGATACATTCGAAATCTGACCACCTCTTACCAAATCCCCTGCTACCAGCCTAGACCAAGCCTCTGTCATTTCTCACCTGGATTATTGCAGTGGCCTCCTAACTTCTTTCTATGCTGCCATTTTTGCCCCACCCCAAAGTCTAGGTTCAACACACAGAGCAATGTGAACACATAAGTGAGGTCAAACTGCTCTGCTGACTTTTACATCCTTTCATCTTTCCATTTTACATCTTCCCATCTCTCTCAGAGTAAAAGAAAAAGTCCTTACAATTAACTTAATAAAATTCATTAGGCTCCACACTACCTAGCTCCTTCTAACCCTTCTGACTCCTCCTGCTCCCCCCACCGCCCCAATCACCATGCTTCTGCCACACTGATGTCTTTCCTATTCCCACAGTATGCTCTCTCCTAAGCAATGTTGAACTTGGTCTGGAATGCTTTTCCCCAAACACCTGCTGGAAGATTCTCTTCATTCCTTTCCAATCTTTTCTTAAATTCCCCTCTCAGTGAAGTCTCTCTTGACTATCCTATTTGAGATTATACCTCTCTAATTTTTTGTCCTCTTTTCTGCACTAATGTCCCTTTTAGCTCTTGTGACTATAAATACCATGTATACTATTCACACATGTTTTGTGTTTCTCTTATGTGCCTGCCACACAATATACACTTAATTAATATGACATTATTTTTATAGTGGCATCTCTGGTCTCCTAGCCTTTTTGTTTTTCCATTGACTAGGATTGTGGTCAGTGGCAGAATTCCTCCAGGATCCTTAGCTCTTATTTTGGAAATGACATTGAAGGAGTCCCAAAGGTCTCCTGCTAGAAATAATTAGGAAATAAATGCAGTTATCTCTCCAAGATAGGCCCATTTTCCCTGAAATTCCTTCTGATGTGGGGCTTCTGGAAGGTTGCTGCTATAAGTCCCATCCCCAGGCTGATAGTATCACATTCTATCATGCCATCCATTTATGACCTCCTCGGACAGGATGGAATATTCTTCCCTTAAGGGGTCATAGTGTATTTCTTATATGGCAGTGGGAGGCTAGAGGAGTGGCATTCCAGGGTCCAAACATGGAGATTCAGGGCCAAACTGGGAAACAGACCTGTTTCTGGAACATTAGTTCTTAGTGGAGCCATCTAATCAAGTCAGGACTGAAAACAGGAATGTGAGAGGGAACTGAGGGAGACGTTCTAGGTCAGCTGGTTGACCACCCAGCATGGCATTTCACTGCTTTTCTTTCTTTTGTTGCTGGGTTTGCTTCTTGCTTATCTTAACACGACTATTCTCATAGGTTGCCTCTACATATTAGTGGAGGATGAGTTATGAGGACATATCAACTAACCAGTGAGACACCCTGTGAAAAAATAGTTATTAAAACAACCTCATGAAGCCAGGTTATACCTGTTTAAATACACTGTTGGCTGAGCTGATAGGATTTTTTAAAAAATATCTTTTATTGATTTTTTTTTTTTTTTTTTACAGAGAGGAAGGGAGAGGTATAGAGAGTTAGAAACATTGATGAGAGAGAAACATAGATCAGCTGCCTCCTGCACACCTCCTACTGGGAATGTGCCTGCAACCAAGGTACATGCCCTTGACCGGAATCGAACCTGGGACCTTTCAGTCCACAGGCTGACGCTCTATCCACTGAGCCAAACCAGTCAGGGCGAGCTGATAGGATTTTTTAATGGTTCTAGCAGAATATTGTGAGTAGATATTGTCTTATGTGTAAAAATTGGGCATACTCATTATATTTCTATGAAATTACTATAACTCATAATTCCTACTAGCTCAGAGCAGTCACACTTTACAAGTTGACTCAACAGATAATATTTTCAATCATGACATTACATAATAATTTTGCCTTAACAGAGAAAAGTGTTATGTTGTA
Organism: Myotis yumanensis; assembly: GCF_028538775.1. Classification (NCBI taxonomy): domain Eukaryota; kingdom Metazoa; phylum Chordata; class Mammalia; order Chiroptera; family Vespertilionidae; genus Myotis; species Myotis yumanensis. The sequence goes on from NW_027223752.1 coordinate 146,354,065, forward strand.
CCAGTTTTTTTCTCTAGAAATAGAAAGAGGGCTTTGGGTTTAGAACTTGTAGGTTACCAGTTCTGTTCTTAGCATGCTCTGTGACCTTGTCTAATTTGCATTAGAGAACCTTTTCTGGAGCCAGGAAAAGTTAATACAGAAGCAAAATGGGGCCAACAACCTTGAAGTATAGCTGTGAGAAATCCTTTTCCTTATAACTGTACGAGATGCAGCCACAGCAACTCTTCAAGAGAGTGTGTTGGGGGGGCATGGATTCTAGGATAAAAACCCAAACTATCATAACAAGGAAAAGAAAGCATTTAGCTTTCCAAACAACTGGTGTACACACACTTTTTTTTTTTTTTTTTTACTTAAGTTACATATACATCTTGTTCTGAACGTTTTATTTTTATAAGTAGGTTGTTTGGAACTTTTATTCTCATAGAAACAATGTTACGTGTGGAATTTAGGTTCCCAGCTGCCTGGGGAAAAGCCTATTTAATTCATTGCTGAGTATTAAAAAATGATACTGCAGTTTGCTCTGTTATATGAGAAAACGAATATTAATTTCTAATTAATAAAATCCTAATTTCCATTATGTTACCATAAAGATCTAGGTTGGCATTTTTGTAAGTAATCTCTCCCTTCACTCCTTACTCTTTACTGGCTTATTCGACCAATTAGGAGAATTATAATATATATTATATCATATATAAGAAAATATATTAATATATTATATATCATTATTCAAATAAACAATATTGGATCTCCTTTATTTACCAGGTTTTAAAAACAAGTTTATAAAATCATTTTATAATAATAAATAAAATACAAAATCAACATTAAGTATGTAGACATTGTTGAGAATTATGACTTATGCATGACAATTATCAGCATTGGTATAGTCATCAGTGTCACTCATGCTTTTGGAGGGAATGAGATGTTCGCTAGTCTCCCACCCTGAGGCCTGTGCTGTGACCCCATTCGGCACAGGATAAGAATACTTAGCTTGTTGGGAATACACTGAGTCCTGTAGCCAGTTTTCTCAGTCGCACCTGTGTCCTTTGCTTAGCAGTGGTTCTCAACCTTGGCTTCACATTAGAATCACCTGGGAATCTTTTTTAAAATCCTGATTTCTGGGCCTCATCCTCCGGAAATTCTGTTTCTTTGTTACTAATGTTGTGGCCCCACCCCATAACAAAGAAACAGAATTTCCGGAGGATGAGGCCCAGAAATCAGGACTTGAAAAAGATTCCCAGGTGATTCTGATGTGCAGCCAAGGTTGAGAACCACTGGCTTAGTAGATCCCTAAGCTTGGACGCTGACATCTAGTAGCCCATGGTAGAAGACACAGAACCTTTTCCTCTCTACTTAGTCCTGCTTCCCTCTGCCCTGCAGTCTTCACTGCCTCTCCTTCCTTTTAGCTTCATTCTCAGGTTAAACCCCAGCATTCTGGTCCCTCGAGCACCTTAATGCAAAGTGTGACCCGCCCTCCCTCTAGTGGTGATTAGAAAATCTTTTCCACCATTGCCTTCTGCCCCCCAGCTTTACAAGATATAATTGACACACAACGTTGTGTAAGTTTAAGGTGTTGACTTGATGTACTTGAAAATTATTACCACCGGAGCATTGACTAATACCTTCATCACATCACGTAATTACCATTTCCTTTCTGTGGTGAGAACAGTTAAGATCGACTTTCCTAGCGATCCATTGCCTTTGTTTTCACAGGCTACACACAGTCCTGGCAGTGGGCAGGGACCTTTCCTCACAGCAGGGTCCAGAGACCTGGGAATGGAGATTTTCATGAATATACTGGGTGCCTCAGCAGAGTCCGAACAAGGGGAGGGAGGATCAGAGACAGTCACTATGAGCTTCTGAGGTTTCTTTTCTTTGGAGGCTCTCGAACACTACCCTGTGTACTTCTGTCTCTACTTCTAGCTTTTCATCATGGTGTCCCATGTATACATTTCCTGTGGACCCAAAAGAAGGTCCAGCATTTCTTCCCTACCCTCTGATTTCTGAAAAGTAGGGAGGTAAGAAGATTTTCAGGTTTTCATTTAGAGGTGTGCCGGCTCTCTGGAAGAGGAAAAAGCCCTGATTTATAGTGTTTGCTGATTTCTGTGTTGTACATATTTGTACTATAGCAAATTTCAGCATGACGTCAGCTGACTTGCATAACTCTAGAAAATTTAACAATTGGCTCTCATGAATCTGGACAAGCTGGATTCCCACACTCTACTTTTTATTGTGAACAATGATATAAAAGAAGAGATATTCATTTTCCTCCCATTTTTTCCTTCTCCTACTTACCACCCGCCCCACCCCCCGCCTTTGCTTTTTTCACTCAGTGAATCACAGAAAAAAAAGTATAAATGTATATATGTCAGCAAATTTGGGCTATAAATGTCCAAATAGTAAATAAATATTTTAGAGTTTGCAGTTCATAATTGGTTTTGATCACAGATTAGAAAAAATCAACCTTTGAAAATGTGGAAACTATTCTTAACTAAAGGACAGCACAGAAACACAGGCTGAGGGTTACATTGGCCTGTGGGTTATACTTTGCTAACCCTGGGATTAGATGATCCGGTTAGGTCTTTAGAAATACATATTACAGAAACTTGAAGTTTATAATTTATATATACTATGTTATATTATCTATAAGATAGCCCACATACCACACCATATGTTTATTTCAGAGAAAAAGTCCAGACTTAGGTTATCCTGAGCATTTTGCTGGAGTTGGGGGTGGGAAGAGGTGAGAACTCTAAAGTGATGATCTCAGTGGTAAATTCAGAAAAGCATGGCCTCAGGGCATTTTTCTTTCTTTTTTAAAATAGCTTTATTGAGGTATAATTTACATATTTAATTCATCTGTTTAAAGTATGCAGTTCTATTTTTGTAATGTATTCATAGCATTGTGCAATGATCACCACAATCAAATTGTAGACTATTTTCATCTCCCCTAAAAGAAACTTCCATACTTTTATTTATTTATTTTTAAAATATGATTTTATTCATTTCAGAGAGCAAGGGAGAGGGAGAGAGAGAAGGAAATCAATGATGAGAGAGAATCATTGATCAGCTGCCTCCTATATATCCCACACTGGGGATCGAGCCTGCAACCTGGCCATGTACCCTGACGAATTGAACTGTGACCTCCTGATTCATAGGTTATCGCTCAACCACTTAGCCATACTGGCTGGGCAAACTCCATACTTTTAGCACTCAATTGCCATCCCCTCCCTACCTGCCTGTCCTGCCAGTCCTTGGAAACCACGAATCTAGTTTTTTTTCCCCCCACCATCATTTATCCCCCCATATCCTCTTCCACCTCCACCCTCCCACCTGCAATCACCACACTGTTTTCTGTGTCCATGAGTTCTTTCTCTTTTTTCCTTTTTTTTTTTCAATCCCTTCACCCTCCCCTAACACCCCCTATCCCACCACCCCCTCCAACAACAACTTTCTGTCTCTATGAATTTCCCTATTCTGGACATATTACATAAATAGAATCAAATAATATGTGGCCTTTTGTGACTGGCTCCTTTTAAGGTTCATCCACATTGTAGCATGTATCAATACTTCATTTCTTTTTATTGCCAAATAATAGTCCATTGTATGGATATACCATGCTTATTTATCCATTCTTCTGTTGGTGGACATCTGGGTGTTTCCAGTTTTTGGCTGTTATGAATAATGTGGTTCTGAAGATTCACATACAAGTCTTTGTATGGATATATGTTTTCATTTCTCTTGAGTAGAGTTGTTGGGTGATAATAACTCTTATGTTTAGCAGTATGAGGAGATGCCAAACTGGTTTCCAAAGGGACTGCATCATTTTACAGTTTGTACCAGCAGTATATGAGGGTTCTGTTTTCTCTGTATCTTCACCAATACTATTTTTTTTTAGATTATAGCCATCTTAATGCTATAAGTATCTCATTGAAGTGGTATTTCATTGTGGTTTTGATTTGCAATTTGCATTTCCTTAAAGACTAATGATGTTGAACATTTTTTGTGTGTGCTTATTGGACATTTATGTACATTCTTTGGAGAAATCTCTATTTAAATATATTATCCATTTGTAAATTGAGTTATTTGTACATATTATTGGTTTGTAATTGTCTAGATACAAGTCACTTGTCAGATTTATGATTTGCATATATTTCTCCCTTTATGAGGGTTGTCTTTTCACTTTTCTGATGGTTTAGTTTGCAGCACAAAAGCTTTAATATTTTGATTAAAAGAAAGTGTTTTGATATTTTGATGAAATACAATTATGTGTTTTTTTTCTTTTGTCACTTGTGCAAAAAATCCAAATTCATTAATATTTATTCTTAGGTTTTCTTCAAAGTGTTTTGTAATTTTAGCTCTTGCTTAATTTAGGTCTAATCTATTTTGAATTAATGTTTATGTATGGTATTTTTATTTTTATTTTTGTCTGTTGAAGTTCAGTTGACCCAGCATTATTTGTTGAAAGAATTAAATTGTCTTTCACCCTTGCTGCAATCATTTGACCATAAGTGTGAGGGTTTATTTCTGGACTCTCAATTTTATTCTATTGATCTATCTATATGTTTATTCTTATGCAAGTACCACATTGTCTTGAATACTGTGATTTTGTAGTAAGTTTTTAACTTGAAAAATGTGAACCCTCCAGCTTAGTGATTATTTTCCAAGATTATTTTGGCTATCTTGGCCCCTTAATGAGACAGGTAGGAACACGTGGCATGTAAATCCAGGCTAACTACCTGAGTCATTATTCTTACAGCAGTGTGTTTTCACTTTTAAAATTTGCTTGTCTAGAATCACCAATCATATTCTTGTTTCAAGTTTTCCTTAAAGAAGAAAATAATATTCATTATTTCTGCTCTTTCCATTTTAGTTTTTTTTTAAAATATATTTTATTGATTTTTTACAGAGAGGAAGGGAGAGAGATAGTCAGAAACATTGATGAGAGAGAAACATCGATCAGCTGTCTCCTGCATATCTCCTACTGGGGATGTGCCCACAACCCAGGTACATGCCCTTGACCGGAATCGAACCTGGGACCCTTCAGTCCGCAGGCCGACGCTCTATCCACTGAGCCAAACCGGTTTCGGCTAGTTTTGTTTTTGTGTTTTTTTTTTTTAAGGGAAATAGAATAGAGTGAGGGCTGAAAAAAATGGTTTCAGGCTGCTTATAAACAGAAGGAAGAGAGAAAGAGGGTGACAAGAGTACGTTTATTTAACAGTAGAAAAAGAAGGCAAAGAGATTGGAGGGGAATGAGCACATGTCTGGTCCATTCCCTTCATTTTCCAAGCGAACACACAGGCCCAGAAACACTGGGTGACTTCTTGCTCACACAGTCTGAGTTGGCAGTGCCCGATACCTTTCCTCGAGGTGATCTCTGAAGGATAAGAAGCTGTTTGTCAGGTAAAGAATGAGGGGAAGGAGATTTCAGGTAGAAGGGGCCTGGTATACAAAGGCCTTGAGGCAGGAGAGAGCTTATATGCAGATGTCAAAGATGGTGGCTCTGGTTGGAGCAGAGGGAGTGATGGGAAGCCAGTGAGAAACAAGGTGGAACAGTAAGGTAGGGCCTTCAGCACAAAGAAACTTGTAGGTTGATAAGGAGTATGGATTTATTCTAAGTGCAGTGTGAACAGTTTTAAAGAGGGGAGTGATGCAAAAAGATTTATGTGTTAAGAAGATGACTTGCTACTACTTTGTGGAGAACAGAGCAGAGGTGGAGAATCCAGGTGTGATTCTATAGAAGGTGAGATAGGCAAGGGAAAGTGGATAGACTAGAGATTTGGTTTGGAGTTAAAATTGATAGGACTTGCAATGTAAGGCATTGGTAGAACTTCCAGAAGAAGTTGGATTTACTTAGACTAGAGAAAGAGGGCAAGTGTAGATGCCCCACTGCTACCCCCAGAGAGTTGGGTTATTCTGGAAACAGATGTATTGGCTTTTTATGAAGCTCCTGAGGAGTGCAAAGTTTTAGGTTAAGGTGTCCATAACTTATTGTCAAGATATTTTGATCAGATGTAGCCCCACCAGTAACAGGGGCTTCTCAGAGAAGTAGAACTTCCCTTCACCCAGAATGCCCTTCCTTCTTTCCTGATGAAATGCTTATAGATTCTTCAAAGTTTGTCTCAAATGTTACCTCTTCTATCAAACTTCCAAGGTAGTGATTTAGCAAACACATATATAACATTTGTTTATTATGTTTATATAACAATTATTCTGCATAACGTGCTGTCATTCTCTCTGTTCAACACATAGCAATATGGAGCATAGAGAGATTAAGTCACAAAGAGGCTTCACAGTCCCATACACAGCCACACTATGCTGTGTTGCCTCCTGCTGGGAGCTCTCCGTCCAGAATTACTGACTCCTCTTGCTTTCAGAGACCTCTGTTATACCCCTTTTAATAGTATGTGAAAAGTATGAGTTAATTGTTTAAATGTTTTTCTTCTTTGGTAGAGAATGAGCAAGTTGAAGGTAGAAACTGCATGTTTATTTTCGTATCTCCAGTGTTGGGCACATAATAGATGCAGAATGAGTGAAATAATGAACATGAATGAATGAATGGATGGCTGGGGGTATAAGAAATTAAAGTGCAGGAGTAGGAGGGGGCTTCTATAACCATATGCAGCCTGCACTTTTTCTAGGCCAAAGAATCCCTGAGCTGCATGACAATTCAGGCCAGTGTAATTTCTGCCTTTGACATCATATTATTTAAGAGTTTCCATTAATCCTTTGATGTATTCTAACCTAATAATGCTATTCTCAGTGAAACAGATGATGAAGCGCCTGCACTGGCAGGTATTATGCTCTTTAAACACAGTTGCTCTTTTGTCACCAAGGATATTTCTGCATCTGATATTGATTTAAATATTCAGTTATGAATGTCACGAAGACAACTTTATTTTTACCTGAGGATTGTATTGGCTGAAGAATCTGGCAATGTGAACAGTATAATGCATGCTTGCTAATCTGAAGAGAATGAATGGAGTGGCTTCATTGATCAACATTCATAAGGCTTTTCATTCTGTGCTGATATAAAGTTGAAAAATATTGGGTGCTATGATTTTACTGTATTTTAGTGTCAAGTGGTAAAAGCATCTTTGAAAAATTCATTACATTTTGCAGACGATTCAAGTTGTGTTGATCTCTTACTCAAATATAGATTTATGCAGGTGTGCCTTGAATTGCAGAATTTGGAAATGATGTCCGTTACCAAAGAATCTTCAGGAAGTTCATCAAATATCTAGAGTGAGTATAATGAGTTTCGGGACTGGATTACCATCTACCCTTCTCAATAAAGCAAACCAACCAAACATGATTGCTAGCCAGATGGAAAATATAAATAGTGGTTTTGCTTGTGTGCATAACCCTCAATGTAGAGTTCTGTGAAATTTACATTAGAATGTGCACTTTAGGCTTTATCCAAAGTGGGATTTTTACTGTTTGTTTATCTAAAACTGGTGCCCGCAAGCTCAGGTGTGCTTGCAGAGGGAGGCAGGGACCAGGTCGCCAGACTCCAGTGCCACCTGCTTGAGTATGGATGAGGCTGGCAGGCTGCTTCCAGAAGGGAAGTGTGGTTGGCAGAATAATGGCCAGCCCTAAAGAAGTCCACATTCTAATCCTTCAAAGCTGTGAACCTTTTGCCACTGCCAAGGGGACTTTGTGGATGTGACTGTGTTAAGGATCTTGAGATGGGGAGCTTATCCTGGATTATTCATGTGGGCCCAATATCATTATAAGGATATTTCTAAAAAGGATGAGGAGGGTTATAGAAGGACATGTGATGAAGCAAACCTCTATGATGGAGGGTCACACAAGTCAAGGGATGTGAACAGTCTACAGAAGACGGAAAAAGCAAGGAAACAAATTTTCACCTAGGATCTCCCCAGCCCTGCTGACACCTTGACTTTAACCTAATGAGACTTTGGATCTACAGAAGATGTGCTATTTTAAGCCACTCAGTTTGTGGTAATGTATTATAGCAGCAATAGCAAACTAATACAGAAGGTTTGGGGACCTGCCCAGATGTGTTACCACAGGGAGCAAGAAACAAAGGGGAACCCTCTGGGTCTGATCCCAGAAAGTGAAGGATGAAATAACCCTACTCGCTGATAAAATGTTTTCCAGTTAATGGCAAACGTCAATATATCAAACCATCCACACTCCTGTCCTGCAAAGGAGTGAGTGAGAGAAGACAGAAGCTCATTAAGGAATCTCAGTGGGGAGAAGTTTAACTTCAAGAATTAGAGACTTACACAACCATTTGGAAGAGGGGAGAGCCAAGGCCAGGACGACCACTCTTAGGAAATCTGGAAGTGTGACAATCACTAGATGAGACTCAGAAGGGTGTTAGCTCTACAGGTCAAACCTCACTTCTGCTGTTTGTTAACCCCCGTGAGCCTGCTTGCAGCCTCCAATGAAAAATAATAACTTCCACCTCCCAGATCTCACAGGAGGCCTGGTCAGTGGTGGATTCACCCAGGGACCCTGAAGATAAGAAAGAACAGTAGTTTCTAGGCGTTATCCCTCTGAAGTTCAAGGGCTGAACTGTACAAGGTATCAGCAATCTGACATGAGGGTGAAGAGAAAATGATGGCGAATTTTGCTTCTCTATAGTTTAAGGGAGAAACGTGGGAAGAGGATCATAAATATCCTTACCTACCACCCCCAGTCTGTTTGTTCTCTTGGCCTATTGAGGCAATAGCTACCATCATGAATGTAGTGGCAAACTCTTAATATTATGCAGAGCCATTTGATAAACTCAGACTGAAGAGAGAGAGGATGGATGTGAAATTGAATATGAATAAATAAATTTAAAATGATTGTGTTGTAACTTAACTGCAGCTTAGGAGGTAACTATTTTGAACCTACATTATTTCAAGGGCATTTTTGAAGCTTTTAACAAATAATTTAAGCCCAATTAAATTTCATTGCCAGTGTCAGAAGCAGTTAAATTTTAGTTTCATAGGGCCTTTGAACTTCTGTGTTTACTGTGAGAGATCAGATTTTATCATGCCATTACCTCTACTTTGTAAAATTTGAAGAGGTTGCACATGTAACTGTTATCTAATTATTGATGGTTATAAATGCCATTTAATTAAATAATGCAAGAATAAACTCAGCATGCCTTATTTCTTAATACTTGCAATCAAGCATTTTCAGAAGATTTGCATAATACCTCTAGTTCAATCTTTAATTGCCTCAGAAGAGTCTAGAATTGCTTCTGGTATGTCAAAAGCAGCAAAGGGGGTGGTGCAGCCAGGGTGCAGTGCAGCACGCAGGCATTTGGTTCCATTTGTAATCTCAGAGGATGAAGGTGGGGAGCAGCCAACGTTAACACCAGGAGGTCAGGAGGAATCTATAAATTGAATGTGGAGCCAAGTCAAACCAAGATTTCCAATGATGAACTAAGAGTTTGGAAAAGAACAAGGGAGGGATGTGTCATGGAGCACTTGAGGTAGCAGAAGCTAGGAGTGCAGGGAGCAAGATATTAGGCATCACCAAATAGAACTGTCTGAAGCTATCACCCATTAAAATTCTCCAGTATCTCTAATAAAGTGTGGCTTTAATTTCCACTAGGGAATGTGATGTGATTCTGAAGTTCAAGGCATCTATAATAATAAAACCATAATATGCAAATCGACCGAATGGCTGAATAGCAGAACGACCTTCCAGACGACCTTATGGACAAAGCCCGGGCTGTGAGGGCGGCAGCCAGGGCTGCCAAGGCCTACTCTTGTACGAATTTAGTGCATCAGGCCTCTACTTCTAAAAATATTAGTCAATTTAGTTTACTCTATTGCTCACCAAAATTAATGCTTCATGATCTCCTATTTCTGATACCTGTGGGAAATTTCATTTATATCCTTGGCTTCAAACCTACTCTCAACTCTGTTCAGCTTGGAATTCTGTTCTGAATTCAGACTTGCATATACACTGATTATTAGGCACCCAACCCAGTTGTTTAATAGGTGGGTATCTCACACATAATAGGTACAAATTTGAAATCATCACCCCTTTTCCACAACTCCAGATCTGTTCCCCTTTCTCTGTTTCCTCACTCAGAGATCTACACCAGCTAGTTGTCCCAGTCAGAGATATGAACCTATCTCAGATTTCTTCTTTGATTTTACCTCCTCTAATCGGTTGCTAAGATCTGCCAGTTAAGGCTTGAGTAGTTCTTCCATCTCCAGTGTAGCTTCTTCCCCTGTGCTCCCAAGCACTATGTACCCACTTCTGTGATAAATTTAGCTTACTGTATTGCAACTGTCATTTGCATGTCTGTCTCTTCCTTTTGATGACAGAGGAGAGAAACAAGGTCTTTTCATTTTTATCTCTTTGGTGGTTAGCCCAATATTTGTTGAGTCAATGAAATGCGTGAAGAAGTAAATAAATTTGATGAAAACACTATGACCAGAATTTGTACATATTATGTCCTAATTTATGGTGAACCTGATTCTTTATTCTATTTTACTTCCTCTTTGCTATTGAATAGCATGTGACCTAATGATAAAAGTTGTATCAATTTTAGAGCCTTCCCAATGTAGCTGTAAGATTTTAACATTTATTTTATGATTCACAATGTGAAGTTTCAAAAATATACCAGAGAGATTTAAAATGAGCATGGAGCAGATGACTAACATGTAGTTTGGGGAATTTCAGTGTCAAAAAACATAAATTTATTTCTATCACCAACACATATCTTCTTGAAAATAAGGTAGAACTGATTCTAAAGGAAGTAATCACATTACCCAAATTTTAACAATTAAACTTGTCCATGAAAAAAAAGCAAAGCTTACATGACACTTTACAACATTTTATCTTGAGAATAAATGCCATTATTCAGTTACTAAAATGACCTTTCAAAGCCATGAACTTAAAAAAAGAAATGATTTTGTTTTAAAGGGAAACACTTTGTTCTAATTTGCAAGCCAACCGTTGTATTTTTGCTCTAACAGTGTTAAGAAATACAAATGACATATTTCAATTTTGAAAGGCATTATTATTCTTTTTATTCATTAATTGAGCATTTTATGGAAGAATTCTGAGTAATATTGTATATAATAATCTTTTCATACGTGGACCTTCCCAAGTATGAAGTTTACAACCAATTTCTTCATTTGGAGACTCTCCCACCTGGCCCAGCACTGAACACAGAGGCAATACCCGATCTGATGATGTAAATCAGTGGGAATCCAGTTTACTAAAAGCAGCTTTTTAAAGTCTGCATCTATTGTGTAAATTAAAAGATATTTGTGTGCCTAACAACAAGGAACATTTATGTGGTTTTATTTATTAACTAGAGGCCCGGTGAATGAAATTCGTGCACGGGGGGTGGGGAGATCCCTCAGCCTGGCCCGCACCCTCTTGCAATCTGGGACCCCTCGGGGGATGTCCGACTGCCTGCAGGACCGCTGGTTCCTAGCCGCTCGCCTGCCTTCCTGTCTGATCACTCCTAACCATTCTGCCTGTCTGCCTCATCACCCTTAACTGCTCGCCTGCCTGCCTGATCACCCCTAACTGCCTCTGCCTTGGCCCCTGCTGCCATGACTTCGTCCTGAAGGATGTCTGGAAGGTCATTTGGCTGTCAGGTCTAATTAGCATATTACGATTTTATTATTATAGATGACTCCTTTAAAGACAAATAGATTGTGAATGATTGCTTTCTAAAGCAGACTCCAATTTACTACATAACTATCATCCATAGTTTTTTTGGTCCTACTTTCTCATTTTTCTGACGTTTTCCACTTCTTATATATAAAATTTATTTATACTTGTTTGTCATAATCCCTGTGTCTGTCATAGCATATAGTCCTATTTCACCCATCGTAAAAACACACACACGCGCAAACATACATTAAACAATCAAAGAAACACACACAAAATCTAAGTTTTCCTTCAGTACTAACCTCCCTGCCTAGTTCGCCCTTTCTCGTCACAGCCTTTTTGAAAGAATTACCTACACTTGCTCTCTTTACTTCTTCACCTTATCTTCACCTTTAAGTTTCTGTGAACTTAAAGTGCTTCTTGGTATTAAGAAATACTTTTTTACACCTGTGCTAGTGCATTTTTAAATGAAGTAGGTTGAATTCTGCTTTCAGAGTTTTATTTTTTTTGCTTTAAATTAAACTCACAGGAGGACTGTTAATACACAATAATGAATAAGAGTTAATTTTTATTGAGCACTTATTATGGTCCAAGCAGTGTGCTAAACTCTTTAGTGTGCATCACCACCACAGGAGGAGATATGAACTTTGCCCACTGATAACAGGAAGATGCGGTGCAGTACATTGTGCTATGTCCTCAAGCACAATAATAGAGGACACTCTGAGACCACCCTAGCCCATAGATTGCTAGAAATATACCAACAAGGCTTAGAGTCCCAAATTCAAAAGTTGGGAGTAGGATTGTTAGAGAGATTAATTTCTTTATGTTCTTACATTGCTTCTAATAGATTTTAGGTCAGAGCAATAGAGACATACACAATGAGAGTAGAAATAGGAAAAAAAAGGAACCTAAAATGAGCTGAGAGTTTAGTATATTAGATGTATGCTACTAAATCCTCTACCCTTGGAGTTGTGGATCAGAAAATTGGGCTCTGAGCTCACCAGCAGCCAGTGCAAAGAGAAGAATATCACCAGTGACATGAGGCACTGCCTACAAACTGAAAACAAACCAGTCGTTCAAGCAAAGGGAAGCTAATCCTGATAATGAGAACCAGCCCTCCTAGCAACCATCGCATATTAGAGGTTTGTATATAAATCCCCTTAAAGTATGTGTCTTAAAAAAAAAATGTTTCAGATGGTTTCCTAACTTTCTCGAGCTGTGTTCCAGTGTCAAAGCCTTTATGATCAGGCTTTCCTGCTGGGAAAAAGCTGAAATCCTCTTTGTTTTAGTGTATGATTCAGTAGGTGCACATAACTGAGTTCTCTCTCCCACCTCACCTTATATCCTCAATAGAAAGTATGGTGCCAGTTGTTAAAATAAGTGATTATCTCTGAAATGACCCTTCATCTATTGACTATCTTAATACTTAAAAAAAAGTTTTATTTCTCATTTTTGGAGATACTTAAATGTGCTTTCTAAGATAGCAGAACTACTATCATGAAGAGCCATTTGTGTATAAGCAAGTTTTGTGTCAGAGGGAAATATTTTATAATTCAGGAGTTGTCCCAGGTTTGTTTTTTCCCATGTTTAAATAGTTTTTATGCTTGCTTTGTCATTTATCACAAGCTTAAAACAGTTTTAAAATTGCACTCTTTTTTAGTTACTGATAAACCCTTTATCTGGGGAGAAAAGTATGTGGGTGGAGAAACAGTAAGACTGGCCTAATTCGGAATACATTTACAAGATGGAGAGCAAGGGGAAAAAAATTTATGTAAGATCTGTTTAACAAAAGAAGATAAATGACAGGATTTTCTCTTTGTTAAAAAAGACATTCTTTTTACAATAGTTTCTTACAGCAATCTCCAGGTTTATGTAGATGAAGTAACTAATAAATAGTTTTGGGCATCTTGAGAATCATATCAGGAGCTATGCAACTTGGGGAGACAAAGAAGAGGGGGGAGGAGAGAGTGAGGGGCAGCAAAATGTAAGCTTAATTAAACACAAGGATTTTTCCTTCAAGAAATGTGTTTATGTTGATAAAATGTGTACACAAAGTATTTGTGTTTGATGTTTCCTCAAAAAGTTAAACATAGAATTACCATATGACCCTGCAATTCCACTCTTAGTTATATACCCAAAAGAATTCAAGACAAGTACATATAGGACATCCATGTAAGTAGCCGCATTATTCACAGTAGCCTAAAGGTGGAAACAGTCCGAATGTCTATCAGTGGATGAATGGATAAACAAATTGTAGTATATGGAAACAATGGAATATTATTTAGCCGTAATGAGTGAAGGACTGACTCATGCTACAACATGGTTGAACCTTCAAAAACATTATTTTACATGAAAGAAGCCAGACACAAAAGTTTACAAACTGTATGATTTCATTTAAAATGAAATATTCAGATTAGATCCATAAAGACCAAATGCAGATTGGTGGTTTCTAGCATAAGGGGGGCAAGGGGTAATGGAGAAAAACTGCTTAATGGGTAAGAAGGTTTTACTTGGGAATGACTGAAATGATTTGCAACTAGAAAGGGGTGATGGTGGTTTCATAACATTGGGAGTGTACTAAAAGCTACTGAATTGTTCACTTTAAAATGGTTCATTTTGTATTATGTGGAAGTTTACCTCAAATTATATAATAGCCATATATGCATATTATGTGCTAATGTGGAGATGTGTAAATCAGTAAAATAGTGTCATAGAATTTTTGTTTTAAGTTTTGCAGTAGCATTTAGCCTGTTAAACTATGTATGTCACTTGATTAAAAAATTAATTAAAACTTTAAAAATGTTCAATTACCAAGGTGTATAATAATATACAGTAAATAACAATGAACTATTTAAATCCTGGAGAAATGTTAAGTAAAAAGAACAATTAGAACCCTGGCTGGGTAGCTTAGTGTCTTACAGCATTGTCCTGATACCAAGATTAGGGGTTCAATCCCTGGTTAGGGCAGATGCAAGAATTAACCAATAAATGCATAAATAAATGAAACAACAAATCTCTCTCTCTCTCTCTCTCTCTCTCTCTCTCTCTCTCCCCCCCCCTCCCTCTCATTCTCTCAAATCAATAAATTAAAAAAAATTAAAAACCAATTAGAATATTGAGGGTAATTTAAAGAAATCTCTGTGAAAATGAGTTTTGAGCTATATTTCAGGGCTAAGCTGTATAGGTTGATGGCAAGAATGAGAGGGAGTTGGCCACAGAATGAGGTGACACATGCAGAGGACTGAGCTGAAGTTCTGTAGCATCACAGAAAGGACTCCCCAAATGTGAAAGTAGAAGTAGTAGGAACCTCAAAATTGATTACCTCCTCTCCATTGTTTTTTTTACCTGCTCTAAATACTTCTTTTTTTATTCCATTTTTCTATTTGTTTAAATAAAAAAGTATATTGGAACCTCACAACTGCTTCTTGGAACTGTTGTAAGAATACTCCCATTTGTAATAGGAAACCCTTCCTAAATTTCACAGATAAAAATTCAATGCAAGTATATTAACGACTTTAAGCCTAGAGTTATTCCACTGACATTCACAGGTCACCAGACTGGAAATGCCTTATGTTCTCTAAGGGATAAAAAATCTATGGGTGTAGGTTATGCTTAGAAAATTCAAATGAAAAAGTATGAGTCCCATTGATGCCTTTTGAACTTATTGAAGACCCTAAGAATATTTTTGGATTCAGGGCATTAATAATAGCTTCTACCACCGATTCTGTATAGGCTTTGTCTTTAAATTCCATTTCTTAGGCCCATTAAAAATCATTTTTAGAATGAAATAAGTGAGAACTTGATCAAACATCTGGGAAATTAGCTAGTTTCCCTGAGAGAGTGCCCTTGAAAAGTCAGATGGGACTTGCAGAGTGACTCTGAAAATTCCCAACTGCCATCAGAGCCCATTCCTTCACTCCATGCTGACCACTTCTGCCCCCAAGGTGCAAGCACTGGACAAATGGGAAAGTGGGTTAGGGCTCCCTGTTCCCACCATTATTTTAATTTCATGTTTTAGACTCAGAGCTATCACCTTTCACCTGACTGGCTCTGGCAGACCCCATGCATTGCACAGCATATGGGTAAAATACTAGGGAAAACATCATCATTTGTTGGAGTCAGGGTTACTATTATAAATCATATCTTCTATTCCTTTTTTAAAAAAGAAATGACGAACTTCTGCTATTTCTTTTACTACTGAGGTATGCTATCTCTTTTCAATGCTTATAGAAGTGTAAGTAAATAACCCATGTTCTTGGTTATCTAAACCAATCTAAACTAACAAAGGTAATTAAAATGTTCTCTGAGTATGTTTACCTTCAATATAAATAAGTTGTTTAAATTTCCCAGAAAAATTTCCCTCATTTAGGAACTAGATTATTTGCCTCCTGAGACAATGGAAAATTAGCATAAATCCATCTTAATGACTAACACACACATGCAGTGGGTGCCTCTAAAAAACATTTTGAAATTCCACTTTTACATTAAGTCAGGTACCCAGATTTTCTATATTGTTTTTATTATTCTTGTTTCTATCCAGATTTTCTATGGTTTTTGCTTTTAAAACATTTTGCTATTGCAACTTAAGTGTCCACTGATGGATGAATAAACAAAATATGGTGTGTGTGTGTGTGTGTGTGTGTGTGTGTGTGTGTAGTGTCCCAAAAATGTATACACACTGTAACAGCTGATAGCTCAATTTTGAAAATGAAATGTATTTTAATAAATACTGCCTCTGTAATTATTCAAAGTGTGTGTATACATTTTTTGGGGACACACACAGAGTGAAATATTATTCGGCCTTTAAAAGAAAAACATTCTGATACATGCTACAACATGCATGAACCTGGAGGACCTCATGATAAGTGAAATACACCAGTTACAAAAAGACAAATACTGTATGATTGCACTTAAGTGTGGCACCTGGAGTAATTAAATTTATAGAGACAAAGTGTAGAATGGTTGTTGCTAGGGACTGGGGGAGGGAGGAATGGGGAACTAGTGTTTAATGAGTACAGAGTTTTAGTTTTTCTGTGGGTGAATGGTGGCAATGGTAGCACAACAATGTAAATGTAATTAATACCCCTGAACTGTACACTTAAAAATGGTTAAGATGGTAAATTTTATGTTATCTATATTTTACCACAATTAATTCCTTATAAAAGGAATGGTTTTAGCACTTTCCATTTTGTCTCATTAGCTATTGAATTAGGATAAATACTCATCATGTTAAAGGAGAAAACAATCTTGCTGTTATTTTTATTAGTTATCTTATGATGCAATAATTCTGGATGACCATCTTTTCCAGATGTACCTAGCTTCTTAAATATAGTTTATGTATAGTCTTGGTTCTTAGGGTTTTGCCATCCTTTGGAGTAGTAGACCACATATGATGCAATACTTTTTAGCTCTCTTTTCCCATTAAATCCTCACAGTTATCAATGGGGAAGCTTTTACCAATGAGGAAACTGAGGCTCAAGGAAATTCAGTACCTGATTTCAAGTCACCCAGTGCTGAAACCAGGACTTGGGCTTAGTCTGCATAATAAAAAGCTTTGGACTGCATGTAATAGAAATTCCAAGTGACATTGGCTTCAACAAGTGGACAATATAATTCATAGATTTATAGGAATTAGTTCTTGATAGGCAGCTTTTGGATCTTGAATCTTGGGTGTAGCTGTTTCTCTGTTCCTCCCTAATTCGGTCCTACCTAGTATGTTGGCCTCATTCTCTGAGTGGTGGTGAAGTGGTCCAAAAGAATCCGAGAATCATCAGACAGCCTTTCCGTAGGTTTCAACACGTATTTCATTGGCCAAGATTGGTTCACACCCCCATTCTTAGACCAGTCACTGGCTAGCAGAGAGTGGTGAATTTAAATTTTAATTTGGGGTTAAATGGATAGGAGTCCATCATCATGACAATGTTAGCCTATCTGATTCTTCTGTATCATACCACTTTCTTAGGGTTACTGATTTTTTTTCAAATTTGTTTCTTCACTGAATGGTCCTACACTTCTGTGCCATTTGCCTGATTGTGTCTGGCTTATTACAGTTTCTAACTCTTGCTGTCACTGTATACTGCTGCTTCCAGTTTCTGTTAGTGTGCTCGTTCTCAGAAGTATTTCCATTTTTCCTCTGATTATTTAATTATCTGCTTCTTAGCTGCTGTGCCTGGGAAAATGGAAAAACAAACAAACAAAAAAACCCCACCACACCACATTATTAGGGCTTTATATAAAAACTAGAGGTTCAGTGCACGAAATTCATGCACAGGGAACGGTCCCAAGGCCTGGCCAGCCATCAGGGCCGATCTGTGGGGCGACTGGCCCCCTGGTGGTCAGTGCGCATCATAGCGACCGGTCGTTCTACTGGTCATTCTGCCGTTCGGTTGATTTGCATATTAGGCTTTAACTATATAGGATTGACTAATATTAATGGCATGGTGGTCGCTCCTAAGGAAAAAAACTGCATGGACTTTAGTGCATGCAACTTATATCATGACTTTTTTGTTGTTCATATTCATTTTTGCACATTGACTGCTTTGGTCTCAAGTTTCTCAATAGTTGAAACTGGCTCATGAGTAACTTCTAAGTATGACTTTTACATTTTTCAAAGCTACTGTGAAAATAGTAGAATTAGAACTTTTAGCATTCTTAGGAGTTGTCCGAGCTATTTTTCATAGTGGTATTAGATTTTTCAGTAGCAGAAGATAAGGTAGAAAGATGGACAAGAAGCTGATTGTGGAAGACTTTGATTGCTAGGCTGGATAACTTAGCAGATTCTCTCAAATTTTATCCCTATATATCCCTAGAGGTGGAAGAGACTAAAGGTATGATCCCATAATTTGGGTAGTTAGCCCTAAAGGGTTCCCCAAAAAACATAAAACTTTATTTCTGCCCTCATGTTGCAACTTAAAAATTCATGTAAATTTTGTTTTTCCTCCATAATACGTGTTTAATTATTTTAATATGAGTTATGCTTTGATTACTTGTCACTGAGTTAATTGATGCACCAGGAATACATACCAGGTTTATCTGATGACTGTGCATTCAAACTGTCCCACACCCACAACTTCTATATTGGACCATAGTCACCTTGGTCCTGGGTGAATGTGAAGCCATCCCAGTTTGTTCTGCGAGCTGCATGAAGAGTTCTTCGGATCAGCATCAGTTCTACACAGTGGAGCCCTCCTACACCCAGTCTTTCTGTCCTTGACACCAGTCTTCCTCCCACAGTGCTTCTCCACTTCCCTCCCTCTATGTCTTCACCTAAACTGCTTCTCTGTTTCCTGTCATTTTTCTTCCCTTTTAAACTGAATCTGGACTCTTGTTATCCATACTCAGCACATTCCATGGAGCAGGACTAAAAACTGAAGATTTTCATAAAATAGTGTGGCTAATTCAGTCTTTTCTGGAATCTTGGTCTCTGAGAAGGGTTTAAGTGGGGAACTACGGAGTTAGGGACACCAGTTAGAAGGCTGTTTGGAGAGAAGGCTGGCATGACTTGATGTTATTATGTAAGGACTATAGACAGACTGTGAATTAGGTCTTGAATTATACTTTTCCACCTTTATATTAAAGAGTGCTACATGGGAGAAATGCTGGTTTACATGATGTCTAGGTATTTCCCTAAGTTTAACCTCATGATTGCAATCATGTATGGGATATATGAGAATAAGACATATTCAGAAAATAACAAAGAATAACACAGCAAATGAGCTAGTTGCCCTGTTTTTTTCCAAGTAGAGTCAAATTGGGAACACTGCAGTTAATGGAATAATTAATGTTCACCGCTGATTAGAGTGAATTCTTTGGTTCGGAACAATAAATGTCATTCTGCTTACATACAGGGCTTGTTTATTCGTTGAACTTTTGACTTACAAAAACTAGCATTTTACTGTAATAAACACTTGGTTACATCTGTTATAAATTGAACATACTTGGTTTTTCCAAGAATAGTTTTCCAAGCCTAAATCAAAATTATAAGCAGCTGTCTGCTGATAGATCTACACACCAGCTCTTCACCTTTGTCCTGCTGTTTAGAAATGCTGTCTGTATCTCAGGAGCCAAGTTCAAATTGATGTAATTACTCATTTGAAAATGGATTTTTTTTCCAGTTTTTTTTAATTTAATTTTTCCCCATCACTATTTATCCCCCCATACCCTCTTCCACCTCCACCCAGCCCTCTACCCCACAATCACCTCACTGTCATCCATGCCCATGAGTTCTTTCTTTTTTTCCCTTTGTTGCTCAATCCCCGCCCCCCCATGTCCACTGCCTCTCCACAACTCCCCACCCTGAGAGCTGTCACACTGCTCTTTATCCGTGTCTGTCTGTTGCTTGTTAGTTTAGTTTTTTCATTAGATTCCACAGTTGAGTGAGATCATGTGCTACTTGTCTTTCTCTGACTGGCTTATTTCACTGAGCATAATGTTCTCCAGGTCAATATATTCAGTCTCAAAGGGTAAAATTTTATTCCTTTTTTATGGCCAAGTAGTATTTCATTGTGTAAATGCACCATAGCTGTTTTATCCACTCATCTAAGGATGGAAATTTGGGCTGTTTTGAAATCTTGGGTATTATAAAGAATGCTACAATGAACATAGGGATGTATATTTTTTTTTTTGAATTAGTATTTTGAGTTTCTTCAGATAAATTCCCAGAAGTGGGATCACTGGGCTATAAGGCAGTTATGCTTTGGAATTTGTGGTTTTTTCTTTGCTCACTCAAAGAATGAACCATTCTGTGTGGCAGAATAGCTGTTTGCAACTTTTCCCTTCATGTTGTTTGTATATGCATTCAGGGAAGATTTATCTATTACCTTTATCCACTGTTCCAATTAAATTTAGCTTTCTCTTTTCTGTTTCTTATGGGATTTTAAATTCAACATGTTTTTCTTGGTGCTTGGTTTTTTTTTGTTTGTTTGTTTTGTTTTTAGTACTGACCTGGATAATGTTCCTAGGGCTTTGGGAAGGGTAAGACTAAAACATTTGTAAAAAGGTAAGTCTAATATTTGAGCATTAGGTTTTTATGTTTTTATTAACTTTCTCAACTTATAAAATCAATATAATTCACATATGAAAATCTTGGAATATAGAGAAAAGTGAAGAATTACTTGTAGTCATATTCACCCAACAAACCACTATTATGATTTTCAAGTATTTAATTTAATTTCTCTTTACAGGCTATTTCTTATTCTTTAAAATATATTTTTATTGATTTCATAGAGGAAGGGGGTGGGAGAGAGAGATAGAAACATCAATGATGAGAGAGAATCATTGATTGGCTGCCTCCTGCATGCCCCCTATTGGGGATCGAGCCCACGGCATGTGCCTGTGACCAGAATGGAACCCGGGGACCCTTCAGTCCGCAGGCCGACGCTCTATCCACTGAGCCAAACCAGCTAGGGTCAGGCTATTTCTTTTTCAAAATTTAGTTGCCACTTTTATGTACGTAAATCTTTCTCTTCTTTTTCATCTAATGTTTATTAATGTTCCTTTTTTGTTGTTAAATAATCTTCAACACTATCAGCTTTAATGCCTGTAAACCAATCGCTTGAGGAGATATATGATGATTTATTAATGTTTTTTATATTGCTGAACATTTACTTTTCACCATTGTGAGTAAATTACAAAATAAGGATGGTGACCCTCTGGTCGGTTTGGCTCAGTGGGTAGAGCATTGGTCCACAGACTGAAGGCTCCCAGGTTCCATTCCAGTCAAGGGCATGTGTCTTGGTTGCAGGCTCCATCCCTGCCCTCATCCCGGTGTGTGGGGGAAGCTACCAATCCATGTGTCTCTCACAACTATGTCTCTCTCCCTCCCTCTCTCCCTCTCTGTCTCTCTTTCTTTCCCTCCCTCCCTTCCATTCTATCTAAAAAACAATCAATAGAAGAATATCCTCAGGCGACAGTTAACACACACAAATAAGGATGATCAAAAGTATGATATTTGGATTAAAATATAAGAATGTTTTTATACTATTAAAATGTTTTAATAATTTTTCAATAGTATCATACTATATGGTACTTACAGAAGTTTAAGTGCCCACATTTAACAATAATTGATGCTGAATTTTAAAAAATGTGTTAAATTAATTGGCAGTAATTTCTGGCTTCAATTGGCAATTTTTTGGTTGTTAGTTAAGATCAACATTTTTCCATGTTTATTTTCTAGTTGCATTTTGTACTTTGTAAATTGTTCTTTGCTACTTGAAAATTTACTGAATGTCTAAGATTTTTTTATATATTTGTGCATTACTCCTTATCATGCTAAGAAGTAGAAAAATTTTCTTTCAAATATTTTTATTATGTAGCATTTGTGACATTGAAGCAGATTCATAAGTTATAAAAATGAATCTATATTATTATAATAAGCCTTAACTGGAATCATGCTATTTAACTGGAACCCAGCTTAACCAGAATATCAGCACCCAACTTAGAATGGAATCTTGCCCCAACAATTCCTCCACTTGCATGCTCTTTCTGGCTTATTCTTCATCCATAAGTTTTTGAGATTTATCATCTAAAGTTCTATCACATTTTATTCTATTCCTAAGCAAAATTTTGTTCAATTTGGCTTTATTTTTTTAATTTAAAAAACCTGTGTCCTACTCTGTGTGGTCTACATAATTGCTACTTCTCCTGTAATACGACATTTATATGAATCAACCACTTTTTGCATTTAGATATAGTGCCTCTATATTTTCCCTGATAAAGTTCTAATAAGAGAATATACCAAAATTTATTTATTCATTTCTTTTTCTTTTAAAATATATTTTTATTGATTTCAGAGAGGGAGGGAGAGAGAGATAGAAACATCAATGATGAAAGAGAATCATTGATAGTCTGCCTCTTCCCCCCTCCTCTACCCTCTACTAGATATTGAGCTGCAATCTGGGCATGTGCCCTGACTGGGAATTGATTCATGACCTTTTGGTTCATAGTTCAATGCTCAACCACTGAGCCACACTGGTCAGGCTATTTATTCATTTCTTGCTGAAGAAATGGCATTTGAGTTTCTCCCAGTGTGTTACTGTTATAAAAATTGCTTCTATGAATGTAACTGTCAGTGTTTAGTAACATGCAAGAATTTCCCTAAAGTGTGCTCTGGTAACAGAATTACTGGGTTATGAAAAACTTCAATTTTATTTATTTGTTTTTAGAGTTTCCATTTTAAAGTATAAAAGCTGCCTTGTATTTCGAAGTGGATACCTTCTCCAGTGATGTGTCCCTATGGATCTGCAGCCTTGCCTACACTTTGTATTGTTAGACTTTCTAATGTTTATAGTTATGGAAGTTCAATGTATATCATGATTTTAAAATTACATTTTCCTGATTACGAATGAGATTAATATCTTCTTATATTTTTATTTACCTGTTGTGGTCCCTCTTCTGTGAAATGCCTGTTTTTATCTTTTGCCCATTTTTCTATTGGATTATTTGTTTTCTTCTCATTGGCTTCAAGGATGTGTGTTTTTTTAAAAAATATATTATGAACACTATTCTTTTTATGATTATATGTATTGCAGATTTCTTCTAGGTTTTGGTTTGTATTTTCAGTTTATGTATCTTTTATGAAAACAGAGCTTTATTGAGTTATAACTTACATATAATAAACTGCACAGTCCAGCTGGTGTGCCCCAGTGGTTGAGCATCAACCGATGAACCAGGAGGTCATGGTTTGATCGCCCGTCAGGGCGTATGTCCAAGTTGCAGGCTCTGTCCCAGTAGTGGGTGTGCAGGAGGCAGCCGATGATTCTCTCTCATCATTGATGTTTCTATCTCTCTCTCTCTCTCCCTTTCTGTGAAATCAATTTTTAAAAATTAAAGAAATAAATAAAATGCACAGATTTAAATACACAATTAAATAATATTTGAAGCAGGGAATCATTTATACAGCCTCAAAGAAAATAAGGAGAAAAATCAAGTTGGTTAAAAAATTTGGTGTCAAATTTAAATTCTCAAGACATTATGTGCTTTATAATAACATGTTTTTATCTTCTTGTCTGAAGAACAAACAGATGTGGTAAAACTATTAAATAAGGTTGTGTCAGGTGGCCTTTCAGCCGGGAGGAGCTCAAGCGTGTCCAATGAATGATTTACCAGTGAGAGCACCAGTACCAAGTCACAGAAATCTTCATTTAATCCCGACCAGAAAGTCCTGCAAGCATCTGCTGCCTGATCTTAGAGACCATATCAGAAATGAAAAAAGGCACCCTTGCCCTAACCTGTTTGGCTCAGTGGATAGAGCGTCGGCCTGCGGACTGAAGGGTCCCAGGTTCGATTCCGGCCAAGGGTATGTACCTTGGTTGCGGGCACATTCCTGGTGGGGAGTGTGCGGGAGGCAGCTGATCAATGTTTCTCTCTCATCGATGTTTCTGACTCTCTATCCCTGTCTCTTCCTCTCTGTAAAAAAATTAATAAAATATATATTTTTAAAAAATTAAAAATAAATAAATAAATAAATAAATAAATAATATTTGACATCGATACACATATTAGCACAGTCAAGCTGGTGAATTTATTCAGGGCCCCCCCAAAGTTCCCTTACATCTCTTCCAATTTCTCTCTTCTGTCCCCCCATATTCCCCATCTCTAAGTATTCATTGATCTGCTTTCTGACACTGTGTATTAGTTTATATGTTTTAGAGTTTTGTATAAATGGCATCATACTATATGCATTTAGTTTTATCTGATTTTATTCACTCAGCGTAATTATTTTGAGATTCAGCTTTGTTAATATGTCAATATTTAATTCATTGTATTGATGAGTACTAAATTATATGGATATATGACAATTTGCTTATCCATTTAACTGTTGGCAGTTATGTTGTTTCAGTTTTAGGCTATTAAAAAAAAGCTGTTCAGCCCACAGTTGTATGGGCACTTCCTTTTAGGTAATTAACTGCTTTTCTCTTGTTGCTTTTAAGACTCTTTCTTTGTTTTTAACCTTTGGCATTTTCATTATGATGTGTCTTAGTGTGGGCTTCTTGGGTTCTTCTTATTTGAGAGACTCTGCACTTCATGGACTTGTAAGTCCATTTCTTTCACCAGGTAGGGGAAGTTTTCTGTCGTTATTTCTTCAAATAGGTTTTCAATCTCTTGCTCTCTCTCTTCTTCTGGCACCCCATAATGTGAATGTTAGTATTGTGAAAGCTCCCACGTCCCTTGTGGTTCAGGGTTTGGGATCTGGAGAAGGAGCTGCATGCAAATGAAAGAGACAAGACAAGAAATAATCATTTGGAAATATTGGGGGCCAGGTGGGCAAGCCCAATGCAAGAGAAAGAATTTCCACTGGTGTCCAGGCCTCGCCAACCTTTTATTCAATTTTGGATACACATCTAGCTCTTAGGCAGGCAGGTAATTGCGTTAACAGACAGACTATCTTAAAGGTCAGTAGATATTAGGATTTACTCTGAGACTATTTGATCAGGAAATAACTTGAGCCCCCATTGTCTGGATTAGACAATCAGTGCACAACTCTGGCCCTTGCCATGGGTTCAAGGTTCACCAGTGTTCCGGGATCCTTGTTTGCACTTCTCTGATAGTGAAGACAATGGGTGGCTTCCTACATCTCCCCTGTTCCTTTTCCTTAGCAACTCTTGAAAAGTGAATGCCACCTGAAGGGCTCGAGTCCTTTTAAGACTCTTCATTCTGTATCTACAGACTAGAAATAAACATATGAGAACAAAAATGAGACAAGCAATAGTGGTTATGCTGAGAGGCAACTGTCATGTCATTTTTAAATTGCTGCCAGGCATCCAAGGAATCAGCCTGCAGTAAGTTTCTTTCTGGGCCAACAGTTTTGTTTTTTTTATTTTTTTATTTTTTAATTTTTGCTAAAAGTATTACAAAGGGTATTACAGAAGTGCCCTTTATTTCCCCCCTCCCTTGACAAACCCCTGCCCTCCCTTACCCCCCAGTGTCTTATGTCCATTAGTTATGCTTATATAGATGCATACAAGTCCTTCGGTTGATCTCTTACTCCCCTCCCTCCTGTCACCCAACCCTCCCTGGCCTTCCCACTGCAGTTTGACAATCAGTTTGAGGCAGCTCTGCCTCTGTATCTATTATTGTTCAAAAGTTTGTAATGGTCTTTATTATCCATGAATGAGTGAGATCATGTGGTATTTTTCCTTCATTGACTGGCTTGTTTCACTTAGCATAATGCTCTCCAGTTCCATCCATGCTGTTGCAAATGGTAAGAGTTCCTTCTTTTTTACAGCAGCATAGTATTCCATCGTGTAGATGTACCAAAGTTTTCTAATCCATTCATCTACTGATGGGCACTTAGGCTGTTTCCAGATCTTAGCTATGGTGAATTGTGCTGCTGTGAACATAGGGGTGCATATATCCTTTCTGATTGGTGTTCCTGGTTTCTTGGGATATATTCCTAGAAGTGGGATCACAGGATCAAATGGGAGTTCCATTTCCAATTTTTTGAGGAAACTCCATACTGTCTTCCATAGTGGCTGCACCAGTCTGCATTCCCACCAGCAGTGCACAAGTGTTCCTTTTTCTCCACATCCTCTCCAGCACTTGTCGTTTGTTGATTTGTTGATGATGGCCATTCTGACAGGTGTGAGATGGTACCTCATTGTTGTTTTGATTTGCATCTCTCGGATGATTAGTGACTTTGAGCATGTTTTCATATGTCTGTTGGCTTTCTGAATTGGGCCAACAGTTTTTTGAGTCCCAATTTCAATGTCCAACAGTTCCTTATGTGTACATGCCAGCAATGATATTCTAGTTCTGGATGGTGGACAAACGGTGGCAATGCAGGTCCGACCTTCTCTGTCTTGGTCCTGGGCAACCTGCAGTGACACACAGCTGCTGACTGTCAGTATGGCAAGGTGTCTTCACCATCTCTATCTCTGGACTGTTTCTCCTCTTGTCTTCGTGGCTGGAGCAATCTGGTTAGTTCCTCTCTGGGATCCGTTGTTGCAGGAATCCACACGGGCTTGGAGGAGTTTTCTGGAAATATACAAACATATTCTCTACCAAAGGTTAATAAAGGAATCTTTCTATAAACTAGACTTGTGATCCTTTCTTTTCAATGTGCCCAAACCATTTTCCTTTGGCTTATTTTGACACCATGTGTGTTTTCATGGGTGTCTTGTCTTCAGCATTACAAGTGAAAAATAATTTTGAAAGTAAAAAATGTTCTTGGTGTAATTTACTCACAGGAGGTTATTCCACTATCCCCCTTCTTTTTTATTTAAATAATATTAAGAGGCTTTTGGAAATCTTGCAATGCAGTCTTGATAACTTCTTAATTTTAATTTTTTTGTTGTTGTTGTACAGAAATATGACTGCTTTGGATTTGTTGCATGTTAAGCAATTTTTGAACTATGAGATAAACCATTAGTAAAAAAATTAGTTAATGCTTCAGGAACAGTTTCCTGCCCAGTACAAAAAAAGTTTTTATGAATACTGATTTATTTTAGTTAGCCAATTTAAACTAATCTGAAATAAGGTTTATTTTTTAACTTTACTTGTCCTAGGTTATGGACAGTAAATGACATTAATTAAATTTTTGCAATTAGTCCTTGAGTAACTTTACATAAATTTTGTCAGGGAGGCAAAAACACAAATTACTTACTTTTCTTCTTGAGGCCTAATATATTGGTTTTTAATTACAGTTCTTCAGATGTTTGAAGGAAACCTTTCTTTATTTCCTTCCAGAGCAATTATTAGGACACACTTAGAGAGTTTCTTTTAAAAGACAATTTTCCTTCTTTTTTACACCAAGCAACAAATGTAACAAACATGGTTGCTTTTTGAGATTTTAACAAATACTGCAGCAAAACCATATATTTCAAGTCATTTTTCATTTATTGTCAGATTTAGTATTTTCACAACAATCTTTAGTTTACCCTGTAAATATTAGCAGAAGAGATTTCAAGATTTTTAAATTTCTCCTTTTTATTAAGCTTAGAATTATATTTTTAAAGAGTATTTACTTTGGCTTATTTGTATATACAGAGGGATTATGGGAGGTTTCAGTAACTTTCAGAGGGATGTATTAGAATTTAATTGTTTATAAAAATATAGGCTTTTCATTTAGCTGAAATTATATGAAATCTTGATTATAATTTATAAAGCTAATTTATAAAGTAAAGTAGGTATCTTTATTTAAAAAGCAAAGCAAGTAAATTTAGTAAACTTTTACATTTGATTCACAAGGCACAAACGCTGCCCCACCTCCAGCCTAATTAAAATGCAGGTGGCTGGGAGCTTTTGTAATTAAAATTCCGTCTTAAAATTCTGCTGTTGAGCTGAAACTGGTTTGGCTCAGTGGATAGAGCTTCGGCCTGAGGACTGAAAGGTCCCAGGTTCAATTCTGGTCAAGGGCATGTACCTGGGTTGCGGACACATCCCCAGTGGGAGATGTGCAGGAGGCAGCTGATCGATGTTTCTCTCTCATCGATGTTTCTAACTCTCTATCCCTCTCCCTTCCTCTCTGTAAGAAATCAATAAAATATATTTTAAAAAAATTCTGCTGTTGATTTTTAGGAAATATTTTGTTACTTTATTTTGCCTTTCTTAGAGGCCAAAACCTTCATAACATTTAAAGTATATGTATATTAGTAAAATGTAGTTATTAATTTTCATTTGATAAAGGTTTCCATGTGATTTCAAGTATATTAGATTGGCTAAATTTAAAATATTTCCTTTAAGAAGAGAGAACTAATTCTTTGAATCACTCTGGGCCCTTGGAGTTTTCTAAAAATCATCCCTTGGTTATAGCCTTGAAATTTAACTTGGAAAGACCATCAAATATATATTTAAAGATTATATACTTTTAATAATTATTAAAAGATACTAATTAAATTTAAGCTGGTTTTTGTATTAAAAAATTCAGCTGGGATCACAGAATTAATCCTCTTTTTAATTAGACCAATGAGCAACAGATTTTGAATTCCTAATTATTTCAGAGAAAACACAAACATTATATTCTCAAAAACAAATTTCTATACTTTAGGCATTTAGTTACCACAACTATATATAATTTCTCCCAATTTAATTTGAACCTTAAACTTTTAGAGCTGGCAAGTCAAGCATTTCTTGATTAGTAAAACCTTTATATTTTTAAGAATAAATTTCAAAAAATATAAGACATTCAATTAATAGATTCAATTCTATCCTCTAGATTTTTTTTTTGAGGTAAACTCAGGTTAATATTTCAGTATTTTTATCATTTTAAAGTACCTAGATATTTAATATTTTTTATTATTTAATTTAGCAATGTTCTAAAGTCTTAAGTTACCAAAGGCTTTGTAAAACTATGTTTCTGGCGAGAAGGCAGGGGGAGGGGATTTAAAACCTCCACATTTTTCCTTTAGCGATAACAGGTAAGGTTTCTGTTGCTCCCTCTGGCTTCTCTGGCTTCTCCACTTCTGCAGGCAGAAGAGCGACTGGCCCTTTATCATTAATATATTATTACTGAAAAGCTTTACCACAAATTCTTTATTTTAGTTATTTTTATTATTTATGTTCTAACAACCTTAAGATTCCAAAGCCAATTACCACCAAGGCATTTTCTTTTGGCAAATTTTGTAACAGAGGTAACTTAGTGATTTTTAGTGGCTTTAATGTTAAAGTATTATTTTATTTTTATTTTTATTTTTATTTTGTGGCAAAACAGGAGTGCCCCCAAGATTTGGGAGGCAACCTTGGAATACGGTACATTATTTTAAAATTACCTATTATTATGGAAACAGTAATCCTATTGTCCAAATATAGCCTGTATATTTTCTTTGTGTCATTTTTTACCATCTTTTTAAAGAAAAACAGTCTGGATTATTCTGTAGCATCCGTGAAGAGATTGGGGCTCAAGAAGTCACCCAAATTCGGGTGGAACGCACCTGTTTTCTCACGTTTGCTTTTCTATTCATGGTTACAGAAAACCCAGGTGCATCCCCAAATTCTGGGAAATGTTTCATTTGTCTAAATTTCAAATGATGGACTGGGAAATAAAACATGGCAAAAATGAGACTTAATAACACTCTTGAGAGTGGGTACCTATTTTACAGGATCGCCAAAGGCCTAGTAATTTTTTAAATTATTTCCCTTTTTCTGGGGAATTTTCTATAACCTGTATTATTGGCCACGTGTACTGCTCAGCTCATGTTCTTTTTCTCCCCACTCCCGCATTCTTTTTTTGTTCTGGGGAAACTCAGCAATGGCCTGGTCATTTATCATTTCTTTCTTATTAAATTAAAGTCATGCTTAATAAACTAACAATAAACAACAAAGAAAAACAATAATTAATAGATAAGTACCCAATAATTTCCTTTTCAATATCTAGGACATAAAAGAGGTTGAATCTGCATTGATCGAATTAGGAAGCAGATTGCTCGTGCCTTTCCCTGGAGCGCCACCTTGTTCCTTCTTGGTTGCCTACATTCTTTTTAAAAATGTCCTGTTTTTACACAAAGTCTAATTTGCTTATAAGCTTTCTGAACATAATTTAGCTGATTTTGCATGTCATTATACTGTCCCAGCCCTGCTAACATTTCAAAAGTTATTTGAGCATTCAGCCAGGTTTATCCTCCTTAGCCTCTTTAAAAGGCTCCAGCAAATGCAATACCATGTTCCACAAGGAGAAACAGTTTGGAGGCAAGTTCTTTCCCTGCTGCTGATCTTTTTTCCAAGATTTACCAACTCTTTCCGAACGTTCAAGACCTAATGTACCTTCTTCAGGAAACCAAAGGTTATGTTGTATAACATCAAGCAAAAACTGTAAGAGAATACCTTCTGAAACTTTAATTCCTTAAGCATGCAAACCAAAAGTCTACAATAAAGTTTCTTATTTTTTAACCTAATTCTGCCCCATTAGCCTGGCTAAGAAGACACGTTCCCACCCTACTTACAGATCGTGATTTCTTCAGCTGACCGTGGGTTTTGCATGCGGTGAATATCCCCACCTATCCAGTGTCCCCACCTATCCGATGAATTCTTCTTCGTTTTTTTCCCCGCTCTAGGCCAGTGGTTCTCAACCTTCCTAATGCCTCGACCCTTTAATACAGTTCCTCATGTTGTGGTGACCTCCAACCATAAAATTATTTTCGTTGCTACTTCATAAGTGTAATTTTGCTACTGTTATGAATCAAAATGTAAATATCTGATATGCAGGATGTATTTTCATTGTTACAAATTGAACATAATTAAAGCATAGTGATTAATCACAAAAACAATATGTAATTATATATGTGTTTTCCGATGGTCTTAGGCAACCCCTGTGAAAGGGTCGTTCGACCCCCAAAAGGGTCACGACCCACAGGTTGAGAACCACTGCTCTAGGTAGTCTTCTCCTCCAGATGTCTCCTTGAGGTGCCAGATGTGAATGTTCCCCCACGTCCCATGTGGTTCAGGATTCAGGATCTGGAGAAGAAGCCGCACGCAAATGAAAGAGACAAGACAAGAAATAATCATTTGGAAATATTGGGGGCCAGGTGGGCAAGCCCAATGCAAGAGAAAGAATTTCCACTGGTGTCCAGGCCTCGCCAACCTTTTATTCAATTTTGGATACACATCTAGCTCTTAGGCAGGCAGGTAATTGCGTTAACAGACAGACTATCTTAAAGGTCAGTAGATATTAGGATTTACTCTGAGACTATTTGATCAGGAAATAACTTGAGCCCCCATTGTCTGGACTAGACAATCAGTGCACAACTCTGGCCCTTGCCATGGGTTCAAGGTTCACCAGTGTTCCGGGATCCTTGTTTGCACTTCTCTGCTAGTGAAGACAATGGTGGCTTCCTGCACATATGCTTGAAGTTGCCCCAGAAGCTCCTTACACTATCTTCACATTTTTGTATTTTTTTTTCTTTTCTCTCTTCTGATTGGGTGGTTTTTGCTTCTTCATATTCCAAATTGTTGATTTGATTCTCAGAATTCTCTACTCTACTATTGGATCCCTGTAAATTATTCTTTATTTCGGTTAATGTATGCTTAATTTCTGACTGGTCTTTTTTCTTGTCTTTGAAATTCGACAAATCTTGAAAGTCTCACTTAGTCCCTTGAAGCGCTCATTAAAATCCTAAAGCAACCTTATAACCATTGTTGTGAAATCTGTATCCAGTAGTTTGCTTCCTTCCATTTCTTTCATCTGTGACATGTTTCTTGGTCTCCACATTTTTGGTTGCATCTCTGTGTTTGTTTTTATGTATTAGATAGAGCTGCTATGTCTCCTGGAATTGGCAGAGTGGCCTTGGGTAGTGGGTGTCCCATAGGGCCCAGTGGATCAGCTTCCCCAGTCACCTGTCAGCTGATTTCTCAACAGGAACTTTGCAAGCCAGAAGGGATTGGCAAGAAATATTCAAAGTTATGAATAGCAAGGACCTACAACCAAGATTACTCTACCCAACAAAGCTATTGTTCAGAATGGACGGTCATAAAGAGCTTCACAGATAAGGAAAAGCTAAAGGAGTTCATCACCACCAGCCAGTATTACATGAAATGTTGAAGGGTATTCTTGAAGAAGAAGAAGGAAGAGGAGGAGGAAGCAGAGGAGGAGGATTTGGAAATGGCAATAAATACATATCTACAAACAATTGAATATAAAGATAAATGAACAAGAAATCTAATGACCAAAATAAACTGATGAATAAAATAGAATCAAAGACATGGAAACATGGAACAGACTGAGGAATCTCCAAGGGAAGGGATGAGGGGGCAGGAAGAGATTAATCAAAGATCTTATATGCATATATGTATTAGTTATGGACACAGACAATAGGGTGGTGAAGGCCTGGGGCAGAGCAGGAACCAGGTGGAGGGGGGCAATTGGGCGGGGGAAGGGGACACCTGTAATACTCTCAACAATAAAGATTTTAAAAATAAAAAAAAACATTAAAAAAAAGACTCCATATTAGCAGACAAAAAAACAAACAAACAAAACCAAAAAGGCTGTTCATACAAGCCTTGTGTAAACATGTTTTTCCTTCTCTCTTGGGTAAATACCTAGGAGTGGAATGGCTGGGTATATGGTAGGTATACATTTACATTTTAAGGAAGTGCTAAACTATTTTTCAAAGAGGCCATACCATTTTACCGCTTAGCTAGCAATGTATGAGAGTTTTTTTTAATGATATCTTTTTATGAACAGAATTTCTTAACTCTAAGCTAGTTAAATGTATTTTTCATTACCTCTTCTTGCATGTTATTTAAGAAGTTTTTCCCACCTGAGACCATAATAATATTCCTATATGTATTTAAGTTTTTTAGTTTTGACTTTTATGTTCAAGTCTTTAATCCTTTTGCGTGGCGTGTGTAGTGTGGTGTGTGTGGTGTGCTGTGCATGTAAGCTTTGTAGTATGGTAAGTGTGGTGTGTGTGGTATAGTGTGTGGTAGGATGAGTGTGGAGTGGTGTGAGTGTCAGGTATATAGTGTGGTGAGTGTGGTGTGTATGGTACAGTGTGTGGTAGGGTGAGTGTGGTGTGGTGTGAATGTAAGATGTGTAGTTTGTTGAGTGTGGTGTGGTGTATATGGTGTGCATGGTATGGTGTGGTGGGTGTGAAGTGTGTAATGTGATGAGAATGGTGTGAGTGGAATGATATGCCTAGTGTGGTGAATGTGGTGTGTGTGGTGTGGTGAATGTAGTGTGGTGTATGTGGTGTGCATGATGTGATGTGAGTGTGAGGTCTGTAGTGTGTGTAGTGTGGTATGTGTGGAGTGTGGTAAGTGTGGTGTGTGTGGTATGGTGAATGTAGTGTGGTGTATGTGGTGTGCATGATGTGATGTGAGTGTGAGGTCTGTAGTGTGTGTAGTGTGGTATGTGTGGAGTGTGGTAAGTGTGGTGTGTGTGGTGTGCATGGTGTGAGGTGGTGAGTGTGAGGTCTGTTGTGTAGTGAGTGTAGTGTATGTGGAGTGGTGTGTACTGTTGTGAGTATGGTGTGAGTGGTGTATGTGGTGTGCATGCTGTGATGTGATAAGTGTGGTATGACGTGGAATTCGATTTTATTTTTCCCATATGGGTAACCAGTTGTCTTAGCATCATCTATAAATTATCTGTCCTTTCTTTTGTGATCTGCAATGCCACCTCTGTCATACATCACATTTTCATATATGAGTGGCTTGGTTATCATCTCTATTTTGTTTCATTTATCTATCCCTAATTCAGTGCCACACTATGGTAATTAACCTCTGCAGTTTTATAATAAGTCTTAAGATCTGGAAGTACAAATCCCTCTACCTTTTTATTCCCTTTAAGTTCCATAAAAAAATTTCCTGGGATTTTGATTGAATTGCATTTAATTGACACTTTTACAAAATTAAATATTTTCACCCAGGAACACGGTATTTCTTTCCCTTTATTTGAGTCTTCACTGTCTTTCAAAAGAGTGTTATAAATTTTCCATGCATGTCTTGCACATCATTTATTAGACTTATTCTCAAATAATATATATTGTTAGACTTATTCTCAAATAATATATATTGAAGATAGTCTCTTTTAGATTCTACTAATACTTACTAGTCATCTTTTTAAATGAATATATTTTGCAGTGTTTTAGTTACTATAGTTGTAATAGTTAAAATTATATTTTTAAGAATATATTATTTTTTCTCATAGCAGTTAATGTATTTATTTCATGATCTCCAAGTAGTTAACTAGTTTCAATGCTTACTGACAGTTATTTTCTATTAAATGTCTCCATTTTTTTAGCTCAAAGTTTTATTAATCTCTTGGTGACCTGGAATATTTTTTTCAGTCAATTTTTGTAGAAAACTTATTGGGTGGTAAATTTATAGGACTTTTTCAAGTCCTAGCTGATATTTTTTTATATCAGTCTTCATTTGCAGGTGTGGTTATTTAACACATGTTGTTCTAACATATGAATAGCACATGGATATTTATAAAATCCTTAAATCATAAACTTTCCCTCTCCATGCACTATAAACTGCCTTGATGCCTGGCATTTAATATTATAGGGGAGATATTGGAAAAGAAACTGTAGTTGATTCCACACCCCCAGTTTGGCTGTTTTTAGAACTCATTAAAAAAATTCTTGAGTTAAAATTTTATGAGGCTATGCCCTAATATTTATTTCTGCTCATTAACTTTCTCTGGAAGATGTTAAGCTATCAATTTCTAATCTCAGCTTTTCTTTTTCAGGTCTGGAACGTTTTATCCTTTCATACCTCCTATTATTGCTTCTCATCCATACATTTGTGCTTTTATTGGTCCTTCAAATAATGTCATTCCTTTTGTGCATATTTTTAGTGATTTTATTCATTTGGCCTTTATTCTGAGAGTGCTTCTCAAGTTTATTCTCTGCAATTATAAATTGATTTTTATGTGTGCCTACTGATTTTATTTCAATTACTACATATTTAATTTTGCTATGCTCATATCTTGTGTCATCTGGTTCTTGCTCAATAATTTCTCTTGTCATATTGGGCTCAAAAAGTAAA
Organism: Myotis yumanensis; assembly: GCF_028538775.1. Classification (NCBI taxonomy): domain Eukaryota; kingdom Metazoa; phylum Chordata; class Mammalia; order Chiroptera; family Vespertilionidae; genus Myotis; species Myotis yumanensis. The sequence continues at coordinate 146,389,084 of NW_027223752.1, forward strand.
TATTCTTAAAAAATGTTTCTGTTTCTTGAAGTTTGTGTGAGAGAGAGCATGGTAAGGAGGCAATAAGAGGATTTTCTTTAAAGCCATTATACTTCACCTTTCTTTTCTTGAACAGCAGAAGTTTATGGATAGGTAATTTGATTGATTAATTCAACACATATTTACTATGTACCACCTATTATGTGACAGACACAGTTCTAGGCACTGGAAATATATAGGGTGTTCCAAAAAATATATACACACTCTTTGAATTATTATAAAGGCAGTGTTCATTAAAATACATTGCATTTTCAAAATTGAGCTATCAGCTATTACAAGGTGGATACATTTTTGGGGGGATAACCTATAGAAGTGAATGAAACAGGCAAAAAATCCCCACATTAATGGAGGTCATAATCTGTTGGGGGACAACTAAAATTCCCTCTAATCTGCACCCCCCAAAAAACCAAAAAACAAACACTTTTGAATGTAATGAGGAGCTTTGGGATGGCTTTGAGCAAGGAAGTGATATGCTTTATGCTTTAAACCATTACTTATGTTCTGTAAAGAACTGACTGTGGGGGAAGGTAGACCAGTTAGGGGCTGATGCCATGGTCCAGGTAAGAGGCAATAATGACTTGGACCAGAGTGGTAGTCACACAGAGTAATGATCACGGGATTTGCCATTATCATCAAGTGACATCAAGGGCAGTGTTTGGAAGAGATGGAAGGAGCTCCAGGCAGGGACCCATTCTTGACCAAATGTAGACGGGGCAGTTATTTTGATGTGCCAACTACTAAAGGAGATTAGAAAGTGCAGAATCTGTCCAGAAGTGTTAACAATAATGAGTAGATATCATGGAAGAAGATCCAAAATGGCTCTATTAAAATTGTGGTGGAGCCCTAGCTGGTTTGGCTCAGTGGATAGAACGTTTTCCTGTGAACCAAAGGGTCCTAGGTTCGATTCCAATCAAGGGCACATGCCTAGGTTGTAGGCTCAATCCCCAGTAGGGAGCGTACAGGAGGCAGCCGATCAGTGATTCTCATCATTAATGTTTCTATCTCACCCTCTCCCTTCCTCTCTGAAATAAATAAAAATATATTTTTTAAATGGCTGTGAGGTGGAGAAAAACACAGACTTCCAGGAGCTTCAGTCAGAGTAAGATTATTTTATCACCTTTACGTTATGTTTGATTGTTACCTACACAAGGAACCTAAAAACTAAGCCAAGTACAAAACTGAAACTGCCTCCTGGGGGCCCCAGGCGACAGATGAACTTTGAAAAATTAAGTGAGTGTTTATGGAGGTTCTTACCGCAGTCTGTTGGTAATCCCATCTAACATTTATTTCCATGGTTAGCTCAGCTTTATTATTTCTTGAGCAGTACACCTCTAAGTTGAGCACATGATATGTGCTGAAACCAGCCTGAGGGGGGAAAACTCTGGCATTTAAATGGATTTGACATGTGTTAGTTTTGAAAATTCACAGCAAGAGGGGACATTTTATTAAGACATTCCACTGGAATAAATTGATAGTTGCTTAAACTGTTTTCAAGACGGCACAATTCCATTTGTTGTTAAGAGATGAGGCATCTAAAATATAGAGGTAATGAGGATTACTGTAATACAAACAATTACAATATGGAGCTATATTGAGAGAAATGACCAGCACTTATGTCATGAACACTGTACTATGAGTTTTTATATTTTTGAGTTCTTGTATTTGAGGATTATGGCCAATTTTTGTGTTAACTAATCTCTGAAAAGCAGCCCTCTGAGCTGTTAAGTGCTGTGAATCTTTATTTACAAATTGCACTTATAGAGACTATTACTAAAAGCAGAATAAAATATAACCAGTAAAATTTGCACCGTCTCCTGTTTAGACTAGTTTTCTAGAACAGCTCTCACTGAGCTGATGTTTAAATATTTGGTTAATGTGACCATATCTTAATGTGTCCTATTTGATCTTCAAAAGAAATATAAATGTCTCTGGCAGCAGTTAAAGGAATAATTAATTTTCCCTAGCAGGGGGTCAGGAAAGACTTAAGAAAAATAATAACATTTGAGGCAAGGCTGGAAGGTAGATAGTTTTCTGGTAGAAAAAATGGAAGAAAGCATTCCATGCAGAGCGGAAGCATGAGCAAAGCCAAGGCCATGTGGAAGTGCCTGAAGTGCCTGGACCAAGCCCAGTCTAACGGGAAGAGACTGCCTTAGAATTAATTAAGCGTCTGTAGACGCTTACCAACAAAACCTTCCCCACACACCATGCGCGTCTATAAAAAATAAATGTTTTCCTTAAGTGGCAGCCCTGACCAACTTTAAAATCATTTTTCGTGACAATTTTCAGCTGAAAATATTCAAGAACACCTGAATTAAGTAATATATTTATTTTTATAATATTCATTGTAAATTGATTTTTAAAATTAAATTCAAAATATCGTGGCATTTGGGGATGGTTTCCGTTTTGGACGCGTGGCAGTTAACTGGTTAAGGGCTTAAAGACAGAAGCAGGCCTTTGTGGTGTCCAAGGTTTCCAGTTAACAAGTACAAGAGCTGCTAGGTGGCCTGTGTACGGTCCCTGGGGCAGGATTGAATGCCATTTCCTACTGTGGCACTTTCCTGCTGCTTTTGACATTTGCATGACCGCAGTATAGGATCCAAACTGGTGTTGCTCAGATCTAAAGGTTGATTTTTTTTAATCCTGGAAGAAAATCCAAAATGGCTGCGTTAAAACTGTGGTGGAGAAAAACACAGACTTCCCAGGTGACCTAGAGCCAGCTGACCAGGTTATTTCTCAGAGAACACACTAAGAATGAGCAGAATTGAAGACAGCCCCAAAGGTGGGGCTTCCAAGGTCAGGCTTACATGATGACTGTTAACCCAGGTAGGGGCATGCCCAGAGTATATCCTGAAAGTCATCAGGGGAGATACAGGTGTAACCAATCCCTCCACCATCAGCCCTGGGAAGTATGCAATTGATGCCAACATAGAAATGAGTATGAGTATGGGTATACTAGGATTGTAAACTTTTCATCAAAATAAAAATATCCCTGTATTAGTCAATTAGTCAGGGCTCTCCAGAAACACAGAATCAATAGAATGTGTGTGTGTGTGTGTGTGTGTGTGTGTGTGTGTGAGAGAGAGAGAGAGAGAGAGAGAGAGAGAGAGAGAGAGATTGTGGAATGTGTATATAAGAACTTGGCTGATATGATTATGGAGGCTGGCAAGTCCAAAATCTGCAGGATGGGCTATCAAGCTGGGGACCCAGGAAGAGCCCATATTGTAGTTCAAGTCCCAAGGCTATCATCTGCTGGCAGAATTCATTATTGTTTAGGCAGTGATTCTCAACCTTCCTAATGCCGCAATGCTTTAATACAGTTCCTCATGTTGTGGTGACCCCCAATTTCATTGTTACAAATTGAACATAATTAAAGCATAGTGATTAATCACAAAAACAATATGTAATTATATATGTGTTTTCTGATGGTCTTGGGCGACCCCTGTGAAAGGGTCGTTTGACCCCCAAAGGGGTCGTGACCCACAGGTTGAGAACCGCTGGTTTAGGGGAATTCAGTCTTGTTCTATTAAGCTCCTCAACTAATAAGATGAAGCCACTCACATTATGTTCAGTAACCTGCTTTACTCAACATCTACCAACTTAAATATCAATATCATCCAAAACCACCCACACAGAAACATCCAGAATAATGTTTGATTAAATATCTGGGCACTGTGGCCTAGCCAAGTTGACACATAAAATTTACCATCACACACTACTCATCAAATAAATATAAATTAGAACCACAATGAAATATAACTCCACACCTGTCAGAATGGGTATCATCAATAAATCAATAAACAACAAATGTTGGCGAGGATGTGGAGAAAAGGGAGTCCTCCTGCACTGTTGGTGGGAATGTAGATTGGGCATCCACTGTGGAAAACAGTACAGAGGCTTCTCAAAAAATAAAAAATGGAATTGCCTTATGACCAGTGATTCCACTTCTAGGTATATATCTGAAACACAAATTCGAAAGAATATATGCACCCTTATGTTCAATGTAGCTTTCTTTACAAGATAAAGAGGCAACACAAGTACCCATCAAAAGACTGAATAAAGAAGATATGGTACATATGTACAATGGAATATTACTCAGACATAAAAAAGAATGAATCTTACTGTTTGTGACCTTAAAACCTAGATGGTATTATGCTAAGTGAAATAAGTCAGTCAGAGAAAGAAAATACCGTATTATTTAACTTCCATATGGAATCTAAAGAACAAGATTAATGAACAAACAAAACAGAAGCAGACTTATCGATACAGAGAACTGACTGATGGTTGCCAGATGGGAGGGTGGTTGGGAGACTGAGTGAAAAGGTGAAGGAATTAAGTAGTACAAATTGGTAGTTATAAAATAGTCACAGGAATGTAAAGTACAGCTTAGGGAATAGAGTCAATAATATTGTAATAACTATGTATGGTGCCAGATGGTTACTAGAAATATCTGGGGGAAAGCTTTGTGAAGTATATGATTGTCTAACTATTATGCTGTACACCTGAAACTAATACAGAATAATACTGAATGTAAACTGTAATTGAAAAATAAAATTTAAAAATATTAACCATCATAGCCTCCAGAGGCTAAAGTAGAAGGATTCTCCATTAGAACTCAATATTTCTGTTTATTGTCCTTTTGCCACCAAAACATCAGAGATTTTTTAAAATTTATTTTTTATGTTTTATGTATTGATTTTAGAGAGAGGAAAGGGGGAGAGAGAAAGAGAGAAAGAGATAAACATTGATTGGCTGTTCCACTTATGCATTCATTGGTTGATTCTTGTATGTGTTATGACTGGGAATCAAACCTGCAACCTTGGTGTATGGGGACAACACTCTAACTGAGCTACCCAGCCAGGGCCAAAGATTTTTTTTTTAATGTTGTTGTATCCCCAGGACCTATAGTATTACCTAAGTTTGGTAGGTGCTCCAAAAGTGTTATATAAATTATGAATAATAGAATAAATATTTGAGTTCATTTATTTAGAAACACATTATCTGACACTTCAGTTATTTCCATCTTGGCAGAATGTTTGTGCTAACATCAATGATGAGAATCATTAATCAGCTGCCTCATGCATGCCTCCAACTGGGGGATTGAGCCCACAACCCGGGCATTTGCCCTTGACCAGTATTGAACACAGGACCCTTCAGTCCATAGTCTGACACTCTATCCACTGAGCCAAACCAGCTAGCGCTGCTGAGAGTTTTTATTATAAACTAGGGGCCCGATGCACAAAATTTGTGCATGGATAGGGTCCCTAGGCGTGGCTGGCAATCAGGGCCGATCGGGGCCTTCCGGCTGCTGGCCGGGACCTCCTTTCCCCAGCTGCTGGCCAGGGCCTTTTTTCATTCACACCGACCCCTGGTGGTCAGCACACGTCATAACGAGCAATCAAACTCCCGGTCTCCTGGTGGAACTCCCGAGGGGACAATTTGCATCTTAAGCTTTTGTATATAGACTAGAGGCCTGATGCACAAAATTTGTGCAAGGCTCCCAGCCCTCGCAGCCCCCGCCAGCCCTCACAGCCCCAGTCGGCCCTTGCAGCCCCTCACAGCCTCAGCTGGCCCTCACAGCCCCACCTTCATCTGGAAGGTTGTTTGGCTGTTCGGTCTAATTAGCATATTAACTCTTTATTATATAGGATGTCCTGGAGGACCCAGTTGCACAGTCTCCTTGATCACCTGAGCTGGGTCCCCTAAAAATATCCCTGGGCCAAGGCCCTCACCAGGGCCTGAGCTCTGTAGGGTCAGACAACAGGGAGTCCAGAGGGTGGGGTAATTGCTTTTCCCCAGGCTGATGCCACATGGAGGGGAGTGCTCCACCCAAGAAAGATGTTAACTGTCGTACTGGAGAATGACTCAGCACAGGGATCCTGACAGCTGCTCCCAGCTTCCTCCTCAGAACCACAAACCTAGATTCTTCTCAGGTGACTATATTCCACTCCACCCCACCCCCACACCCCTGCACTGGAGCCCAGAGTGAGTGGCTGTGAACAAAATTATGTGGGCTGGCCCTTTAAGGTGGTGCCCATGTCTCCAGCAGACTCTGTCTCTCCCTAGAAGACAGAAACCCTACTGCTTTTCACAGCCTGATGTTATGTGAGCACCTCTTCCCAGCTCTGGTGATCTGGGTACCAGCTTGGGGGTTAAGCCCCATGGGGTTTAGATCTCAATTTAAATGGCTTCTCAGGGGAAACCCCCTCCAGCTGAGGTATCTCTCCAGAACCTCAGCCACTACCCGTGGTAGCATGGCCAGCCCTTTTCACATCTCCACCCTTTCTGCCAGTCTCAATGTAGCTTCTTCTATAAATCCTTGGTTATAAGTCTTCTCTTCAACTAGTCTTCAGTTGATTACTCAGGATGACTGTTCTTCAGTTTAGCTGTACTCCCAGTTTGGTCCTTGGAGGAGGTGATTGTAGCTTCCACCTACTCTGTCGCAATCTTGAAATCTATGTTTTGTCACTTGGAAACAGGAAGAGAGATGATCTATTTTCCTTACCAGCAAAGCTTGTGAAGGCCATTTGTAACTACTTGGCCCACAGATAATTTGTAGCCTTGGAAAACAAGACTGACAAGTGTGGAAGCTCTCACAGAGCCCACAGTGAAATGAGTGATATGTTGCAGTGGAGCGAATGGATGGTTACCCATGGGGAGACAGCACTGGCAAACGGAAGCTTATCAGGCAGAAGTTGTGAATGCAAAGGTCAAAGAATAAAAACAGCTGATTGTGATATGGTCTGCATGCAAATGAAGAGGAAACTAACCAATGCTTACATTTTTCTCATGACTCAGATTCTTCCTATTTTGCACCTTTTGTAAATGCTGATTTTATTCTAAGGACTGCACAAAACATTCATTCATCGTGTTTCTTTGTTCTGTTTACCTATACCCCAGATAAGTGTTTGAGACAGAGGCACATGTTCATATTTTCTAGCCAGTATGGCAAAATTATTTGTATTAGCTGGAACTTGAGTGAAAATGAATATGAGAAAACAGAGGTCGTGGTGATGGGTAATGGGAATCATTCTCAGCCAGCTGCGGTGGGGTGGGGAAGGAGATAAGGAGATGAAAATGGAAGGAGTAAACAAAGTGCCAAAAGATTTGCTTGATTGGAATGAGGGAAAGTGAAAGATTATAGGAGGTAAAGAGAGAATCAGGAAACTGGCAGATGGCTTTGAAACAACCAGGAAGGAAGCTACAGGACCCAGAGGACCATCTTAACTCATAACAATATCTAATTTGAAAAGCATTTTAGAGTGTGCACAGCACTCAGTTCATAGCAACATGATATGATCAAAATATTAGGTAAGTAAAAAAGAACTCTTTGTGTCTCTAGAGAGGAAATTAGCTAGAAATAAGAAAGCATCTGAGGAGAGATAGTGGCCAGAGATTTATCTTGAGAAATAAAAGATAAATGAAGCTAATGAAGATGTTTCCAGAAATTTCATTTCTTCTAGAATTTAGGTAAAGATGGTGATACATTTTTTTTTATATATCAGGTCTTCTAACTCTGGGTAACAGAAGCTTTATAAAGAGGAGCAAAGTGGTGGGTTTCAGGAGAAAGATAAGGACTATTTTCTTTAGTGTGTGTTCAGGCAACAAAGAGAAGGTCAAGAAAATATATTGCCAACTACTGCAAATGAGCATCTTGGATCGGGCCAGAATGTGTCAGGATGGGGTGACTATCAAAACCATGGTAGTTGATAAAATTAAGGGAACTCATTGCTTATTAGAGAGAAATCGAGACTAGATCCCAGAGGAAGATTCACATGTGGTGTGGGAAATAATGAAGACAAGCACCCAAAGGTGACACAAAGGTTAGAAAGATACAGAGGACCAAGGTCAGTGGCTTCCTTCAGAAACATGGTCTGGAACTGGTTGGCCCCTTTGCAAAAATGTCCAGCTTTTTCTGAGCACTGGAGCTGTTTCTATAACTGACATTGGGGAATACCTCATGCTTTCCATGGTCCTGCACTCAGATTCTCGGGGTCCCCAGTCTTACCAGGCTTAGGCTGGTTTTGCCCTACACTTGGATTTCCAGGGCCCAATTATTCAGGACCTGCTCATCTGGAACTAGTTCCACTGGAAACCCCAAGGTCAGTTAGCTAGTTCCTCCAAGCTACACACCCCTGACATTCTTAGTTGCTTTTCAAAATGAAAGTTTCTCCAAGGTAAGTTACTTCTGTGCAGCCAACCTACTCTCTGCTTTCTCCCCTTGATCCAGCCTCTGCCATGTCTTTCCTCCAAAACCTGTGCACTCTGCCTTATAGTGAATTGGTTCCTTCGTAAACAAAAGTTCCTTCCTCTGCCCTCCTTTTCGGATGAAGTGCTCTTTACCACTAGGTCTTGACTGGCACCTTCCTCCTACTCAAGGCTCCCACTTTTCCATCAGCCTCTAGACTAAAGATTCTGTGAGAGCAGAAACCAGATGTGACTACGTTCACTGAGAATCTCCATAGGATCTAGCATGACCCTGACTAGCAGGTACTCAAGAAATACTTTTTGAATGAATGAAGTTCTCAGAGTCAGGAGCTGGGGTTGGAGCCCCTTTGTCTCCCATGTGCATTTTAAAGATAATGATTCTTCTGCGTATCAGTGCCTCCCCTCTGAGGCTCATGCTGCCTGGTTATAATACCCCCTCATCACTGTGGGCAGTGGTCCGCCCTTCTATCTTTCATGCTGTGAAAGCTTTGCTCTCTGGCTCTTGCCTCTCTGCTACTCCAAACCTGGAGTAACTTCAGTGTCCACAGAGATGATTCACCGAACATACTAGCTTTTTGGTTCCTTGACCTCATCAATAGCAGTGAACCTCACTTCACTTTTCTGCAGTCGTCCATCCTCCTAGCTTCATTCTAGAGCTCATGACCGCTTGAAATTGTACTACATCTAACATTTTTTTCCCATTGGTATAAATTTCCAGAAGTGGACATTCAGAGTTCATGCAATTGTCCTTTATATCCATTACCTCCAATTCTTTCCCTCCTAGATGCATCCTAATTCAGTCCATTTGAGCCTTTCCACAACCAAGGTCCCCAACTCATCTATCATCCATCTCCTCTTTATTAAATCTACTGCACTTTTCTGTCTTCATCTCAATTGATGACTTGGCAGCATTTGCCAATTTGACCATGACTGCCTTCTTGAAATGTTTGTCCTTGGCTTTCTCTGTACTTACTCTTTAAGTTTCTTCCTATCTCTTCTTCAACTATTTTTGTGCTCAGTTTTCTATGCCCATTTCTAAAATGTTGGTGTTCCTTAGTGTTACATCTTCTCTTTTTTCTATTAACTCTACACTTTCTACCTGTGCTATTTCTGCCACCCTTTGAATAATCATTTTCATTAGAGATGTCTTCCAAATTTAGATCCACCTCAGACCTGCTTGTGAGGTCTAGATAGTTATTTCACTGCTATGCACTGATTAATTGCATATAAGGGACTAATATTGACCTTAAATTCAGCCTGTTATAAATTGAACACATCGTCTCCCAACCATCTCTCAAAATTTTTTTTGTTCCCTGTATTTTGTGTGTGATTGTGTGGTTACTTGATATGTCTTGATTCTGTTTCATTCTCTCGAACTCTATTGCCTCAGCTTTCTTCTAGCCATCATCATTTATTGCCTGGGTTATTGAAATCTTTCTTAAACTGCTTTCCAGGCATCTACTCCATCAAATTCAAGATCCAAACAGTCATCTTTCTAAAATGAATATCTGACTATGTAATCCTCCTGTTTAAAACACCTTACATTTCTCTACATTGCTCGTAATAAAAGTCTAAACTTTTTGGCATGGCATACGCAACCCTTTAAAATCTAACCCAAGCTGACCTCTTCCGCCACTCTTTTGTCTACCCAACCGAAACTTACAGCCCTGCTGAACCTTTGGTGGTCCTGAGAATGCAAGAACTGACCATTCTTTCTTTCATGCCTGTTTCAGTTGCTTAATAACAGCCTTTCTCTTGCCTCTCCTTCAACCACCTGTTCATTATCCAGCTTACATGACCTCCTCCACAGTGGCTTTGGTGCCTCTCATGTGTGCACTTACACTCACAATTTCTTATTTCTCTCCATTGTCACTGCATGTCATATTTGCCAGTTTACTTCTTTTGTCTTTATCTCTAGACAGAATGCTCCAGACCATAGGCACTCTAATTGTGTTCACTGTTCACTCCCCACTGCCCAGGACAGTATTTGTTGAGTTAATGAATGACTAATTTAAGATCTTGAATGAGAGGCTGTGACTGACTGATGGTAGCATAAATGCAGGAAACTTTGAGTAGAGCATCTTGGCTTCATGAAGTTGTTGGTTCTTGTTTATATATATATATACTAGAGACTTGGTGCACAAATTGGCACATGGGTGGGGTCCCTTGGCCTGGCCGGTGACTGGGGCTGGCCAGGGCACCGTTGGGGGGGGGGGGGGGGGGGGGAGAGGGGCAGAGACCACGGGAGGTTGGCCGGCTGCAGGAAGTTGGCTGTGGGACCACACTGACCACCATGGGGCAGCTCCTGCATTGAGCATCTGCCCCCTGGTGGTCAGTCTGCATCATAGTGGCCAGTTGACCGGTCATTTGGTTGAATGGTCGTAACGGTCACTTAGGCCTTTATATACAGTGGGGCCTTGACTTACGAGTTTAATTCGTTCCAAGACCGAGCTCATTAAGGAGCTCATTAACTCAAATTACTCTATCAACTCAATGCAAAAAATCGGCTGAGAGACAGCTGGTATCTCAAAAAACTTGTTAGTCGGGACACTCGTAAGTCAAGGCCCCACTATATATAGATAGATATGGATAGATATTTTTATTGATTTCAGAGAGGAAGGGAGAGAAATAGAAACATCAATGATGAGAGAAAATCATTGATCAGCTGCCTCCTGCATGTCCCACACTGGAGATCAAACCACAACCCAGGCATGTGCCCTGAACGGGAATCAAACCATGACCTCCTGGTTCACAGGTTGATGCTCAACTACTGAGCCATGCCGGCAGGGTGGTTCTGTTTTATATTGTCACTAATGTTTTCCAATACTCTGTTAGCTGGGAAACATTTAAAGTCTAGTGGTTCATCAGCAAACATGCACCTTGTCTTTTTTATTCATTACAGGCTGACTGACCATTAGAGAGCTCTTGATAATATTGTGTGAGGCATTCCATGCACGGGGAAGGATGTGTTTTTTTGGAAGGTTTATTCACTCACAGATTTTAATAACTTAAACTGATGAGAGTTATATATGCTGAAGCATTTTTGAAATGTGTGCTGAAAATGTGTCTTCTACTTCTCACTTCCCCTCATTATGAGTCATGAGGTACTCACAGGAGCTAAAATGTCTTTTGTGTAATAGAATACCCTTCCGCCACTTCTTCCCTAGTGCCCTTGGACTTACTTTCAGTGTGGAAAAAAAAGTCCATGTCATCCCATTTTTCTGTGATTGACGAAATTAATTTGTTAGTATGGCTAATGGTCTTGCAAATCAGAATAATTTCCTTGGTTTAGCAAATCTGGTTGAAGAAAAATGTGAAGAAAAAAATGTTACCCAAATGGTCTCTTTTACTGTATTCTGAGGTATCTCCAGGGGCATTTTTGTCAGTTATATGCCCTGAAAATATCTGTGACTAACTATGGGCAATGGAACCTGAGAGAGAGACTGCTCAGGCTCAGGTTTTGAAAAATGTTGACATGAGGGCACATCAGTAGACATCTTTTATTATGTCTACTTTTTAACTAAATTCTCTGGAAAATTGGTTTTAGGCAAAAAGTGGGTCAGGTGTGTTATTATTTGTGTTGCTTTTGACGGCAGATTTCATATTTAACATCCCTTGAAAGCCACCCTCAGGTTAGAGGAAAGACAGAAGCGTTTTGTGGGTGTTTTTGAGCTTTTGGTGGAGCCAGCTGGACACCAATTTCTGTCGCTGTTCAATTATCCTGTTGTGCATGTTAGGCCAAAAATAGTTTTCATAAAGAAACAGATTGGACTTCCCTGTGAACATTTTTGTCAACTCCTGGAGTCTCAAAATGGCATTAATTAGCAGTTGGAAGTGTTATGTTATCTGTCAGGAGCAATTTAATGAATTGAAATACTATTAACTTTGTCTCTCTTTATTTTGGATCCTAAGATGCTTACATTTTATTTATTCTTCAGCTGTGGGCTTATGCAAGCCTTTATAGAAAGTGGGAGTCATCGAACAAAATATTTGTTTGCTCCAAACCTAGGTTGATTTTATTGCTTTGAATTGCATGGGGGAAAATTGCACTTTGACCCAAATGTTTATTGAATGCTGAAGAATTATTTAGGAAAATTTGACTATTTTTAGCCACCCTGATATAGACTCCAGTTAAAATAACCATGTATGACATTTTCTTTTATTTTCATTAGCTCACAATTAAGATGCATGTTATAAACATATTTTTTCACTATTCATCAATATCACAGTTTATTTCACTTGGGTGTATTATATTTGATTATGTTTATTTTTGAATGATGTTTCTTCTCTTGTATCTCAAGCATTATTTATGTTACTAATGAATATAAGCATAAGGAGAAGACATTTTTATTAAGCCCTAGCATTAGATTTCATTCTGTGTCTTTAGATTGTTGGTTTTAAAAAATTATATCATAAACCAACAAAATAAATAGGCATTTATTGAGTGCGATCTAAGGATTAGCTCTGTACTAAGCTATATACATTACATATGTTATCATGTTAAACTGTTCAAGAGCCCTAGAAAGTATTATTATTCCCAGTTTATATGTAAGGAAGCTGAAGCACAAATAAGTTGAATACGTAAAACCCAGGTTCACATAAATAGCAATTGCTAGTTTGGGGATTATAGACATTTGAGATCAGTGATTGATGCTTTATACATCGATTCTCCAGTTTAAAGCCTCTTATTTTTTTACTAGAGGCCCTGTGCATGAAATCGTGCATGGATAGGGTCCCTAGCAGCTGCCAGCTGGGGCCTCCCTTCCCCCAGCTGCCTGCCGCCTGCTGCCACAGCCTCCACCAGCCGGGGCCTCCCTTCACATCTGCCTTGGCCTGGCACCACCTGCTCACCTGCTCCACCATCCCGCCACAGTCCTGCTCTCATCAGGGCCCATTGGGGCCGGCAGCGCTTCCACTGCCACCCACTGCCTATGACATGTCACCGACCCCTGGTGGTCAGTGCACATCTAACTCCAGGTTGGTCCAACTCCCCGCTGTAGTAACAATTTGCATATTAGCCGTTTATTATATAGGATAGGATGGGAGTTCCAATGTTTACATAGAAAGTACTTTGTGTGTAGCTGGAAAAGATTCCAGATTTGATAAACAGGGGTGCCAATGAAATAGATGTCAACAATAATAGAGAAAAAAAACTGGTTAACATGGAGGCATTGGTTATAACCCCACTTAGAAGCCTTATAGAAAGAAAATATAACATCCTCAGTACAAGTGTTAGGAGACCATTGTACCCCAAGAAGCATGACCACTGAACTCATAATTGTTAATAGAAATAATTTGAGAGCTCTGGACTGTAACATGCTTTATCTGTTATGCCTGCTTATTCTTTGCATTTTGCTTGTGAATATAATCAAAAGTCAGTAGCCACCCACCTATTTCTTGGTTGAATAATAATAGAGAAAATTTAGGATGCAGGCTAGGAATTGGATTTGGAGCTTTGCAGCCTACATGTGGCTGGGTTGACTGAACTCTATAATATACTCTCAACACATTTGGGAATAGGAATCTCACTGATTGAAGCAAGAGTTATCCAGATTTCCAGTTTCTAGAAGAATGCTGGAAAACAGAATGAGAATCTATTTCATAATAAGCAAATTAACTTTTTTTAATGATTGAAAACACCATATGTCCAAACTATAAACTAATCTCAACAGTCAATCAGTGAAAAATAATTAAGAGCTTTTGATGTACCAACCCATCTAATGACTTTTAAAACATCTTTTTTGGGGGGGTTGGGGAAACATAAAGGAAATCATAGTTCTTAAAATATTCAGACCCTCATTTTCAACTCTGCCTTTGCAGCTTAGTTACTTTAACTTCTCCTTGTCTGCCTGACCAATTCCTACTTACCTGCAAGACCCAGCTCAGAAGTGCCCTCCTCTGTGAATTCTCTTCTGACTACTTGCTCACCGTTCCCTCCTACCATGTCTCCTGTACACTGTTTAATGATTAGTTTTCCTGCTGAGCTGTCAGCATCTAGGCAGGAATGGATGGGCCCTTCGACTCAAAATCCTCAGGCTATGGTACAGTGCCTAGCACACAGGTGGCACTCAATGTTTGTTTAAGAAAGTGACTGAATAACACAGGGTAGCAAAGAATGTGTGTTTTGGAGGCAATAATGTCAAAAAAGTTAGAAAAGGAAAAGGGGAAATTGCCCAGAAGAACTTCAAAGAGAGAAGAATCCTATTCCTGACTAACCTTCTCTGTTCTAAAAGGAAACAGTGACTGCTCACAGCGGTGGTTCTGGCACTGTGTGACCCGGAGTCTCTTTAGACTGAAGCTTGCCTAGAACTCAGAGTTTCACAAATTCTGTCCAGGAGCCTCCCCAGCATTTTCCCAGTTACTCTAACAGACAGACTCTTCCCTTCCTCTTTTCTTCTTTGGGGCCTTGAATCCTAACATTTTTGTTAATTTCTAAATAGTCCTTATTTATTTGTTTGTTTGTTTGTTTGTTTATTTATTTATGTATTTATTTATTTTTGCTTTCTCATGCTTTCTTAATCTCTCAGTATCCTCTGAGGGAAGGAGCTGTTAGGTCCATTGTACCATTCCTTACAATATTTTCTTATGAGTATTGCTAATTTTTTCCATTTGTGAGCCTTAATCAGTGGTATTTAATTGCCACATTAAGAGGAAGGATAAAATCAGAGGAAAAGGAATTTGAAAATACCATTGGCAAATTATTTAAAACCACCAAATTATCAAAACAATAATTAAATACAAACTGAATTTTATCTTCATTATACAAATATGCAGGCAAATCAAGACTGTGTAGCCTGTGTTGCTGAGGCTCCTGATCCAGAGATCCGCAGCTGTCCACACCCACGCAGAATCTTCTAGGCCCAGCTGCCTCTGGCTGGACCCAAATTCTTTCCTGAGCTTTACAGCCAATGTAAGAGAAGATAGCTTAACTCCTTGGAGTTTCCTAAGACAAGTTAAAATCTTGAAGGAATCCTAGGAACCCAAATCTATATCTAGAGGAATAAAGTATACATGGAAGTTACTAACCACAGATCTTTTGTCATGATCCAGGAATTAAAACTCCTGGTTCAGTCACAATTCAGTCACCAACTGGCTATATAATTTGTCCAAGTCTCTTAATCTCTTTCATCTTCAGTGATCATAAAAGTCCCTAATCAATATATCCATGATCCTGTTGGTAAAAGCATACAGAACAAGCAATGTAGAGATGAATGTAGATTACCTTTTCTCTCCACTGGACTCTAGTGAGCAGTGAAATACTTATAACTACATGAATACAAAGCAAAAAAAAAAAAAGGAATGAAAAGAGAGGAGAAACAGAAAATAATTAGCTCAGAGCAAGAAGATTTAATAGGCTATTGTGGGAGTAGCAATAAGCAGGAAAAAAATAGAAAAGTCAGTCCTCAAAACCAGAAGACGGGCCATGCTGTATATCACAGAGAGCCCAGTGGACTGATGGTGAGCTAATGGTCACAAGAAAGATTCCAGTTTGCCTCCAGTCACCAGCTGTGCCTCATGTCATTCACCATTATGAACCAGTACAATATTGCACTATTTCATTTTACTTTCTAATTACTTAGATTTTTACAGTACTTTTGGTTATTATGTGATTCTGAGACCTGCTTTAAAGAAGTCTAAGGTTAAAAAATAGAAACCTGTAGATAAATAAATAGGAATTGATGTGGATTAATATCTTGAAAAATAATATTGGGGATGCTAAAGATGAGTTTGATGGTTAAATATGTGGTACTTATTTCTTAAAGGATTGCTATTGATTTTCAAATGAGTAATGTATAATTTTTTAAACTTTTCCCCTCCATATTTTAATTTGTGGTATAATATACATAACATGGGATATATGATCTTACCCATTTTTACACATTCAGTTAAGTGCCATTTTTATATTGTGCAACTTCACCACCATCCATCTCCAGAATGCTTTTCATCTTGCACAACTGAAACTCTACACCTGTTAACAATAACTACCTATTCTCTTCTCCCTTGATACCTGGCAACCACCATTCTACTTTGTCTCTGTGATTTCAACTATATTAAGTGCCTCCTATAAGTGGAACTATACAGTATTTGTCTTTTTTTAATGGTTTATTTTACTTAGAATAATGTCTTCAAGCTTCACCATGTTGTAGTTTATGGCAGGATTTCATTTTTTAAGGCCGAACAGTGTTCCATTATATGTATATACCACATTTTGTGGATAAACGTTTTGTTTACACATTCATCCTTTGATGGACACTTGGTTATTCTCCACATTCTAACTATTGTGAATAATGCAGCTATGACTATGGATGTAGAAGTATCTCTTCAAGACCCTGCTTTCAATTTTTGGGGTATGTTTCCAGAAGTAGAATCGCTGGATCACGTGGTAATTTTATTTTAACTTTTTTTAGGAACCACCATTCTGTTTTCCAAAATGGCTTTTCCATTTTACATTCCCACTACAGTACATAAGGATTTCAGTTTCTCCACATCCTTGCCAAAACTTGTTTCCTGTGTATTTTTTTTAAATAGTAGTCATCCTAATAGGTGTGACTATTAGGATTGTAATATAGTTTTAATTGTAGTATTTTCCTAATAATTAGTGATATTGAGCATCTTTTCATGTGTTTATTGGCCACTTGCATATCTTCTTTGGAGAAATGTCCACTCAAATTCTTTGGCTATTTTTGAATCAGGTTGTTTAGTTTTCTTGTTGTGTTTCAGGAAATTATGTATTCTCGATATTAATCTTCTATCAGATATATGATTTGAAAATATTTTGTCCCATTCTGTGGGTTGTCTTTTTTTTGTTTATTTTTGGTTGTGGTTTTTTTTTTTTAGGCTTAAATGCATGCTTTATCTTTATTGTTTTTAACTTTATTTTTATTGTTGACACTCTTACAGATGTCCCCATTTCCACCCCCTTTCCCCCCAAACCCCCTCCCTCTACCTCTCTCCCCCCTCCTCTCTGACAACTCTCAACTGTTCCATGTATCCATGCCTCTTTTTCTATTTTGTTTGTCAGTTTATTTTGTTCATTAGATTTGTGGGTTATTTTTTATTGCTGGCAGTGTCAGTTTTTAAGTTTTCATTTATTGTTTTTATTGAATTTATTGGGGCAACATTGTTGGTAGTGTCTTTAATGTACAAAATTTTTAAATTTTCATGAAGTCCAATTTGTTTATTTTTTCTTTTGGTGCCCATGCCTTCGGTATCATATCTAAGAAATCCAGGGTTGTGAAGATTTTGTCCTACGTTTTCTTCTCAGAGTGTTTTTAGGTCACGAGCCCATTTTAAGTTGATTTTTATATATAGTGTTAGGTAAAGGTCCAACTTCAGTTGCATATCCAGTTTTTCCAGCATCACTTGTTGAAAAAACTGACCTTTTGCTATGGAATGGAATGGCACCCTGGCACCCTGGTCAAAAATCATTTAACCATATGTGAGGGACTCTATTCTATTTCTGGACTCTATTCTATTCCATTAGTTTATATGTCTTTATTCTAGCACCATACTGGTTTCATTACTGCACTTTACAGAAAGTCTCGAAATCAAGGAGTATGAGAACTCTAGTTTTGTTCCTTTCAGAATTGTTTTGGTTATTCGAGGTCCTGTAAAATTCTATGTGAAGTTCAGGATGGATTTTTTTCTGTTTCTGTAAAAAGTATCTTTGGAATTTTGGCAGGGATTGCACAGAATCTGTAGATTGCTCTGGGTAATATTGACATCTTAACAATATGAAGTCTTCTAATTCATGAACATGGAATGTCTTTCCATTACTTACATACTTTAAAATTTATTTCAGATATTTTATAGTTGTCATTAAACAAGTCTTTCAACTTCTTTGTTATGTTAAGTTCTAAGTATATTATGCTTTTTGATGTATTGTAAATGGAAATTGTTTTCTTAATATTTTCTTTTGGAGTGTCATTGTTAGTGTATAGAAATGCAACTGATTTTTGCATGTTGACTTTGTATCCTGCTACCTTGCTGAAATTGTTTACAAGTTCTAACAGTAGCTGTGTACGGAATTTTTAGGGTTTTCAACATATGACATCATATCTATGAACAGAGATACATTTACTTTCTTCTAATTTGGATGCCTTTTATTGCCTCTTCTAATTTCTCTGGCTAGGACCTCCAGTAAAATATTTGTTTTTTAAATGTCTTTTTTTCAGTTTTATTGAAAATAATTTACATACATCGCTATATAAAGTTATATACATCACTATATATACAACATGATGGTTTGATTTACATGTACTGTGAAATGATTACCACAATAGAGTCAGTTAGCACCCATCTGTTTTATTTTTAGATGCAATAAAAATAAAAGAAAAAAATCATCTGTTATGTGAACTCTTAAGATCTTCTCTCTTAACTTTACTATGTATCATAAGGATGGTTATAATGCATATTACATTAACCATGGTTATCATGTTGTATGTTATATCCCTAGTACACATTTATCTTATAATTAGAAGTTTGTACTTTTCTTACCATCTTCCTCTAATTCCCCAGCTCTGATAATTAAATTCTTGGTTATTGTAAATAATGCTGCTATAAACATGGAGGTGCATGAAACCTAGAAGAAAACATAGTAAAAAGCTCCTTGCATGGGTCTTGTTAATGATTTTTTGAAAATTACTCCTAAAGCACAAGCAACAAAAGAAAAAATAAACAATTGGGACTACATCAAACTAAAAAGCTTCTGCATAGCAAAAAAAGGAAAAAACATATTTGCAAACGATATGTCTGATAAGGGGTTAATATCCAAAATATACAAAGAACTCATACAACTCCATAGTAAAATAAAGTACTCTGTTTAACGGAAGTGGCAACAGTAGACATCCTTGCCTTTTTCCTGATCTTACAGAAAAGCTTTCTGTCCTTTGCCATTAGTATGATGTTTGCTGTGGGTTTTTCATATATGCCTTTTTAAATGTTGAGCTATATTAGTATTTAATTTTGAATGTTATAATTTCTTTGAAGGCCTGACTCCAGAATAGATAGGTTTATTGTGTAGAGGCAATAACAGAAACACTCATAATGAGTAAATAATGATGTAGGGAGAAGATAATTACATTTAAAGACCTTAGACTGATTGACAAGCTCTTCCATTTTCCGGCTATCAGATTCGAACAAAGTGCTTAACTTCTGTGAACCTTCAGTTTCCTGTCTGTGGAATTTCCCTCAAAAAGTTGTTTGCATGCTTTAAAATTTTCAGTTTGCTTCCATATCCACACCTGCATGGTGTTGAACTTTTTATTAATTGCAATGTCAGTTATGATAAATGCTGTAAGACTGTTGGATAGAAAACTTTGTCTTGTTTGCCCCTTTCTTTCTCTTCTTAATCACCTGTTTCTTGCCCCAGTAACATGTATTAAATATCAAAACAAAAAGCATTCACTTAATAGCCTGCCTAACCTGTTTGCTACTTTCAAATTTCCAAGTCCTATCAGGATTACTCCATAATTTAATTTTTTTCAAATTATCACAGCAAGGAAGAATTTGAAGGTGACTTGCACAATGTGGCTTATAGGAGGTAGACAGTAAAGTCCTTTAATTAGCAATGATTTCAGTATTCTTCTCCTCTGTAGGAAATTTGAGGCAGATGACAAGTTGAAAATCATGTGTTCTAAAAGGAAACTGGGTCCTTCCCCAGGAGATTTTTATGGCTTATAAATCAAGTGTGGTTTCGTGTTCTGTAGTTGTCACTGGTGGCATGGTAGATTGGATAAAGCAAATATTGACTTTTGCTTTTGTAATATTTAAAGAATCACTTTTATTTATGGCAGTGGTCTTGATATCCAAATAAATAGTTAATAGTTTGGTCAAATTTATCATCATATGATTTCCTCTAGCCACTACTTTTATTTTCCAAACCCAGTATTAACTAGAAGTTTATTCCACAAATACTTAAATTCATAGAAGACATTTGACTCCACAACTGTGATTATCACTATGTGTTCAGGTTGCATCTCTGCAACTTCATTCTTATTCTCACCTTCAGTTATTTATTCAGCATTCACCCATGGCCTGTCCCATACTAAGAACAAGAGATACAGAGATGAGCATACAGAGTCCTACCTTGCAAGGACATTATGGATTAGCTGGGAGACACAGGAAGACTCAGGGTGCTATGGGAACACAGAAGCAGTGAATGATTAAGTGAGTAGTGGGAGAAAGTCAGAAATGGTTTCCAAAAATAGATGGACAAAGAGGGCAATGAGTGCAATGACAGAGAGATATGAGCATGTGTGTACTGCCCCTTGAGTATTACAGTTGAGGGTGGGAGGAGATGAGGCTGGAGAGGTCCGTGTCATGCAAAGGAGCTGGGCTTTGCTAGGAAGCTTTGGGGAGACAGAAAGATTTTAAGCAGGAGAGTGATAGAATCAAGTTTGCGTATCAAGGTGATCAGTGCTAGAGCACCAACTAAGGAAAGAGAGATGAGAAGAAGGGCATATTTAAATCCTACTATGAAAGTATTAGAAGGACAAGCTAATTAACTGAGGATATGAAAGAAGGAAGAGGCTAGGACCACTTGGGTTGGGCAGCCATTCACTTTGAAAAGAAAGGGCTGGTGATGAACTTGGGTAGGGTGGGATTTTAATGTTCTTCTCCCTTGCATAGTTTTCTAACACAGAAGTGTACACATAAGGAAAAAAATTTGAATGAGACATGAAGCACTGCTTTAATGATGAACAGGTAAACATCCTGTCCCCCAAAACAAGCCCACAGGTGAGGTTTAATTCTGGGAATCCAAAAGAGGCATTCTCTTTTCCTCCTCAACCTGAGATAGCTGAATCTGGGAAGCAGATGCTGTGTCTTCTAACTCAGGAGACCAGAAGCAGTGGGATGGCTGGTTGCCCCCAGGGCCAGGCCCTATCCAGCAGTACTTAACCTGCAAGAGCAAGACCCGAGTAAAAAGTCTGAATTAGAAAGTGGCAACAAAGTGGGTGAAGCCCCATCTGTCTCTAAGAAACGATGACCCCACCTATTTAACAGGGGCCACATGCATTGGTTTCAGGTGTACAGCTTAGTGGTAGACAATCATGTACTATGTACTATGTACTATGTACTATGTACTATGTACTATGTACTTTATATAGTGTTCCCCTTGATATTTCCAGTACCCACCCATTCTTAAAATTGGGTTCAATAAATGTTCAAGAGCTGAAGAATAAGATTTGTAACTTTTCCTTTGAGGAAGAAATAGTTTGGGGCATTACCTCTATAGGGACAGTGACAGAAACATGTTCCTTTCCACATGGCCGCCCCTAAAGCTGGACACAATGACTCTGAGGCTGTGAAACAACCAAGAGGCAACATAGCAGGAACTCTTGCTCTGGAGAGAAAGCTGGTTGGGATATTACCAGAATGTTCATTGTAGTTTAAAGTGTTGGAACGAGGTAGGGTCACCTGGGAAGAAAGTTTCATGATGAGAAGAGAGGCTGGAATATGGGAGGAGCCCAGTGTTTAAGGGACAGATCAAAGAAGTGGTGTCTAGAGAGGACAGTAAAAACAGGAAAAAGCATCCTCATTGAATCCAGGAGAGGAGACAGTATCACGGAGAGGACAATCAATGGGGCACAGTGCTGTGGGTGGATCAGGCCATGCAGGTTTCAAAATTGCCCATTGAAGTGTTTAAGTAGGGGCCACAAGTAGTAACTGGTAAAAATAATCCTCCTTATCTTCAGTTTCAGTTACCCATGGCAAACGATGGTTGAAATTATTAAATGGAAAATTCCAGAAGCATACAGTTCATGAGTTTCTAGTTGCGTGCTGTTCTGGGTGATGAAATCTTGCCATGTCCCACTCTGATGTGAATTATCCCTTTGTCCAGTGTCTCCATATTATAGATGCTCATTTCTGTTAGTCATGTAGTAGCCCTCTACTGTCAAAATAGCACAGTGTTTGTGTTCAAGTCACCCTTAATTTACTTAATAATGGCCCCAAAGTGCAAGAGTAGTGATGCTGGCAATTCAGATATGCCAAAGAGAAGCAAAAAAAATGCTTCCTTGCCCTAACTTGTTTGGCTCAGTGGATAGGGCATCAGTCTGCAGACTGAAGGGTCCCAGGTTCAATTCCGGTCAAGGGCATATACCTTGGTTGCGGGCACATACCCAGTAGGAGGTGTGCAGGAGGCAGCTGATTAATGTTTCTCTCTCATCGATGTTTCTAACTCTCTATCCCTCTCCCTTCCTCTCTGTAAAAAAATCAATAAAATATATATTTTTTAAAAAATGCATCCTTTAAGTGCAAAGGTGAAAGTTTTTGACATAATAAGGAAAGAAAAAATACCATATCCTGAGATTGCTAAGATGATTGTAAAGTAAGAATGAATTTTCTGCCCATAAAATTGTGAAAAAGGAAAAAGAAATTTATACTGTTTTGCTGAGTGAGAGAGACACCCCACATTTGCATAGATTTTATTGCAGTATATAGTTAAAAGTGTTCTATTTTATTATTAGTTATTATTGTTGATTTCTTACTGTGCCTCATTTATAAGTTAAACTTTGTCATATGTATGTACATGTAAGAAAAAAAACAGTTTATATAGGGTTGGTACTGTCTGCAATTTCAGATATCCACTGGGGGTCTCTGCACATATCTTCTTTGGATAAGTGGGGACTACTGTAGTGCCAATGGATAGTTGGGGGAGAAAACAGGTTCTGTGTGCACAGAAGGAAAAGGCTGAAAATGCCAGGGTTGGTGGGATAAAAGAAGAAGCAAAGTTCAGAGATGCTGGGAACGGTGGAGAGAGCCAGAGCTCCAGGTGAGCCAGAGCCTCAGGTGCACTGTTCTCTTACTGTCCTCAGGGAAATTGCCTCTTTGCCTCTTTGTACTTCTGACTTCATCACCTGCCAACTCCTGCTCATCTTACAAGTCACTTCCTTTAGAACTGTTCCAAAAAAATCTTAATCTAAATCAAGTGGCTCTATTTTATTCTTTCATCTCATCCTGTATCTATTGTTGAATTTCAGAGCACTTAGCACTGTTAGTAATTACGTGTCCGCCCCCCCCCCCCCCCATGCTAATGTGTTTACTGCTTGTCTCTCCTATTAGACCGAAAGCCACATGAAAGCAGAAATAATGTCTAGTTTTGCTCATGGTTGTGTTCTTGGCTCCTAATATGGTGCCAGGCACATATTAAATGCCCCGTAAATATTTGTCAACTCCATCAAAAAGTGTCTTGGACAACTTCCATCTACTGAAAGATACTTTAACCATACCGTTCAGGAACAAAGGTATATTTATGAGGGAAAGTGTAAGCTACTATTTTAAGGGTGTAGGGAAAATTAGTCTTTTTTTTAAAGCAGCAGCTGAGGTTTACTGTGGCCAGTATCTCAAGATATGAGGGGTTGAGGAAATACTTGGACATGTCTTGTTACCATGTAGTGCAGCCCAAAGATGAATTAATTCAAGGACCGCTGATCATGGTCAGTCCTGGGCTGCACTTGCCTAGGGAGGGTGCTTGCAACTTAGGGTAATAGAGGTTTGCCTAGATCTTCCGGAGCCACACAGATCTACAGCGAACAACTATCCAGGACCAGGCCACAGAGGTAAACAAACATTGATTCCTGCAGTGTGCTGCTTGCACTGCTGTGAGTCCTCAGCTGAACAATGCACACTGCCCATTCCCACAGAATTTCAAATCTAGTGAGGACTTAGGGTAATGCGGAAGGAGTTGGGACAGCAAGTGTGTTTTATCAAAGGAGTGGGATTGATTGCTACTTCATCATCCTTTCATCCCAACTCTCTCATAGGTTTTCTTTAATGACCTTAGAGTCTAAGAAACTATATTCAGAACACCAGAGCACATTTAGCTTTGACATATGCAATCAGTGCATGCCATGGGAGCTTGGTTCCCTTTGAACTCAAAATTAATTATAGACATTTATATTTTTAGGGACCAAAGTGGGTAATCAGTCCTGATGAACTGGTAATCAATCAAGGCTTCCCTTCCTTCCTTCTCCTTTTTCATGTACAGTGGTATGTAAGTGAAAATAATTTTGATTCTGAGGAAATTATATGCTCTTTGGAGACTGGGGAGAACTATTTGAACATTATGCCTGGGAAATTCGATGTGTGGTTTCTACCGTTGTTGATGATGTATAATGGATATGTTACCATTTTTCTCACTGTGCTCCATACCCATCCCTGCTTGGTAGTTTTCATGTCTTCTATGCCAGAGACTGTACTAAATTTTGCAAATCATACTTCTCAAGTGGTTGTACATTGGATGAGTCTTGATTCTTGCTGTCCTCATTGTTTAGGTTTCAGTTGAGTTGAGTTACACATTGTTTACTAGTATGATTATTTAAAAGATCCTTTTGACCCAAGCTCAATTTTCACCAACTGCTCACTGGTAGGGACAGTTTAGTTGTGGTGATGGAAGGGAAAAGACAGAAGTTGGTGATGTACTACTTCAAAAGCAATATCAAAACATTGCTACATTGGCCCCCAAGGATGGAGAAGGTCCTGTGAAGAAGGTTATTATAATAATAGAGGCCTGGTGCAAGAATTCATGCTTGGGTGGGGTGATCGGGGCCAATCAGGACCAGCCTGCCAGGGGAGGGACCACGGGAGGTTGGCTGGCCATGGGAAGTTGGCTGTGGGAGTGCACTGACCACCAGGGGGCAGTTCCTGTGTTGAGCATCTGCCCCCTGGTGGTCAGTGCACGTCATAGCTACTGGCCGGTTGACTGGTCATAATAGTCACTTAGGCTTTTATAAATATAGATAGCATCAATCTAAAAAGTTACTTTCCAAATGTCCCTTTGAGGGGTGATAGTAGTTTTCCTCGTCTTCACCACTGAGCTAATCTGGATCATCTCGTATCTCCATGGTGCACAAGTCTTGCCAATTTCACGAAAGTAAATAGGATACAAGAGTAGCTTCTGTGAACAGATTGCCTTTTGAATATCTCCAGTGGCTCTGAGGAGTCCATCTGTTTTTCCAATGTTATGGAAATCAAAGAAGTGGGAAGCCTAATGGAATTAGGTATTTATTGGTTAAAAAATGCAAGTCACTTATTTTATGATTGGCAATATTAGTGTTGCATATTCAAGTTACTTCTGGTCAAGTTTGAGATGCTCCTTAATGTGACAACATAAATTAGCATATTACCAACCCAGCTCTCCTCTGTGCAATCAATCCTTCTTTCCTTTCATCACCTTGATAGAAGTCCTCAAGTGCTTGGAAGTTCTAAAGAAGTGTACATCGTAAGAGTGGAAATATTATTGTAATGAGGCCACCAGGTGTGGTTAGGATATTTTTATGTCATTGTTAGATTTCCTTCAGGGATGATTTTTTAAAGATATAGCTTTGTCTCCTCTGTTGTGTAGGTTGACTAAAAGCTCTTTCCTAATATAAATTACTTAATTTGTAGAGTTTCTGCATTGAATATTAGAACCTAATTATTTCTCCTCTTTACATAGCATGCTTTTGATTTAGGAAATGGAGGCAAACTTTTAATATTAGCATGAGTAAGCAATGGAAAAGTAAATATTTTTGCTGCTAACTTCCCTAAAACATATTATTCCAATCCAAGCTATTAATTTATGCATCAAGGGTAGTGGGGCTTCTTGATGATAATTTATGAAGTTTATAGTGGTAAATATGGCCACTGTATGACAGATAAACTTGAAATCTCAAGGACTGGAAAAAATAAAAATTTGTATCTCAGTCATATTATGTGTGTTCCTGATTAGTGGGTGGCACCTTTCAAGTAGTAATGAAGAGAACCAGCTTTCTTTTATCCTGTGGCTTTGCTATTTTTCATACAAGGCTTCCACATTACCATGAAAGGGAAAGAGGCATGAAGGATTGCATGTGCTTAAGGGCCAGGCTTAGAAGTGGCACACATCACTCTGATTTACATTTCCTTGGCCAGAATTCAGTCACATGTGAGGAAACTGAGACTGGAGTCCAGCTGTGTGCCCCAGGGGAAGAGGACACAGCTGTGGTCCGTGGCTAGCTCGGTCTGTTATAATTGGTTCTTCTTCTTCTTTTTTTTTTTACATCCTCTCCATGCCTTGGCAATTTGTCTTTTTTACTTCTACATTGTAGAGTTTGGCAGTAGAGCCGAAATGTTGAAAATTTAAGAAAGCATCTAAAAATACATAATCCTGTCAAATTTTATGAATTTTAAACTATGGGAATTTTTAAAGTGTGATTTAAATGTTAGTAAATATTAGCAGAATCTCATTTTATGTGTAAAATTTGAAAAAAATAAATGATTCCAATTTTTAAAATAATCTCAATTGTATATTTTAAAGCCGACAGAGTAGATTGTAAAGTATTTGTGACATTGGCATTTGGAGATTGATGATAGAAATAGCCACTGTCCTTGGTCAGTATAATGTGAATCATAAAATTCTTTGCATACATAAATTCTGATTTTATTATGATTTTATTGACTACATGCTATCATGATGTTTATAGTATATATAATGTTCATAGTTCTTTTTCTTTTATGTTGAGATATAATTGATCTACAATGTTGTTTTAGTTTTTGGAGTACAACATAATGATTTTATAATGTATATATTGTGAAATGATCATCACAATAAATTTAGTTAACATACATCACCTCATACATTACAAAATGTCTTGTGATGAGTTTTATGATCTACTCTCTTAGGAAGAAAAGAGGAAAGGAAGGAAGGAAGGAGAGAAGGAAAGATGGAAGGAAAGAAGGAAGGAGGATGAGAAGGAAGAAGGGAAGGGGGAGAGAGAGAGAGAGGGAAAGAGAAAAAAATAAATTAAGAAATAATTAGAAATTTTAGGAAAATAAAATTAGGTAATATTTATGTGTATTGGCAATGTTCTAAGATGGTATAGACCCTCTTAATCCTTACACTGACCTTCTGAGGTAAGTAGGAAGGTTCTTTTATCACTTCCATTTTCTAAATGCAGAAATATAATATTTTGGGTAGAAAGCTACCCACCATTGTATTATGCCATGTTATGCCATGCTATTAATTTAAAATAAACACTTTACAAACTATTAGGGATATTGTAGAAAAAATAATAAGGAGAATGAAAGTAATCATTTTAGTCTACCCCATTCTAGAATTAATTCTATGGGATAATTAAAAATCATATGTCATGACAATATAATTCTTCAGGATGTAGATCTCTCATTTACTGTTTCTTGTTTCCCTTGCCTCCATGTCCTTGTGTAAAGAGCCTGTTTTACCCCCATCAGTGGAGTAGAGTTTATTTTATTTTTCCTTCTGGAACTCCTGATGGATTTAGAAATCCAAAAATGAGAATGGAAGTTGAGTAGGAGAAAAACAGGGATGGGCTAGAAATAGGGATAGAAGTTATAGATTTATTAATTAATTTGTTCATTCATTTATCACACTGTTATCAAGGGTACTACATACCTGGCATTGCTATACATTTGGGACATTCAAACAAGAGGAGGGAATAGTTAAGGTCTCAGAGTCCACCAGGGAAAATGTTAGAAATATAAAAAGGAACTACAAAATTTGTGTCTGACTTCCCTGAGAAAAAAAGCTTTATGTAAAGCTTATTCAGACAAGAAGAGGTAAAAGGACCTCATATATTCCCGAAGCCAAGAGACATTTTGTGTTGCTGATGTGTGTGGTGTGCTGGGCAACAGTACGTCAAAAATCAATGTATAACTTTTGACTCCCCCAAATATTTTTTTAAATATATATATTTTTATTGATTTCAGAGAGGAAGGGAGAGGGAAGGAAGCATCAATGATGAGAGAGAATCATTGATTGGCTGCCTCCTGCACGACCCCTTTTGGGGATCAAGCTTGCCACCCGGTCATGTGCCCTGACCAGGAATGGAACCATGACCTCCTGGTTCATAGGTTAAAGCTCAAATAATGAGCCACACCAGCCAGGCGACTCCCCAAAATCTTAACTACCAATGGCCTACTGTTAACCAGAAACCTTACAAAGAACATAATCCATTGATTAGCATATTTTGTATGTTATATGTATTATATACTGTATTCTTAACAAAGTAAGCCAGAGAAAAGAAAATATTATTAAGAAAATAATGAGATAAGATACATTTACAGTATTTGTGGGGGAAAAACCTATATATAAGTAGACCCATGCAGTTTGAACCTATGTATTGGCCTTAGAGTTGAGCAACAGGGGCCCTTGTGCTGGGTCCTGCTCTTTATGTGTCACTTGGCCAGAGGTCAGTGGGGCCAAGGTAATCTGTTAACTGGGAGCCCATGTCTCCTATGCTCTAGCCCCCAGAATGGCCTGCTCAGATGTCCCCGAAGCTCACTTTCATGGTCTATGTAGAACTCCTCTCCTGGAAGTTCTCTTGATGGTGGGAATACATGGCGGTTGTAAACATCTCTAGACCTTAGGTGGGGCAAAGGGGTGCCTGTTTGCAGGGGTGTGTGGTTGAGCTCTGACATCAGCTAGGGGTGTCCACAGCCTGCTCACAAGACTCTTCATGGAGGAAATTAGCAGTGGAAGAAAAGAGAGTAGGGTACAGGCTGGTGGCCCAGAGCCTTCCTATGCTGCTGGTTCCCATGTGAGCCTTGGAGGAGTTCAAGAATTCTAAATTTATCCCAGGTCTCCATGTCCTTTAAGCAGTTATTTTTACCCCAGGTCTACATGTCCTTTAAGCAGTTGATGTAGAAGGCTTGAACCTATTTAACATTTTGTAAGCCTGATTTATAAGTTTTTATCTTCATATATATGGTGTATGGGCCTCCATTTCTACTCTTGGCCAGGCCCTACAAATGTAAAGAGCAGACTTCATGCCGAACATGAAGCTGATCAGATAGACTGCAGTCAAATCATGAAGGTCTTGATATATTATGCCAAGTAGCAACAGGGAGCTAACAAATTTTTATGAAGATTTCTTACAATGAGATCTATTTTTGTATAAGACAACTCCGTGGGCAGAGTGAGGTGTGAACTGAGGAGGTCCTCAGACAGTGAGTTACTTAGAGGCTGTTGCAGTTGATGAGCTCACAGACAATGAGGAACTGACTAAAGGCTGTGGAAGAGGCCATGAACGTGAAGGTGAGATGAGTAGTATCTGGATTTGAGGAACATTTATGAGGTAGAATCAGTAAGCTTTCTGATTCTTAGGTTAATGGGTAGAATGACAGAATGGGAGGTGGAGTGTTGGGAAAACAGCATTCAGAGGAGGAACTGATAAGATCTTATTTTGTTGTTGTCTGGGAAACTAAAGATGATGATACTATTGATGAAGATGGGAAGGCAGAGAGGGTTTTTGAAAAAGATAACAAGTTCAGCTTCAAGTACCCTAAGTTGGAGTCATCTGTAAATGGGCAGGGGCAGGTGTGCTCACTGGGAAGAGGGGTCAGAGCTGCACCTGAACCTTTGTCCTTCCTCACCCCGTAAACCACACGTGTTGTAGCGCATGAGAGTTGATCAACATTTCATACAAAATGAATGATCAACCAACATTAATTATCATTTTGAATAAGTAAATTAAATGCTTGCATTATTCTAAGACTTTAAACTTAGTTTATTGTGAATTCAACATTTTAGATCATACTAGTATTTCATATCATATGAAGCTACAGGGTGATTGAATAAACTGTCTAGAAATTACATTATGATGGGATAAATGTGCATTTTATTCCTTTGATGTAACTGATTTGTACTGCAAGACATTTCCATCACAGACTATTTTTACTGGTCAGTGGCTTTTCTCTGTATTTTATATCACCTTAATTTAAACAATTTTATGTTGTAGCCTTGTTAACTTCTATAACTTTCTATAACTATAAAACATAATTATCCCTCAGACATATCAGATAATGTTATGAAAGTAACATTGAATCAAAATGACTTTCACTGAGTCAGGTAAAAAACTCTAATAATTTCTTTTAAAATTATAGGGCAGGTTATGTTCAGAAAAGAATTAATTATTAACTAGAGAAATGACATTGGACTAGTGCCCAGAATCTTAAGGGAGACCATTGAAGATGCTAACCTGGTTTCCTCTGAGCTGGAATCCAAATCATGTCTTCTTGATATAGCAGTCTCTGATACTAAGCCTGAGGATGATTCTGCTGTCTCCAGATTCTTCCCCAGGGGACACTGGGAACAGTGTAGTTGATAACTTGATTCCTTGAGGTATTTAGTCCATGCTCAATATATGAACTTTGGGGAGCTATTGGATATATACACACACACACACATATACATACACACACACACATATATACATACACACACACACACATATATATATATATCCTATATAATAATGAGGTGATTGACCATCACTCCATCACACAAAATGGCCGCCCCCATGTGGTCAAAGATGGCCACCACAAGATGGCCAGCAGGGGAGGGCAGTTGTGGGCAATCAGGCCAGCAGGGGAGGGCAGTTAGGGGTGATGGGGCCAGCAGGGGAAAGCAGTTAGAGGCGACCAGGCCTGCAGGGGAGGACAGTTGGGGGGGACCCCGGCCTGCAGGGGGGGCAGTTGGGGGGACAAGGCCTGGAGGGGAGGGCAGTTAGGGGTGACCAGGCTGGAAAGGGTGGAAAGTTAGGGGTTACCGGGTCAGCAGTGGAGGGCAGTTGGGGGAAACCAGGCCAGCAGGGGAGGGCAGTTAGGGGTGATCAGACTGGCAGGCAGAAGCAGTTGGGGGCAGTCAGGCAGGCAGGCAGGTGAGCGGTTGGCAGCCAGCAGTCCTGGATTGTGAGAGGGATGCCCGACTGCCCCTTTAGGCCCTGTGGGATCGGGCCTAAAGGGGCAGTAGGGCATCCCTCAAGGGGTCTCAGATTGGAGAGGGTGCAGGCTGGGCTGAGGGACACACACCCCCTGTGCACGAATTTCGTGCACCAGGCCTCTAGTATATATATATATATATATATATATATATATAGAGAGAGAGAGAGAGAGAGAGAGAGAGAGAGAGAGAGAGAGAGAGAGATATTTAATTATATATATATATATATATTTAAAATTTTTACCTATGAAAATGTAGATGATATTTCTCTGCCTAACTCATTATTGCTTTATTCACACATTTATTTCATACATTTATTCATTAATATTCTCCTGTGCCAGTCTCTTCTTTCAGGTGACAATTTTATTTTATTTATTTTTTTATATTTTCATTGATTTCAGAGAGGAAGGAAGAGGGAAAGAGAGATAGAAACATCAATGATGAGAGAGGATCTTGCATGCCCCCTCCTGAGGATTGAGCTTGCAACCCAGGCATGTGCCCTTAACCTGAATCAAACCCAGGACCCTTCAGTCTGCAGACCAACATTCTATCCACTGAGCCAAACCACCTAGGGCTAGGTGACAATTTTATATACCACCGATCGGGCCTAAACCAGCAGACAGACATCCGTCTCACAAGCTGGGACTGCTGGCTCCCAACTGCTTGCCTGCCTGCCTGCCTGCCTGATTGCCTCTAACCGCTTGCCTGCCAGCCTTGTCAACGTCTAACTGTTCCCCTGCCAGTCTGATTGCCCCAACTGCCCTCCCCTGCTGGCCAAGTTGCCCCAAACAGCCCTCCCCTGCCAGCCCAGTCAACCCCAACTGCCCTCCCCTGCAGGCCTGGTCACCCCCAACTGCCCTCCCCTTCAGGCCTGGTCACCCCCAACTGCTCTCCTCTTCAGGCCTGGTCCACCCCAACTGCCCTCTCCTGCCGGCCTGGTCACCCTTAACTGCCCTCCCCTGCTGGCCCGGTTGCTCCCAACTGCCATCCCCTGTTGGCTTGTTCCCCCCCCCCCCCAATTTCCCTCCCTCCCCTGTAGGCCCAATCTCCCCTAACTGCCTTCCCCTGCTGGCCTGATCACCCACAACTGCCCTCCCCTGCTGGCCATCTTGTGGCTGTGGGCACTGCCATCTTTGAGGGTGGGTCAGTCAATTAGCATATTCCCTCCTTATTGTCTGTGGGCACCGCCATCTTTGTGACAGTGTGAGGGTCAATTAGCATATTCCCTCTTTATTAGTAGGATAAGGGGCATATTGGTATAGATATTATTTGAGGCTGGTATCTCAATAAAATATTAATATGAATAGAATCTAAACATCTATTATTTTTAAATGTATAAACAAAATGATCAGAAAAAGTACATTGAAAAATACATATTGAAAAAATATGTCAGAATAGTATGACTATAGGTACTTTTTTTAAATTTATGCATATCCTGTATTTTATAAAATGTTTCCACTGAACATACTATTCTTATATTTGGACAAAGGAAATATAACATTTTTTAAAAACAGAAAAGATGCATGAGGGACATATATAATTGAGGGACAGAGTGATGAGGTCACAAGAGGTCATATGAAAGGTAGTGCAAAGACATGTATACATTCACTAAAAGGATATAATAAAACAAAGAAAAAGAAAACTGTCAATGTTTTGCCATCGTTGTGGGAGGAAAGGAAGTTGCAGAAAATACTTGCATTCTGTCTCACTCTTTAAAAGTCGCTGACTACCAATCTTAACTAGGGGTGTATTTGTGTCAGGTAGAAGCATCATTTACTGCACAAGAAGCATTTTTACTTCATAATTGGAAGAGTTAGCATTTGCATTTTTTTAGTATCATTAAAGATTTAAGCACATAGAAAAAAGTGTAACAGCCACAAGCCCACAATTCAGCCTGTCAAAACTTTGCTAGATTAGCTTCAGATATTATTATTGGTGTTCTCAAGTAATATATTGTAGCTTTATAATGGAGGAGGAGAAGGGAAGCCTGCAGGTGTGCCCTGGTTGGAGGTGTTGGCATGAGGCAGCTATCGGTGGGCTGACCAGAAGGGAGCACCTTCTGTATTTAGTCAGGGGTGCATTTTTGGCTTTCGCTGGTTGGTCCCAAGTTGGAAATGGGACAAAAATTAGGGAAGTTTTAAAAAAATATTTTTATTGATTTCAGAGAGGAAGGGAAAGGGAGAGAGAGAAACATCAATGATGAGAGATAATCATTGAGCAGCTGCCTCCCGCATGCCCCATACTGGGGATCAAGCCTGCAATCCAGGCATGTGCCCCAACTGGGAATTGAACTCCTGTGACCTCCTGGTCCATAGGTCGGTCCACTGAGCCATGCCAGCCAGGCAAAAATTAGGGAAGTTTTTAATCAACTCCGGGCCTTTTGGGGTCAGTTGTTATAAATGTTATTGTTTAGCCTATTGGATTGTCATTAAAGATTGAGATCTGACTTCCTACAAATCTTAAAACAGGCTGGCTTCCTGGCCTGTTTAAGGGACGGCTGAAAGTTATGGATCAGAGTTCTGTTTTTAATATATGTTCTGGCCATTGTATATTTACAATGATACACAAACCTCAAATTCATTCATGTTTACGTGTGGAATGGTATTTCATTGTATGACTATCCAACAATTTATTTATCCATCCTACTGTTACTATAAACTCGGATGCCAGCTTCTCACCATCATGATCAGTGCTGCAATTAATATTCATGTCTGCTTATAGAAAAAATATTCTTTTATCCAGTGATTCATGCCAGTGTTTCCTGGTTTTTATCCATTTTTTGTGTTTAGACCAGAAAGATCTGATAACTTTTTATTAGTCAGTCTTTCCCTTTGGTCAGTCTAGTGCACTGTGAGAGCTGAATCACAGACCGCTAGAGTCAGGAAACCCTGCCCTGGACTTCCAGAGCCTGCAGATGCAGAGGTAGGCCAGAACATCACATTTGCTTGGTGTTTGAATGCCTATGAGGAAAAAAAAAATCATTATTTCTCCTCCTTTTGCAAAAATGTAAGTTCCACTTTTTTCCCCCTCCTTCTCTTCATCTGGAATCAGTCATGATGGCATCTCCACCACTTCTCCAGGACAGGAACCTCTTTGAGCTGGTCATTCATTATAAATAGCATTTATTCAGGACATTATCACATAAAGCTCACTCAGTGTGAACATTTTCGGTCAAGGCCAGGTGACCAATAGATACTTAACTGGAAGTTAAATTGACCGCTAATTCAAGATGAGCCCTTGGTATTGAATAATTGTCAACAGTATTAGTTTATGTTCACCCTCTCCTGTAAAAGCTCTACTGTATATTGAATATTAGTATTGTAATACACCTTTTATACATATGTGCTTTCTAGGAGTTTCATAGTTTTTACTCCGGAAAATCACTTAATACACACTGATGTGAATAGTAAATATTTATTTCAAAGAAATAGTAAAAAATAAAAACATATCAAATAGGAAAGATAAGTTGTGATCCTTACTTATGTGACCAAGTTTTAAAAACCCAACCTCTTAAATCACAATCCTTTTTCTTTTTGTATATCCCATTATCTCCATTATTTCTTCTGTGAACTTTTGAAAACAAAAAAAAACCCTTTCTAACAAATCTTATTGTCTCTGGGCTGGCCCCCTTTCAGTCTGTTCTTTCAACTGCCAACAGGGTGATGTTTCTGAAATGAAAATCTACTTACCCCCTGCTTGAAATCCAGTGAGGCTTCTTATTATCTGTAGGATAAATAGTAACTGCTTAGTCTGATATGAAAGGTCCCTTGTGGCCTGAACACTGCTCTGAGCTCACCTGGCGCGCTCAGCATAACTGCGCTCCAGGTGGCCTGTTCTTCAGCTCCACCCACGCTTCCCAAAGGTGACACAAAGCCCTGGGCGCTTTGCCTAGAATATTCCCTATTCCCTACTTATTGGTCTTTCTTGCCCTTCAGGACTCACCTACAGTGACCTGCTCTGTGAAGCTGTTACAGAGCCCACTCCCTTGCCCACAGTTCAGGAGCCCCCTCCCGTCTGTACCCTGGGCCTACACATGCCAAAGGATTTTGTAATTAAAAGCATTGGTCTCCCCCACTAGACTGTGGGTTCTTTGAGGGCAGGGACTGTCTTGAAATGCCAATCTCTTTTTCAGCTCAAATTTAAACCAAAAAAGTATAGACACATGTAAATGTGCATACAAACATGTATATTAAACCCTGCTCTCCAGGTGGCTCCGAGACGCTCTGTGAGCCCTCTTCCTGGCTCAGCAGACAAGGCTGCTGCTGCCAACAGCCGGTGCTTCCAGTGGCTCTTAAATGACCACAGAGGCTTATTCTTTGAAGAGGTCAGCACAGGCATCACCAAGTGTGTGTGTGTGTGTGTGTGTGTGTGTGTGTGTGTGTGTGTGTGTGTGTACCTGACTTTTAGCTCCTCTTTGCCACTTGCTTTCTGAACTTGGACATGTTATTTAACCTCAAGGCTTCAATCTCCTCATGAGGAAGTCGAGCTTAGTTATGTTTTGGGATCTTGGACAAGTTATTAAAAATCTCAACCTAAGATTCATCAAGAATAAGACCATTTCTCTTTACAGCATTTTCTATCTTTAGCATCCAGGAAAATACCTGGCTCAGTAAATGTTTACTGAATAACTTGAAGGAAGAAAGCAATGAAAGCGGAAGGAGAGTGGGGAGGGAGGGAGGAGATAGGGAGGGAAGGAGTGGAAAGGAAGGAAGAGGACATGCAACAATCTGAGGCGTTTCTTGACGTCAACACAGGTGAGGGAATACCTAGGCAACCTTGGAATTCTGTTGGAAAAAAGAAATAGGAAGAAACTGATGCTGTGTAGGCAACTAACAGTGTTCACACCAAAAAATGTCTAGTGGGACACAAAATTAGTCAGACATGAAACTTGCTCGAGAGGAGCTTTCCTTCTAGTAAAGGAGATTAAAACATGGGTCCTCATAAAACTACTAAGCCAGTAGTGAGAACTGTCTGGGGAAATAGACCTTCTGTAAATGTTAATTGAATGAATAAATAAAAGAGCAAACAGAAGTACAGATAAAGTTCTTATAGGACTCCAGAGGTGGAAGAAATTCCAACTAGCTGAAAGGCTATGGGAAGGGGGAAGCAATGCTTGACCTTGACCTTGAGGTTAGGGAGGATTTGGATAAAATGGATAAGGAGCAAGAATTAGAGGTGATGGGAAGATGGGGACATTCCAGGTAGGGTGAAAAGTGGGAAGAATGAGTGGGAACTGGGATTACTTCAGTGTGGCCAAACAACTCAGTTTTAATGGCTCACAGAAAGACACATGTAAATGTGCATACAAACATGTATATTAAACCCTGCTCTCGAAGGTTCTGTCACTACAAATTCTAGCAATTTAGATGTATTGTTCACTCATATTGCCTTTTCTACTATTATGGTAACCATCCAATATCATTTCTACCTCTCCAAAAGCTTAACAATATATTCGGAAGTAACCAAAGGAATAGTAGTCACCA
The DNA here is from genome assembly GCF_028538775.1 of Myotis yumanensis. Taxonomy (NCBI): domain Eukaryota; kingdom Metazoa; phylum Chordata; class Mammalia; order Chiroptera; family Vespertilionidae; genus Myotis; species Myotis yumanensis. The sequence continues at coordinate 146,425,531 of NW_027223752.1, forward strand.
TACTGATAAGTAACTATTGTAACTCTAACCTCATTACATGCAGCAAACAGGAGATTAGGACATGAGCTCCCAAGTTGGGCAGGTGGCAGAGGTTTCATGTCCTTGTTTCCTAATGGGGGATTGAAAATTCTGCAATCAGAGTAAACCAAAGGCTGAATGAGGTGCTCAGATCAGCAGGCATAGTGAACCAGATAGTGACTTAAATGTTACTGCACCTGATCACATGGAAGGCACCTTCTGCTTATGCTCAGAAGTCTAAATTTCTATAGAGAAAGAATATTTTCCAGTCTTCAAAGCTTAACCTTTAGTGGTCATGACAGCTACATTTGTGTGCTCCTCACGGGTCCTTACTAGAGGAGGTTGAGTATGACAATGAGAGAGGAAAACAATGTTTTCTGCTTTATAGACATTTAAAAATGTTAAATAACATGGTATTTTTCTTTCTAGTAACATTTTTTTTTTAATTTAGAGTAGATTTCTGAATTATTTTTTTGGATTATAAGCAACCCCATAAAAGATAGCAAAAGGGGAACTTCAATATGTTTTAAAAATATTATGACAAAAGCTATTTCCTTATCTCTATAAACTTCTTATTTTCAAATGTTCACAAATCATATTGATTCTCTGGGGTAATTTAAATACAGAGTTTAAAAATCCTCTTGTTTGACAACAGAATGAGAGTATATGAGATTCTAAGAGATTTATGTTACTTAGCTTTCCATAACTACTGGTTACCCCTGATGCTATGCCTGGTACCAGCTGGGTATGGGGATATAATAGTAAAGAAACTTCCTGTATCATAGGAAGGTCAGGAGAAGCAGGCAGGGCCACACAATTTTGGGCCATCCAGGTAACGATAATGGGAAACAAATGTCTTTAAGAGCTTGCAGGAAGGCACCTAACCCTTCTTGAGGGTCAAGGAAGGATCCTAGAAGACATGCCAAGCAGCTGAGTAAATCAAAGGAACGGGTTGATGGCGATGTTCTGGGACAGAAAGACCAGCATATTCAGAGGCTGCAGGTGAGAGAATGCAATATTGCAAGGAGTCGTGAGAAAACAAACCTAGCCAAACCCATTCATCACACCGCCCAAGTTCCAAATGCAATGTGTCATATACATATTATATTTCTGAAGCAGAAATAGCCTTCTTTGACTGATATTGCTTTTCAAAACTGATTGATGAAACAAATAATCTTAAAAATGTTAATCCACTGTAATTGTTTTGGAGTATTTTCTTCAAGATAGAAGTTTGTGGAAAGTCTTTTATCTTCTATTTGGCATTTGCCATTGGTAAATAAATCCTCTTTGAAACATAATTGGTCATTTGAGAAAAATTAAATCCCTTTTCTTGCCATTGGTAGACAGCCCAATGGACTATCTGTGCTGGAATTCCTCATGAATTTGCAGGCCTCAGGTCACCCAAGTGTCCACTGAGTTCCTGTGGGAGGAGGCACCTTGGCCAAGGTCTCAGATTCTAGGGGTAGAGCAAGATGTAGCTAAACTCAGGTTTTAAAGTCCCTATCCAGTGTTGTTTCCCTAATATATGAAGTGTTTAGTCCTAAATTTTCCTACAAAGGCTTTATAGGGATCCGATAGTTCTTTTGTAAAGCATCCACTGTGACATCATCCTTTGTTTCTACTTTCATTGTCCCCCACGTGGATATTCCAGTTAATTAATGAAAGCTCAGGTGACAAATGATTTGCTTTCCAATGGGATCTTGATATAAATTGTGGAGAGTGATTATGTGTGCATGGCTTGGGGACAGCCTGCATTTACATGGCTAATTATGATGCTCAGCTCTTGTGAGCCAGCGCCATTGGGTCAGGTCAGGACAGGGACAAGGAGAAACCACCAAGGACAAAACACAAGGCACCCAAATTATGCTCCTTGATAACTGAACAGCCAGAGGCACATTTTAGAGAAAGCCGAGTGACTTGTTATTACAATTCTCAGGGTCTTTTTACTTAAGGCTTCAAATGGCCATAGAACCAAGTGACATGGAAGAGATGAGCTGCAGGTCACAAGAGGCTATTTTTGATCAAGTTTTTCACAGTGTGAGGGGGTAAATGAACTCTCAATGACCAATAAATGGGAAGCTCCTTTTACATGTCTCTAATTCTACTAAAACTCTTCCTGAGACCAAATGAAAAAACTGTCTTCTCTATTTTCCTTCCTCTGGTTGCCAAGTAAATTTATAAGAGAAAATGAATGACTTCTGTTTTATTGAGGGTCTTTGGGTGTGTATTTTTGTTTGTTTGCTTTTTGTTTTATTTTGTTTTGCACTGGACCTATTAAAGTCATCAAGATTAGAGGCTTGTGATTCTTACCAGTGTTGATGAACTATGTTTTTAATCTTTGGTGATTCAACTTTTGATGTTGATCTCTGTATGGGTTACCTGGGGTTTTACAGAACTCTAATCACCTGCAACAGAAAACTACCATTGCTTAGCTTCTTCCTTCTCTGTAAGCACATCATTCAGAACCTCCTTTGAAGGCAGGCTCTGAATCAGACAATTTTGTGTTCCTATCTCAGTTGAGCCTCTCTACAGCTGAAAGACACTGGGAGAGTTTATTTAAACTTTCTAAGACTCAATTTTTTCACCTCTACAATTGGGGTGACTATAGTGTCCACATTAAAAAAATATTCCTTAGCATCATTACCAAGCTGTCGTATGAGCATTTGGAAGTTGTTATATATAAACACATATTTTAAATGAATCAGTACTTTTCTAGGCAAAGAGTACATATTTTTTAAAAATCTGGGATTTTCTTTTTCAATTTTAGAGAACTATGTTGTGCATAATTACTATTTAAATCACTTGTAACACAATATTGAAGGCAAAATTAGAATTTGCTTTTTAATTAACTCTCAGTCAAAAAATAAAATGGAACTTTGTTTTCTTCTTCTGGTTAAAAAAATATGGTCTTTACATCACAGGGTCTTGGTGAGGATTCAATGAGGTAAAGTGGACAAAGCCCTTAGTAAGGTTCCTAGCCCATCCTAATCCTTATAATAAAAACCTAATATGCAAATCGACTGAACAGCAGAACGACCAGTCACTATGACATGCACTGACCACCAGGGGGCAGATGCTCAACGCAGGACCTGCCTCCAGCCCACAGGCCCTAGGTCAGCCAAGGCGGTTGCTAGCGGCCCTCCCCCCACCGATTGCCCTGCTGGTCACCCTGCAGAGTGAGACAACTGGCGGTAGTGGAAGGGGGTGGGGCCAGCCGGCAAGTGGGCCAGCCCCAGCCCCTGACCACCTTACTGGCTGCCTCCGCAGCCGATCTGTAAGGTGACCAGCAGGGCGACTGGGGGGACCCTGCTGGCACCCGCCTTGGCTGGCCTGGTGCTGCCCCCTCACCAGCCCCAACCCCTGTTGCCACTGCCGGTCGCCTCCCTCTGTGGAGGGAGTTGACTGCCACCCCCTGATAGCCCCACCGCCATAGAGGGAAGTGACTGGCAGCCACGGTGAGGGACAAGGTCAACAAGCGGGCAGTGCCAGGCCAACCAAGGTGGATGCCAGTGGGGGACCCCTGATTGCCCCCCAGTTGCCCCATAGATGAGCCCTGATCACTGGCCACGCCTAGGGACCCTACCCATGCACAAATTTCATGCACTGAGCCTCTAATAACTCAACAAATGTTATCAAAATACTAGTGGTCTGGTGCATGAAATTTGTGCATGGGCGGGTGTGTCCCTCAGCCTGGCCTGCACCCTCTCCAATCTGGGATCCCTTGGGGGATGTCCAACTGCTGGGGGATGTCCCTGTGGGATCAGGCCTAAACCGGCAGTTGGACATCCCTCTCACAATCAGAGACCACTGGCTCCTAACCACTCTGCCTGCCAGCCTGCTTGCCCCCAACTGCCCCCCCCACTGGCCTGATCACCCCTAAATGCCCTCCCCTGCTGGTCTCATGGCCCCCAACTGTCCTCCCTGGCAGGCCTTATGCCCTACAACTGCCCTCCCCGGCCAGCCTCATGGCCCCCAACTGCCCTCCCCGGCTGGCCCAATGGCCCCCAACTGCCCTCCCTGGCCAGAGGCCCTCCACGGCCAGGAGGCCCTCCCTCTGTGGCTGGGCGCTGCCAAGACAGCCAGGCCACCAGACAGAACATCCACTGTCATCACATGCAGATGGTTTAGTTACATCATAAATTCCACCCCCAACTCCATTCAGTAGGAAATGCCAACTACCTGGAACCTATGGAATAACGCCTGCTGATTCCCTGCAGGTGTCTGAGCTGTGTATGTGGGAAAAGGTAGGATGTGTGTGTTATCTAATCTAATAAAAGAGAAACATGCAAATTGACCGCACCTCTGCTATGCCCCAAGCCACGCCCACCAGACAATCAGAGTGACTATATGCAAATTAATCCAACCAAGATGGCGGCCGGCAGCCACGGAGCTGGAGCAAGCAGGAGGCTTGGTTGCCCCGGTGATGGAGAAAGCCAAGCTTCCCACATGCCCTGGCCAGCTGTGGCCTCCGCTCAAGGCAACAAAGTTTCAATTATAGAAGATAAATAAATCCCAGATACCTGCTTCCAGCCAGCCTTCACTGGGAGCTTGGGTGGCTGGGGACCCCCACCCTGAAGGGGGTGTGGCCAGCCTGAAAACAGCCCTCAGCCCCTCACACAGGCTGGCCAGGCACCCCAGCGGGAACCCCACCCTAATCCAGGACACCCTTCAGGGCAAACCAGCTGGCCCTCACCCGTGCTCCCAAGAGCTCCCACTCCTGGAAGGAGAGCATGTGACCCTCCCAGGTGGGAAGAGAAGCCAGCAGCCATGAAAGGTAGGGTCCTCCCCAAAAGGTGCCCGTGAGGCAGCAGGCAATACGGGCTTTCCCCTGCATGTGTGGTTTCTGAACTGTGTCATCTGGACCTCCAGCCTCTTTAACAGCATGAGACTCAGAGGAGGGCTGTGCCGTAGACCCACTCTCAGAACACACTGGCAAGGCGATCATCTGGCAGCACTGACAGCTGCACTTGGGGCTCCATGATTCATCCCATCCTTGACCCGCCAAGGGCTGGGAGGCCTGCCAGGTGCCCTGCAAGACTGCTCCTCCCGTTTGCACCTGGCCTGGCCAGGAGGCCCTCCCTCCAGGGCCAGGCATGGAATGCTTGCCTCATTGCCACGGCGATGAAGCAAACATTCCGCCAGGCCACTCACGCTGCCCGCTCTCAGCAGCCGCCCCCCCTCCGGACTGGGGGACTCCAGCCGGGCTGACAGGACTGGGTGCCATCATCTTGTGGCTATGGGCACCGCCATCTTTGTGACAGAGTGATGGTTAATTTGCATATTACCCTTTTATTAGATAGGATAATATGACTGGTAAGGTAGAATTTTTAAAACTTCCTAGAAAGCACTTGCCATTTTAAAAATTCATAACTGCACAAACCTTGAGTTTAATTACTGAGAGGTAGTCAACTTCAGTTCTAGGTATTGAAGCATATATTTCTTTAACACTAGGTTGTCAATAAGTGATCATGTTGGTGATATTTGTAGTTAATGCCATGCAGAAATTTTATGTGGATGAAAATAGCTCATTTTTGAAGAATAAATGATGTTTTCTTACTGTACTACAAAGTAACATGAGGGAGAAGGGACTGTTTGTGAGATCTGTAAATCTCTTTATGCATAGCTTTCTTTCAAGAGCCCTCCTGTTAACTTGGTTTATTGATGTAGACATCCTTAAGCTAATAATAGTATGACTTCTGGCCATAATAATATTTGAATCTTTGAATGCTACTTTAAAAAAAAGTATCATGAAAAATTTCAAAAATATACAAAAATAAAGAGAATATTATAATAAGTCTGTGTACATATCATCCAGCCTCAACAATTAATAATACACGGTCAGTTATTTTTACATTTGAGTCTTTTTCCAGCTTTTTTGAGATATAATTAATATATAACATTGTGTAAGTTTAAGGTACACAATGTGATGATTTAATACATGTATATATTGTGAAATTATTACCATAATGGTGTTAGTTAACATCTCCATCATATCTTATAATTACCATTTTTTGAGTGTGGTGAGAACATTTAAGATTTACTTTCTTATCAAATTTCAAGTGTATTACAGTATTGTTAACTATAGTCACCATGCTATATATTTTATTCTCAGAACTTATTCATTTTATTACTGGAAGTTTGTGCTCTTGGACCAACATCTCCTCATTTCCCCCACTCTCAGCCTCTAACCACAACCACTCTACTCTCTTCTCCATATAAATGAGATCATACAGTATTTGTCTTCCTTTGTATGACTCATTTCACTTAACATAATGCCCTCAAGGTTCATCCATGGGCACTTAGGTTGCTTCCATGTCTTGGCTATTGTAAATAATGTTGCAATGAACATGGGTGTGCATATATTTTTTCTAGTTAGTGCTATTGTTTCCTTTGGTTTTAGGTCTTACATTTAAGTCTTTAATCCATTTTGAGTTAGTTTTTGTGAATGATGTAAGATAGGATTCCAATTGCATTCTTTTGCATGTGAATATCCAGGTTTCCGAGAAACATATATTGAAGAGACTGTCCTTTCCCCATTGGATATTTCGGCTCTGTCTTCAAATATTAGTTGCCCATACAGGTGTGGGTTTATTTCTGGACTCTCAATTCTGTTTCATTGGTCTATGTGTCTGTTTTTATGCCAGTGTCATATACTGTTTTGATTATTGTAGCTTTGTAATATATTTTTTTTATCCCTTCACTTGAGCCTGTAGCCACAAGGAGGACTTCAAAGTAAGCCACTCTGACCCAGGGAACCCACTGTCACTGATGGAAAAGCAGCTCACAAGATGTCCCAATCAGGGACTGGCGTTACCTGGAGTTTCTGTGCCATCCAAGATAGCATGTATCTAATATCTGTTTGGTGCTTTGCCCCCTAGATTATTCCATGGTGCTAATGCCTCCCTGGCTAACAGCTAGATGTCTGTGTGAGCCAGTAGCCACATCTGGTTTACGCCTCCCTTCAGTTATCCCCCCTGTTCTTCCAGTTGTGGTACTGTTTCTTCCTGGACAGTTTGCTTCCAGGAGAACATTCAGTCATTCCGTGAGAGTTTAGCACTATTAAAGGCCCTTCTATTGAGCATATTGTTGGCAAGGGAAACAGTGCCTTGGCCAGCAATCCACTGCCTGAAACATGCTGATAGTTCCTAACCATGCACAGTTTTGCATAAAAGTGCCTAGCATGGAAGCACCTACTGTTTGGACCTGGGTTCTTGCCCTCCCGGCTGCTGGGGCTGCTGCTGCCTCCCTCTGACCTATGACATAGGCTGGCTATGGACAGATTATGATGCACGCACTGTCTGAGCTCTGGGCTTGAAGCCAACAGAGGTAATTTAGGCTTCTGTCAGTAAAAGCACTTAAAAGCAAAGGAGATTATTTCATTTTGACCTTTTCTTCCCATAATTCAAATAAGGTGAAATTCATTTTAGTAGTCATTCATCAAAGGCATTTTGGCTGTTATTATTAAACCCTTGCTTTTAAAAGTAAGCAAATGCTTATTAAGAGGAAATTATTGGGCTTCCAGATAGTCTTCATTAAAAAAAAATCATCCTTAAACAATGTAAGATCACAGAATTTTTAGAGTTGCTTAAACTTTGCTTCCCAGCTGGCTTTTAAGTCATTCATTTACAGACCAAATTGCAGAGAGAAATACATCATTTCTCCCTCCTGTTTGGGAGGTTGCTCTTTTAAGTGAATGCTTATCGATTATCCAGTCCTTCTGAGGTGCTTGTTTCTCACTGATGGCCATTACCACTGACCAGAAAGCACTTCAATAAAGCACATAACACATGTGAAATGAAGGTTTGGGGGTAAAAATCTTTCCTACCGTAACTTGATTTGTGGATAAGTAGAGTATAAGGAAGCTGCCTCAGCTGGTTCTGCTGTCTACCTCCTTCTGATGATAAGGGAAGGGACAAAGCAGAGCTCAAGTTTTCACTGGAGGACACATTTTTTTCTTAGACATTTGCTTACAAAAGCAGAAAAAGCTGCTGTTCATGTTTTCATTGAGTTGGCAAAATCGCAGTTATCTATTTTAGGGAGTATTTGATTTTTGTTAACAACTGTGAGTCATTTAATATATAATACATGCTTTGGGTTTCATTCTGTCAAACTTCAGAACAAAATTTCAGATTTCCTGTAAATGGAATATATGATTTGTCTAATATAGAATAAATCTGACATATGTTTAAATAAAATGATTGCATAATGAATTACTTTAACCTGGGAACCTGAGATTCCTAGAAGTTCTGAAAATGCCTTGGGAAATATATGCTGATTTTAATGTACATGGTGCAAAGTTTCTTTTGATGATAAATATAGAAGAACATAGTCTTCTATCTGATTGTCAAAGGGCACTTGAATATCGCTTGACATTACCACTTGTATCATGGAGTTACATGGTCGGGGGAGGGGCCTTCTCTATGAAGGGCTGTTTATACTTGGCCTGACTCAGTTTCCCACCTTGTAACACCCAAAGTCCTTTGTGGGAGGGCTGGAAAGCTCCAGGTCTTCCTTCCTTAAAGGACCCTTGGCCTCAGTGCTCACCTGGCCCAGCCTGGAGACCAAACACAGCTCTTCCCCAATCAGGTTTTTTTAAAATATGTTTTTATTGATATATTTTTAGAGAGAAAGGAAGGGAGAGGGAGAAAGAGATAGAAACATCAATGAGAGAGAAACATCAACATAGATTGGCTGTCTCCTGCAAGTTCCCTGCTGGGGATCGAGCCCGAAATCCAGGCATGTGCCCTGACTGGGAATCAAACCAGTGACTTCTTGGTTCATGGGTCAGTACTCAACCACTGAGCCACACCGGCCAGCCTTCCCAATTAGTTTTGATAAAAAAAACAACACACAACAAACAAACAACAACAACAACAAAAACACTGATAACATTTCCTGATCTTAGTAGTCTTTATTGACTATTTGGGGGCTATAGGGAGGGTCACTCAGGAAGTGACCTCCCTCTTACATCTCCCTTGATGTACCTCACTCTCTGCTGATCTCTCCCTCCTGCCTCTACTTACTGAAGAAGCAGATTCCTCCCCTTGCTCCTCCCTAGGCCTCTTGGAAGTCTCAGCTTTACCCCTGGTTCTTATCTGGATATTTTCCAAAGGAAGTCTGGAATATGAAATTATTTGCACCTTGTTCAATGCTCTGCAAAGATTTTAGCTTAGGTTCCCAAGACATAGTGGTGTGTCAGGGAAGAGCTCTTATTCTCTATATGACCTTGTCCACGTCATTTTACCTCTGTAGCCTTCAGTTTCCCCATTCGTACAATGGAGATAATAGCAGCCACATCACCTTCCTCAGAGGCTCCCTGTCATGTTAGTCTCATGTGTCTCCCTATGTCCTGGAGGGCAGAGGGGCTCCAGAGACCCGGCCTTCAGCCAAATGCCCACAGTGTTATAAAACAGCTGTGCCCATTAAGGCCTCACACAGGAGCCCTTCTTTGGAGGAGCAGAGTACTTCAAGTACAATGACTTAGCACTTTGTAAAATGTATGTTTTAATGCAAATATTGCCCATGTTGTCATGTATGTCTGGAATAGTCCAGCCATATCACCCTTCCCCATGCAGGGCCTGAGTAGGCATAAGGGTATTATCAGGCCTGAGAGATTTAGGTGGAGGAACCTGGATAATGATAGGGGGTCTTTACTGAATACTCATATGCCTGGTGCCATTGGGCACTTTATGTTCATTATCCATTTACTACTCACAACCACCTGATGATAAGATATTTTTATCTCTAGTTCAGAAAGGAATCTGAATTTCTGAGAGATTAAGTAACTGATTCTAAACTTCCATGTGCCTGACTCCAAAACTCATGATTCTGTTATTCCAGTTTAGGGTAGAGGTTGTCATTCATCTTAGCAGATGGATAGCATCTTACTTTCTTCTCCCGCCTGTTCTCTTCAACCAAAGCAGAGATTTAAACTCAGAGGAGTGATACACTAGAAGACCTTTAGGGTCACTGCCGTCTGCAGTGTTCTGAGAGGTTATAAATACAATTCTTCAGCCACAAGCTAAACTCTGTATTCATGAAAAGAATTGTTTTATTCCTAGTTTTGCCTCTTCTTTCAGAACAGTGGTCCCTGAAGTGCAGTGTCAAAGTCAATCTATCAGGGTGTGGGAAGAAAGTACTAGGCAGGAAGAGGAAGCTGTCAGTTTCTTAAGGCCTGGAAATTACCATTCTGTATTCTGATGGTCAGATGGTCACAACACCCATTCAGACTCAAGAAGGGGACAGAGAGCTTACCTCTAGATGGAAGGGGTGTCACAGCACCTCCAGCAAAGGACCATTTGTAGGAGCTTCATGCCATATACCACCTTCACCCATGAGCTGGAGTACCTAACCCTCTGACCACTCTATACTACTTCAAGGTGTTTGTTTGTGTGTGTGTGTGTGTGTGTGTGTGTGTGTGTTTAATGTATGCCAAATCATTGGAGATAAAGACATAGGCTGTCAATTGAGTTTTACAATTTTCTGCTATAAACCAAGCAGAAAAAAACTTAATGGTGAAGTGAGTGTAGGCTCCCTAGATTCTATCTCATGAAACTAAAAAGAAAGGGTAAATTGGTGATATGTTTTCCCAAATATTCTTAAACATGTAGTTATCCCTACTGGGTAAGGCATGGATTGATTTTGTAAGAAGAGCTAGCAGATTCTTTATAGACAGAGCCCTGACTAGGATGTCCAATTTGGCTAAAGCGTAGAGTTCACTGGAAGGAGGGATGAGAGATGATGCCAGAGAAAAAAGAGGGGAAGGTTACAAATTAGTTTGTTAGGGCAGCTATAACAGAGTTCCATGAACTGAGCAGCTCAAGCAACAGAAATGTATTGTCTCACATTTCTGGAGGCTGGAAGTCCAGCATCAAGCTGTTCGTAGGGCTGGTTCCTTCTGAAGACTTTGAGAGAGAAGCCGCTCCCTGCCTCTCACCCAATTTCCATGGTTTTCTGGCAATCCTTGGTGTACCTGATCTTTGCCTTCATCTTTACATGGTGGTCAGCTTCTGTATGTTTCTGTCTCCAAATTTCCTCTTTTTGTAAGGATACCAGTCATAGCAAATTAGAGCCTGCCCTAAGGACCTCATTTTTAAAAAATGTTTTTATTAATTTCAGAGGGAAGAATGGAGAGAGAGAGAGAGAGAGAGAGAGAGAGAGAGAGAGAGAGAGATGATAAAAGAGAATCATCGATCAGTTGTCTCCTATACACCCCCTACTAGGGATCAAGCCTGCAACCTCAAGCATGTGCCCTGACTGGGAATCTAATTGTAACCTCCTGGTTCATGGGTTGACACTGAACCACTGAGCAACACTGGCATGGCCTAAGGACCTCATTTTAACTAGTTACCTCTGTAAAAACCCTATCTCCAAATAAAGTTACGTTCTGAGGGACTAGGGCGGTTAGGACTTCAACATAAGAATTTTAGGGGAATAATTCAACACATAGCAACCTTTTAAGCCAGCAAAGGAGTTTAAACTTTGTAATTAGAGTTTTTATTAAGATTATGTAAGATGTTTATGAAAGCACTTTATAAACCATGAGATATACAGATGTGTTATTACTTTTGTAGTTACTATACATTTTACAAATTTTCATCCTGTTTCTTCCAATTTCCCTTTGATTTTTGGACATCACAGAGTAGGCTGTCAGTCTACAGAGAGTGTGAAGAAGGCAAAATGCTTCTGCTACCACAGGGTTATTAAGATAGACAGGGGGAAAAAAAGCACCTTTAGCACATTCTTGCAAAGAATTAGGATCTACTATTTAATTTCTGCTTTTCTAAGGGAATCCAAGAAACTTACTTCAGAATTTTTATTACACTTATTAAGACAGTCTTATACACCAAGCCACTGGGCTTATGTATGAAATTGAAATGTTCAGTTCAAGGAAACCTAGCAGCTTCCATTCTCTGCTAATATGAAAAGCCTGAGGATCACTGTCTTCGGAATGTTAGATTTAAAATATCAAAAAGGGTTTATATTAAAAAAGGCAGCTAACAGGGAAGAGTTCTGTTTGACTAAGAATTAAGAATATATTAGCCCTACAAGAAATGCCTTTCTAAGTTATAAACAAGATTAACTTTAAAGTGATTTCTTTTCCTTGCCTGCATATTATTTTTCTGGCAGCAGTTTTGTTTGCTTTGAAAACTGTCACCACCGGGTATGTTAGAAATCTCTCGATTGCTTGCTCATCTGCTTATAGCCCATCAGTCTCCCGCCCAGCCCCTCATAGTTTTACAATAGAAGATCAAAATTAATTTAAACAGGATGGAGAACACCCATAAAACAGAGGAAATAGCATAATAAGAAGCAAGATGCTCATCCATTCTGTATGGATTTGTTGCTCTGTTTAGGTCCATAATGACTTGATTCCCCAATGGATTTGATGTGGTTCATAAAACCACATAAATTACAACAAAATTAAATAACAACTGAGGGAACAGGAGCCAAAGAGAAAACATGGGTAGGCTTTGAAAAGAGAAGCAGAAAACTAGGGTTGGTTTAATGCAGTGAAACACATACAACATGATGCCAGGTCCTTGCTGGAGGCAGCCTCAGCTGGTGCACAGGCTCTCAGAGGCCATGGGCTTTGCCACAAGGGCCTGGGCTCTCTACGCCATTAAAGCTCATGTGCTGTTCATCTGGACAGCTTTCCTGTGTCCTTGCCTGTGTCTGCCTTCCATGGGGCCTCATAGAGAACAGTGTGTGGTGATGGGCAGTGGATAGGTAGTGGGTGCTCTGGGGTTGGCCTCTCGTGCCATCCCTCAGTGAAGGCCAGTGTTATGATACCAAGGCCTAAATTAAAAATAAAAATCAACAGGTACAGATGTACATGGTTCAAACCAAAACTTTCTGATGGTCTGATTCCATGTCCTAACTGAGAATATCCAGAGCCACATTTCTGAATCTTCTGGAAGTTATGGACTCCTAAAATAAGAAGAATAATAGCAAATATAAACTGGACCCCTACTGTGCCAGGCATTGTTTGAAGTGCTTTGCTCAGGTTACTCTGCCTTTCAACCCCAGGAATAAATGCTATTATTACCCCATGATGCAGATTAGGAATTTGAGGCCCTGAAAGGTAGGTAACTTGTCCAAGGTCACACTGTGATGGAACTAGGTATAACTCAGGCAGACTGAGTTCAGCTGGCTCTTAACCCCTGTACAGAACTGCCCATGACAAGCTCTTCGATAACCTGATTAACATCATCAAGTTTGTCTCTCCAGACAAATACACCACATGGACAAAATTCCCTGGATTTCTTCCAAATAGATTAAGAGTCCCTCCTTGTGAAGACTGAATGATCAAATGTTATTGAGGTTATTTCTTTCATCTGGACTTGGTGAGAGTAGAGGGCAGAGAACTGAGGGCCCTGGTAGGTGGCATCTCCTGGGGTATAGACACACTAGGGGCAGATAAAAGACAGGTTCATGAGCTTTCAGGGCCAGGTAAGATGTGGGTAAGGCATGAGTCCTCTCATGGAAGGTGAGTGAGTGGTCACTCTCGCCACACAAACGGAGGAGTTGGCCAGGGAATACCTGCAGAAAACTGCTCGGTGTTTGCCCCATCACATGAATGAGTGAGTGATGGAGGCACCACAGTTTTTTTGCCTAAATAATCACTTTATCCAGGAAATACTGTTCCAGGGGCACAAGGTGGCCATATGAAAATTCCAGTAAAGCAACTGCAAAGTAGCTTCCTTTTAATGGTGTGGTTTCTGGCAACCTCCCTACATGAAGTCGCTGCATACTGTGGGAATCCAATTGGCTTGACCTGTGAATAGAATTAATACATATGAGCAATTAAAGGTTGGAGGACATCTATCAATGATGATGGTTTTGATTTTGGAAGAATTGACTTCATGCTATCTTTTCTGCAATTCTCAAGTATCTACTTTCTGCAATTCTCAAGTATCTACTCTCAAATGTCTACTGAAGCCATATCTCCTGACAATAGGACAGAAATAATGCATTTTTCTTATCAGTGACATTGAATTTAACCAAAGATAGTGTGAATTTATTGGGTTACCACCTCAAAAGAGGGGGGTGGGAAACACATCACAAGAAACTGAAATGCTCAGAGACTGAGCAGGCTCCTGACGCTTCCCCTGGCAGTGGTTTACAAAGCAGATTCTGAGTAAGCATTTGTGATCATGAAGTGGTACTGAGCACAAAGAATTTTCTAAAAAGATTAATGCTGGTTATATCTAATGGTGTGACAGATACTCGTCTAAAACCTTTGCATGGCTAAATTAATTTATCCTGAACACCCCTGAAATAGGTAGTAGTAGTATTATTATCCCTATTTTACAGCTGCAGTAACTGAAGCCCCATGGGGAAGCATTTTTCCAGTTAGATTTCTCTACAAGGTGGTCGAGGGCACTTTTCCATGTGGAAAAGCTGGACTATAGTTAACTCACCGACCTAGGAAGCCAGATTATCAGAAGGAAAGTCATAGTTTAGATGGGATATCTGGTAAAACAGTGGACTTATAATTTGGAGTAACAAGTAATAGCCATCATAAAAAAAATGAGGCAGAATACAAATATCTTGTTGATGCTGTGGTGCACTGCCCAGCCCCCGCTTCAGGCCTAAGGTTGGCTTTTCCCCAGCTGCTGGGAGTGTCACTGCTGATGCCTAAAGGCTGAGTCCCATGCCAACAGTATGCCCCTTCACCAAGGGCAGCCAATATCCTGTCAGCGGCCTCTGTGGGGTGCATGGGCCCAGTCCCCGTGCCTCACTATGGACATCCCTTAAAGGCCACCTCAGTGCCAGAGTTGCACCTGGGTCAGCTGAAGATTCTTTTGAAATGGAATAGCAGTTCAATTTCTTCCTCTGCTATATCCTGCTGCCCTCATGCCCTATAATGGTACTGCTCTCAAGGGTACTCTTCAATAAATGTCACGCACACACATTTTGATCTCAGAATCTATTTCTTGGAGAACCTGATCTATGACATCTGTCTGGTTTATAATATTCCTTTCTTTAATTTTAAGCCAGTGAAATATAACTTCTTCATTTCACATAGGTTGTCTGTTCATTTTTTTTTTGATGTATGGATCTATTTTTCTTGTATCCCCTTGCTTCATGGAAGAAATACATCTTTAGTTGCATCTTGATGAAACTACGAGAATGCCCTGATTTTTTTACTTAAAGGGTTTATACATACATACACATACAAAAGGAGAAAGACATTGATGTAAATTAGTACAAATACATGTGCATTTATATAAATCCTTATATATCTTCATGAAATATTGATATAAGTATGAACAACAATATAGACATAAAGAGAAAAATATTTTGCATACATAAAATCATGGTGTGTAACTCCATGGACATAGAGATATAAATATAAGCATACAGACAAGAACATAGCCAGAGACAAAGATATGTTTTTTTATTGTTGGACCATGTTTTTAGCCCAACACTTCTTTTCTTCTCTGCTGGTACTTCACCTTTATCAGGAGGACAGATGAAGTAAAACTGTTCAAATATGACATAAATCAGCTGCTGATATATTTGATATGCTGCAGGTATGCTTCAAAATCCTTCAGGGCAGTGAATATATCTTTCTTTCTGAGCCCCTTGTCAACTGGCTTGCTTTCTGTAGAGGTGAGCATGATAGGGAGCTGGGTAAGAGGTACCTTTGGACATTCTGAATTTCTTATCTTTGTGTCAGTTCAGGGTGAGGAGCCACTCACTTAGATGCTTTGCAAGACACACAAATATATATATATATATATCCCATATGAATAAATGTTCATCTTTTCTTGGGTACACTGTCTTTAAAAACATTTTCAACAGAATATGTGCATGGGTAATATGAGCAAGAGTCTTATCCTGGTGCCTCTATCGGTGTGCACTGGGCTCTGAGTTACTTTCCGGCACAGTACTGGAGATATGTGCCCTTGCCAGTCTTTCATGCACCTATGGTAGACATTGATGACGTAGCTGGCTGAATGAGTGTATAGTCTGAGACAACAGACCAGACTGCATCATTTCTGTAAGTCCTCTAGTCAATTAACCCAATTCTCATGTATAGAATGAAACCTCAATTTGAACTCAAGAGTAGGGCATGGAAGAGGACATTATAGTGCAAATACTTTTAGTTAAGATCTCCAGTCATCTGATGTGATGGAATTCTCCTCTTGGGAACTCCCAAGACATTCAACCCAGAGATGCCTGAGAGTTGATTGAGGGGTGTGTGTGTGTGTGTGTGTATGTGTGCGTGTGTGTGTGTGAAAGAAAAGTGACTAGAAGGTGTGGTATGGGAAAGATGAGTTGAAAAAAATGTTGTAATTGATGAGTTATGTGACAATATTCTCACAGGTAAGAAAGATGCATATTTAAGAACAAATTAAAAGTGATGTATAAGCAAGTCCAAACTGAAAAATAAATAAGAAATGAATGATAAATTGTCTATGCTGTTGGATAATAGCATAAAACTCGAGACTCAGATGGTAAATTTTTCATTTCTTCAGATCCTCCCCTAATAACTAATGCTCTATTTACCTTGGAGATGATCTTCTATTTTTATATTTATCATCCTTCCTAAACATATCATTCTGTATTCTTCTGAATCATGCTGTGAAAAAAAGTTCTCAAAGCAAACATCTGGGTGAGTTTTAAAAAAATTTTTTTATATTCACATTTCATATTCTGTTACTTTCCTGTGTCATCTCTTTTAGGAATAATGATTTTTTGCTAGCTTAGTTGAATCTTCTTGGGTTTGCACCAACTGTCTTTACTCTTTTGAATAAGTTTAATTTGCACTGCTACTTGTTCTTTTTGCCAACTCTTTGAAGATTGCAATCAACTCCTTTTTGGCCTTCAATGTACATTTCAAGTTATTGATTCACTTGCTATGTGTTATATAAATGAAGCTTACAAATGCAATTTCTTTGGTTCCTAAGGTGTTTTCTTTTCCCCATCAATTGTCTGATGTCCCAGCAATTCTGACTCTACATCTACAATATCTTGGCCCATTAGCAGCTAGGATTTTTTTCTTTGAGCAGTGAACTATATTTCCTTGCTCTATGAAGCACACAAAAATACAACTGCTATCTCCTCAGCAGCTTGCCCTTCCTAAAGAGGGCAGAGCATATGTTTCCTGAGAGCAGGGAACTAAGCCCTGAGAACTTAATGAATTCTAAGGTGCTGTCTACCCAGGATTACTACATTGGTGTGAAACGCAATAATTCATTTCAGCTGGGTCAGCTTCTCCTGTCTGCACTGAGCCTTCCTGGCTTTTTGTATAAACACTTTCCCTCTCCTGACTGGGTTTTGTTTAGTTTAGTGCATTGGTGCCCTGGAAAGCTGTACTTTCAAACCCCATTCTGAATTTTCAGAAATGGAAGATTCACAGATATTTAAGAGTTCACAACCTGGATGAAGAGCCCAAAATGTCATTAGAAATAGAAATTGGACCTAGAGGCCACCCCTAAATGAAGTTTCTTAAATTAAAGATGTGATGTTACATGGAGTGTTTGGGGCTGAGTTCCGAGCCATTGCTGCTGTGGTACAGGCTGAGGCAGTTAGGGATGATTGCAGGTGAAGTTTTTTAACCTGGATGTGGAGTTTTTTTAAATAGCCAGATAAGGAGATTAACTTTGTTCTTCAAGTAAATGGGTACCCATTAAAGTAAATGTGATTATATTTGTGTTTAGAAAGAGGGGATGAATATGACTGGATGAGTTGATGTGAAACATTTTCCTGGCCTTCACTTCAACTCATACTAGTAGAAACGTCAAAAAAACATAAAAATGCAAATACCTCAGCCAAGTTCAAAATTAAAAACTGGAAATCCTCTGCTGTCAGAAACGAAGAGGAACTCAAAGCCAGATCAGTGAGCAGGAACTGAAACTTAAATGGACCATGAGAGAAAGCAATAAAGATGTAGGCCTTAACTGCTGGCAGCAGAAGTTTAAGTCCCATGGAGAGGGAGTTCAGGCCATAATCGCAGATCTGAGCTCCGAGTGCACCAAACCAGGAGTCAAAAAGGGCTGTTTATCCCATTTAAAAAGAACTAAAAAAAACTATGCACTGGTTCAGAGATTTGTTGATGGAGCTTGCTGTACATCTGGGGCCATAAGGGAAAATATCACCAAAGATTACCCTGGCTGTTGCCTTGTATACCAAAAGATGGCAGGTTCAATTCCCAGTCAGGGCACATACCCAGGTTGCAGGTTTGATCCCCAGTCAGGGAATCTGTAGGTGGCAACCAATCAATGTTTCACCTCGATGTTTCTCTCTCTCTTCCTCTCTCTAACAGCAATGAAAAAATATATATCACCAAGGATTAGAACTCTAGGCTGTTTCTATGGAAGATATAAAGTCTGGATTAACACTATCAATGTGGTAGGGAACCAAATATTGGTAAATTAACATGAAAACTGTTACGGAACAGGGGAAATTAGACCTCTGGCAGAGACATCTACAACTATTATATTTGTATCCTTTCCAACAGAACTCTAATGGCAAACAATTCCCATTGAAAATGAGCTTACACTCAAAAAGTACAAACCATATGAGTATCAAAGTACTGCAGAGAGAATTAGAAGAACCAACAAATGGTAGAATGTAGGTTTTAAGAACTAGAATAATTGAATAACCAGAAACATCAACATAAGTATATTAAAATATTAAAGAAACTAAAAGAATTGTAAAACCATAGAGTAGGTATAGAACATTATAAAAGTAAGTGTGTTTGAAAATAATGAATATACTTCTAAAATTAGAACTGCAGCCATTTAAATAAAAAAGTAAGGGGGTTGAATAACACACCAAACACCTGTAAAGAAGTGGTGAATTTAAATACTAATCTGAGGAAATCATGGAGACTTCAGTGCAGAAAGATAGAGATGGGAAATATAGAAGTTAAGAGAAATGGAGACCACACTGAGAAAAGTCAACACACATCTAATACAGATTCCAGGAGGAGAGAAAATAAAGAATGAGACAAAGCAATATTCAAAGTGATGGTGGTGAAAATATTTCAGAATTAAGGAAAGGAGCACACTGGGTCCTGAATATGATCAGTAGATAATAAAATAAAAATACAAACCCACACAAGATACATAACTGTGAAAATCCAGAATATTAATAACATAAAGAAAAATTTTAAGCTTCTAGAGAGAAAAATAAGTGCCTAACAATGAAGGGCAGTTAGAAGAACAGCACATTTTGTATCTGCAAAAAGATGTCCTAGGACAACAAAATAATGTCTTTAAAGTACAGAGGAAAAATAATTGTCAGTCTAGAACAGTATAGCCAGGTAAATTATTATTTAACTAGAGGCCCAGTGCACGAATTCGTGCACCATTGGGGTCCCTTGGCCTGGCCTGTGGGATTGGGCCGAAACTGGCTCTCTGACATCCCCCGAGGGGTCCCGGATTATGAGAGGGAGCAGGCCAGGCCCACAGACCCCACCAGTGCATAATCAGGGTCAGGGAGGGAGACGGGGGGTTGGCCAGCCATAAAAAATGCTGAAATACTGCCATTTGTGAGAATGGATGGACCTTGAGAATATTGTGCTAAGTGACATAAGTCATTCAGAAAAACTAAGGACCATATGATTTCACTCATGTGCAGGATATAAAACTGAAACTCATAGACACAGGCAACCGTATGGTGGTTACCAGAGGGAAGAGGGTGAGGGAATAGTAAAAGGTAAAGAGGACCAAAAATCGTGATGGAAGATGATTTGACTTTGGGTGGTGGGCACACAATACAATGTACAGATCATTTATCATAGAAATGTACACTTGAAACTTATATGACCCTATTAACCAATTATATTTACTTCTTTGCTAACCTTATCATTGAGGTATAATATATAAACACAATAAATGACACATATCTTAAGGGTATGCCTTGATGATTATTTATAAACTGAACATACTTATGTCACCATGCCCCAGATCAAGATATAGAAGACTGTCAGAACCTTAGAAACTTCCTATGCACCTATACCAATGTGTTTATGTCACCCTAATCAATTTAATTTTTAAAAAACTGAGTTAACTACCATTAGAACTACCATGCAAGCAATGCTCAAGGAGTATTGCCAATTGAAATGATAGGACATTAGACAATAATTCGAATGCCAGTTATAGTGAAAGGACACTTGGCAATAATTTGAAGCCATATGAAGAAATAAAGATCAAATAAACAATACAAATAAAGTAAAGGTAAACAAATGGGAAATTACAAAAGCTAGCATTATTGTAACAATAGATTGTAGCTCTTTTTGTTTTCTACACGAAGAGATTAATACATGAAACAAAGAAATGATTCTGGTATTGGTTTTAGAGAGGAAGGCAGAGGGAGAGAGAGATAGAAACATCAATGATGAGAGAGAGAGAGTCATTGATCAGCTGCCTCCTGCACACCCCACTCTGGGGATCAAGCCTGCAACTTGGGCCGGTGTCCTTACTAGGAATTGAACCATGACTTCCTGGTTTATAGGTTGTCACTCAACCACTGAAGAACCTAGGCCAGATTTAACTGATTTTTTGACTGTAGCATCCTAGTGAGTGTGAAGTAGTACCTCACTGTGGTTTTGGTTTTCATTCCCTTGATGGCTAATTATGTGAGCATCTTTCATGCACCTATTGGCCATTTGTATATCTTCTTTGGACATCTATCATTTACTTTAGCTATTTTAACAATTGGGTTATTTATCTTTTTATTAATGAACTAGAAGCCCGGTGCACTAAATTTGTGCACTGGGGGGTGTCCCTCAACCCAGCCTGCACCCTCTCCAATCTGGGACATCCCTCTCACAATCCAGGACTGCTGGCTCCCAACCGCTCACCTGCCTGCCGGCCTGATTGCCCCCAACTGCCCTCCCCTGCTGGCCTGGTTACCCACAACCATCTTGTGGTGGCCACCTTTGACCACATGGGGGTAGCCATCTTGTGCAAGGGTGTGATGGTCAATTTGCATATTACCTCTTTATTATATAGGATTGCAATTGATTTTTATATATCCTAAATACAATTTTCTTACAAGACATGATTTGCAAAAATGTCCTCCCATTCTGTGGGATGTCTTTTCACTTTCTTAACTGAATTTATTGGGGTGATATTGGTTTTTTACAGAGAGGAAGGGAGAGGGATAGAGAGTTAGAAACATTGATGAGAGAGAAACACCGACCAGCTGCCTCCTGCACGCCCCCTACTGGGGATGTGCCTGCAACCAAGGTACATGCCCTTGATGGGAATCGAACCTGGGACCCTTGAGTCCAAAGGCTGATGCTCTATACACTGAGCCAAACCAGCTACAATTGGGGTGATATTGATTAATAAAATTATATAGGTTTCAGATGTACAATTCTATAATACATTATTTGTATATTGTCTTGTGTGTTTACCACCCCAAGTCAAGTCTCCTTCCATCACCATTTATCCCCCCTATGATCACCATACTTTTGTCTGTGTTTATAAGGTAGATTTTTTTGTTTCTTTGTTTTGCTTAATCTCTTCACCTTTTCTCACCCTGACCATGCTGTCACAAAGGGTAAGATTTCCTTCTTTGTATGGCTGAATAATATTCCATTTGGAAATGTACCACTGCTTTTTTATCCACTCACCTATTTATAGGCAATTGCTTAACCATTTGAAGAACAACCATTTTTAATAGAACAGTTTCATTTTTAATTATTGAGATACTTCCATACTGCTGTCCACAGTGGCTGCGCCAGTCTGCATTCCCACCAACAGTGCACAAGAGTTCCCTTTTCTCCACATACTCACCAATACTTGTTGCAGTTTTTTTTCTTTCTTTCTTTCTTTTTTTTTTTTTGCATGTATCTGTCCAATTTTCACAACACTGCTTATTGAATACACTATCTTTACCCCATGGTATGTTTTTGTTTTTGTTTTTGCCTCCTTTTTCAAATATTAATTGACTGTATAGTGTGGGTTTATTTCTGGGATCTCTATTCTGTTCCATTGATCTGTGTCTATTTTTATGACAATACCATGCTGTTTTGATTACTATGGCCTTGAAGTATAGTTTGATATCAGGTAGTGTGATTCCTCCAACTTTGTTCTTTCTCAAGATCACTGGGGCTATTTGAGGTCTTTTGTGGTTCCATATAAATTGTTGAAATATTTGTTCTAGTTCTGTGAATATGCCATTGGTATTTTGATAAGAATTGTGTTGAATCTATAGATTTCTTTGGGTAGTATGGACATTTTAATGATGTTAATTCTTCCTATCCATAAACACAGTGTATGCATCCACTTATTTGTATCTTCTTCTATTTCTTTTTTCAGTGTCTTATAATATTCCAAGTACAGGTCTTTTACCCCTTCGTTAAATTTATTCCTAGGTATTTTATTTCTTTTTTTAACGGAATTGTTTTCTAAGTTTCCCTTTCTGTTAGTTCATTATTGCTGTGTAAAAATGCAACTGATTTCTGGGTATTTATTTTGTATTCAGCTACTTTACTGAAATCACTTGTCAGTTCTTGTAGTTTTTTGATAGAATCTTTAGAGTTCTCTCTATACAATATCATGTCATCTGCAAATAATAACAGTTTTACTTCTTCCTGTCCAATTTGGATGTCTTTATTTCTTTTTCTTGTCTTATTGTTGTAGCTAGGACTTCCAGTACTATGTTGAATAAGAGTGGTTAAAGTGGACATCCCTGTCTTGTTACCAATCTTAAGGGAAACTGCAATCTTAAGGGAAACTGCATTTAGTTTTTGCCTATTGAGTATGATGTTGGTTGTGGATTTGTCATATATGCCTTTATTATGTTGAGGTATAGTTCCTCTGTTCCCACTCTGCTTAGAGTTTTTATCATAAATGGGTGCTGGATTTTATTAAATGCTTTTTCTGAATCTATTGATATGTTCATGTAGTTTTTATCCTTCTTTTTTTTATGTGGTGTATCATATTTATTTATTTATTTTTTTGCAGATATTGTGCCAACCTTGCATCCCCAGAATAAATTCCACCTGATCATGGTGTATGATCTTTTTAATGTTTTGTTGGATCTGGAATCTCTATTTTGTTGAGGTCACTTTCTTGATGATACCCCTTGGAAGCACACAATTTTGATAATGTGAAATTTATTTTTCATTTGTTGCTGGTGCTTTTTGTGCTATATCTAAGAAACTGCCTAATCCAAGGTCACTCTTAGTTGGTTTTTTTAAAAAAATAACTTTTATTATTTTTTAGCTACTTTTGTATGTTTTTGTTTTGTTTCATTATAGTCCCTTTTTATTTAATGCATATATACCTTGTCCTGTACTTTCCCATCTTTTTCTTGGTAATTATCAACCTTTAAGAAAGGTATTTTCTCACTTAAAATTTTTTAGTGAATATTTTGCCATGTCATTCAAAATACAGTGGGGTCTTGATTTACGAGTGTCCCAACTAACAAGTTTTTTGAGGTACGAGCCGTCTCTCAGCCGATTTTTTGCTTTGAGTTGCGAGCTAAAATTCGGGTTACGAGCCAGCTTCAGATACCCCACTGCTAGTTGGCGCAGCGAACGTCACAGTGAACGCTGAAAGGGCGAAGGCTACGCCCTCCACCTTCCCCCAGGGTAAGGGCTACATCCTCTGCTAGCCACACCCAGGAACGGGACATCGACTTGTGCCTGGCCAATCGGCAAAGCACAGTCCTTTCTCCTCCCTTACTCCAACCCCCCCCCTATATAACCGGTCTCGGGGAGGGGTTCGCTCTCTCTTGGCCACTTGGCTAGCCGATGTGTCGGTGGGTCTGGTGGATAGAGAGCTCAAGTTAACTTGAATACAGATTCTTATGCTTTTACATCGAATTGGCTCCCTGATGTGGTTTCTTGGGAATCTTGTAATCTGGGCACAACAAACGCCACAACATCAGCCCAGCATCACGTGTCTCACTCGTTCACTTTTGATTTGACATACGAGTAATTTGAGTTATGAGCTCTGTCACGGAACGAATTAAACTCGTAAGTCAAGGCCCCACTGTATCTGGAAAAAAAATGCAAAATATCTGGAAAAGATCACATAAAGTTTCTATAAACTCCACTTTGTAATTTATGTACCATAATGTATTTAATCCTTTCCATATTCTTGCACATTTATAAAATGCTTTCCATATTGTGTTATTACCATTAAGGATTAGTGAACATGTATATAAACATCTTGGTTCAAAAACCTAATTCTTTCCTTAGAATGGATTCTAGTTAAGAGATGGCTTACTGCCCTGGCCTTTATGACCCGGGTTCCATTTCCTCTCAGGACACATGGCAGGGTTATGGGCTTGATCCCAGTAGGGGGCATGCAGGAGGCAGCGGATTAATGTTTCTCTGTCTCCTCCTTCCTTTCTGAGGGAGGAAGAGAGAGAGAGAGAGAGAGAGAGAGAGAGAGAGAGAAAAGAGTGCATTACATTAGCATTTTTCTATACTGAATGCAAATTGCTTTCCAGAAAGTTGTGCCAATGGACTCTCTCCTCATTAGTGCCTGGTTCGTTGTACTTTTATAGTATTATTTTAAAAAATCAAGTAGTCACTATAGGACACTTCTCTTTGAGGCCCTCCTACCTTTATTATTTAAAGCTGAGAACACTGCTGCCAATTCCAGCGTGAGCAGTTCCCCTGGGAAGCCATATATTCTGCCAAAGCTTTCACAGGATTCCTGTGACTTTTCATAGACTTCGCACCTCATTTAAAATGGCCTAAATAATTACCGGGTCATTAGCAAGCACTTTCTAAAGGAGCTTTAAAACATCTCTCATAGAGATGGCTTGTAAGCTGCTGGTGGTTTATTTTGGAGGGAGACATGGACAGGGATGGCTAACAGAAATGAAAAATTTAAAGGCAAGCATCGATTTGGGGGAAGAATGAGTGGATGGCCCTACCAGCTGGATTTAAGTAAGCTCCTTCAGGGCAGGGCCTCCAGCTGATTCGTATGATGAGAGGTACTTAACAGCGTGGTCTCAGGGCAGGCAGATCAATACTAGAACCCAGCTGCTACCATATTCTGGCTGTGTGACCTAG
The DNA here is from genome assembly GCF_028538775.1 of Myotis yumanensis. Lineage (NCBI taxonomy): Eukaryota > Metazoa > Chordata > Mammalia > Chiroptera > Vespertilionidae > Myotis > Myotis yumanensis. The sequence continues at coordinate 146,450,549 of NW_027223752.1, forward strand.
GTTGGCCTTAAGTGTACATGGAACACTTAACATAGCTATGCACATACTAGGTTCTCAATAAATGTTAGCTCTTTTCCATTACTCTTCATTTTTGTATCCCCAAAACAACAGCAAGCACTGGGGACGGCTGATAACAGGGACTCAATACAATTATCATGAGTAAATGAATACACAACAGAAAAAACAGAAAAGAATGTGTATGGAAGAAACCTCCCAATTTTCCACATTATGGACTCATAATCCTCCATTTAATAATTGAGCCACTCTATGTTTGAAACTTTCCTAAGCTATTATCCACTTAGGCTTCCTTGGTGAGATTTTACGCTGAAATAAATTATTTGTAGCCTGTCATGTTTCTAGTCTTGCAGGGATTGCATTGTGCTTTGGTTCTGCTATTTTAAATCATTTAGTAGATAACAAAAATCACTGAGTCTGATTTAATCAAGAGGCACAGGATGAAGTGTGAAAAATCTAGTGTTGTTCTGATCCCTGGCTTTATTGAAGGCTGCAAAAAGGTGTAAATTAAGTGACCTTTCCAGGTCAGGATTTTATGGCTCTGATAAATTCCCTGGGGTTAGCAGTTGTCAGTGAAAAACATGTGAGTGACAGTATGAAGATCCTGTTTCCTATGAATAGATGAGATAGATTTGAAAGTGCCTTCAGAAAAGTTGTGTTTTTTTTTATTCTTTTTTAAAAAAATATTATAATAAGTATTACAAAGGGTATTACATATGTGTCCTTCCCCCACCCCCCGCCAGAAAAGTTGTTTTATAAATCTAAAACACTGATATTATAACGTAGACTCTACATTAGAGGATATAAGCACAGCAAAAGTTTGAAGGAATTAAAATTGAGGCAAAGATTTTTTAAAATATATTTTTATTGATTTCAGAAAGGAAGGGAGAGGGAGAGGAAGATAGAGACATCATTGGTGAGAAAGAATCATTGATCAGCTGCCTCCTGCATGCCCCCCACTGGGGATTAAGCCCACAACCTTGACATGTGCCCTGATCGGGAATAGAACTGTGACCTCCTGGTTCATAGGTCAACACTCAACCACTGAGCAACACTAGCTGGGCTTTTTTATTATTTCATAAGATTGTACAGCCTGAATGATTGTTAGAGGTTTTGCAGTACTAATCTCTCATCCTATATAATAGAAGCCTAATATGCAAATTGCCCCCTGGACCAGGAGTTCAACCGGGGGGCAGGGCTGGCCAGCCAACTGCCTGCGGCTCCTCCCCCTGGCTGGCCCTGCTCCCAATCAGCTCCCCCATCTCGATTGGCATGGGCTGGCCAGACCCCACCCATGCACGAATTCGTGCACAAGGCCTCTAGATTTATATATAAAAAAAGAGTAAATTTTTTCAAGATCACATTTCTTAAAACCAAAGTTCTATTACTCTCTGTATAAGTAATGGATTATAAAATTAATAATTTTAAATGTTCATAAAGACTATTATTTATCTTCATAATGTAAGAAAATACAAGCTTACATTCGGGGATTATAGTTAATAAGGAGTTTGAGTGCACTTTAAATGTTATTGTCATAAGGTAAATTTAAAAATTTGAAACGAGAAATTTCAATTATCAAGTTTCCATTGGTATTGATCATTTTAGTACTTTGAAAATATTTTTGCTGCATAAAAATGCAGCATTTTAATTTCCATCTTCATACTTCCTCTAAGTTAGCCACAAGGCCTCTGCCCTTGGGGAAGTGCTTGCAAGGAGGGTGTGATCTTCCCTGGGGGTTAATTTATGCTGAAATTAATAAAGGTTAATGAAGTCTTTTAAGAATTCCTTTTTTTTTTCCCTCTGTGGGGGTCCCATACATAAAGTTAAGCTAAGTCCCTTAAGCAAAACTTTTAAGAAATTTATTTCTTGGTAGCCAGTGTTTGTATTACCTGGAACTATAAAAGTCCTTTATATAAAATAATGAGTGGTATCTGGAATATACAAAAACACTAATTTGCGATTTTTGGGGTAACATTTCTTTGATTCTTAAGAGGGGCAGCTTCCCATACTCACTTTTGGATGACACTGTATTTAAACTCAATTCTCCTTTGTCCAACACTATTTGGAAGGTCTGAAGAGTGGGGAAGTAAGAAATCTAATCTACTTTAGGGAGTTCTGTGAAATACTACCTTTTACTATCAAACACGAGGGGCAAATGGACAAGCTTTTGTTCTGCTTATCCATAAATAGAGAGCCCTAGTCAGGGAGTGAGCACTGGGATCGTTCATTGGGCACTATTCTTTAGGCAGTGGAGCTGGGCACTCATAGATTCTGGGGGAAAAAACAAAGGCAAAGAGAGGGAAATGCAAAAATAAGGTGCCTCTGGTCTTCTCAGGCTACACCATACAGTGCCATCCCTGCTGCTTTGAACTTGAAATAACAAAGAGGGCCGCAGAATGTGCAGTGCAGAGGTAATTGACATCAGATAATCCTGCATAGTTGGGAAGCAAGATGGCTCTTTTCCCCTTGCAACAAGATAAAGTATAGTTCTTGCAAAAGCAGTCTTCTAAGACTATTACATAATGATCTGAAATAATTTTAATTACTTACCTGGGAGGCTATATCAGTTTTTATTTCACCAACTCTCTCAAAACGGCATAGTGAATTGCCACTCATCGGCAGCTGTGAATGTAGAAGACAGGATGATGTATACAAAAATGATCTCTTCTTCAGAAGAATTTATCCAGAAGAATTGTCTAATTCTTTTTAAATGGCTGTGTTTCTTATTGAAACATTGGAAGAGAAGTTTAAAGTTTCACTTGGATTTATGTGACTTGGCTATTTGGTCATCCTATTGTAGAATCATGGGATGTGTTTGAGCTAGGACATGCTTTAGAGACTGTCTTTTCTAAAGCACCCCCCCTCCCCCCAAAAAAGAGTTAATAGAGATCCAGAGAAGTTAGGTAATTTGAGGGATATAAAGTCAATGGGAGGATAAAAGGAGCTTTTAAGAATCCAGAAGATCACCAGAAGGCTGAAGGATGTCTAAGATTTCTTCAATATTTTTTTTAATTTTTATTGATTTCAGAGAGGAAGGGAGAGGGAGAGCAAGATAGAAACATCGATGATGAGAGAGAGAATCATTGATTGGCTTCCTCCTGCATGACTCCTACTGGGGATCAAGCCCGCAACCCAGGCATGTGCCCTTGACTGGAATCAAACTCAGGACCCTTCAGCCCACAGGCCGACACTCTATCCACTGAGCCAAACTATCTAGGGCTAAGATTTCTTTAATAATGACAGGTAGGACATTGGAGATGGGAGAGTTGGAAAGAGGTGGTTAAGGACAGGAGTATTTCATTGCCTTGGGTTATAATACCAGAAATGATGCCAGTCTCACTTTGAGACGGTATTTCAGAAGAGTTTTGGGCTAATAGTCATGCAGGTTCTCTGCGTGAAGTGTAAGGGCCAGGCTCTCATTCTGAACAGCCAACTGGGAAGCACAGGGGACAGGGCCCGTACCAGCTTTGGATCCTCCAGTGCTAGATTTCTTTAAGTGACAGAAAAATAAATGTCATTTGGCTCTTCAGAATGAGAGCCTGGCCCTTAAAAGAGATGAATTAAGTCCGAAGTGAAAATATTTTGCATTAATTTCAAACCTAAAGTTTGAGGATCTCATATTTGCCAGACTCGCCCTTTGTAGCCTCTCCGGCAGCAGGCACAGGAAGGAAGAATCAGCAATCTTACTCTCTGTTTGGATACAGAGATCAAAACACAGGGCATTCTGTGACAGAGGCACAAAACCCAACCTCTGTTGGCCCCACAGGATCTTCTTGCTTCTGAGTGCTAGTCTGATCCTGACACTGGCAACCCGAGTCAGCTGGGGAGAGTGAAGGGCCGCGGTTACCTTGGCAATGCTTTGGCCTTTGGCAGAGTTTAAGAGGGCAGGAAAGAGGCAGACTAAGTGGGTAGAAGGGGCTGGCGAGACTTGAAGAAATCATTCTTATAAGCTCTCTTGACAAATGTCATGACCTGGTGACTAATTTCTTGTCATATGATGAATTTTCTAATAGCCCTGGGATTATTTTGCTACTGTTGGTATCAATTAGGCAAATATATAAGGTTATAATAATTGAATTCTAATAAAATATTTTTCATATACCAAATGTACTTATATTTCAAATATACTTAGTGAATGCCTGGTATATGTAGATGGTCACGCAAGTCATTGCTATTATGTGGTTTCATATTATTTTATCCATATAACTCATAGCATCCATTTCAATACTTGGATTATTTGCATAATATTAAAACATTATTTGAATGTATTGGGAAAGGAATTGTTGAGCAGAAATTCTGTGAAAAAGAAGGCTGGTGGCTCCTCATATTCATTCTCTCCTTCAGGCTTAGTAAAAGAACCCACATTTTAGCAGGGCACATGGTCATCCAGGTTACCTTACTGCCAGGTGGGGCCACATGACTAGGTTCTAGTGAAGGTGCAGTAAGCAGAATTGTTTGGGACCTCCCAGAGGTCTTCTAAAAGAGGGGAGTGTGGCCTTTCTCTGCCCCGTCTCCTTGCTGGCTGAATTCAGAGGAGATGGATGGAGCACTGGAGCAACCTTGAATCCAAATGTAATAGGGAGCACAGGGGACAGGGCCCATACCAGCTTTGGATCCTCCAGTGCTAGATTTCTTTAAGTGACAGAAAAATAAATGTCATTGTCATTTAAATCACTCTGACTTGGTGATCCCTGGGTATATTCGGCCAAATACAATTCTAAACAATACACATCTTAAAGTATTTAGGCCATAAAGAAAAAGCATCAAGCAGAAAGTTTTGCTAATAGACACAAAAAAGTATGATGTCATTGTAAGTGGCAATTTGCCTTGGTGGTTTGAAGTTTTTATGTCATGCTATTGAGCTTTTGAACCAGATCCCCCCTTACTTTCTGTAAGGGAGCCTTGAGAGGAATGCTAGAGCCTGGACTTTATGACACCTGAGTCACTTATTGGCACTATGCACTTGAATAAGCCATTATAAAGGGAGTATTTAATGCTCTCTCTCTCCCTCTGTAAAATAAAAATTCTGGCTAAGTAGTCTCCATAATTCTTCCAAGCTTTGCAAGCTGTAAATTGATCAAACTACCCATTTCCTTTTAAAACCACTAAAACTGATTCTGGCCATAATTATATATGCAAATATATGTTCACAAATACTGAGTGAATGCCTGGTATATGTAGATGATCACTCGACTTTGCATTATATGGGATATATGTTGAGAGGAGGAGGACCACAAGGCTCATTTCAAGGAATTCACATTCTAATCGTGCAGAAAAACTAGGCAAACATCAAGTCATAAGAATTTGAATGAACTCTGTCTCCTGACTCCCACTTCAATGCTTTCTCTTTTACCCCACTTTGTCTTCTCTCACAGAATTCCATATTAACAAAGGGCTACTAGCTGTGTGCTTTGTAGTTTTTATTAAATTCCAAAAATTTTATTTAGTGCCACAAAATACAGTCCTATTCTGTTATTACCCATCTAAGACTAATCTGCTTGCTATGATAACAGGCATTTAACCTCTCTAATTAACATCAGATGTACTTCACCTCATTTATAAAGCTACATATCAAGAAGGGCAAAGTATTCTATTATTAACTGAGTGTCCATGTGTCAAAAGAGTTGGTGGGACAACTAAATCAGAAAAACCTTTCTGGAGGAGGTTTTTTGTTTGTTTGTTTAAAAATATATATTAATTGATTTTTAGAGAGAGAAAGGGAGAGGGAGAGAAAGAGAAGTATTGATGCGAGAGCCAAACATCAGTTGGCTGCCTCCTGTGTGTCCCCAACCGGGGATCAAGCCAGCAACCTGAGCATGTGCCCTGACCAGGAATCAAACGGGCACCCTCTTGGTGCATGGAACGATGCCTAACCAACTGAGCCACACCGGCCAGGGCTGGAGAAGGTGAGTTTTGATTCAGAATTCTATGGAGGTGACAAATGAAAGTTGTCAGGACAGTGGGGAATTTGTCTTAGAGAGTATTTGCAAAGGGACCAAGGTGTCAATAACCAAGCAGCATGTGGCAGATGGTGGCCAGGTTGGTTGAAGCGTAGTGCAAGGTAGAGCTGTTGGGAGCAGGACCTGAGAGGTTCCTGCCATTCTTTTTCTGCCCCAACTTTCTTAATAGCATTAAATACTCTCTTTAATCCTAGTGTTTGTTTTGAGTATGTAAGGAGCTCACGTAGAAGAGAGATGGATAAGAATATGACACTGGCCCAGCCTGCGTGGCTCAGTGGTTGAGCATTGTCCTATGAATCAGGAGCTCGCGGTTCAGTTCCTGGTCAGGGCACATGCTTGGGATGTGGGCTCAATTCCCATTGGGGGTTGTGCAGGAGGCAGCTGATCAATGATTCTCTCATTATTGATGTTTCTGTCTCTCCTTCCCTCACCCTTCCTCTCTGATATTAATAAAAATATATCTTAAAAAAAGAATATGACTCTGGAGGAAGTCATTTTAAAGATACAGAGCAAGGAATGGCAAAATGATCACTGCAAGAATGTGTCCCCTTTGTACAAAAGATATTCCACTTGCATATTTAGGTTTCATGCTTCAGTGTGTGTTTATGTACTGTGGCTGAGATAAAGTGGCAGAAGGAACTTAGAATTGCTTGACTTTTGCAAGTTACGTCGGCTGTGACTTTCACTAATAAAGTATCTTTATGGGCTTAATTTTCTTGTGGCTTTGTGTGTGTTTTGCATGTATGTGTGATATTTAATGGGAAGAGAGTTAGTAGATGGCTGATTTATCACAAGCAGAGCATTTATGTGAGAGTATCATCACTGAAATTATCACAGATATTAGGAGTGGAAAAACGCCACCTTATTTAGTGTCAGCTCCAATCACTTCCTTTTGTGGTACAACCCTGCCCAACAGAGTCATGACATTTCCCAAGCACTGGTTTGGACTTTGTCACAGGAATAAAGCACATAGTCACATGTTCAGGTAACACACCATGAACTGTCTACAGGAAACTGGATTGACCAAATAAAAAGGAATGCAGCCTGACTGATGTGGCTCAGTGGTTTAACATCGATCTATGAACCAGGAGGTCACGGTTCGATTTCGGTCAGGGCACAAGCCCCGGTTGCAGGCACAACTTCCAGTGTGGGGTGTGCAGGAGGCAGCTGATCAATGGTTCTCTCTCATCACTGATGTTTCTCTCTCTTCTTCTCCCTTCATCTCTGAAATAATATATATCCTATCTAATAAAGAGGGAATATGTTAATTGACCCTCACACAGTCACAAAGATGGTGGCACCCACAGCCAATAAGAAGGGAATGTGCTAATTGACTTCCATGCCCTCAAAGATGGTGGCGCCCACAGCCACAAGATGGTGGCACCCAGTCCCCTCAGCCCCCCGGTCACCCAGGGTTGGCTCAAGGTGCAGGCAAGCCTTGGCTGTTGGCTGCCCAGCCGCCCAGGGCGCCCTGAGGCTCAGGTAACCAGGGCCAGCCGAGACTTGCACTGCCAGCAGTGGCAGCAGCAGAGGTGTGATGGGGCATCGCCTTCCCCTGATTGCCAGGTCGCCTCCCATCCCTGAGGGCTCCCAGACTGTGAGAGGGGGCAGGCCGGGCTGAGGGACCCCTCCCCCCACTCTGGTGCATGAATTTTCAGGCACCAGGCCTCTTCTGTGTGTATATATGTGTGTGTGTGTGTGTGCCCCTCCCCCCACTCTGGTGCATGAATTTTCAGGCACCAGGCCTCTTCTGTGTGTATATATGTGTGTGTGTGTGTGTGCCCCTCCCCCCACTCTGGTGCATGAATTTTCAGGCACCAGGCCTCTTCTGTGTGTATATATGTGTGTGTGTGTGTGTGTGTGTGTGTGTGTGTATATATATATATATATATATATATATATATATATACATATATCAAAAGGAATGCATGTGTGCACACTACAAATCAAGGTCAATACTGTGTATGTCTGCTATCAGGGGCACAGAAGCAGCTCTCCCTCCTGGATCTTCTTCCAAGCTTCTCTGCAGCCTTGCTTATTTGTGCCTGCTGAGTACCATGCACATTAAAAACCACAGAGAAGACCTAGAGAAGAAGAAGGAAGCAGGGCCCTTTCCACTTGCTTTCCTTTTTAGAGCTATTTCTTGGATTCCTTTCATTTACTCTCTTCCATCTGCCCATCTGCATGTAACGCATATAGCTGGCACGAATTTGCTCTGCAACAATTATATACAAAACTACCACGTTGCTTTATGTTTCTATATCTAATTAAATCTCAGCCTTTGTTGGCTAGGGTAGCCAGATTCCAAGTATCAGTCATTATTGGCAGCATGTGCACCAGAGAGTGTTGTAAGAGTCCAAGGTATTCTTCAGTTCAGAAAAATTGGCTGTGGGCCTCCAACTTTTTAGTGGTCACTGCTGAGATGCAATTTGTTCAAGCCCTTGTGGTCTATTCAGAGGAAGCAGGCACTGCTCCCACTGTACCAAATATGGATATGGGTATCATTCTCCATGTCAACCAAGGCCACCTGGTTGTTTAGGCTCCAGCTTCCAGACCATCCCATCAGACACCCTGGACAGTAAATCAGAGAGAGGTCAGGTACCAATGTTCCCTACACTTACCACTCCAGTCTCTTCTGTCAGTTTCCATGTCATTTTCACCGTCTAACTTAAAGCCATGTCCATCTCTTTGGCTAGTAATAGAATCCAAAGCCTGACTAGAGTTATTTTAATGCCGGGGTCTTTCTCCAGCATCTAGAAGGGTTCATGAATCTGGAGAAGGGGCTGCAGCGTAAATTAATAAAGAGACTAGAAATATAATATAAATTTGTAATCCATGGGGGAGCCCAAGGAAGTTTAGCTGTAGCAGCTAAATTCTCTCCATCTCCAGACCCAGGGCTCTTTTTATTCCCACATCTTGCCCTATAGCAAAGATGGTGACACCCAAAGTAGATATACATATCAAAGGTAAGTTTGGTATACAGTAGGCATTGTCAGTTTGGGGGAACTGCCTTCAGCTATTCAGGTGTTTGGCCAGCAGGAGGTAATAACATGTAGATTAAAATGCCCTCAGCTGTCTGGCAGCAAGCAATCATTTATGCATCTTTTTTCAGGTTTGGGGAAATGCCTTCAGTCATTCCAGTAGATAATAATATATGATTCAGCCCTGCTGAATAAGCCCCAAGTTCCATCAACCTTTTGATGAAGCTTTTTGCATTTATGACCTGCTGGAATTAGCATCCAGCATTATTTTTCAGGTTTCTGGCAATTTTAAACTTAAAATTCCTGGGAGCCCTGAACTCAGAGCTGAAGAGTTTATCTGATCTAGAAAAAGGGGGGCAAAATTTGCTTCATTTTTCCTAGATCCTATTGCAGTAGCAGGAACAAAAAAAGTTAAATTCATGTAATCAGATCATCTTGTCACATCATACAGGAATTTGTGGCAGTTGGGAAGAAAATCAGGAATTTTTGGAAAAATTGGCAGAAATTTTTGTTTTTATTGTTGATGTTGTTTGATCGACTTAAGGTCAATGTGACTGATAAATTGAGTCAATGGGCAGAATGGACTGGCTGTTTCTGCATCACAGACTTACCTACCTCTTGTTCCATTTATAAATGTGGGTTAATTATTCTTCCATTCTGATAGTATGGTGGAGAATGGTATGTCCCTTGAATGCTTAAAGAAGTGACATATTTTGCAATCTATAGATTCAATGCAATCCGCATTAAAATACCAACGGCATACTTTATAGACCTAGAACAAACTCTCCAAAAATTCATATGGAATAAAAAAAGACCCCCAAAATACATATGGAATAAAAAAGGCCCCTCATAGCCACAGCAATCCTGAGAAAGAAGAACAAAGTTGGAGTGATCACAATACCAGATATCAAGCTGTATTACAAAGCCACTGTTCTCAAAACTGCCTGGTGCTGGCACGAGACCAGACATATAGAACAGTGGAACAGAACAGAGAACCTAGAAATCGACCCAAGCCATTAGGCTCAATTAATATTTGACAAAGGAGGCAAGAACATACAATGGAGTCGTCAGTCTCTTCAATAAATGGTGTTGGGGAAATTGGACAGATACTTGCAAAAATTGAAACTAGATCACTGACTTACACCATTCACAAAAATAAACTCAAATGGATAAAGAACTTAAGTGTAAGATAGAAAAATCTTAAAAGAATCCATAGGCAGGAAAATATCAGACATATGTCATAGCAATATCTTTACCTATCCAGCTTCTAGGGCAATGGAAACTAAGGAGAAAATAAACAAATAGGACTACATCAAAATAAAAAGCTTCTACACAGCAAAAGAAACCATCAACAAAACAAGAAAACCCACTGCATGAGAGAACATATTTGCCAATGTTATATTCGATAAGGGCCTAATCTCCAACATTTACAGCGAACTCATACAACTTAATAAAAGGAAGATAAACAATCCAATCAAAAAATGGGCAAAGGACCTAAAAAGACACTTTTCAAAAGAGGACATACAGAAGGCCAAGAAAATATGAAAACATGCTCAAAGTCACTAGTCATTTGAGAGATGCAAATTAAAATGATAGTGAGATACCATCTCACATCTGTCAGAGTGGCTATCATCAACAAATCAACAAATGACAAGTGCTGGTGAGGATGCGGAGAAAAAGGAACCCTCCTGCACTGCTGGTGGGAATGCAGACTGGTGCAGCCACTCTGGAAAATAGTATGGAGTTTCCTCAAAAAATTAAAAATGGAGCTCCTATTTGACCCAATAATCCCACATCTAGGAATATATCCCAAAAAATCAGAAACACTAATCAGAAAGGACATATGCACCCCTATGTTCATAGCAGCACAATTCACCATAGCTAAGATTTGGAAACAGCTAAGTGCCCATCAGCAGATGAGTGGATTAAAAAACTGTGGTACATCTACACAATGAATACTACACTACTATAAAAAAGAAGGAATTCTTACCATTTGCAACAGCATGGATGGAACTGAAGAGCATTATGTTAAGTGAAATAAGCCAGTCAGAGAAAGATAAATATCACATGATCTCACTCATTTGTGGAATTTAATGAACTATGTAAACTGATGAACAAAAATTGAGCCAGAAGCATGAACAGACCATCTAACCTAAGAGGAAAGGCAGGGGAGGAGATGGGGTTTTGGGGGTAAGGGATCAACCAATGGACTTGTATGTTTGCATATGAGCATAACCAATGGACACAGACAGCAGGGGGGTGAGGGCATGTGCTGGGGGGTGAGAAGGGCAAAGGAGAAGTTGGGGGGGGGAAGGAGACATATGTAATACTTTAAAAATAAAGAATTCAAATTTTAAAAAAGAGGTAACATATTTTGCTTAAATTTCTTGCAAGGATGGAGAGGTAACTAGAAAAAGGAATACTTTTCCCCCAGAGAGTTATGTGAGAATGAGAACGAGCTAAGTGTTGACAGTAATGATGTGTACTTTTAGAACAAGTTTCTCTATGTTATTACGTTCATCATTTCGTCTGAAAACATGACAATGATTGAAAAATCAATTAGCACATGCACCATATGTCCAAAACAGTCTAAAATAAAGATGAGAGAGGCGGTCATTATTTATTTATTAGGAACCACTAATCCATGAACCTCTCCTTCCAAAATTAAGCCAGGTTCAATTATATATACCTATATTGCATTAATCACCTATTGCTACTGCCACAAATTTAGTAGCTTAAAAGACCCATTGATCATCTCACAGTTTCACATATCAGATGTCCTATACAACATGCCCTGAGTCTCACAAAGCCAAAACCAAGATGTTGGCAGGGCTGAATTCCTTTCTGCTTTCAAGCACATTCTGATCAGTGGTAGAATCAAATTCCTTGTGGTTGTAGGACTGAGTTCTGTTTTCTTCCTGGCTGTCAGCTAAGCACCACCCTTAGCTCCCAGAGGCTCTCTCCAGTCCTGGCAATTGGCTGCCTCCATCATATGACTCCATATCAGAGCCCATGAAAGCTGTGAATACTTCTCACATTTAGAATCCCTTTGATTTGCTCTTTTGCTGTGTCTCTTCGGTCTCTACCTGGAGAAAATTATCTACTTTTAAGGGCTCATATAAGTGGATTGGGCCCACCCAGATAATTAAAGTCCATAACCTTAATCACACCTGCAAAGTTCCCTTTGCCGCATAATTTAGCATACTTATAGGGTCCAAAAATTAGGGTATGTATATCTTGCGGGGGGGTCAGTCTACCTACAAAAATGCCTTTTTGTAGAAAAAGAAATATAAAACATTCAATTCAACTGTTCTTATGTTAAAAAACCAGAATACATAAAACTATCCAATATGTAACAATAAATTTAAAACTTTATATCAGCCTCAGGTACTGGCAAATTGGGATGGGTTTGCAGAATAAAAGCAACACAGAATTTAGAATAAATAATTTATTTTTAAAAAGGGGAATGCGGGAAAGGAAAGAGCTTCATAGATGGAGAAGAGCAGAGCTTCAGCAAGAGAAGAGAAAAGGGGAGGAATAAAGCCAGAGAAGGAAAAAATTGAACTAAAAAAAAAAGGTAGGGAGGAAATTATAGAGGAGGGACAATATATAAAGGTTAAGAAAGATATATAAATATCCAAAGGAAATAAAATCAGTATCTCAAAGAGCTATCTAAAGCTATCTACACTCCTTTGTCCATTGCAGCATTATTCTCAATAACCAAGACATGAAAACAACCTAAGTATCTATTAAGGAATGAATGGATAAAGAAAATGTGTCACACACACACACACACACACACACACACACACACGATATTATTCGGCCATATAAAAGAAGGAAATCCTGCCATTTATAAGGACATTGTATTAAGTGAAATAAACCAGACAGAAAGAGACAAATACTGTGTGGTCTCATCTATATGTGGAATCTAAAAAAGTCAAACTCATAGAAACAGAGACTAGAATGGTGGTTACCAGGAGCTGGGGAGTGGGGAAAATGAAGAGAGGTTGGATAAAAGGTACAAACATGCAGTTATAAGATGGATAAGTTTTGGGAATCTAATGTATAGCATGATGACTATGGTTAATAATTCTGTATTATAATGCCATAACGTGTCACTGAGGTTGCTAAGAGAGTAGATCTTAAATGTTGTCATCACATTAAAAAAAAAAGGTAATTATATGAGGTGATGAATGTGTTTATTAACTTGATTGTAGTAATAATTTCACAGTGTATACATATATCAAATCAATGTTTTACATCTTACAAATATACATTTTTACTTGTTAGTTATACCTCTAAAATGGAAAAAAGAAAGATATGATAAAGGTAGGTAAAGGAGAAACTGGATGTATGAAGATGTAAATAAAGGTCAGTAGGATGTAAAGTGAAGGTCAACTGAAGGTGTTTGGGGTTGTTTATGGCATTTGTTATCTATTGGAGTGATCATACTCTCTAGTTTTCCTAAGACAGTTTTAGGTTACACTAATTGTCTTGACATGTTTACTAGTAGCATCACTCTCATAAGTGTCCTGATTTGGATCACATATTATACAGTAATCCTCCATAAATAGCATTCTATATGTTAGGCACATTTACTGTTTACCTATTTTTTTGCAGCTTTTAACATGTTATCAGAACATCTGCTCCACATGCATTGGTCTCAGGATTTTACAAAATGCAAGAAATTCATCATGGGTAACTCAGATCCCTGAATCAGGTTTCTAATTCCTGAATTCATCTCTTGTTTCTTGACATTCACAGTCTGTAAACTCTATTATTGGTATTAGAAAAGGACTGTGTTTTTTTTTTCTTAAATTTCCTTTCTCATCTCAATATATCATTGTATCACATGTATTTTAAAATGTAATTTTAAGCTTTTTGGAGGGAGAAAAGTGAAAATTCATTATCTTGTATTTTGATATTAAATTAAAATATGCTTTCTAGTATTTTAGTATTTTTGCATTAAATTTTCAGCTTGCCCTTATCATCTGGGCCCACTTTAAATGGCTTAATATCCTCAGAGGTGGTATTCATGTTTGCATGCTAATTAACATGTGCCGGTGAATACACGTATAAATGATGATGATAACTAAAACAGCAAGTGACCAGTAGAAAAACTAACTGGCTTCAATAAGGCTGTATTTCAGGTTGCTTTTGGTTAATAAACCACATGTATAGTTCTTGCCTTACATTCAGCAGGACTAGTTATTTGATTATAAGATAGTTTCAGTATTGGTTTAAATAAAACTTATTTTCATGGACTGCAGTTTAGTTCTATATAATCTATGTGTTATTCTGGATTGTAATGCCTTGAGGAAATATTGGATAAAGGAAATATACAATTTGCCATAGATTAAAATTGTGCATCACCCAGGTCTGGTAACAAGACAGGGTGGAAAAAAACAAACAAACAAATTTCAGAGTCAGGCTAGTATGTTAACTTACCCTCACCATCCAATCTAAACCCAAACCCTAATTTCTTGATGAAAGACTTGTTCTCTTTAGATTTAATATTCTTTTATATTGTCTTATATTTGATTTCTTTCAATTACATCCTCAGAGTTTACTAAAAGAAGTTTAAGTGTTTTATATGATCATTTGCTAAAGCAATAATAACAAATGCTTTTATAAAATGATTAGGTAACCCTTCTATGCTTCATCTTTGAAATTAGGGCAACAATGGCACCTAATTTAGAAAAGCTTTATATGGTTTAAATATGGCATTCAAAAATATTAGAAACTTGAAATTTCATAACAGCCCAGAAACAACAGAGGTTTATTTACATTTGTCATTTCAATAGCAAATGCCCCTACCTTAAGCTTAGCCATTCTTCTCAAGAGTAGCAAAAATCTCTTTTGTGTTGTATGCTTTTTTGGAATAAAATAAAGTAGCTTTTTGACATTAGCCTTGGCAGTTTTGGGGGGGATCTGATTCCAGAGGCAAGGGCAAAGGCAAAAATAAACAAATGGTGCTACATCAAACTGAAAAGTTTCTACGTGGCAAAGGAAACCATTAACAAAATGAAAAGGCTACTTACTGAGTAAAGGAAGATGTTTGAAAATACATATTTAATAAGGGGTTAATACGCAAAATATATAAAGAACTCAAATAACTCAATAACAAGAAAGTCTGATTAAAAATAAGCACAGGATCTGAATAGACATTTTTTAAAGAAGACATACAGATGACAAACAGTTACATGAAAAGATGTTTGACATCCTTAATCATCAGTAAATCAGAACTACAAGGAGATATCACCTCACACCTGTTAGAATGGCTATTATAAAAAAGATAAGAAATAACACATGTTGGTGAGGATTTGAAGCAAAGAGAACAAAAACACTAATTTAAAAAGATCTATGCACCTCTATGTTCATTGCATTATTTAAAATATCCAAGATATTGAAGAAACCTACACATCCATATGTGTGTATATATACATATGGACTATTACTCAGTCATAAGTAAGAATAAAATCTTTCCATCTGTGACAACATGCATGGCCTGTGAAGGCATTATGCTAAGTGTAATAAGTCAGACAGAGAAAGACAAATACTGCATGATTTTCTTTATATATGAAATCTAAAAAAAAAAATAAAAGTCAGACTCATAGATAAAGAGAACAGATTGGTAGTTTCCAGAAGGGAGGGGTGCTTAATGGGAAAATTGTGTGAAGGAGGTCCAAAGGTAAAAACTTCCAGTTATAAAATAAATAGGTGATGGGGATGTAAGGTACAACATAGGGAATACAGTCAATAATATTGTGTTAATTTTGTATGGTGACAGATGGTAACTAGACTTATTGTGGTTATCATTTTGCAATGTGTATAAAAGTTAAATCACTATGTTGTACACATGAAACTAAATAATATTGTGTGTCTATATTTCAATGAAAAAAAAAAAAGAAAGGAAAATAGCTTTGAGCAATGATTTGGCTCACTGTCCTCCAAGGGGTCCTTATTTATAAATCCTTCAACAATGCCCTTGTCCGTGGTGCTGACGACCAGACTGTGCTCCAGTGTATTTGATGGCCCAGGGGTTTCTTCCATGACAGGTACATAAAGAGCACCTTTTGGTTTGTAGCTGCTGTTCTTTTGTGTTGGGTCTGTTGTCATTTTAAAGTTCTGCTTAGACTCCTTAAATACTCAGAGCCAACTTGTTTCTGGTTCTTGTTTTTGTTTTTGTTGTTGTTGTTTTTTAAACACTCCTATTCAGTGTCTTGTGTCATGATGTGGTTCGGATTCTTGAAACGTTTCTTGACCCAACTCACATGTAGTTGCTGAGAATTAAGTCCCCTACATAGTATCTTCATTCATTCATCTAAAAATTTCTATGACTATCCTCCCTTTTAGAAAAATGCAGTCTTCCTATTGTGTTGCTTCTTTACTCTCATATAACTACCATGCTCACAATACTTTGGATGCCATGCATAAGTCCAAGTTGTCACCTATGCTTCTGACCAACCAGCTATAGATCCCTAGTTCCAATAACCCCCCTTCTTGGGTTGCGTTAATTTGCTAGAGTGGCTCACAGAACTTAGAGAAACGGTGTACTTACTAGATTACTGGTTTATTATAAAGGGATGTAACTCAGGAATAGCCAGATGGAATAAATACATAGGGCAAGCTATGGAGGAAAGGGGTACAGTTTCCTCCATACCTTGGGTCACTCTCTTAACACCTCCACGTGTTCACCAACACAGACACTCCTCTAACCCTGTCCAGATGGGTCTGTTGGGTCTGTTGTCAGAACAGGGTTAGAGGAGTGTCTGTGTTGGTGAACACGTGGAGGTGTTAAGAGAGTGACCCAAGGTATGGAGGAAACTGTACCCCTTTCCTCCATAGCTTGCCCTATGTATTTATTCCATCTGGCTATTGATTAAATCATTGGCCATTGGCAACTGATTCAACCTCAAGCCACCTTTCCCTCCCTGTAAGATTTAAAGTTCCAATCCTCTAATCACATGGTTAGGCTCCCTGACAATCAGTCCCCAACCTTATGTGATCTTGAGGCTTTCCAGAAGTCCCCTCATTAGCATAACAGAAGACATCTTTATTACTCTCATCACTAAAGAAATTCAAATGGGTTAGGAGCTCTGTGTCAGGAATGAGAGGATGACCAAATACATATTTCTCATTAAAAATCACAATATCATAAAGGAGACATATGTAATACTTTCAACAATAAAGAATTTAAATTTTAAAAATCACAATATTGTAACTCCTAAGTATAGACTCCTGTTATGGGCACTATAGGGAAATAAAAGGTGAATATGATTTGGTACTTGACTTCAAGAAGCTTAGGAATTTGGCTAGATATGAGAGGGGGATAAGTAAACAGACTTGGAAAAGTGAGGCAGAATAAACTAAATATTTTAGGGGAGGTACAAGTAGTTTGTTCTGTGAACATATAGCAGTGATGTTCAACCCTGGCTACGCAGAAGAATCGCCTGAGGGAGAGGGGGGCTTTAAAAACCTTAGTGCACACACTCAATCCCGACAAATTCAGAAACTTTAGAGATGGAGGTCAAAGCATTTCAATATGTATACACAGCTGAGTACCACTGGCTCTTCGGCAGGGTAGTCTTAAAGTCTTAGATATTTTTGTTTCCATTGGTGTCATGCACCTGTCCTCATGCTCCATATTGGATTTTGATGACTACCCACTTTGTTGTTTGTAGGACCTTGTGTAGTTAGTATACACTCAACAAACATTTGTGTGTTGATATATGAATACCCACTTTTGTAATGCTCCCCTCTATTGAGTACCTACTATGGGGCACTGTACTAAGTGGTGGGGAGAGAGCAGCCAGCACAATCGTGTCTCTGCCTGGATGCTGTTTCCCAGTGTACTTTCCCTCCATCAGAACCATCGGGGAGCTTGTGAACAGAGCAGGCTCCTCCCTCCACTATTACCGAGTCCCTGGGGGGAGGCCAAGGATCTCCTCTGTTGAAAGGCTGCCCAGATGATTCCTGTGCAGGTGAACTGAAAGCACCGAGGAATGGCACTGACAAAGCCACAATGGCAGGACGGAGTTGGGCGAGGAGTACTGTGGGTGCTACCACAGAGAGGCTGACTTTTGGGGGAGCCAGGAGGATACTGGGAGGAGATGGCTTCTAACGGGGCCTTCGAGGATGACTATTTGCTCACATAGAAGGAATGGAAGGGAGAACATGTCAGGCAAGAGAAGAATCCAAGTCACGTTATAGAGATAGGAAGGAACAAGGCAACTTGAAGAGATTGGACCACAGCTGTGAGAGGGGCCTTTTGTAATTTTAAGGTAATTGACCTTTATTGATTCCCTACATATTCTAAGCACTGTGCACAAAGAAGGGTGGAAAACTGCTCTAGGAGCAGGGTGTTCCTGGGTCTGGCTTCGAGCTCTTGTTTGATTCGGCAAAACAATGCCCTATCAGTGCCAAACTCTAGAAGTCTTTGAAAAACCGAGAGGCATTCTTTATTTTTTCTTTATTGATTAAGGTATTATATATGTGTCCTTATCCCCCCACACCCCCCCACCCCCGCTCATGCCTTCACCCCCCTGGTGTCTGTGTCCATTGGTTATGCTTATATGCATGCATACAAGTCCTTTGGTTGATCTCTCCTCCTTACCCCCACCCTCCCCTACCTTCCCTCTGCCAGAGGCATTCTTTTTTTTTTTTTTTAAATATATTTTATTGATTTTTCACAGAGAGGAAGGAAGAGAGATAGAGAGAGTTAGAAACATCGATCAGCTGCCTCCTGCACATCCCCCACCAGGAATGTGCCCGCAACCCAGGCACATGCCCCTGACCGGAATCGAACCCGGGACCCCTCAGTCCGCAGGCCGACGCTCCATCCACTGAGCCAAACCGGTTTCGGCATTTTTCTTTTTCTTTTTTTTTTTTCAGAGGCATTCTTGATTCATGGTGCTATAAGGCCAGACCCGGTGTAGCAGTGTCTTGCAGGAAAGGCACAGAGCTCTGGCCTGTGTAGTCAGGATCACCTCTCCCTGATGCAGCCCTGGCAGTTGGGAAGGGATTCCTCAACTCCAAACTTCTGGAGGCTCTAGAAAGAGACAAACTCTGGTCTGGGAAGGTGGTCTTGAGGATTGGCTGACAAGATGCTCATAGAGGTCACAGCTGGTGATCCTTTGAAACTGGTGATTCAGTTTTATAGTGCTACGAATGCCAGGCTATGTACATTATGAGTAAAATAGCCTATGGCAACCTAACCTGGGATTCTAACCACCATTTATAACTTTTTCATTTAAGGGGAAAAGTAAACCATGTTCCAAAAGCTAAAATTTCTTGAATAACAACAGCTATTTACATATGAGGCTCCAGGTCTCAAATGCTCTGAGCTTGACATTTACTTCACATCACTCCTCATCTACTTCTCTCACCCACACTCTGAGATGTGAGGTATACTCTCTGTCTGTCTTGCAGATTGTGCAGCTTGTGAGTTGGTATTTGAACCAAGGTGTATGTAGCAACTAGAAACTGAGTGTGTCACAACCATGGCAGGCTACTTTTGGAATGTGGCCTCTTATTAAATTGGTGATTTTTCTCCACTTTCTTATTTTATGTACATATCTCACAGTGTCTCTAGAGCAGTGATTCCCTACATGGGAACACACATCCCACAGGGGGGCAATTTGATCTTAAGGGGGCAACTGAGAATGAGTTATTAACAGTGAATTTTTGCATTTCTTATGATTCTAGGGGCCTCATATACAGTATATGAATATATATATATTGTGACATATTTATGCATTTCAGTTCTCTAGTATATGTTTTGAAACTTTATTTGCTATTTTTTATATCACCTCATATTATTATTACTAGAGGCCCAGTGCACAAATTCATGCATGGTGGGGTCCCAAGAGGGTGGTGGAGGGGGCCAGGATGTGCTTGGCCCTCCAGGTGGGTGGTGGGATGCCCTTGCTGGCCTGGGATCCTGATCCATCCTGCTGACATTTACGCTGGTTGTCAGGAGCTACCTGGCGATCACTTTTATATTGTTTCTTCCTTGTGAAGAGTCTAAGGAGGTGAAGCAGCCACAATGCCCGAGGCTGACTTCCAGGAGGCCAGCGCTGTCATGATTGTGCCTGGCCCATTTTCTGGAGATTAGACCTGCAGGACTACTGTGGGAGTGAGTGGCTGCTGCCAGGCTGATGGGCTGCCAGATGGGTCGGTCAGCTGAGTGGCGCTCCCCTTGTGGGAGTGCACTGACCAGGGGGCAGCTCCTGCATTGAGCATCTGCCCCCTGGTGTTCAGTGCACGTCATAGCAACCAGTTGTTCTGGTCATTGTTCCTGTCGTTCTGGTCATTCTGGTTGTTGGGTAGCTTAGGCTTTTATATATGTATAGATTTTTAAAAACAATTTCTTACTGATTTCTTCCTCAGTATTTCAACTGTCCTTTTGTTCTTTCATTTTTCTCTTTCATGTATACCATGTTCTGTGGAAGCTTGCTTAGATCAAGTTAATGGTCTTTTAGGCTTCCTCCATGTGATTAGGAGTTCACTTTTTGAATAATAAGAATTATATGTTACGGGGGGACATCAGGATTTTAGAGATGCTTAGGTGGGGCATGACCAAAAAAAGGTTGGGAACGACTGTCCTAGAGGCTATGCTGAGTAGGTGAAAATAAATAAAATGCCCCAGAATATATAGGAAGAAAAATACTGCCCTTTTTCTTTTATCCTTCTAAGATGCCAGATGAAGGAATAAGAAACTGTAAAGCTATTCAATTTGGCAGAATTACAGCTAAGGTTACATATCAGATTATTCTGATCCAAGGAGTGTTTTTAGAGTTGTTATAAGATGATTCTGGCTCTATAAAACAAAATTTAGAAGGTTAGGATTAATTAAATTGACTTATGAAACTAAGTATATCCCTTGATCATCTGTTTTCCCCCTGATACCTAAATAATTGCTTGGGCCTTAATCATAGTCTACACCAAGCCATTTGATTGTCCTGAATACCTGAAGGGGAGGGTAAGCTGTCAGCTCTCTTGGTTCTGTTTCAGGTATCATGTCTAGAAGAGAAACACAGAGACTGCTTTGGTGAGAACTTGTAATTGAAATATGCAGAAGGGAAAAATTGCAGAAACAAAATTCCTTTACAGTGATCTAGAGTCAGTTATATTTTCGCCTTTTATTCAAAAGTTTAATTATCCAAGCATTTATAGTTTTCTGCATAACTTGGCATTTAATCTACTGTTTTATATTTATCCATTGGATAGTCCAAACATGTTCTCTCTTTCTAAACTATTACTGATTTTTATTTTACATGAATCAGTTATATCATATTATTTAAATAATACTCTACTGAGTGCCTTCTATGCACCAACTTCTGTGTTTGTAATGTTGTATATGTGGTAATTTCAGGAACCAATGAGTTAACCAAGCATTGCATAGTTGTTAGGCATTTCAAAATATTTACAGGGAAGATATGTGTTTACATGACCTCTTAGTAAAATGAAATTAATTGAGCTTATGGTGTGAAACTAAGTAAATCAGTAGGAAGAGAAATGGTAGGTTTACTGGTGGAAGTAATCAGATCAGAGCATTCTCCATTGTGCTAAGTTGCTGCTGTTTGTTTCTGAATGGCTGCTAATGTTTAAATCTCTGAGCTCCAGATTTGTACTATTTTGCCAACAACATTTTCTCCAAGTGTTACTAGAAAGCTAATGAGATGCAGTAATCCACTGAATGGCAGGATGATTCACTAGTTGCAATCTCCTGTAAAACCTCCCTCCTTTAGACTCAAGGTAAATTATCACTTTATGGGTCTTTGCAGAAAAGCAGTTCTCTTTGCTCCCTTAGAAGAAGAGTTCTCTGCACTCACATTGTTTTAGGGTGAAATGTTCCACCTGTGGAGCCTGTGCTGGGTCATAGACACTGTGTTGACAGCCACGTCTAAGGTAGTAGCTCCAGAGGCTAATTATGTGGCTATTTAACAAAGCATGTAATCAAAATGATACAACCTTGATAGAAGAGGACCTTGTCCGTGGCTGGCTGAGAATAATCCAGTCGTAGAAATTTGTGTGCTTGCCTGTGGTAAAGGGTCCACTTAGACCCCAAGTAGCAGTCTTCTGATGGACAGTATGGATTCTCCTCTCACAGGCGTGTGTAATATGAGGGGTATACACACACTTACACCTATGTACATATATAGTTGCATATATATGTATATACGCTTAGTGACCAGGCAAAGAACCACACAGACATGCAATCTGCAGGTTTCATGGCAAGGCTAGAAGTCTCCTCCAATGCCCATAGGTATTGACTATGGCACAAGTGAGGGAAAGGGATGGGGTGGGCAGGAGACACCACTCCATAGAGCCTGGAGCCGAGCTGACTCCCCACTTCTAGAATTTGTCTTCTCTTCTGATTCTTGGATAATTGTCAGCTTCATTCCAAACAGGTGGGGGCCCCCTTGATTTCTTCATGTCCCCACGACTGCTCCACTGTCCTCATAGCTGCTCTGCCATATCCTTGCTTGTACACTTCAAACATTTTATTATAAATGTAATATAATCCGGGAGTTTGAGCATGTGGTAGTTAGCCATGGCTGAGCAGAGTCACAGAGAGAGAGAATGTATTCAGAGAAGAGAATAAATAGGACTGAGGGTTCAAGTTCTGGATTAGGCCTACATTTAGAGGTGGGGGAGATGAAGAGGAGCCAATAAAGACAGCAAGAAGGAAGCCAGTGAAGTAGGAGAGAAGGGCACCATGCCCAGACCTTGGGTCATTTTTATTCCCAGAGATGATGAACATTCCGCCGCCTGCTAGTGTCTGCATTAGCACTCAGCAGGCTGTGCTTCAGCCTTTGATGTTTCTGCTTTCCTCCTGGTCCAGGGCGATGTTTATTTCTTTAAAAGCCTGGCTATGTTGGTTTTGCTCTTTTTCAATTTGATCACATTGGCTTGGGTTTAGAGAAGTGAGACTGAGAAAGTATGAAGCTACTATACCAGTTTAACTGAAATTTCTTTCTGCTAAATCTTTAACTTTTTAACTGCTGGCCTTACTTGCCTTGCCATTGAGGACATCATTTCTGTGATTGCTTTCTTGAATGGAGATCCCTTTTCTTCTTCATACTATATACAACTGGGTTGGTAAAGTTGGTGTCTCGTCACACCACACTGCCACCACATGCCATTTCTCCTTCATTTATGTCCATCTCATTTGGGTATACCCCACTCTGTTTCTCTGGGAATTCCCTTTTATGGGCTGAAATTGTGTCTCCCTCCCCAAATTCATATGTTAACGCTCTAAACCCCTTAGAATGGGACTGTGTTTGGAGATGGGGCCTTTAAAGAGGAAATTAAAGTTCAATGAGGTCATTCAGGTGGACCCTGATCCAACATGACTGGTGTCCTTATAAGAACACAGACATGCAGAGGGAAGGCCATGTAGAGGCGGGGAGAAGACAGCTACATATCTGCAAACTGAGGAGGGAGGTCTCAGAAGAAACTCACTTGCCAACACCTTGATCTTGACATTCTAGCCTACAAAATAGTGAGAAAATACTTTTCTAATTTAAAGCCACATTGAATTGTACTCTTTAAAGCAGCCTTACCTACCCCCCTCATTCACAGAAGATTCTGGCACTTAGTTCACAAAACATCTTTCCATCCAATGTCCTGCCTTCCTTCTGGTTTGTTTCAGTGTTGGTAGAAATGGTTCATTCAATACCCTGGTAGTTTAATGCTCCCCAAGGCCCTTTCTACTCTGCTCAAGCCAAGCCCTGCCAAGGCCATCCTCTAGTTTTCACTCTGACCCATTTCACCATTGAAATGACATGTTTTCCTTTCCAGTAGTTTCACTGAATTATTAATATGCTGGTTCTTCAACCACTTTATCAGATAGGTTATTATCTTCTAGAGCAGTGGTTCTCAACCTGGTTCGTGACCCCTTTGGGGGTCGAACGACCCTTTCACAGGGGTCGCCTAAGACCATTGGACAACACATATATAATTATATTTTGTTTTTGTGATTAATCACTATGCTTTAATTATGTTCAATTTGTAACAATGAAAATACATCCTGCATATCAGATATTTACATTACAATTCATAACAGTAGCAAAATTACAGTTATGAAGTAGCAACGAAAATAATTTTATGGTTGGGGGTCACCACAACATGAAGAACTGTATTAAAGGGTCGCGGCATTAGGAAGTTTGAGAACTACTGTTCTAGATTGTCTCCCTGTCTTTGTGACTTGCTCACCTGGTTACAGTTAGACTTTCACATAATATTCGCCTGGATTATTTCACACAGATCCATTTCTAGGTTCCTTGTCTGGTGGTCATTTTTTAAAAAATTTCTTTATTGATTAAGTTATTACGTATGTGTCCTTATCCCCACATTCCCCCTCATCCCCCCACTCATGCCCATGCAGATAGGCCTAACCAATAGACACAGACAGCAGGGGGGTGAGGGCATTGTGGTCATTTATATGCAGATGGCTGTGCTGCACTGTGAGAGGATCTTCTTTCTCGTCATCCATTAATGTGAAGAGGAATCTGTTAAATACCCGGATGCAGCCTATAGATCATCCCTTTCTAAATATATTTCAAGAACAGCTATTCCCTCCCCAGCTTGGATGGTCCCCACAAACCCTTTCTTCTCCTCATCTTACCATAGATTTTGTATCCAAGGATTCCTGCCCACCACAAATCTGTCTTTTTCCACCCCAAACAGTTTTGAAAATGGATGTGTCCAAATGTATTGTTTTAATTAATAGAAATGGCAGGGGCGGCGGGGGGGGGGGGGGGGGGGGGGAAGGGGTCTGGCTGCTGCACAACATAGCCTCTGCATGTTGCTTTCCTCATTGTATTAAATAATCAGGTATTGCATGTTCCCAAGCCTGAGGCAGGCCTGATCCATGGACAACAGTGAAAATCACCTCATGTCCCCCCTCAGGTTCTGTCAATTGGTTGGTATATCTGATATATTACTGTGTTCCTTATTGCCAGTGTTCTTGTAATTATGTCTTTCTTTCAGTGTTGTGAGTATTTCAATGAGAAGATAGAAAAGAGTGGAAGTGAAACTATTAACTGTTCTTTATCTTAATATAGAAGTCTATGTTTTTCTTGGAAGTGATAGAATATGGTTTTTAAAATGATAGGGCTAATAAAGGGAACTTATAAAATGAGGAATTGATGATCCTTTTACATTGTCTTTAAAGATGTTATGTAAGAAAAAACTTAAACATCATAGAACTTATATGGATGAAAGTTTTTTCTCCTATTTTGTACATTTTAGATTTTTTTAGTTGATGATGGTAAATTTAAGCTATAATACATTATCACTACTTAAGTATTTATAAATCATCTTCAATTTTTAAAGAAATTCATGGAAACACATAATCACTAAGAGGACAATATAAAAGCCTGGCCAGCATGGCTTAGTGGTTGAGCATTGACCTATGAACCAGAAGGTCACAGTTTGATTCCTGGTCAGGGCACATGCCTGGGTTGTGGGCTCGATCCCAGTATAGGGTGTGCAAGAAGATGCTGATCCATGATTCTCTCTCATCATTGATGTTTCTATCTCTCTCTCCTTTCCCTTCCTCTCTGAAATCAATAAAAATACATTTTTTTAAAAAGAAGACAATATAAGTTATTTGTTTCCTAGAAGTCAATAAAACTGATAATAATCAACTCTTTTCATATTACTCTACTGGTAGCTGCATTTTTGTGATGTTTCATTTCAAGAAGAAGCAGAGAAGAGTGGTTCAGAGCATGAGTCCTGGAGCCAGACTACCTGAGTTCAACTTTCAGGTTCACTAATTACTAACTACAGGCACTTAGGCAATTTTACTAACCTGCCTGTATTTCCATTTCCTCATGTACAGTGCAGGAATAACAATGGCATATACTATGGTAAGCACTATGTATGTGACTTTTTTTTAAAGTATGTTTTTATTGATTTCAGAGAGAAGAAGGGAGAAGGAGAGAGTAATAGAAATATCAATGATGAGAGAGAATCATCAATTGGCTGCCTCCTGCACACCCCCTACTGGGGATTGAGCTCGCAACCCAGGCATGTGTCCTGATGGGGAATTGAACCATGACCTCCTGGTTCATGGGTTTACACTCAGTCACTGAACCACAACAGTTGGGCTGTATGTGACTTTTATTATTATTAGTTCTTTATGCTAAATCTAAGACTGTTTGGTGATTCCTGTTGTAAAAATGATTTTTTTCATAAGGTTGTGCAGAAACCTGAATGTTGAGAAGGAGCTTGCAATATGAAGACTCCAGAAAAGACCATGCCAGAAAGAAGCAACAATAAAGTTTTGAGACAGGAATGAACTTGACATGTTCATGGCACAGCAAGGCCTATGGCATTGCATTGTAGGGTGGCAGTAAAGTAGCATGTTAGTACATTTTATTTAATGCACCAAAATAGTTAATGCATCTTGCAAAGTACCCAATTTATTCATGCCAAATACATAATATATAGGAATGATCTGATTGGCTTTTATATTTGTTGGTATATACTTCATGGTAAAGACAAACCTAACTCTATATTTCTATTCATTCTTTTTTTTAAATTTTTCTTTTAGAAATTTGTAAAAGAAAAGCCAATACCTGATGCAAAATAATAACTTTTATGTATTATGTCCCAATAAGCATTATGATTGTTGGTTGCAAGAAACAGGAAACTAGCTTGAATTAATGAAAGTCTAGTGAGTAATTTGTTATGAGAATATTGGGGTATATCGCAGCATGCAAGCACAGGACTCCAGCTAACAGCTGGAATCAGGGCTTCCTATCCCAGTAGCACTCCCTTTCTTATCCCTGCATGTCTACTTTATTCCCTCTTATTGCAGACCAGTATTCTGTTTCCCAGTCTACGCAGCAGGAAAAAAATAATGGCTTCTGCCAACAGGTTCTGAATTAACATCATCTTAGTTCAAAAGGACAGCCAAGGTAATCTCCAAATTCTCAGAGACAATTATAATTGGCTGAACTTAAATCAGCTGTTCATCCTTGAGCCAATCATAGTCATCATAAGGATAAGTCAGAGAAAAAAGGCAAGAGAGAGTGGTGATATAGCAATTTTCAGAATAGGAGGGGGTGCTGAGTAGGCAAAATAGTATTCTACTACACATATATTCTTTGATTTAATCCTCATCACACTTAAGAATAGAATAATTTGTCCACCATCAGTCGTTTCAGTAATATCTAGCACTGAGATTTAAACCCAGAATTGACTTCTTAAAGTCTGTGTTCTTAAGCACCATGCATGCACCATAACAAACTTTAATTATATGATGCTGAATGCAATGCTAGTGCCTTAATGTGTTTATATAAGTGAAGTTCTAGGGTCTAAAAGGAAACTTATCCTACCTAAGTGCAAGAGTTCCCAAAATGGACTTTAAAAAGTATGTAATAATTTGAATCTTCAGACCTACTGCCAGCAAGCATGGATTTGTCACAATTATCATAAGTTTAAACATTGATGTAAAGTAAATTAAGTAGTAGGCACTAAGAAAATTTCAAGAAGTGTTTATTTCTAAAAAAGAACCACATAGAAAATTAACTTCATTTGTGGTGGTTGTATGTATCCTTACTTAGAACCTGCAATAGCTCACTAGTCTTGGCCAGAAATTTTTCATCCTTTTTTTTTTTTTTATCTCATGGTACACATAAACTAATTACTGAAATTATTTGGCACACCAAAAATTTGCTGATCTCACAAAAAAATTGGTATACTTTTGACTTATTCACATCAACAGCTATTGTGTTGGCTGTTGTCATTCTTTTATTTGACAATCTGGAAAGAGGTCAATGTTCCTGACTAAACAGTCAGGTATTGCATGTTTTTTTTTTGTTGTTGTTGTTTTAATTTTGTTTTATTGCTTAAAGTATTACAAAGAGTATTACATTTGTCTCCTTTTTTTTCCCCCCTTGACCTTCCCCCGGCCTCCCCTACCCCCCAGTGTCTTGTGTCCATTGGTTATGCTTATATGCATGCATACAAGTCCTTCAGTTGATCTCTTACCCACGTCCCCCCCCCCCCCCCCAAACCCTCCCCGGCCTTCCTGCTATAATTTGACAGTCTGTTCGATGCTGCTCTGTCTCTGTATCTATTTTTGTCCATCAGTTTATAATGGTCTTTATTATCTATAAATGAGTGAGATCATGTGGTATTTTTCTTTCATTGACTGGCTTATTTCACTTAGCATAGCAGTTCTCAACCTGTGGGTCGTGATCCCTTTGGGGGTAGAATGACCCTTTCACAGAGGTCGCCTAAGAGCATCGGAAAACATATATATAATTACATATTGTTTTGTGATTAATCACCATGCTTTAATTATGTTCAATTTGTAACAATGAAATTGGGAGTCACCACAACATGAGAAACTGTATTAAAGGGTCACGGCATTAGGAAGGTTGAGAACCACTGACTTAGCGTAATGCCCTCCAGTTCCATCCATGCTGTTGCTAATGGTAAGAATTCCTTTTTTTTTACAGCAGCATAGGTATTGCATGTTTTAAAAATTCTTGGGTCACACCAGTTGAAATGTATCTGATCTAGGCCAATACTGAAGATGCAATTCCAGTTGGGCGCTTGAGGACCTGGACCTCCCAGGCCT
This sequence comes from Myotis yumanensis, assembly GCF_028538775.1. NCBI lineage: Eukaryota > Metazoa > Chordata > Mammalia > Chiroptera > Vespertilionidae > Myotis > Myotis yumanensis. Next base: position 146,479,111 of record NW_027223752.1, read on the forward strand.
GAATGTGGCCTTTCTTAAATGACAAAGAACATTTCCTTGAGTCATAGCCGAGCTTTTTCCATTACTGTCTTCATTTTTAGAATATTTCAAAAAGCAGAAGTTGAGGGAGGTTTCCAGTACAAAAACATTTTATATGAACTACTTACAACTATCTGTGAAATGGATTAAGCTGTCAAGTGTTATCAGTTGGGACTGTCTCAGGTTTACTGGTGAAAGAGACATAGTTTGGGATTTGAATAATTTTGATTTCTGTTTTTATTGCTATGTAAATCTTTTATCACATGTGATAAGCCATCTTGTAAGCATCTAGATACTCTTTATATTCTTTATTAAAATACCTACATCTTGGTTAAGTAAAACAGTAATATCTCAAGTAAAAGTAATTTTGTAGAACAACTCAATATCCTTCAATCCCCCAAATAGATTCTTCAAACCAGATAGGTTATTTCTTCCTAATTTTTAAGTCTTTTTTTTTTCAACTTCTAGGTCTAACACATTATTTTCATCCTAAAACAGTCCTGTTTACTTAAAATCAGTAGATATCCTTTTCCCTGGCTTTCTGTCCCCCCAGATTTCCTGAAGCACACCCCACCACTTGACCCTCCTTAAGATCTTGCTCTTTGAGGAAGATGTCTTCCAATGGCCCCTTCAGAACCACTCCATCTTTCCTCATTCTCTTTCTACATTGGGAGGCTGATCTATCAACTAGAGTTCTTGCCCTTTCACTTCCAAGTGGATTAGACCAATGAGGCTACTCAACCAGAGATCAAAGAGGAGGAGGAGGAGGCTGAGTACAGGTTCTTGTTGACTGTCTTCTTCAGTGTCAGGTGATATTGGTTGACTTATTTCCTTAGGAAAAACCTATGGGTCCTTTCTCTTGAGATAGTCAGATTACCTAAGGAAGGCTCAACTAATCTCTTCCTAATCATATAACTCTGGCTATAATATACTGTGTATCAAGAAAGAGGGATCAAAGGTCTCAAATTTCCATATCTAAACTTTGACTTAACTCTCCTTTATTCAACAAGGTACACTATCTTCAACTGTGCCTGCAGTCTACCAGTTGAGAGATCTTGTTTACCCTTGTCTAAGAGTAACCTCCCATTGTGTGTTGGCATGGGGAAGTGGGACAGCTGAAGAGCTATGACAAGTGGTAATGAACATTTAACTGCTTTTAAAATATTTTACACTAATACTTCTATACTTAGCAGCCCACTTTATCCTCACTTCAAAGAGACAATTTCTTGAGACTTGTGGTAGGATCTGAGCTGTAACTTGTGTTGCTGCTTTGCTTTTCCTATCAGTTTAGTCCAACTTTGTAGAGTCTCCAGTGGTTTCTAGCTTATCTTCCTTTCTCTTTGTAAGTTTATGCCTTTTAAAAATTATTTTATTTTTGTTTTAGTGGGATTTTATAAAACAGTGAGATAAAAGCCTATTTCGATACACCATTTCTTAACTAGTGGCCTCTCACTCTTTTTCAGCATACTCAAGATATAGCTTCTGTCTCCCTTGTATCACTAAAATACATCTTTCTAAGTGACTACTCACTTGTGCTGTCATATCCAAAATGCAGGCCTCATTCTCATTTTACTTGGTATTTTAGCAGCATTTTTATTATGTTGACAATGCTTTGAAAGCGTCTGTTTTAGGAATTCCAAGATAGCACACTCTCCTGATTTTCTCTGTCACTTCTGTCCCGTCCTTATCAATATCTTCTGCAAGATAAGCTACTAAGTGTTGGAATCCCCCAAGGCTCAGTTCTGGGCTCTCTTCTCATCTCACTCTAGTCCAGTGGTTGGCAAACCGAGGCTCTCCAGCCACATGCGGCTCTTTGGCCCCTTGAGTGTGGCTCTTCCACAAAATACCACGTGCGGGCGTGCACGTACAGTGTGATTGAAACTTCGTGGCCCATGTGCAGAAGTCGTTTTTCAGCCTGGGCGAGTCTATTTTGAAGAAGTGGCGTTAGAAGTGGGGGTACGTTCACTGAGGTCAACCCCTCAGATTGAGGACGTTTTTAGCAAAGGCCAGCTTAGGCATACCCTAATTAAGTTAATAACAATGTACCTGCTTATATAGTTTAAGTTTAAAAACTTTGGCTCTCAAAAGAAATTTCAATCGTTGTACTGTTGATATTTGGCTCTGTTGACTAATGAGTTGCTGACCACTGCTCTAGTCTATACCATCCCCACAGATATCCTTATCCATGGGTCTGACTTCAGTTTCCTCCCATTTTTCTCATAGTTTTTCAAATGTATATCTCCAGCTAGATATCATCTTTGAACCCCAAATGCCCACCCAGCATCTCTATTTGAAGGTCTCAAAGAAACCTCAAAATTATCCAAAACTGAGCCCTGAAATTTCCTGCAACATGCAAAACACAAACATCATCTGACCCCAAATCATAGGTCTCTTCCAGCACTTCATATTTCAGTGAATAACACCATTGTTCCTGCAGCTTGACAAGTCAGGGGGTCATCCTTGACACCCTGCATATCTAATACATCTCCATTTTCTCTTGCTTTTACCTCCCACAAATATACATATATATTGAGTTTCCACTTGGAAGGCAATTGTTGTCCACCCTGGAGAATTTCATGGTTCTATAGTAGACCTTTCGTGAACAAGAATTAAACCTTTGTTGTTGCAAGCAATGACATTTTGAGATTGCTTGTAAATAATTCTGTGGAATTATTTAGCTCATCCTTTTAACTTACCTCCCTTTCTATTGTTAGCTTGAGTAGTGGAGAGATTGTGTCTATTTTATGCATTCCAAGAATCTGATACAGTCCTAGAACATAGAAGTACTCAAAAGTATGTTGAATGGGTGAATAAATAAAAAGATAATATGATAAAGCTTAATCTTATTGGTGATACAGTCCCTCAGATAGCTTGTCATAAGTGTTGGCAGAACAAATGAATTAAAGGAGTTAATGTTTTGCTATAATCATATAATTTTACCAATGGAAGCCTTAATATATATAAATCTTCAATTGAGAAATAAGAACTAATGTTGGAAATGAACTAGAAGCTGGCATTTAGTTGTATTTTCTGGGAACCAGTTCTCATTTACACATGCAGTCACCATCCATCCAAATTCTGATGTATAGGGAGCTTCAACAGCAGCTAGTTCTTGTGGAATGTTCTTTGCTCACCCTCTCCTTAGAGCAAGGAACCTAGATCTGTGTTAAAATATGGGGAAGTAAGGCTGTTGCTCTAAAATCATCTAGAGTAGCACCTGGTGAATAGAGTATCACTCTACCTATCCCTCCATCTGAAAGTTCATATCAGGATAGCATTCTAAACACAGCTGAGCTTCACACCTCACTAACTGCTGCATGGTGCTCTCACTGGGTTTCTTATCTTCCAGCTCTCTGACTAGCTCCTCTCTCATTCCCTAGATTGATCAGAAGACTTTCTGTTCAAACCCACTCTCAGCTGTGATGGCCTAAGGTCTTTCAATGTGACAGTCTCTTGGCTGACCTCTGTTTTCTCAGGAGTCCTCTGCCAATTTCCAGGCACCTATAAACATTTATACATACACAGACACATTGTAATTTTTCTTGCATTCTAGTCTGAACAGCCTATAAATCCATCCTTCAGAGACTGCTGTGAATTTTTTATTGTGTGCTCAAGCCAGGAGGCTATTTTTAAACACAATTTACAAATTGGACTTTGGAAAATGAGGTGGACCAAATTCTAGCATCTACTACCAGTAAGTGCCTGAAAGTCCACTCCATTGAAGAGTTTAATTAAAAAGAACAACCCACAGGTGCCTCATTGTTCTAGTGTACAGGATCATTCAGCAGCCTTGGGAGGAAACAAAAGAGTTTGCTCCATGGTTAATGTCCTCTAGACAGAATTAACCCTAGTGAAGAGCTGGGCTGGCTATTAGAGACTAAGGTAATTTTGTTTGAAGTGTTACCAGCTCCTCACTTTCATTTCATTAAGTGTCCCAGAATGGCAAAAAAAAAAGAGTAATATGGCCTCAATTCTTTTATTTCCTCTCAATACCATTTTAATATGGATTTCAAAGAATGCAGCTGACAATACCACAGTAAGGGAGAAGCCAGATGCAGATGTGTAAATAGGTATAGGCTAATTTTTCTCTTTACTACTAAACAGTGATCTTGAAGAAAGGGACAAAGATTAACACACCTTCCTAGGCCCTGAGTCTGGTAGAGCACATCAGTAGCCTTTCAGTCAATGTTTGTTGAATGAGATTCACATAAGGTTTTACAATGCTTGCAATTAATAAATTATGATCTCAGGAGAAGAAAGTCCCAATGCTTTATCAACTCATGATATACTTCAGGAGCCAGTATTCCTTAGGCCACTGGAGTTTTCTTCATCACCTCTACTGAACGTATTGCTCAATAAAGTTGGTATGTGCTCCTTCTTAATAGAGGAAAAGGGGTAGGACTCAATAGGAGGCCAGAGACAAAAGGAGCGGGAATCAAATGGTCAATTAGAAGTGAAGTTCTGTCATTAATAATGATGAACTTTACTGTAATTAAAACCTTTGTGCCTTACAGTACAGGTTCTCAAGCCTGTGTCTGTACCGGAATCACCCAGGGAGTGACAGGTGCAGGTAAAAGGTGTTGAATCAAAAGCTCTGGGACTGAGACCCAGGAATCTGCATGTTGTAATAAGTGGTTTGTGTGTTTCTGATGCACAGCTAGTTAGGAAACCACGCTGCCTCTAGCAGGAGTGGAGTGTCAAGCCTTTCCCTTTAAGAGAGGAGTTGGGAGTCTTTTCTCAAGCAATTCACATCAATTGACGAATGGATAAAAAAAACATGGCCTATATATGGATCTTGAAGGCCATTATGCTATATGAAATAAGTCAGACAGAGAAAGGAAAATACCATATGATCTCATTGATATGTGGAATCTTAAAAAAGTCATGGGGGTTGAATGTATAGAATGCTACTATCCTATCTAATAAAAGAGAAACATGGTAATTAGCCGTACATCCACTACCCTTCCCATTGGCTAATCAGGGCGATATGCAAATCAACTTTCAGCCAAGATGGCGGCCGGCAGCCATGCACTGAAGCGAACAGGGAGGCTTGCTTGCTCCAGTGATGGCGGACTCCAATGTTTCCCAGCCTGACTTGCCGGCCTCTCAGCTGCAACTCTAAGCAACTATGTTGCAAATATAGAAGCTAAACAAAACCCCAGAAACCTGATAGTCAGCCGGGCTTCAGCCAGCCAGACCGCAACATTGTATCAAATACAGAAGGTAAACAAAGGCCAGAAACATGCTTTCAGCAGCCGAAACCTCAGAGCTAAAGCTGGCCCAGAATAAAAAAAGAAAAAAAAAGGAGCAGTTGGGAGCTTCAGTCACCCGCCAGCCTGAAAACGACCCTCAGCCCCTCAGCCAGACTGGCCAGGCACCCCAGTGGGGACCCCCACCCTGATCCAGGACACCCTTCAGGGCAAACCAGCCAGCCCCCACCCATGCATCAGGCCTCTATTCTATATAGTAAAAGGGTAGTATGCCTCCTGGCACCGGGATCAGCGGAGGCACAAGGCCTCCTGGCACCAGGATCAGCGTGACAGGGGGCAGCGCCCAAACCCCCTGATTGCCCTGCAGCTCTGTGTGTGACAGGGGCCGGGGCCACAACCTCCCTATCTGCCCTGCTCTGTTCATGACAGGGGAAGGTGCCCCAACCCCCTGATCAGCCCTGCTCTGTGCCTGATAGGGGGGAGCTCCCCAACCCCCTGATCGCCCTGCGGCTCTGTGTGTGACAGGGTGCAGTGCCCCAACTCTCTGATCGGCCCTGCTCTGTGGGTGATAGAGGGTGGCGCCCCAACCCCCTGATCTGCCCTGCTCTGTGTGTGACAGGGGGCGGTGCCCCAACTCCCCTATTGGCCCTACTCTGTGCGTGACAGAGGGGAGCTACTCAACCCTCTGATCACCCCTGCTCTGTGTGTGACAGGGGGGAGCTCCTCAACCCCCTGATGGGCCCTGCTCTGTGTGTGACAGGGTATGGAGCCCCAACCCCCCTGATGGGCCCTGCTCTGTGCATGACATGGGGCAGCGCCCCAAATCCCCAATCGGCCCTGCTCTGAGCCCGACCAGGGGCTGCACCTAGGGATTGGGCCTGCCCTCTGCCACATGGGAGCAGGCCTAAACCAGCAGGCCATTATCTCCTGAGGGGTCCCAGACTGCGAGAGGGCACAGGATGGGCTGAGGGACCCCCTCCCCCCCCCCCCCCAGTGCACAAATTTTTGTGCACCGGGCCTCTAGTAGTTAATAAGACTGTATTGTACATTTGAAAGATGCTAAGAGAATAGATCTTAAACATTCTTATCACAAGAAAAAATATTGTAACTGTGAGGTGACGGATGTTAACTGGACTTGCTGTGGTGAACATTTGCCATATAAAAATATATTCAGAGCCATAGTTGGAAAAATAATAGCACAACCTCCCACTAACCACATGCCTCAAGGCATTCTTTGCTCTGGTACCCCAGGGATCACCACTGCCTGCAGCAGTCAGACTGTGGCTGGCTGTACTGATATGTGGCCTTCTTCCACACGTAATCAGCTGTTCTTCAAAATTTTACATTTAAATCTGAACTTTATTACTTTTAGCCACAGCGTGTTACAAAGCTTCCAATTCAGAAAACAAGTACAGTGTGTTCTTCAGAAAAGGTTACATGCTTTCAACAGAATTTCTAAGTATACAAATTTATAACATTTTGAGATGGGTTTATTAGCCTCATAAAAGCATCACTGTGTTTAGACTGAAGTGTCAAAAATCACTTTACTGTGACTTTTTTGACAGCCGCCACAAAAACAATTATTCAGGGTCACAGATGTATGAGACTTTTGCTTCTGAATTAGAATATCATGTAGACTTTCCAAGGCCTGGGCACCCACTGTCATATGCTCATTTGCCTAATGGCATTTGCAGCCACGTGCTGAATGTCACTTGTCTGAGTAGAAGGGGGTGAAGGTGAGCAGCAGGACACTGCCCCTCCCATGCGCTGACTTCCATGACCCCTTCCAAGGACCTGGGCCACACAGCCCGGGGAGGGCATCCTTTCTTCTTGCTCTCTCCTCCCTGACTTGCTCTTCCTTGATGCAGCTGAGGCAAATGCCTAGTTTTTTATCTTGACAGTAATCTTTAACTGATCTTAATGATCAAATCTTTAAAAATTATACCTCTGGTCTCCTAGGTGATAATTTAATATCGTTCATCAATCCTTGTTTCCAACCTACTGAGAAACTATTCTGTTTCACTTTGGCCCTCTTTTTAGTGTGATTTCCATTATGTAACCCCCATGAAAGCGAACCGATCCCCTTGCCACCTTTAAAATGTATATCATTTCATGACATGAATATTACACATTGCAATGAAATGTCTATATGCAGGACCAATCGTCCTTAAAATAAATAGATTAAACAAATAGAGTTTTGGAGTTAAGAATTGTTATTTTAAGTACTTCCTATGTTCCTTTATTTGTAAACAATTTAAGCATCCAGTCTTTTGAATTACACAGATACAGTTCTACTATAGCAATAAAATAAAGAAAGGAATTGTTATAATAGTAATCATGCAGACTGTAACTATATGATTTGCTTTCAAATTGCTCTGGGCAAAATAAAGGTCAGGAATAAGTCACATTTTTTAAGTTCTTTTATATATACTTTTCCCCCTAGAAAAGGGTTTATATTCCTGTGTGATACAAGGAACCTGACTCCAGAGTTCTTGGCAGGGACTATAGACTGAATGCTTGAGTTTCCACTATATGTATGTTGAAACCTAATCCCCACTGTGATGGTATTGGAGGTGGGGCATTTGGGAGGTGATTATGTCCTGAGACCCGAGCCTTCATGAATGAGGTTAGCGGCCTTATGAGAGAGAACCAGAGCTCTCTGCCCCTTCTGCAACATGAGGACACAGAGAGCAGCCGGTGATCTTTGAACCAGGAAGTGGGCCCTCACCAGACTTTGAATCGGCTAGTGTTTTGATCTTGGACTTCCAGTCTTCAAAACTGTGAGAAATAATGTTTGTCTTGTAGGCTACCCAGTCAGTGGTATTTTTGTTTTGGTAGCCAACATAGGCTGACAGAGGAATGTGTCCTATGTAACAACATGGGCATGAAAACTTCATGAAGAAAGGCAGACTTTGTGAAATTTCTAATTAATTTAAATAAAATGATGAAATACACAGACACAGGGGCTTTATAGTAGGCATTTATGGTCTCTGAACTGTGAGGATGGCAAAATGGACTCCAAAAATGGCCATGCTTGAATCCCTAGAATATGTCACATTACATGGCAAAGTGAATTTGTAGAATTGAGATTACTGACCTTAACATAGAGCAGTGATGGCGAACCTTTTGAGCTCGGCGTGTCAGCATTTTGAAAAACCCTAACTTAACTCTGGTGCCGTGTCACATATAGAAATTTTTTGATATTTGCAACCATAGTAAAACAAAGACTTATATTTTTGACATTTATTTTATATATTTAAATGCCATTTAACAAAGAAAAATCAACCAAAAAATGAGTTCGCGTGTCACCTCTGACACACGTGTCATAGGTTCACCATCACTGACATAGAGAGATGATCCTGGGTTATCTAGGTGGGTCCAATCTAATCACAGGAATCTTTAAAAGGAGAGCACTCCCTCCAGCTCGAGTCAGAGAGATGTGGCAGAAGGGGAAGTCAGAGAGATTCAAGAATGAGAAGGACCCAGCCTGCCCTCACTGGCTGGGAGGCAGATGCTGACTCTACGATGAGGTGGCCTGAGGATCTCAGAGCGGCACCGACTGACAGCAAGAAAACAGGGTCCCATCTACAGCCACAGGAAATGAAGCTCCCGAAGCGGGAATAACCCTGGAAGTGGATTCTTGCCCCCAGACTAGTCAACACCTTATTTTGACCTTGGGGGATTTGAAGCAGAGAAGCCAATTGAGCCACCAGGATTTCTGACCAACAGAACTATGAGAAACAAGCTGTGATGGTTAAAGCTACTAAGTTTGTGGTAATCGGTCATGACACCAATAGAAAACAATAGAAGTAGGTAGCCTGGCACCCGTCATAAAAGTTTGGCTCTAAACTGACCAATATTGTAAGGATCAAATCTCTGCACTGCTTGTGAATAGGACTAATCCCACTTAGACTGCAGGTTCAAGTTTAGGCATGCAGATGTGTGTAGGTGAATTCAGAGCAGCCTGCCATGCTCAGTGCTTCCCAAATTGCCGCGTGGAATTTTACACCTAATTCCTCTTCACCTACTTTCGTTAATTCCTATAGCCGTATTTTATTTATGTATGTATGTATTTATTTATTTATTTGCCTATGTGATAGGGAAGGGTGTGGGGGACAGTGGAGGAGTGAATGGGGGGATAAATGGAGATGGAACGAGATTTGACTTGGGAAGGTGAACACACAATACAGTGTACAGACGCTATCTTGTGGAATTGTGCACCTGAAACATCTATAATTTGTTACCCAGTGTCACCCCAATAAATTCAATGAGAAGAAAAATATTATTAAAAATGAACATGTATTTCAGTGAACTCTGAATATAGATTATAGTTATTGTGCATTTTAAGTTACATTTTAAAATAAAAATTTACAGGTCAAAAATTGCGGGTAGATGAGAGAGACAGGAGAGAGAAATGTATGCATGCATATAAGCATAACCAATGGACATAAGACACTGGGGGGTAGGGGAGGCCAGGGGATTGTCAAGGGCGGGGGAAAAAAGGACACATATGTAATACCCTTTGTAATACTTTAAGCAACAAAAAAATTAAAAAAAAGAAAAAAAAGTTCATATTGACACATATGGGCATCTGAGATGATTCATGCTGACCAAGTACATTCTGTCCTTGACTAACTGTATAGCTTTACCTCTGTCTTTGCCACCACAGGCCTCTCAGGAGTTTCATTTCCTTGCATATTATAGTTTAAAATGTAGAGACATTTTGTAAGTATTCGTATTGTACCCAAACAGTTTTGAATAGAAATAGACGTTAGAAGACAAGAAGTTCAGTTTATGAAGGTACATTGATAAGTTATTAGGGAAAAATCCTTCTCTATGTCATCCTACCTTTGCAAGTGGACATTACAGTCCTCCAGGGCACCTTTGGGTGCTCAGGGATTTCATTTGGGGTAAATGTATTAGCTTTGTGCTTCCCAATCTGGGTGGGTGTGTTTTACAAGCCCCAAGGAGCTTTGTGATCCTCTCAGTGCACGGACACCATACTCAAGTTTCTGAATTAACTGCTTGGGGCAGGGCCGGGCCAGAGGTATTTTTTAAAGCTCTCAGTGACCATAAAGTGAAATCAGAATTGAAAACTACTGGCTTAGCCAGAAACTAAGGCATTAAATAACACAGGAGTGACCTAGATGGGTTTTCTATGTCTCCTAAAAGCAAGTGCTATAAAACTTCATCAGTGTTGTTCTTTTTAAATCACATCAGTTCTGAATTTTCTGAAAATTTCCTGAAACTTATTAACTTATTGGAGGAAGGAAGTGCATAAGTCATATGTAAGTAAAATTAATGGGTAAAATACAGTTTTATGAGAGGAGTTTCTTTAGCATGTGTGTGGTGGGGGAGTGGTAATTTATAATGTATTTTGAGCTCTCTTGCAAGCTAGTAATTTCCACATGACTTTCTATGGTTTGGGATAAGGCTATAAGTACAGAATTTGGTTTGGGCTATAACAATAACTAATATTTATTGAGTGCTTATCTCTGATGACCCTCAAAACAACCTATGCAGCTATGACTTTCCTAACTTCACAGATGAGGAAACTGGAAAACAGAGACATTAATCAATTTGTTCAGGGTCACAAAGCTAATACCTGCTGGAACTTGGTTATAAGTAGGTGAAAAATGAAAGCTATGGTCAAAGGCATTATTAAGGGATGCCAAGAGACTGAAAAAATAAATACAGGGTGGGGCAAAAGTAGATTTACAGGTGTGACTATTCAAAACAGAGTTTATTCTTGTATTATTATTTATGCACTAGAGGCTCGATGCACAAAATTCATGCAAGGGGCCTTGGCAGCCATGGCAGCTTGGCCTCAGCCCTTGTAGCCCTGGCTTCATCCAGAAGGTTGTTTGGCTGTCTGGTCTAATTAGCATAATATGCTTTTATTATTATAGATTATTATTTTCCAAATGAACAACTGTAAACCTACTTTTGCCCCATCCTGTATTAAAAACAGACATTGGATTTGCAATTGGGAGGCAACTTTAACCATGTTAAGGTCTGAGTTCAATGGCTTAAAAGCAGAGCATACATAAACATGGGCCATTTTTTTAAGGAATGTAGCAGCCAAGGGCAGGAGACATCTGCCATGTACACTTGGCAGAGACCTTCCTGATCAACTCATTCAAAACAGCACTTCTTCCATTTTGTCATTTTCCATTGCTCTTCTTGTTTTATTTTTCTTCATACCACTCATCGCCATCACCATATTTTTACTTGTTGAATGTTTACCTTCCAACACCAAATATTAGCTCCATGAGAAGAGGGGCTTTGTTTTTGTTCCTTATAATGTCTCCAGCAACTGAAACAGTTGTTGATACATGATAGGAACTAAATAAAGATTTGTTAAAGGAATAAAGTTGGGAGACTGTGTACCTCTTCCCAGAAGTCCATAATTTAATGGTGTGTGTGTATAATGTGCACACTCACCCACAATATTCAAGTGAGCACAAGTTAATGTGGTGCAAAAACAGAGTACCCAAGTACTCCTTATATAGTGGGTCGAAGTCAATCAGGAAACACATTGTACAAGTGAAACGGTTCAAGTGAGTTTTTTGGAAGAGGACAGGAACTTGCAAGAAGAGAAATGTAGGCAAAGAATGATGTTTTACCTTAACATCACTATCTAATACAGAAACTTCACAGTCATCCTTGATATTGAAATAATCTTGTAGATTTTACATTTGAGATTCTCCTCTCCTTTCATTTGTACTGCCACTGCCTCTCCCCTCTAAGTGTGCCAGGCACACATGTGTGTATGCTCATAGACACACTCACAAACACACTTCAACTTACGTTACTCTGGCTGCATGAACTGTTCTACTAACCACTGAACTACTCTTTGCAAATTTTCCTTGGACTCTTTCAATAGCCCCTGGTAATCTTGCTGCCTCTCTCTCATAGCCACACACACACACACACCCCAAACCAAAAAAAAAAACAGTTGTTATTTTTAACTCTTTACTCTGACAGCATATAGTATTTCACATATGATCTCTTTGGATATTTACTAAAACCTTGTGGTGTAGGTATTATTATTTACTCCCATTTTATGGTTAAGACACTGGAACTCAGAGGAATTAAATCACACAAAGAAGATCACAATCAAGTAAGTGGTAGAGCTGGGATGTGAACCCAGAACGGCCTGATGTGAAAGCCCAAGCTCCTAAATACTATGCTTCTACACCCCCCTGACATGAGCTTATCTTGACAAATTCACCTCAAATCATTGTTATGTGTTGCTTCAAACATTTAATGAGCCTCCATTGTGTACAGGGTGAGGGGATGCCCTTCAGTCTGGTGTGAAAGGCCTTTCACTATCTGGTCACAACTGATTATTTTAAAATTTAGTTGACTCTTGTTTTTACTTTCATGCATCTTTAGTTTTTATACTTGCAGTTTTATTGTACTTTCTTTTGTATCATGCTATTTCCATTTTGCTCTAGATTCCTCTTTCTTCTCTTCCCCAGCATGCTCACACACACACGCACACACACACACACACACACACACACACAAGTATTTTCAGCTTGGTGCAAATTCTGTCTCAATGTTCTTCACGTTCATACTCACCTATACAAATATCATTTCATGTGCATAGAATTTTTGATTGTCTGCAGCTATGGAAATACCATATGCATATATTAGGGTTTCCCAGTGAAAAAGAGTCAATAGTATGTAAGGACACACACATAGAGAGAAAAAGATTTAGTTTAAGGAATTGGCTCACATGATTGTGAAGGATGACAAATTTGAAATATGCAGGGCAGGGCGGCAGGTTGGAACCCAAGGATGAGTGATGCTACAGTCATGGGTTTGCAGATATTCTGGAGCCAGAATTCCTTCTTCCTTTGATGACTTCAGTCTTTTCTGCTTATGGCCTTCAACTGATTGAATGAGACCTACCCACAATATTGGAGGGCCATCTGCTTTGCTCCAAGTCTACTTATTTAAATGTTAATCACAACTAAATAGTACCTTCACAGCAATATCCAGGCTAGCATTTGACCAAATATCTGAGCGCTATAGCTTAGCCAAACTGACACAAAGTTAATCATCACCATTCATTTCTTTGTAACTGGGGCTTTTTCTCACAAATATGGTATCACTGATATCTTTCCATGTCAGTAGCTATAGATCTTGCTCATTTTTCTTAATAGCTACATACCATTTCATATTTTGCATATTTTACATATTTTAACAGTACAAGATACCATAATTTATTTAGTCATTTGTCAGTTGATGGATACCAGGTTATTTGCAGAGATTTCTTTGGAAAGCAGGTCATTACAAATAATGATGCACATTGCAGTTCTTTTACTCTCAATCAATCTGTTGCTCCTCTGCTGGTTTGATCAAAGAAACTTTAAAATAAATTTATAGTTGGTAAGGCAAATCAACTACATCCTCATTCTCAAACACAATATGCTCTATTTCTCTCTTTTGTAATTTCATAATACTCTTAAAGATTTATTCTTCCATGCAAACATAAAATTACTTTATCCAGTTTCAAAAATAAGTAAAATAGCCCTACCATACCAAACCAAACATACAGCCCTCTGGAATTCTACTTCTAATTGCATTATATCACATATGATTTCAGGCAGAAAAACACTGCTGTCTTCATGAAAGAAATATTCCCATCTCAATAGAAGTTGCTTATTTGCTGAACCAATATCACATAGTTGCTTCATGTTGATCAAGTCTCAAGGAAAATTCCTCCATTGGGTCTGAATGATTCTATTCCACTGATGAAAAGGCACTAAAATAAAAGTAGGTGAAATTTTAGTAAAGCAAAATTTTATATTTTAGCAAGTTTCTCTCTTTGCTAGATAAGGACCTAATACGTCTTATTGTTATGCCCACCTTTTATTATTCCAGAGGGCAAGAAAACCCCTCCTTAATGGGAGCTCAGGTGGTCAAGGGGGTTGATTTCATTTTGCTGGTTTCCTAAGAGACTGCTGCTATACCTTTGCCCCAAATAGATCTTTCTTTAATGAGAGGAGGTACCCGCCCCACAGGCATACTACGTGGCTTAGGAGGGAGGGTACTACAAGAGGTTCTCTGGCACCTCCCTCACTCTCTGTTCACCTGAGCCTCCTGGCCTGACCACAATATTTTCAAACATTTGCGTTCTGTAGACCATACGCCCTCATGCCACAGCAGAAGCAAGATGTGCAAGCCTGGTTCTATAGAGCTCTTGTCCTTGGTGCAATCTCAGTATGCACTTCCACATGTTTCCTTATTTCCCTCTGGTTCAGGCCTGTTTATTTCAGTGTTTTTCACCCTTTCTCAACCCTCAAATACCTCCAGACCACATGGTTTTTTTTATTACTGCGAAAGCAGCCCAGCTGGACAGCTGCTCAGTTAAGCCAGTCTTGGCATGAAGGATTCAGAGATAGACCAGCAAATAGGCTGAGCAAAGCCTGTGCAAAGATTGCCCTGACCCAAGGGCACAGTGCCACTCAATCCATTGCTCACATATTTGCCTTAATTTCTGTCCTTGTCTGTGTATCTCTTTGTATGGGGATTTAAAAAAAAATGTGTCCATCTGTCACCAAACCAAGACTCTCTTGGCAGTCTGCCTTTGTCAAGCTGCAGTGGTTAGTTCCTTGTTCCTTCTGAAGGCTGACATTTTCCAACATCTGCAGCCTAGACATTGAACAAATAAATGGCTGTCAATTCACTCCGGAGGAAGATCCTTCATTTCTCCTGCGACCTACGTCTAGGACACAGGCCAGGGCCCAAGCTGCCTATCCTCTTTATTAGCAAAGTCACCCAGCTCTCAAGCCTGCTACACAGTCAGGGTGTTTGCAAAATGCACTTTATTGGATGTAGTAGCTAACAAAAAGGTATCACTTTGATATCACAGGTGGGAGCTATACTTTCTGAGCATATTTTTGAATAATGTTTGAAAAACTGTCTTCCCTTTGGAAAAGCTAGCATGCCTTTTGTAAAAGTAGACCCGTTCTAATGTCAATTTTCTGCCTGAGTAAAAGTGAATGAATATTAAACATTGCTGTAGGCCATCTTGTCATTGGAATTAAAGATTCTGTGCTATAATAAATAATTCTGTAAAACCACAAGTTTTTTCTTGGTAATGCTGAGCCCAAATATTTTGTAAATGTATTTTACTTCAGGGTATGTATATTTGCAGCTTAATGTGTGAACATGAAATGTAGGTTTTGGAATAAGTAGCACATATTTTGAAATAGCATTCTAGCTAAAAGGTGGTCCAGTGGCTAGATGGGGACTAGATGATTCTTCTTAGTTGGTTGGTGGTAGGTATGTTGGAGGAAAAGTGAGTTGCATTCAGCACTGATAAATTGTTATTCACTTGAATAACATGTCAGGCCTCTGCTGAGGGAAATGTTATGTGTTGTGTAGAGCAATGGACTCAAATCAGCAGACTTCATTTCAAGTGGTTGGTGACTTTGCTCCTTGATCGTTGTGTGACCTCGAGCTATTTATTTATGAGTACCAAGCTTATCCACTGTCAAAGGAAAGTATCAGACTAGGTGGGAGTTCTTAACCATGTTATTTTTCACACTGGTGTATCTCAATCAATTCTGAGGTCAATAATTTATTGCTACTAGAAATAAAATCCTGACGTTTGCAAACAGTTTGTGGTTGTGGCATAGATAAGTTTAGCCCTGTGATGTCATTCTCACCAACTCATCTCTGAAGTGGTTTCTTGAGAGGGAGAAGAGTGTGATTTGTGGCAGCCATACTGGGAAGACCAGTGCCACTGCCACCAAGAACTTTCAAATGAGCCACTTTGTTTTTCACATGCCTATAAAATGTTTTCATGGATAATACTCCAAAAATGTTTTTGGATATTTGCCTTCCTACTTTATAAATGCTCTGTCAATATTTTGTCAACATCTGGGCACAGCCTGAAGAAGACAGTATCCCTCAAATGTGGCCCAATATTGTGAACCTCTGGGCTGGAATTTTCCCTTGATTTCCTTCCAGTTAATTACCTTCTGTGCAGACTTTCACATGTCCAGAGTGGGGGGGGGGGGGGGGGCTGAGGGAACATGCTAACTATATCCAGACGAGGGAATTTATCTGAAGGTGGAGGCATCGCTAGATGTTTTGCTGCCTTTCTGATTCTGATTTTGCTACTAACTGCTTGATCATAGAGACTGACTTCTCAAGGTTTGGGTATTTTGAGTTTCAAATTCCATATTGTTATATTCTAGGTTTTCTTTGCCCTTGGGCTGCTTAATAAAGGTATATGGTATAAGCCATAATGAGTCTTTTCCATAACCCACTTCTGGCCATCTGCTCCCACCAAACACACATACTTCAAGAAACACCAGTAAATGCATAGAGCAACACCAAGGAGTGGTGCTAACAGCCAGGTATTACTGTAGACAGTCAGTTGGAGCACCGAGGAATCTCCATCATTGGCCAAGATGTCACAGGGGAAGGAACCTTACACTAAGCATGCCAAAAACTAGAAAGATGATTGAGAGGGCCTGAGCATGCAGAAAGTTAGAAAGAGAATGGATAGGTCCCCGGCACATCAAAAGCTAGAAAGATGAGTGGACAGGATCCCAATGCACCAAAAGCTAGCAAGATAATTGGATAGAAAAGAAAAAATAGGAAGGGGTTATGAGCTTTGAGACAGGAGTCCACTGTTCTCCCAGGTTGTGCCAGACCTGAGTAAAATCTTTTTCCTTTTGCACCAGCACCTACCTCACAGGTTTGGCTTTCATTGTGGCAGGCAGACAAACCTGCATTTTTTTTAGTAACAGTTTTTATTGAGACTCTGCAAGGACAGCATGGATCTTGGTACGTCCTGGAGGGCTGACCTGGGGTCCCAGCTGCCTGTCACATGTTGTCCCCTGAGCAGGACTGTGGGGACTACCCAGCAGCTGCCAAGAACTTTTCTCTGGGAAATTATCTGCACTCCTCGAGGTATCAGCAGCCTGAAGCATTTGGCTGGTTAAAGGAAACAGGTTTCTGGGGAGCAGATGGGCTCCCCTAGGGTAAGTCAAACCAGCATGCACACTAGGGGCCTCTATCCCTGCTGTCAGGGCTTTGTGACACTCGGGCTTTGTGCTGCTTGGGCTTTATGTCATTTGGGTCCAGTCAGGACCACGGCGGTATCAGCTGGCAGGAAATATGATGCTACGACTTGCTTGTGAGTGCTCATTTGGACTAATGGAATCAAGGATCCAAGTTCTGTTTATAAGTTTTCACTTTGTCTGGGGCATTTCTATGGCGATGGTTTGGGGTTTGTACTTTTGTGCCAACAGGGGTTGTTCTGTTTCAACTCCTAAAGGGAGCCCACTGGGCTCAATTTTAGCAAATTGGTCCATGTACAGCTGTGATCAAATGACTAAGAAGGAATTGTTTTCTATTGTAACGCTGCTTGGCCTATGTATACTTTAGACTATGGGGAGAAATGGCCCCTAAATGTTTCCCTAAATTACCACACCATCATATAATTGGAATTGTTTTGCCAACAGTCAGGGAAATGGGACAAAATCTCTTATGTCCAGGTGTTTATGTCTTTACATAATAAGGATTCAGCAAAGAAAGGGAACAAACTAATCATGCAGAGAAGGGAATTGGCTTCAAAACCCTTCCCTGATAGTTAGACACAGAAAGGAAAGGAAATGAGGAGATGAGTTTTTTAATGCCCTGAACCTGGGGACCCAGGATTAGCAGCAGGAAGATTTCCCACCACCACCCCCACTGCTAGATACCCCTGAGATAGGGCCCAGAGGTGTGACAGCACCACCCTGTATGACGAAGAGTGGTCTTCCCCTTGAAATTCCAGCAGGGCATCCAAATTAGCTAGGGAGTATCTCTCCTTGCAGCAGGAAAATTCCCTTTGTGGCAATATCCTGTAGGTGGAATAAACTTGGAAGGTCAGTCTGCTGGCCACTATGGGACCATATTCCATTTTGCACTTCATATTTACTGAACTGGAAGAATCTCAACCCCTTATATAGGGAACAGCCTCAGAAAGTGGCAGATCGTATCACCTCCATTTTTGCCACTCACCATCTTAACAGAGAAGGTATAAAGTCTCTCCTTAATATCCTACTAATGGCAGATTTAAGGCAGCTAATTATAGGTAAGGTTAATGAGGAGGCTCATCACTTCCATCATGAGAATCGGACCCCTTGACAGAACCCAACTGGAACCCACATAGTGGGGACCTAGCCTTCCTAGAACATTACAAAAGGTGCATATTGGAAGGGCTTAAGAAAGGAGTTCCTAGACAGAAGAGCCTGAACATGATATGCCATGTTCAACAGACACCAAACAAAGATCCTTCTGAATTTTTAGAAAGAATCTGTCAGGCCTATCAAAAACACATCACGTATGCCACTTTCCAAAGACAGCAACCCTTCTCCTTTGCATAAAGGCTTTCCTCCTTTCTTGACCCCCTTCTTCTTTTAGTAGATAGCAAGAACCTCTGGACCTGGGGATAGGTAAGATTGCAGCCCTGATAGCAGGACAAAACTACAGAAGATGAGAACTCCATCCATTTACCCTTGTAAGATTACAAGGGCCCAGAGTTTCAAAGGGGGGAATTGTTAACTTAGTCCGTTGGAGTGCTAGAGAGACTCCCCCATTGGCCAAGATGGTGCAGAGAAGAGGTTCTTACACCAAGGGTGCCAAAAGCTAGAAAGATGAATGGATAGGGCCTGAGCATGCCAGAAGCTAGCAAGATAATTAGATAGAGAAAAGGCCTTCCTTCCCTATCCCTATAAGAACCAAGGGCTTGAACAGGAAGGGGGATAGTCTTTGAGATGGAAGTCCACCATTCTTCCAGGTCATCTGGCACCTGAATAAAACCTCTTTTCTTTTGCACAAGAAACTGCCTCATGAGTTTGGCTTTTATTGTTGCATAGCTGAACCTGCAGTTTTTCAGTTACAAGGGTGAGGGTTCAGCCAGACTCTGGCCAGGGTTTATTTACTGCTTACTCTGTGCCGGCAGATTAAGTTTGCATACATTATTTCATTAATGCATATAACTCTATGAGGTAGTTAATATCCATATTTTATTGTTGAGAATGCTTAGGCGCAGAGAAGTTAAGTATAATTGACCCAACAGGTAGCACTTGGCCAGGATTCTTACTCAGGCAGTCTGACTCTAAAATCAAGGGTCTTAACCACTCTTCTATACCATGTATTCAATACTGTAAGTTAACTGAGCTTTCACAATTTCTGGCTTACCTAAGGCAGCTCCAAGAGCTGCAGCCTTCTTCTTAACCCCACAGGTGATCCTATACAAGATGGAAATTCTATCCTCCTTAATTTTCAGTCAAATTCTTTGATGGAACTGGGACTTTGTTCTTAACCTTTGACCACTGATAAGCCATTAGCACAATGCAGCTGCCCTATTTTGAACACAGACTCTATTCCTTATCTTCAATCATTGGCTAGGATTAACCCAAACATCTCTTTCTATCTTCAACCCCCAAAATTGATTAATTACAAGTTTGTTGTGCCTTCCTAAGTATGGAGAATTTGTATGACATGTCAGTTACCACTTCTTCAATGGCGAGGTCTTTTCAAGCTTCTAACCCTAACCCCAGATTGTTGGGAGGATTCAATAACTACTATGAAAACTCAGTAGCAATCAATAATCATTTGCCAATAGAAGCAAGAGTAATAGTAGCAGCAAAACCAAGATGTCATTTTAAATTTCCCATTCTAAACAACATGCACTGAGTATCTCTAATATCCCAGGCTACGTGCTAGGCCCTAGAGATCAGTGGCAATAAGTCAGTCCTGGATCTGTCCACAAGTGCTTGCAGACTCTTTTGGGCCAGAAAAAAAATGCCTTCCTCTCCAATGTTATTCAGCTTTTCTGAGAAGGTCAGTGATTTCATTGTTTCAGGATCTTTATATGACGGCATTTTCCCATTTGGGAAAAAAAAACATTCAGCTCTCTAAATTTAATTCAGGAGAGATGCTACAAGTATTTGTGGTCAGCAATTGTAGGAGCAGCAGAGTGAGACCAATTGGCCTGGAACATGTAAGAGGAAAGTGACCCTTGCTACCTTCCAAAAGGCAAGGGCTTGGAAAGGAGGAGAGCACCCCTAGCATGAAACTGGAAAGGTCAAGTCGTTCTACGTAGGAAAAGTAGGAAGAGAAAGAAATGCAAACATGACTGCTAAGTCTCACGCTCAACTTGTAGGAGAAAAAGTTTGTTCTCAACTTCTAGAGATAAAAAGCTGCAGGGGCTGACTGAGCTGCCTGCCTCATGGGGACAATCCCCCCCAAAGACTGCTCTGCCTCTGCGCTAGCCTGGCCAAGACTGCAAAGAGCTTCATTTACCTCTGCTAAAATATCTCCAGTGGCTAGCATTCACATTAAGAGAAACAATTAGCAAGTTAATTATGTGCTTTTTCCTTCCTTTTCTAATTTCAAAACCACTTTGTCTTGATCTGTAACCTAAGCACTTTTATGTGCTCACCAAGCTTGCTTCCAGGGTTTTCAACCACAAGGTTCACTAAAACATAGCATTTAATATGATACTTATCTTTCTATGATTGCCTTATTTCACTTAGTATAATGCAGTGGTTCTCAACCTTGGCTGCACATTAGAATCACCTGGGAATCTTTTTAAAATCCTGATTTCTGGGCCTCATCCTCCGGAAATTCTGTTTCTTTGTTACTAATGTTGTGGCCCCATCCCATAACAAAGAAACAGAATTTCCGGAGGATGAGGCCCAGAAATCAGGATTTTAAAAAGATTCCCAGGTGATTCTAATGTGCAGCCAAGGTTAAGAACCACTGGTATAATGCTTTCCAGGTCCATCCATGCTGTTGCAAAAGGTAAGATTTCCTTTTTTACACAAAATAAACTAACAAACAAAATAGAACCAGACTGGAGAACAGACTGAAAGCTGTCAGAGAGGAGGGGGGCTGGGTGTAAAAGGTGAAGGAATTAAGGAAAAAAACCGCACAAACAAACTCATAGACACAAACAACAGTATGGTGATTACCAGAGGGAAAGTGGGGTGAGGAAAGAAAAAAATAGCATTTCAGAAAAGTCCGCTAACTAAAGTAAGAGTTGAATTTCCAATGACAGTACTGAGCAACACTCTTTACACATTCATTTACATACAGTTAATTTTTAGGATAGAAATAGACAAGGATAACTATTTTCAGTTGTTCTTCCCAGGGTTTGTCATTAACATTCAGTACTTCAGGTCAGATTTCCAGCATTTCAGAATGAAACCAACCCCGACTAAGCAAGTAAACAGCCTAAAGTGAATGAAAATGACAAAGGTTTGTTACAAAGGGCACACATTTTACTCAGAAATATAAGCCTCTCATTGGATCCTTACGTGAAGTTTCTAAGGCTTTTGTGAGATGTAGTCACATGTAAAGCAGAGGGCCTGGTGGCCATCTTCTCCACAGCTGGCAATAGACCAAAGGACCTAAACCCCACCTGTGTTACTGCCTCCTGCTTGATTTTTCACATTAATTTTAAATAGGCTTTTATAGCTGCAGGCGAAGATTTGTTTTTTATATGTCCCGATGTGTGAAATTCTATTAATTATTTTAATATTCCTAGGACAGTTCCCTTAGACCAGTTCCCTTAGACCAAGGGAACGTCCAGCCCGAGGCCTTAAATCACTCGGTCTGGCCCTGCCAAACCACTAGGGGCGAGTTAATAAAATGTTTGACCAAATATAGCAGCTAATTTTTAAGTTGATAATTTTATGTGGCCTGAGAATGATGTTATAAATATACAAATGGCCCTCAGCAGAACAAAGTTTCCCCAGCCCTGCCTTAGACCCTCTCTCCATAGCTAGAATTGGTGAATATTGTGTGAATGAGACATGCGCATGCCTTGGTATCTTGAGAAGTTAATATACTTTTGCCTAATTACAGTCTCCCTAGGAGGATGTGGACAGGTTTCAGAGAGCTACACATCTTCTGTCCTGTCAGATATGCATAATTGTCTTTAAAAATTAGGAAACTCATTCTCTTTGATAATTTCTAAATAAATGTTCACTATCAAAGACTTTGCCGTTAGATATAAATCGACCATTGATTATAAAATAGGCTTTTAAAACTCTCTCTGCTTATGTGGCTAGCCTCTATTTTGTGATATATCAACTAAACACAGGTATAAAAAGATTCGTATTATGATGCCGATGTTCCTGCCGGAGGGGTTGAGGGACACAGCAAAATCTTGATTTGCAGCCACATAAGGGCATTGGTTTTCCACTGTTTCCTGTCAGACTCCCGCAGCGGCACCGCGGGAGCCAGATTGCCCAGGGCACAGGGTTCAGCTGCTGCTAGAGCGAGCACAGAGGAGTTACCGGTAACGCAGATGCATGTTGTCACAGTAAAGAGACACAGGCGCCCTCTGCTTTCTTCCTGGCAGCAAGGCTCTCAAACACGAAGACTGACTTATGAGACAGGTTGGCTCTGAGCAGTGCGAGACATTGAGTTAGATCACGGCAAGAAATATTCCAGACATGATTTATATTGAAATAACATACTCTTCACACACAGCACTTTTTGGAGGAGGCATAGTTATATGCCAAAATGTTTTATCTGTATCATCAAACCAGTGGATAACTTCAAAAAAGTGGTGTCCAATCACTGTTTGGGTCAGCTCTTCCTTCTTGCTCAAAGTGATCACATTATTTTTCTCTTGATTCAGTTATAAAATTTTATTTCCAGAGGATATAAAAGATGTAATCATTCATTTATGTTCATGTTATAGGTTGCCTTTCAGATGCTGGGCCCTCTTGAGCTGTATTCTAAGGGAGAGACAAAATGAATAATCAACTGAATAAAAGATGTGGTGTATCAGATTGTGGTAAATGCAGTGGAGTAAAATAAAGCAGGGAACAGTAGTAGGGCATGCAGTGTGAGAAGAGGGTGCTATTTTAAAAAGTGTGGTCAGGCCGAAACCGGTTTGGCTCAGTGGTTAGAGCGTCAGCCTGCGGACTGAAAGGTCCCAGGTTCGATTCCGGTCAAGGGCATGTACCTGGGTTGCGGGCACATCCCCAGTAGGAGATGTGCAGGAGGCAGCTGATCGATGTTTCTCTCTCATCGATGTTTCTAACTCTCTATCTCTCTCCCTTCCTCTCTGTAAAAAATCAATAAAATATATTTAAAAAAAAAAAAAAGTGTGGTCAGGGAAGGCCTCACTGAGTAGATGATATCTGGGCAATGAATCAAAGAAAGTAGGGAGCAAGCCATGGGCATGTCTGGGGGAAAGTGATGGAGTTATGGAGCAGGGGGGAGTAAGAAAGGTAGCAAGAAGTGACAGGTTCTCCAACTATTGTGGAGGTAGAAATGACAGGATTTGGGCTTGAGCAGCTGGAAGATGGAGTTGTCCTTTACTGGCATGGAGAGAACAAAAGAAGCAAGTTTGGACAGGGTGGGCTCAGCCAATCTGTTTTAGACCTGTGAATTCTGAAATGCTGTTAGACATCCAGCCATAGAAGTCAAGTGGGCAGTTGGACATTCCAGTGTAGAGTTCAGGGGCAAGACCTGTGAGGATGTGCATTTGATGGTATCAGTTCTTAGATGGCATTCAAGGCTATGAGGCTGGATGAAATCCTATATAATAAAAGAGTAGTATGCAAATAGGCCAAATAGTAGAACAACCGAACAACAATTCAAAGCGTAATATGCTAATGATATGCTAAGGCTGCTCAATCGCTCACTATGACGTGCACTGACCACCAGGGAGCAGATGCTCCAACTGGTAGGTTAGCTTGCTGCTGGGGTCCGGCTGATCGGGGACTGAGTGAGATGGGCCGAACACACCTTGGAGCCCTCCTGCAGTCCCTCACTGTCCTGATCCTGC
The DNA here is from genome assembly GCF_028538775.1 of Myotis yumanensis. NCBI lineage: Eukaryota > Metazoa > Chordata > Mammalia > Chiroptera > Vespertilionidae > Myotis > Myotis yumanensis. The sequence continues at coordinate 146,503,168 of NW_027223752.1, forward strand.
ACTGGTGGGGTCCCTCAGCTTGTACCCTCTCTCAATCTGGGACCCCTGAGGGAATGTTGGAGAGCCAGTTTCAGCCGGATCCCACAGGCCACTCCCCTTGGGAGGGCGCCAGACACAGGGCTCATAGCTGGCGAGCACTGCTGCAGCCATGTGAGCCTCTCCCAATTGGGACTGATTGGGCATGAGCCTGCCACAAGCACAGTGGGGCCGGGATGAACAGGAGCGGCAGGTAGGAGCTGCAGCCAGCATTGGACTGTGGGTTTTGGCTCGATCCCTGCAGGCCACCCAGAGGGACCCCACCCATGCAAGAATTCGTGCACTGGGCCTCTAGTCATATATAACAATAATTCTCAACCTGTACCTACCCCCACCCTTAGAAATTCTTCTCTAATCGGTGTGAGGTGGGTCCCAGGCATAGGTATCTTTAAAAACCTCCCCACATGGTTTGTATATAAAAAGTGTGTTAAGTACATGTGATTAAAGACAATAAAGGCTAAGGCAGAGTCCCAGGCATGCTAACATTTAGAAGCCAGGGAGATGAGGAAAAACTGGCAAAGACAAGGGCTGCTATGAGACAAGAAGGAAATAAGAGAGTGAGGCATTCTGGAAGCCAAATGAACAATACATTAAGGAAGAAAGAGTGATCAAATGTATCAAATGCTGTGCACAGGTCAAATGAATGAAGATGGAGAACTGACCATTGGGTTTAGTATTGTGAATTCACTGGTGGCTTTCACAAGAGCTGTATCAATGGATCGGTGAGGCGGTAGCTTGACTGGAATGGATTCAAAAGAGAGTAGTAGGGGAGAGAGTGGAATGAGTCCTTTAAAGACAACTCATGACAAGTTTCTCTATAAAAGGAAGCAGAGAGGTGGGGAGGAAACTGGGGGGAGAGCTGAGAGTAAGAGAGTTTTATTGTTTTAGGATGGGAAAAATAATAGCACATTTGCATGCTTTTGGAAATAATCCAGTAGGGAAGGAAAATGATGATGTTGGAGAAAGAAGGAAGAATTGGTGGAATAATCACATCGGATAGGAAAGAGGGGTGTGTGTGCAATGAATAGTTTACTGTGGATGGAGCATGGCCAGTCACTGTGTGGTAACAGGAGGGAAGGTTTGAGGCCACGGGCCAACTGCATATAGATGAATGCTTCTGAGAGCAGGTGCTGAAGGATATTCATTTCTGACTGCTTTTGGTTTTTCAAGGAAATAGGAAGCAAAGTATTCAGATGAGGGATAGGATGGTACAGAAAGATTAGAGGCCCAGAACATAGCAAAGTATGAAAAAATACATAAGAAAAAGAAGGGAATGGACAAGGAAATGTAGACTTGATGAGCAGTCCAAGAACACAGCTCTGGTTTGAGACCAGCAGCATGTCCTTGTGTGTGTTTTCCAGCCACATCCAGCTGCTTGCCTGGTGCAGGGGACCTGCAACACTGGATTCAGCAAGGTGGAGTCTTGGCCAGGCAAATACAATGCAGGCAGAGTTGAAGCTATATGCAATGGTGTGATTTAACAATGATCCCTACACTGTATGCTAGTTGGGGGAAAAGTAGGACATGGCAGGTGGAGCAGGGTGGGGGGCATAGTGAAAAAGTGGTAGGATTACTGGATTGCAGGTCTGAATAGGGTAAAAAATTGTTGAAGCCATGGATCTAGTAGTTCATTATGGTGTGAAACTACTGTCCATTTTGATTAAAGGTAAACACATTTATCACCAGAGCTGATTTCACTTTGAATCTACTTAATTAAGTTTCCAACCATTAAAATTAGTTAAGTTATGCAAAAGGACCACAGCTTTGAACATTAGTATGCATTCTTTCACTTACAATTACGAAATGAATATATTAATGTATAATCTAAAAACAATTAGTGATTTGCTAGAATACATCTTGGTAATCTGTGTCCTGTAAAGTTATAAATTGCCAAAGACAGAATTAAACTATCCTGAGCACATTTTAAAATATTTATGCTTCTGTGTAACCCCAGTGGTTTGGGAAAATGATGACAAACAACATAATGTATCTCTTCACTTATTTTGTAAATCACTTTAATTTTGCTAAATTGCTGAAAAGGGATTTACTGTGGTTAGAAACACTTTTCAAAATCCAACTGATAAAATTGTGTTATGTAAGACTAATGCCTGAGCTATAGAATGCTTGACTTTGAAAGTATTTTATCTAGTACACTTCAAAATTTCTAGGGGTGAGTGGGGGGTTAGCCACCTCACAACATAATCTAATGTCCTTTCCTTCCATTACCAGAGGAGGCAGCTTGGATGCCTTGCTCCATGCCCCATGCCCTGATTGAATGGGGAGGGCTGACTTCCTGTCTCATGAGGACCCGGCATGGTTGTCCCATGCACAGCTCCTCTGACACGGCCTTGTGGCCAGGTCACATTCCACTGATTCTGTCTTGACTGCCCCGGCTTATGTTCTGATGTGTGATGCTGCCCACCTCCAAATATAATCTAGTCACGTCACAGGTGTGTGTGTGAGACAACATGATCTTGTGTTGTTTGCCTCTTTCTTTAGAATAAAATATGGTCCCCAATTCTGCAAAATGAAGTGGCTTTTACTGGTCTCAAAAGTCTGGTCACCCCAACTTTACTGTGCACGTGCCCCTCTCCCCCTTTGTCCAATCCCCGTGATCTACAGGGAGTGGACAGTGGTTCCCTTGGCACGTGAAGTTGTAGCCTCCTGGGGAAGCTGCCCAGATGACCAAGGTTATAATGTCTGGCCTCCCCTTTGCTCTCTTCCTACTATTAATATTAACTAGCTAATCACAATGATAATATGACCACTGGCAATATGTGAACAACAGGAAAGGGAGGTGAGCTATCAGTCTGGTGACTGCCTCAGAGCATCATCTTCACCTTTTAAACCAATTTAGCTTAGTATTACACTGTCAGTTCAATAGTCACAGGAGAAAAATTATTTTTCAAGGTAGAGAGGGCTCTCTCTCCCCAGTAGCTGGACTCTTATCCAGGGAAAAATAAAATTCAGCCACTATAATACATAATCTCTTGCTTTTCCAGTTGCCTCTGTAATTATCCTGTTACAGGCATTGATATGTGTGGTAGAATTAGAGGAATTATTCCAGCAGATTTGCCCTTTGCTGCAGGCTGAGGTTTGTTCCAAGTAACTTGCTTCATAGCATCCTTGGGATGTTTTTGGCAATCGCAGAGTGTCTGGCACCTGCTGATCTGCTCAGGATGCTAACAATGGCAGGTCTCTGCAGTTACTCATCAACTCTAGCACTGAGCTCTGAACTCATTTCTTGGAAGTTTCACTTAAAACAGAGTTGTTTGGTGAGTCTCCCTGTCTTCTTTCCTCCTCTCTTCTCTGTCTCATAACACAGCACTCTTCTCTCCTGGCTGCTTAAATTGCTGCTTTTTAAAGGGAAACATTTCACCCGGCTAGCATGGCTCAGTGATTGAGCATTGACCTATTAAGCGAGAGGTTGCAGTTCAATTCCCAGTCAGGGCACATGCCTGGATTGTGGGCTCAATCCCCAGTGTGGAGTGTGCAGGATGCAGTTAATGGATGATTCTCTCTCATCATTGATGTTTCTATCTCTCTCTCCCTCTCCCTTCCCCTCTGAAATAAATAAAAATGTATTTTAAAAAACAAAATATAAAATAAAGGGAAGCATATCTACTTCCTCCAGACAAAGACTGGGTGTACTTTGAGTTTTATATTTCACAGTGCACTGTTTTAAAGCACCCAAGCTGAGTCCTGGCTAGGTGGCTCAGTTAGAGCGCTGTCCCATATACCAAAAGGTTGTGGGCTTGATTCCTGGTCAGGGCACATACCTAGGATGTGAGTTTGATCCTGGTCAGGGCATATACAAGGAGGCAACCAAATGATGTTTCTCTCTTCTCTCCTCTCCTCTCTGCTCCCCTTCTCTTCCCTTCCCTTCCCTTCCCTTCCCTTCCCTTCCCTTCCCTTCCTCTCTCTCTCTCTCTCTCTCTCTCTCTCTCTCTCTCTCTCTCTCCTTCCCTCCCTCCATCCCTCCCTCCCTCCCTCCCTCCCTCCCTCCCTCCCTCCCTTCATCTCTCTTTATCTCTCTTTGAAGTCAACGGACATATCCTTGAGTGAGGATTAAAAAAACAAATAAAGAAATTACCGAAGCTGAAATGATGGAAAGTAGATTTGAAGATAAGGGACCTCACCAAAGGTGACTCTCAGGTGAAGCAATATATGGAGCAAATAGGAATGACAGATGCTTCTCTCACCAGCTTGTTTATAAACTTGACCTCCATAAGTTCAGGAAGTGTCTTGTTCATCCTTATAACTTCAGCATGTTTGACACTTAGGGGGTACTTGATACATATTTGTTGCACTGAACAGAACACACATGCACACAGCCAAACCAGGGATGGTGGTGAACTAGCGGCTGAGTACAACTGATGATGGAGCATTGGCAGAAGGAAGAAAATAGACTTCTCACCCCTGCTTTTATCCCCAGGCATCTCTGTGATGTGTTCCTGTTTGAAGCTGTGTGTCTATATACTTTATTTGTACAATGAACTCTAAATTGAACTGTATTTCAAATCATTGAAATATTAACAATAATCTACTAACCCATTAGTGTAATCAAAAGTGCCCAGAAAAAATAGTTATTTACCATGCTCACTCCATAAGTGTGAAGTGTTGCCTGTTATTTAAAATACGACTTGTACCTCTGACTCTGCCACAGATATGATAGTATTGGTGATGTCTCTAGTGCTAATAGATAAATCATTATCCTGATATTGGCTTCTGCTCATCATCTGCCTAGACTTTACAAAGATTTTTTAAAAAAGAGAGAAAAGCTGGCACTGTAATGGGCTTTCCTGATTTCTGGCAGCCATGAGCACCAAGTATCACTGTTGCTAACTTTATGGATGTCAACATGGGTATTTTCATACTTGGATTAGAAAACAATACTGACCCAGCCTGTATGGTTCAGTGGTTGAACGTTGACCTATGAACCAGGAGGTCATGGTTCAATTTCTGATCAGGGCACATGCCTGGGTTGCAGGCTTGATCCGCACTTGGGGTGTGCAGGAGGCAGCTGATCAATGATTCTCTCTCATCCTTGGTGTTTCCATCTCTTTCCTCCTCTCCGTTCCTCTATGAAATCAATAAAAATATATTTAAAAGAGAGAAAAAACAATGCTTTTCTAAAACATATTCTTGGAAAATCTGTGTTTCATGTTTATTCAGAAGGATTGCCATCAGTGCACATGTATGCCTGGCCTTAACAGTCAGTGGCTTTCCCATCAAAGCCCTTTCTGAAAGGCAAAGCTCGGTTACGCTCTTTTGGGAAAGGCAATTGCAAAAGGAGCCCTATCAGTCAGAGGCCAATGTGCTCTTACAAATTAGGAGGTCAGGCTGAGGAATCCGCAGGATGTTGGTAAACGTTTCATTTTTAACATGCTTGCTAGGGCGCAGCAGTGAGAAGTCGTGCGTCATCTCTGAATTGGCTGCTACCAACCATTGAAAGCCAAACAACTGACTTAAATCAAGGATGGCAGAAGGACTTGGAGGGACATGAAGTTCAGGTTTAGACTCATTTTTCACATCTTCATGATCTGAGAAGACACAGTCTCTTTGAGACTGAATGGTTTATGATCGTTATTATATTTAAAAGTATTTATTTTTCCTAAAAATGTGATTTGACAATGGATTAGTAGTTTTTAAGGTATTAGGAGCTAAGGACCTTTAAAATAAATTTTTTGAAGGAATGTACAGCTAGAAAGTTAGTCATTTGGAATTTGGACTACAATTCTTCAACTTCTGTACAAGTAGAGAACAAATGTTCCCATGTCTTGTCTTGTAAGCCTTTCAATAATGTAAGAGATGTGAGTCTCTTTAATTTAATCTTTACCATTAAAATATTTCTGGCTATGTTTGATAGATGAACAGATTAACAGTTAGGAATTCTAGACTTTAAAGTTGCATTGCCATTTTCTAGCTTTCTTACTTTAGAGATATCACTTAATCCTTCTGAACCTCAGTTTCCCCAAAGCATTAAATGTGTTTATATTTAAGAAAATATGGATGTAGAAAGTAAATTGTATAATTGTTGGAGGGTAGTGTTTGCTTTCAATCTCTACATCACATTTCCTTGAAATTTTTCCATTACTGATGTTCTTACAATAGAGTTGTAAAAAAAAAAATAAGTAAGAAAGAAAGAAATACAGTTACAGGCAATCATAGGATAAGCTGGAATCAATGTCTAAAGAATGTCTTTTCACATCGGTGTCCTAAGGGATCCATATCTAGTCACACAAGAAAAACAAAATTATATCTGGAATTCAAGCTAGTCCTGAAATTTGCTTATACTGACTATAATTAGACTATAAAAGTAATCCTTTTTAGTTATCTCTCTTATATAACATTTTATTTTTTTTTAATAAAAATCTACCTTGTGGGGCTTCTGTGAAGATCCAGATGTGATTGGCTTATAAAAATGTAAAATTTTTTTAAAAGACTAAGAAATTTCATCAAAGAACTGGATTTTATTGGCTTTTGGAACACCTGAAGTAAATATTACCCAGTTACTGGCCAGTCTTTAGCAGAATTTTACATTTGCAAAACAGAATACTATCAAGTTGGAAATTGTTCTTATGTATCTTTCTAAACATTCCCTGTCTCACATAGGATATCCAAAGCATGTGCAAGGAGCAACTTACTAAACTATTTACTTGTTTTACTACCCTCCCACCTTAATGATTTTACAAGCATTTTCCCCTCCTCTAATTTCTGAAGGAGTTTGTGTCAGATTGTTATTAATTTTTTCTTAAAAGTTTGAGCAAATCCACAAGTGAAATCATGTAGGCATAAAGTTTTGTGAGAAGCTTTTTCATTATAGATTCAAATTTTCTAATAGATATAGAGCCATTCAGATTTTCCATTGCCTCTTGAGGGAATTTTTGGCAAGTTATGTCTTTTAAGGAGTGTATACATTTTATAGACATTATTGAATATAATGGAATAAATTCTTCATAGTATTTCCTTATCTCCACTTTACAACCTGTCTGTGCTATAGTGATAGTCCCACTATCATTCTACTACCAATAAGTTATGTTTTCTCTTTTTTTAAAAAACTAGTATTGGTAGTCTATCATTTTAATAATCTTTTCAAAGATGAAATGTTTATTTGATATTTTTTATTATTATTAATCTTTATTGTTGAGATTATTACAGATGTCCCTCTTCCCCACCCACACCCCCCATAGCACCCCTCCACCTGGTTCCTACCCCACCCCAGGCCTCGCCACCCTATTGTCTGTGTCCATAGGTAATGCATACATGCATATAAGATCTTTGTCTAATCTCTTTCTACACACCCCCACAACCTCTTCCCTCTGAGAACCATCAGTTTGTTCCATTTCCATGCCACTGATTCTATTCCATTCTCCAGTTTATTCTGTTCATCAGGTTTTTTTATTCTTTTGATTTTTAGATTCAACTGTTGATAGATATGTATTTGTTGTCACTTTGTTGTTCATATTTTTTATCTTTATCTTTTTTCTTCTTCTTCCTCTTCTTAAAGAATACCCTTCAGCATTTCATATAATGCTGGTTTGGTGGTGATGAATTTCTTTAACTTTTTCTTGTCTGTGAAGCTCTTTATCTGACCTTCAATTCTAAATGATAGCTTTGCTGGGTAGAATAATCTTGGTTGTAGTTCTTGCTATTCATCACTTTGAATATTTCTTGCCACTCCCTTCTAGCCTGCATAGTTTCTGTTGAGAAATCAGCTGACAGTCGTATGGGCACTCCCTTATAGGTAACTAACTGTTTTTTCTCTTGCTGATTTTAAGATTCTCTCTTTGTCTTTTGCCCTTGGCATTTTAATTATGATGTGTCTTGGTATGATCCTCTTTGGATTCCTCTTGTTTGTGGTTCTCTGTGCTTCCTGGACTTGTAAGTGTATTTGTTGCACCAGGTAGGGGAAGTTTTCTGTCATTATTTCTTCAAATAGGTTTTCAGTATCTTGCTGTCTATCTTCTTCTGGCACCCCATAATTCAGATGTTGGTATGCTTGAAATTGTATCAGAGGCTCCTTACACTATCTTCATATTTTGGGGTTCTTTTTTTCTTTTTGCTCTTCTGATTGGGTGTTTTTTGCTTCCTTGTATTACACATCATTGATTTGATTCTCAGGATCCTCTAGTCTACTGTTGAATATTTGTATATTATTCTTTATTTCAGTCAGTGTATGCTTAATTTCTGACTAGTCCTTTCCCATTTTTTTTTTTTTTTTTGGCATTTTCACTAAGATCCTTGAAGGTCTCACTAAGTTCCTCAGAGGTTTCTAAAAGATCTTTGAGTAATCTTATAACTGTGGTTTTGAACTCTATATCCAGTAGTTTGCTTTCTTCTATTTCTTCCATTTGTGAACATGTTTCTTTGTCTCCGCATTTTGGCTGCTTCCCTGTGTTTGTTTCTATGTATTGGGTAGCTGCTAAGTCTCCTTGAGATGACAGAGTGGCCTTGTGTAGTAGGTATCCTATAGAGTCCAGTGGCTCAGCCTCCCCAATCACCTGAGGCGGATACTCTTGGTGCTTCTCTTCGTGGGTTGTGTGCACAGTTTTGTTGTAGTTGAGCCTTGATTGCTGTTGGTATCACTGGGAAGAATTGACCTCCGAACCAATTGGCTGTGACTACAGTGGGAGAGCTGCTGTGCAGGAGACACCCTTATGGGGCAGGACTTGCTTTAGTGGGGCTTTGGTGCTCACTGAGGCTGCCCCTTGAGTGTGTCGCTTATGGATGTGTAGAGTTGTAATCTGGTATGATCTCACACTGACCACTGTGTACACTGGCTCTTGGGTCCCCAGAGAGGTGCAAAATCAGTCATTTCCTGGGGCCAGCCAGCAGGAGCTACAGAGATATCTGCAGATTCCTCCTCTTTGTATCAGGTTTGGAAGTAGCCAGAAAAGGCCCAGCTGTGAAGCAAGGCAGGCTGGTGCTGGTGCCAGGTCTTGGTTTTTTTATTGATAGGTTTGGTGCTCCCTGACCCTGCTGCCACTTGTTTGACAGATTTTTAGCCCAAGAAAGGACAGGCCATTAATATGCAAAAGTTGCTGTACAGCTTGGGTGGGTTGTAATTTGGGTGGGGCAGGGTCTCACAGAATCACCAGGGCGCAGCAAACAGAAATGGCTGCCAGTCAGCCCTGCACCAGGGAGGTTCCAGCACAGGAACAATGACTGCTGTGAGCACCTCCAGCTGGAAGAAAGCCACCCCCTCATTCCTGCCCTGATGCCAGACAGTCCAGTTTCTCCTTGAAGCAGGGGGTCCCGCGGGGGTGAGGCCGACGGAGTCCTAACGAAGCATGCCCGACTCCGGGGACGGTTCAGTGACGCAAATCCAACTTTATTGTGTGAGTGCAGCAGTATATATAACATTCCAGACCAATCAGAAGTTTACAACATCCATAGGGCAACCAATAGTAGGAAAGATCAGGGTGCTATGTAGGGGCTCCAGGGGGTCAGCTCAGGCGGGCGATGCCACTTCCTGGTGTGCCGAGGAAGCTTGTATAGGCGGAGCGTGCTCACGCCATTGCATCTGCCGCAGCACTGAGATAAATCTCCTGAGCTCTTCCCCAGCTGGAAGAAAGCCACCCCCTCATTCCTGCCCTGATGCCAGACAGTCCAGTTTCTCCTCGTATGTGTCTGGGTTCCCCAGAGCCTCGCCGGGCACTGGAGCTCAGAGCAAGCGGGAGCTTGTAAATTCAGGTCGTGGTGCCAACCTTTTAAGAGGAGCAGCTGGGTCTCCAGCAGCCTGTGTGTCACTCAGCCCCAATCCGCACTGGTTTTTACAGTTCGTAGTTCTTACTGCCCATAGGAACTTCTTTCCCTCGCTCTGGAACCCTGGGCTGGGGGTCTGGTGTGAGGCTGGGACCCCTCGCTCCTCTGGGCAGCCTCCGCAGAGGCTATCCCCCTCCCAATTAAAAAAAGCAGCACTCCCGGGTGCCGGACCAGCCCATTCCGCACTTCTGCACCTCCTACCAGTCTCAGTGTGCTTTCTTTACTTCTCTAGTTGTAGTACTTCCATTCAGCCAGCTTTCCGGCAGTTCTGGATAATAGTTGTTCTGTATTTTAGCTGTAATTTCGATGTGGTTGTGGGAGGCAGAAAGTACAGGCGATTACCTATGCTGTCATCTTGGTTTTCCTCAGATATTCTTTTTATTGTTGTTGCTAATCCTCACCTGAGGATATTTTTTCCATTGATTTTTAGAGAGAGTGGAAGGGAGGGGGAGAGACACAGAGAGAGAAACATCTATCTGAGAGAGACACATCAATTGGTTGCCTCCCCCAGGGCCAGGGATCAAGCCTGCAATAGAGGTATGTGCCCTTGACTGGAATCAAACCCAGGACCCTTAAGACAGCGGGCTGACGCTCTATCCACTGAGCCAAATCATCTTGGGCAATTTGATATTCTTCATTTGTTTTCTTCACAATGATTTCTGTTCTTTATTATTTCTTCTTTCTATTCACTTTGGGATTAATTAGATCTTCCTTTTCTAAATTCTTTTTTTTTTTTCTTAATTGAGTTTGTTGGGGTAACTTTGTTAACAAAACCATACAGGCTTCTAGTGTACAATTTAACAAAATACCTTTCTGAAATTCTTCATGTCAATAGTTAGATGATAGATTTTCCTCTTTTTTGAATTTAATCATTTAAAGTAATAAATTTTCATCTTTTTCCATATTTTGATGTGTTCTGTTTCATTATCCTTTATTTTGAAATGTTTTCTGGCTTGTCTTTTGACTATTAAAAAGTATATTGTTTAATTTTGAAACATTTGGGATTTTTTTTAGATGTCTTAGTGCTACTGATTTCTAAATTAACTCTGTTATAGTCAGAACAAATATTTTGTCAATTTTCAAACTTCTGTATTGTATTTTATGGTTTAGCACAGGGTCTATTTTGATGAGTAGTTCATGTGCCATTAAAACAGATATGGATTATGCAGTTCTTTGATACAATGATTTGTAGATGACATTGAGGCAATGTTAGTGGATAGTATTTTTCAGATCTTCTGTATACTTAACTGATTTTTTGCCTACTTCACCTATTTACTGACAGCAATATTAAAATACTCCAAATATGATGTCTATTGCTTTCTTTAATTCTGTTCATTTTAGCTTCACATATTTTAAAATTCTGCTATTACAGTATCTGCATTTAGGATTGTTAGGTCTTCCTGATAAATTGTCTCTTTCCCCATTATGCAATGTCTCTCTTTTACCCAACTAATACTTTTACCTGGAACACCATTTGGTAGTAATACAGCATCATCAACTCTTTTTATCCTTACTGTTCACACAGAAATCTTTTCAAACACTTTCATTTTTAACACATTTGCTTAATATATTCAAATGTGTCTTTCTAATTTATAAAGTACATTATCTATTTGGATCTTACTTTTATATACAGTCTGGTAATCTCAGCCTTTTAATTGCTTTGTTCAACCCATTTATATTTAATATACAATTCATATTATTTTTAAGATACATCATGCTATTTTTTCCCATGTCCTTTCTGTTTTCTCTTTCTCTGTTATTTCTTATTATCTTCTTTTGAGTTCATTGAAAAACTTTTAAATTTCCATTTTATTTTTTTAACTATTTAGGTTTTATTATTTTTAGTGGTTGCTCCAGAACAGACAATATTCATCTTTAATTTATCATTGATTCTTTTAGCTTTATTATTGTACCTATTCACATTCTCTTCCCACTTACCTTTCCTATCACACTTCATGCTTTTTCCCTCATAAACTTAATTATCTTACTTCAGTATAATTCTATTTATCTGTCTCTCTCAGTTATTCAGGCAATTGATTTCATTTATTTTACTTCTAAATTATTCATCCCATCTTAAAATAATATTATTTTTACTTTAAATAAGCAGTTATCTTTGAAAAAATTACAAGAAAAATATTATTTTATACTTACCCACCTATTATTCCTTAATTTTGTTCCTTTGTTATTCATTCCTCTGATATAGAAATGAGTTTCCATCATTTTCTACCAGTTCTCAGTTTCATCTAGTATCGTTTTCCTAGGCTTGAAATAAATCCATAGTTCTGCTGGCAATGTATTCTCATAGCTTTCATTTACCTTAAAATATATATAGTTCACCCTGTTTTTGAAGCATATTATTATTTTATATAGAATTCTAGGTTGACAGTTTTACTTTTCTTTCAACACTTGAAAGATGTTTTTTCAACTGTTTTCTGGCATTTATTTATTTATTTATTTATTTATTTATTTATTTATTTTCTGTTGATAATTCTGCCATAGTTTGCATCATGGTTCTCCCATACATCTTTTTCTCTGTCTATTTACAAGATTTTATCTTTCTCTTTGATTTTTAGTAATGATGTGCCTAAGTGTGATTTTGTTCTGGTAATTATCTTACTTGAGGTACATATTAGCTTTTGTATCTGTTTGTTAGCATTTTAAATTAAATTTGGGAAAATTTGGACTATTATTACTTGTCCTTCTGTGATTCCAATAACATTGTTTATTTTTTTAAGTAGTTTATTTTATATTTTTTAAAATATTAATCTTTATTGTTGAAATTATTACAGATGCCCCCTTGTCTTCCCAGTGACCCCGCTCCTCCCCACTTTTGTCTCCTCCCCAGGCCTTCACCACCCTATTGTGTTTGTCATGGGTTATCTTTGGTTGATCTCTTCCCTCTCCCCTCCCCCATTCCCTTTGAGGTTCCTCAGTCTGTTTAATGCTTCTATGTCTCTGGATCTATTTTGTTTGTCAGTTTATTTTGTTCATTGGATTCCACATATGAGTGAGATCATGTGATACTTGTCTTTCTCTGACTTATTTCACTTAGCATAATACTCTCCAGGTCCCTCCATGCTGTCGCAAAGATTAGAGATCCTTCTTCCTTCTTTTTTATACCTGCACTAGAGGCCTCAGCCCGACCTGCACCCTCTCCAATGTGGGAGCCCTCGGGTGATGTCCAACTGCCAGTTTATGTCCGATCCCACAGGCAGTTGGACAACCCTCTTGCAACCCGGGACCTCTGGCTCCTAACCACTCACCTGCCTGCCTGCCCTAACCACTCTGCATGCTGGCCTGATCCCCCTGAGTGCCCTCCCCTACTGGCCTGGTCACCCCTAACTGCCCTATCCTGCTGGCCTGGTCACCCTATTAACTTTTTTAAAAAATCTTATCCCCTGCACACACAATTGTATTTGACTTCCTTATTGGCTTCTCCCTCTCACACAATTTTTCTCTCTCCTTTATGTAACACTTTTTCCTACTGACTCATCATTTATAAACTTTTCTTTCCTCCTTATTTCCTACTTCTGTTCATCATCCTTGTTCCCATCTTTCTCCTACCCTCCCTCCCTCCCCACATTCCTTCTTTCCTTTATCTTTACACTTCCCCTCCCTCCCCTTTTCCTTCCTTCCCACCTTAATTTTTTTCTTCACTTCCTCCCTCAGACCAGCTTTGCTCCCTCCCCCATTTCTTCCTTCTTCCCATTCTCCTTTTAAGCTCTACCAGCTCCCCTTTAAAACTTCTCTTCCCTCCCTCTTTCTCTCTCATCCTATCTTTCCCATACACTCTTCTCTACTTACGTCCAGTTTTAATATCTATCTACGTGCCTAATTATTCACTATCATTTATTTTTTTCTTTTCTGACTCCTACTTTTAAAATCTGTCCCCAGTACACAACTATACTTGATTTTCATTATAGCTCCTACAGTTCACTCATACATCCTCTTTCCTTCTTTAACTCTGTTCTCTACTGACTCCTTTATAAAGTTCTTCCCTCCCTCCTTCCCTTCTTCCCCACTTTCCCCCTTCCTCCCTAACTCTTTTACTCTTTTTACAGGCTAATTAAACATTCTATGCTTTTCTTCCTTAGTACTGACTGCTTTCCTCTCTGGACCTGTAGCCACCTCTGTTTGGGCACTCGGGCCCCTCTCCCACCGGCTTTGAGGGGCCGAGTAACGATGCAGCTGTGTCACCTCCCCGCTCCGAGTTGGGGGAGGGTCCAGCCGGCCTGGGCCTGCATCCACTGCAGGGACCGGGAACCGCTGCGTTACATGCACGCACGTGTGCATTCATGCGTGCGTGAGGCTTTTCTCCCATTGCGCGTTGAGTGCCGGCGTGCGCGCTCCCACGCCTTGAGCGGCTCTCTGCCTACTCCCCTCCCGAATTCACAGGCCATGGGCATGCTTGTGCAGGCACGGTTGGGCCCCGCTTGTCCTGAAGATGAATGAATGGACGGCTGGAGAAAGCTGCGGTGGCTTCCCGGTGGTGTGAGGGTCGCCTGTGCGCTCTCTGTTGTCCCGCCGGGGCCCTTCGGCCGACTGCACCCCGAGAACCGGCCTTCTGCTGTGCGGGTGTCACCCCCCTCGGTGGGGTTTGGTGGTGTCCACAGACAGAGTGCTCTCTGACAGGGTGCAGTGTGGCCGGGGTGTTTGTCCGGAGTGTGCACCTGGGAAAAAAAGAGGACTCTGGTGAGCCTCACGCAAGTCCCCCTGCTGCGCGCACACCTGCTGGTCTGTCAATATGCAAATTGGTCCTTACTCAGACACCTTAACAGACAAATTAGCATATTCCCTCTTTATTATATAGGACTAGAGTCCCGGTGCATGAAATTTGTGCACTGGGGGGTGGGGGTTCCCTCAGTCCAGCCTGCCCCTCTCACAGTCCAGGAGCCCTCAGTGGATGTCCTACTGATGGCCACAGTCTGGCAGCAGAGGCTCAGAGCAGGCGTCCCGTGTGTGTGTGTGTGTGTGTGTGTGTGTGTCCCCACTGGGGGTCTGCCCCCAGCCACATTGGAGGCTCAGAGCAGGCACTGTGTGTGTGTGTGTCTGCTGGGGGCCTGCCCCCAGCCACACCATGGAGGCTTGGAGCAGGAGCCCCTCTGTGTTGATCTCACAGGGTCCTGGCCTCCACTGCATGTTGTACTCTCCCTTGAGCTATGGCCAGGATGGGGGTGCTGCTTGCAAGCGGGGCTTTCCTGCTCAGGATTGCCATGGTGACGGGGGAGCAGGCCCAGCTTGGAGCTGCCCGCAGGCCGGGCTTGCTATCCTGCTCCCGGATACCCATGGCGACAGGGGAGCAGGCCCAGCTGGGGGCTGCCCACAGTCCAGGCTTTCCTGCTCCTGGATCAGGCCCAGCTTGGGGCTGCCCGCAGGCCAGGCTTTCCTGCTCCTGGATCCCCATGGCGACAGGGGAGCAGGCCCAGCTTGGGGCTGCCCGCAGGCTGGGCTTTCCTGCTCCTGGATCAGGTGCAGCTTGGGGGTGCCTGCAGGCTGGGCTTTCCTGCTCCCTGATCAGGCACAGCTGTGGGCTGCCTATAGGCTGCACTTTTCTACTTACCGATGGCCGGATCACCACAGCAACCCAGGGCCCAGCGGCACTTTCCTGCTCTCCAATAGTCATAGGGTCCCGGCTGGGAGCGGGGCTTAGCAGTGCGGGGCTTAGGCGGCATGGGGGTCCCTGCTGGGGGCTCAGGTGGCACATAGGGGTCCTGGCTGGGGGCGGGGCTTATGCCCCGCTGCCCAGGGCTGCACATGGGGCCCAGATGGCAGCTCGTGCTGTCCTGCCCTGCCTGTAGTATAGGATAGAGGCCTGGTGCACGGGTGGGGGCCGGCTGGTTTGCCCTGAATGGTGTCCCGGATCAGGGTGGGGGTCCCGCTTGGGTGCCTGGCCAGCCTGGATGATGGGCTGATGGCTGTTTTTAGGCTGCCCGCACCCCCTTTAGGGTGGGGGTCCCCACTGGGGTGCCTGGCCAGTCTGGATGAGGGGCTGAGGGCCGTTTTCAGGCTGGTGGGTAACTGAAGCTCCCAGCCTCTCCTTTTTTTCTTTCTTTTTCTTTTTTATTCTGGGATTTATTTACTTTCTATGGCTGTCACTGGAGCTGAGAGCAGGCTTTAGCTCTGAGGCTGGCTCCAGCTTGAGGCCTCGGCTGCTGAAAGCAGATATCTGGGCTTTGTTTAGCTTCTATAATTGAAACTCTGTTGCCATCACTGCCGCTCTAAGCTCTGAGCCCACTGCTGGCTGAAAGCAGGTTTCTGGAACTTGTTTGGCTTCTATGATTGCAACATTGTTTCATCCGGAGCTCAGAGCTGGGCAGTGGCAGGCGGGGAATCTTGGCTTCCTCCATCACTGGAGCAAGCAAGCCTCCTGTTCGCTTCAGCTGCCTGGCTGCCAGCCGCCATCTTGGTTGGCAGTTAATTTGCATATTGCCCTGATTAGCCAATGGGAAGCGTTTGGGGATATGGTCAATTTTCATGTTTCTCTTTTATTAGATAAGATAGTATTCCACTGTGTAAATTTACCAGTTTTTTTTTATCCCTTCATCGACTGATGGACACTTGGGCTGTTTCCAGATCTTATCTATTGTAAGTAATGCTGCCATGAACATAGGAGTACATATATTCTTTCTGATTGATGTTTCAGACTTCTGAGGATATATTCCTACAAGTAGGATCACTGGGTCAAATGGCAGTTCTATTTTTAACTTTTAAGGATAATCCACACTGTTTGCCATAGTGGCTGTACCATTCTGCATTACTACCAACCATGTACTAGGGTTCCTTTTTCTCTATATCTTCACTAGTACTTGTTGTTTGTTGATTTATGATGGTAGCCATTCTGGCAGGTGTGAGGTGGTACCTCATTGTCATTTTAATTTGTATCTCTCTGATGACTATTGACATTGAGCATTTTTCATATGCCTCTTGGCCATTTGTATGTCTTTTTTGGAGAAGTATCTATTTAGGTATTCTGCCATTTTTAAAAAATGTTTTTATTGATAATTTTAGAGAGAGAGGACGGGAGACAGATAGAGAGATACAAACATTGATGAGAGAGGAACATCAATTGACTGCTTCTTGCACACCCCCTAATGGGATCTGAGTCCAAAACCCAGGCATATGCCCTGACCTGGAATCGAACTATGACTCCTGATTCATAGATCATGGCTCAACTGTAGAGGGCCGCCTGGGAGGCACCTAGGCATTTTCTTATAATTGTCAGCTGAACTCAGAGCATAGACAGCCATGCCCTGGGAACATGCATCCCCAATAAGGCTGGACATGTTAATCAGGCAGGGGCAGAACTAGATATGTAAATCTAGGCCTTTAAAATAAACCTGCTGTGTGGCTCAGGCCGCTTTTGCCGCCTCTCCATCAGAGAGGATGGCGCCCACCTGGCCCCAGCTTAAAATCTATTTCTGCATTTTGGTCTTTCTTTAATTTCTTAATCCCCAGCTCCTCCACTCCCCAAATGGAATATTTCCTTTTCCATGCGGGACATGGAAAAGAGAGAAACAGCCCCCCACACTCAACTACTAAGCCATATTGGCCAGGCTGGTCTTCTACCATTTTTGAATTGGGTTATTTGACTTCCTTTTGCTGAGTTGTATGAGTACTTTATATATTTTGGATATTAACCCCTTAGCAGATTATCATTGCAAATATGTTCTCCCATTCAGTGGGTTCCCTTTTTGTTATGAGGCTGGTTTCTTTTGCTGTATAGAAGCTTTTTATTTTGATATAGTCTCATTTGTTTATTTTTTCCTTTCTTTGCCCTAGGCCAGGGGTGGGCAACCCCTGGGACGCGTGCCAAACATAGCACGCCAGTAACTTTTGCTGGCACGTGAAACCCTCTCTTATAATCTTCCATTTACAATTGTGAATCTTTGTTCTCAGTGATGAATTTTGTTAAGTCTCATAAGAGAAGTAGCCTGACGGATGAAAGTAGTAGCTCGTGCATATCTCTGAAGGTCATGAAATATAAACCTGATGTAAAATCTCTGTCATCAGTGATGCAGCAGCAAAAGTCCCACTGATAAAATCAAACAGAGTCATAAAGTTTTCTGTCAGACTATCAGTGTACATGTATACATTAAAAAATAAATGTATTTTTCATCATCATATACTGTGATTTTGTCGCTCGAATGAATTTTATTATTTCTTCAAGGTTCTTCACATACGTACACCTTAAGAGATATCAAGTAGGCGTAACATGTTCTCAAAAAATTAGGGTTGGCACTCAGAATAATTTTGAGTCAGAGATTTTTCTGGTTTTGGCACGCACTCACAAAAAGGTTGCCCACCCCTGCCCTAGGCATTATACCAATGAAAATTTTGCTACATTAGATGTCTGATATTTTGCTGCATATGTTTTTCAAGGATTTTTATGGCTTCATGACTTACATTTAAATATTTTATCCATTTTGAGTTTATTCTTGTGTATGGTTGGTGGTCTAGTTTCATTTCTTTTGCATGTACTTGTCCAATTATCCCAACACCATTTATTGAAGAGACTGTCTTTACTCCATTATATGCTCTTATCTACTTTGTCAAATATTAATTGAGCATAATGGATTGGGTAGATTTCTGAGTTATCTATTCTGTTCCATTAATCTATATGCCTGTTCTTATGCCAGTACCAGGCTGTTTTGATTACAGTGGCTTTGTAGTATAACTTCGTATCTGGTATTGTGATCCCTCCAACTTTGTTCTTCTTTCTCAAGGTTGCTGTGGCCATATGGGTTGTTTTGTGTTTTGTTGTTGTTCCATATAAATTTTTGGAGTGTTTCTTCTAGATGTGTGAAATGTGCCATTGGTATTTTACCAGGAATTGCATTGTATCTATAGAATGCTTTGGATAGTATGAACATTTTAATGATGTTAATTCTACCAATCCATGAACACAGTAAATTCTTCCACTTCTTTATATTTTCTTCTATCTCTTTTTTCAATGTTCTATAGTTTTCTGAGTACAGGTCTTTTACCTCCTTGGTTAATTTATTCCTAAGTATCTTAATTTTTTGTTGCAATGGTAAATGGGATTTTTTTTTTTTTAGTTTCTCTTTCTGAGAATTCATTATTGGTGTATAAAAATGCCAGTGATTTCCAGGACATTAATTTTGTATCCTGCTACATTGCCAAATTCATTTATTAAATATAGTAGTTTTTGTGAAGTCTTTAGGTTTTTTTATGTACAATATCATGTCATCTGGGAATGACAATTTGGGTGCTTTTTATTTTTTCTTCTTGTCTGATGTGTGGCAAGAACTTCCAGTCTATGTTGAGTACAATTAATGAAAGGAGATAACACTGTGTTGTTCCTGTTCTTAGGGAAAATGGTTTTAGTTTTTGCCCATTAAGTATAATGTTTGCTGTAAATTTGTCAATTATGGCCTTTATTATGTTGAGGTATGATCCCTCTATTCCCACTTTGCTGAGATTTTTATCAAAAATGGATGCTAGGTTTTGTAAAATGCCTTTTCTGAATCTATTGATATGATCTCGTGATTTTTGTCTTTCAATTTGTTTATGTGGTGTACTAGTATTACATTTATTGATTTGTGAATATTGTACCAGCTTTGCATCCCTGGAATGCAAAGTGGACGAGCTCACCTTCACCCAGTCACAGAAACTCCCTGAGACTGTTTAAACCCATAGACTTGGCCTCTGGCTGTCTTCTTTGCAAAGGTCAAGATGGAGGGCGTGGCAGGCAGCTCATGAGGATGGTGCTGGCTGTATCACCTAAGGAAGGGATTTTTTCCTTTTGTTGCACTGCCGCTACTGAGAACAGCTAGCTCCTCTCAGGAAATATGGCCATTTAGGTTTGGGGGTAAAACCGAATGCAACACTCCCAACTGCTGCTTTTCCACATCTCCCCCTAATGCTTCCCGCCCCAGTCTCTCCTTAGGCACCTTCAGCCCACACCACCCTCCCTGCAGCAAAGCCTCGGGTGAATAGCTGTAAATGAACTCTTGCGCTCTAGGTTTAAAAACAAAGCAAAACAGAAACTGAGGTTTTCTCTCTGGCTCTGGTCTACTGGCAACCAACAGCCCTGCTGCCTTTCATGGGTGGATGTTATGTGGTCTTGGCTCTGGTGTTCTAGGCTGAGCTTCCCAGCTGTTATGCCCAGATTTCAGGATCCCCAAGAAACCACACCAGGGAGCCAGCCGTGTCCAATGCAAAAGCATAAGAGTCTTTATTCAAGCCCCGGCTTGGCTCCTCTACCCTCCTTATACAGCGGCAAGTGGCAGAGAGAGAGAGAGAGAGAGAGAGAGAGAGCTTTGTGAGTAGAGGGGTTTTATAGGGGGGTTGGAGTAAGGGGAGAAGAGAGGACTGTGGGCCCTGCCAATTGGCCAGGCGCAAGTCGGTGTCTTGTTACACAGGATGTGGTCGTATCTATGGCGCGCACTTCCCTTGATTATCATTGATTACTTTAAAGAAATCCTAGGTGTGGCTAGCAGAGGCTTGGGCTTCTGGGAAGAAGCTCCTTGCTGAGCACATGGCTGCTGCCCAAAAATGGAGGATTCGGGGCAAGATGGAGGGCGTAGCCCTCGCCCTTTCACCAGCCTGGGTTCCAGGCCTCTATCTTCTGAGGGAACAGACCCTCCCATGGCCCAGCTCTCCCTCCTCACTCTGGGCCTGCCGCCCTGGAAGCTGGGTCAGCCCCTCTCGTGCCCTCACCCTTCCTACTGGTCTCCAGGTGTTTTCTGTCCTTCCTTGATCTGCCTCCTCCTCAGCTGGACCTCAGTAGGTAATTCTGGGTGTATGTTCCCCATTTTAGTTTTATTTCCAGTGTGGCCCTGGGAGGAGGTGCAAGAAACGTTTGCCTATTTGGTAGCCATTTTCTCTCCCCTCTGTTTATTTTTTTTTACTTCAATCTTTTTATGCTTTGTTGTTCTTCCAATTGGATAAATTCTCCTGCTCTCTTTTCAAGTACATAAAGCCATTTCTTATTTTATCTCCAATCTGCTTTGAATTTTTTATCTAGTAAATGTTTCATTTTGGTCATTGTACTCCTAGAACTACTCTTTACATATAATTTTCATTTCTCTTCTGATATTTCTCCCCAATGACCATCTATTATGACCATCTTTATATGTTCCTGAATGTATTTATAAAAGTGGTTATAATGTCTTCATCTGCTAATTCCAACATTTAGGTGGCCTCAGGGTCTGTTCTGTTTATATTGATTATTTTTTCTCTTGACAATGGGAACCATATTTCTGTTTCTTCACATGTACAGTAAAGTCTGACTGACACTGGAAGTTGTAGATGTTATGTGTAGAAACTGGATTCTGTTTCCTTTCTGTAAAATATATTGATTTTTGGTCTTGTACAAAGTCAATTTCTGAATGATCATGTTCAACTTGCATTAATTCTTACACTTTGTTAGATTAGACCTGTGGAAAGCCAAGGTATTTCCTAAGCTGTTCAAACTGGCAAATCTCCAAACTCTTGTCTCCCCTGTGGATTTCCATGAGTTGTGGGTTTAGAGTTTATAAAGACAGGCATTGTGGAAGCCATTAAATTATGGTCCTTTCTCCTAAGACATAGCCTCTCTGGTGTTCCAGCAGTGTCAGTATTGTATACAGGGACATTACCAAGGTCTCTTTCATCTGATTGAATGAACTCCAAAATCTACCAACACTGCTTGATCTCAGTATCTCTGTTGGCTCTCAGCCTGGTAGCAGCAAACCTCTGGTAAGCCTTGAGTACTGCTCTGTGAATGCACAGCCCAACCCTGAGCAATGGCTTGTGAGGAACACACATTTAGACTTGTTAGTTCATTTCCCTGACACCCTGCCAGTTCTCTACCCTCTAGGACCCAGCCCTTCAGGTTTCAATAGCTGCAACAATATCACTCTGATCTTTGCTTCCTCAGATCAGCAGAACTGCTGTACTTTGCTTGGGTTCCCACCCCCTGTGTGAGTCAGGAAATTGTCCTCAGGCAGAGTTCCAAGGTAATTATGGTGCTCACCTCATGGGTTATTCTTCTCTCAGATATTGCATTCCTGTATTTTCTGCTGTCCATTGTCTCGAAGTTATTGCCTCATATATTTTGGCTAGTTGTTTATAAAAGATACCTGGTCCTGTTGAGGTTAGAAGTTGATCTCCCGAAATTCTTTCTATAAATTCCTTTTATCTGTTTTTCCCGTAACCTCCAGATGTTAACTTTCTCTTATTCATTGCTTTTTCCAGTTAGCTTTTATTCTCAGAATTATTATTATACTTCTTAATTGAAAAAAAATAGTTTAATTATGAATTCTTATTAATTTGTTTTTAAAAATGAAAAACCATAGGATGTTTGGAAATTAAATACTATTTATTTCAACAAACCATTAATCATTACATAAAAATGATTATTATTAAACATTTTAATGTGTGTTCAATTTGAAAATCTTTTTAAATATTGCTTCTCAGATAGTAATATATAAAGAGATTTCTTATATGAGAATATAAGTAACATTTAAGTAAACAGTACCTTTTAGGAGATTTTCCTTTAGTTTGGCTTCTTCTAACTAATGGAAATAAAATTATCATTATAGTAAGCTGGAAGGCTGTTTCTAGTACCCAATGGCATGCTTCAGAAGCTTTGTTGAGATTTTTTGTGGTCCATCGTGTCTGGCTAGTAGAGTCATCTTTCATCATATGCTCAGTGTCTGCTGGCCTTAGGATTTGTAGTATGCTGACGAAACTTGGCCTCTCGGTAACAGAAATCAGCCTTTGAATTAAGAGTTATTAATGACATGCATTAAGCATTAATTGTCATTTTCCCCAGGGAGGAGAAATCTCACAGACAAGTTGGCACAGGGTACTTCATTTATTGTGTTAACTGTCTTTTAATAATGATGGCTTGCTTTTTAATTTTACTCAAGGTTCATAAATTTGAGATAGTCATTTGTTCTGTATTATTTTAAAAAGATACCTCAATTAAGAATTTTGATAGAATTGGGAAAAAATAATCCCACAACTTAAAATAAGTAATTCCATCATTAACAAAGTATGAAAAAGAGTTCCTATTTCTTCTAGCTGATTTATAGTATAGAAAACATAACATAACATTGAAGTTTCTTTGAAAAGCAGAAGGATAATTAAAAGCAAATGGCAAATATTTTCTTACTCTTTTGATAGGATCATTTTTGTCCACTTTTTATTTTTTGTTGTTGTTAATTCTATAATCATGATCCACACCTTTCAATTTACATTAGGTGCTTCTTTAGTGTTTTTTTCCAACAAGTAAAAAAATTATTTCTGAATAAATTTGTCACACTATTATTGGCATTCACACTCCACATACTTGCTATATATTTGTATCCTCTTCCTCGCCTCACCCTCACCTCTCCTTGAAAAGTCTTCACATGAATAGAATGTCCTAGCTTCAGGTTGTGGATCAAAATCTTGCTGGTGGCCTCTACAGTGTATTTCACTCTTTGGTAAATCATATCTGATTTCATTTTGGCCTCGATATCTTTGGCTCATAAAACACTTGGGTGTGTGATGGTGAGGACTTGTGAAGAATAATTTTTTAAAACGAACTCCTATTTTCTTGCTGTAGTAGTTCATTTGGAAATAGTGTCCCCAAAATTGAACTCATTTTTTAGGGAAATCTGCAGTAGCTGAACCTGGGTGACACTTGCCTTCTCTGCAAACACACCTTTAGATGTTTTTTATTACCAGTTATAGTTTTGAAGTTTTGAGTTTTTCTGAGACCTGGAATCTTTTTTTTTTTTTTTTTTTTTACAAAATTGAATCAAGTGAAAAGATACTTTGTACACTGAAGCTTTGATGAGAGTTGGTAGTGATCCCTAAGTTCTATAGATTAGAAACTTTAAGTGGACCCTTAGGAATTTTGCTGCTTTATGTTGTTGGCTGGCCTCTCTCCATTTGATAGAAACAGTTGTGGTCAGTCTAATGCTATAAAGAGACATTCCTGCATTTCCTTAATAACATTTTTTTGGTAATAAGTAGTGGGTTTTTGGGAGATAAAAATATGAATCACCCTAGCCATTCATGAAGTTATTCTTATTTATCAGAATCTATTTAACCACGTCATTTGAGAAAAAAAAAATCTGATGTAAGCAATGTGACTCTATTAATAGATCCCATAGATAATGACCTTATCAGCTCACCAAATCAGGCATGTGATCTGGGTGTTCTCATCTTTTTTTTTTTTTAAATATATTTTATTGATTTTTTTTTACAGAGAGGAAGGGAGAGAGATAGAGAGTTAGAAACATTGATGAGAAAGAAACATCGATCAGCTGCCTCCTGCACATCTCCTACTGGGGATGTGCCCTCAACCCAGGTATATGCCCTTGATCGGAATCGAACCTGGGACCTTTCAGTCCGCAAGCCGACGCTCTATCCACTGAGCCAAACCAGTTTCGGCCTCATCGACTTTTTAAATTCTCATTTTACTTATAAATCAAAGTAAAATCAGAGACCCAAATTGTCTGATGTGACTAAAATTGTCTCAATGGTGCCTCTTGGTTTGGTTTCTCTCTTTGTGTATCCACTGCCCTTTCTTTCTTCTCTTGGCTCCAGTCTGAATTATCTCCAGGCTTTGTCTCTGCTCACCGATGTCAGGGGAACAATGAACTCACGGCTTCAGCTGATGAATTTCTCTGATGGCAGCCAGGACTGAGAGTGGGAGCTGCAAACACTCATGGATTTGACCTGCTGAGGAGCCAGGATGCATAGGTGGATCACAGTCCTTTCTACTAGTATATTGAAGATGTTTCTCCATAGGCCCCTGAGAGCTGTGTGAAACTGAGAGAAAAAGCTAACTGACAGGTTGGAGCCATTCCATTGTATCAAACCTTTGCTGAACTCTAAATGATAACAGGGCAAAAAAATTTTCTTTAATATATTTTTATTGATTTCAGAGAGGAAGGGAGCAGGAGAGAGAGATTGAAACATCAACGATGAGAGAGAATCATTGATTGGCTGCCTCCTGCATGCCCCCTACTGGGGATCGAGCCCACAACCCGAGCATGTGCCCTTGACCAGAATCAAACCCAGGACCCTTCAGTATGCAGGCCAACGCTCTATCCACTGAACCAAACCAGTTAGGGCCAGGGCAAAACTTTTTAGTTTTATTTGATTTGAGGATAAATCACCCTTACATGTAAAACAAAAAGAGGTGTTTTTTTTTTAATGTAAAAAACTCTTTAAAATTTTATGGCATATTATAAAAAATTAATTTCTTCTGTCTGACATGAGGTTATTTTTTATTTAATAGTAAATAATTTTAAAACTTTTTAAAGCATATTCTCTCCTGGATCCTTAATTTCCCTTCTTTTGAAAGAAAATTCTATTTTGTGTTAGACTAATAGAGTTTACAGAAAAACTGCCAGAGCATCTGCCGCAATCTTTTCACAGCAAGCGTTCAGGAATCTGGAGAAGGGCTATGAATAAATGAATAGAGACTAGACAAGAAATATAAATTTGGAAGGCATTTGGAGGAACCAGGCAGAGGCTTCACCCTCTAGTGAAGTGAGCTCCCTGAATCTCAGTACCCACAGCTCTTTATTTACTGGAAAACACATTGGCCCTTTGGGAATGCAAACAGGCATATCAAAGGTAAATTCTGGTAAACAGGAAGATTATCAGGTTAGGGGAAATGCCTACAGCTGTTCAGCAGCAGGTAATAATATGCAGATTTTCAGCCCTGCTAAAAATGTCCATCAGCCTTCTGATGAACTTCTCGCATTTATTATGCTAACTACTGTCCTTAGCCTCCAACACATCCTCCTTTTTTTGAGTTAATAAATTTAACAAGAATGTATGCCATTTGCAGAGCTCAAGTCCTTTTAAGGTTTTTAAATTCAATGGAAAGGATTGAGTTATTTTATGTCCTTTTAAATTGCTGCCAGGCATCGAAGGAATCAGTCTGCAGTAAGCTTCTTTCTGGGCCAACAGTTCCTTGAGTCCCCTTCTCAGTCCCTGTCCCACAGTTTTTTATGGGTCCCCTTCCCAATCACTGTCCCCTGTGACATGATAGCAATGATACTCTAGTTCTGGATGGTAGACAAACTGCGAGCAATGGCAATGCAGGTCCGACCTTCTTTGGCTTGGTCCTGGACAACCTGCAGCGACGCACAGCATGGCAGTTCGTCTTTACCATCCCCCACCTCTGGACTGTTTCTCCTGTCTCGTCAGCGTGTTGCCTGGGGCCACCGCCATCTGTGGCTGGAGTAGTCTGGTCAGTTCCTCTCTTGGATCCATTGTTGCAGGAATCCACATGGGCTTGGAGGAGTTTTCTGGAAATACATAGGCATATCCTTGACCAAAGGTTAATGAAGGGATCCTTTCTATAAACTGGACTCGGGATCTTTTCATTTTGCCAAACCATTTCCCTTTGACTTACTCTGACACCATGTGTGTCTTGCCATCAGCATTACAAGAGAAAAAATTTTAAAGTGAAAAAATTTAAAGTAATTAAGGCTTAATGTAGTTTACTTACAGGAGATTACTCCACTACCCCCCCCTTTTTTTAAATATATTTTATTGATTTTTTAAAGAGAGGAAGGGAGAGGGATAGAGAGTTAGAAACATCGATGAGAGAGAAACATCGATCAGCTGCCTCCTATACACTCCCTACTGGGTATGTGCCCGCAACCAAGGTACATGCCCTTGGCTGGAATCGAACCTGGGACCCTTGAGTCTGCAGGCTGACGCTCTATCCACTGAGCCAAACCAGTTAGGGCCCCTTTTTTTGTTTTAAATAATATCAAGAGACTTTTGGAAATCCTGCAATGCAGCCTTGATAGCTTTTAATTCAATTCTTAGTACAGAAGTATGACTACTCTGGATTCATCGCATGATAAGCAGCTTTTACTATAAGATGAACCATCAGTAAAAAATAGTTAATGCTCCAGGAATAGGTTCCTGCCTAGTACAACTAAGTTCCCCTGAATATTCACTTATTTTAATTTGCCAATTTAAATCAGTCTGAAATAAGGCTTATTTTCTAACTTCATTTGTCCTTGAGAGTGGACAGTAAATGACACTAATTGAATTTCTGCTATCAGTGTTTGAGTATATCTATATAAGCTTTGTTAGGAACACAAAATGAAAATTATTTACTTTTCTTTTTGAGGCCGAATACATTGACTTTTACATACAGTTCTCCAAATATTTGAAGGAAACCTCTCTTCATTTCCTCCCTGGCCACATTTCAGAAGTTTCTTTTAAAATCCTTTTTTCTTTCTTTTAAACTGAGCAACACACATGGCTGCTTTTCAGGTGTTAGCTCATACTGCTATACCTATATTTTAAGTGACTCCCTTTTACATATGATGACTCATTAATGATCAGATTTAATGCTTGAATAATAACCATCAGTTTACCCTGTAAATAGTAGCAGAAGAGATTTTAAAATTTCTCCTTTTATTAGGCTTAAAATTTACTTTTAAACAGTATTCTTTTGGGCTAGTTCTCATTTGCATACACAGAGGGATTATGGGAAGTCTCAGGAACTATTTCAGAGGACTGGCTTGTAGGGCGTATGCAAATTTTTACTTTGACCTTTACTAGAACCAATTGTTTATAAAAATATTTGCTTCTCACATAACTTAATTTATTGAGACCTTGATTATATTATAAAAAGCTAATTTATTAAGTAATTAAAGTAGGCATCTCTATTGAAAAAGTAAAGTAAGCAAACTTATACTTTTGACCCATGAAGCACAGATGCCACCCTACCCCCCAGCCTATCTGAAGTGCAGGCTGCCTGAGGGCATTTGTTTGCTTTTGTTTTCAAAATTCTGCTGCTAAATGATCTAATTCTGCTTAAGAAATATTCAGCAATCTTGCCTTGCCCTCCCTTAGAGGTTAAAACCTTTATAATGTTCAAAATATATGTATATAAATAAAATATAGTTATTAATTTTTATTTAATAAAGCTTCCCACGTAATTTCAAATATATTAGATCAGCCTATTTCAAAAATATTTCTTTTAAGAAGAGAGAATAAATCCTTGAATTATTCCAGGGATCTTGGAATGTTACAAAGTTGTCTCTCGGTTAAAGTTTTGAAATTTAACTTGGAAAGATTATCAAATATATATATATCTCCCAAAGATTATATTATATACTTTTTATAATTATTCTAAAAGTTATCAATTAAATTTAAACTGGTTTTTATATTAAAAATTTGGTTCAGACCACAGAATTAATCCCCTTTTTTAATTAGACCTGGGTTGAAATTTTACCATACCTAAAGACTACAATATATTTTAAACTACTAATTTCTCCAGAGAAAATACAAGAACTATTTTCTCAAAAATAAATTTCTATACTTTATGCATTTTATTATAACTATATGATTTTTCCCAACTTAATTTGAACTTTAAACTCTTAGAAGCCTCAAATTTTAGGTGGCAATTTAAATACCTAGCATTTCTCAGATTATCAATAACTTCACATTTTTAAGAATATATTTCAAACAAAATACAAGATATATTTAATTAATAGATTCAAATCTATCCTTTAGATTTTTCACATGAGGCAAACTCAGATTCACATTTCAGTATTTTGTCATTTAAAAATACCTAGCCGAAACCGGTTTGGCTCAGTGGATAGAGCGTCGGCCTGCGGACTGAAAGGTCCCAGGTTCGATTTCGGTCAAGGGCATGTACCTGGGTTGCGGGCACATCCCCGGTGGGGGGTGTGCAGGAGGCAGCTGATCGATGTTTCTCTCTCATCGATGTTTCTAACTCTCTGTCTCTCTCCCTTCCTCTCTGTAAAAATCAATAAAATATATTTTAAAAAAATACCTATTTAATAATTTCTATTATTTAATTCACCAAACTCCAAAGTTTTAAGTTGCTAATGACTTTGGAAGCAAGCCTGTAGCTATTTAAATGTAAAATCACCACATTATTTCCTTAGAGATAAACATCTAAGGTTTTCTGCTGCGGGAAACGGGACCAGCCCCTTCTTCTATCAATACACCTATACTTATTACTGAAAAGCTTTACCACAAATCCTTCATCTTAGTTATATATATTTATCCATGTTTCAACAATTTTGAGATTTTAGAGCCAATTATTATTATCCAAGGCATTTACTTTGGCAAATTCTGTAACAGAGATAATTTACTGCCTGTGAAGTATGTGGTCTATTATTATTCAAAAACTGCCCTTTATTATGGAAAGACTAATCTTGTTGCTTAAAACCAGCCTGTATATTTTCATGCTTAATAGACTAATAATAAACACTTTAGACTAAATAAAAAGGACAGAAAAAACTACATTTAACACATAACATATAGTCAAGACTTAATATATCACAGTTCTTTTCCTGGAAATTTCTCTCCGTAGTATGGACTACTCTTTAAAGTTATTTTAGCTAAACTCTGCCTATCCCAAGGCATAATATGCTAATTTTCAGACAAAGCTTTAAAGAGTCCCCCAGAGAGAGGATTAATAGATCTATCCTCTCTAGCTGCCTTTGAACCTCTGGACACCAGAAGTGGAGGATCCGGCAGGGCTTTTTTACTTATTACAGACTTTTGATCCCCAATACAAATTAGGCATTTTGCCATTTGAACAAGAACCCACATAGTTAAATATGATGATGGCACTCTTTTTCCTTGAGCCTGATTTAAGAAAGTACCTTTTGACATTTTAATTTCTTTGTAATTTTGCCTTTTAATCGAATTCTTCCCCATTATGGCCTGGCTTGAAACAGACGTTCCCGCCCACTCTGGATCGTGAATTCCAAAGCTTGGCATGGGCTTTTTGTGCAGTGAATCTCCCCACCAAATTTACTGGTGATCCCCACCTTTACCAGTGATTAACTTCTTTTCTTCGCTCTGGTTAATCTTCTTCTCCAGATGTCCCTCGTTGAGGAGCCATAAGTGATGCAGTCTTTTCACAGCAAGGGTTCAGGAATCTGGAGAAGGGCTATGAATAAATGGAGACTAGACAAGAAATACAAATTTGAAGGCATTTGGGGGAACCAGGCAGAGGCTTCACCCTCTAGTGAAGTGAGCTCCCCAAATCTCCAGACCCACAGGCTTTTTATTTACTGAAAAACACATTGGCCCTTTAGGAATGTAAACAGGCATGTCAAAGGTAAAGTTTGGTAAACAGGATAAGATTATCAAGTTAAGGGAAATGCCTACAGCTGAACAGCAGCAAGTAATTATATGCAGATTTTCAGCCCTGCTGAAATGTCCATCAGCCTTCTGATGAACTTCTTGCGTTTATTATGCTAACTACTGTCCTTAGCCTCCAGCAGCATCTGTGATATGGTTGTTTTCTCTGGTTCCAGTGCTTAGCTATCATTAAGGAGGCATAAGAAAACAGTGGCTACTGATATTTCATTGACAGGCTGCACATAAAATCTGACTCTAATCAGGAGATTGTGTGTTTCATTACATCAGGATTACTTCCTATCCTGGGACTTGATTCCATATACTTCATCGTGTGGGTCTTACTTTGACATTCATACCACAGATTTTTGGCTTGAAAACAAAGTTTATCCTATATAATAAAAGCCTATTGTGCAAATTGTCCCCTGGAATGGTAATTCAACTGGGAGTTCGACCGAGAGACCAGGAGTTTGACCACTCGCGATGACATGTGCTAACCACCAGGGGGTGACGCAGAACATGGCAGGCAACAGTGATGAGGCACTGGCAGCAGGTGGCAGTGGAGGCGCTACTGGCCCTGATGGGCCCCAACAAGAGCGGGACCATGGCGGGATGGTGGAGCAGGTGAGCAGCATCACCAGGCCAAGGTGGGTGCTAGTGAGGGCCTGATCGCCCTGCCGATTGCCCCGCAGATGGCGACCAGTGGCAGGGAGCGGGGGTTGAGGGGCGGGGGGCCCAGCCCTGATTGATCGCCCCGCAGGTGGGATAGTGGAGAGGTAAGAGGGCCATACCAGGCCAAGATGGGGTGTCAGGCGGGGCTGGGAGGGTGGGGGAGTGAGCTGGGGATGCAAGCCTGGGGGGGGCGTGAGAGATCTGCCTAGGACCCTGAAACACACACATGCACTGTCTGCAGATTGGAGCTCGTCTATACAGATCTTCCCATTAGGCTTTCTGTGTATCCCATGGAATAAGTTGCTCTCAGCCCAGAGTCTCGAGATGAAGGAGTTCAGTCATCAGTTGAGCTTCCTTGACCTTCCTTTGGGAGCCTAAAGTGTGCTTTTCACTTCACAGAGATGGCAGCAGGTCCTTGCAAAGGTTCAGTCATAGACTTGCTCACAGTCATAGAGCTAACAATGTGGGGGAGGGAGAGCCCAGGATTCCACGATCCTCGGGGAGACTTCTTCAAATGCACCTGCAGCCTCTGAAAGGGGCCCCACAAAGGCTTTGCCATGGACTTCTAAGAGCAAACAAGTGGTAGAGAGGGGGAATTTAGTTGGCACCCAGGAGCTGGAAAAAGCCTGTTCTTTGATGAAAAGGGGGAAGAGTTAATGACAATCTCATTAATCGGACTGTGGTATCATTATCATCCCCCAACAATTTTGCAACATTGAACAACAAATGGGAACCATTCCCCCAAAATTCGGAGACTGAGATGCCACAGCATGGAAGTACGAGCAAATGTACACACGTGACACACACACCAAACACATAATCACAGCTTTTCTCAGGTTCTTATGTTCCTGATCTCCTTACAACTCACTACTGTCTTTGAATAACCAGTTGTGAAATGAATATTATTTAAACAACAAAAGAGAAGTGGAGAAAGAAATTTTTTTTTGTAGATGTTTGAGCTTTTTAGTTGTTTTGTGTGATTTTAGTTTCTTATTCGGGGTAAAACTATTATTAGGACAAATTTTTACCTTGATTTGTGCATAATAGTCCAAGTACCAAAATATTTCATAAGCTCATCCTCAACTTGCAATTACTTATAGAATTATGTTGAGGAGGAAAATAGTTCTGGGAAGACTGCTTTAAAAAGTTGATCATGTCCAGGACTAAACCTCCAGCATGCATTCGCTTTTATGATTGCTGTGATGTAGGAGAGCCTGGGGCGTAGGAGAGCAGTCTGAAGGAGATAACTAGAAAAACTGCACTTCTTAGTACTGGAGCCCAACAGGTGTGTGGATATCAACAGAGAAGAGAAGTCTTGTTTAAAGGTTGATGTAAAAGTCCCCCATCTTGACTCAATTTCTTTTTTAATTAGTGATCATGTAGACCAATGCCCCATGACTGAGTTCCCTTACATTTTATGAATGCTGTTTTTGAGAACATGTATAATTTAATGATCTAAATTATTTTATATGAGAAAAATAACTTCTTCAATGACTCAAATATTTATACACTGAGGTATTGAATCTAAGGCAGCTTAAAGCCCTTTATGGGTTTCTATATATAAATGACATGAAAAATGCATACCATTATTTCATGTATATTAAAGAAAATGGCCTAAGGACCTAGGCTGTTGCTTTTTATTTGTTATTCAACAAATAGGTTGCATCTATATTTCTTTCTCCTTTATTTTCTCCTTAGCTCCTTTTTTCTATTTTCTTTTTTTTTTTTTTCTTCAACAAATAATTATTAAGAGCTATGGAGAAAAAGTCATGAGCAAGGTATTCTCTTCTCATGAAGTTAATATTTGAGAGGAAAGGGGAAATGTAGCAAAAAATATATGAAGATCATTTCAGGGAATGGTGAGTGCTGTATGGTCAATGGATGGGGCTTGGCAGAGATGCCAGATTGGGTGGTCAGTGAAAGAGTCTCTGAGGAAATGTGAGCCAATGTCCAGGAGAAGACCTGGAAGAAAGAATTTAAGGAAGTGAGAAAGCAAACATAGAAGGCAGGGTGGCAAGTTTAGTTCAGAAGCAAAGACACAGTGATGGTGATATGAGCAGTATGAGAAGGTGGGCAGGACCCACATCACCGTGCATTTGTCTGCTGCTAAGGAATTCAGTACTGGAGCCCAACAGGTGTGAGGATATCAACAGAGAAGAGAAGTCTCCTTTCTAGTCATCTCCTATTCATATATTGTCTTGTTTCAAAACTTTCCCACAATTTGGATTTCATTTTGTCAGCTGCACTTTCTCTAACTTCCAGGCTAATACTTTCCTTTTTAGAACTGGTGCCCTTACTCCCCTGATGGTGGTGGCATTGCTTTCTCCTCACTTTCCTCCCTCCTGTCTGACTGCTCGCTCTCTCTCTATCTCTCTCTCTCTCCCTCTCTCTCTCTCTCTCTCTGCATTCACTGACTTTCTGGCTGGCTAACCCCTTAGGTGTTGCTGTGCATGCTATGATCCTCAATTATCTGCTTTCTCTTGACACCTTCTCTGGGTGATCTCCAATCCAGACCTGACTGAGCTTATGGGCCAGCTGGACATCCACTGGGATATGTCCAGTCTTTTCAGTGTAAACCATTTTAATGTCTCTTCGTCCCCAAAGATGAAGCCAGAGTTCCAGAGTAACCTTTATACTCTGACCCTGCTCCATCTTTAACACCACATCTTCATCTTCCTCCCACGCTGTGAGGCTCAGATAGGGCAGCTTGTAGGTTACTGTCACAACCCAACTCTTTCCCCAAATGCACTTCACTGAAAAACTTGCTCCATGAACCTCTGGCCACCTACCGTGTTAGGTGGTACCTTATGGGCCCAGCACACGAAGATGGACAGGACCTTCTGGATTCATAGTTGAGACTGAGGAAGTCAAAGATGAGCGTAACAGAGTTTGAGTCAACCAATAAGCACTCTGAGGATATAATTCAGAGTGAAGAATGTGCTTAAACTTTTAAAGGGCCTATCCAGTTATTATTACTTTCTTTTGAGATTTATTTTTTTATTGATCATTAGAGAGGGAGAAAGGGAGAGGGAGAGACAGACACATCAATGAGAGAGCAGAGCACTGATCAGCTGCCTCCTGCATGCCCCCCACTGGGAACTGAGCCCCAAACCCAGATATATGCCCTGACTTGAGTTGAACCAGCAACCTGTCAGTGCATTCTCTTCCCCCACACTGGCCAGGGCTATCCAATTATTTTTAAAAAGGAAATTGAGCAAATGAGGAAAGGCATAACTTGGGGGAAGGGAGAAGGGGTAGAAAATGGAAGTTATGCAGGAAAAAAAAACTGAGGGAAAAGTGGACAAACTATTTAAGTGAAACTGCCTTCTGAAGAAGCAGAGAAAAGTGAGAATTCTAGATGAGAAGAAAAGAATAGGCAGATTCCCGGAAAGCCTCTGCATAGTCTTGATTAGATCCTAGGCCAGCGGTTCTCAAACTGTGGGTCGTGACCCCTTTGGGAGTTGAACGACCCTTTCACAGGGGTCACCTAAGACCATCGGAAAACACATATATAATTATATATTGTTTTTGTGATTAATCACTATGCTTTTATTATGTTCAATTTTTAACAATGAAATTGAGGGTCACCACAACATGAGGAACTGTATTAAAGGGTCGCGGCATTAGGAAGGTTGAGAACCACTGCCCTAGGCGATGAGTCTAGAGCCCCATTCTGGCCACAGCAGACATGACACCCTTCACTAGGGAAAGAACAAATGAAAAGAAATGAAATACTTTGAGGAAGCAAGTTAAATCCTTGGTAAAGGAACTTGAAGTGACAAGTAACTAGGCAGATAAAGTGACAAGTGAGTAGGCAGATAAAATTTGATGAAGTAGAACATTAATTGAAATCCACTGACCACAGCTGTAAATTGAAATCCACTGACCAGGCCTGAGGGCTGGTCCATGTGGGTTGTGTGCCCTGAGCAGCATAAAGGGTGCCTGCCAAGAGAGAACTCAAATCCCTGGTCCAGCCCTTATTAGCAGGACGCTCAGACCTGGTGAGTCCACTGGCATGAAGTTGTAGATGGAGGACTTAAAGACTCCTCCACGGACTTACTGCTCTGTACTACTCAGGATTGGAGTTAGTAATAAACATATTAAAGAAAAAATTATTTGTGACATTTGTTAAGATGGTAAAGAAGACTTTACTTAAGGGGTATTCCTACAGTGGGATTTTGCATAGGGAAGAGAGATGGAGCTCAGGTATAAAAAGAGATGCTACTAAAAGCAAAAATGTTAAAAATGTATTTGTAGTGTGGTATGGTGTGTGTGTGTGTGTGTGTGTGTGTGTGTGTGTGTGTGTGTGTTGGGGTTTTTATTTCTCTGACTAACCATTCTCTTCCCCCACCCAACCCCAAAATAAGAATAAATGAATAACAGATGTGACAAGGAAGTTTTATTTATTATGGGGATGGAAAAACTGGGCTGACATTACCCAGTGTTTTAGCAAGGCATTTGTTGGAGATGGTCTTGTCTTCCATGGTTAGACAAATGTCTAGGCATGATATTAATGATTAGGCAGTTAAGGTAGATGAGGCAGTGCAATGCCTTCAGGTCTGACTTCTGTGTAGAGCAGTGCTTTGAAGTTACTGCGCAACTGGGATGAGACTGCTTTGTCAGACCACCGGGCTCTATGTAGTTATGAGTTAAGCTGGGAGAGCATTGACTGCTTCTAATAATGATGAACAAAAGGCAGGACGGACACAAATTAAACCCTCTCCTCTGCCTCTGCATCATCATCCTGGGAGGCAGCCACTTACCTGCTACTAGGAGGTGTGGCTGCTCCCCTATTTACCTGCTCATTGATGCTGTGGATTTTATTGACAAAGAATAAACCCCCACCATAGTTTTGAGGGGAGCTTTAAGTACCAATATCCTTGAGGGAGGTAGCATTGACCCACAATGACATGGAGGTGATGGTTCCTAGTGAATGAGGCCTCAGGTTCTGAGCATTTAAGGTGGTCTATTAAAGAAGGCCTCACAGCACCAGTAAGGACCATTGAGAGGCTCTAAGAACAAATTTAAGACAGTGCATAATAAAATAAGTCACTTGCCTTTCAACGTGATTGGAGGCATGCAATACATGTTCCACTGGAAGGAATTTGAGAAGCAGGGCAAGAGTGGCATAAATACAGAGCAGGCATTTAGACACTGGCAGCAAGAGGAAACTGGGAATGCCAACCACCTAAGTGCCACTTCATTGTCCTCTGAAAATACACGACTGTCTTAGCCTGTGTTGGCTGGTCTCACTGGTGTTTTCCTTAGAAGGTCATTTTCTGCTCTGAGTTGTTTGTAGAGCGTCCAACACAGTATGGCCAGCAGGGCAAAGCCAAAGTAATGTTATTTTCATCATTTATCCTTAAGCACAAAGGTCATCCTTTGTAACTGTCCTTTCCTAAGAGCCTGTGCGTTACAATGACTTGTTACAGCCAGCCAGAGTCCTAATGGAGACCTTCTTTTTACTGAGAAGAACTCCCCTGAAGGCTCTGCATTAGCCGCCTTCACTGCAGGGCAGACAAAGGAGTTGTCAAACTGAATCATGCCCAGAGAACAGACATTCTATCAAGTACATGAGTTTACTTTGGCAAGGAAGACTAGCAGAGCTCCATTGTACTGTTTTGTGTGTGTGTGTGTGTGTGTGTGTGTGTGTGTGTTTAACTGAGTGCTTTTCTGTTCCTAAAAACAGAAAAGGAGGATTTCCCCTGCTCCAGCATTACTTCTGCCCCCACACCTTGCCTTAGGAACTTGCATGGGGGTCTGGAGGTGCTTTTTGAATGAAAGTGATGGGGAGGAGGAGAGTGGGAAGAGGTATTTAATTAGAGGACCAGGGGCTGGAATGGAGAGTAATTGGTGGTGGTGGTGGTGGGCACCATGAGGCCATTGGAAAGTCCTGGGTTGGTGGAGCATGAGGCAGGCTGCCAGGGAAATTCCTGCTTCCAAAATAGTGCTGGCACTCTTGCTTGACATAGACTCTGAGAGAGAAAAAGGAATCAGCTAAGCTCTTCAAATAGACTAATAAAAATATTATTTCTCCTATCCCTTTTCTAATTCTGCCTGTATACACTAGGGAGGGAGACATAGAGTCAAATGAAGAAGCATCTTTGGGGTCTAGAATTAACAGGGAACTGATTCCCACTTTTTTGATGAGCTGTGCTCACACATGAAAGCATAGCTGGCCAACCTGTGTGCACCATTCAGCCCTTCACTTACCCAACATTCATGAGGACCTCCTCAGAGCCAGACACTTCTTAGGTGATAGGGATGCGGCAGTTAACACAGACACATTCCTTGCACCAGTGGAGGCCTGGGACACACTAACCTAGGAGTGTTAAATGAGGTGAGAGGGCCCAACCTAGTCTGATGGCTCAGGCAAGACTGCCCTAGGAAGAGGACACGTGGCCAAGGTTTAAGGATGTGTGGGCCTTGGCCAAGCTTCCCGGTAGGGAAGACCCTTCCAGATGGAGGAAAACTCCTTAAAGGTGGAATGCAACTTAGAAAGGGGGCTTACATGAGGGTGTGACAGGGACGCATCTGAGACCAGTCACCAGTCTATACACTTCCATCTTTTCCTCCATCTTGGTACAAAGTCCTGATGTCAGCTCACACTCAGCCACTATGACTCTGGCCACAATCAGATGTCACCGTAAGTCATCCTCCCTCACCATGACTTTGGTCACAGGACAGTGAGAATATCTGTGATACCCTCTGTGCTTAGGTCTAGGATGAATCTCGCTTTCAAAAAAGGAGGAAATAATTGCCTGGTGAGCTGCCTGTATGGTAATGTGTGACAGCCACTTAGGTGCAATCCAAACTTTCAACCCGATGGCAGGAGAAGGCATGGCACAATAAGAGGGGGCAGTAGGGTGGGAACACAGGATGGAGCAGGGAGATGAAGCAGCAGAGCTGGGCTTAAGGTGCCCTGGGAGGAAGCCTGAGACATCTGTAATATACTCTGATGTGTGATGCTCAAGGGAGATTTGAGATGTAGGGTTTGAGTCATTCGATCTATTTATTAATTGAAGAATTACATAAGATCTCTCAGAAAAAATACCTTGAGTGAAAAGAAAAGAATTTACAGATCAGAAATAACTAGCACTGAAGCAGGAGAAGGAGAACCTTACAAGAGATTGAGATGAGAAGGGGTGGGGAGGGGTAAGGAGGAGAAGGAAGAAAGGAGGGAGTAAGAAAAAGAAATAGCTGGAAGATAAGATGAAAAGCAGCAAAGTGAAACTGCATAGAAACTAGGGAAAATGGTCAATGCTGCAGAGGAAGTGGTCCTAGGATTTAGAAATAGATGAGTCATCAACTTGGGCAGAGGCCATCTGAGCTGCTGCTGGGGGCTGAGATGTAAAGTTTATCTGTGATGGACAAGGAATGGATTTGTGGGGCTTCTTATTGTTTGTTTCTAATATTGTAGAGAGTTGGATATTTCAAATGCTATTAGAAACAGAAAAAGTGGAGGTGAGGGGAAAACTGGTGAAATTAAAATAAAGTTTGGAGTTGAGTCAATAGTAACATGCCAAGGTTGGTTCCTTAATTTTGGCAAATGTAATATGAGCATGTAAGATGTTAGCATGAAATGAAGCTGGGTGAAGGGTATGTGGGAAATCTGTACTATTTTTGCAACTTTTCTCAAAATCTGGAACAGGGGGTCCCCCGGGGGTGAGGACGATGGAGCCCAATGCGCTGGGGCATCTGCATGCACGACTCTGGGGACCAGGTTCAGAGACACAGATCCAAACTTATTGAGGAAGTACAGCCGTATATAAAGGGGTAAGCAGCCAATGCAATAGGGACACGCTTGCTATGTTATCCAATGGGCGTGAGGGTCTGGGCTAAGAGTAGGTGGCTCCTGGAGATTTGTCAGGCGGGCGTTGCCACTTCCTGGTGTGCCAAGGAAGTCTGTTCGCTGGAGTGTACTCACAGCGTTGCTTCGGCCACAGCACTGAGATAGATCTCCTGAGCTCTGCCCACAAAAATCTAATAATTATTCCAAAACAAAAGATTTCTTTTAAAGTGAGTTGTTGGGAAAACACCTCTAGAGATGGAATGGGAGACCAAGAAAAGAGAAAAGATTGGTCAGAAAGCAGGGCCAAGGGCCAGACCCAGGAGGGTGAATTGGGCAGCGAGGCAGTACATTTTGTAGATCTGACAGTGGGACGCTCAAGGCCATCTCCTAGATCAGTGATGCCGAACCTATGACACAGGTATCAGAGGTGACACGTGAACTCATTTTTTTTTGTTGATTTTTCTTTGCTAAATGGCATTTAAATATATAAAATAAATATCAAAAATATAAGTCTTTGTTTTACTATGGCTGCAAATATCAAAAAATTTCTATATGTGACACGGCACCAGAGTTAAGTTATGCTTTTTCAAAATGCTGACACACTGAGCTCAAAAGGTTCGCCATCACTGTCCTAGATGGACCTGCTTTCTTTGTCAGAGAGAAGGTGCTGTTATTAACTAACTTGAGGGAGGTAGGAAATGGAAGATGTAGGGATGGAGATTCCTTTAAAAGCCCAGTGTATACTGAACAGAAGGGATACTTAGGGCAATGTAGAATACCAGTGCCATGGAGGAGTTTACGCACATTACTGTATGTCAGTTATCGACATTCTATGCTATCATTTGAGAATATTCTGCTTCTGGTTTCGTGTACCACAGTGCAGGTTACTGTGTCAGATTGTGTACTTATTCCATCCTAATGAAAAAGTTCATCTAAAAGTATCTTAAGAGATAAACTCATGTCCAGTGAGGATGAGTTGAGCTTTCAGTTGTCTAAATTCACAGTAATGACACAGAATGTATCTATTAAACTCCATTTAAGCTCTGGGTCTAAGGGAATTTTAATTAATGCTTGTTCATCCTTTGCCTTCCTCTTTGGCTATGAGCAGTTCTGACCCAACTAGGCTCAGACGGTCCCTCCCCTGAATGCTCCAACATCCCACAGGGCAATGTTTGTCACTTCTTCGTTGAGCACTAACACCACTTTACTAGTATATAAGCTTCAACTAGGGGTAGCATTATCTCATAGTGCAGTAACTTGTTTACTTAATGCTTTTGAGCTGGATTAAAATGAAGATTTGTACCTTTCAAATGTTCAGTATAAAAGTACTTTTTTTTATTACTAAAATCGTGACCAAAGGGTTTTTTTTTACAGTTTTTTTTTATTAAATCTTTATTGTTCAGATTATTACATTTGTTCCTCTTTTTTTCCTCCCATAACTCCCCTCCTTCCAGCTCCCACCCCACCCTCCGCCCTCACTCCCCACCCACTGTCCTCATCCATAGGTGCATGATTTTTGTCCAGTCTCTTCCCGCATCTAACACACCCCTTTTACCCCCATGAATAGTCAGTCCATTCCCTTTCTATGTCCCTGATTCTATTATAATCACCAGTTCATTTGTACATCAGGTTATTTATTCACTTGATTCTTAGATTCACTTGTTGATAGATGCATATTTGTTGTTCATAATTTGTATCTTTACCTTTTTCTTCTTCTTCCTCTTCTTAAAGGATGCCTCTCAGCATTTCATATAATACTGGTTTGGTGGTGATGAACTCCTTTAGCTTTTCCTTATCTGTGAAGCTCTTTATCTGACCTTCAATTCTGAATGATAGCTTTGCTGGATAAAGTAATCTGGGTTGTAGGTTCTTGCTATTCATCACTTTGAATATTTCTTGCCACTTCCTTCTGGCCTGCAAAGTTTCTGTTGAGAAATCAGCTGACAGTCATATGGGTATTCCCTTGTAGGTAACTGAGTTTCTTTCTCTTGCTGCTTTTAAGATTCTCTCTTTGTCTTTTGCTCTTGGCATTTTAATTATGATGTGTCTTGGTGTGGTCCTCTTTGGATTCCTTTTGTTTGGGGTTCTATGCGCTTCCTGGACCTGGAAGTCTATTTCTTTCACCAGGTAGGGGAAGTTTTCTGTCATTATTTCTTCAAATAGGTTTTCAATATCTTGCTCTCTCTCATCTTCTGGTACCCCTATAATTCTGATGTTGGTACGTTTGAAGCTGTCCCAGAGGCTCCTTACACTATCTTCGTATTTTTGGGTTCTTTTTTCATTTTGCTTTTCCAGTTGGGTGTTTCTCACTTCTTCGCATTTCAAATCTTTGACTTGATTCTTGCGCTCCTCTGGTCTGCTGTTGGGAGTGTATAATATTCTTTATTTCAGTCAGTGTATGCTTACTTTCTAGATGGTCCTTTATCACACCATTGAGGGTCTCATTAGATTTCCTGTACATTTCATCAAGTTTATCGACAGACTCTAGAAGCCTCTTGAGAGACCTCAAGAGTGTGGTTCTGAACTCAATATCCTCCCTTGATAGTTTTGTCCTGTTTCTTTGTCTCCACATTTTTTACGCTTTCCTGGTACACCCCCTAGTGGTCTTTGTGCGCAGTCTTGTTGTAGTTAAGCCTTGATTGTTATAGTTAATACTAGAGGGATTTGACCTCCAGGCCAACTGGCTGTGATAATCAGCTGTGTCTACAGTGGGAGAACTTCTGTCCTCTAGGGAGGTGCTAATCTTGCCTTTGCCTGAGGCTATCTGGCAAATGCCTCAGTGCAGGGATTGGGCAGGGCGGGTCCCACGGGATCAACAGGGCGGAGGAGGGAGCAGTTATGGCGGCTCTCAGTCCGTCCCCAGGGACTCTGCTCTCTCTCCCAGCAACCGCTGCAAACCTCGGAGGGACCGTAGCCAGACAGTTCTGCTTCTCCCGTTTGAGTCTGGGTCCCTAGAGACTCGCCCAGATCTGGAGCTCAGAGTCTGAGGCTCCCTCCAGATTGAAACAGACAACCACGCCCTCAGCCACCCACCCGTGCCCCGCGCACTCCGCACCTTAGTATTTTACTTCAGCACTGTGCCTCCTCTGATTCTCGGTTCCTCCTAGTTGTAGAACTTCCATTCAGCCAGCCTTCCTGTGGTTCTGGATGATGTCCGTTCTGTCTTTTAGTTGTATTTTTGAAGTGGTTGTTCGAGGCAGCAAACTCCAGCGTTAACCTATGCTGCCATCTTGGTTTCTCCGGGTTTCTTATACATAAAGCTTAGAACCATATTCTGACAAGCTGGAATTTGAAATGTTCAGCATAATATCTTTGTTCCATCTTTCTTCTTATAGGGTAGAATATATGCATATCAGTTGGGCCCCAAATTTTAATGTTTGAACATTTTAGGTCATACTTCCAGTTTATTTTAGTGTGTTAATGACACTGTGGCAGCTATGGAAATAGTGGAGGGAAAAACAGATAAAGACAGCATCGCACAGAGACCCTAAATTGATTCAATATGCAGAATGGAAGTCTTGCTGATTTGCAGTTTCCAAAATCACTGTTGCTCACCAAAAAGGATCCACTGTGATTTCAGTCCAATCTCTAGGCAGGGCAGTGGAGCTGCCAGGACAGGGGACACTCCAATACTTATTTTTCACTGTGACATCCTCAGAGTGCCCCTCCTGTGAGCACAGATGCTCCTCAACTTGTGATGGTGTTACAGTTTAATAAACCTATTGTAAGTTGAAAATATTGTAAGTCAAAAATGCACTTGATACACTTAACATACCAAATATCATAGCTTAGCCTAGCTTACCTTAAATATGCTACCTTCATGAGCCTACAGTTGGGCAATT
Source organism: Myotis yumanensis (assembly GCF_028538775.1). Taxonomy (NCBI): domain Eukaryota; kingdom Metazoa; phylum Chordata; class Mammalia; order Chiroptera; family Vespertilionidae; genus Myotis; species Myotis yumanensis. The sequence continues at coordinate 146,545,378 of NW_027223752.1, forward strand.
ATCTTAAGTTTCATTTCAAGAGTAATTGCTGTTCTCTTCACACCAGAAGAGACATAGATGGACATTTTGTTGACATGATGGGAATGTGAAAACACAAGACACAATATCCAAAAAATGCGGGCAACACTGTACACTGCAGAGTATCAGTTGTTTGCCCTCATGATGTGTGGATGCCTGGGAGTTATGGCTGACTGCTGCTGCCCACGAGAATTTCACTGGCATCACTGGCATCACGAGAGTTTCACTGGCCAGGGAAAGGATAAAAACTCAAAGTACAAATGCCTAGTGCTTTCGCACCATTATAAAGTCAAACCATCGTAAGTCAGGGGCCATCTGTACTTGGCAGCAAACCTACAATCTGATCAAAAGAGGGCAGTAAATGTAAGACATGGAGATTGTGGACAGCTGTGGGGTGAAGGCAGGGGACAGGTGCATTTGAAAGCTGTGCGGAGAGAGAGAGGCAGCAGGATTAAGTAACAGATCAAAGATCTGGAACCAGGAGCCCTGGCTGTGTGAGTGGAAAGTGACTGTGTTTTAGCTGGAAGATGTTAATTCCCAGAGCTTGTCTGTCATAGCCAATATGAAAAGTCAGCAAAAAAGAACCAGCAAGCGAGTCCCAAGGAGGCAGCACAGGGCTCTCCCCAACTGTCCAAACAGCTGTCATGACAAATGATTTCTGGTTCCTGCTCCCAAAACTCATCCCAGGTATGATTGGCAAGAGAGGGTGAGGAAATAGATTCCATTGTCTAAAACTAGGAGGGGCCTGTGCTCTATCGTGCCTCTGGTGAGAGTTTATCATGTGACTACTCTGTTTTAAGCTCTTGGTGTATATCCTGTCTATCTATGTAGATGTATGTGTGTATAGAATGAGCTAGACCAGTGTTAGCTTAAATATTTTTAGATAGGATTCTGTTTTTAATTGAGAGGCAACATATTTTTTATCACAGTTCTTAGAGAAAAAAACCCAGGAGGCCAATGAAAAATGGGCTCATCTCGTCTATATGAAAAGTAAATGTAACAACAAGCAGTGGCAAATGTATCTCATCATAATAATGTAGCATAACTGACCTTTTGCTGGTCCTTTTCAGAAGCTGTTTTAAGCCATGATAACCTTCCATAGGGCCTGGAGCAGTGCTGGGTCACAGATGAGATCCATTGGGAATGACACATTCCCACCGTTGCTTCAGCAGGAAGGCTCCTCTGAGCCCCGGCTTCATCACAGACCTGCTGCCACCATCAGGCTGCCATCAAAACCTGCTCAGGACAAAAACAGCGAAGTCCAGATGCTCCCACAACTGGATGGAGCACAAGTAATTTTGCATTCCATATATAGTGGTAGTTTTGTGATCTTTAAGAATTTAAAGAAGAATGTAGTCTGTGGCAACAAGAGCATCTCCCACCCCCATCCTCAATCCCCGGCACTCCCCCCCCCCCCCCCCCCCGGCCAAAAAAAAAATAGCCCTCAGAGAGCACGTTTGCTGAGAGCGGATATCAGGACAGTTGTCTTTGTACCATTGGGATTGCTATGGAATTAGAGCAGGGTGTCCCTGAGCCTGATTAGAAGGCAGCCATACAGGTAGGTCTTCAGCATGCATGTAGTGGTTAAAGGCAGGTCTCTGAGGAGTAGGGTGTCAGGGCCAGGTGGCATCAGTAACTGAGGCAAATGACTCATTGTCAGTTTGTCATGCTGAGAGAAATAGAAATGATCTTCTCACCCCCATTCCACTACTTGGTGTTTATTGTTATTGGTTTGGGACTATTTGGGTTTATCTCATTGAATAGTAATCTCAGAGTCCTGAACCAGGAATGTGCCAAATTCCAAGTGTTAGCAATGTATGTTTGAAACTAGAGTCACAGTCTGAAAAATTTATTTGCTTACCTTGGCTACAACCCCCTTCCCCAAGTGTCTAATAGGCTCTGGCTATACAGGTTCACTCATTCATTTTACAAACATTTATTCACACATACTAAGTGCTCAGGCACTTTCCTAGGCACTGGGAACAAATGAACCCAGGAAGCCAGATAACTGCCTCACAGTTATCTGTGCCTTTAAATTATTAAATATCACGCTTGTAAGAACGTTTGAGGACATTCAGACTAACTCCCTGTTAACCTAAGACTTTGGTCCCAAAACCCAAAAAAAGCTGACCTGAATCCAGAGGAGTCTCTATGACAAGACTGGGAAAACCAGAAATTCTTCTCACGTCTCTTTCCCCCTTGACCGCCTAGTTCCTTTGTGGTTTCTCCAGAGCAGAGTGCTTCTTAGAGCTCCCTGATTTCTAGGAATAAGGAGGTTTATGGGATACATCCAGAATGACAGGGCTTCCAAGGAGCAATCCAAGGGTCAGTCATCCAAGAGGAGACTCCAAGTTGGGTGACTTTAAAGAGGCCTTTCCATGTGGACACGAAGGTCATCAACCCTGGGCTCTATACCCAGCAACTCCAAGGAGGGAAGTCCTAGGCTTGACCCTGCTTCATGTCAGTACTTCCACTAATGACCCTTTTCTGCCCAGTGCACTGTAGGAAGGACTCAGATGAAGGGAAGAGGGCCTACATGACCTGTCATGACCTTTAGGATTTCATTTGGGGCCAACCTTGGGGATGCAAATTCAGAGGTGACAATTGGACATTTTCAGTCTCCAGACATCCTGTTCTAGCCTGTCCTCTCCTTTGGGAAGATTGCCAAATGGCTGGACCAGTTAAAGTGCATTCCATTTCTGGACTGATAAAATTCCGCTTTGAAGGTGATGTGAGCTATTTGGGTGGCCTTAGATTCAATGGTTTCTCTGAAGTCTTTCAGGTTGTTACTTAAGATGAGTCTCCAGACCACTTTAGACTTAGCCTTAGAATGATTAAACATCAAGTTTGCTAGAACCTTTGAGGACATTAAGACTAATTCCCTGTCCCATGCCCCAGTTTGTCACTTAAATTCCTCTGCCACATTCTGAGAGGTGTTTATCTGGATTTTTTTTTTTTTAACAGTCACTTACAGGGACTTTTCTATCCCAGGATGGTCTGGTCATCTGACAGCTCTAATAGAAGTTCTACTGTTATGTGAACCAGTTTTGCTTTATAAGAAACTTGTTTCCATTTTAAAGACAAAGCATTATTTTCATCTTTAAATAGGACCATTTCAACAACTGGCGCACTTGTCTCTGGGGAAGTACATGTGGTGGCGTTTCTATGCTGAACAGAAAATGAATAATGTCTCTAAGGGGTCGGGTCAGAAAGACAGAACACTCCTTTACTGCAGCTGGAGCCCCCCCAAAAAAACAACTGCAGGCTCCTCACGGCCCTGTTTTCTGATCCAGTGAGCAGATTCTATCCATGAAAGCATTTTGGTTTCTCCTGCCTTCATCTGCTTGAAAGATTTCGTTTGAGATTCAGGCACATTGTTGTCTTTTCCTTCTCGCATGGTTGATATAGTATTGCTTATCTGCTCTTATACAGATGTTTCATGTGCAGTGCAAGGATATCTCTTAAACGTTGCCAGGGAAATCAGAATCCAATTTCCAGAAGACTCAAATAGACCCTGGTTAGAATGTGCATGCGGTGCTTTGAGATGGGTGCTTAACATAGTCTTTGCACAGTCCAGTTATTTTCTTCTGGGAGGGTGCTCAGAGAAGGGAGAAGCTTGCAGAGAAGTGCCCATTACCTTTTCAGAACAGGTGCCAGATTACTTGGTTCATAGAGCAAATTATTATTAGCAAAACTTTGTTATTTACCAGGTTGCGATTGTGTGTACCAAGAGATGAGACCATTGGAGTTCAATGGATATAAAGACTCAAAGAGCAATGGGAGGCTAATATAGAGAATTTTGCTGAGGAATGTGCCAGCATAAGGAAAGGAAAACTTGGCTAGAACTAAGGGCATAACTGCAAAAATGAAGATGTCTTAATCCAGGCTACTAAAACAAAAATTGATATCATACAGTTGGTGGCTTATAAAGAAGAGAACTTATTGTTTACTGTTCTGAGAGCCCTCGTCTGGGTTTCAGATTTCTCGCTACCTGTTGTTTCTTCACAGGGCAGAGGGGCAAGGGAGTATTCTCAGGCTTCTTTTATGAGGGCACTAATCCCATTCATCAAAACTGTGCCCTCAGGACCTAATCACCCCCAAAGGCCACATTTCCTAATACCATCACCTGGGGGGTTGGAATTTCAACCTATGAATCATAGGGGGACACAGGTATCCATCCATTCAGCTCCTACCAAGAACTTTGAAGAGTAAGGTTCACTGTGTAACACAGGAATAGTGAAACCTTACCCAGAAAAAAAAGACATAAAAGAACATTTTAAAAAACTAAAATTTCTTGACCACAATTTTGTCCATAGCAAGTTGAAAACAAACCATAAGAATAGTTATAGCCTGCATGATTAGCATTATAACAGTTCCTTTCTCAGGGGTCCAATAACATGGAGATCTGTCTGACTACTGAGAGAATGTGATGATGAAGCAGAGAAGAAGTGATGTGCTTTGAAGATGAAGGAAGGGGACACAAGTCAAGGAATACAAGTGACCAATAAAAGCTAAAGAAGGCAAAGTGGCAGTTCCCCTCCTCAGAACTTCCAGAATAAACCAGACCTGCTGACACCTTGACTATAACCCAGTGAAATTGATTTTGGACTTCTGAACTCTGCAACTTGTAAAAGAATAAGTTTGTGTTGTTTTAATCTAAATTTGTGGTGATGTGTTATAGCAGCAATAGAAGGCTAATACACATACCTTTATGTACTTTTAAAAGTGACCAGAGGAAAGCTGAAAATCTTGGACACTGATCAAAGGAGACTATAATTAACAGAATTAGCAAAGAACAAGTGAAAAATTCTTATTATGAACCTAAGGTGTGCAAGTGAATTTTGAAGCTTCTGCATAAGAAGAAAATATAAGATTAATACCTGTATTTTGCAAGATTTGTATATTAGAAAAATTTTGTGACAAAATTAGAACAGAGATCAGTGGCAGAATCAAAGTGTTTTAGAAGACAGCGACCTTAAGTGTTATCTTATCCATGCTCCCATATCTAGATGAAGGCATTTGGAAATGGAGAGCTTCAGGAAATAGTACCAAGTCACACATGAGGCCATAGCAAACTGGGAACATACCTTTGCTTCCTGACTCCAAATCCCTCCCATTTTTTTCCTATCCCATGAAATTTAAAAGTTTTTGTAATGAAAAGTAATGTGTAATGAAAAGAGAAATGCTGTAAGTGAATACAATGGACAGTGCCTCAGTGATTGGCTCAGTGTTATGACTACTACTAGAGGCCTGGTGCACGAAATTTGTGCGCAGGAGGGGCGGGTGTCCCTCAGCCTGGCCTGCACCCTCTCTAATACAGGATTGGGCCTAAACTAGCAGTCGAACATCCCTCTCGCAATCCGGGATCACTGGCTCCTAACCACTCACCTACCTCCAGGCCTGATCCCCCTAACTGGTCTCCCCTGCCAGCCTGATTGCCCTAACTGCTCTCCTATGCAGCCCTGATCACCCCTAACTGCCTCTGCCTTGGCCCTGCCACCATGGCTTTGTCTGGAAGGATGTACGGTCTAATTAGCATATTACCCTTTTATTAATATAGATAGAGGCCTGGTGCATGGGTGGGGGCTGGCTGGTCTGCCCTGAAGGGGGTCCTGGATCAGGGTGCGGGGGTCCCCTTTTGGGACGGGGCTGGCCTGGGTGAGGGGCCTGGGGCAGTTTGCAGGCCGGCCAAGCCCCCAGCTTTGTCCAGAAGGATGTCCGGAAGGTCTCTGGAATGTCTCCCAGTCTAATTAGCATATTACTCCTTTATTAGTATAGATTGGGTGTGAATGGAAGGACATTATTGCAATTTTCAAATGATACTAAAGTAGGTTATGAAGTTCACTGCTATGAGAAAAAAAATAGAAAACAAAGAATTGAGAAATAGTCTTTATATGTGAACATTTTTAAAAGTAGATTTACTTAGAGAAAAGGAATTTTTAAAAGTCTGATGGTCAAAATATCATTATTCTCAGAGATCTGGAAACTTGATATGTTTTTCCCACTATCCTGACTTGACACTGAAAATGTTTTTAAGTGAAATATTCCAATTTTGCCCCCTCCCCAAATGTTTAAATTACTTAGAAATGTAGAAGGAGGAGGGAGAGGGAGAGAAGGAAGAAGGGGAGGAAGAGCTTCCATGGCAGCAAAAGCAGAAGGAAAAGAAAAGAAAACTTATAAAGGATGGTGATGCCCAAGCTCTTCCTTCTCCTCCAGATACACAGGCATGTGTCCATTCATCAAATATTCATTAAGCTAAAGCGAGGCCCTGGGCTAGGGAGGCACAGTGAACAAAGTTGCTGGAGCCTCCCTCCAATGGGAAGACATGCAATAAATTATGAACATATTAAGGGAAGTATACATGCTAAGTTCTCTCCCCCATCCCACCCCATCTTCACCCTGAATTTTGCCAGGCTTAGTATTTTCATGACTGTCTGTGATCTTTTCCAGTTTGCTTAATAATTTTCTATGTTTTTGAAAGAATTTAGAGCGTGAATTGCAACTTAATTAAATTAGCTTTGATGCTGTGATTTGTGTTTCATAAGCACACGCATTAGCTTCTCAAAATCCTCAACAATATTTGAGAATTTGTCATCTCTGATAGGAGTCCTGGAGTGAAAAAGTGGAAGAACCCTGGCTGTGTAGACAGGCTGGATTAATTTCTGATCCGTCTCTTTCTAGCTGTATGACCCTGCACACGTTACTGAATATCCCTCAGCTTGGGGTTTGGGATTCAAGTTGGTGGATAAAGTAACACTCCTGTTTAATGCCTGAGTTTTCATCAGTTGAGAACTGAACCAAAGTAATAAAGCAGATGAGTTTTCATCAGTTGAGAACTGAACCAAAGTAATAAAGCAGATGGGTGGCAAGATACCCTACAATATGTTCTGGATAAAGATGATGCAGGAAATGTTACTTACATCTGTAGGCCAGTAGACTTTCTCCAGCTGAAACTCAGATTGTGCATATTCACTCACGACCCATTATGGCGCTGCCCTGCCCAAGCAGACCTCCCCTGGGCAGAGCTGGCTCAGGCACATGGACCCTCCGGAAAGAGAAGGAAGGAGGGGCAGATCTAGACAGGCTCAGTATCCCCTCCCTGTTCCTCAGTGAGAATGAATCACTTCTCCCCAGGGTTGCAGAGCTGGGAGTGGGGGTTGGGGGAGGCTAAACCAGGAGTGTAACCACTGGAGATCCCTGTACATAGAAGGAAGCTATCAATTTCACTCTTAAGACTGTTTTCACTGTGTCCCATAGATTTGGGGTTGTTGTTGTTCTCATTTTCATTTGTTTCAAGGTATCTTTTGATTTCCTTATTGATTTCATTGTTAACACATTCATTGTTTGCTAACATGTCATTTAACCTCCATGTTTTTGTGTGTTTCAGTTTTCTGCTTTGATTGATTTCTAGTTTTATACCATTATGGTCAGAGAGGATGCTTGATATGATTTTAATCTTCTTAAACTTATTGAAACTTTGTGTCCTAACATGTGGTCTATCCTAGAAAATGTTCCAAGTACACTTGAAAAGAATGTATATTCTGCTGCTTTGGGGTGAAATACTCTGAAGATATTAATTAAATCAATCTGATCTAGTGTGTCATTTAAGACCACCTTTTCCTTGTTAATTTTCTTTCTGGAATATTGATCTATTGATGTCAAGGGGGGTGTTAAAATCCCCCACTTAGATGGTATTAATGTTGATCTTTCTCTTCATGCCTTTCAAAATTTGCTTTATATATTTTGGTGCTCCTGTGTTGGGTTCATAAATGTTTACAAGGCTTATATCCTCTTGTTGGATTTTTCCTTTTATCATTATGTAGTGTCCTTCTTTGTCCCTTACTATAGTCTTTGTTTTGAAATCTATTTTGTCAGATATAAGTTTTTACTCCAGTTTTTTAAAAAATTTCATTTGCATGAAATATATTTTTCTACCCACTTACTTTTAGTCTGTGTATATCTTTTGTTCTGAAGTGGGTCTCTTGTAGACAGCATATATATGGGTCTTACTTTCTTACTACTCAGCTACTTGTCTTTTGATTGAAGCATTTAAGCCAGTTACATTAAAGTGATTATTGATGGGTCTGTATTTATTGCCTTTTTTAAAAAATGTGTTCCTGTTCCCTCCTTCCCCCTTTTATTCTTCTTAAAGAAGACCATTTAACATTTCTTGTAATACTGGTTTGGTGGTAACAAACTCCTTTAGCTTTTTCTTTCAGGAAAGCTCTTTATTTCTCCTTCAATTTTTTTAAATTACTTCTCACCTGAGCGGGAGAGACAGGGAGAGAAAAACATCAATGTGAGAAAGACATATTGATTGGTTGCCTTTTGAACACACCCTGACTGGGGACATGGATCAACCAAGATACATACCCTTGACCAGAATCCAACTGATGACCTTCAGTCTGTGGGCTGATGCTCTAACCACTGAGCCCTAGCTAGGTCTCTCCTTCAATTTTATTTATTTTTAATTTTTTTCTTTATTGATTAAGGTATTACATATGTGTCCTTATCTCCCTATTGTCCCCCCCCACCCCCCCCTCCCCACTCATGCCCTCACTCCCCTGGTGTCTGTGTCCATTGGTTAGGCTTATATGAATGCATACAAGTCCTTTGGTTGATCTCTCCCCCTTATCCCCACCCTCCCCTACCTTCCCTCTGAGGTTTTATGGTCTGATCAATGCTTCTCTGTCTCTGGGTCTGTTTTTGTTCATCAGTTTATGTTATTCATTATATTCCACAAATAAGTGAGATCATGATATTTATCTTTCTCTGACTGGCTTATTTCGCTTAGCATAATGCTCTCCAGTTCCATCCGTGCTGTTGCAAATGCTAAGAATTCCTTCTTTTTTACCACAGCACAGTATTCCATTGTGTAGATGCATTAGAGTTTTTAATCCATTCATCTGCTGATGGGCACTTAGGCTGTTTCCAGATCTTAGCCATGGTGAATTGTGCTGCTATGAACATATGGGTGCATATATCCTTTCTAATTGGTGTTTCTAGTTTCTTGGGGTATATTCCTAGAAGTTGGATCACTGGGTCAAATGGGAGTTCCATTTTTAGATTTTTTGAGGAAACTTCATACTGTTCTCCACAGTGGCTGCACCAGTCTGCATTCCCACCAGCAGTGCACGAAGGTTCCTTTTTCTCCACATCCTCTCCAGCACTTGTCATTTGTTGATTTGTTGATAATAGCCATTCTGACAGTTGTGAGATGGTACTGCATTGTTGTTTTAATTTGCATCTCTCGGATGATTAGTGACTTTGAGCATGTTTTCATATGTCTCTTGGCCTTCCTTATGTCTCTCCTCCAATTTTAAATGATAGCCTTGCTGGGTAAAGTAGACTTGGTTGTAGATCTTTGCTTCTTATCACTTTGAATATTTCATGGCAATTTCCCTGGCCTGAAGTGTTTCTGTTGAGAAATTAGGGGGCAGTTTTATCAGAATTTCATTGTAAGTTATTATCTTTCTCTTGCTGTTTTAAGATTCTCTTTTCTTCCCTAGTTGGTTTTGCTCAGTAGTTAGAGTATGGGACCAAAGGATTGTGTGTTTGATTCCCAGTCAAGGGCATGTACCTTGGTTGCAGGCTCAATTATGACCCGGGTACATGAAGCATTCAGAAGGCAACCAATCGATGTATCTCTCTCACATCAATGTTTCTCTCTCTTTCTCCCACCTCCTCCTTCCTTTCTATTCTCTCTAAAAATCAATGGAAAAATATCGGCAGGAGAGAATTCTTTTTTTAAAAAATATATATTTTATTGATTTTTTACAGAGAGGAAGGGAGAGAGATAGAGAGTTAGAAACATTGATGAGAGAGAAACATCGATCAGCTGCCTCCTGCACACCACCCACTGGGGATGTGTCCGCAACCAAGGTACATGCCCTTGACTGGAATTGAACCTGGGACCCTTCAGTCCGCAGGCCAACACTCTATCCACTGAGCCAAACTGGTTATGGCAGGAGAGAATTCTTAAAAATTATTTTTAAAAAGATTATCTTTTTTTCTTTAACCTTTCCCATTTTAATTATGATGTGTCTTGGTATAGGCCTCTTAGTGTAGTTCATCTTGTTTGGGACTCTCTGTTCTTCCTGGACTTGTGTTAGAAAAGATTTCAGTTACCATATTTTTAAATGAGTTCTGAATTCCCTTGCTGCTTTCTTTTCTCCTTAAGGTACCCCTATGATATGGTTATTGTTCCACTTCATGTTGTCCCAAAGGTCCCTTTAATGTCATTTGGCAATGTAGCAGGATACAAGATTAACGCCAAGAAATCTGAGGCATTTCTATACACCAGTAGTGAACTTACAGAAAGAGAGACTAAAAAACAATCCCATTTACCATCGCACCAAAAAAGTTATCTAGGAATAAACTTAACTAAAGAGGTAAAAGACCTCTACTCAGAAAGCTACAGGATGTTGAAAAAAGAGATAGAGGAAGACATAAACAGATGGAAGAACATACCGTGTTCATGGATTGGTAGAATCAACATCATTAAAATGTCCATACTACCCAAAGCAATCTATAAATTCAATGCACTTCCCATTAAAATACCAATGGCATACTTCACAGATCTAGAACAAGATCACCAAAAATTAATCTGGAATAAAAAAAGACCCCGAATAGCTGCAGCGATCCTGAGAAAGAACAAAGTAGGTGGGATCTCAATACCAGATATCAAGCTGTATTACAAAGCCACTGTTCTCAAAACTGCCTGGTACTGGCACAAGAACAGACATATAGATCAATGGAATAGAATAGAGAGCCCAGAAATCGGCCCAAACCAATATGCTCAATTAATATTTGACAAAGGAGGCAAGAACATACAATGGAGCCAATATAGTCTCTTCAATAAATGGTGTTGGGAAAATTGGACAGATACATGCAAGAAAATGAAACTAGACCACCAACTTACACCATCCACAAAAATAAACTCAAAATGGATAAAGGACTTAAATGTACAACAGGAAACCATAAAAATTCTAGAAGAATCCAAGGGCAACAAAATCTCAGACATATGCCGAAGCAATTTCTTCACTGATACAGCTCCTAGAGCAGTTGAAACTAAAGAGAAAATGAACAAATGGGACTACATCAAAATAAAAAGCTTCTGCACAACAAAAGAAACCATCAACAAAACAACAAGAAAGCCCACTGCGTGCGAAAACATATTTGCCAATGTCATATCTGATAAGGGCCTAATCTCCAAAATTTATAGGGAACTCATACAACTCAACAAAAGGAAGATAAGCAATCCAATCAAAAAATGGGCAAAGGATCTAAATAGACACCTTTCAAAAGAGGACATTCAGAAAGCCAAGAGACATATGAAAACATGCTCAAAGTCACTAATCATCCGAGAGATGCAAATCAAAACAACAATGAGGTGTCATCTCACACCTGTCAGACTGGCTATCATCAACAAATCCACAAACGACAAGTGCTGGAGAGGATGTGGAGAAAAAGGAACACTCTTGCACTACTGGTGGGAATGTAGACTGGTGCAGCCACTATGGAAGACAGTATGGAATTTCCTCAAAAAACTAAAAATGGAATTCCCATTTGACCCTGTGATCCCACTTCTAGGAATATATCCCAAGAAACCAGAAACACCAATCAGAAAGGATATATGCACCCATATGTTCATAGCAGCACAATTCACTATAGCTAAGATCTGGAAACAGCCTAAGTGCCCATCAGCAGATGAATGGATTAGAAAACTGTGGTACATCTACACGATGGAATACTATGCTGCTGTAAAAAAGAAGGAACTCTTACCATTTGTAACGGCATGGATGGAACTGGAGAGCATTATGCTAAGTGAAGTAAGCCAGTCACTGAAGGAAAAATACCACATGATCTCACTCATTCATGGATAATAAAGACCATTATAAACTTATGAACAAAAATAGATACAGAGGCAGAGCTGCCTCAAACAGATTGTCAAACTGCAGCGGGAAGGCCAGGGAGGGTAGCGGGCAGGAGGGAGGGGGGTAAGAGATCAACCGAAGGACTTATAAGCATGCATATAAGCATAACCAATGGACATAAGATATTTGGGAGTAGGAGAGGCCAGGGGATTGTCAAGGGTGGGGGGAAAAAGGAGACATATGTAATACCCTTTGTAATATTTTAAGCAATAAAACAATTTTAAAAAAATTAAATTAAATTAAAAAAATATTTATTTATTTTGTTCTGATTGGTTGTTTTCTGCTACCTTGTCCTCCAAATTGCTGATTTAATCCTTTGCTTCATCCATTCTACTGTTTATCCCTTCTAATGTAATCTTCATTTCAGATATTTATAGTTTCTATATCCCTTCTATCCTTGCTATCTCTTTGTTGAAGTTCTCACTAAGCTTTTTGAGCATCCTTATAACCATTTTTTTAAATCTCTATATCTGGTACATTGTTTGACTCCATTTCATTTAGCTCTTTTTCTGGATATTTCTCCTGTTCTTTCATGTGGGGCATGTTTCTTTCTCTACCCATTTTGGCTACTTCTTTCTGTTTGTTTCTATATATGAGGTAGATCTGCTATGACTCCTAATCTTGGTAGGTTGAACTTATGTATTGTGTGTCCTCTGGGACCTAGTGGCTCAGTCTTTTTGATCACCTGAGCTGGGTGCTCTAGGATTGTCCCTTATGTGGATTCTGTGGGCCCTCATGCTGTAATTAAGTCTTTATTTCTATTGGCCTATTTAGGCAGGAGTTGACCCTCAGGTTAGCTGACTGTGAGGATTGACCCCCACCACAGTGTATGAGCTGCTGTGCTGTTGCTGACCACATGAAGTGGAATTTGCCTCGGCAGGGTCTAGTGCCTGCCAAGATCTCCCTTTGGATATGACACTTGTGAGGCTATTTGGATCCTGCTCTGATGTTGTCTGAAGCTGGCCACTGTGTGTGTTGGTTCTGGGGCCTTTTGGAGGGTCTCTGGTGCAGTCCAATGTCAGATGTTGCATGTGACTAGCTTTGGGAAATCTGTTTTGAGCTACATAGTGATCCACAGTTTAATGGCTGCCTTTGATGGGCGTGGTTATGTGCAGGAAGGACCAAGCTGTGCACTAAGGCCAGTTTTTACCAGCATGGAGGGTTAAGTCAGCAAAAGTCCCAAGGCACCCTAAGATTTGCCTCTGCTTGTCTCTACCTGTCAGTTGCCTATTAGGCTCAGTCACTGAAAGAGCCTCTGGTGGTACTCAAGTTACATGAGATAGGTTCTCCGTGAGTCACCAGATAGGGGAGTGTAGAAGTCATCAGATTGACAAAAGTTCAAACTTGGTGCCAGTGCTGGGTCTAAGGCCACTCAGCAATTGTCCCTGGGAAATACCAAATCTAGTTGCCACCAATGGGTGCTTGCATACTTTTGTGATGGGGAAGGGTCTTGGAGAGTTATCAGGATGAGGTCATCAGAGTTTACCAGGCCCAAACAGACCAAGATTTGGCCATGTGAAGGAAGGGCTTTATACTGCTCAGGCATACAAGGAAAAAAATGACCCCTGTCCTAGAGCCACCAACTCACTCTGTCTTAGATTCTTCCAGGAGTCTGATATCAGCAGGTTGGGGCCACCAGGAGTTGGAAAGATAGGGCTAGTGAATCTCCTATGAGGGGAGGTGCCATTCAGGCATGGAGGAAGGTGAGGGAAGTGGCCCCCACACCAAAGCCACATAAATCAGTCACTGACATCCCCTGAGTCCATGATGACCTCTATACCCTGGTCCAGGCAGCTGACTCCTCAGCAGGGTACAAGTTCTTCAGGGTGAGGCTGCAGGAGTCCAGAGGGTGGAACTGTTTTTTCCTCCAAGACTCATGCTCCACTCAAGAAAGATAGTGTCTGCAGTTTGAGAGAAGGACTCAGCACAAGAATCCTATCCCTTCAGCTCTCTCCCCAGAGCTACAAACTCCAGTATCTCTTCAGGAGATTCTAGTCTGCTCTGAGTCCTCTCTGCCTTCCTTCCACTGGAGTCCAGGGTAAGTGGTTGCATTGACCCTTTAAGAGGGTCCTGTCTCTCTAGCAGACTTCCATCTTTTTCTGGTGCACAGAATCCCGCTGATTTTCACAGTCAGATGTTATGTGGGTGCCTCTTCACAGATATGGTGCTCTGGGCTTTGGAGCCTGGCTTGGGTTGAGACCTCATGCTCTTCATAGGGAACCCCCACAGCTGAGTTATCCCTCCAGAATCTCAACTATTGTTCGTGGGAATGGAACCAGCCCTTTCCACATCTTCACCCTTCCTAGCAGTCTCAATGTGGCTTCCTCTGTAAATCCTTGGTCACAGAGGACTTCTCTTCAGCTAGCCTTCAGTTGGTTATTCAGGTTGATTGCTCTGTATATTAGTTGTAATTCCAGTTGGGTCCTGGGAGGAAGTGAATGCAACATCACACCATTCCACCACCATCTTGGATCTCCAGTAATAAGTAGTTATTGAGTATCTATTACACGCCAGGCATTATTCTAGACCCTGGGGATAGAGTATTCAAGAGAGCTTAAGAAGGTCCTTGTTCTCATAGAGCTTACAGCCTTTAGATGTGGAAGAAAGTCAATGAACAATGAATTAAATGCACACAAGCTTATATAGTGCTTTCTATTTATCATGTTTACAACAACCTTATGAGGTAAATACTACCATTATCTGTATTTTATGGATGAGGAAATTGAAGTCTTGAGCTTCAAGCCTCACACAAGTAGTAAAAAACTTGAATGCAGGTGTTGTGGCTCCAGAGTCTGTTTTTGTCACCTCCACATGGAAAATTAAAATCTGGTGAAGCTATAGTTGCTGAGTGATCTCTTTAAATTGAGAGACCTCAGCAGGACTCTCTCTCTGAGGAGGTGTTCTATAACCAAGGTCTGAATAATAATAATAAGTCAACTATACAAAGACTAAAGCAAAGAGCATGTACAAAAGCTCTAAGGTAGAAATAAGCTTGGCATGATAGAGCACCAAAAAGACCAGTGTGCGGCAGGCATAGCTCAGTGGTTAAGTGTTGACCTATGAATCAGAAGGTCACAGTTCTATTCCTGGTCTGGGCACATACCTGGGTTGCTGGCTCTATCCCTGGTATGGGGTGTGCAGGAGGCAGCGGATCAATGATTCTCTCTCATCATTGATGTTTCTATCTCTTTCTCCCTCTCCCTTTCTCTGAAATAAATAAACCATTTTTTAAAAAGTCCAGTGTGGCTAGCCCGTCAGAGGAAAGAAGTACAAGATGAGGTGGTTATGTGGAGGCCAAATTACATAGCACTTTGTAAGCCAATTAAAGGAGTGTGAACATTTGCTATTTTTTTAAAATTTTACCTTATTTGCGTTTACTGTTGATTTCTTATACTTTTTTTTCATAGTAATTACCATAAAGTCTGCACCAGTAAGAAGGAAAAAAATATGGATGCATTAGAATAAGAGATTTTAAAATCAACTCCTGGATCTTTGAAAATGAATACAGAAAATTGTCCGGCTTCTGTAACTTCTACTTCTGTGTCATCTTGCAGAGTTATTAGCTAAATATTCAAACAGTAAAGTGGTTGGAATTCTCAGTGAAGGGCATTAGTGCTTCAACAAGAGCTGTGTCCACATTTGCTCTATATTATGCACATTTTTGCTCACAATTCTACAGCAGCCATTTTCTCACATTTGGATGTTTTCAAAATTGGTTTGCATATTACAATGAAGGTTTACATGTATATCTGACCAAAATAATTGGTAGCATCTATCAGAAGTTGTTAGTTTATGCATCTTGCTGGGAAAGGGCAATATAAAAATTGAACTTTTACAATTTCAGCAGAAGCCAGAGTCAGTGAAATAGATTGCTCCAGTGTATCTCTGGTTCTTTGGAAAGGAGATAGACAATGAAGAACATCCTACCTTTTTTTCTTCATTTCATTCTAGCTCCATCTGTTTCATGAAAGTTAACTCAGTGTGAAGATGGTGTTCCCAAAATTAAGACCTTCAACCATCACTTAACCTTGTGTGTTTCACAACCATAGGCGGCCCTTTCACATTGACCCTGTCCTTCCTCAGGTGTGACCCTAACTTTTGTCTTCTGATGGACACAAAATTATATGGAACTTTTAGTTCAAATACCTCATTGTCTTTTTCAAAATTAAAAAATACATAACATCTGATGTCTGATGGGAATATTTTTGTCATATAGAATGTAGCAGCAGAATTCTATATTAAGTGCTTTTCTATACTTTTCTTCAGTCCCTATTTCTAGGATGTGAGCTAACCAACCCTGTCTGCCTCTCTCAGGTATCACTTATAGCAACAACTAGCATTTATAGAGCATTTTCTAAGAGTTAAGCACCATGTTAAATACTTTACTTGGATGCCTTGAGTATTTTCTACAACACCCTGGATGGTATTAGCATTTATGTTTTATAGATAAACAAACTGAGTCCCAGAAGGAAGGAGTAACTTGCCCTCGGACACATAACCAATCAATGCCAAAGCTAGGATTTTAATCTAGACCAGTGGTTCTCAACCTTCCTAATGCCGCGACCCTTTAATACAGTTCTTCATGTTGTGGTGACCCCCAATTTCATTGTTACAAATTGAACATAATTAAAGCACAGTGATTAATCACAAAAACAATATGTAATTATATATGTGTTTTCCGATGGTCTTGGGCAACCCCTGTGAAAGGGTCGTTCGACCCCCCAGAGGGGTCGCAACCCACAGCTTGAGAACCACTGATCTAGACAATCCTAGGTTTGTCCCCCATCAGCTATGCTCTAGATTTAACCCCTGTACCTAGAGATACCAAGAGAAAGAAGATTTACTGTGTCAAGGATACTCCACCTAACACTTACCTAGACCACCAACTATACTGTAAACTTACTGAGACAGAAATTATGTCTTAGAATTTGCTTGTGCCCTGCCCAGTGCCTGACAAAAATATCATGATAATTATTAGTGGGTGACTTATCCCTGTTCAAGTGTAAGTAATCTTATCAGAATTGCCCTTAACGTGTTAACTCACCTGCAACTAATCAGCACCATTTTTCTTTCTCATCGGTGGTGTTAGATATATAGTCCCATGTTTTATTTTAATATATGGCATATCTTCAACTTCTTAGAACTTGTGTATCTGTCCTGGCAGGAAACAGATGATTCACTTAAGCTGAATGATCGAGAATTTTGCAAAGAGGCTGTTTGCAAGGGTGTGGGCAGGGTTTCAAGGAACACAGAGAAGTATCATGCAGTCCTCCACGGCTAGTGGCTTCAGGGGGCTGCCATCACCTCTCTGCCTGAAAAGGAAAGGGGAGTCTAGTTATTGGATGAGAGAGAGAGAGAGAGAGAGAGAGAGAGAGAGCGCTGAATGGAGAAGACATGGCAAGAGCTGTAGCTGTTGGTAGAAGAAAACCACAGCCGCCCAGCAGGGCGGATCAAGAGAATAAACACCTTGGCTTCTCCCTTCTCCCACCTCCATCTCCTGCCACTTCTTCCTCCTATTGGATGAAGATAACCGGAAGCTAGGGTGCAAGAGAGCCTTTACAGTAGTCCTAAAGAGTCAATTTCCTGATCACAGATAAAGTGCAGAAGAATAAGAGTGCATTCAGTAAGGGCAAGTGGACAATATTCCTCCCACCTTGTGAGAAAAGTTAAATGTGTAACTTGTACAGTCAAAACTGAATTGATGACAGTATAGCTCTCATTACTCCATACAATATTCATTCATTCAACTGGTTGTTGATGGTCTCAAAGTTGCTAGACAAAGTATATAAATTCAGCCAGATTCTTCTAGTCTTTAAAGTGCAACTGGAGAATCTTGGAAACATTAGCTCTTCAAAGACACTTGAGTAATATAATCCATCATCACTCAGGGATCTAACACTCTACTTTGAAGTAAAGGCCAAGTAAGGGGGATGTGAGAGAGGGTGGAGGTGGGTAAAGGGAGGGGGAGGGGGACTCCTGCAATAATGTCAACATTATTTTTTTTAATATATTTTATTGATATTTTACAGAGAGGAAGGGAGAGAGATAGAGAGTTAGAAACATCGATGAGCGAGAAACATCGATCAGCTGCCTCCTGCACACTCCCCACTGGAGATGTGCCCACAACCAAGGTACATGCCCTTGACGGGAATCGAACCTAGGACCCTTGAGTCCGCAGGCTGATGCTCTATCCGCTGAGCCAAACCGGTTAGGGCTCAACATTATTTTTTTAATAAAAAAATTTATGCCTGGGGAGTGTGGAATAACTATAAAATTTTACACACAGAAAAATTCCTCAGACACCATTAAATCCTATTTTCATGGAGAATTTCCATTCCTGATCAGTGCACATGCCTGGGTTGTGGGTTCAATCCCTGGTTGGATCATGTACAGGAGGCAACGGATCAATTTGAGGATGTTTCTTTCTCATATCAATGTTTTTCTCTCTCTCTAAAATCAATAAAAGAAAACAGCAACAACAACAACAAAAACACATGTGCTGGTGAGGATTTTTTTTTAAAGTAGCCTAATAGATAGTATTAACAACTACTATCTGGCTTTCAGACTATAAGAGAACCTGTTTTACATCAAAATGCATCTCTTTAATACTTGTGATAATGAGGAAGCAAAAATAAATAAATGAAAAAAGTTGCTTAAAATAATTAATAAATATTAAAGCAAAATTAGGGCCATTTGTAAGTAATTCCCTTGTTTTTTGGTAGTTACTTTGACAGGTGAATTGAATTTCATAAGAACCTCTAGAAACAATTAGTGGATTAGCTAGAACTACAGGCGGTTTATAATGCAAGTGCTGTAGAAACATTGTATTAGCATTTCAAAACTGCTTATGATTGCTATTATTTTACTTCCTTCACTTATTCTGTAATAAAATCAGCATATCCTTTGCTGAACACTATAGAGCAGGAGTCTTTGGCACATATTCTGTTTATATCTTCCTTGTAAGCTGTTTAATGACACTCTGAAGGAAAAGCTGATGATAGAATCTCAGAGTAAAGGATATTATTTGAAAAGCCTCAAAAGGCAACACTGTCTTCACATGAAGCCTGAATCAGTTTCTTAGACGAATGTTCTGCTTTGAACTAGGGCTCCTGGGAGGCAGGCCATGATCTTTGTTAGGTGACCAACCCTTGTGCCCACTCTTCTCTGTCCCTTCAATTCCTCCTGAGGCTTCCCATTCACTGAAACCAACTGGAAGCCAGAGGTCACAGGAGTCCATTGATATAGCCCATAGAGGTCAGTGACTGAGGGAATAGCAGAGAAGGATGGATTGTAGATTGGGGATCAAAGGAAGATATCTGGAACACGACTTGTGGTGCATTAAATTGTGTCCCCTCAAAAGACATGTTCATGTCTTAACCCTGGTACTTGTGAATTTGATCTCATTTAGAAATAAGGTATTTGTAGATGCGATCAAGTTAAGATGAAGTCATATGGGAGCGAAGTGGCCCCTAAGTTCAATGAATGGTGTCTTTATAAGAAAAGCAGGGGATATGTGGACACAGAGGATACACACAGGGAAGAAGAAGGCTATGTAACAGTGGACAGAGATTGGAGTATGTAACCACAGCCATGGAACCACAAGAATTGCCAGCAGTCATCAGAACCTAGGAGGAGTCAAGGGAGGATTCTTCCCTAGATCCTTCAAAGGGAGTAGCTCTGGTAACAACTGGATTTCAGGCTTCTAGACTCCAGAGAAATGTTTCCTGTTGTTTTAAGCAACCCAGTGAGTGGTGATTTGTCATGGCAGCCCTAGAAAACAAACACACATAGAGCAGTCATGCTGTACTGCACCATGATAATATAGCTCCAGTTGAATTCTCTTCCATTTGATTTTGTTGTTGTTGTTAAGTAATCATAGCCCCAAAGCTAGTTACCTATGATGTCATCATAGGGATGGAAGTGTTCAGAAGGGAGGGAGGGGGAGTACCTACTAGGACTAAAAAAAAAAATGGTTTTCGGAGACTCCTGGGTTAGATAATACTCTGCTCAACCAAACAAATGCTCCCCCTACATGGCTTCTCTGTGGCACATTGACCATCAGCCTTCTCCTGGTTTTCTGGGACTCATTTCTAGAACCTGTCCTCCCAACTCCCTGTGGCTGACCTGGCTTATATGTAACCTCTTTCAAGATTCCATTCTCTTTACCAAATGCATTAAGCAATGGTGCCTCAATTCTGCTCACCAGAATCTGTGCCTCTCTGAGCCCCACTAACCAAGGTTTTATAAGCTTCTTAAAAAAAAAATCTAGGTTATAAAAGATTGTTGACAGAAAGATTTATCGACCAGCCAATTAGTCCCGTCTTTGCTTCCCTATAGCACCTTGCTTAATCTGGCATCTTTTAAAAAGTAGGAATTTCTGCTTCAGGCCAATTTGGAGAAACAGGTCTCAGGTTTGCATCTTTTATGTGTTCCTGAAACAACTAAAAAACTGGGGAAAATATAAGAAACAATGTTTTCAGATATTGAGCAGCAAACGATGTAGGACAGTGATTCCTGAGAGACAGGAAACAAATGAGATGAGCCCTATCATTGCTCCAGTTTATATCCTGGAGTGAGTTTCCAGACTCCAGGATAAGGGACAGAAACCCAGGTAAAGCCCACAGACATATTGAGTTGAGAAGATAGAGTTGGGGGTTCAATGCAGCCAAGGGGGTCATGTATATAGGGCAGAGTATTGGAGAGGGGAGAGCTATGAGAGAGAGAGAGAGAGAGAGAACTGGAGATCTGAAAAAGATCTTTCCCAAGTCTTCTGCTGAATGCATTCAGCACATGTGTGTGAAGAAACTTCCTAAGGTTGGAGAATAAACCACTCCAAAAGAGCAAGCAAAAATTTCATCAGAGCTTACATAAGCATTGGAATACTTTGTGTTTCCACCAGGCAGAGTGGGAATATCTCATAATACATGGGGGCATTAGAATGTTCAGGCAGGTATTGCTTCAGTAGTGGGAACATCAACCCTAGATTAAAGTCTGCTTTGATCACACTAGACAATCTTAAATGCAAGCCTGGAAAGAATCAAACTGTTTCCAAAACTACGTCCCAAAATAAAGCTTCTACATATATATGCATGTATATGTGTGTAAATATATATAGTACTCAACCTGGTAAAATTCACAATATGTAAAAAACCCCACAAAATAATTATCTTTTTTAATTTTTATTAAATCTTTATTGTTCAGATTATTACAGTTGTTCCTCTTTTTTCCCCCCATAGCTTCTCTCCACCTAGTTCCCACCCCACCCTCTGCCCTTATCCCCCCCCCCCCGCCCCCACTGTCCTCATCCATAGGTGTACGATTTTTGTCCAGTCTCTTCCCGCACCCCCACACCCCTTACCCCACCCCCCCGAGAATAGTCAGTCCACTCCCTTTCTATGCCCCTGATTCTATTATATTCACCAGTTTATTCTGTTCATGCGATTATTTATTCACTTGATTTTTAGATTCACTTGTTGATAGATGTGTATTTGTTGTTCATAATTTGTATATTTGAATATTTCTTGCCACTCCCTTCTGGCATGCATAGTTTCTACTGAGAAATCAGCTGACAGTTGTATGGGTACTCCCTTGTAGGTAACTGACTGTCTTTCTCTTGCTGCTTTTAAGATTCTTTCTTTGTCTTTTGCTCTTGGCATTTTAATTATGATGTGTCTTGGTGTGGTCCTCTTTGGATTCCTTTTGTTTGGGGTTCTCTGCTCTTCCTGGACTTGTAAGTCTATTTCTTTCACCATGTAGGGGAAGTTTTCTGTCATTATTTCTTCAAATAGGTTTTCAATATCTTGCTCTCTCTCTTCTTCTAGCACCCCTATAATTCTGATGTTGGTACGTTTGAAGCTGTCCCAGAGGCTCCTTACACTATCTTCATATTTTTGCATTCTTTTTTCTTTTTGTTTTTCTGGTTGGGTGTTTTTTGCTTCTTTGTATTTCAAATCTTTGACTTGATTCTTGCGATCCTCTAGTCTGCTGTTGGAACTCTGTATAATATTCTTTTTTTTTATTATTTTTTTTTTATTGCTTAAAGCATTACAAAGGGTATTACATATGTGTCCTTTTTTTTTTTCCCCCGCCCTTGACAATACCCCGGCTTCCCCTACCCCCCAGTGTCTTATGTCCATTGGTTATGCTCATATGCATGCATACAAGCCCTTCAGTTGATCTCTTAACCCCCTCCCTCCTGCCCCCCAACCCTCCCTGGCCTTCCCGCTGCAGTTTGACAATCTGTGTGAGGAGAACTCTGTATAATATTCTTTATTTCAGTCAGTGTATGCTTAATTTCTAGTTGGTCCTTTTTCATAACCTCAAGGGTCTCACTAGATTTATTGAGGGTCTCACTAAATTTATCAGCGGTTTCTAGAAAATTCTTGAAAAACCTTATAACCATGGTTTTGAACTCTATATCCAGTAGTTTGCTTTCCTCCATTTCTGTCATTTGTGACCTGTTTCTTTGTCTCTGCATTTTGTATGCTTCCCTGTGTTGATAGAGTGGCTTTCTGTGCTAGGTGTCCTATAGGGCCCAGTGGCTCAACCTCCCCATTTACCTGAGGTGGACACTCTTGGTGCACCCCTTTGTGGGCTTTGTGCACAGTCTTGTTGTAGTTAAGCCTTTATTGTTGTAGGTATCACCGGGAAGAATTTACCTCCAGGCCAATTGGCTGTGAGAATCAGCTGTGGGAGAACTTCTGTGCTGGAGACACCCTTAGGGGCAAGACTTGCTTCAGTGGGGCTTTGGTGCTCACTGAGTCTGCCCCCTGAATGTGTCCCTTATGGATCTGAGGAGTTGTAATCTGGATGGTCCCACTCTGACCACTGGGTACACTGGCTTTTGGATCTCTAAGGAGATGCTAACTTAGCCTCTGCCTGAGGCTACCCAGTAGGAGCTATGGAGAGATCTGCAGATTCCTCTTCTTTGTTTGGGGTTTGGAGGTGCCCAGATGAGGCCCAGCTATGAAGCAATGCAAGCTGCTGTGGGGCCTTGGGCCGTCTTTTGGAAGTTCTGGGTCTCTCTGACCCAGCTGCAGTTTGTTAGGTAATTTTAGATTGCAAAGGGCCAGGCCATTCATATGCAAAAGCCTCTCCACACAGCTTGGGTGGGGCGGGGTCTCAGGGAATCAACAGGGCAAAGCAAACAGGTATGGCTGATCCTCTGTCCTGCCCTAAGAGGTCCCGGGTCTCAGTGTCCCGGTAATTGCTGCAAACACCTCTGAGAGAAAGCCGCCCTCGGGTTCCGACCCATGCCAGACAGTCCAGTTTCTCCCTGTATGTCCCCAGAGACTCTCCTGGAACTGGAGTTCAGAGCAGTCCGGAGCTTGTGTCTCCCTCCTGATTGAAAAAGACAACCGTGTCCTCAGTTGCCAGCCCTTTCTGCGTGCCTCCGTACCTCTGCACTTTACTTCTGCACCTCCTCTGAGTCCCAGTGTGCTTTTCTCTTTCCTTCTAGTTGTAGAATTTCCACTCAGCCAGCCTTCCTGTGGTTCTGGGTGATGTCCGTTTTGTCTTTTAGTTGTATTTTTGAAGTGGTTGTGCAATTTCCGGTGTTTACCTATGCTGCCATCTTGGTTTCTCCACAAAATAATTATTAAAATGCAAAAATTATTACAATGCTTTATACCTGAAACTTATATAATGTTGTAGACCAAATTTACATCAATAAAAAAGGCAAAATCCAATTAAACTGTTGGGAAAGATTTGAACACATACTTTATCAAAGAAGATGTACAAATGTCCAATAAACACACATAAATGATCAACCTCCTTGGTCATCATGGTAATGCTAAGGAGTTCAACAATAAGATATCACTTTACACCAACTAGAATGGATAAACTTCAAAAGATGTGACACCTGCTCTTGGAGAAATTGAACTTGTCATGCATTACTGATAGTGATATGCATTGGAGAAGAGTTGGGAAGTTTCTTATAAAGTTAAACATACATCTACTGTATAACCCAAAGTTTACTTTAAGTATTTAACCAAGAAAAATAAAATATATGTTCACAGAAAACATTTTTACAAGAATCTTCATAACAGCTTTATTTATAATATCTCCAAATAATGTAATTTTCATCAATAGGAGAATGCATAAATTATGATATGTTCATACAATGGAACATAACTCAGCAATAAAAAAATAAAATATTGATACCTGCAACCACTTGTATGAATTTTAAAACCATTAAGCAAAAGAAGATAGACAGAACAGACTCATTAGTACATTAATCCATTAATATGAGGTTCAAAAAGAGCAGACTAACTTGTGCTGTGGAAATTAGAGCAATGGCTGCCTAGGGAGTGAGGTGAGACATGACTGCAAAGGGACATATAGGAACTTTCTCTCTTCTCCTTCTGGCATCCCCATGATGCAAAGGTTAGTACACTTGAAGTTGTCCTAGAGGCTCTTATACTATCCTCCATTTGTAAATTCTTTTTTCTTTTTGCTGTCCTGATTGGGTGTTTTATGTTTCCTTATCTTCCAAATTGCTGTTTTGATCCTCTGCTTCATCTACTCCACTGTTGATTCCCTGTAATGTATTCTTCATGTCAGTTTGTTTATTCTTCATTTCTGGCAGCTCCTTTTTTATGTTTTCTATCTCCTTTTTTTTTTTTTAATAATTGTTATGTTTTTTGTTGAAGTTCTCAGAAAGTTTATCTACTTTTCCCTTAAGTTCATGAGCATCCTTATAATAAGTATTTTGAACTCTGCATTTTGTAGATTGTTTTTCTGCATTTTATTTAATTCTTTTATTGATGTTTTGTTCTGTTCTTTCATCCAGGACATGTTTCTTTGCTTCCTCTTTTTTGCTGTATTACTATTTATATGTATCATATAGAGTTGCTATATCTCCTGGTCTTGGTAGAGTGGCATTGTGTAGTAGGTGTCCTGTAGGGCCCAGTGGCACAGCCTCTTTGGTCACTTGAGCTGGGGGCTCCAGGTACAACCCCCCATGTGGACTGTGTGTACCCTCCTGTTCTAGTTGAACCCTGATTTCTCTTGGTAGGTAAATAGGAGGGATTTACCCTCAGGCAGATTGGCTGCAAAGATTGGCATTGACTTCCAGGGAGGATCTTCTTTGTAGGGCCAACTGAATAGAGCAGAACTCACTCACTTCAGTGGGGCTCTGGTGCCTGCTGGGTCCACCTCTTGAGTGTATTGATGGTGGACCTAATAGGTTAATGCTTCCTCACAGTCTGAAGTTGTCCACTGTGTGTGGTGGCTCTGGAGCCTCATAGGATGTACAGGCCAAGATCACCTGTCACTTGTGCTCTGTACAGGACCAGCTTGAGTAAGCTACAAAGCAATCTGCAGATGGCTGCTACTTGTCTGGACTAGGAGGTTCCTGGGAGAGGTCAAGCTGCCAACCCTAGCAAGCTGCTGCTATGCAGGCTTCGTGCACTTAGCAAAATGTATGGGGCATACCAAGGCCCAGATTCTGCTTGTGTGAGAGATTTTAGAAAGCCTGAAGCAATAGCCAAGACAGGCTGTTTGTTGGAAAAGCCACTGGAAACAGCTAGGATAGGCCTGCAAGTTGGGTGAGGCAGGGTCTCAGGGCACCACCAGGGCTAGGCTAACAGTGTTAGCCAGGTTGGTGGAGACTCAGATTTGGTGCCCACTGCCAGCTCTATGGGGGAGGGCTCACCCAAGGAACAATGGCCTCTGTTAGCACTTTTGTATGGGAGAAAGTTGCCCCTCCAGCCTTTGTTCTGAAGCCAGACTATTCATTTCCTTCCTGTATGTTCCTGGTGCCTTTCCAGCTGCTCTCCGGGTGCTAGAGCTCAGAGAAAGTGAGTATGAATAAAACTGTGTATGTCCGGGTGCTGGAGCTCAGAGAAAGTGAGTATGAATAAAACTGTGCATGTCCGGGTGCTGGAGTTCAGAGAAAGTGAGTATGAATAAAATTGTGCATGTCTGGGTGCTGGAGCTCAGAGAAAGTGAGTATGAATAAAACTGTGCATGGCCCTTTAAGAGGAACACCTGGGACTCCAGAAGCCCTCCATATCACTCATCCACAATACCAGCTGGTTTTCACAGCCAGAAGTTATGAGGACTTCGCTTTCTGGCACTAGAACCCTGGGCTAGGGGGCATTGTGTAGGGCTGGGGTCCATTGCATATGTGGGTGTGGGACCAGCCTGTTTGGAGTCCCCTCTCCTCCTTCCGGTCTCCACGTGGCTTCTTCTGTATATCCTTAGTTAAGAGATGTCTGTCTGATTTAATTTGTAAGTCTGATTATGTTTTTGTTGATTCATATATATTTACACTTCCAGTGGTTTTGTTACTTCTCAGAGTTATGTTATTTAATTTGTAGACATACATAAGATTGGATGACATGTATCCATAGTGAGAATTTGTTTCTCTGACAATGATTACTTATATTTGTACAGAATAAACATTACAGAAGCCTTAAATCCAGACACCCCAAATAAATTGCAGCTATAGATTTTATTTACCAGAAAAGTTGACATCAACATTTCTTTTTTACCTTTTTTAAGATTTAATCTTTATATTGTTCAAGAAAAGACTCATTTAAAAAAAAAGTAATTCTACTAATCATGATAGTACAAGTACTCTGAATGAATTTTTTTATTTTAAACAGAAAGTGTTCAATTTTGTACATGTAAAGTAATTGAGAAATATCAAAATGAGAATATTATGACTTCATAATTAAAATGATCTAGTATTCTAAACCATTAATAGTTGCATTATGAAGTGAATAGTGTGGGAGAGCATGGCAATCTTGAAGTAAAATTATAAGAGCTAATATTTACCCAACATCTCCTATGTTTAAGGCACTCTTCTAAGGCTTTTTTCATAGTTTAACTCATTGGCGCTCTCTTCAGTTTCTATTAGTAAAAAACCCCAAAGAAACCCATGGGAGGTTCATGATTTAATTATTTCAATCATATAGATTAATAAATCAAATGAGAGACATTAAGGAAATTGTAATCTTCTAGGGTTAGTATGGCAGAGCAGAAATTTGAACCAAGACCCTGTTCCCTCTAACTCTCCAACCCTGAATGACCCTTACCAACCGTATTGACTATCAAGCAAATAGTGATTATATAATAATTGCAACTGAGGCAATGATCCAGCCACTGTCTATAAAGTTTAAGACTTTTTTCTTATAAGATTACCAGGATTTTTTGGCAATCAATACGTTGAAGTGCTATAAAAATTCTATAAATGCTTTAAGTGAAGATAGCAGCTATGATACAGTTCAAATGCTGAATACGGAGTATTTTAACATTTTTTTCTTGTATGTTTTCAAAGTATTAGCTTTATATCTCATTATTTCTGATCCACTGAGTTTTAAAGAAGTAAATGACAAGACTCAATCTCAGAGAGAATGGGGTGAAAGAATAATTTATTGAGCATGTAATTGGGCCAGGCCTGTGTTAGGGCCTTTACTGGCATTATCTCAAATAATACACAAAGTAACACTCTCTCTCTCTCTCTCCCTCTCTCTCTCTCTCTCCATATATATAAGGGTGTCCCAAAATTCACGAAAGAAGTAATTTTGATAGAAAACACAGGTTTATAATTAAAAATTGTAAATTTTTTATTGATTCATAAATTATACAGTATAGGGTTATGTATGGAATAGCATATCAGGTAAATGGCCTCCACGGCTTTGCTGGCACATACGCAAATGGATTATGGAACAACAAGTGAATGCTGATTTTTCTAACAAAATCATCTTTAGCAATGAGGCTCATTTTCATCTTGATGGCTTGGTTAATTGACAAAATTGTCACATTTGGGGTTCAGAAAATCCACGAGTGATTGTTGAGAAATAAATGCATCCACAACGTGTCACTGTTTGGTGCGGATTTTGGGCTGGAGGCATCATCGGACCATTCTTCTTCGAAAATGCAGCTGTTCAGGCAATAACAGTTAATGGTGCTCACTATCGCGACATGATAATCCAGTTTTTTGTGCCTAAATTGCAAGATATGGATGTGGACGACATGTGGTTTCAACAAGACAGTGTCACATGCCATACAGCCTGAGAAACAATTCAATTACTGCATGAGTCATTTCCTGGTCGTGTAATTTCCGGTTTGGGTGATCAGAATTGGCCGCCCAGATCATGCGATTTAACACTGTTGGACTTTTTTCTTTGGGGTTTGTTGAAGTCTAAGGTTTATGCCAACAAGCCCACGACCACCCATGCCTTGAAAGAGGAAATTGAGCGCTGTATCAATGAAATTCAGCCACATTTATGCAAAACGGTCATGGAAAATTTCAACAAAAGAGTGTGTATGTGCTAGCAAAGCCGTGGAGGCCATTTACCCGATATGCTATTCCATACACAACCCTATATTGTATACTCTATGAATCGATAAAAAATTTGCAATTTTTAATTATAAACCCATGTTTTCTATCAAAATTACTTCTTGCGTGAATTTTGGGACACCAAAATTGATTTCAGAGAGAAAGGACAAGAGAGATAGAAACATCAATGATGACAGAGAATCACTGATAAGCTGCCTCCTGCATGCCCCCTACTGGGAATTGAGCCTGCATCTGGGTCCTGACCAGGAATTGAACCATGACCTACTGATTCAAAGGTTGAGGCTCAACCACTGAGCCACACCAGCCAGGCCTCAAAGCTATTATATTATTCATTCATTTATTAATTCAGTAATTGGGGATAGTGACAGAAGTGAATTTCAGTATGAAATATTATAGATGAAAATGGGGAGGAATAGAGGCCCAGTGGGGCTGAGGTTGGGCCCAAGGACATGGAAAAAGATAGAGATGAAGGTGGCTTTTGGTTGGGGATAGGGGTGGGATGTGGTTGGAGACAGTGTATCACCATCTGACCTACTGTATATTTTACTTACTGGTTTATTGCCTTTTTTCTCCTATAAGAATATGATACAAGAGGGTTCAGATTTTTTTTTCTTTACTGTTATTTTTCCAGGGTCTAAAATGAGGCCTAACATATAGTAGGCATAACTACTTATTAAATGAATGATATCATAAATATTCATTTTGCTATGCCAGTCACTTTCCTAGTACTGGGATGTCCATGATAAAAGAAGCTGCCCTTGCTCTTCATAAACTTGCAGTTGAGAGATGAACACATAAACAGGATGTTACTATTAATATGAAAGTTCCTACCTACTGTGAAGGCAGGAATTCAAGAAGCACCTGTGTGATCCCTGGAACCTGATCCTGTCCTGGGGAAGCAGAAGGGCCTTCTTAGAGGAGGCAAGAGCATCTGATTCTAGACCAGTGGTTCTCAACCTTGGCTGCACATTAGAATCACCTGGGAATCTTTTTAAAATCCTGATTTCGGGGCCTCATCCTCCGGAAATTCTGTTTCTCTGTTATGGGTTGGGGCCACAACATTAGTAACAAAGAAACAGAATTTCCGGAGGATGAGGCCCAGAAATCAGGATTTTAAAAAGATTCCCAGGTGATTCTAATGTGCAGCCAAGGTTGAGAACCACTTATCTAGACTAAGGCAGAAGGCAATAGGAATCACCAGAAAAGTTAGGGGAAAGGATGTTTCAGGCAAAATAAACAAGGCAACGGCTGACACCTAAGAGGAGGCATGGCAGTTTGCTCAAATGTCTAAAGTTGCTTTTAATGTCCTTGTTTGAGTTTTGAGAAAATTGAAGGTAGGAAAAGTAAAATAGCCCTAGCCGGTTTGTCTCAGTGGATAGAGCGTCGGCCTGCGGACTGAAGGGTCAAGGGCATGTTCCTTGGTTGTGGGCACATAACTCAGCAGGAGGCAGCTGATTGATGTTTTTCTCTCATTGATGTTTCTAACTCTCTATCCCTCTCCCTTCCTCTCTGTAAAAAAATCAATAAAATATATTTTTTTTAAAAAGAAAAGTAAAATAATTCACTTGCTATGAATTAAGATTCCAACTCAGTTCTGTCTGCATTCAAATGCCACAGCTTTACTAATGTGCCCCAGGCATATGACCTCACAGATCAGTGTCTCTCATGTATCAGATGCCCTCCTGTTTATGTGGCCAAAACTTTCCAAGTGGAAAACATTAGTTTCATTTCTTACTATTTACTAGTAACCTATTCCTCAGAGAAACCTAAAGCTAACTTTTCTGGACTTTCCCATGTAGACAGGGACCAAGCTAAACATATAAGAGATTGTGTTCATATTCTTAAGACCCCAGAGAGTCATTTTGTAGATTATATGTACATTTAATCAATACAGATTAAAGAACTGGAAGGATTCATGCACCATCCAAAAAAAAGCTGATTTTCTCCTAAGAAATATCTTGCACACGAGGTTTATCATCCTTGTGCCAAGAGAATAATTGCTCAACAATTGTACCAAATTCTGTAATAAGCAGAGACTAACTGATGGAAGATTGGGCTTGTGTCCAGCCAATGGCATCTGCATCTGCAGCACTTATCCTACATTACCTGTTAGCTAGTTTCCCCTTCTTCTGGAGACTTCATTTGCCCTTGCTCATAGAACCACACATTTTTTTTGAGTTGGAAATGTTTTTGTCCTCTTATTTTACATTCCTGCTATAATTATCACCACCCATGCGCTCTAGACCATTCTGTTTCCCCTTCATCTTTGTGTGCTCAGCAGATGTCTCACAAAGGTAGGAACATAGTGAACTTCAAGTCTGTAAAAAGGCAGCCCTATTGTGATCTGTTCTTGAAACCATGGGGGCCTCCAGTAATGTCCACAGCTGAGAGAAATTGCCTCTGACTGAATGCTACAAACAGGGCAGTTCTAAATAACCTAGAGCAGCAGTTCTCAACCTGTGGGTCGAGACCCCTTTGGCGGTTGAACGACCCTTTCACAGGGGTCGCCTAAGACCATCCTGCATATCAGATATTTACATTACGATTCATAACAGTAGCAACATTACAGTTATGAAGTAGCAACGAAAATAATTTTACGGTTGGGTCACAACATGAGGAACTGTATTTAAAGGGCTAGAAGGTTGAGAACCACTGACCTAGAGTCACCTGGTGACTCAAGTTCTTCTATCATGGCAGTATTAACAAGGCTCTTCAGCACTCTTCTTGGCCATTTTCTCCCATGTAAGAACAAGGTACTAGGATTTGGAAAATGTGAGTCTCAGCTTTAGATTTTCCATTTACAATTCCTTCATTTTCTGCCTCAGTTTCCTAACCTGTTGCATTTCAGCTCTCTTACTATGACTAGCCATCATTTCAAGCAGAGAACTTGGCTCAATGACATAGAAACATTGCTGAGTATTAGTAGCACCTCCAAATCATATGACTGTCTTTATTCACAAACGTGAAGAAAGGCAACAACACAAATTTCAGGGATTTTAAACAAGTGGTTCTATAAATGTCACTTCTTGTCTACTTTCTGAGAGAAGACAGTTGAAACATTCTATAATTCTTTTCAATGGCATCTTAAATATTATTAAAAGACTAACTTTAGGGCTGGGTTCTTAGCAAACATTGTTAAGAATTTGAGTTCTGCCCAATAAAACAACACAATGTTTAGTTAGAATGGTACTTGGTTATGCTACAGGAACAAATTAATCTTGAAAAATCAGTGGTTTAATATATTGGAAATGTATTTATTTATATTTCATGTAAAACCTGATGCAGGTCAATAATGATTCTCCTTTATCCAGTGTCTCAGGAATTGAAGCTCCTTCCAACTTAAGACATTGCTATGTAAACATGTGACTTCCCAATTTGCCAAGGCAAGGGGAAAAGTTAGTATGAAATTGACACGTTAGCATTAGAATACCTTGGCATCCATTTTCATCCATGCTTCCTTGGCTAGAGGAGTCTTATGGCTTTGCCTAACTACTAGGGTCTAGCAAGTTTAGTCTTCCCATGTTGCCAGGAAGCAGGGTAGAACCAATTCAGAGAAGTATTAGGTGTCTCCACCTACCCAACTCCACTTCCTTCTTAGCCAAGCTTGGGCAAATTAGGTTTCTTTATGTATAACTTAACTGAAATAATAATAGTTCCTACCTCATGTGGCTATTGTGCAGATCAAACATGATAATGTACATAAAACATTTAATATACCTGGCACATAATAAATGTTAGGTATTAACTGAATTGCCTAATAGACAATTGTATTAGAAGTGATGAAAGCACTTCATAGCTGACTTCTGAATTATTTAGTGGAGAGCCTTTAGTACAAGAATCAGTTAATTTCCAATAGGCTCTGAGTTTTCTTTAAACAACTATTACAACATTACGAGTCTTACAATTTCTAGATGACATTCTTCTCTTGCTATGAAACCAGCACTCTCCTGATTTAGGTCAATTTTATCCAAAGTCCAGATGAAAATGCATTTGTGTGATGATGTCAGTTCTTTGAAGTGTTTTTTATTTTCTACATCCACTGAGCAAGATCATATTGTGATTTTTTTTCAGGAGGCTGTTTTGTTTTGTATTTAAAATCCTCTTGTACTGCTGGTGGGAATGCAGACTGGTACAGCCACTGTGGAGAACAGTATGGAGTTTCCTCAAAAAACTAAAAATGGAACTCCCATTTGACCCAGTGATCCCACTTCTAGGAATATATCCCAAGAAGCTAGAAACACCAATCAGAAAGGATATATGCATCCCTATGTTCATAGCAGCACAATTCACCATAGTTAAGATTTGGAAACAGCCTAAGTGCCCATCAGCAGATGAGTGGATTAAAAAACTGTGGTACAGCCCTAACCGGTTTGGCTCAGTGGATAGAACGTCGGCCTGCGGACTCAAGGGTCCCAGGTACGATTCTGGTCAAGGGCATGTACCTTGGTTGAGGGTACATCCCCAGTAGGGAGTGTGCAGGAGGCAGCTGATCGATGTTTCTCTCTCATCGATGTTTCTAACTCTCTATCCCTCTCCCTTCCTCTCTGTAAAAAATCAATAAAATATATTTTAAATAAATAAATAAATAAAGACTCTGGTACATCTACACAATGGAATACTACGCTGTGGTAAAAAAGGAGTTCTTACCATTTGCAACAGCATGGATGGAACTGGAGAGCATTATGCTAAGTGAAATAAGCCAGTCAGAGAAAGATAAATACCACATGATCTCACTAATTTGTGGAATATAGTGAACAACATAGGCTGATGAACAGGGATAGATCCAGAGACAGAGAAGCAGTGATAAGACTGTCAAACCTCAGAGGGAAAGTAGGGGAAGGTGGGGGTAAGGGAGAGAGATCAACCAAAGGACTTGTATGCATGCATATAAGCCCAACCAATGGACACAGACAACAGGGGAGTGAGGGTATGAGTGGGGGGGTGGGGTTATGGAGAGAATGAGGTCACATTTGTAATACCTTAATCAATAAAGAAATTAAAGATTGAAAAAATAAATAAATAAAATCATCTGGAGCTTTCTTCCTCTAATAAGTCAGTTGCAAGAGAGAGTAAAGCAGATGTACCAAGCAGGCAGGAAAATTCTTATGAGTCTTGGCCACTGGCTCAAGAGTCTCAATGAAAAGGGAGGGAAAATGAACATGTACTGATTACCTGCTTTGTGCTTCTAACTTGACATGTCATTTTATTTAATCATCACAGCAAATTTATGAGCCAGTATTATTTTAGCAACTAAACTTACATAGGCTTATTGGCAGGAATTTTTATGTAGGACTTACTGTGCCAGGTTCTTTTGATGACCATTATGTATATTAACCCATTTAATCTACACAACTTCCTGATTAACGTGGAGAACATTATTATCCCTATTTTACAGAAGACAAAACTGAAACACTAAGTGATTAAGCAATTTGCCCAAGGTCACACAGCTTGTGAACTGTAGAGCATGAGTTCAAACCCAAGCACTCAAGGTAATCCTATACAATAAAAGGATAATATGCAAATGGACCAAATGGCAGAAATGACCGGTCACTATAATGCGCACTGACCACCAGAGGGCAGACACAGATGCTCAATGCAGGAGCTGCCCCCAGCCTGCAGGCCCTGATCGCCTGATTGGGGCCTGCCTCGGTTCTTTCCCCCCTGGCCTCGGCAGGCTCCCATTGCCCAATGTCAAACAGGGAACTGGGAGTGGGTGGCAGTGGGGGGGGGGGAGGTGTCAGCTGCTGGCAGCTGGGGAAGATGGCCATGATCTCAGGACAGGCCTGGGGACCAAACCCACACATGAATTCCATGCCCCAGGCCTCTAGTAATGTCATAAAGTGCCCATGGTAGGACCTCAACAAATACACGTCATTGTCACTATCAACTTTTCACTCCACATTACTGACAGGATATTTCTAAGGGGTGTCTTCTCTCAGAGAAGGGGCAATCTGGCCTGGGGACCACTGACCACTGGCCTAATATGACTGCTGGCCTACTATTCCCTTTAGCCATCAAAAGGCTCCTCATCCACCCTTTATATTGCCTTAGATTCTTTCCTTCCATTGAACAGGCATTTGCCATTTCTCTAATCTTTAAGGAAATAACATTTTGGGATGGACTGTTCAGTGTCCATTTGTCTGTAATGGGAAAATTGTTTACCCCATGGAAGGCTGTGGCTGATAAAATGAAGATTAAGGAGTCAAATCATCACCCACCAATGACAAGTTAACTAGATAATACAATTGCTTAGAGATGTTATCATATATTTGGTTTTTGCTAATGGAGAGTTTAACTTATAATACTCTTAAATTAACTAGCCATTATTCTGTTGTTAGTCCAAATTGTTAAGAATGGTTCCTCATTTCCTTTCAGTTCATCTTATCACAGAAATCTTAAGGGATGCAGAGAAGTTCTATTTTCAGATGAGCAGTTAAATGGATAGGAACAATAAGAGAAGATGTGAAAGGCCTAAAGCTTTAGATTAGATCTGGCATCAGTGAATTTGGAGGAACAGCTGAAAGAGGGAAGTACTTGCAGTTGAAGCAGAAAGATGATTAACTGTATTGACTACAGAGAGCAATCACAGTCATATGAAAATATTTCCCAAAGCTCCAGGCAAAAGGACAGTCTCAGTGAAACAAATAACTCCCAGAGTCATTTTGTGAGGTGAATCCACAAGGTTACCTACAACTTATGAACACTCTGAATAGCCCTGTTTTAATCTAACACCAATTATAAAAATGTATGAGTCTGGGTTAAGTGAGAGTGGTCTTATATATTAACTTTTTGTGCTTATATCTTTTTATAAATTCTTATCCCAAATTTAAGACCTAAAATTATGCAGTACACACACACACACACACACACACACACACACACACTTTGTTTTACCAATATTGTATACTAGGGTCCCAGTGCATGAATTTGTGCACCTTGAAAGGAACTGTGGGCTGAGAGGCTGCGGTGGGCACAGGGACGGGTCTTGGCTCATCCTCCACACCTCCACCCAGCCCCTCCTGCTGCAGCCCTGGGTCCCCTATCTGCCAGCAGCCCTGCTCCTGCCGCAATCACTCCCAGGTGCTGATGGCGCCGGCCCCGCTCCCACCTGCTGGGGAGCGATTGGGGCCAGCAATGGATGCAAGCACCGGTGGGACCATGGCGCACAGGAGCAAAGAATTTTCAGTAACCACCAGAGGCTTGTCCCCATGACAGTGACTGGTGCCCTCCCTTGGTCTGGCACCCCCACTCACCTGCTCCACCATCCCCCTGTGGCCAACTCCCACCATGTTCTGTGCTCTGCTGCCTGCTGCCAATGCCCGCCACTGATGACTGCCATGTTCTGTGTGCTCCCCCTGGTGGTCAGCGCACATTATAACGACCGGTTGTATAGTTATTCAGTTCAGTTTTTCCAACGTTCAGTCTATTTGTATATTAGGGTTTTATATATATAGATCATATGAACTGCTTAGTATCCTTGGTAAGTTATGGGTACATTACAATAGTTCAATCCAATACACATCATGGAGACATAGTATATATGAGGTAGTGTATATGCATTAGAAGAGATGTGTACAGCAGGGGCCTGGATGCACCTACTAACCCCATCTAATCAGTTACCAAATCCTGTGGACTTCTCTAAGGACTGCCACTCCACTTCACTGCCTGCCAGTTGCCACCACTGTCTCAGGCCTGTATCACCACCCCAGCTTCTCACAGGCCTGCCCAGACCTCTTCCCTCCCTTTAAACAGCAATCTGTCCTTTAAACTGTTAAGCTAATCATGTCACTACCCCCCACCCCCAAGAACTCTTCCCAGTACCCAGCTGCCCTCAGCATAATGCCCAAATTCACCTCAGACCTTCCAGAGCCCTGTGTGCTGCCCTCACGGACCGGCCAGCATCCCCACATTCCCTTTCTAGCTGCACCACTCTCCAGTCTCACGCCTCTGTCATTTTCTCAGAGGAGCCCTGCCCCCTCCTTCCCCATAGCCTTTACATGTCTGCTTCTGCCTGTGCAGCTCTCCCGGCTTCACCGAGCTAGCTCCTGCACTCTTTTTGAATACTCTGTACTTTTTTCATGTCTCTATCGTTAAAGTTTATTTGCATACTTAGTGGTGTAATTAAGTTGCAAGTCCTACAAAAACAAACTCACAATCCTCCCTGAGGAGGGTATTGATTGCTGTATCCCCAGTGTCCAGCGCAGTGCCCCACACAGAGAGAAGCCAAATACTTGTTGAATGAATGCATGAAATAACTTACTGTGCTTGGAGAGAAAAAGGATATTTGCAACTAACCTAACATGAAAAAGAAGGAAGGCAATACTAGGGGATAACAATAAGAAGGCCATTCATTCTCTGTAGTGAGACTGAGGAAATCTCCAAAGATTTAAAATGGACTTTTAAGGATAAGCAGAATTAAGATATGCAAAGATAACACATGGCCAAACGCAGGGGGCACTGTTGAGGAATGGTGACAAGTCTAATAGAGCAAACATGAGGGACTATGGTGACTATAGAGACAGGTGGCTGGAAGGGAAGATGGCCTTGAATATCACACCAATAAGTTGGGGCATGCATATTGTCACACCAATAGCATAACCCCAGATGATTTTAGCAATAAAGATTTATTGGTGGGTGAGAGCAATCGAGGTGGGGAGAAAAATGAAAGCCTGAGGAACTGGGCTAATGGTGAAGGGGATGAAAGCAAGGAACAGATTCAAGAGATAACGCAAAAATCAAGGTGTTTTTTCCCCCCACATTAAAATCAAATACAAATTTAATATAAAAGTTTGTTGAGAACAACTGTAACTTTTTCCCTGTTAATGATTCATTCATATGAAACAACTCTTTCTAATTTTGGGGGGGAAATGAAAGGGAGAGACAGAAAGGATTTTGGTTGATTGTTTCAGTTACAAGAGAGATTAGTTTAACCCAACTAGTTTAGGCAATATGGGGAATTTAGTGGCTGCCGTGCCATAGAAAGGCCAGTTTGCTGTTGGAGGCTCTCTTCTGGTCATCTTTCATCTCTGTTTTACTTTGGGTATTAGTTTTACTTTCTCAGTAAAACTAATGACTAATTAGTCACTTTCTGAAATTTTTCTTATACAATGGTTGTCACCACACTCTCTTTAGATGCTATTCAAAATACCTAGAGAAGAGCCCTCAGTGACTTGGTTAGTAGCACACCCATCCACTCCTGGGGCCTGGAAGAGGTGTTCTATGCTAGCAGCTCTCTAGAACCATAGACCTGATATTGTGTGCTAGAGTGGATGTCTACATGAAGAGGAGTTCTGCTATGGAAAGAAGGAAAAGGCTTGGTAAGACAGAACAAGAGATGTCTCCTACATATACCTTGATATACAACATCTGAAGTGCTGACTATTGTCACATATTTGGAGACCATAGATCTTCACAACTGTCTACATGTCTCTTTCTGCCATTCATTCAACTTTTCTTCTAATCAAAATATTTTCTTATTGCTTGCAATTGCTTGCAATTTAAAGAAAATGAAAAGCCCCACTTTTTCTCCCTCTTATGAATCTCCAGTTTGGTTAACTACGAGTATGTTCTTCCTTTAATAAAGTTGGAGAGCACACTTTTCATTCCAGAAATAAAAGAATATTTGTGTAGAAAAGGAAATAGTGGAGCACAATATTTCTGCTTCTTCTGATTCTACCTTGTTTCATAGTTGAATAGTATCCTAGACAGCCAAGGGGAAATAAATAAATGGAGCTAATGTTGCACAAATTTAAACAAAGCAAAGCAAATAGCCATTACTGTTCTGGGATCCAACCCTCCCCTGGTTTGGATTCATTAAGTCTTTATTCTTTTGTTGTTGTTTTTTTACTTTTTATACTAAGTATTTTATTTGTATGTTGCTGCTAGTGTATATAAAGTAATCATTCTTGTGAAATAGAAATTCATGAAAATTCAGAGAGATAGATGTTAAGGACTGACAAAAGCAGAAGTTTGTATAGTACGTCACATGTTATAGGGTAAGCTTTTGGTACAGGCTTCAGACTTAGCTCTCTTTGAATATTCACCAGTTCAAGAACAGTGGTTTAGAACACCTTCAAAATTCATTTTACTACAAAAAGGAACAAACTTTCTGGGGTCTGCAGGGATTGGTACTTGAAGATACTCCAGTCAGCAGGGGGTCATGTTGAGCATTCTGCAGACAGAATTGTTTCAGATCTGCAGCTGCCTGGGAAACCTTCACGCTGTTGAACCACTTTCTTCATAGCTGTGATGCTGGAGGAACCAGACATGGTGCAGGCCAGTGCAGGGGAGATTTGTCCGTGGTGGTTGGCTGGTGGTCGTGGGTTCGTGGGACCAGATGGCGGGGCAGCGACACGGGGGGAAGTCTTTATTCTGATAGTTCAAAATAATCCATTAAAAAAAAACAGATGGATATGAGCTAACTGCTTGATAGTTTATCCGATATTTCCCATAATTGTTCTTGCGTTAGTTATTTTATAATATCAAATAGTATTTGACAGCTGTATCTTTGAGCAACTATATCTAAAGGCATATAATTTAAAACATATTATATTTAAAAGAGAGATCTTGATGTTCTTAGAAAAATCAAAGCCTCTAAAATATAAACATAATTCATTAAGAATGTTCAAGTTATATTTTGATGGATTTTAAAAACTGTAAGATTTTAACAAAGCCTCTAGGGAATATTAGAATTTGCATTGGAAGCCATTCTGTGGAATTGCATGAAACACTTAAAGGTAAGAATTTTCATGGGCCACTAAGGACTTTTGTAGAGCCCCATAAAAGTGCAGTTTCTATAAAATATCATATTAATGCATTTTAGTTTATCTTTGTGCCGTTGCTCCATCTTTAACCTAACAATTATTCCATCTTTTATTTTCTTTGTTATTTTCATGCGACTTTTTGAGGATCATGTTATCTAAAAATACTATTTGAAATGGCACTGAGAAACATTTTTGTGACACTATCAGCCAGTAGTGTCATGGGTTGAGAGCAGGTTGAAACAGAGACTTTCAAACGTTCTAAGTAGGAAGATTATAGAGCAACACATTTCATGACAGCTTCCATAATTAAAACAAATTATTTGGCAAGTGTTGCATTCATAGTTGTCACTGGTTCTCTGTGTGTACTGAAGGTTTGATGATAAAAGCACACTTTCTCATGTGTTATTTCATCTATAAACTATCTCAAAAATAACTCCTGTGATTTTTATTTTTTAATGCAACAATAAATTGACAGCAGCTGAGCTAAGATGGTGTTGAGTTTGCTCAGGCTGCTATAAGAAAGTATCACTGACTGGATGGCTTACCAGTACATAACAGAAATTTATTGTCTCATAGATCTAGAGCAGTGATGGGGAACCTTATGAGCTCGGCGTGTCAGCATTTTGAAAAACCCTAACTTAACTCTGGTGCCATGTCACATATAGAAATTTTTTGATATTTGCAACCATAGTAAAACAAAGACATATTTTTGATATTTATTTTATATATTTAAATGCCATTTAACAAAGAAAAATCAACCAAAAAGATGAGTTCGCCTGTCACCTCTGACACACGTGCCACAGGTTCGCCATCACGGATCGAGAGGCTATAAGTACGAAATCATGGTGTCGGCAGGGTTGGATGCTTCTGAGGGCTGGGACTGAAGGGTCTGTTCCAGGCCACTCTCCTTGGCTTATAGATGGCCATCTTCTCCCTGTGTCTCTGCATTGTCTTGGATCTGTCTGTGTCCAAATTTTCCCTTCTTGAAAGGACACCGTCATATTGGATTAGAGCCCACCCTGATGGCCTCATTTTAACTTGAGCACCTCAGAGAAAACCTTATGTCCATTATGACAGGGCCCCATCTAGGAAAAAGCCTGTGCATGAGTCCTCTGGGAAAGTGTGACCTTAGATCCTGACAGCTACACTGATGTATGTCTCACACCCACCTGTGCATGGTCTCATCAGCACATGCCCTTCAGGCTTCCTGCTCCTACGTCAGTCAGTGGCAGCAGAGTAGAGGTTAGTTTAGTCATTGT
Organism: Myotis yumanensis; assembly: GCF_028538775.1. Taxonomy (NCBI): domain Eukaryota; kingdom Metazoa; phylum Chordata; class Mammalia; order Chiroptera; family Vespertilionidae; genus Myotis; species Myotis yumanensis. The sequence goes on from NW_027223752.1 coordinate 146,585,663, forward strand.
GAATAAAGGACTTTGTGATTTGGGTGATTCCCTGTTTCCACCTTAGGGTCTGGGTCTATAGCTGCATGTGAAAGTATCTAAGAACCCACTGAGGAATAAGTAGCTGGAATTCCACTACACATGAGCACGAGCACGATCACATCAGAAATTCACAACATTGCCATCTATAGGTGCTTATGAGGTCTTTGGAAACACAGGAAGTGGAGGAGAGCAAAGGCGACTGCAGTAAATGAGCTGTTAAAATACACAACAGATAAACATTTTCAGCACGGTGTAGGGGGCAATGCAGCTTTCTCAAGTGATTGGAGTTACATAAGGTGTGGTGTCTAGCATATGAGGCTAAGGATACATGGCAAGAAAACATCCTGCTTTATGCCCAAAGGGTCTCTGAAGGATTTTCCATCCTGTTACCTTAATATTCTTAAAAGATACCCATTCAATTTCAGAAATGGAGGGTAAATGTGTTCTTGTAATTGACACTGATTTGATGGCTTGTTCTTGACATGCCATGATTCTTTCTGGTTGTTTTAGCCACATTGCTCCTGGGACATTTATCGCCCGTGGTACTGTTGGGGAGGCCATGGGTGGCAGAGCTGGCTTCCTGGAAGTATGGTCTGAGCTGTCTCACAGAACCCCGTGCTTAGGAAGGCCCACTCCTGCTTTAATGCTGTGCGATTTCCATTGGAGATTCTTGATTTTTGAACAAGCCCCACGTTTTCATTTTGCACTGGGACCTGCAAATTATGTTGCTGATGCTGACTCAGGGGTACCAAGGCTCCATAAGCACCATCTCTGGGGAGGTCCAAAGAATCAGAACAAATGCTATAAGCATTGTTTATGGAATTAAAATAAATCTCAAAGATGGGGTGGGTGGGTAATGAAACTCCGCAGTCTGTGAGATTGAGGTGTTTGGGAAAGTCTCATAAAAGAGCGAATGGGGAAAAGAAATACTGCCAGTGTGCTCATCAAACCTGCCAGAGTGGACTGTGGCCACTCAGACCCCCTTTGAGCCTACTCTGCTTTCTCAAGGAGTAACAGCCAAACTGGTTCTGTTTAGCTTACAGCAGACTGTTCTGCTACCATATCCCACTGTCTGTAGCCTCCATTCTTGCTAACCAGGAGGCAAATATTGGAAGCAATAGAATAGAAAAGGTGTTCTTGTCCCTTCTCTTTGCTGTTTACCCAAGCTGCATTCCTCCCTAGACCAGTCTTCCAGGAAAATATGAACAAGGATGGAGACTATCAATTCATGATCAGGACTGGCAGAGACCTCCCTAACTGTTCATTCCAAAGAAAAAATAATGTAATAAGAATCTTATATAATGAGTCATAATTATATAATTTATCCTCTTTGGGCAGGCAGTAACTTGAACATCATGAATTCATCAAGAGCAATTTCATTCTCATCAGTAGGCAAGCCATGTACATCTTCAAAGAGTGTATAGTCTTGATTTGGCAGATGACCCCTTTATATTAAAACTAAATATCAATGAAGTTACCAATCTGAGGTTTTCACAAAATTTATTTCTATGCAATTAAATTTGACAAGTAAAGAATTATTAAGTTTTTCAAATAACAACCTCTTGGAAATATATAAAACCCCCTTTTAAAAAAACAACTTCAAAAAAAATGAAAATAAATTATAAAACAGGTAGAAAATAATAATCATAAAAACATAATATAAAACAAGACTAACTTAATAATCTTTAATGCTTATATACCTAAATCAAAGAAAATAAATGAATTTTGTCAATTTAAGAAATAAAGAACAACTATAAATAAACTAAGAAAACAGTAAATAATAGAATCTATAATAATAAAAGCATAATATGCTAATTAGACCGACGACCTTCTGGATGAAGCCTGGGCTGCTGCTGTGAAGGCTGGGGTGGCGGCTGGGGTTGCTGCTGTGAGGGCTTGGGCTGCTCCTGCGAGGGCTGGGGCTGCTGCCTTGGCCCTCAGAGCCCCTTGCACAAATTTCGTGCATCAGGCCTCTAGTTAATAAGTAAACCTAAGAGTAGCTTCTTTAAAAAGAAAATGAAAAAAATAGAAGGATAAACCATTGACTAGTTTATTTAAGAAAATAAAGAGTATGTAATTCACAAGAATAGAAATGGAAAAAGAAAAATTATGCATAGAGTAATAAATGGGTAATCAAAGAGTAATATACATGACTCCACAAATAAATTTGAAAGGCAGCTAAAATTTTTCTAGAAAAATAGATGCTAACAAAATTGACCTCAGGGGAGAGAAAAATCTAAATAGACCAATAAACCTAGAAAATATTAATATTATGAAAACATCTCCTTTTCCTCCAAATACACACACACCATCAACACTGGTTTTGATGAACTCACAGGAGGTATTCTTTCAAACATTTAAATAAGATATAATTTAGTATGCTCTATAAACTTTTCTATAGTATAAGAAAGGATAGAAACTTGCAAATTCTTCTTGCAAGGGCAAGAACCAAAAGACTGCTGGTAATAGAAACACACACACACACACACACACACAATCTGCAGACTACTCATGTTTAGTTAGATGAATGCAAAATATGAACTGTAAGCTCACTAAATATAAGTCAACAGTACAAAAAGAAATCACTCACCACAATAAAATGAGATTAATCCTAGAATTGCAAGGATAGTTCAATTTTATAAATCTAAACAAACAAAACTTAGTTTTGTCTTTTACCATATACATGAAAACGTACATACAACTTTTTACTAAAGATAAAAGCTATATTTGGGATAGTATGATTCAAATATAAGCTGTACTGGAAGCCCAGTGCATGACATTCGTGCACTTGGAGTGGGGATCCCTCAGCCCGGCCTGTGCCCTTGTGCAGTCTGGGACTCCTCAGGGGATGTCCTCCTGCTGGCTTAGGCCCACTCCCCAGGGAGCTGGCTACCACCGCTGTGCTCGCCAGTCATGAGCTCGACTTCTGGCTGAGTGGCGTTCCTCCTCTGGGAGCACACTTACCAACAGAGGGCAGCTCCTGTGTTGAGCCTCTGCCCCCTGGTGGTCAGTGTGCGTCATAGAGACCGGTCATTTCACCATTCAGTCGATTTGCATATTAGGGTTTTATTATATAAGATAGCTCCAGAGAGCTACCCCATGATAGGATAGTCATCTTACAAAACAGTTGTAAAAACAGACAATAGTTTCAAAACTATACCTCACATCAAACCAAAGGCATATAAGCAAAAGTTACTTCTCACAAAACAACTACTCATATGCTGCAGAGTGAGAAGCAGCATAGATTTCTTTGTACAATAATGGTTGAGGATTTTCCAGAACACTGAGGAAGCCAGTTATACATACATCTATATATATAAAAGCCCAGCGACTGGGACAGCGGAACAACCAGAACGACCAGTGGCTATGACACACACTGCAGCAGCCAACCAGCCTGATCCAGGTCCCAACAACCCGCAGCCCCTCCCTCTGGATGGCCACGCCCATGATCAGCCCCCAACACCTCTATCAAGGGCGGGGCCATCCGGCCAACCATTTGTGGTCCCCAGCCCAATGGGCCCCCATCGTGGCGGGCCAGCTAGACCCCACCCGTGCACAAATTTGCACCGAGCCTCTAGTATTCTAATATTATGCTTAAAACAGAATACAGTGATATTTTTATTGAAAACAAAAATAATTCAAGAAATCGCACTGTCACTACCACTTTTGTTTAACATAATTTCAGAAAAGTTAGCCAAAGTAACTAGACAAAAAATGTTAGATTATGTACTATATGTGTATATAATTTATAAATATCTATGCATTATATATTCTATATAAATAATATATAGTAGGAAGGAGAATAATTTTTAATTATTTACAGATGTACAGTTAATGAATATAAAACTGTATTACACAAGAGGATCTACTGAAAAACATTGACATTAATAAGTAATTCAGAAAGAATTACTGGTTGTAAAGCACAAGTATGAATGAATGTATGTTTTCTCATATACAAACCAATCATCAGAGGATAAAAGTAATGGAGAAATGGAAAACATTTCACTTATAACATCAACAAAAGCATACATAAGAGCAAACTTTAAAAGAAATATACCAGATTTGCATGAAGGAAAACTTACCAATTATATTGATAGATATTTAAGAAAATTTGAATATATGAAAGACACATTATTTTAAAATATCAATTTTTCTTCAATACCAGTACCAACAAGATATTTTTCTGGGACATTAACAAAATGAATCTGGAGAAATAAACCAGTGATCTTAGCCAGACTATTTCAGCAAAAGATGAACAATGAGAGGAACTATTAACATGTTTTAAAACTGAAATAATGAAATACTTGAATTCTAAAAACAAAATAGAAGACTATGGGCATAGAATACAGAGTCTATAAAAAGACTTAAATTTATCGAATGTTGTTCATGTAAAAGTGAATTTCAAATAAAAGAGTAAAGTTGAAATAGGTCTTAGTCGTTTAAAAAAATAAAGTTGAGTCTTCATCCTATTTGTTATATCAAAACAAATTCTATACTGTATACTAGTATATCAAAGTTTTAAATACAAAAAGTAAAGCCACAAAGTATCAAAAGAAAGGTTAAGTTTGTTTATTTCTAATCTTGAAGCAGGAAAACCCTTTTTAAGATGATACAAAACCCAAAGCCATAAATAAAAAGATTAACAAAGTTGACAGTATAAAGTTTTAGAAAATTACACAGCAAATTATAGTAAAAAATTGACAACAAAAGGAGACATTTACAACATTATATATCAATGAAAGCATGAATTTTTAATTTTTCCATAACTGAATTAAAAAACAAGGAGTTCAAGGAAAAGAAATACAAATGGTCAATAAATAAATGGAATAATGCTTAGACTTCTTCATAGCTAAATAAATTTTATTTTTTAAAAACTGTATTCTATTCCACCTATTACAATTCTAAATAGTATTGACAAAGATGTGGGGAAATAGAAATTTTTCTCCGCTGCTGGTAGTAATGTAAATTGGTGCAACTTTTGGTGACTATTTGGCACCATATTTCCCTTCAAATAACTTATCTAAGGATATTACCACAGAGACATTCCCAAAAGTATACCAAAGTATGTATGTATATATCGATAAAATGTACATATATATGACTATATACATATTGCAACATCACACTTAAGGCTGGAAACATTCTGTATCCATCATGATGAGCAAAATAGCTAACCATTTGATGATGCATCTGTAGACAAGAATACCAACGAGCTGTTTAACAATGAATGATGTCAATAGGTATACTATGCTTAATAGGGAAGGCTCTCTAAGAGGTATGGCTTATTTCCTTTCATTTCTTGGCTCATGTACCCTTGGCTCAGGGAATTTGACTTCTGGAAAGCACCCAAGCACTACCGTCTTTGTTGCTGTTGTCTTTAACAGCTTCATTGAGATAGAATTTACATATCCTACAGTTCACTCATTTAAAGTGTACAAGTCATTGGTTTTCAGTGTGTTCACAGAGTTGTGCATCTGTCACCACAATCAATTTTTGTCCTCCTCAAAGGAAACTCTGTAGCCGTTATCAGTCACTCTTTATTACCAACCAACCTCCCAGCCCCAATCAACTACTGATCTACGTTCCATCCGAAGGATTTGCCTATTCTGGACATTTCCTATATGTGGATTTATGCAATGTGTGACCCTTTATGACTGGCTTCTTTCACTTAGTGTTGTGCATTCAAGATTCAGCCATCTTGCAGCATGTATCAACACTTTATTCCTTTTTATTGCCAAATAATATTACGTTATACAGATACGTCAAATTTTATTTATCTGTTTATCAGTCGATGGATTGTTTCCACTTTTTTGCTATTATGAATAATGATATTATTAATACCTGTGTACAAGTTTTTTTGTGGTTGTATCTTTTCATTTCTCTTGGGTACATATGCAAGAGTGGAATTTCTGGGTCACAGAGAAATTCTATGTATATATAGCACTTTGAGGAACTGCCAAATTGTTTTCCAAAGTGGCTGCACCATTTTACATTCTCATCACAATGCATGAGTGTTCTACTTTTTCCATATCCTCACCAATACTTGTTATTACCTAGCTTTTATTATAGCCATCTTAGTGTGTATGAAATGAGATCTCGTTGTGGTTTTATTTGAACTTCCATAAAGCATGTTGAGCATCTTGTCATGTACTTATCAATTAGTTTTATATATTTTGGATAAATCAAAATTGCTCATTTTTCAATTGGATCATTTATCTTTTGCTACTAAGTTGTAAGAGTTCTTACTATATTCTGGATACAAGTCTGTTATCAAATATTTGATTTTCAAATATTTACTCCTATTCTGTGTGTTGTTTCTTCATTTTCTTAATAGAATCACTTGCAGTACAAAAGTTTTTAATTTTGTTTAACTCCAATATATCTTTTTTTGTCATTTGTGTTTTTTGTGTTTTATCAAAGAAGGTTTAATTCATGGTCACAAGGATTTACTTTTATGTTTTCTTCTTGGTGTTTTATAGTTTTCACTTTTATATTTAGGTTTATGATCTATTTTAAATTAATTTTTACTTATTGTATAAAAAATTCAAATTTATTTTTTCTTGTGAATATCCAGTTAATCCAACACCATTTATTAAAAATACTATTCTTTATCTAATTGAATTGTCTTGCCAGAATTACCTTCTTAAATATTCTAAAGTCAATGTTGGTTGATGGCTAACAAGTTCTTATGACTTTTTGTTAAACAAAAATTTCATTCCTTGTGAGAGAATTTACATTACATTTCATGAGAAAATTATCACATAACTTTGTTACACTCTAGCTTTCACCCACATTTGTCAGTATTAAGACTGTTGGAATTGAAAAGGCTCAATTTGAAAAGCATATGTCTCTGATTTTTTTGCTATCCACTGTAAAATGGTGATACCATTTTGTCAGCTGGTGCTGATGATTTAACAGTTTTTTACATTCTTGTTATTTAGGAACATAGGAATTAAGAATAAGAGAAAAATAGCTCTTGGGGAGGAAAAAGTGAATTATTGAAGAATTTTATCTTTATCATTATAATCATAGCTATAATTTATTGAGCACTTACTCTTATCTAAGTATATTATCCGATTTAACCCTTAAAGCAACCTATTTTACAGATTAGGAAGCTAAGACTAGAAAGACTAAGTAATATCCCCAAAGTCATGCTATTTATAAATAGTAGAACTAGGATTCAAAGCCAGATCTACCTGAATCTGAAGTTCTAAGACAGCCTACTGCCCATTGCTAAAATGGTTCCCAGCCTCACAGAGGCTTCATGGTGAAACTATAGAATGGCATCATGTATTAGGAGAACAAATGCATGTATATATCCAGATTAAAAAGGAAAACCAGTTAGCAAATTCATTACTTCCTGAATATATTTCAAGCCAGCACACTGCTTCCTTGTGCAAAGGTTCATCCTTATCCCAGGCTGCCAGAGGTCATGATGGGAAGCTGTGGCTCATATTGCAAGTCTATTTGCTTCTATCAAGTCTTAGAATTCACACCAACTTCTGGTCAAGAAAGAAAATATTATATGCTTTGGAAAAATATCTCATTTTACCTCTGAAAGGAAATGCAGCAAAATTCCCACTAGCATTGCATGTTCAACTCTCTGGAACAATCCTAGAATCATATGCTAATAAAATGGCCTCTAAATACATAATCAGTTTTTTAAAGCTGAAAACAAAAAAGGATGTGACTAATATAGAAGGCATATGGGTAAATTCATTGACCAAAAGAAAGACACATTCACATTGGTCATGTGTATACCCCAGATTAAAAAACAGATTTAAAGGCTTGACACTTAGCTGTAAGGCATCTCATTATTATAAGGCATCTCATATTGCATAATGAAAGTTTTACTTTGGGTAGAGGAGTGAAAACATGCATTTTGAAGGACTGGGTTTGAAGTCTGCATCCAACAATTCCTAAAATCCTAACTTTGGAGAAATTACAAAACCCCAAATTTTAGTTCCTTTGCCTATAGGAACGGTATGCTATTAACTGTTAAATATGTACTCTGATATAGAGATAAGAGACCTGGGCTTTGTACTTCTTTATACCAAAAATCAAATCCTAGTTTCTTCTCTTATCAACTGTGTGATATTGGATAAACAGCTAGCTTCTCTAATTCTCAGATTTTTCTTCTACAAATGAGGTTATTAATACAAAAGGTTTGTGAAGATTAAGTAAGATAACATGTATAAAGCACATGAAATCGAACTTGGTTCATACTACATGCTAAAATATACATGCACTATTTTTTTGTTTATTATTATTACTACTACTAGAGGCTTGGTGCACAGGATTCATGCCCTGGTGGGGGGCATGGCCTGCTGGGATCGGCCCACCATGGGAGCACAGCTCATCCCGGTCCATCCTGTGGACCCTCTGAGCAGCTGCTCATCCTGGTCAGCCGAGAGGGGCTCCCACTGTGGGAGCACACTGACCACCAGGGGTCAGCGGCTGCCCCCTGGTGGTCAGTGCGTGTCATAGTGACTAGTTGACCAGTCGTTCTGATCGTTCCACCGTTCAGTCTCTGGGCTTTTATTATATAGGACTAGGGGCCCGGTGCACAAAAATTTGTGCACTGGGGAGGGGGTTTCCTCAGCCCAGCTTGCCCCCTATCACATACTGGGAGCCCTAGGGGATGTCTACTACCTGCTCCCTGCTCCCCTTGGGGAGCGGGCCTAAGCCACAGTCTGGCCTCCCTTTGTGGAAGGCGACCGGGCTGATCAGGGGAAGGCAACAGCCCCATCACCCCGCTGCTGCAGCCACTGCCAGTCACCGCAGCCACCAAGGTGTTTTCATCAACACGGACTCCAGTCCCTTTACCATGAAAAAATGACAACTTTCTTTAGGCATTTTCAAGAAGTGTCTTTCATAGGATATGACATTTCTTTCTTTCTTTCTCCTCACCTGGGGATATGTTTCCATTGATTTTTAGAGAATGTGGAAAAGAAAGGGAAAGACAGAGAGAAACATCAAAGTGAGAGGAACACTTTGATTGGTTGCCTCCTGCATGAGCCCTGACCTGGGCCGGAGCCAGGGAGGAACGTGCAACCTAGGTACATGCCCTTGGTCAGAATTGAACCCAGAATCTGCGTTGGGCAGGCCGAGGCATTATCCACTGAGCCAAACTGGCTAGGACAGGATATGACATTTCTTAACCCTCCAGCAGCAGACCTTCATTTTTTTCTCCAGGAGTGTGGTAAAAAAAACCCTAGATCACTTTTTGGACTCTTATTACCCAAGTTACTAAGAATATTACCAGTGGCATACAGAGAGCTTAACCAATCAGAGGTCAGAAAAGGTGTTTCCTCTGTAGTTCACACCAATTGCTGGTTTGGCCCCTGCCCAGGCCTAACGCCTCTGGCGAGTCATTAGCCCTGGGCCAGGGCACCCTCAGCTCCAAGCCACCGTGGCCATCAAGGATCGCTGGCTGGCTGCGCCCGGGTTCGGGCCGCCACCACCCTCAAGGATCACTGGCTGGCTCCTCCCCGGCCCAGGCCTAAAGCCTCTGGCCCAGGCATTAGGCCTGGGCCGGGGCACCCCCAGGTCCCCGCCACCGCAGCCATCAACGATCCCTGGCTGGCTCCTCCCTGACACAGGCCTAAAGCCTCAGGCCGAGGTTTTAGGCCTGGGCATCTCGCCTCCGCCGAAGATCGCTGCTGGCTGGCTCCTCCCCGGCCCAAGCCTAAAGCCTCTGCTCGAGGCTTTAGGCCTGGGCCAGGGCACCCCCAGGTCCTGCTGCAGCTGATCGCTGGCTGGCTCCTCACCGCCCAAGCCTAAAGCCGGCCGCCATCTTGGCTGACAGTTAATTTGCATAAGGATATGCTGATTAGCCAATGGGAAGGGTAGCGGTCGTACGCTAATTACCATGTTTCTCTTTTATTAGTGTAGATAACTACCATTCCTGCTATATGAAGCACCTAGTACACTGCTTACCATGAATCAGGGATTCAGTACATATTACTTTTCTCTCCCCACTTTATAATTTGAAAGAATATTCATAATTTTAAACATTATCCTTCCCTCCTATGGTTAAGCATTTCCTCTTTGGCTATAATGTAAATGTAGAAAACTTCTGGCTCCTTTCATGATTTCTGGGTATAGCTGTGTTATTTTTTTCTCCTTAGCAGTTAACCTCAGAGTTTTAATTTAATTATCCCAAGCACATTGCAGAAAGCATGCCTTTCCTGGGCCAGTGATTCACATAGCTGATACATGCAGAAGTAAAGGAGCTGGGATGGTGGCTTGCCAGTGTCCCTTTTCCCTACATGGAAAACGTGCATTTTCAATTAAGAACCTCCATGGAAGCCACTGGCCCCCAAAACTTCCTGTGCCGGCTGATTTTACCTTACCCTCACTCCTCTTGTCTGGCTCCCCACATTCTTTTCCAACTGGAAGTGAGATCTACTCTCAGGGAGATGCTTGACTGGTAGGCTGGACACATTTTATAAAAAACAAGTATCTGAAATTAAGATTTCAACTTGCTATCCCCACAACAGTTTCTTCCAGCTTTTACTTTCTGCCCCGAAATGAAGTTGGAAATACAGAAAGTTCCTTTGAAAATAAGAGGTAAAAATGAAGCACTTCCTTGGTTCTGATGAAAATGCACAAGCCAACGCTTCCTTCACTTCCTTGTATGAGTCAAAAGGAACTCACAAAGGGGAATGCAAGTCATTTACCCAGCTAGAGGTGACTTCCTTGGAAGATGCTGTTGGTGGGAGGAAGCATGAAGGTCAACTATTTTGAGCTAACTTTGAGACACCAGTGATTATTTATACTCAGAGCCTCACTGGTGCAAACTCCCCACACAACCACTGAACAACGTACCTCCATTGTATTGGAGTTCTTGGAGTAAGGGATTTTTGTTCCTCTTGCTTTCCTTCATTATTGAAAATATCACAATGGATCTCTGTTGTAAGTTATCTGGAAACGGAGATGGTTCCGTGTGATTCTTAGAATCATATGCCCAATTCCCTTTTTGACCCTTTGCACCCATTTTTTGGACAACTTATCAGGGCTAACCACACAGTTTCTAGAAACTCACCTGCTTCCATCTGCAGTCTGTACCCATTGTTTGACCCATTATTTACAGATCCAAAATAAATTCAGAGACACCGCACTCAATGTCAGAACTAACCAGATCAACGAACTGAATTCATTCATTTTTAGATAAAGGATTGAATTGAGTCTCAGAGAGATAAAGCAATCAACCCACAGTCACCCAAGCAGCTTGTGACAACATGGGGCTAGAAATTAAGATCTTTCTTTGTCACTGGAGACTGCCCCTCTTCCTGTCACTAAGAGTGGGAGTTTACTGACTAGCAGCTTATCTGGAAAATTCTTCCTCTACAAGATTATAAGTGGTTTATTCTCAAATGAACTGCAACTGTTCAATTGTTAATGACAACTTAGACATTAAAATATGATAATTTGTTCACAAAGGCACAGCTACTTCTAGGCAGATGTCACATACATCTATGCCAGAATTCTCCCTCTTGACTTAGACTCACATAATATTTTGTATACAAGATAATGTTCCTCAATACTCAATCAGTGCATGTTTAATAAGTATCTCATGTATGCTCAACACTCTTCTATATGATGTAGAGATTAGAGGGGAAATTTTTTCAATATGGATTTTGAAGACTGAAGATGCCAGTGGAGAAAATTTGGAAGGAAAGAATCCAAAGGCTATGGTTACCAAAGACATGCTGGGTCCTGAAGTGCCAATGGCTACTGGTTGGCAGGTTGGGGGCAGAGAGTCCCAATGAAGACAAGGCTATGTCCCACTGACCACATCAAGGGAAATTCTAGATGTTTCAAGATGAAAAATGCTTTACTTTATTTAAATCAAGACTCTGTGTGGGGGTTTAATTTGTACAAAAGAAGTCCAGGGACAAAGTCATTAGAAGTCAGAGAGTTAACCACATGAGACACGGCTAATTTTCTCAGCAGAATAATAGCTAAAAGATAAAGTTGATATGACTTTTAGTCTATGAGTTTTTCTGCTGACAGAGATCTTTTTCATGTGTAATTTTATATCTAAATGAAATGATGAGTACCCTTGAAAAAACGTTGCCTCTAGGATTAGGTCCTTCTTAGTTCCATAGGCTGATTCATGACCAAGGTTTGAAAAGAATTTGTATTTAGTTGTAAGAAGAAAATCACATTTTAAAATGGTTTCAAAGTTTGTCACTTTTTTTTTCTTTAATGAAATAAGTACCATCTTTCAACCCTAGTTTTTAGAATTTTGACTGGTTTCATTCAGTGCTTTTTCTGTCACACTCTAATGGTCCAGTGTTAGAATGAAGAGGAAAATAAGTAAAATAAAGGCAAGGGTCAAGACTGACAGAAACTTAGTAAGGTTACCCAGCTTCCCAAAAAGTAAAACAGTTGGAAACGAAAATCTACTGCATTTTTATATGTTTTAAAGCCCTCAACAGTGTTATATAAAATGAAAAATTAATGAACACTTGTAAAAGATTTCATTGCCCAGCTCTCTAGGGCCACAATTTAAAGTTAATGTTATTTTCTATATTAATAGCTACTCCCAATGATGTTTCCTTTTAAATTAATGCAGACACCAGGTAATTTGGAAGAGATCAAGTAGACCAGGAGGAGTAGCTCAAATTGTTCACTCAGCGGCCCTCTAATTTGAAAAGAGAACTTCAGGAGCAGTTACTACCATTGAAACCTTGTCTGTGGTCATTAGATGCACACAAGCTACTCCTTAAGAATAACACCCCCTATTTCTTATCCTTCAGAAAACCAGGTGGGCTCCTAGTAATTGTAGAATAGATTCCATTATCACAATACCCACTGAGTTTCTCTTCCACTGCTCATTTTTCAAACATTTTTCTTAAACATGACTGCTTGCTCCGAAACCAATAAGGGAATAGGATGACACATTCTGCTCATAAAATGGCAATGAGCATCATCATGGTGATTTCAGGTGAAGAATGGAAATGTCACGAGTCTGCAAGCCAAACTTAGTATTTGAGATGTCCTCTCAAGATTCTGCAAACTCCCAAGTCAAGTCTGTATTTTGGAGGAGCTGAGACTGCAACCTGTCCTCCTTTAACCTTTAGCCTAACCTCCTTCAAGGAAAGAAAACCTCCTAAATGTTCCCAGATTTATTGCTCTCTTCCTCTTCTAATGTGAGACAATTACTGCTTTGCACAGGAAAAAAAAGTGTGGGTATCTTTTCTGATACTGGTTTGAAGTTATTCAGATGAATTAGCCTAAATTAAAATGGAATTCCTTATGTGCAGTATTTCATGTTGAATTCGTGTCAGGACTTTGTATATACCTGTCCTGTTCCTGTATGTCTCTAAGTTTGCTTTTGAAGCACAACATTATGGATAATTAATGGACTATCTATAGAATTAATAGACTGGTACAAATATTACTGGAAATATATGTACCACATATATGTAATGTACACATATATAATATACTAATGCACAATATGCACTTTAACACATAAGTAGAAAATGCAAACTAAAAGATGAGATCACTATAAATAGGTATTGTATTTTTCCTATACTTCAATGAATTATCTTAAGTCCTTTTAAACCAAATTTTAACATCCTCTTATGAGGCCACTGGACTACCATAATGTTCTAGCCACCATTTCTCTCTGGTGGCCCTGTTGAGTTATGGCAGGGAGAGCCATTTCAATGTGCTTTATTTAGGTTTTTCTACATGCTTGTTACCTGGCTAGCATGGATGGAAAGCCTCATGTTTCCAAATACCTGGCACATTAGACAAAGAACTGTGGGACAGAGACCTCTGTCCTCAAAGGCATATTTGAAATAAATGACTGTAAGTCTTGATTAAATTGCTCTCATAGAAAATCACTTTGAGCCACAGAAAACAGAAGAGGAGAAGAAATATTACTCTACCCAACACTCCTTAGATTTATGGATTTGAGATTTTAGTGGAACCTTAGAAGTAATTTTGCAGGATTTCTCACTGAGTCCCAAAGAGGTGACATGACATGCCAGAGTCTGGATAGCCAGTCCCAGTGGGTGACAGATCTGATAGTAAAATCCTTCAATGTTCATTCTCACTCTAATAGAATTTATATCTTAAGGTTGGATTCCCAGTGCACAAACAATCCCACATTTTATGCCCCCTTAAATTCTTTTTCTCTTCTTGCCTTTCTTCAGGAAAAATATATTGTAATAAAATTTCATATGTGGACTCTTTTTTCTAATCTAAGATACTTTCTTATCATTTTACTAGAGGCCCAGTGAATGGATTCGTGCACCGATGGGGTCCCTCAGCCTGGCCTGTGCCCTCTAGCAATCTGGGTCCCCTCGGGGGATGTTGGAGGCCTGCTGCACGGATTTAGCCCAATCCCTGCAGGCCAGGCCAAGGGACTCCACTGGTGCACGAATCTGTGCACCGGGCCTCTAGTATGCATATACGATCTTTGGTTAATCTCTTCCTCCCATCCCCACTCCCCACTTCCCTCTGAGATTCATCAGTCTGTTCCATGTTTCCATACCTGTGCATTGAGCATCTGCCCCCTGGTGGTCAGTGCACATCATGGATACCAGTCGAATGGTTGGCCGGTCGCTTAGACTTTTATATATATAGATTATAAAATAAAATAAAGACACAAGAAAGCACATAAAACACATTTTTGTTGTTGTTGTTGTTTTCCCAAGAGGGAGTTGGGAGAATTCTTGCCTATCAGATGGTTAGGTGTGCTAGCTTTCTCTGCCCTGCCTCTCTCCCCACTCTTTTCCTGCCCTTTCCCAACTGATACTTTAGTCTGGAAGCTAGCTCACAGGTTTACTTTCAATGCCCCTTCCTCCTGGCTCATTTATCGTGTCTCTGGATGGACTGTTCCAAAGTTCTCAACCTGGGCTATTTCTGATTTCAACTAATTTTATGTATACATATTTAAATTATTTTTGCCCAGCCAGTGTGGATCAGTGGTTGAGTATCAACCAATGAACCAGGAGGTCATGGTTCAATTCCCTATCAGGGCACATTCCCAGATTGCAGGCTCGATCCCCAGCGTGGGGCATGCAGGAGGCCGCAGATCAATGACTCTCTCTCATCTTTGATATTTCTCTCTCTCCCTTTCCCTTCCTCTCTGAAATCAATAAAAATATATTTTTAGAATTCTTTGTTTTTACTCCTCATCTCTTTGCTCTGCTTCCTGGAAGATTTCTTTAACTTTATTTTCCACCTTAATTATACATCTTTAAAATATGTTGGCTACTCTATTTTATTTTCTAAGAATTATTCCACACTTGCTGATTGTTCCTCTTTTATAGCATCCTGTGTTTAGTTTATGACTCTAAAATTTTCTCTTTTTGAATCATAATAAGGTCAAATATATTTCAAGTTTTCCTCTGTTCTTTGCAGTTTGTCATTTTCCAGTGTGATCTTGCTTCTTGGTGTTTGCCTTGGTCTATCTCTTTCAGGCAGGAGGTTTACTCAGTGTCTGATGACCTTGGCGGTGTCCTGTTTGAGATAGGGGCAATGAAAAGGGCTTCACTGAGAGTTTATGTTGAGAGGGCTAATTGTGCTGACTGGTGAGCCTTACTCTCAGATGATCAAGGGACTGATCAAACTAATGACAGATGGTATTATTTGGAGACTACCTCTCTGATTCCTTTCAGTGGAATCATCCAATTTAATTGGCTGCCAGCATTCTAGAAGCAGGTCTAGGGGAGGAATCTGAGAATTCCAGAATTCAACATATGGAGTTTTACTTTATCCCATTTTGAGTCTTTCTCTCCATGGCAACCTTTATTTCCAACTGGTGCTTTGAGTCCTGAGTTGGTCCAGAGAAAGGACCTCAGAGTTTCTGTGGGTAGGGTGTGTTAGGGGGAGGAGGGAATTGTGTGGCTAAAGATGGAATGGGATAGCCCACAATGCCCCAGGGTATGTTTGTTCTACTTACAGCAGAATAAAGAAGTGTAAAAGGCCATGTCTGGTAAAACAACTATCACTTTCAATCTCCTTCTGAGGGCTGAAGCATATCTTATATCTGAGCTGAAAGTCAGCGGGCTAAGATATACATTTTGTTTGATCTACTATACTGCAAAGTCACATGCCAAAGGAAATAAAGAATTGAGATAAGAAATTGATTTGTTCACAACCTTTCTTGTTGATCACAATTATTCAACTCCACATATAAAATACTAGTGGCCCAGTGCATGAAATTCATGCACGGGTCGCGGGGGGAGGGCGTCCCTCAGCCCAGCCTGCACCCTCTCCAATTTGGGACCCCCTTGGACATCCCTCTCACAATCCAGGATCACTGGCTTCTAACTGCTCACCTGCCTGCCTGCTGATCGCCCCTAACCACTCTGCCTGCCAGCCTGATTGCCCCCAACTGTCCCCTCCCCCACTGGACTTCTCGCCCCCAACTGCCCTCCCCTGCCAGCCTGATTGCCTCTCACCACCTCTGCCTCGGCCCAGCCACCGTGGCTTTGTCCAGAAGGCCGTCCGGAAGGTCTCCCGGAAGGTCTCCCGGTCTAATTAGCATGTTACCCTTTTATTAGTATAGATATTCACCTCCATGCTGAGACTTCCAAAAGCCTCATCTAATCCCAACACCAGGCCCAAAGTCCTGAATCTTATTAACATAAGTTCCAAAAGCAACTCTTAGTTTGGAGACTTATAAACTAAAAAGACAAGTTGTCTACCTACCCCCTATGCTCATACATGCACCACTACATACTAACATACACTGGTGGAAGAGGGAGAGGTTAAATGCCAAAACATTTGGCAGATCAAGAATGGGAGGCACATAACAGTCATTAATCCATTGCAATTCTAAAATCCTTTGGGACAATGTTGCTAGGTCATAGACAGGGGAATGTTCCTGGACTGGACCCAGTTCTGTGCTTTCAGAGCAGCCTCCTGTATAGTTTCCTCCTACCTGCCAGGAGGTCCTTTCTTTTTTATCATCTTTTATGGTTACATCTAAAGAGATTTGTGGTGATTATGTCCTTCCTGGTGGCTGAGCAACTTTCTCTGCGTGATTCCTGCTTATGAAATGTTGGTTGCGCTTACGTCTTTTTATAGCCTATCATAAGCTTTTAATTAAGCCTGACAGTCCTTCTGCCAATATAATTATCCTCAAAGCTATGCAAGTTTTTAATGTATTTGATTCCAGTCAATTCCATATACCTAAGCCATGCCCTCCATTCTTTTTGGACATTGATCTCTTCATAGACTTAACTGTAAGTTCTTTGAATTTAATAGGTTCCTGAGGGGTCATACTCTTTATGTAAAAACACTTTTCCAGTT
This sequence comes from Myotis yumanensis, assembly GCF_028538775.1. Lineage (NCBI taxonomy): Eukaryota > Metazoa > Chordata > Mammalia > Chiroptera > Vespertilionidae > Myotis > Myotis yumanensis. The sequence goes on from NW_027223752.1 coordinate 146,602,967, forward strand.
AGAACTTTCTATAGGTGCCATTTTAATCATTTCAGATATCTTTTAAAAGGTATGACTACCTAGGTCTTGAGTTAGTGTTTGCCTTGAGGCTGTATTTTAATGACAGTGCCCTGGATCAGGTCTTCCCCTGAGGCAGTGTCTCAAAGGCTTTATTTTTAATTTGATTTTTAAAAATTTTCATTTCTCAACTCTACAAGTCTCAGAGTTTCTGGGCTCTCTATTCTGTTTACAAACTGACCTTTTCTGAGTGCATTTCCTTTTTGTAGTACTTTACAAGGGAACCAGCTAATTTTTCAATATTTTGCTCAAATCTTTCTCACCCAACAAGTTATTATAAATATTTTCTATGCTCTGAGTTAGCATGGAGGACAGTCTTTCCATATGGTTTGACAATTACAGGCATACTTCATTTTAGTGAGCTCCACTTTCTAGTTCTTCATAGATATTGCAATTTTTTTTATAAATTGAAGGTTTGTGGCAACCAGCATCAAGTAAGTCTATCAGTGGAAATGATGTTTTCAAAAGCACTTTATCACTTTGTGTCTGTGTCACATTTTGGTAATTCTTGCAATATTTTAAACTTTGTTCTTATTATTATGTGTGTTATGGTGATATGTGATTGTAATCTTTGAAGTTACTATTGCAGTTATTCTGGGGTGCCGCATTTAAGATGGTGAACTGAATCAATAAATGTTTGTGTGTTCAGACTGCTCCACCAACCAGCATTCCATTCTCTGTCTCCCTCTCCTCAGGCCTCCCTATTCCATGAAACAATAATATTGAAATTAGGCCTATTAGTAATCCTCCAGTGGCCTATAAGTGTTAAAGTGAAAGGAAGAGTTTCACATCTCTTATTTTAAATCAAAAGCTAGAAATGATTAAGCTTAGTGAGGAAGGCATGTCAAAAGTGAAATAAGCCAAACCAGGACTCTTGAGCCAGACAATTAGCCAAGTGGTGAAAGCAAAGGAAATGTTCTTGAAGGAAATTAAAGGTGCAACTCCAGTGAACACAAATAATAAGGAAACAAAACAGCCTTATTGTTAATATGGAGAAAGGTTTAGTGGTCTGGATAGGAGATCAAACCAGCTATAACATTCCCTTAAGCCAGTGGTTCTCAACCTTCCTAATGCCGCAACCCTTTAATACAGTTCCTCATGTTGTGGTGAACCCCAATTTCATTGTTACAAATTGAACATAATGAAAGCATAGTGATTAATCACAAAAACAATATGTAATTATATATGTGTTTTCCAATGGTCTTTGGCGACCCCTGTGAAAGGGTCGTTCCACCCCCAAAGGGGTCGCGACCCACAGGTTGAGAACCGCTGCCTTAAGCCAAAGCCCTAACTATATTCAATTCCATAAAGGCAAGAGAGGTAAGGAAGCTGCAGAAGAAAAGTTAGAAGCTAGCAGAGGTTGGTTCCTGAGGTTTAGGAAAAGAAGGCATCTCTATAACATAAAAGTGCAAAGTGAAGCAGCAAGTGCTGATGTAGAAGCTGCAGCAAGTTATCCATAAGATCTAGCTAAGATAATTCATGAAGGTGGCTACACTAAACAACAGATTTTCTATGTAGATGAAATAGCCATATATTGGGAGAAGATACCATCTAGGACTTCCATAACTGAAGAAGAGAAGTCAATGCCTGACTTCAATGCTTCAAAGAACAGGCTGACTCTCTTGTTAGGGGCTAATAAAGTTGGAACCAATACTCATTTAATAAGTTGAAAATAATGCTCATTTACTATTTCAAAAACTGAAGGCCCTTAAGGATTATACTAAATCTACTCTGCCTGTGCTCTATAAGTGGAACAACAAAGTCTGGATGACAGCACATGTTTCTGTTTACCACATGGCTTACTGAATACTTTAAGTCCACTGTTGAGACCTACTGCTCAGAAAAAATAATTTCTTTCAAAAGATTACTGCTCATTGACAATATACCTGGTTACCCAAGAGCTCTGATGGAGATGTACAATGAGGTTAATGTTGTTTTCATTTCTGTTAACACAACATCCATTCTGCATCCTTGGATCAAGGAGTAGCTTTGACTTTTCAGTCTTATTATTTAAGAAATACATTTTGTAAGGCTATAGTTTCCATAGACAGTGATTCCTTTGATGGATCTGGGCAAAGTATATTGAAAATCTTCTGGAAAGGATTCTCCATTCTAGATGCAATAAGAACATTTGTAATTCATCAGAAAGAGTCAAAATATCAACATTAGCAGGAGTTTGAAAGAAGTTGATTCCAATGCCAATGGATGACTTTGAGAAGTTCAAGACTTCAGGGGAGAAAGTAACTGCAGATGTGGTGATATCAGCAAGAGAACTAGAATTAGAATTGGAACCTGAAGAGTTTACTGAATTGCTACAATCACATTATAGGTGTACCGGTTAATAATGTGGATTTTGTAATCAAAGAAAACATGATAATTTCAAGAGTAACATCAAAAGTGCTTTATTCAAAGTAATGTTCATTGCTAGCTACACATTTCCCCATCTTTCAGGTGACTTGTGGATACTGTCCCAATAGAACTTTTCTTGTTTTGAGGCAAACCCTTCAGAGACCCAATTTTCCATTCCATCGTACATTTTGAAGTGCTGCTCAGAAAGTACATTAGCGGTGCCATCGATGTTAATGTACATTAGCGGTGCCATCGATCAGAACAAGTGGTAATCTGAAGGAGCAAGGTCTGGTGAATATAGCAGCTGAGTTAATACTTCCCAGGCCAGATCTTTTAATGTGTCTTTAACTGGTTTTGAAGTGTGTGATGGTGTGTCATCATGAAACAAAATTACTTTGCTGTGTCTTCTGGAACATTCTGGTCATTTCACAATCAAAGCATGGTTCAAATTGATTATTTATTGTCAGTATCAATCAGTATTAACAGTTCCACCCGGTTTTAGAAGCTCATAATACACCACACCTTCCTGATCCCACCAAACGCAGAACATTGTCTTCTTTAGGAAACGATTTGGCCTTGCAGTTGATGTTGATGGTTGACCTGGATCAACCCATTATTTTGTGCTTTTGGGATTCTCATAGTAAACCCACTTTTCATCGCCAGTCACCATTTGATGCAAAAAGACTTCCTTTCGTGCTGTTGAAGCAACATTTTACTGATGACTTTTCGGTTTTCCATTTGTCGTTAGTTCAGTTGATGTGGCACCCATTTTCCTTCCTTTAAAATCTTTCCCATTGTTTGTAAACAATTGGAAATTGTTTGCTAAGCAACCTTTAATCTTTCTGCAAGTTGTTTTTGAGTTTCACATTCATCTTCATCCAATAATGCTTGTTATTGTTGGTCTTCAAACTTTTTCGGTTGACCTGGACATTCTTTGTCTTTCACATCAAAATCATCACTTTTAAAGCATTCAAACCAGCGTTCACAAGTATCTTGAGATGGAGCCTGTTCACCATAAGCTTCCCAAAGTATACGATAACTTTCAGCAGCACTTTTCTTAAAAATAAAGTAATGAATTAAAGCTTTCCGCAAATGCTCTTTTTTGGCATGAAATTCGACATTTTTAAGCGTAAAGATATATATGATGCTAACACCTTCAACAAATTTGACATATGAAATTTTGAAGCTTACTGTCAATACAACAAAATAGTATACATATAATTCGCATATATATCAACATATGTGTAACTCGATCTATTGAAAGAAATTCGCATTATTAACTGGTACACCTAGTAAAACTTTAATGGATGAGGAGTTGCTTCTTTTGGATGAGCAAAGAGAGTGGTTTCTTGAGATGGAGTCTACTGCTGGTGAAGAAGCTGTGAAGATTGTTGAAATATCAATAAATGATATAGAATATTACATACACATAGTATGTAAAGCAGTGGCAGGGCTGGAGAGGATTGACTTCAGTTTTGAAGGAAGTTGTCCTGTGAGTAAATTGCTGTTAAACAGCATCACATGCTACAGAGAAAAACATTTATGAAAGGAAGAGTCAATTGTTGTATCCAACTTCACTGTTGTCTTATTTTAAGAAATTGCCAGTCACCCCAACTTTCAGCAACCCCACCTTGATGTCAGCAGCCATCAACATTGAGGCGAGACCCTCCAGAACAAAAAGATTAAGATTTACTGAATGCTCAGGTAAATGGTAGCATTTTTTAGCAATGAAGTATTTTTAAATTAAGGTATGCACATTGGATTTTTTAGACATAATGTAATTTCACACTTAATAGACTACAATATAGCATAAAAAATTTTATATGCACTGGGAAACCAAAAATGTGTGTGACTTGCTTTATTGCAATATTTCCTTTATTGTGGTAGTCTGGAGCTGAACCACAATATCTCTGAGGTGTGCCTGTACATACATTTTTCTATTCTTCTATAATAATTCTTTTATTGCCTGCCAGCTGATCTCACAGTCCATGCTGTATCGATTTCTACTACTAGTATTCTACTTATAGGTATCAATTCCTGTATTAGTCAGTTTGCCACATAGCAATCCAAATCAAAACCTCATGGGTAAAACAGCAAATATATATATATACATATATATATTTGCATTCAAATATATATATATATTTGTTTGTTTATAGTTCTTTGGGTTTGCTTGGCATGGCTTTAGGCTGGGTTACAGTCTGCTTCACATGTCTCCTCATTCTCTTTGGACCAGTGGTTGACTACCTGAAGCATGTTCTCTGGGAAGATCACAAGAGGGGTGATCAGAAATACATGATGCTTTCTAGGGCCTCAAGTCAGAAGGAGATTACGGTCACTTCTGGCCCCATTTGTCCCACATCAATACCTACTCTACTGCTCGCAAGTCACATGGCAGAAAGTAAGGAAGAATTGAGAGACTCCAATTTATAATGCATTCCATGATACATCTTTGCTTTAATGTAATTATTTAAATATTGGTATCCTGAAAACTTCAAGTAAAATCCATATTCCAGGATTATTCCATGGATTTGTATATTCTTGGCAAATTACCAAGTGCCTCTTAGGGGCATGTATTGTCCTATTTGGAAAGTAAAGCTTCATAAAACTGTGCCTCAAGCATTGGGAGGGATGATCAACTTGCAGGTCACTTTCAATTAGGATTTTCTGATTTTCTGACAAAGAACAAGGGAATACTGAATACTTCATCCAATTCACAATTTTGCCTTAATTTGATCTGAAACAAAATATATAACTTCTGAAATGTGGCCTCACATGTTTGTTTCCAAACTTCCAGCAACAAAAATTTGAAGATTGAGAATGAATGAAACAGAAAATTTTCCTTTGAAAACAAGTACAGATCGTTCACTACATGCATTGCAAAAAACAATACAAGAATAAAATGTTGTTTTACTCACTAATCCATTCAACAAATATCTTTTATACATCTATCCTGTGTCAGATAATGATGCTAGTGGCTAACGATATGATTACACAGTGGTTAATGAAGTATGTTCTAGGGACGAAGTAATCCTGAGAAACTTTAAGGTGGTCTTCAAGAGCCAAAGTATTTCCATAATAGTACTGAAAAGTTATTTGCATATTTACCTCTTGTTCTTAATATCTTCTCATAATAGAAGAAAAACAAGTTATATTCTATTATGCTAAACATTAAAAAAGATTTCCAAAAGTGTAAAAAGAATGCCACTATTCTCACTATTTTTTGTTCTATTTTTTAAAATACAGTCATTTTTCATAAGAAATATCACATTTCTGTTAATATATAATGATTTTACTTTTGTTATTTTTAAATAAATTAATGCATTAACACTCTTAAATGTTCACAATTTTAATTTCTATTATGGTAAATATTGATAGATATGACCCACAAAAACAAAAGCTCTCATTGGTATCCTCAAAAAAAATGAAACAGTATAAAGGATCCTGAGACCAAAAAGTTTGTGAATTACTGTGAGAATGAATGAAAGCAGCTTAGATCTTTCCTTTCTGGAACTTGTATGAATTATCTGTAGGACCTCCAGCAGCACTCACTCCCTTCCATGGTTCGCTCACTATCACAAGGACTGGAAGCCTGAGAACTCATTTCCTGGAATCCTTTGCCAGGAGGGTTTCAGATTCTATTCTGCCAATGAGATTCATTTTCAGACAGAAGCCAGATTGTTACTCCAAGGACATGTGTCTGGGCTTCAGCTGATGTGAGATTTTCCAGCAGCTCTACATGTTGCTATAATCACTGATCTGGTGATTTCTGCAGCTCTGATGATCACCAGTAATGTTCTGTGATTCCAGAAAGTTCCCAACTCTCTTAAAGCGACTGGCAAACTTTCATTATTCTCTTTCCACCCTTTCAACATTTTTGTAACCATTGTACTTACTCATTTATATCCCTTTCTGCTTGGGATACCTGGAGAGGCTTTGTTTTCCTTAACCAACCTACTTTATAGTTGGAGAGTCAAAGATAGACCAAATACATTACAAAATACACACAAACTATAAAAAGCACCAAAAAGAAATAAAATGGGTGCTGTAATACAGACTTAGAATAAACGGGTGTTGTAATACAGACTAAGAATAGAGGCTTCACTCTAGGTTTCAGTTTAGGTTAAAAAAATGTACACATGAGAACTATATAATCTGTTTATTTATGTTGATGATTATGTATCTGTTTTTTGTTTTTTTAAGGATGCATATGTGTTTCAAGACATGAAGAAATAAAATCACAAAATTATATTGGAAAAATGCAATTGACTTTAAAAAATTAAAGCCAGTCTTTTTGTCACAGTGATTTGTGAATGTGTTATAAAATTTTACAGACTCTTACCATATGGAAATATTTTACACAGAAATTCTTGGGAACATAATTTAGAATCTTGTTATATAATTGCTTAATATAAAACATTGATTTGCTGATGTGATAAATGAAAAGTAAAATTTCCATTAATTTTTATTTTAATTTCTGAAACATTTTCTACTTCATTAACTCTTCTGGAAATAGCACAATCTAAGTTGTAGACAATACAACTTCTAATGATTGTAGCAGAAACCTTAGATTGCATCCCCAAAATATATTGTACCTCAGCCTTGCAGAAATAAGCAATGTATTAACCATCACTAATTATTTAATTTAAATATTATACCAAAGTTGTAAGGAAGACATAAATGTTGCAATTATATTCATCAGATAAAAATGGATGCAGTGTGTGTGTGTGTGTGTGTGTGTGTGTTTGTGTGTGTGTGTGTGTGTGTGTATGCATGTGAGTGTGAATAAAATATAACTAGCTTTCCTTAAAACAAGCTATTTTCTTGGGTCTACTAGAGAAAATGATGTGGCATGAAGGCACATAAGTTTATCATTAGAAAAAGCCTTAGAAGTCAAATATCCAAATTGGTTCATTTTCCATATTTGAAAACAGATAGGGCTAGAGACTTGTCCAAGAATGCAGCTACTGGCTCAGCTCTCGTGAAGTTAGTGGAGCCCAAGATCCACTGGCCATGGAGAATTTCCAGAGCTCAACTTTCTAGGATTTGTGCTATGAAAACAATAGACCTTTAAACCTTTTTCTGAATATAAAATGTACTATAATTTGTTGTCAATGCTTTTTAATAACTCCATATTCTTCCCTAGAGATTATTGCAATTACCTCCCTTCCCAATTTCACCCCTCAGGAGAGAACTTTCCCCACTTACTTTAGGAAGAGGCTGTGTTTAAAGAAATTGGAGATGGAGCAACTTGAAAGTGTATTTCTTACATTTTTAATTAGGGATTGTTAGTCAGAAAGGCCCTGCACTGTAATGGGAAGAAACTTGGTGTCATATCTACCTTCAGATAAATGTAACTTACTTAACAAGTAACTCACACCCTCTTCATCTTACAGATCTGAGAAGACAACGCTAAGTTTCAGAGGAATCTAATTCTGTTGTATGCACATGAGTAACTGCCATTACTCAACCTTGTTGAGCCTCAGTTCCTAATCAACAGGAAAGGGGTGGTCACACCCACCTGCTAGGACTGTAGCAGGGGCTAAACCAGTAAGCGAATGTTAAATGCCTCCGTTAGTACTGGCAAACAATAGAAACAGTGGGTACAAGCTGTGAAAGTAAGTTGATTCTGTGTCACACTTCTCGTTACGTCATATATAAGGAAATTTAGAAAAACTAGACTAGGAGTTGGGCGTGTTGCAAAAGTATCTTTATTGAGATTAATTCATTGGTTATAAGTAATACAAAGAGGAGAGAAGAACTATTTGACTAAATGTATTGTCTCCTAATCTCAAAAGTGAATCATGTTACGTATTTGACAACTGAACAGGTGCTATAAAAAGCGAACTAGAAGTCAAGGGACTGAATTTTCATCTTTTTATTGGGGAATTCCGTTTAAATCTTTCTCCTTTCTAGTTCTTTTCATTAAAGCCTTCAGAAATAATTTTCATATCTTTCCAGTAATTATCAATAGAATCTCCTTTAATGTTAAGATATTAATAGCCTTTTTAAAATGGGGTGACCTTGGCCTTGGCCAGGTAGCTCAGCTGGTTAGAGCATCCTCCCAATAAGCCAGGGTTGTGGGTTTGATACCAGTTAGGGTACATTCAAGAATCAACCAGAGGATGCATAAATATGTGGAACAGCAAATCGATGTTTCTCTCCCTTCCTTTATCTAAAATCAATAAATTAAAAAATTAAATGAAGTGACCTCATTTATTTATAGTCAATCAAAAAATCTATATTATTTTTCAATTCAGTTTCTATGGCTACCATTTCTCTCTTCTAATGATGAGTCATATCTGAGAGTGTTGATAAATAGAGGTTATCGATGGCGGGTAACGTGGGGATAAGGACACATATGTAATAACTTAATCAATAAAAAAAGAAAAGTGTTCATTTTAATGTTTCTGAGGGTTTTTTTTCTCTCCCAGAGGAGGCACATCCGTTTAACATACCACTAGTTTTGTAAAAGCTGTTATTGTAGGAGAATGACAGAGTCATGATCAAATTAAAGCTAAGGAACTGGGTTTTAATTATTTTTAAATGCTGCTCTATTCCATTATTACAAGAGGTCCTGATGAACAGATAAAATGACTGCCTTCTTTACCTGGTAGCAATGGGTGTTGATGGGCAATAAGCTGATGAATGGGGTGAGAACCAGAGAGGAAAGAAGGGAAGTGGAATATTATAAGAATGCAGGATGCTGAAGGAATCTTAGAGAACAATCTAATATTCCAGATCTCTCCTTTTATAAAGGAGGAAATTGCAGGCAAATGAGATAAAGTGATCATACAGCTGAGAACCTACCCCTGGAAAATCAAGAGTTAATATGACTTTGTCTGCACATGGAAAGCAAAGGGATAAATGGAAGCCCTTCTCCCTGCTTAAACTCGGCTTAGAACCAGAGTTGTCAAGATGTGCTGTCTGCCTATGTTGTTCAGGTTACCAAAATACTCAGTTCTTTTCCTAATCATGACTACTAGTATGGAGACAAAAAACTGCATTCTAGGGAAGGAGCAGCATGCTTACACACTTTAGGTTGGTAATAAACATCACATATAGCAGGATCGGGAAGAAAAATGATCTTTTGGGGGAGTAAGGATTCATGGTCAGGAATAGTTTAAAAAGTATGTTTTACAGGGATTTGAAGACTAGGATCAAGTACTTTATATTTATATCCTTAAGTACAAGAATCCCACTTATTACAGTCCTGTAAGTAAATAACCTATTCATGGTGGAAAGTAGAGAGGTAAATTGTCATTGTCTATTAAGACAATGACATGGAGCCAAGTTGCCTGATTCCTAAATACCCCATCTTTTTATGAGAAACTCCTCTGATAAAATTATTTCCCTGACTCCACAACAATATAAAAGAAAGCTCTCCAAACCACAACACTGAAACAAACTGGAGTGCTTTGGGTTGTGTGCCCTGTGTGGATTTATGTTTTTATTGCAATTTCATTGAGAAAATTGTTTTGGCAAATATGTATTCAGAAGTATATTAAAAAATGAAAGAAACTAAAAATGTAATGGATCTGACAGAACAACAGAGAAATAGAAATGAGGCTTGAGTGCTCAGTAGATCCATCAATATTCTGTGTGACTAATCTAGAAGGAGGTGCCTACCTCTTAGCAACCACTTAAAGGTCCAAATAAGACCCAAGAGAAACAGGAAAATGATGGCGGCTGATGAAGGGAGAGAAACAAAAGGAAATACTTTGAATATTCGCATGGCCGGATTTGAGGTTGAGGACCCCCTGGGATAAGGGATGGTCCATATGAGATATGTTTATTTGGCAGATAACACAGGTCAAGGGAACCAAGTTCCATCACTTGTTCTTGGAGTCCCTCATGTTGGAATAAGGAAGAGCATGGCCCAACTAATGATCTAGGAGGACCCTTTAATGTCAGGATATGAGTTATCATGGGGTCCCATTGTTCCCTGTTACTCACTGTCAAGCTGGGCATCTCTATTGACTCCTACAAATGGGCCAGAGAGTCTGTTTGGGGGGTGCAGCAGGGTGATACAGGGTGTCCTTCTCCTTGGAGCTTGCAGTTCCAGAATGGACACACATGGAGTGCAGGGACAGGGAACCGGGGGGGGGGGGGGGGGGCGCGGCAAAGGGAGGGCAAACCCACTTAACCAGCCAAATTCAACTGAATCAATACCTCAGGGCAACGGGATCAGCAAATGTCAGCTTAACTTCGCTGTGTTTATATGTCATTTGAGAACCTCCTTGCAATCAATTTTCCCCATGGACATAGGCACTTCGATAGCTTTATTTTCATCCCCACCTATGTAAGTTGACTAAATAACAAGGCTCGGGAATCCCTTTATGGTCCTCTGGTGATCAGGTGGCCATCTAGCCATTTCAAATGCCCCAGAGTTCAAGAGTTTGCCTGTCTAAGACAGCCCTCTTTTTTTTTTATTTAAAATATTTTTTGCTTTAAAAACATGTTTTCATTTTAAATTACAATTGATGTACAATATTATATTAGTTTCATATGTACAACTCATGATTGACATTTATATAACTTATGAAGTGACCACCTCGATAAATCTAATACCCATCTGACAGCATATATAGTTATTATAATATTTTTTACTATATTCCTTGTGCTGTACTTTATATCCCCACTAGAGGCCTGGTGCACAAAATTTGTGCATGGGGTGGGGGTCCCCTCAGCCCAACCTGCACCCTCTCCAATCCAGGAGCAATCAGGGGATGTCCTACTGATGCCTTAGCACCACTCCCCGTGGTTCTCTGCTCTCTGTGGGGCCTGGCTGCTTCGCCCCACTGTCTTCTGTCTGCGGGGCCTGTGGGCTTCGCCGCCACCTTGGCGATGAAGCCCCCATGCCCTGCTGTTCGCTTTCTGTCTGCTGTGCCTGGGGGCTTCGCCACTGCTGTGTGAACGAAGCTGCCAAGCCCTGCTGTCCACTCTCTGTCTGCCAGGCATGAGGGCTTCATTGCCGCTGCTGCACAAAGGAAGCACCCACACCCTGCTGAACGCTCTCTGTCTGCCGTGCATGGGAGCTTCATCACCACCACCACACGAAGGAAGCCACCATGCGGGCACGCCCCCAGCCCAGCAGCCCCGTGTTGTGTCTGCTGGGCTGGGGGCATGCTCCAAGCCATGTGGTGGCCGCTGGGAGCATGCCTTCAGCCCAGCAGCCCCGAGTTGTGTTCGCAGCCCTCCCTTCCCCCACGGCCTGGCGCCAGCATCACTCGGTGCCTGCATATGCAAATTAACCCACCATCTTTGCTGGGTTAATTTGCATACTCACTCCCGATTGTCTGGTGGGCATCGTGAAGGTATGGTCAATTTCCATCTTTCTCTTTTATTAGTGTAGATGACTATTCTGTAATTCCAATTTTTACTTCTAAGTCCCCTCAACCCCTCTTCCACCTGGCAACTGTATGTTCTGGTCTACTTGCTCATTTATTTTGTTTTTTAGATTCTATATATAAATGAAACCATATGGCATTTGCCTTCCTCTGACTATTTCACTCAGCACAGTACCTTCTAGATTCATCTATGCTGTTTCACATGGCAAAATTTCATTCTTTTTTTATGACTGTATCATATTCCATTATATGTGGTATATATATGCAACTTCTTTTTTTTTATCCATTTATCTATTGATGGGCACTTAAGTTGCTCCATATTTTGGCTATTGTAAATAATGCTGCAATAAACATATGAATGTATATATATTTTGGAATTAGTGTTTTGGGTTTCTTCAGACAAATACTCAGAAGTGGAATTGCTGGGTCCTTCTTTGTCTCTTGTTATAGCCATTTTTTTAAAAAAATCTATTTTGTCTGGTACAAGTATGGCTACCCCAGTTTTTTTTGTTTGTTTGTTTCCAATTTCATGAAATACCTTTTTCCATCCCTTTACTTTCAATCTGTGTGTCTCTCCATCTGAAGTGAGACTCTTTTAGGAAGCATATGTAAGGGTCAGTTTAATTATCTTTTCAGCCACCTATGCCTTTTGATTGGAGCATTTAACCATTTGCATTTAAAGCCAACAGCAAGCAGGGGAGACAGGGGAGGCAGCATGGAGAGGCACAGCAGAGGTTTTCATGGCTTTGGACTCCAGCAGCAGGATGGTGAAATCCTCCCTGCAGCAGATCTTCAACAGCCCCTGCTTGGCCAGAGAGAAGACTGAGAATAAACCTAGTGCCACCATTCATGCCAGCTGCACCCTGCCCCTCATCAAGCCAATGTCTTTTCTGGAGAGTTCCAGGGTCTCCCTTGGTAACCTGTGTCCAGGGCCTCAGTGATGCTCCTGATGTCCCTCACCCAGCTCCCAGGTGGGCGAAGGAGCAGTCAGAAAAGTCACAATCTTTCAGCTAATTTATTTTACTCTAATGCCTAAAAGCCTGGTGCACGAAATTTGTGCACTTGAGGTGGGGGGGGGGGGGGTGGCCCTCAGTCCAGCCTGCACCCTCTCGCAGTCCAGGAGCCCTTGGGGAATGTCCAACTGATGGCTTAGGCCTGCTCAGGCAGTTGGACATCCTTAGTGCCCACCACCGCTGCTGCACTCACCAGCCTTGAGCCTGGCTTCTGGCTGAGTGGCGCTCCCCCTGTTGGAGCACACTGACCACCAGGGGGCAGCTTCTGTGTTGAGTGGTATTGGGTCAAAACTGGCTTTCCAATATCCCCCGAGGGGTCCCAGATAGCAAGAGGGTGCAGGCCAGGCCGAGGGACCCCACTGGCACACGATCGGGGCCAGGAAGGGACGCAGGAAGTTGGTCAGCAGGGGAGGGATTGCAGGAGGGCTCCAAGGCATGTCCAGCCCATCTTGCTCAGTCCCGATCGGCTGGACCCCAGCAGCAAGTTAACCTACCAGTTGGAGTGTCTGCCTCCTAGTGGTTAGTGCATGTCATAGAGACTGGTTGACTGGTTGACTGGTTGACTGTCTGCCACCTGGTGGTCAGTGCATGTCATAACAAGGGGTTGAACAGACTAAGCATATCATTAGCATACTAGAGGCCCAGTGCATAAAATTTGTGCACAGGGCGGGGGGGTCCCCTCAACCCAGCCTGCACCCTCTCCAATCCAGGATCCCTCGGGGGATGTCGGACATCCCTCTCACAATCCTGGACTGCTCGCTCTTAATCGCTCACCTGCCTGCCTGCCTGGTCGCCCCTAACTGCCCCACCTGCTGGCCTGGTCACTCCCAACTGCTCCCCCTGCCAGCCTGGTCACCCCACACAGCCTCCTTGTTCAGTCGTTTGGTCATCCCTCACTAACCCCCCTGCTGACCCAGTCGCCCCATGCAGCCTGCTTGTTCAGTCGTTTGGTTGTCCCTCACTAACCCCCCTGCCAGCCTGGTGGTAGGCAACCATCTTGTGAGGGTGGAAGGGTTAATTTGCATATTACCTCTTTATTATATAGGATTACTCTTTGATTGGTTGAACAGATGACTGGATGACTGGACACTTAGCATATTAGGCTTTTATTATATAGGCCTAGAGGCCTGATGCATGAAATTCATGTAAGAGTAGGCCTTCCTTCTCCTGGCTGCCAGCACCGGCTTCCCTCTGGCACCTGGGACCTGGGCTCCCCTCCGGCTGCCGGCAGGTACCCAGGACCTGGGCTTCCCTCGCAGCCCAGCTTCATCTGGAAGGTCGTCCAGAAGGACGTCTGGTCTAATTAGCATATTACACTTTTATTATTATAGATAGGCTGAATGTAGCAGAGGAACTAATGTCTAATAACAAGAGGAGAATTCTCAACATCCAGACCAGATTCACAGATGCCAAACATGGTAACTGGAGAGCAGTGCTAAGCTGCCGCTGCCTCTACCTGGAGATCCCAGGTGGTGCTCTGTCAGAGGGGAGCAAAGACAGCTTCCCAGTTCTTGAGTTCGCTGAGGAGCAGCTGCACGCTGACCATGTCGTCTTTTTCTTCCACAAGAACCGTGATGACAGAGCTGCTCTGCTCCGTAACTTCAGCTTTATGGGCTTTGAGATTGTGAGATGGAGCATCCCCTTGTCCCCAAGAGACCTGACATTTGCTTCATGGCCTACACGTTTGAGAGAGAGTCTTCTAACCAGGACAAGTAGCAGCTGTGCCACGTGCCCCCTTACCTTTGCCACCACTGACAGATCATCACAGATCATAGCTCTTTGTGTCTCACTCTGTGTGGGTAGTGTGACCAATTGCTCCACAAGGATGCAAATGCCAGGCCTGCTTCCTTCTTCTGGGCTTGTCTTCATGTTGTAATTGTGCAAATAAATGCTCACTTCAAATTAGCGGTACATTTCTTGAAGTTTAATGTTGTGTCTGTGATACTAAAGTATTTGCTTTAATTCTAAATATAAAGTTATATTTTACTTTTTTATTGCTGCTTTAAGTTAATACAAATTATTCTTGACTTTGAGCAGAGGTTTCTTATTTGAAGTTTTGGAAATAGTTTTAGATATTAACTTGGAAAGACAGGTATTAATCTAACCTTTGATTGCTTTCAAATCTCTGAATAAAAGTGATTACAACTAGAAAAAAAGTAATTGTTGATAGATATGTTTTTATTGCCATTTTATTATTAACACTTGTCATCTTTTTTCCCCTTCTTCTTCTTAAAGAAGACCTTTTAACATTTCATGTAATACTAGTTTGGTGGTAATGAACTCCTTCAGCTTTTTCTTGCCCTGGAAGCTCTTTATCTGTCCTTTGATTCTAAATGATAGCTTTGCTGAGTAGAGTAATCTTGATTATAGGTCCTTGCTTTTCATCATTTTGAATATTTCTTACCACTCCCTTCTGGCCTGCATAGTTTCTGTTGAGAAATCAGCTGACAATCCTAGGAGAGTTCCCTTGTGGATAACTAACTGCTTTTCTCTTGCTGCTTTTAAGATTCTCTTTGATTTTAACCCTTGACATTTTAATTATGATGTGTCTTGGTGTGGGCCTTTTTGGGTTCATCTTGTTTGAGACTCTGCACTTTTTGGTCCTGTATTTCTAAATCCTTCACCATGTTAACACTACGGTGTCGGGTGAATTTCCCACCAAAATATAAGATGGCGCGGGCAATTATTTAGGTTTCCCGCGCAAAATCAGGGATTTTTATGATACCTATTACCCCAATGGGTATGAAACGGTTCGCATACGCAGGTAGGTATCTTTGTGAACGGCAAACAAACAAATATTTGGTAATACGCAGTTACAATCAGCCCGAGTTTACACGTTTCCCGCACTCCACCGCAAATCTATATGAGCCGAGTTAAGACGGCTCCCGCGGAGTACGCGCAATTCATGCGAGCCGACTTAACTCGTTTCCTGCACTCCAAGTGTTAAGGAAGCTTTCAGTCATAATTTTTTCACATAGGTTTTACAATTCCTTGCTCTTTTCTGCTTCTGGAACCCCCATGATGAAAATGCCACTAAACTTAAAGTTGTCCCAGAGGCTCCCTACATTATCCTCTTCTTCTTTGTGTGTGATTTCTTTTTCTTTTCTTTTTTATTGAATTTCTTGGGTTGACATTGGTTCACAAAACAAGTGTACAACTCAACAAAACATCACCTCCACAATATATCATGAGCCCATTGCCCCAGGCAAAATCTCTTTCCATCTCCATTCCACCCCTCCCCTTTGCCCATTTCCTATCTATTTGCTTAATCCCTTCACCTTCTTTCAACCAGCTTCCCCACCCCCTCTCCCCTCTGACAGCTGTCAGTCTGTTCCATTTATCCATGCCTCTGTTTCCATTTTGTTTGCCAGTTTATTTTGTTCATTAGAGTTCACATATAAGTGAGATCATATATTTGCCTTTCACTGACCAGCTTATATTACTTAGCATAATACTTTCCAGGTCCATTCATACTGTCACAAAAGGTAAGATTTTCTTTTTTTTTTTCAAATCAGCTAAGTAGTATTCCATAATGTAAATGTGCCACAGCTTTTTTTATCCATTCATTTACTGACTAGAGACCTGGTGCACGAAATTTGTGCATGGGGGGAGGGGTCCCCTCAGCCCAGCCTGAACCCCCTCCAATCCAGGACCCCTTGGGGGATGTCCAATCCCAGGGATCGAGCCTAAACCAGCAGTCGGACATCCCTCTCACAATCCAGGACTGCTAGCTCTTAACTGCTCACCTGCCTGCCTGCCTGGTTGCCCCCAACTGCCACCCCTGCTGGCATGATCACCTCACGCAGCCTGCTGTTCAGTCATTTGGTCGTTCCTCACTAATCCCCCTGCCAGCTTTGTCGTCCCACGCAGCCTGCTGTTTAGTCATTACTGTTACTGTGATGGCATCCCAGACAATTTGCATATTCCTCTATTATTAGTATAGATAGGTACTTGGGCTGCTTCCACATCTTGGCTATTATAAATAATGCTCCTATGAACATAGGAGTGCATATATTTTTTTGAATTAGTGTTTTGGGTTACTTTGGATATATTTCCAGAAGTGATATCACTGGGTCAAATAGCAGGTCTATATTTGATTTTTGAGGAAATTCCATACTGTTTTCACAGTGGCTGCACTAGTCTTCATTCCCACTAACAGTGTACTAGGGTTCCCTTTTCTCCATACCCTGGCTGGCACTTGTTGTTAATGTATTGATGATAGCTGTTCTGACAGTTACGAGGTGATATCTCACTGTGGTTTTAATTTATATCTCTCTGATGGTTAGTGACGTTGAGCATTTTTTCATGTCTATTGGCCATCTGTAGTTCCCTTTGGAGAAGTGTCTATTCAGGTCTTTTGCTCATTTTTTAATTGGGTTATCTGTCTCCTTGACACTGAATAGCATAAGTTCTTTATATATGTAAGAAATTAACTCCTCATCAGATTCTCATTGGAAAATTTATTTTTCCATTCAGTGGGTTCCTTTTTCATTTTGTTGATGGGTTTTTGTTGTTGTTGTTGTGCTAAAGTTTTTTAGTTTGAAGTACTCCCATTTGTTTATTGTTTCCTTTGTTTTCCTTGCTGAGGAGATAAATCAATAAAAATATTGCTACAAGAAATGTCTAAAATTTTTCTGCCTATGTTTTCTTCTAAAATTTTATGGTTTCATGATTTATGTTTAAGTCTTCAATACATTTTGAGTTCATTCTTGTGTATGGTGTAAGAAGGTGTTCTAATTTGATTTTTTTTTTCTTGCATTATCTGTTCAGTTTTCCCAACACCATTTATGGAATAGACTGTCTTTACCCCATTCTAAGTTTTTGCTTCATTTGTCAAATAATAGGTCACTATAAAGGTGTGGATTTATTTTTGTGCTCTCTGTTCTGATCATTGATCTTGTGTCGCTACCATGCAGTTTTGATTAAGATAGTCTTGTAGTGTAGTATGATATTAGGTAGTGTGATACCTCTAACTTCGTTTTTCTTTCTCAAGATTGCTGAGGCTATTCAGGGTCTTGTTTAGTTCCATATAAATTATTGGAATATTTGTTCTTGATCTGGGAAATATGACATTTGTATTTTAATAGGAATTGCATTGAATCTTTAGGTAGCTTTGGGTAGTGTGGACATTTTAATGATATTAATTTTTCTATTCATGAACATGGTATATGCTTCCACTTATTTGTATCTTTCTCAATTTCTTTCTTCAGTATCTTATAATTTTCCAAATATAGGTCTTTTACCTCCTTGGGTAGATTTATCCTTAAGTACCTTATTTTTTTGTTGCAATAGTAAATGGGATTGTTTACTTACTTTCTTTTTCTAATAGTTCATTATTGGTGTATAAAAATGCCACTAATTTCTAAATATTAATTTTGTGTCCTGCTACTTTGCCAAATTTATTTGTTACATCTAGTAGTTTTTTGGTGGAATGTTCAGGGGTTTCTATATACAATATCATGTCATCTGCGAATAATGATAGTTTTACTTCAGCTCCTTTCCAACTTGAATGCCTTTTATTTTTTTATTTTTGTCTGATTGCTGTGCCTAGTACTTCCAGTACTATGTTAAATAAGAGTGGTAAAAGCAAACATTTCTGTCTTGTTTCTGATCTTAAAGGAAACACTTTTAGTTTTTCGCCATTGAGTATAATGTTGATTGTGGGTTTGTCATACATGGTCTTTATTATGTTGAGGCCTGATCTCTCTAGGTCTGATCTCTCTATTCCCACTTTGTAAGAGATTTTATAAAAAATGGGTGCTAGATTTTATTGATGGTTCTTTTCTTCATCTATTGATATGATCATGTGATTTTTATCCTTCATTTTGTTTGTGTGATGTATCACATTTATTGACTTGTGAATATTATACCAATCTTGTACCCCCAGTCTAAATCCCACTTGGTTATGGTGTATGATCTTTTTAATGTATTGCTGGATCTGATTTGCTATTTTTAAAGATTTTAGTATCTATATTCATCAGGAATATTGGCCTGTAATTTTCTTTCTTTGTAGTGTCTTTGGTTTTAGAATTAGGATAATGCTGGCCTTGTTTAAAAAAAAAAAAAGCTTGAAAGTCTTCCCTCTTGTTGAATTTTTTGGAATAGCTTGATAAAGATAAGTATTATTTAGTCTTATTTTTTACTTTGGTAAAATTCTCTTGCCAAGTCATCTAGTTCAGAACTTCTGTTTGCTGGGAGTTTTTGATTATTGATTCAATTTCATTAGTTGTAATTGGTCTATTCAGGTTTTGTGATTCTTCTTAATTCAGTTTTGGAAAATTATATGTTTCTAGGATTTTATCCAGTTTGTTCAGGTTGTCCAATTTGTTGACACGTAGTTGTTCACAGTATTTTCTTACAATCATTTGTATTTCTCTGGTGTCTGTTGTTGCTTCTCCTCTTTCACATCTGAATTTATTTATATGGGTATTCTTTTTTTCTTGATGAGTCTGGTTAAAGGTTGTAAATCCTGTTTGTCTTTTCAAAGAAACAGTCATTGGTTTCATTGATCTTTTGTTGTTGTTTTGTTTGTTTGTTTTTAGTTTCTATGTCATTTATTTCCATTCTCATCTTTATTATTTCTTTCCTTCAGCTTAATCTGGACTTTGTTTGTTGTAGAGTTCGATTGTTTACTTTTAAGTGTAGAGTTAGATTGTTTACTTGAGATTTTTCTTGCTTCTTGTGGTAAGTCTGTAATGCTATGAACTTCCCTTTCATTACTGCTTTTGCTATGTCCCATAGATTTTGGGTTATTGTCTTCTCATTTTCATTTGTTTCCAGGTTACTTTTTATTTCACCCTTGATATCATTTTTAATTCATTAATTGTTTAATAATATGTTATTTAGACTCCACATGTTTGAATTTTTTCCCATTTTTTAATTGTAATTGATTTCTAGTTTCATACCATTTTGGTCATTGAAGATACTTGATATGATTTCAATCTTCTTGAATTTATGAAGACTTATTTTTTGTCCTAACATGTGGTCTACATTTGAGAATGTTTCATGTACACTTGAAAAGAATGTGTATCCTTCTGCTTTGGGATAAAATGTTCTGTAAATATCCATTTAATCCATCCCATCCCATGTGTCATTCAAGGTCACTGTTGGCCTTGTTTATTTTTTGTGTGAAAGATCTATCTATTGATGTCAGTGGGGTGTTAATTCCCATTATATGGCTGTATTGCTGTCAATCTCTCCCTTAAAGTCCACCAAGATTTTCTTATATATTTAGGTGCTCTTATGTTGGATGCATATACATATATATATATGTAACTCACTTTAGCAGGGCTCAGGTACCCACTTAGTATATGTTATATGTTTTTGTTGAATTGATCCTGTTAGTGTTATGTAGTGACCCTCTTTGTCTTTTATTATGGCCTTTGTTTTGAAGTCTATTTTGTCTGATATAAGTATTGCTATCCCAGGTTGTTGTTTTTTTTCATTTGTTTTGTTTTGTCTCTATTTGCATAGAATATTTTTTCCATCTCTTCACTTTCAGTCTCTGTATATCTTTCATTCTGCAGTGGGTCTCTTCTAGCTAGCATATATACAGGTCATGTTTTCTTTTCTATTCAGTTATCCCTTATCTTTTCATCGGGACACTTAATTCATTTACTTTTAAGGTTATTATTGATAGGTACTTATTTATTGATACTTTATTCTTTATACCTATGTTCCTCTCTCACACTATTCTTTTTCTTCTTCTTAAAGCAGGCCCTTTACCATTCCTTGCAATACTGGTTTGATGGAAATAAACTCCTTTAGCATTTTTTGTTTGTTTTAGGTCTGGGAATCTCTTTATTTTGTTTTCAATTTTCAATGATAGCCTTTCTGGATAGAGTAGTCTTGGTTGTAGGTTCTTGCTTTTCATGACTTTGAATATTTCATGCCACTCTCTTCTGACCTAAAGTGTTTCTGTTGAGATATTATCTGACAGCCTTATTGGAGCACCCTTATAGGTAACTAACTGTATTTCTCTTGCTGCTATAAAGATTCTCTTTCTCTTTATCCTTTGACATTTTAATTATGATGTGTCTTGGTGTGGGTCTCTTTAGGTTCGTCTTGAATGGGAATCTACACTTCCTGAGCTTGTGTGACTTTTTCTTCACCAGGTTAGGGAATTTTTCTGCATTATTTCCTCAAACAAGTTCTCTATCCCTTGCTCACTTTCTTCAACTGCTGGTATCCCTATGATGTGGATGTTATTACACTTGATGTTGTCCCAGAGGTCCCTGAGACTTTTCTCATTTTTAAATTCTATTTTCTTTTTTTACTTTTCTCATTTTTAAAAAAAATTTCTTATCTTAACCTCTAAATTGCTGATACAATCTTCTCCTTTATATAACATGCTATTTATTCTTTCCAGTGTATTCTTCACTTACGATATTATATTCTTCATTTCTGACTGGTTCTTTTTTATAGTTTCTATGTCCTTTTTAATGCTTACTATCTCTTTGTTTAAGTTCTCACTGTGATCATTCATTCTTCACCTAAGGTTCTTGATCATCCTTATATCTATTGTTTTAAACTCTGCATCTTTGTTGCTTCCATTTCATTTAATTATTTCTCTGGGTATTGTTCTTTCATTTGGGGAATATTTCTTTGTCTTCCCATTATTTCTCTATGTACTAGGTAGAACTGCTATGACTCCTAAACTTGTTATGATGGCTTTATGATGTAGGTATCTTGTTGGGCTCAGCAACAAAATCTTTCAGATCACCTGAGCTTGGTGCTTCAGGAATGTTTCTTGTGGATTATGTGCACCCTCTTGTGGTAGTTTAGCCTTGAATGCTGTTGGTCTTTCATGGGTGGAATTAACCCTTCGTGCTGGCTGACTATAAGGATAAACCTGGATCACCATGTACTAGTATGTGTCACTATGCAAGGGCTTCCCCTAAGGCAGAGTTGTTCCTAGCAGCTTCTGTGCCAGCCAGAATTCCCCTTGCAGTGTGCCACTAGTGTGGTTAGTTGGGTCAATCTCTGGTGTAATCTATAGTCCACCACTCATTGCGTTGGTTCTGAGTTCACATGGGCAGGATCTAGGTACAAGTCGATGTCAAACATTGTGTGTAACAGGCCTTGGCTTACCTGTATGGCGCTACCATGCTATTCACTATTTATGGCTGCATCTACTGAGCCTGGGTATGCATAGGAAGGGTCAATCTGTGTACAAAGACTAGGTTCCTTAAGATTTTTTTTTTTTCTATTCCAATTAGGTGTTTTCTGCTTCCTTACCTTACCTTCCTTACCTTTGATCCTCTGCTTCATTACTCTGTTGTTGATTCCCTGTAATGTATTCTTCATTTCAGTTAGTGAATTCTTCATTTCAAATTGGTCCTATTTTATGTTTTCTATTTCCATTTTTATGTTTCCTATCTCTTTGTTGAAGTTCTTATTGAGATCATTGACCATCCTTATACTCTGTGTTTTGAACTCTGCATCTGCTACATTTCTTATCTCCATTTTATTTTGTTATTTTTCTGAAGTTTCACTCTGTTTTTTCATTTGGGATATGTTTCTTTGTCTCCTCATTTTGGCTTCCTCCCTGTGTCTTTTCTATTTATTAGGTAGAGCTACTACATCTTGTGGACTTGATAGAATGGCCTTAGTCCTATAGCGCCCAGTGGTACATCCTCCCTGGTTACCTGAGCTGGGTTCGCCAAGTGTGCTGCCCTAGCCTGATGTGGGCTATGTGAACTCTCCAGTTGTAGTTGAGTCTTGATTGCTGGTGGCACATCAGTGGGAGGAAAATCAGATGCAAGACTGGCCTTGGCCACCATGGAGGATCTTCTGTGCAGAGGCCAACCCCACAGAGCAGAACTCACTTTAGCAGGGCTCAGGTACCCACTTAGTATGTCTTTGAGCCTCATGAAGGTGGCTGGGTGGTGCTTCAGCATGGTCTGGAGCTGTCTCTGGAGCCATTTTGGAGGTGCAGGCCAAGGTCAGCACTGCCTGTGTCCTGCCAAGGGCCACCCAGCCTGAGCTACAAAGAAATCTGCAGATGACTCCTGGAATTTCCCAGAAGAGGCCTGAACTGAGACTGGCTGCCACTAGTGTTGGGCCTGGAGCCATTTAGCAAGAGGTGGGGGGTACACAGAGGCCAGATGCTACTTGTTTGAGACATTTCAGGAAAGTCAAAGTAAGACAGACTTTTTAAAAGAAAAATTGTTTGGGGTTTAGCCTTCTAAGTATCTGGATATCATCCTAGGCTCCTAGGCATTCAGGAGAACAAATTAATGTTTCTGTGATTCAAAGCCCTCCTTCTCCCATCCAGTGGATAGAGGCACACACCAAGTTTTAACAACTGCTCCAGTTCATGAGATTTGGGGATTCCTAGAGGGAAAGTAAGAACTTTCAGTGACATAATCAGTTCCCTTCATACTAACCTAGTAATGACTATGTTGTATTCCTAAACTCACCCTGGCCTAGAAAAATCCTCATGTTGAAAAGTCTTTCCTGGTATCTAAGCCACAAATTCATGACTATTAAAGCTAAACAAGACTTTAATGATATTAGAGCTGCCATATGATATCCGGGTTGGGAGTGTGGGTATGTTGGGGTTTGAGGCACAGGGATTAGGTATGGCTGATGATAAGAAACTTCCCTTGTGCTGATTTTAGGGCCTAGGACAATCACTGCTCAATGCCATTTCACACCTGGGCTGTCAGGGTTGCTAAGTTCTCAACTGGAATCATAATATCTTCCTTGGAAGCAGTTTACTTTCCTCCCAGGACAGAGACAATATATGAAAGTTGATGGGGAGCTGGAGAATAAGGCTATAAGTCTAAACTCAGGAGCCTTGCTTGAAGGTGTTGCTATGGAAGCCAAAGATCTCTCTGGGTTTTACTCAAAGGCTGATAAAAGTTTCTGAGCATAGTTGAACATGACACCACCTGGGGGCAGTATGACTGTGTCCATTACTCATCATTTCAGTCTTCACTAAACTCAAATCCAAACCACTAAACTTTCCTTTCCTTGTACAGGAATTTCAAGAAAACCCTTAGGCAGCATTTAAACTTTAAAGCTATAGGAGTGTTTAGTAAATCTGAAAGCAGCATTAAGATTAGGTTAGAGTTTCCCCCTTATAGCCAATTCCAAACTCAATTTTACTGGGAGTATTTCACCATTCATTTTCTCATCTGAAATGGCCATCTTTCACTGGTTTCACCATCTGAAATAAGAATGCATTATTTAAAATTATATAATGCACCTACCCTAAGATGTAAAACAGAAAACTTGTTTTCCTGTGTCTTTTAAAGCATTGCAACTAATCCATGTTATTAAAATTTAAAAGTATACAAAGGCAGCATGGTACACTAGAGATGGATTCACACTCATTAGTTTGTGTGTTTTTTTGTTCATCTCTGGCTATGTGTCCAGCATTGCCCTGGGAATTAGATGGCTCCCACCCTCAGGGAGCTTACGGTCTCCCTGGGGATAAGGATAAAATAACAGAAGAGGCAGTTCCCTGGCACTGTATTCGCTTTTAGAAAAAAAAATTGGTCAATTTATAAAATGGAAAGAAGGAACACAATAAACTCATTTCTGGAAGCACCACAGTTTAAGGAAACTGACATCTTCATAATCTCAGATTATGGTGAGTTTTCTACTTTATCAATTCCATTACAGATTATTATGGTGTGTGTGTGTGTGTGTGTGTGTGTGTGCTTGCATGTCTACATTTGCATGTCTATATACAGTATTTAACAAAATCAAGCTAAATGGCTTCTTCATTATTAAGAGAGCATTTTCCCCCTTTTCTAAAGTTTTCATTAGTTCCCAAGTAATGCTTTCAGGGAAGTTCTGCACATATATGATACATGGGACTAGATACAGGTTGAAATGACAATTCGGGCACTTTCCCATAAACGTGTTGAGAAGTTTGGAGGAATATTAAGTTTTTATATTGAAACAGAAATAAAATAATGACTCTTATGAACAAGGTGCTGCCTTCTTACCTAATGTGCCTAACTTCTAATTAGTTGGACAGCAAAATTGGACCCTGATTTTTTGGCAAGGTTAAGCATAAGGTTGAGTGTGCATCTTGGTTCCAGATCTATTACTGACTTTGGAAAAGTCCCTTAGCCTCTTGATTCTTATTTCTCTGCAGTAAACTAGAAGTAATAAAATGGTCCATGTCACTGGGAGGCTGTGATTAATGGCACAAACAAGGGGAATATTTTTGGTATTGCAAGACTGGTGCAAACCCCTAGCAAAGGGCATGTGTCCTGTTTCATAGAAGAGCCCTCTGCCTCCCTCTTTAACCTACATCCAGCCTCTGAATATGTTCAGAAGCTCGCAGAACGTCACCCAGCTCTTCTTACCTTTATGGGAAGCAGAGGCACAGTCAGATCAAATCCTTGAAAGTCCCTTACCTTTATGTTCATCAGGAGCAAGGACTGGTAAAGTCAAGTGACTGCAGTTGTGTTTGCCCCCTTCTTGCCGCAGAGTGATGGGAAAGGTATCGGATTTGGAGGGCTATATTATGTCAGAAGTAGACAGTCTACAAGAGAACGAGAGCATTGGACCAGACCTTGGAGATGAATTTCTCCTCACTAGATAGTAGCATAAAAGCAGGAATCAGGCTATTTTTCTTTTTTTTTCTAATTTATTTATTGTCCAAAGTTTTACATATGTCTCCTTTTTCCCCGCTTGACCGCCCACCCCCCCAAGCCAGTCCCACCCTGGGCAAGCCGCCGCAGCCCCAGTGTCTGTGTCCATTGGTTACGCTAATATGCATGCGTACAAGTCCTTTGGTTGCTCTCTAACACCCCACCTCCCACCTTGCCATTTGTCTATGGATCTATTCTTGTTCTCAAATTATGTTGATAATTATATTCCACAAATGACTGAGATCATGTGATATTTCTCTGACTAACTTATTTCGCTTAGCATAAAGCTCTCCAGTTCTATCCATGCTGTTGCAATGCTAAAAGTTCTTTCTTTTTTATAGCAGTGTAGTATTCCATCGTGTAGATGTACCACAGTTTTTTTAATTCACTCATCTGCTGATGGGCACTTAGGCTGTTTCCAAATCTTAGCTATTGTAAATTGTGCTGCTATGACCATAAGGGTGCATATATCCTTTCAGATTGGTGTTTCGGGTTTCTTGGGATATAGTAGGCTATTTTCTCTTTCATTATATACCCAACAACTGGCACAGTGCCTGACACAAAGTAGCCACACAATAAATGTTTGTACAAGGAAATGTAGGGGGGAAATCAGCTGAAACTGCTAATAGCCACACTAAAGTGCTTAGAAACTACATTTTCCATGAAGATCTAAATAATAAAATAATCATGAAATAATAGGAAGTAATTCTAACCAATTATACCTCAATTTGCACATGAAATTAAAATTTAATACATTCAAAATGAAAATTTTAACTTTCATCTTTGTTGTTTTGGGGGGATTTTTTTTTAGCAGTCAAATTTTGCTATAAGCTTGAGTGTCCAGAATACAAAAGAATGAAGAGTGATGCTAGTTTATGTACTTAGATTGTGGAATTTCCAACTAAATCTAAGTAGATCACATGGGAGAATGCAATTTCAGTCAGAAGGATTTTATTCTTGTTTACTGCTAAGCATCCAAAATATTTTAAAATGTAAAGGTATAAAGAGTGGATTCAAAAGCTTTCAAAACCTACTGTTACTTCTTAGAAGTCTGGTGTAACTTGAGAATTGCAAACAGCACAGCTGAGTGTTCTAAGCTTTTTCAAATTGAGAAGCGAATCCCTGACCTATAGATGAGTTGTATTGGGAATTTGGTGGTTTTTTCTTCAGTGCACTTTTAGGAAGAAGCAGCAGCCACATTTCACGACTTTCTCTACCAATTTGCAGAAAGTTCCATCATGAAAAAAGAACTTGGCAGTATTTCAGAAGAAGAGTTCTATTCTCTCAGAATACCCCATGTCACCATTGAAGGGCAAATAGATTATTGCTCAGAAGAAAATGTAGATTTAAAGCCATTTTCAAAAGAAATGGTTTATTATTTTTTTTAATGACTTGGATCTGTATTCAATAAAGAGCTCTGCTAATCATTTTTTATAATTACTTTGGCTAACTCATATTTGATGAAAAAAAATACATTGTGGAAATTGCAGTAAAGTGTAAGCTGTTCTCCCATGTAATTAGTTTGTTCTGGGAGCTCATTTTTATTACAAAAATAATCTGTGGTAGGTAGTTATAAGGGAGAGGCTCAAGCTGGCAGGCTTCGGGATAATATTTTCTATATGAAATCTTTTCTACAGTGACAATTCATTTTCTTCCTCAGAAGTCAAACATACACTTTACATCTAATCCCAGGTACCAGTTCACCGACTTCACAGGCCTGCACTGAGCGTTTTGTGGCGTTCTGGAGGGAATTAAAGGCTCAGGCCTCAGTGGCCACGTGTTTTCTTACAGAGAACCTGTTGCTGGGGCCCTATTTCTCCTTCCTGCCTGTCTCTTCCCCCAGTGCCGATATGATAACAAGGTGATACAGGGACTGGTGGAGGATGGAGGAGGGGAAAGCCATGCCTATACTGGGAGTGACCACTCCTGTGGACACTGACTGGTTTGGCCCATGGTACCCTGAAGCCAGGAGGAAGGAGAGGAGTGGGTGGTGCTTTCATTTTTTTTTTTTTTTAGAATTGTCCATGCCAATTCTCCCCAGAAACTTTCAACTATTTTCAATTTTACCCTCCATTGACTTTTTCTTCTTTGCCTTCAAACATGAGGAAGTTCATTAGTATATTTTTTAAAGCTTTCATCTTACCCAAGTCTTCAAACAAATGTCCTTTCCCTGGTGCTTTTCTCCCTTTGTGATCCACTTCCTGACTTTCATGTTCTTTGCCGTCTGGCCCTACCCTAGAATACCTTTCTTTTTAAAATGTTAATTCAATAAAATCAGACCTCAATACAGAAAAGAGCCCCAAGAGATGACCTGATCTCAATCCATAACTTCAGGCATCAGTGGCCCCACACCACCCCCTAACCCTCGAGCCTATTTCCATGACCCTGTTTCTCTTTCCTACGACTCTCTTCCTCCCTGTGCCAATTGCATGCATGGGAGGCAGGTGGCAGGAGAGCCCTGTGATCCCTGCAGAGCATTCCATGTGTTTCACACAAGCACAGGGGCCAACAGCCAGAGGAAGACTTGCCTTAGGACAGACCTAATGCTGTGCTCATACTCTTCAGTCTTCCAACCATGTTTGATACAGTTGAAAGGCCAGTTAGGATTCCATGACAGTGTGCTCTGAATATAATTCTGAACAATAGGGAAGAATTAGCTGGGGAATGGACCCTTATAAAGGCCTCAATGGTCCTGCAGTTCTGCAAAAAACAAGTAGAGGGCTTTCTGTAAGCAAAAACACAAGCATGAGTCTAATAGGGAATGTTTACTACTTAAAAACAATTCAGAGCTGAGTGGGAGTTCAAGATTCAAGGTTTGACTGGGGTTCCTTATTTAGACTCTAGAAATATGTGGAAAAGAAAAGGGAAACATTGATTAAGTTACAGTGTATTTTCTCTGGCTACTAATATTAAACAATTGATAAGAAACACTGCATTGCATCTTAAAATGAGGATACAGATAAAGTGGGTTGCATCGTTGTATGTGTATTTGGCAGTGTTTGCTCTGTTTTAATCAGTTGGTTGATTTGAACAGAAAGATTCTAATGAGCACGATGAAGGCTGTGCATTTGCTCTGGGGAGAGAGCCTAATTGAAACAGACAGAAGCTGACCTGGGCTGTGAAACTGAGGGCTCACAGACTTTGAGCAGCTGAGGCGAGGCATGGACCGAGGGCAGAGCTAGGTGGGCTCTGACATTGAGGGAGCAGGAGCCATGTGACCAGGGCAAGGCCGCTGCCATCCTGTGCCACTGCCACTATGTTAACTATCCCATCGTCTCTGAGACTTTCCCTTGGGCTTTAGAGAGGGGCCCAGGTCACCTGCCTGGACCCTAGCTTCCAGGACTGCTGAGAGTGATGGGCGGAAGGAGAGGAAGAGACCTGAGGAAGATCTGACCCCTTCAGCTCCTTTGGATTGAAGGATGAGTGGACAGGTTTACTCAATGAGCCTGTACACTGGAGAGAATTTCCCAGCAAGAGGAAGGGGCCTTGAATTTTGGACAGCTACCCCCACGACCTCCCCTCCTCATATTCAATATACATGAAAAATGTATGAGAAGACTCTGGCTAATAAAAATTCCATGTCTCCTCTGCTGATTTATTAAGATTACCCTAGCGCTCATAACATTGTTGTAAAACATAGTTAATATACTGAAATAATATCTAGCATTGTATACTTTTTGAGTCCAGCTCAGTAAAAGCATATCTTTATATACCGTTGGCATCAGGCATTGAGGAATCCCACATGCATGTTATGGGGGATGATGTCACTTCTTTATCCCTTGCTTCCGATTAAACCAGCAATGACTAGCAAAGAGTTTAAATGCTTTGTTTAATAGGAACTAAATTAATAAAACCCCTGCCCTTTAGACTTTTAAAATAGTATTTCTTTAACTCTGAATGTCATCCAATATTTCACATTTGCTGGTAGGAGAGATCGCATCTTACCTTTGTGTATTCTGTCCAGTTGTGCAGCCAGTTTGGATTTCTCAAATGAGAAAATTTGATCGGTGACCAGTGGACTGGGGGGAGAAATTCTGCTGCAAAAAGGGGCAAGTTTCCACTGTTGCTTTTCTTGTAAAGATTGTGTGGGTACACGATAACTATTTGATGATTGATATGTCACTTTGAATCACAGGATGTTTTCCATAATTCTGCTACTGATGGTAACTTGCAGTAGTCCAACAGTAAAATTTCATTCATCCAGACTCGGTTTTTATATCCTTCTTATCCCAAAGTCTTTAAATTTCGAAATAATTTGGAGTTCAGCTGGTTTAAAGTTAACATTTATAAGTTAAATTTAACTCTCTCTTCCAGAATCTTACCAGCTGTGTCACAATGTTCACAATATTTCAGGGGCCTTTTTATTTTATTTGAAGATAAGATTTTTCAGATAACAGCAAGTACTTTTAAGATATTCGATTAACTCTCCCTCCTCCACTGCTGCCACCCCTGGTGCTTCTTGTGTGTAGTTTGTTTTGGAGCTGGTACCTCTTTTGTGAAGCGGCAGTTGAGGAGACTCCGGCGCTCGCCGTAGCCTATGCAAAGCCCAAGGAAGGAGTCGACACTGAGAACAACAATCATATTAATTTGAAGGTGGTGGGGCAGGATGGTTCTGTGGTGCAGTTTAAGATTAAAAGGCATACACCACTGAGGAAACTAAGGAAAGCCTATTGTGAATGACAGGGTTTGTCATGAGGCAGGTAAGATTCCCATTTGACGGGCAGCCAATCAATGAAACAGACACACCTGCACAGTTGGAAATGGAGGAAGAAGATACAATTGATGTGTCCCAGCAGCAGACAGGAGGGGGTCTACTAAAAAGGAACCTATTTTACTCCAGAACTCTGTGCCTCCAGACCAAGAAGACATTCTCAGTTAGAAAACTGCAATTGGGTTTCAACACTTCTGACTGCTACAGTATAGTTTTCTGTATTCTTTCATTTTCCCCTTCCCCATTCCTTTAGCCTATATAATAAAAGGGTAATATGCAAATCGACCCAATGGCAGAACAACTGGGCACTATGAGGTGAACTGACCACCAGGGGACAGATGCTCAGGGCAGGGAGTGCCACTCAGCCACGAGCTGGGCTCAGGGCTGGCGAGTGCAGTGGTGGTGGCGGGAGCCTCTCCCACCTCCGAGGCAGCGCTAAGGATGTCCCACTGCTGCTTAGGCCCTTCCCCTAACTCGGACATCCCGCTCCTGGACTGCTAAAGGGCACAGGCCGGACTGAGGGACTCCACCCACCCCACCCCCCACTGGGCCTCTAGTATTGTACATAAAGTAACTGATGTATGTGCACAAGCATTTGCATTTTTTAAACTAAATGGGCAATGGTATGTTTTGATTGACATCAAATGGAGATGGGATGGGAAAAATACTGGTTCTGTGAAAACCAGCATTTTCTCCATTAGTGGGATGCTCATCCAACTCTTATCTTTATATTCCAGTAAGTTATTTTGCTCTCACTGTTAACAAAAAAAAAAAAAAAGAACAACATAAAAATTCTTGCATACCTTGTTTGATTGGAGAATTTTAATGTTTTTCATTTATTATTGTAAAACCAAGGACAATTCTATAACTTTTTTTAATCCAAATCATATTTTGTGGAAAACTGGGAGTTAAAATCTCAGCTTCCCTATTCCTATCCCTACTTAAAGACAGATTGCTGTTACATGTAGGGCAATCTGCTTTTAAGTAGGGATAAATGAAATGAATCCTAGATAGTTTTCCCTTCAGGTCAAGTGTCTTGTTGTTTAAATAAACTTCTTGTTTAAAATGAATATATATATATATATTCCTTTACTTTTTAACTTTTAAGGTACTCATTTAAGGACTTACACTTGCCCATTTTTAGTAGTGTAACTGAAGTTATTCTGTGTAAAAGTAATACAATTATATATATTTGAAAATATAGCATAATATATTTTTAATTACCTATCCTAATTAATTTTAATTCACTGGATTTGACCTTAGAAAACTTTTCTACAAAGCTATCCAAGCAATGGATTTTATTATTGTTGTTATTGTCATTATATTATTATTATTATTATTATTATTATTACTTATTAACAAAACCCAGTGACCAACAAATAATTCAGGATGTATATTCCCTTCCTGTTGCATTATCTGCTCTTTGCACACACAATTTGCCTGATTTCTCATGGACAATATTCACATATTGCCCTTCTTTTCTCTCATGTTTGGTAATACAAGTAGAAAGGGGAAAGAAGAGAGTGAAATGGCAACCATAGGAGCAAAGATTTTTGGGAAGAGGAGCAGAGAAGACTAATACAGATGTTTGGAACACGAATGGAATTGGGCCAATCCTGCAGGCAGGTGGGGCTGTAAACCTCAGAACTAGATGTGATTGGGAAGCTGATGTGGTGAGGGGAGAGGCCAGAATAGGTGGTTGGATGATGGGACTCAAGGAAAAGCGGCAGATGGTGGAACAGCTTGGGACTTTTTGTCCAAAGCAGTAAATGTATTCACACAGAATCACTAGCTATTACACATACAGAAACAGAGTAGCCAGAATGGACTATGGAGTGAGGCTGACATGGGTTTGGGATCAGGCTCTGCCACTTACAAGACGATTCTTGGACAATTTATTTAACCTCTGTAAGCTTCAGCATGCTCATCTATAACATGAAGCTAATAATGCCCCCCTCGGAGGGTTGTCATGATGATCCCATGACCTAATGTGTTGGGAGCAATGCTTTGCACTCAGTGTAAACTAGTTATTGCCTTTATTATTAACAAAACAATCAAGGAGCTGTGCCCAAAATATTTTATTTAGTAAAATAATCATTCCTTGGCATGGTTGATGATTTATGTAAGTAGAAGGGTCCCAGACTTTAAAGGTAGACTATCTGGGTTCAAATCCTGAGTCTACTACATGCTAAAAACATAATTTTTAATCTGGAGACTCTCTTTCCTTTTGAGTAATAAAGATTGATTTTAGCTTTCTCAGGGAGTTGGTGTTAGGATTAAAAGTAATATTAATGGGCTTAGTAAAGTGCCTTATTAAAGTGCCATGTAGATGATATAGTGACTTTCAATTTTCAGCATTTCATAATGTTTGTGTCATTCAATAGCCAGCCTAACTTAGTGTGGTGAATGGAGGAAAAGTTGTCACAGCATTAAGCGAAAGAAGAACCCAGAGCAAATAGGAATGTGCATAGTCTCACAGTGAAGTAGTCATAGAATCAGAATTAAATCTGGAATATAGATTAGCATAGCTGGGGCCATTAGTCTCCACTGTAATTGCATTCATAACTAACTGAACTCAGTACAATAAATAATCAATATTGTATGAATATAGCCAATATTTTAAAAGTTTAATAATGTGACTATTTCAGAACCAAACCCAATAATACATTTGTAATATATTTTAATTGTGGCACAGTTCAAATTTTAGGCTATTTTAGGGTCAACATTGGGTAACGTGTTTGTGACACATTTTAATTGTGATATATGACTTTTTTTTTCATGGTTTCATCCATGATTTTTTTTTCACTTAGAAATTTGTTTCCCTGGATCCTAAGAAGGGTTTATATAAACCAGGGGTGGGGAACGTCTGGCCTGAGGGCCATATAAGGCTGAGAAATCATTTGGTCTGGCCCTGCCAAGGCATTAGGAGTGAGTTAATTAAATGTTTAAACAAATATAGCAGGCTAATTTTTAAGGTGATAATTTTGTATGGCCCCCGAATGATGTTATAAATATCCAAATGGCCCTTGTCAGAAAAAAGGTTCCCCACCTCTAATTACTTCCACTGAGGGAAATTTTCTAAAGGTCTGTACTATTCTGTATACATTCAATTCACCGACATCAACTTAAACTCTGCACAGCTTCCAGCAGTGTGCACATCTGCTGACTGTAAGAGGAGGCACAACTCTCTGACACCAGAGACGTGTTACCAGACAGCCCCTGAGTCAGTAGGAGAGGGCTGTTCCCAACCTCAGTCCTTGTTTCCTCATATAAATGAATTTATACAAGAAAAGTTGACTGTGTTGTGAAAGCCAATTTATTAAAGCATGCACCTTTACTGAAAAAGCAAACCTATACCTCTGGCTTATGAAGCACAGACCTCTCAGCTAATCTGAAGAGCAGGTTGGGTGGGGGACTGAGGTGTTCTATATCCTCCTGTCTATAGGCTTCAAAATTGCTCTGCTGGCCATTTTGGTACAGATTCATTCTCAAGGTCCTTTTTTTTTTTTTTAAACTTTGTTGTGGCCTTCCCAGAATTCATGAGAAGCCCCTAGCAACTTTATCTTACCAAGTCTTGAGACTGCTGGCTTCTCTGCTTAAGGAGTAAAACACATTTTTTCCTTTCTCCTTTCCCCCTCCCTTTATGCATTCTCTCCTGAGAGAGGTTTTTTAACCATTTGGTCTCCTGTCCTTGGCTGGGGAAGATAATGGTTGTTAGTTATAAGCTGGCTGCACATTGCCCATACTGTTGGGCCTTGTTTTAAATTTCCTGTCTCGGTTTCCCTATTCCTCCTGCCCTGGAATCCTGTAACAGTAGCAATGTCAAGTGCAACACTATGGGGCTTCTCCATGGTCTTGGAATCTTTCTCCACAGAAGAGGTGCCTCTTGGCCTCATCCACATAATGTCAAAATCTTTATGTTGGGCAACTCACGTCTTCAGTCTCATGGTTATTTCTCATTTGGTACGGCTAATGGAATCTAGGAATCTCTTCAAGTGGTACAGCACTCACAGCTGACTGGCCAGTGCCCAACAAAAGGAGCAGAGAGGTGAGCTGGAGATGGGTCAGCCTCTCACCCAGCCTCTCTGCTGCTCAGGTGGCCCGCCCTGATTTCCTTCTACATACGCTTGCTCTTGTTTTCATGGGCGGTGCAGTTTAGTGTGTTTACCTTCCTTCGTCGTGTCCAAATCATATTTTGTGGAAAACTGGGAGTTAAAATCTCTAAGATTGGGTATCTTGTACAAAGGTGTATGTGTGTGTTCACAAGGCATGCTGTGCTGCGTACACATCATATAAAATTTTTTTCACTCTTTGTTCAACCAGCATGAATTTTTGGTTACTCAGTTAACAGTCACTTGGTGGAAACAGTGACATTCTTGTTTGTATTTTTCAGATGGCGAGACTAAGGTCCTGAATTTGTACTGATTGCACTGTGCTCTCTGTGTCCTGGAGGCAGAGGTCGAGCCTCAATTCAGAGCCCCTTCCATCCCCTCAAAGGCTGCCCTGCTTATCTGTGAGTACTCCTTCTCATGTTCTTTTTAGGTAATGTTTACCTTTTGTTAAATCAGAAAATGAGTGAATGAATTATGAGCTAAAGAGCTAGCTATACAACTTGGCTTCTGTTTTGTCCCTCCCTGAACCCAGTGGACCAAAATGTCTGAGGTCCCCGATGTCTATTTGTACTGACATGCACTTGTTTTACTATGTATGTATGTATGTATGTATGTATGTGTTAGGTTAGGTGGCTCAGGAGGCGGCACAAGAAATAGAGAGTCCAGTGAATCAGAAAAGAAAGGAAAGGAAAGTTTATTCTGTGTCCCCGGGAGACCCACGTACCCCCAAAGGCAGGGCACGTGGATTCACACCAACAGGGATGGGGGGCGCTTTTTTTATACTGCGGTTGGGTGGGGGGCGGGGACATGAGCTAAGGTATTCAGTTGAGGAAGTTTCAGCTGCAGGGGTGTCAGCCAGGTATTCAGGAATGAGTCAGTATCTGTGTGGGGGTCAGTGTTGATTCAGGGAGAAGCCAGTATCTGTGTCTGGCATGCTGATCTGTTAGACATGCCAGGGGGAGTCCATTGTCTCATCACATGTCTGCATGTATTCGATCCTGGGCTCTCTCTGACCTAACAGTATATATGTATTTGTTTATTGTTTTGCCCTTCTTTCTTTGAGCCTGCAGGTAGTGCCATAGACATATGCATTATTTTCAGGCTGTTTTATATTTACTTATAGGCTTGTCTTTGTATCCAGCCTCTGGCTTGTAGTCATCATAATGACCAAAGAATAAGAGAATGCTCAAAAAACTTGAACACTTAGCAAATAATACAGGGACCTGTATAAGTATCTGATGATGCTGTGTCTATGTGATGAATAGATTGAATAAAAACCAAGAGTCCCTTTTAGGCTAATCCAGTAATGTGACTTTGATCAAAGTCAGGATTCCCCAAAAGTGGCAAAATAAATTTGCCAGTTTCATTGAGGCCCTTTTGCTTTGCCCAAATCATCCTGTGTAGGTGGACCTGAGCGTCGGGAATGATGGGATGACCAAATTGTCCCCTGGCTTTAGTTGTATCGTTTGTCCTAAATTCTGATCATAAATCCATCAGTTTGATATTTTACACTCATAAAAGTGATATCCATTTTGAGTTTTCTCCCATTACAGAGGTTCTCATACAGCCCTCAGATTCTGACACCACTCTGTAAAGTTTTGCTATTTGATCCAGAGGAAAGACAATAGATAGATCCTGTCCTAGCACAGTCTTTATTCAACTTGGATTTTGCTTTAATGGGCAATGTAAATCAACACTTAGCCATCACCTATGAACATCATGGTCCAATATCACTAAGAACTCATCAAACTTAACTTCAACAACCTTTGAAAAGGGAATTCCTGGTCTCATGCTTACACTAGCCGTGACACAGGAAGTTCCATGAATAAGGCGGGACTTGCAAAACAGTTTCTGAATTCAAGGAACCAAAGACAATGCTTCCCCTCTGTGGCTGAAGTGACAGTGCTGGTGGAACACCGTCAGATGAAAGAGGGCCTGTGGATGCTGGAGTCCGTGCAGCCTCAGAGCTGGGGAGTAGGTCCTGTTTACTCTCACCCAGAAGCTGAACCAGCTCAGAAGGGAGTGCAGGAGTCCTCTTAGTTCCCAGTGATTTACTCTGATGTCCCTCTGTAGACATATGGAGTTGATTTTCTAATGTCTCTATAAATACTGTTGTATCTGTCTCTCTGCCAAACTAGCTACCTTTCTCACCCCAGGGAGAAGCCAGAGATCAGACATTCCTACACTATGGCCCCATTAGACACCACAAAGGGAGGGAGGAGGTTTGGCAGTCAAAATGCTGTGTGTATTTGGATCTTGAAAGAGCCAGGCTAAAGCAGTCAGTGGGCTCCCATAAATAACCTGTGCTCCTCTTTGTGTGGTGTGGACTGGAATGCCTTTCTCTTTAGACTTGTACAAGCAGCCAGCGATCAAAGAGTCAACTGTTCATGATTGCATACTTCATTATAAAAGCATCGTGCTCAGCGGGAGGACTCGGGCAAAAGCACTAATAGTTTCCCCCATTACTATTTTGTTTCATGGATCGGAGTTGGAGAACACTAAAAGAATCTGCAACTACTTTAAGCAGCTTTTTTAAACAGTAGAGATGAAAGCTTACTTTCAAAGAAAGGTTAAAACGTAAATGGCATCTTTTTAGGGTATGGAACATAGTAGGAGAGAAGAAGTAAAGAAATTGGCCCATTACCACATGGAATGTGGTTCAAGAAGAACAATAGAAGGCAGAACAGTTTCCTGTGTAATTGATTTACCCTTGGGTAAGCATTATGGAGAGCCTTTGATAAACAGAGCAGAAGAGATACAGGAATTTTTTTAAAGCCCAACTAGATAATATATTTGAAAAACAGGCTTTGCAGAAGTTCCCTAGAATGTATGGAATAAATATGTTTCAAATTACAGCAACAATCGTAGGATTATAGATAATTACAATGATACAAAATAATAATTATTATTTATTCAATGTCTGCTGTGTGTCACGCAATGTATGTGATGTCTTTAATCCTCCCAACTAGAAACAAGGAGGTGTCCTTCTCCCCATTTACACCCAGGGAATTGGGGCTGCACAAAGTCTCAGTGCTTTGCTCAAGGTCACGCAGTCATCAATCAGGTGGTGAGCCCAGGATTTGAACTGAGTTCTGGAATGAAGCAGAACTATCACTTAGCCTGTAGTTAGTGTTTCTGGTTCCTGTCTCCTCCTTCGGCCTCTGTGGCAGGAGTCATTGGAGCCCTTTTGCTTTGTGAGCTGGGGAGCTTTGCTCTCAAAGATTGACCTCAATCTGTGATTGCAGATGCTTCTTTGCTCACCCACACAGCCCTGCTCTGCCACTGACCACACAGGCTAGTAAGAGTGTTCCCTAGAATGTGTGATGAAGAAAGCACTTCAAGGAAATACTTTGTCAACTCTATTGCCCTTTCCAGGAGCAATAAAGGACCCTTGCTGAACTTGTTTAATTTCTGTAGGTGCAAAATACTTCCTTTGAAAGAAGACTCAGGACACTGAATGAGTCTGTCTGTGTGGGTGCCCTGATTGGGTCTTATCCATAGGCGGTCAGTCTTGACCTCTGACACCTGGTACAACATATCGCATTGGTACACTCTTGATCTGGTGTTTTCTGCATGAACTTTAGGGACTGTATATCTAGTGAAAGAATTCCTGTCATCTGCTCGATCTGTTACAGATCAGTTACAGAGATACCTGAAGAAACATTTCTTCAACCCTATTATTGCAGCAGAAATTGTTCTAGATTCTCAGACTTTGTTACTTTAGTTCTAATGAAAGCTAAACTGTATGAATCTTTTATTTTAAAAAAAGGGCACGTGGTATACTCTAAAAAACTCATGCTTAGAATCAATTTAAAGTCTTGGTGGCTATGCAATCCCCAGGAGCTTTTGCCCTTGTCACAGGTGAAACCTACATCAAAGCGAAGCGCAAGATCTAGGACTGGAAAACTACACCACTCGACAAAGGTTACCTTCTTTCTGTTCTTTTAATGTTACATTTTATTCAACCCATCTCTTGGTGCTGCTTAAAAAAATTGTTTAAAATGGTCAGAAATAGAAGCAAATAATCGATTGATTCTTTTTTACTGATTTAATTTTGAAGCAATTGAGAGCGTCATCCAAAATCCCGTGGCTCTTCCCCCTCCAACTAGTCTTGAAAGATTTCACACGTGCGGTGTAAAAAATTGTGAGTCAGCCTTCTCCGATCCTGACTTTAAGAGTTGCAGAAATCATCTGCTAGGCAGCACATATGTTCTTAGTTCCAGGAGAGGAAGAAAACACATTTGCTAAAAAGAAATGGAAACTTTAAAACCAGTTGAATTGTAATAAAGAAACTTTGCATTTTGCTAACTTCTCCCCCCCTCTCATGCTTTACTGTTTTTCTGGGCCTGGACTGGTTTTCCTGGTCCTGAGGTGTCTGTCATCCCAGACACTCCCTCCCTGGCATGTGGGCTCCAGCTGGCCATGGAGGGAGGCACGGGAAGTGCAGAATGACCAAAAGATGGGATTGTGATGCAGAAATAAGAAATCATCACTTCTTTAATGCAAAGCACTGAAAGGCTGTAAAGCCATTCTCTTATTAAGACCGTATGACAATTCAGTGTAACAATACACTTCAGTAATAAACTCCTAATCTGCAGTTGAGGAGACATGGCCTTACCAGGCCAAGGCCACACAGCTAGTGAGCTTGGCGGAGGTGAAGAATAAAGACTTTGCATGTAGCATTGCATGTGTAACATTGCCTCTGGGACCCCCAGGTGCTGGAAAGGTACTTTCTCTTGGGCAATGGTCTTCGACAAACATACACACGAACCCCCCAACATCCTAAAGAGACTGATGGCTGGTTGCCTCTGTTTTAACACTGCAGAAAATGGATTCAAAGAAGTTTCTCTTGCAGCAAAAGAAACCAATTACAGGGACAAGGAAACTCTCAACTTAGTGCTCTACTTAAGAAATTTTAAACTCTTTTTGTGATGCTCTGCCCTTCTTCGCCTCTCAGCGAAGCAGTCTCCTTCAGTAATTGGCACTTGGTGGTTCTGTGTGGACTGTCGGTCAGTGTGTTTTCAGTCATTAAGTTGAGTGAGAACCATGGCAGCCCCGCCACAGAACAAAGCTTCACCAAGCCGGCATTTCTCCCGTAACATCTGGGTAGATGTTTCATGTGGGCTTTCTTTCCCCAACTTCCAATGGCATGATTCTATGTTTAGGAAGAATTGACAGTGACATTTCATTTGACTAAAAAGAAGTCAGGAAAAAAGAACCATTTCCACATTTAACAAAACCCAGAGGCAACTTGAAAAACACTTTGAAAGTTTCTTTCCATTTGGGGATCTAAAGCAGCCAGGCCTGAGGGGTTTCTGCAGACAGGTGGTGCCAGGTGCCGTTCTGCTGGGAGTCCCTGACAAAGCTCTCCTTGACCTTCCGAGAATATTTCAGGATTCCTCAGCACAAAGGACTGGTTTTAAACTCCCATTGAAACGGGTCACAGTGAAAATCCTAAAGAGAAAACCAGGCCTGGAAAACACAGGACCGTGGCTCCAAATCAAACCTCCCCATTTGAAACCCCAGCTCAGGCCTTGGGAAGAGGCCACTAAGCAGGCTCTCCTCTAAGCCCACCCTCGGCACAGCCACCCGCTCGCTGGCTTCCTTGATGCTCCTAAAACTCACCCGGGAAGCAAAGGCTCAGTGAGTTGTTATTTTGCATAAAGCTATCAGGCAGGATGAAGAGCCAGCAGCAAGAAAGGAGTTTCTCAGTCATAGGAAACCACGGAGGTGTTGATGGTAAGATAGGACCTCTTCCTCCAGGATTCCTGGGGAAAATTGCCCCCGTCCCCACCACCGTGCCTTTGAATTAAGGACTTCTCAGAAGTCAATACTGAACTCTATGTTTAGTGGCTAGAACTCCGCAGGCCTGGGAATTTTTTTGAAAGTCAGAACTTTCAAGGGAATGTAATGCCCATTGTGATGAACTGAACTTGGAAGTTCCCTGTAGAGACTAAATTATTTAAGGCTTTTAAACGCGGTTTTAACGAAAATTTAAATGTCGGCTGGATTAAGCTGTTATTGGTTTCCATATGCCTCAGTCAGTAGAAAATGAAACTTTTAAAGCTGGAACCTTTTTTGGTCACTGATAGCATTCTAATCCATGACATTGTTATGACTGAGATAGCGTCAATCCTCATTATTCACGGATTCGGTATTTGCAGATTCACCTACACACCACAATCTATTTGTATTTGCAGATTCACCTACACACTAAATCAATACTGGTGATGCTTTCCCGATCGATCATTCACAGAAAAACACAGAGCAAAGAAGAATTTGAGTTGTCCAAAATGCACACACAGTCCCCACTGAGGCCCAATAGGTGACACGCTGCCTCCTTGTTTCGGCTCATAGTGCAAACAAGTGTCCTTTTCAAACAAGTGTGCTTTGCCCAAGCAAAGCGCAAACGTTCTTTCTAGCAGTCTTAGCGTAAGAAGGCTACCAAGGGCCTTACAGAGAAAAATATGTGTTAGATAAGCTTCATTCAGGCATGACTTACAATGCTGTTGGCCACAAGGTCCATGTTAGTGAATCAACAATACACATACTAGAGGTGTCTTTAAACAGAAACGTAACTAAAACAAGGTTATGCATTTATCAGCTGATGAAAATGTTGTGGCCAGAGGCTCTCATGAACTGTACCTTGTATTTTCCCTAGGAGCAGTGGGTCAGGTAGCTGCTAATTCAGTGTTCACGTGGATATTATAGACCATAACTACTGCAAAGAGCAAGACTTGGCTGAATTTGACTGAAAGCTCTGTGCCATCTGCTTACTTGAGTGGCTCTGTGTGTGTAGACAGTCTTCACTTAGCATCTTGAATGTCCTGCTATGTTTGGGGATCACATTTTAGATAAGTCAGGAGTTGTAAGTCCAGTGAATTCTATACATGGGGTAAAGAAAGAAGCTGGTACTGGGATGTAAGGAGAGAAGGGAAACCTGGCCATGGGCCATAGCAAAGGTGGCCACATGGGGAAGGAAGTGGAGGTGGAGGAAGAAGCTGAAGGAGAAATCTAAAAGGAGAAGAAAAGATGGATGTGTTCATAGTGAAACTGAGGGTCAGTCCCCAAGATAATGCTATTAGCCATGGGATGTGGGCCTGTGTCATTGTCTGAGAGTGTTCAATATACTCCTTCCAAAGAAGAATGGAACAGGGAAACTAATGTGCATACAGTGTCATCCGTTATATTTTCTTGAGAAGCAGTGGGTGAGATGCCAACACATTCTACAGACTTAATGACATGGTTTTATATAAACTGAGCTTTGTTCATTTATTTTTCCCTGCCTCGTGTAAGGTCATGACTCTTGGTTTCCTGGCTACCAAGAAAAGACAATTTTGATTTTGAATAAATAGCTTCTGTAGAAATGTTTCTCTTAAGCCAGGGGCACTTGCATGTGCTTAAGTTAATGGAATTTAATAACCTAGTTAATACACTATGGCAATAGAGACATTTTTTACTAGCTAACTTAGAAAAACTATGTGTTCTCATATTCTTGCAAAAGGTAATTTGTTTTATAGGCATAAAATAGAGTTTACAGTTTGAAATAAACAAATCATTCCTCTAAACAGTGTAGGAGAAAGTACACTTCTTCAGAAATAATTGCTTGTTTACATGCATTTGCTTGTTGGAAACAAAAGACTGAAATGAGAGCTCCCCTATCGTTAGTCTGTTATGCAATGAAATTCAGAAAGTATGAACAGAGAGAATTTCCCATAATCCCATATGGGCCATGATAAATTATACCAGTTTGCCGTTAGATCAATACAGCATCTAACTCATGAGCTTCATTTAGAAATCGCGTGTCCGATGAAAAAGGTTTTTTTTAGTATTTCAGGAAAGATTCTCAAAACTTTAGGAAAAATCGGTGCTGTTGAAATATGGCCAAGTTATATCCTCACATATGAAGATGCACTATTTTTTTCTAAGAATCTGAAACCGATTTAGGGCACTAAGAATTTTTTTCAGCGGTGTTAAAATCACATTGAACTGCTGCTAATTTGTAACAGTCATACCCATCTTATATTTTTTTGAAAATTAAGCAAAATAAGACAAAATCATAGAACAAAAATGAACACAAATTGCTAAATAAGTATTAGCTGTTATAATAATATTGTTGTTATAGTGAATGTTGACCCTAAAATAGTATACAATTATCAAAGCTGTCCTTAACCGAGGGTCATTTTCTTTGCTTGTTATATAAATAATACTGTCACTCTTGAAAAACTCTAAAACCAACAGAGTAAAAGCTAGGAAATGATGAGGCACAAGGAAATTCTGAGGACTACAGACACACTCTCCTGAATTCCCCAAGACATACCCTATCACGGACTGTGCAATGATTTTGCTCGTCTGCATTCTTATCTATTTTGTTCATCAGGGTAATTCAAACTCACTGCTATAACAAGCAACCTCAAAAATCTCAGCAGCCTAAAACAATAAAGATTTATTTATTGCTCATGTCATAGTTATATAAAAGTCAGGTGGCTCCTCTGGGGGGTTCTGCTTTATATAGTTTCTTTCATCTGGTAGCTTCCCCCGTCTCAGCGGAAGGGAGAGAGTGTGTATGATTGTTTGGGATGTTTATCGCCAGGCCCAGAAATAGCAACATAACTTTCGCTCCCATTCTTTAGAACAGAATCTAGTCCTAAGGCTATAATGCAACTTCAAGGTGTTCTGGGAAGTGTTGTTTTCCTGTTTGCAAGGGGGAAAGAAACAAGATATGCTTTCTTGATTCTTCAGAGATAATAAAGGTTTAAGCTTTCCAGTAGGCTCAGTGTATTT
Organism: Myotis yumanensis; assembly: GCF_028538775.1. NCBI lineage: Eukaryota > Metazoa > Chordata > Mammalia > Chiroptera > Vespertilionidae > Myotis > Myotis yumanensis. The sequence goes on from NW_027223752.1 coordinate 146,645,957, forward strand.
CTTAGTGTACCATTAAATGAGATTAACAATTTATTATAAGAGAAAAAAACCCCACATCATTTGGCACCATAATCTATGTATCTAAGCGAGCACAGTTGAGGTTGGCTTTAAGTACAACTAAAATTCCAATGTGCCATGAAGCTTTTTTGATCATCTCAGCACATCCTCTTATCTATGCTGTTATAATGACACTTAGCAAATATTGATTTGTTGTCTTTATTCTTTTTATTTATTATTTTCTACTAGACTCTAAGCTTCTTACATGTATAATATAGTATAGTGTAGTCTTGTATGATATAATATCATATCATATAGTAGTTAAGGATATGAGCTCTGCATTCAGACTGCAAGGGTTTGAATCCGTTACCTAATTATTTAACCTCTTTTACCCAAGTTTCCTCATTTAAAAATAATCATAGTAACTAAAATAGTTCATATATTTGTTATGAGAATTGAACATAAAGCTCTGAGAGTAATAAGGATTTAAAACACACATTGTGAGTCCTTGGGAAATGTTAAATATAATTACTCATGCAATGAAGAACTATGACTTTATATTCTTAAATACCCTACTGCAGCTAGCATATAAGCCTGACCACACTAGGTCACAATAAATGTTTACAAAATAAATTTTGATTGATGAAGTATAGTGTCTTCTACTTCCATGCAAGAATTCTTCTCTAATACATTTCCTCACAGTTCCATACATATGCTGACATTAAAATATAATCTGTCTCTTTATAATTAGGAATCAACCTTAAAATGTAAATAAATTTGGAAAGGTGATATATTGGCTTAAATTAACACTATGTTTGTTTTTTTTTTCATTTAAACAATACAATGCACTATACTTTAAATGAAATGCCTTCTAATATCTTTAGGATAGCTAAAATGCACAATAAAAGGAAAAATTTAACTTTTTATGTGTACCTGAGCTTTTATGAAAATAAAAGAATTCTTGCAAAGATTAGAAATTTTATGAAAGTTCAGACCCACAGAAATACAGGCATTTACCCTTGGGCATTTGCCTATTCCTTGTGACCCAGAATCTGGGTTTCAATGGTCACACACAGGGGGTGAGAAACAAAGCTTAGAAGTAGAGCAGAGTGGGGGGATAGATTGGAGACATAGAGAAAAAGCAAGAAGGGGGATTAGTGTGAAAAATGCATATTTCATAGGGAGTTGATGGAGATATTTGGTTGTCTCAGCTTTCAACTGAAAGTAATAGGAAAAAGAAAAATTCTGCCTTCAGAATACCTAAGCCCAACCTTACCAGGTTACCGCTGTAGAAATAAAAAGATGCAAACTTTGAGTTTAAAGTGGCATCAAGTTGATAGTATCCCAGGTGCTTACAAGGATATTGCAAATGCTTTCTGAAAGAATGCATTTTAAACGTAAGCCTCACATAAAAATAAAAGTAAATCTTTCCAAGGAACATGAGCTCACAAATAAAAATCGCTGAACACAAGGAAATAAGACACCGTTAGCAAAAGCCAAGAGAGACAATAACTGAAGAATTTTAGAATTTTTATACCAGGAATAGATAATAATTTTTATTTCTTTGTTATACTCAAGAAACTAAAAGCATATCATAAGTATCATAAAGTTACACTGTGGAATCTGAAAAAAATTAAACTCCTAGAAATGAGAAATGACTCATTGAAGAAAGAATATGTGAACTGGAAAGTGTATTAATAGTAATAAGAAAGAAGGCCACTTAGGCAAAGAGGAGGTAAGTATAAAAGAGGGGTTTAAAGATGAAACAAATATAGTGGGGAAGGTGGAACATATACTAAATTGGAGGTTTAAGACAAGAGTGGGCAAACTTTTACTGTAAAAGATCAGATAGAAAAATATTTTAGGATTAATGGGACATAGGGTCTCCATTAGAAATGCTAGACTGTGCCATTATAGTGCAAAAGCAGCCATAGATACTATGTAAACAAATTAGCATGGATGTTTTCTCAGTAAGACTTTATTTACAAAAAGACAGCAGACTACATTTGGTCCATGGGCCAACTCCTAGCCTAGGAAATAATTGAAAATCAAGGCAGAACAAAATATCAGAAAAGAGCAGATAATATCTCAATCAAGATGGTCCCCAAACTAAAAAGTAAAGCAATTAAATCTCAAAAGAAAGAGAAAAAGTACAGTAATGGCTGGAAATTTCCAGAAATAATAAAACACAATGATTCTCAGGTTCAAAAAGACCAAAAAATCCAAAGCAGGATAAATGAAAATAATCCACATCAATATAAATTATTGTAATACTGCAAAACAAGAATGACAAGATGTTTTAAAGTAGCCATTAAAATTCAGTAAATCCTACCCCCCGCCCCAAAGAGATAGAAACTGGACAAAATTGTCAAAAATAAAACCATATCAGGACCCTAGAAGTTGACCAAATACAAACAATAATTATGAAGCATTTATTTCATGAAAAAACTGCTAGAACTTTGGGTAAGAATGGTAGAAATCTGTGACCTTCATAGCTGGCGTTAATCTAAACCAATGGTTCCCAGCCTTTTTTTGGCCATGCCCTACCTAAGCATCTCTAAAATCCTGATTCCCCACATGTGACATATAATTCTTATATTAAAAAAGCGAACTCCTATTCACATGGAGGAAGCCTAAAAGGCCATTAACTTGGTCTAGACAAGCTTCCAGAGACCATGGCATCCATGAAAGAGAAAAATAAAAGAACAAAAGGACAATTGAAGTACTGAGGAAAAAATCACTAAGAAATTGTTTAAAAATAATAATAATATGAAGTATTATAAAAAATAGCAAATACAGTTTCAAAACATATAATAAAGAACTAAAATGCATAAATATGTCAAAAATATATATTTATATACTGTATATGAGGCCCCTAGAACCATAAGAAATGCAAAAAATAATCACTGTTAATAACTCATTCTTGAATTGCTCCCCTTAAAAATAAAATTGCCCCCCTGTGGGACATATGCCCCCTGTTGGGAACCACTGACACACACCCCACCACCAGCAGCAAGTGTGGTAGATGCTATAGTTTTATAGGAGTGGGAGTGGATGTGAAAGCCAGCAGTTTAGCTGAGAGAAAGAGACAACTTGACATGGAATGAAAGGTGAAAACCCATTTGAGAGTGTTGTCAGTAAAAGTGGCAAACTTGATTTGAAATGAATGAGGGAAATTATGCTGCTATTCACTTTGCGTTTGTGATTTCATTTGGATATGGAGTGGTCAAGCAATGAACTTAATAAGTATATCTTGAAAATGAGAAATGACAAAAAATTGTTGGAACTAATAAGCAATTATAGCAAGCTTACAGGATATAATTTATTGGCATTAAACTATATTAATATGAATAAATAAACCATATAAACTAATATTAATTATATACAACATACTATTGTATTAATTACATAACCTATAAAATTAATGTATTAATTAATAGCCAATTGAATAAATTAATATTAAATATTAACAAAGTATTAATAACTATATTGATTTATATAAATTAATTTAATATATATCTTATGTTGACAAATTTTATTTATATTTATAAGTTAATTAACATAAAATATTCATTGTTTCTCTCAATATCAGCAATAAACAATTGAAATTTATAATTAAGAACACAATACCACCCTAACCGGTTTGGCTCAGTGGATAGAGCATCAGCCTGCAGACTCAAGGGTCCCAGGTTTGATCCAGTCAAGGACATGTACTTTGGTTGTGGGCACATCCCCAGTAGGGAGTGTGCAGAAGGCAGCTGATTGATGTTTCTCTCTCATCGATGTTTTTAACTCTATCCCTCTCCCTTCCTCTCTGTAAAAAAATCAATAAAATATATTTTAAAAAAGAACACAATTCCATTTACATTAGTAAAAAGATAAAGTAATTTATGTATAAATATAGCAAAATATGTACAGGGTCTATATACACAAAAACTGTGAACTCTGATGAAAGAAATCAAAGTTCTAATAAATGAAGAAAGATATTATATTCATGGCTAGAAAGATTCAATATTATTAAGATGTCATTTCTTCCCAAATTTATTTAAAGATCTAAACACCTGCATTCAAAATATACAAAGAACTAAAAGACAAAGAGAGACTCTTAAAAGCAGCAAGAGAAAGAAACTCAATTACCTACAAGGGAATACCCATACGACTGTCAGCTGATTTCTCAACAGAAACTTTGCAGGCCAGAAGGGAATGGCAAGAAATATTCAAAGTGATGAATACCAAGAACCTACAACCAAGATTACTTTATCTAGCAAAGCTATCATTCAGAATTGAAGGTCAGATAAAGAGCTTCACAGATAAGAAAAAGCTAAAGGAGTTCATCACCACCAAACCAGTATTATACGAAATGCTGAAAGGTATCCTTTAAGAAGAGGAAGAAGAAGAAAAAGGTAAAGATACAAATTATGAACAACAAATATACATCTATCAACAAGTGAATCTAAGAATCAAGAGAATAAATAATCTGATGAACAGAATGAACTGGTGATTATAATAGAATCAGGGACATAGAAAGGGAATGGACTGACTATTCTTGGGGGGGAAAGGGGTGTGGGGGATGTGGGAAGAGACTGGACAATAATCGTGCACCTATGGACAAGGACAGTGGGTGGGGAGTGAGGGAGGAGGGTGGGGCGGGAACTGGGAGGAGGGGAGTTAAGGGGGGGGAAAAAGAGAAACAAATGTAATAATCTGAACAATAAAGATTTAATTTGAAAAAAAAAATATACAAAGAACTAAAACCCAGTAATAAGAAAATGAACAATCTAATTTATAAATGAACAAATGGTCTGAGTAGACACACCTCACCAGAGATGATATATAGACAACAAATAAGCATATGAAATGATTTTCAACATCATTTGTCATTAAGTATTAGCAAATTAAAATAATAATAATAAGATATCATTACACAACTATTAGAATGGGTAAAGCTCAAAACACTGATGACAACAAATACTGGCAAGGATATCGAACAAAAGGAAATCTCATTATTGATGGAAGGAACACAAAATGGTACCTCCATTTTTGAAGAAAGTTTCTTACAAAGTGAAACATGGGCTACCATATGATCCAGTAATCAAACTTGTGGGTACCTACCCAAATAAGTTGAAAACGTATGTCTGCATAAGGACCTACACATGAACATTTATAGTTTTTTTTTCATTATTGTCAAAGATTGGAAGGAACCAAAGTGTTCTTCATTAGGTGAATGAAGCAACAAATTGTGCAACATCCATAAAACAGAATGTTATTTAGTGATAAAAAGAAATGATCTATCAAGCCATGGAAAGATTTGGAGAAAGCTTAAATACATATTGCTAAGTGAAATAAGACATTTTGAAAAGGCTGCATACTGTAAGATCTATATATATAAAAGCCTAAGTGACCATTATAACCGGACAACCGGAGACTGGCCGGAAGCTATGATGTGCACTGACCACGATGGAGCAGATGCTCAATGCAGGAGCTGCCCCCTGTTGGTCAGTGCACTCCCACAGCCAACCTCCCACGGCCTCTCCCCCCAGCCGGCCAACTTGCTGTGGTTCCTCCCCCTGGCCAGTGGGCCCCAATCGGCCCAATCAGGACTGGGTGAGATGGCCCCAATTGTCCCCAATCACTGGCCAGGCCAAGGACCCCCCCACTCATGCACAAATTTGTGCACCGGGCCTCTAGTATTCTAAAAAAGGCAAAACTGTAGACACTAAGAAGATCAGTAGTTGTCAGGTGAGAGAAAGAAAAGGGGAGGTGAATAGGAGTGAATAGGTAGGCAATAGGGAATATTTAGGATAGGGGAATTATTCTGTAGGTACTGTAAAAGTAAATAAATGACTCTGTGATTGGCAAACTACACAGCACAAATTGTGAACTTTAATGTAAACTATGGACTTTAGTTAACCATAATGTATCAATATTGATTCATCAAATTTAAATGTACCATATGGATGCAAATTGTTAATAATAGAGAAAATGATGTGCAGGAGGAGGAAGATACTTGGGAAATCTCTATGCTTTCTGTGTACTTTTACTGTAAACTGAAAACGAATCCAATAAAAGAAAATCTGTTAAAATGTTTTAAATGAATTAATGAAAATTCTGGAGTTGAAAGGAAAATTATTGAAATTACAGATATTCTGGTTGGCTCAACAGAAGGTTAGAAATGGTAGAAAAAATAACCTGTGAACTTGAAAATAAATCATTAGAAATTATCCAAGCTGAATAACAGGGAGAAAAATATTTAAGAACAATGAACAAAACCTCAAAAAACCTGATTGATAGCATCAAGCATACCAACATACATATAATGCAAGTCCCAAGGAAGGGGGAGAGAGTGAAGCAATACTGCCCAAATTTTTTGAAACCTACTTTATTAATATACAAACGCAAGAAGTTTAATGAACCCCAAGTAGAATAAAGAGAGATCCACAACTAGACAAATCAAAAAGCCAAAGATCAAGAGAGAAAAGTAACTGAAAAAGTTTAGGGGAATGACAAAATAATTAGCATATGTGACATCTCATTAGAAATAAATGAGATCAGAATGTAGTAGAATGATATTCTAAGTACTTAAGGATAAAAAAATGATCAAATAAGAATTCTGTATCCGGCAAAACTATCCTTCAAAACATTGGGAAAATAGAGACATTTTCAGGTGATCAAAGACAGAAAATTTATTGCTCACAGATCTGCCTTACAAGATATCATAAAAAACATTATATGAAAAGAAATGACTCAAATAATAATTTAAATTCAAAAGAAGAAGTAAAGAGATTTAAATATTAATATGTAGGAAAATATAAAGACTGTTAAAATAGTTTTTCTTCTCTTATTTTTGTAAAAATCATAAAATTTTATAAATCAATAATTTAACACCATATTACTAAGCTCATAACACCTATGCAAGCAATATTCATGACAATAATAGCACACAGTAATAGGGGGGATAAAATTATATTGGAGCAATGTCATTTTACTAGATTTTAATTAGTATTAACCTGACATAGATTATGATAAGTTAAGATGAATATTGCAATCCCTAAAGCAGACTCTGAGGAAATAACTAAAAAATAAAGTTTGAAAATAATTAAGTAATTAATAGTAGTTCACTAACATTTCTTAAAAGTAAAAGCAGTGATAGAGAAAAATAGGAAGGAAAAAAGATATAAAACATTTAGAAAACAAATCATATCAGGCATAAACCTAATCCTTTTAATAAGTACTTTAAATATGAATGGGCTAAACACTCAAATCACTAGCTGAAAAAAAGTAAGATTCAACTATATGCTATACACAAAAGAGTCAATTTAGATTCTAAATCATAAATAGATTAAAAGTAAAAGAATGGAAAAAATATACAATGCAACATTAACCATAGGAGAGCTGAAATGACTACAGTATTATAAAATAAAGAAGACTTTAAGACAAACTATACTACTAGAGATAAGGAGTTATTTCATAATGATGAAGGAGTTGATCAGGAAGGTATAACAATTAAAAATGTACTAGAGGCCCGGTGCATGAATTCATGCACCAGTGGGGTTCCTCAGCCTGGCATGTGGAATATGGCTGAAACTGGCTCTCCAACATCCTAAGGGGCCCCAATTGCAAGAGGGTTCAGACCAGGCCAAAGGACTCCACCAGTGCATGATTGGGGCCGGGGAGGGACACGGGAGGTTGGCCAGCTGGGGAGGGACCACCGGAGGACTCCAGGGCATGTCCGGCCCTTCTTGCCCAGTCCCAATATGTCAGACCCCAGCACCAAGCTAACCTACCTGTCAGAGCGTCTGCTCCCTGGTGATCAGTGCACTCATAGTGAGCGGTCGAGTGGCCTTAGCATATCATTAGCATATTATGCTTTGATTGGTTGAATGGATGACCAGACACTTGGCATATTAGGCTTTTATTATATAGGATATGCATCTAGCACTGAAACCCCAAAATACAGCAATCAAAAATTAGAAGATAAATAGGAAAAATACACAATACCACAATTATAGTGCAAATTTCAAAAAGACATTTCATAGAGAAAAGACAGATTACCCAAAAAGAACAACAATTTAACTCTGTCTCTTATGTATATAACAATGGGAGTCATATACACTGGAATAATATCATTAAAGATCTGAGGAAAAATAACTGTCATGCTAGAATTTTGTTCCCAGCAAAGTATTTTTCAAGAATGAGAGTAAAAGGAAGATATTTTTTTTGAATAATGAAAAATTGAGAGCATATTCTACCAATAGAACCTCAGTAAAGGGATGTATTTTTACATACATCAGAATGACCATTTGAGATCTGAATATTAAGATTTGCTATTTTTACTATGTGAGGTACACTTGAGTAATTTTAAGTCACATGTATTTTTATGGTACAGCAACAAATAAAATATAGAATTTGAAAATAATATCATTTTAAATAGTACAATCAATATAGGCTATCTAGGGATATATCTAACAAATATGCATAATTTATAGGCTATTATAAAACACTAGAGGCCCGGTGCACAAAAATTTGTGCACTTGGGGGGGGGGTCCCCTCAGCCCGGGCTGTGCCCTCACGCAGTCTGGGACCCCTCTGGAGATAATGACCTGCTGGCTTAGGCCTGCTCCCGGGTGGCAGAGGGCAGGCCCAATCCCTAGGTGCAGCCCCTGGTCGGGCTCAGAGCAGGGCCGATTGGAGAGTTGGGGCACCGCCCCCTGTCACACTCAAGGCAGGGTCGATGGGGAGGTTGCGGCGCCACCTCCTGTCATGCACAGAGCAGGGCCAATCAGGGGGTTGGGATGCTTCCCCCTGTCACACACAGAGCAGGGTCCATCAGGGGGGTTGGGGCTCCGTACCCTGTCACGCACAGAGCATGGTCGATCAGGAAGTTGAGGAGCTCCCCTGTGTCACGCAGAGAGCAGGGCCCATCAGGGGGTTGGGGAGCTCGCCCCTGTCATGCACAGAGTAGGGCCGATAGGGGAGTTGGGGCACTGCCCCCTGTCACACACAGAGCAGGGCGGATCAGGGGGTTGGGGCGCTGCACCCTGTCACACTCAGGGCAGGGCCAATGGGGAGGTTATGGCTCTACCCCGTTACACACAGAGCAAGGCCCGTGGGGGGGGGAGGGTTGGGGCTCCGCACCCTGTCACACACAGAGCCGCAGGGCGATCAGGGGGTTTGGGCACTGCCCCCTGTCACGCTGATCCCGGTGCCGGGAGGCCTCACTGCTCCGCTGATCCCGGTGTTGGGAGGCATATTACCCTTTTACTATATAGAATAGAGGCCTGGTGCATGGGTGGGGGGCAGCTGGTTTGCCCTGAAGGGTGTCCTGGATCAGGGTGGGGGTCCCCACTGGGGTGCTTGGCCAGTCTGGCTAAGGGGCTGAGGGCCGTTTTCAGGCTGGCGGGTGACTGAAGTTCCCAACTGCTCCTTTTTTTCTTTTTTTCTTTTTTCTATTCTGGGCCAGCTTTAGCTTGAGGCCTCGCTGCTGAAAGCAGGTTTCTGGCCTTTACCTTCTGTATTTGATACAATGTTGCGGTCCAGCTGGCTGAAGCCCGGCTGACTGAAAGCCAGTTTCTGGGGTTTTGTTTAGATTCTATATTTGGCACAATGTTTCTTAGAGTTGCAGCTGAGAGGCCGGCAAGTCAGGCGGGGAACGTTGGAGTCTGCCATCACTGGAGCAAGCAAGCCTCCCTGTTCGCTTCAGTGCATGGCTGCCGGCCGCCATCTTGGCTGACAGTTAATTTGCATAAGGATATGCTGATTAGCCAATGGGAAGGGTAGCGGTCGTACACTAATTACCATGTTTCTCTTTTATTAGTGTAGATTAGAGGCCCAGTGCACAAAAATTTGTGCACTTGAGGGGGGTCCCTCAGCCCAGCCTGTGCCCTCTCGCAGTCTGGGACCTTTCGAGGGATAACCACCTGCTGGCTTAGGCCTGCTCCCCGGGGATTGGGCCTAAGCTGGCAATCAGACATCCCTCTGGCAGCCTGGCAACCCTCAGGGGATGTCCACTTGCCAGCGGGGAGCAGACCTACGCTGCAATCGGACATCCTTAGCGCTGCTGAGGAAGCAGGAGAGGCTCCCACCACCACTACTCTGCTGGCAGCCATCAGCCTGGCTTGTGGCTGAGCAGAGCTCCCCCATGTGGGAGTGCACTGACCACCAGAGGGCAGCTCCTGCATTGAGCATCTGCCCCCTGGTGGTCAGTGTGTGTCATAGTGACCAGTCATTCCCAGTCTTTCTGCTGTTAGGGTCAGTTTGCATATTACCCTTTTATTATATAGGATAGAGGCCTGGTGCATGGGTGGGGGCCGGCTGGTTTGCCCTGAAGGGTGTCCCGGATCAGGGAGGGGTCCCGCTTGGGTGCCTGGCCAGCCTGGGTGAGGGGCTAATGGCTGTTTGCAGCTGATCACATTCCCTTCAGGGTGGGGGTCCCCACTGGGGTGCCTGGCCAGTCTGGATGAGGGGCTGAGGGCTATTTTCAGGCTGCCCGCACCCCCTTTAGGGTGGGGGTCCCCACTGGGGTGCCTGGCCAGTCTGGATGAGGAGCTGAGGGCTGTTTTCAGGCTGGCCAAGCTGGCGACTGAAGCTCCCAGCCTCTCCTTTTATTCTTTTTTTCTTTTTTCATTCTGGGATTTATTTACCTTCTATAATTGAAACTTTGTTGCCGCTCCAGCTCCGAGGCCACGGCCTGCTGAAAGCAGGTATCTGGGGTTTGTTTAGCTTCTATAATTGCAACTTTGTTGCTTAGAGTGGAGCTCAGAGCCCGGCGGCAGCAGGGAGGGAAGCCATCACTGGAGCAAGCAAGCCTCCTGCTCGCTTCAGCTGAGTGGCTGCTGGCCGCCATCTTGGTTGGGTTAATTTGCATATCCTGCTGATTAGCCAGTAGGAAGCATAGCAGAGGTATGGTCAATTACCATGTTTGTCTTTTATTAGATAGGATGATTCTTGGCTTTGGTCAAATGCTTTTTCTGGTTCTACATAGATGATCATATGACTTTTCTTTAGTTTGTTAAAATAGTAAATTACATTGACTGATTTTCAAATATTATAGTAACTTTGCATTTCTGGGATATATCCTTCTTAGCCATGATATATTATTCTTTTTATATATTGCTGCATTCAATTTGCTAAAATTTTCTTACAGACTTTTTACATATATATTCATGATAAATTTTGGTCTGTAGTTTTCTTTTCTAATAATGTCATCCACTTTCGTTTCATGGTACTGCGGCCTCATAAAATGAATTAGAAACTATTCCCTTGCTTCTATTTTCTGGAAGAGTGTGGATAGAATTTGTTTCATATTTTTCTTAAATGTTTTTTAGAATTCAACAATGAAGCCATTTCAGGCTGGAGTTTCATCATGGTAAGGTTTGTAATCACCAATTTGATTTCTTTTATACAATCAAATTTTTAAGGTTTTTTATAGAAATATTACCTACATCTTCTTGAGTGAGTTCTCATAGTTTATATATTGAAAAGCAATTTGTACACTTTACCTCGGTTATTGATTTATTGATATAAATTGATTCATAACAGTTTCTTTGTAGTGATGCCTTCACTCTTATTCCTGGTATTGGTAATCTGTGTAATTCTTTTTTCTTTATTTGGTTGACTACAGTCTCATAAAATTTTTTGATCTTTTCATAGAATTAGCTTTTGGTTGCATTGACTTTCATCATGGCTTTCCTGCTATTTCATTGATTTTTTTGTTTTTATTGCTTTTCTTCCTGCACTTTAATTTTTTTCAGGGTAGAAGCTTAGATTGTTGTTTGAGATCCTTCTTATTTTCTTATAGGCCAAAAATATAATATAAGTTTATATAATAGTATAAATGCTATAACTTTCCCTTCAAGCATGTTTTAACAACATCACTCAGATTTTTATGTCATGTTTTCATCTTCATTCAGTTAGAAATATTTTATAAATTTCTTGTTACTTCTTTTTTAACTCATAGGTTATTTAGACATTTGTTGTTTAATTTCCAAGTATTTGGAGATTTTAAAAAAGATCTTGCTGCTATTAATTTCTAATTTAATTATGTTGTAATCAGAAAAAAATGCTTCATGTATTTTCATATCCCTGCAAAGCACCCTCCTGTGATATTTTGCCTGAAATTTAGGATTTTGCCTTCTGAACTCTGAACTCTGTCTCTTCAACTTAGAGAGATATCTGGCCTCTGTTTGGGTGTTCCTTCCCTTTACTGTAGTCTGAAAACTCTTCCAGATAGTAACCTGGGACATTCAGGCTCACCTCGTTTGTTTTTACTTTCTCAGCAATCACTTTTCTGTGCTGTACATTGTAGGGAAGGCAGGGGCTGGAGGGAAAGTGGAGGGGGGGGCGGGGTGGAAATGGGAAGAGATCAAACAAAGAACTTGTATGCAAATATGCATATCCTATGGACATAGATAACAGGCTAGTGAAGTCCTGGGGCAGGGGTTGGGGGGTGAGCCAGAAGGGGTCAATGGGGGAAAATGGGGACATATGTAACACTTTTAACAATAAAGATTGTTTTCAAAAGAAATAGAAGAGGAAAAAAATAAAAACATTGTCTTGTATATTTTGTTTTCCTAGTTGTTTGAAGAGGAAGGATAAATCTGGTCTTTTTTAGTCCATCATTGCCAGAAGCAAGCCAATAACTGTTTAAAATCTATTTTGTTTTCTCAAAACAATAACAAACAGAAATGAGACTCTAATATGACACCTTTCACAGAAACAGATATAAGATAAGGTAATTAAGAATAGATTTAACAGAAGATGTGCAATTTGTGCATTATAAAATGTGATAAAAAGTGAGTTATTGCCCTAGCGGCTAGGGCCTACCCCATTTGGCTCAGTGGATAGAGCATCGGCCTGCTGACTGAAGGGTCCCAGGTTCAATTCCAGTCAAGGGTTTGGGCTTGATTCCCAGTGGGGGGTGTGCAGGAGGCAGCCAATCAATGATTCTCTCTCATCATTGATGTTTCTCTCTCTCCCTCTCCCTTCCTCACTGAAATCAATAAAAATACATTTTTTTTTAAAAAAGTGAGTTATTTAATACCTAAAATGGAGAGAAATGTCATGTTAATGAGAGGGAGACTCACTAGCATAAATGTATTTGTGAAAAATTTTTTCCAGCTTTATTGGAATATAATTGACATGTAACATTGTGCAAATTTAAGGTGTGCAACATGTGCATTTGCTACAAAATAACCACCAGGATAGCATTTTCTTTGCTGTGTGGAGGCTTTAGGTTTGCTATAGTGTGCCTTGGTTTTTCTTTCCATTGTGCCTTTGCTTTTGATGTCAAATTCAAGACCCATGGCAATGAGCTTACCCCGTTTTCTTCTAGGATTTTTATGGTTGTTGATTCCTATGTGTGGTGTAAGATAGGGGTTCAGTGTCATTCTCTTGAATGTGGCTACCCATTGTTCCCAGCACCATTTATTGAAAAGACTACTCTCTTTTTCTTTTACAATATATTCCTGGCTCCTTTATCATGAATTAATTGACCATATATGCATGAGTTTATGTCTGGGCTCTCTGTTCTATTTCATCAATCTATGTGCCTGTTTTTATGTTAATACCATACTGGTTTGATTACTATAGCTTTGTAATATAGTTTAAAAACAGGAAGTGTGAAGCCCCCCAGCTTTATTCTTATTTCTCAAGATTGCTTTGGCTATATGGGGTCTTTTATGGTTCCATACTAACTTTAGGATTGTTTGTTCTATTTTTGTAAAAAATGCTGTTAGGCTTTTGATAGAAATTGCATTAAATCTACAGATTGCTTAGGGGAGTATGGGCATCTTAACAATATTAATTCTTCCAATGAGTATAGAATATCTTTCTATTTATTTATGTCTTCTTCAGTCTCTTTCATCAATATCATATAGTTTTCAGTGTACAGTATTTCATCTCCTCAGTTAAATTTAAGTGTTTTGTTCTTCTTGATGTTATTGTAAATGGGATTATTGTCTTAATTTATCATTCTGATAGTTTGTTGTTAGTGTATAGAAATGTAACAGATTTCTATCTATTGATTTTGTGCCCTGCAACTTTACTAAATTCACTTATTAATTCAGTTTTGTGTGGAACCTTAGGAGTTTTTGATTCATAGCACCTGAAATAGAGACAATTTTACTTCTTCCTTTCCAATCTGGATGATTATTATTTATTTATGTTTTACTTGCCCATTTGTTCTGGCTAGGACTGCCAGTGCTGTGTGAATAAAAGCGGAGCGAGTGGGCCTTCTTGCCTTGTTTCTGATCTTTGAGGAAAATCTTTCAGCTTTTCACAATTGAATATGATGTTAGCTGTGGACTTGTCATATATGACCTTTACTTTGTTACGGTTTTTTCTCTCTATACCCAGTTTGTTGAGAATTTTTATAAATAAACGATGCTTAATTTTTATTTTTATTTTTGGCGAGAGGGGAGAAGGAAGGAAGCCAGTGGGTGGCCCCCTGTGAGCCCAGGTCTGCAGCTAGCCACCCACCCTAGGGGTCGGAGAGGAGGTGAAGGTCGCCAGGCCAGGACAGAGGCCAACGTCCCCTGGAGCCAGGGTTCCCCTTTCCCACTCCCTCACCGCCACCGCACCTCCAGCCTCGAAGGCGAAGGCGGTGGGATAAGGATGGGACAAACCCTTGTGTCCAGGGCTGACTTTCAATTGATTCCAGCGAGAGAGCTGCTCTGCTAGGTAGGAAGCCCCGACAGCTTTAGCACCAGGTTCCCCACCAGCGTGCTGCTGTGTGTTGGAGGAGGGGGAGGACTCTGGCCAAAGTGCGGGGCATGTGAGGTGACCCACCAGCAAAAAGATGTTTAATTTTGCTGAATGTTTTTTCTGCATTTATTGAGATGATCATATGATTTTTGTCCTTAATTTTATTAATGTGATGTATCACAATGACTGATTTGCAGATGTTGAGCCACTCTTGCATCTCTAGAATAAATCCCACTTGATCATGGTGTATGGTCCTTTTCATGTACCATAGAATTCAGTTTGCTGTAGTTTTCTTTTCTGATAGTGATTTCTCTAGCTTTGCTACCAGGGTAATGCCGGCCTCATAAAATAAGGGAGTGTTCCCTCCTCTTTTGTTTTTTGGAAGAGCTTGAGAAGGATGGGTATTAATTCTTTAAATGTTTGGTAGAATTCACCATTTAAGCCATCGTGTACTGGACTTTTTGTTTTAAGCAATGAAAAATTTAATAGTTTTGTTTAGCATGAAACTTAGCAAGATGTTTATAAAATTTGCATGTAAGTACAAAAGATTAATATCTAAGACACTCCTTAAGAAGTCCTATTGCCCAACCAGATATCATGATTTGTAACATAAATCAGATTTGCACAATTTCTGTGGACATGTTGGGTTTCTAATCCTGTGTTGGGTTTCTAATACCTATAATTTACTTCTCTGAGTCTCAATTTCTTCGACCATATAGTGAGAGTGCCCACTTCAACAGGTAATAGTGAGGAATAAATGAGTTACCAGGTAGTACTTGGAACAGCATCTGGTATATCATAAATGTCAACATGTACTAGCTATTTTTATTATTATTTAGCTCTATTTATTAAGACAGCACAGCACAAAGATAGACAAATAGATTTTTAAAAATTCAAGAATCCAGAAAAGACTCACAGAAGTGGAAATGAATAAATGCCAAACCTGGCATTTCAGATCAGCAGGAATGAATAGATTATAGTGTGATGTAATTGATTAATTATCCATGTGGAAAAAATTGAAAATAGAGTCTTTCCTCAGACTAAAAACAAACCAAATGTTCATCAGCTGCAAAATGTAACATGCTCATTCAGTATAATATATTCATGTTCTTGACCACTATACAAAGTGAATAGCAACGAATTATAGTAAGTCAAGTATATACATATCTGAATCTCAACAAATATAATGCTAAGCCTACAAGTAAATTACAGAAGAACAAATACTATTTGAGATCATTCATATAAAGTAAAAAAAAGCAAAACTAAACAATATATTGTTTACAGATATGTACACATTTGTGAAACTATGAAGAAAAACAAGAGAATCATTAAAACTAAATGCAGGGAAGCTGTCACATCTAACTCCAAGGAACATGAGACCAATTGGAAGCACTTAGAGGACTTCAGATTCTTCAAAGTTATTGATTTCAGAGAGGAAGAGAGAGAAAGAAACATCAATGATGAAAAAAAATCATTGATTGGCTGCCCCCTGCATGCTCCACACTGGAGACCGAGCCCATAACCTGACCAGGAATGGAACCGTGACCTCCTGGTTCATAGGTCAACGCCCAACTGAGCCACACTGGCCGGGCCTAAATTAGTGTTTTATACCTAAAGCTTGGCAATGGGTACATGTGTGCCCTTTGTAATTTTTTTTATCTTTACATTTTAGTATGTATCTTTTTTATATTTGTTGTATCTCGAAATTTTAAAAAATTAACTGAAGAGTAGCTAAAAATCTAAATATCATTTGTGGTATATCAATAGCTTTCCATTTCCATAAATACATGTTGCATTTGATATTTTAATATTGTGAAATAAACTTCTTGCTTTAGCCTATTCTGAGTTATAAATATCCCATAAAAAGCTTTTCTAGAACATAGGCTTTTGGTGGGCTGGAATTAGGGGTCCCCAGAGGACATGAAAAGAGATGTCAAGGAAGAAGCAGTAAGTGAAGAGAACTGAAGGTTGTGAAATGACATTAAAATGTAATGAAAAACCAACTTGTTTTTTCCAGTTTTCTTAACTGTGCATAAGTGGATACATTTTTGTCAATGCATTATTTTTTTAGGGAGAAAAAATATCATCTGAATAATCCTACCTTGGATTGGAGATGCAAGACAACGTAAAAAGAGACCTGTGGAGCCTCATCTGGTTTTGTAAATTAGAAGCATGGAAAAGAGGGAAACACTAAACCTCTTCCTAAGATATATGCTACTCTGTTTCTCTGCATAAATATCAGCTTTGCCTTGATTGTGAACATGAGTCTGCAGAGATATGAGGGTTAGAGACCATTCTTATACAGCATGGCAAAAATTCTTCCCTTCATTCTCTCTAGAGTATTCAGGGGCTGGTGCGAGCTTCTTTTGCTTAATAAAAGGAAATGCAGGTTGCTCCATGGATTCTTATTTTTTTATTTAGGAAAAAAATGGAGCACTGGTATATGATTCAGGGCAAATTTAGGAAAGTCAGAGCCAAAGGATTTGCTAGCACAGATTCTAAAGTCGCGGTGCGGGCGGAAGCTCCCCTCCCTTTGAGGAGGGCGTGCTATGCCTTTCAAGAAAAAGAGATGCTCTCCAGGGAAATAAACGGCCAGCGCCAGAGAAGCTGAGAGACAGGAGCAAGTTCTGAAAAGGTGCTTCCAGAGTCTGTTTGAAGCACATCCATCTCTAGTCTGCTCGTTATGATTAGTGGTAGTTTGCATTTTCCTGTGTTAAAGTGGGGGAGAGAGAATGGAATTAAGTCCCCTTACAAGGGTTTGCATCATCTGTTTGCAATGTGACTGTATACCAGTGATTCCCAACTTGGGGTACATGCCCCGCAGGGGGGTAATTTGATTTTTAAGGGGGGCAATTCGAGAATGAGTTATTAACAGTGAATTTTTTGCATTTCTTATGGTTCTAGAGGCCTCATATACAGTATATAAATATATATTGTGACATATTTATACATTTCAGTTCTCCATTATATGTTTTGAAACTTTATTTGCTATTTTTTATATCATTTCATATTATTTTTTAAAACAATTCCTTAGTGATTTCTTCCTCAGTACTTCAACTGTCCTTTCGTTCTTTTATTTTTCTCTTTCATGGATGCCACATTCTTTGGAAGCATGTTTAGACCGAGTTAATGGTTTTTTAGGCTTCTTCCATATGAATAGGAACATTTGGTTCACACATTACATTCACCACATTCTCCAGTTCATTTTTGGAATAATACGAATTATATGTCACAGGGGTGGGGGGTGGGCATCAGGATTTTAGAGATGCTTAGGTGGGGCATGGCCAAAAACAAGTGGGAACCACTGCTGTATACCAATGCAAGGGGACTTGTTGGGTGAGCTGGGCGGCCATGGTTAGGCCTCAAAAAGAAAACCATGTCTTTCCTCTGGTCACAAAGTGACTCTGGCCATCTCCTTAAGTCTACTTTGGAAAGACAGGATTTTCATCCAGGCATTGCTCTGGCTACGGAAAGTAGGAGAGAAGGAGAAGGTGGACCATTGTCTGGCCCTGGTTTGATAAAGAGAAATTAAAGTACCAGCTGCAGAAAAATATGAATTTGAATAATTTTTATTGAGATAAAATTTATATACCAGTAATAGTACACTCACCATTTTGACCTCTTTTAAGTGTACAGTTCTGTGGCACTAAGTACGTTTACATTGCTGTGCAACCATCCCCAACATCCATCTCCAGAACTTTTTCATCTTCCTCAACTGGAACTCTGAACTCACTCAACACTAACTCCTATCCTTCTTTCTCCGCAGCCCCTGGTAACTGTTGTTCTGCTTTCTTTCTCTTTGTATTTGACTACTCTAGGAAGTGTGTGGGATCATACAATGTTTGTGCTTTCATTAGTGGTTTATTTCACTTAGCATAATGTCTTCAGGTTCGTTCATGTTGTAGCATATGGCAGAATTCCCTTCCTTTTTAAGGCTGTGTGGTATTCCATTGTTTGTGTATATAGTACTATTGGTGGACAACTGGGCTGCTTTTTGCTACTGTGAATAATCCTATATAATGAAGAGGTAGTATGCAAGTTGACCATCACTCCAACACACAAGATGCCCCCCCACCCCAGATGGTCTGCAAGGGAGGGCTGTTGTGGGCGATCAGGCCAACAGGGGAGGGCAGTTAGGGATGAGCAGGCCAGCAAGGGAGGGAAGTTGCGGGGGACCGGACCTGCAGGGGAGGGCAGTTGGGGGGAAAAGGCCTGCAGGGGAGGGCAGTTGGGGATGACCGGGCTGGCAGGGGAGGGCAGTTGGGGATGACCGGGCTGGCAGGGGAGGGCAGTTGGGAATGACCGGGCCAGCAAGGGAGGGCAGTTGCGTGGGACCAGGCCTGCAGGGGAGGGTGGTTGGGGGTGACCAGGCCGGCAGGGGATGGCAGTTGGGGGGACCGGGCCTGCAGGAGAGCGCAGTTGGGGGTGATCAGGCCGACAGGGGAGCAGTTAGGCATCAATCAAGCTGGCAGGGGAGTGGTTAGGGGTGATCAGGCTGGCAGGCAGAAGCTGTTAGGGGCAATCAGGCAGGCAGGCAGGCAGGCAAGTGGTTGGGAGCCAGCAGTCCCGGATTGTGAGAGGGATGTCCAACTGCCTGTTTAGGCCCGATCCCTGTCAGTTGGGCATCCCTCAAGGGGTCCCAGATTGGAGAGGGTGCAGGCTGGGCTGAGGGACAGCCCCCGCTCAGTGCATGAATTTCGTGCACTGGGCCTCTAGTACTGCAATAAACATGAGTGTACAAATACCTTTGATTTATTTTGGATAAATACTCAGAAATAGAATTGCTGGTTCATATGGTAATTCTAGGTTTAATTCTTTGAGGAACCACTAATACCACTGTCCACAGTGGCTGTACCATTGTACATTCCCATCAAGAGTCCACAAGGGGTCCAATTTCTCCACATCCTTACCAACACTTGTTATTTTCTGATTTGAGGTTTTTATTCTTGTTTTGGGGTGTGTGTGTGTGTGTGTGTGTGTGTGTGTGTGTTTAATACCTATCCTAGTGGTTGTGAAGTGTTATCTCAGTGAGGTTTTGATTTGCATTTCCTTAATGATTAATGACATTGAGCATCTTTTTATGTGCTTATTGGCCTTGAATTATGATTTCATATTCAAAGAAAAGAGCTGTTTCTTAACTTTACATTTCACTACTTTGTTTTTGGTGTCTGGTTTCTTTATTACTTTTATATAAAATTTACTGTGGTTTGAATAAATAGAAAAGGGAAATGTAATGTGTAAACACATTTAAAAGCAGCAGTTGTGTTGTCTTTTTGATGGATCACATATCTTTCACATGTTTAATGGATGCACTTTCTCCTCACTCATCTTTCATCAAAAGTTAATTGAACATATAGAATTTCCCCAGACAGTTTACCACATCGTTAGTTTTATTCAATTTTGCTTGTTCACATCATGGTTTTTCATACTCCCTATCACCACTAAATCAGAGTATTTTGAAGCCCATGGGAAACCAGAAAGGTATTCTACAGGTATACCAGAAAAGCTGTATGTGTCTGTTGCTAAATGTCATTCCATATTTCACAAGTGCCTGGAAGTTCTGAAATAACCTCTTCTTTAGTTTTTCCTTGTTTAAGATTTGGCTTTTTTTCTAAATTAGAAAATTCAGTATGTTGGATATTTTATAATAACTAAGAACTTGAGCAAGATAATTTGAAACTATACAAATGGAGACCCATCACCTTTTTTAAAAAAATTACTAAGTTCCTCCACTGAACAAAAAATAATCAAGCTCGTCTCCTTTAAAGTCTTCTTTGGTTCTCCCTCCTTGGAACTATGTAGTTCTAATTAGGATTCAATGGAGGGGCAGGGTTTCTCCATCACCTCTGCCTCATTTGCATTTTAGAGTAAGATGTATGGCCCATTGGAATAACAAGTATTTAAAGCCCCGTGAATAAATCTGAATAAACTAGTATTCCCAGTAAGTCATAAGAATAACTTTTAGGTTACCCAATGTTTCAGGTTGTTTCACTGTAAGTTATACTTTCAATAATATCACCAAAAACCAGCCTAATAAGAAATAGCTTATCTTTATTTCAGAATTCTACTCTTAAATATAAAATTTTAACTCACACTTAGAACCAATATAATTCTTAAAATGGCACATGGAAAAACTGTCTGTGACTAAAAAATTCCATCCTCCAGCACAACCTGGCTGTCTGACACATTTTTGTACAACTTTTTCAAACTGCTTCCAAATCTACTGTTGGTTCAGATAAGTCGTTCTGTCTTCCATGTATGGGAGTGTCTTGCAATAAAGACCAAGGAAGTTCTTCTTGGCACTGACAATTTTATAGCAAACTGTGTCCTAAATAATGTTAAGATTCTTTTACAATATAGAAGTGCAGATGGATGACATCATGGTGTAAGGCAGCTTTTATTGAACTCATAAAAATCCTTTTTAAGGATTCTTAGAAATTAGAGCTGTTAAAACAGAAAATCTCTCCATAACATTTAACTAGGAAATTGAGGAATCTGATTACAAGCCTTCGTCTTGAATCTGCGAAGAGTGAACATTTTTACAAGGTAAAGTCATACCACAGATTCAGTTATGCTAGGACTTAGGACTCAGACCATGCCTCCTTTCGTGGCATCCTATACAAATTAACTCTTGGTACAAAATAGAAAAGCATGATATAATCCAGTTAGCCAAAGAGGTGGGTGTTACTCCTGTCCCTGCTAAGTTTTGTAATTAAGTTAGAACCAATATTGGCTGTTCAGGGGCAACCATCATGAGACTTATCTCAAGTCCCCGAATGTGATGTAAGGTCCAAATCATAGAGTGCAGTAATTTGAGAAATTGTTTTCCTATAGATTTGGAGCCTGAACACAGACTGCACTCAGAGAGACACAAAGTGAGTCAAGGGATCAGAATGATGTTGTCCTTCAGACATAATGCTTAACTGGCTGCTATAGAGCAGCGATCAACAAGCTAAGTCTAACTGTATTCAGCCACCTGTTTCTGTAAACAAAGTGGTATTAGAACGCAGTGTTGCCCAATCACTTGTTTTGTCTGTGGCTGCTTTCACACTCTGATGGCAAAGTTGAATGCTTGCAACAGGAATCATAAGGTTTGCAAAGCTGAAAATATTTACTCTTTGGTCCCATAGAAAACGTTTGCTGACCGTTGCTCTAGAGTATGCTACTAGGACACCAAAGCAGTCGTTAGGCAGGAAAATTAGTGATGTATAACCCTAAAAATTAGTACCTTTCATGCATGTGTTATTTTACAATTGTCAAAGTGCTTTCACATTCATTATCTCACTTGATTGTTGCAACAACCCTGTGACGTACACAGAGAAGATATTAGGACACCTTTTTCCAAGTGACTTGGTCCTGAGAGGTGCAGTGACTGCTCTATGATTACATTACAAGCCACAGTATTCCGTTCTAGGAGGATGGACAGAGTGAGCTGGGAAGTCAGACAAATCTTACCAGGTCGTTTTGCTTGACACCTGGCCAGAAAGCAAGGTCAGGAGGCAGGGATGGAAAGGGTCAAGACGCCTGGGAGCTGCTGATGCTCAGGCACCTGGACTCCTCACCCTCTAACTCTCTCCCACTGACCTTCTCCACGGGCTTGTTGGCTCCACATCAGAAGCTGCTCGCTCACACGCTGCAGACTGCCGCTCCCCATCTGCCCGTGGCCGCAGGACGCTGCGCTTCCAGCATGGAGCTGCTTGATTCCTGTGAACTAACCTCAGTCACATCTCACACGGGGACGCTCGCAGCTACAGGGCTGCGGTGCCCTTTGGGACCTGGCACAGGACATCTAAGACAGCAGACACACTTTCCCCAGGTCACTGCTGTGACAACACAATCACTTCGTGTTCACACGCAGTGTGTGGTGTGGATTGCAGTCAGACTTCTTGATTTCGAGTGCAGAGGGCAGATTCGGAGGCCCAAATAACTAAGTTCAAGTCCCAGCTTCAGTACTCACAATCTGTGAGATCTTGGGCGAGTTTCTAGCCTCTGAGTGCGACAGCTTACTCATCTGTAAAATGAAGATACTAGTGTCTACCTCTTAGGGTTACTGTGAGGAAAATGTTTTAGAACAGGATTGGCTGTGTATAAGTGCACAATAAGGGTTAACAGCTGCTATATTAATGGTCATTACTGAGCAAGGAGAGCTTGGGCCCTGACCCAGCCGGTATCATTTCCATTGTTATTGCCTTGGGGTGGCTGTAGCCTTTCCCTCCTTGTGGATTGTCATCTGCATGCAGGTTGGGGTAACCCAGTCCCTGTCTGCAACACCAAGGGCTGCTACACTGGGAAGACGCCAATCATTCCAGCTTCTGAGAACAGAGTAGCTGCCTGGGAGGGCAGCACAGCCAGTTCAAGTCCTCAGATCAAGGAAAAAACAACAACCATTAGACAGTGCATAGAATTCTCAGCATGCACAGTTTTTCTGATGGACCATGAATAAATGAGGGAGAGTATCCCTTACAGATGGTCTCACTTGTTATCTAATCTAATAATAGACAAACAGGGTAATTGACCATACCTTGGCTATGCTTCCCATTGGCTAATCAGCAAGATATGCAAATTAACCGCCAACAAAGATGGCGGTTAATTTGCATACGTAGGCTTGAAGTGGAAAAGTGAAGGTGCTGAAGGCGGCTCCAGCCAGAGCGAAGGCCTGGGTGCCAGGTACTGGAGGAAAACCGGTTCCGGCAGCCAGGGGAAGGGAAGGCCTATTGCACAAATCTTTTCGTGCAACAGGCCTCTAGTGTTAAAATAACAAGAGAAAAATGCGTTTGAAGCCTGTAAGAGGGGTTTAGGCTAGCTGTAAGAAAGAACTACAGTGGGGCCTTGACTTATGAGTTTAATTTGTTCCGAGACTGAGCTCGTTAAGGAGCTCGTTAAGGAACTCATTAACTCAAATTACTCTATCAACTCAATGCAAAAAATCGACCAAGAGACAGCTGGTATCTCAAAAAACTAGTTAGTCGGGATACTCGTAAGTCAAGGCCCCACTGTAGTAAGCATGGAGATTTGGGGTCAGCTTGTGCTTTTAGGTTTGGGAAAACAGAATAGACTCAGAGAGGTGTGAGGAAACCCTGAGTTAGGCTTTGCTGAACTGGGAGGGTACAGGAGGTGCTGTCCAAACACCTCAGCCCTGGATTGAAGGGCCAGTCCTTGGTGGGCACCCCCTGGTGTTAAATCCTGGTGGGAAAGGGGAAGATTCAGATTAACAGGTAGAACCATCCATAGACTATGAGAGCCCAGGTGAGTGCCAACCAAATGCCGCGGGGCAGCAGGCTGTGGCCCTGAGCCACCTTCTGGGAGCAGCGCCCCAGCAGCTCCTCCTTCACTGAGGCAGCCAAAGATCATCCCTGGGCCAAGGCTGCTCAGGCTGTTACCAAAGCAGATTGAGGAGCTATAGCACAGGTTGGAAGCCAGGAGGAAGGTTCCTGGGAAGAGGTAGCTGGTCTACCCGAGCCTCACAGTCCAAACAGCACAATGTATTCTCTTTGGTGAGGCATTTTATCAGCAGAACGCAGATCACCAGGGAGGTATGGGAGCTAGAGGTAGGGCCCCAGCTCTCCTTGAGGCAGTAATGGTCAGTAATAGCAACTGTTAACCCTTATTGTGCACTTTTTCCATACCAATCCTGTTCTAAAACATTTTACCTCACAATAACCCAAAGAGGTAGATACTAGTCTTTCCATTTTACAGAAGAGTAAACTGTTGCACTCAGAGGCTAGAAACTTACCCAAGATCTTGCAGGTTATAAGTACTAAAGCTGGGACTTGGACTCAGTCAATCTGGCCCCAGAGTCTGCCTTCTCCTCTTTAATCTAAAAATCTGCCTGTCCTGACAGGAAGCTGAATGGAGACACATTTAAAAGGGGGAGGGTGTGTCAAGGAGAGACAATGATGCAATGAATAATTCCTTAATTATAACACTAAAAGGGGTTCCACCAGATGTTCTAATATGGAAAAAGTGGTGGTGGTGGGTTTGGAATAGACATTGCAGGTTCGTGGAATTTTAGAGTAGGAAGGAAACTTCTAGCCCCACCCTTTCTGAATGGGCTAAAGGATGGTCAGGCCAATTCCAGAGGTACTGACGTGAGACTGTAAGACGCAGGGAGAAAATCTAGAATGCCCCGACAGAGGTCATCTCTAGCACGTGTAGGAGTCTCGTTACCGAGAGTCGGAAGGAAAAGGCCAAAGTCAAAGTCCAGGATGCTGAATCACGCTGTGATTAGGTCATTGTGGGGGAGATACTAACCAAGAAAGGAAGCAAGCAGGAATAAAGCCCAAGAATTCAAAGTAACCCTGAGCTCATAACACAGCTAGAGACTATCATAACCTGCCAGGCTCTGCCGTAGATGGGCAAATTGCAGGACTACACACAGCCAGGCGCTGCTCTGCACCAGCTCTGCCCTCTGTATTAAATGGCAACTCTAGAGGCTTCTATTGCTCCCATGAAGGGGCAATGGTAGGAAAAGAGGAAGGTCTGTCTCTTTTTTATGTCTCCTATAGGACCTTGTCTGTAGTGGATTAACTGAATGAGATCATTGAATACCACATTTTGGTCACACAAGAAACCTAATTTTGTGTTGAGAGAAGTTGAGTACATGACTAATACACTCTATTTTGAGGAACATTAAAAATCATATCTCCTCTTTCACATGTGGCAGATAGCTTAGTGTGGAGGCTTCCATGGGTTGAAAACTTAGGAAGGATCTAGTTTAATCTTTTGATGGTTAATTTTATGTGCCAATTTGGCTCAGTTATGGCACCCTGATGGTCGGTCAAATGCTACTCTAGATGTCACTGTGAAGGTACTTTTAGATGTGGCTAACATTCAAATCAATATACTTTAAGCGAAGCTTATCCTCCATACTGTGGGTGGGCCTCATCAAATTGGTTGAAAACGTTAAGAAAAAAGACAGATTTCCTGAAGAAACATCAGTTTTGCCTCCAGACTGCAGCATAAAGATTCTGCCTGAATTTCTAGCCTGCAGATTTTGGACTTCATACTTCAATGCCAAGTCCTCCCTAAATTTCTAGCCTGCCAGCCTGTTCCATGGAATTCCAACTTGCCAAACCCTGTGATCATATGAGCCAATTCCTTAAAAGCTCTCTCTGTCTCTCATACATAAATTGTGTGTGTGGGGGGGTGGTTTTTGTCTGTCTGTAAAGGGGTTCTCCAGAGAAGCAAACCAATGGAAGAGGTGGATAACTAGTTATAAATAAATAGATATAAATAGGATGTGTGTTGTATGTGTATATGTGTATGTGTGTATATATACTAGAAGCCCGGTGCATGAAATTCGTTCATGGGGGGCGGGGGATCACTCAGCCCAGGCTGCACCCTCACCAATCTGGGACCCCTTGGGGATGTCCGACTCCCAGTTTAGGTCCGATCCCACAGGAGATCCCTCTCACAATCTGGGACTGCTGGCTCCCAACTGCTCACCTGCCTGCCTGCCTAATCAGCCCCTAACCACTTCTGCCTGCCAGCCTGATCACCCCCTAACCGCTCCCTTGCCAACCCGGTCACCCCCCACTGCCCTTTGTTGCAGGCCTAGTTGCTACCAACTTCCCTCCCCTGCCAGCCCAGAAGCCCCCAACTGCCTTCCCCTGCTGTGGGTGCCACCATCTTTGAAGGCGGGACAATCAATTAGCATATTCCCTCCTTGTTGGCTGTGGGTGCCACCATCTTTGAGGGTGGGGCAGTCAATTAGTATATTCCCTCCTCATTGGCTGTGGGCACTGCCATCTTTGGGACAGCATGAGAGTCAACTAGCATATTCCCTCTTTATTAGATAGGAAATATATATATATATATATACCTCCAATACCCACCTCCCCACCTCTGGAAGTGGCCTGTTGCATAGTCACTTTCTGTTTTCCCTCTTCTTTCTAAAATAAGTTTAATTATACTGGACTCCCCTAGAGAATGAACATGCACCATGACGAGTCATAATTCCCTCCCTCCGAAATGTCCTCTCGCACAGGAAAACCACTTGCTCCCAGTGGTGTCGGGATGCAATCACACTTCTCTCCTGGTCCTGATCCTTCCAGTTGCTTTCCAGACTACAGTCTACTGCCAAGTACCACAGACCCTCAACAGCCATGTGATTTGCACACCCCAGGGTCCAACCTATGTTACTGCTCGTCATTGTTCTGAGGCATGAGTTTAAAATGTGAGCCTGGCCTTTGAAGTGCTCATGTGGCTGGTGAGTGCACTTTTATGACAGCCAGCTCCTCTATCCCAAGTCTGATGCTCTCTGCTTGATAGTCTCTGACATGGTCAAAGTAAGAAAGCCAGCTGTTAGAGGCGTAAGAAAACAATGGTTCCCAGGCAGAAGTAAAAGATAATTTGGA
Organism: Myotis yumanensis; assembly: GCF_028538775.1. Taxonomy (NCBI): domain Eukaryota; kingdom Metazoa; phylum Chordata; class Mammalia; order Chiroptera; family Vespertilionidae; genus Myotis; species Myotis yumanensis. The sequence continues at coordinate 146,673,010 of NW_027223752.1, forward strand.
TAAATTAAAACTTGGACTATTTTATTTGGACGAAGTACTAAGAGTAAAAGAGTCTTAAATTTGGTTGTTACGCTTCACAGTATTTAATGGGGTGTGTTTTTTGATAGAGCAGTATTTGCAAACATAGTGGTTCATTACATTTGCAGGATACATTTCTCATAATAATAAGGGTCTTTCACATTGCTTTCTCCCTGATCCATCACTCCGAAATCAGAAATGTGATGTTATCATGGTTTTTCTGTTCTGGGTGAGGATTTGATTCTGTAACTATGACCTTTTGGGAATAATTAATTTGGGATTTGGGGAAGAACAGGGTAAAGAAATTCACACTTATTGAATGTTACAGTGTGCCAAACATTTGTCACTTCAGTTGAATCACCATCCCAATTTTATTGATGAAAAGCCACTTGCCCAGGGCTGGGTCCACACTGAGGATTTAGAACATCAGGTCCAAAAAATTCCAGAATTTATACTCTTTCCAGCACATAATTCTGCCTCTGATAAAGTGCTAAGTAGCTGTGGCTTATCAACTATAAATGGGGAATCGAACGGTATTTACACTTGGAGTTATAGAACCTTTTACAGTTCATAGAGGGTTTTTTGTGTGAACTCTCCCTAAGGGAACACACAATAACTGAGGTTGGAGACAAGTAAACCCCAAGTCATAAAAATCACTGATATGAGAAACTAGGAGAAAAATGGTTGCCCTCAGTGGGAGAGACTTGTGCTCCTGGTCTGGGGTGTGTGTTAAATGGACGAAAGGGCTGTTTTTAGTCTAGAAAAGCATGATCCCTTAAACACACTTATTTTTAAACCACTACTATCGGTAATGACACATATTCATGTTCTCATTAGAATAAAGTCTAAGCTTTTTAGAAGGTAAAATAACTTCTGTCTCTGCCTCAGACCCTCTCCCCTCACATACACACACACACTCACACACATACACACACGCCCTACACCACATCACTTAGACATACAGCTCTTCTTATCAGTTAGTAGGTACCCCCGGGCTGCCCACACAGGTATGAAAATCACATTCTTCTGTTTTTCTTCTTTTCCACGGTGCTTTGTGCAGGCTATATAAACAGCAGGAGAAGTAATTATGTAGGTGGGCATTCATTACACACTCAACTCTTGGAATATAATATAAGAATGTGCCAAGGCGAGGAAATATTTGCTTGAACTAATGCCTGGAAACTGAACGTGATATGCACTTCATAGTAATATAAACCCCACATCTGGCTTATTTTCATATAGGTACCTGAGTGGGTGGGGTAATATTTACATTCTTTTTCCACTGCTAGGCTATCCAGTGTCAACTAGTCTGTGCTTGCTAGGAAGTTCCGTGTGTGTGTGTGTGTGTGTGTGTCTGTATTTTACATTCCCTATTTCAACATCTGCTGTTCACTCCGAGTTGGAGCAGTTACCATTACAAAACTGTCACCGGCGTCTTCAGAACACACTCACATTCCGCAGATCTGGTAAACGGGCTCTGTGGCTGCACGGTGCCTTTCTGTTTAAAAGAAACCCGAGTGGCAGCCCAGCCCTTTCCGTCCAGCTGCGCTTTATACTGTAACCGTGGCGATTGAAAAGTGGAGCTCAAAGGATTTTTAGAATCTGCTGCCCCAGCAGGTAACATTCTGGAGTTGCTTCTTTTTGTTGTTGTTTTCTTCTGCTGTTTAAAATGCCCAAACCTTCCCGCTTGGCTAGACCTTTCTTCGCCAGTACAGCGTCTAAGTTGCCATCATCCAGGAGGGAGGATCTGAACAGCAAACAGAAAAAAGTCAGTTTAGGTGAGAAGATTCTGAGAACTGGAGGTGAAGGGAATTTGGTCAAACAGCAGCAGGTGCACACGGCAGCCACCCCGGCTCAGAGGAAGGCTTCGGCTCAGCCAGGTAACGTTTCACACCGGCTGCGTTTGTCAGCCTGTGTTAGGCACTTCTTTCTTCATAACGCCGGCGGGTAACTCACATGAATGAGACTTGTTGTGGTTTTAAAAACTTGTCCGTGTGGGTGAGTGTAACATTTTCTAAAATCCTAGAATGCGTTGGTAAAATAACCAGTAATTGGGAGGTAATAGGACTTTTTCATTAATTAAGGAATGGTAAGAGAAAAACTGATAGTTTGCACTTCTCTTTGAGAATGACAGATTTTTATCCTTCGTTGCATAATCCAATAGTATTCACATGAAGTTTCTTTTTTATTGCTTACCTATATGAAAAAGAAATAAAAAAGGAAGGAAAATGTTCTAAAACCATATCCACTAGCAAAGGAATGTTTGCATGTTTAATTTTTTGCAGTCTCTTTTAAAATGAATTTTTATCTGAAATAATAATCTGACAGTTGGTTCCTTGCCAAGCATGATAAAAATCTCTGATGACATCATTACCTGGAACATTTAGAAGAGTTTTCTCAGGTGAATATCAGAACATTTCACTTAACAAGAATATTATTGAATATTTGACCTGGAATTGAGAAATGTAGTAACCAAACAAAGCTATCTATTATTTTTATGCATATAATCACAAAAATTATACTTTATAACCTAACATGTAATAATTCCCTTCATTAGATAAAGAACTATATATTACATCACTAAATAACATTTATATATATATATATATAGAGAGAGAGAGAGAGAGAGAGAGATCTCCACCAAAAAAATGTAATATTGGGTCCTGTGATTTTATACTAAAATTAAAAATTATTTTAATATTCACTCTTATAACTAGAAGTTTTTATTTTATAGAAAAAATAAGTTCATTGTACAATTTTAATCCCAACGTCTTCTCTATTAAAAACTACTATAAATGAATACACAGTAATGCATTTTCGTGCCATGTACTATTTTAAACCTGCAAATCTATCTAGACATTTTTAATATTTTCCTTAACATATCCTTGTTATATTTATGATGCCCAATGAAATGTTTGTACAAAACTATTTGTTGACCAAAATACTTTATAAAAGACATGTACAGTGAACACTGAAGGACTTTGCAAGTGTTGATGAAAGTTGCTTAATAGACTGAATTTAGTCTTATAAAGGGAAAGTTCTCTGACATTATAATATGTCTAAAAAAAATACAAAAGTCTAAAAAATTCTTCTAAAAAAAGTGTATATCACTTCAACCTGAGGAGTGTCTACACATTTCTATGGTGTATATATCTGTGTCTGTGTAAGGTGTGCTGGAAGGGAATTTTCAAACAGACAATCTAAAACTAAATGCTTATTCAAAGATTATTTAAAATACTGACTTTTTGTCAACCTATGGGGACATCTTTGAATAAAGGTAATGAGTGATAATAGGTTTTCTTTGATAACAGATTTGATTTGGGAGTTTGTTAAAAGTCATTTGAAATCTAGAGTGATTATCAACATGCAAGGTCAATATAGATAATGCACATTTTTGTAAAATAAATAAATAAATAAATAAACCAAGGGCAGGTGAAAAAATAATAAAGTGATGTTTCCTTCGCATCCCCCTGAGAGGATTCGGCTGTTCAAAAGGAAGAGTTCCACTGCAACAATTTTGAAATTGGCAGCAGGACTGGATATTTTTGAAAGATAAAACTTGTCAGAATGTATATTTGTTTTTATTTTTAATCTGAATTCTTTTTTCATAGCCACACATCACATCATATAGTACCAATGGTAACTTTTAATTTTGGAGAATGGGATTAAGATTCTATTTATAAAATAGCCATGTTGTATTAGGATTTTACTTAAAGTCATTGTCCTAAAATCAAGAAATCTAAATAATAGTCATACTATTTTAGGTTTGTGTTGTCCTCACTCACCACACTGAGATCTTAGTGCTAGTTCTTTACAATGGTTATTTCATTTAGTACATGAGGTTTAGTTTAGTCTATTTATGTAGGTTCTCACATATCTGAATTCCTTTATTCCCCCCCCCCACACACACACACACACACATACACACCCTGTGTAATTTGGTTAGTGATGTAAATGTATTCTGGTACATTTTAAATTTTTTTTTGTTTATCTCTCATTTACTTTATTTTTTTATTATTGTTTAAAGTATTACATTTATCTCCTTTTCCCCAATTGACACCCCCCTGCCACTCCCACCCCCGGCCCCCACTACCCCAGTGTCTGTGTCCATTGGTTATGCTAATATGCATGCAAACAAGTCCTTTGGTTGATCTCTAAACATCCCCACCCTGCCACTTGTTGCTGGATCTATTTCTATTCATCAGTTTATATTGTTCATTATATTCCACAAATGACTGAGATCATGTGATATTTATCTTTCTCTGACTGGCTTATTTCACTTAGCAAATGCTCTCCAGGTCCACCCATGCTGTTGCAATTGGTAAAAGTTCCTTCTTTTTTATAGCAGTGTAGTATTCCATTGTGTAGATGTGCCACAGTTTTTTAATCCACTCATCTGCCGATGGGCACTTAGGCTGTATCCAAATCTTAGCTATTGTAAATTGTGCTGCTATGAACATAGGGGTGTATATATCCTTTCTGTTAGGTGTTCCTGGTTTCTTGGGATATAGTCCAAGAAGTGGGATTACTGGTTCAAATGGGAATTCCATTTTTAACTTTTTGAGCAAATTCCATACTGTTTTCCACAGTGGCTGCACCAGTCTGCATTCCCACTATCAGTGCATGAGGGTTCTTTTTTCTCCATATCTTCGCCAGCACTTGTCATTTGTTGATTTGTTGATGATAGCCATTCTGACAGGTGTGAGATTGTTGTTTGATTTGCATCTTTCAGATGATTAGTGACTTTGAGCATGTTTTCATATGTCTCTTGGCCTTCTGTATGTCCTCTTTCAAAAAGTGTCTATTTAGGTCCTTTGCCCATTTTTTTTATTGGAGTGTTTATTTTCCTTTTGTTAAGTTGTATGAGTTCCCTGTATATTTTAGAGATTAAACCCTTATCTGAGATAGCATTGGCAAATATGTTCTCCCATGCAGTGGGCTTTCTTGTTGTTTTGTTGATGGTTTCTATTGCTGTGTAGAAGCTTTTTATTTTGATATAGTCCCATTTGTTTATTTTCTCCTTAGTTTCCATTGCCCTAGGAGCTGTATTGGTAAAGATATTGCTACAACATATGTCTGAGATTTTGCTGCCTATGTAGTCTTCTAATTTTTTTATGGTTTCCCGTCTTACATTTAAGTCTTTTAACTATTTTGAATTTATTTGTGTATGGTGTAAGTTGGTGATCTAGTTTTATTTTTTGCATGTATCTGACCAAATTTTCCAGCACCATTTATTGAAGAGACTGTCTTGACTCCATTGTATGTTCTTGCCTCCTTTGTCAAATATTAATTGAGCATAATGGCTTGGGTCTATTTCTGGGTTCTCTATTTTGTTCCATTGGTCTATATGTCTGTTGTTGTGCCAGTACCAGGCAGTTTTGAGAACAGTGGCTTTGTAATATAATTTGATATCTGGTATTATGATCCCTCCAACTTTGTTCTTCTTTTTCAGGATTGCTGTGGCTATTCAGGGTCTTTTTTTATTCCAGATGAATTTTTGGAGAATTTGTTTTAGTTCTGTGAAATATGCTGTTGGTATTTTAATGGGGATTGCATTGAATGTAAAAATTGCTTTGGGAATGATGTTGATTCTACCAACCCATGAACATGGTATGTTCTTCCATTTGTTTATGTCTTCCTCTATCTTTTTTTTTTAATGTCCTGTAGTTTTCTGAGTATAGGTATTTTACCTCCTTAGTTAAGTTTATTCCTAGGTATCTTAATTTTTTTTGATGAAATGGTAAAGGGGATTGTTGTTGTTGTTTTTTAGTTTTTCTTTCTGTGAGTTCATTATTGGTATATAAAAAAGCATAAATATCTGGGTGTTAATTTTGTGTCCTGCTACATTGCCAAATTCATTTATTAAGCCTAGTAGTTTTTTGATGGAGTCTTTGGTGTTTTTTATGTATAGTATCATGTCATCTGCAAATAAGGATAGTTTTACTTCTTTTCCAATTTGGATGCCTTTTATTTCTTCTTGTCTGTTCACTATGGCTAGCACTTCCAGTACGACATCAAGCAGGAGTGGTGAAAGTGGGCATCCCTGTCTTGTTTCTTTTCTTAGGAGAAATGGGTTTAGTTTTTGCCCATTGAGGCTGTAGGTTTGTCATATAAGGCTTTTATTATATTGAGGTATGATCCTTCTATTTCCATTTTGCTGAGAGTTTTATCAAGAAAGGGTGTTGGATTTTGTCAAATGCTTTTTCTGCATCGATTGATAGGATTATGTGATATTTGTCTCTCAATTTGTTTATGGGATGTATCACATTTATTGATTTGCAGATATTATACTGTCCCTGCATCCCTGGAAAAAATCCCACTTGGTCATGGTGTATGATCTTTCTAATGTAATGCTGGATCTGATTTGCTAGAATTTTGTTGAGGATTTTAGCATCTATGTTCATTAAGGATATTGGCCTGTATTTCTCTTCCTTTTGGTGACTTTATCTGGTTTTGGAATTAGGAGAATGCTGGCTTCATAGAAAGAGCTTAAAGTGTGCCTTCCTCTTGAATTTTTTGGAGTAGTCTGAGGAGGATAGGTTTTAGTTCTTCTTTGAATGCTTGGTAGAACTCCCCTGTAAAGCCGTCCAGACCAGGGCTTTTGTTTGCTGGAAGATTTTTGATCACTGCTTCAATTTCTTCGGTAGTTATCAGCCTATTCAGGTTTTTTTATTCTTCCTGATAGAGTTTTGGAAACTTGTATTTTTCTAAGAATATGTCCATTTCATCTAGGTTGTTCAGTTTGTTGGAATAGAGTTGTTCATAGTATTTTTTCATAATCCTTTGTATTTCTGTGGGATAGGTTGTTACTTCACCTCTTTCATTTCTGATTTTATTTATTTGGGTCCTCTTTCTTTGCTTCTTGGTGAGCCTGGCTAGAGGTTCATCAATCTTGTTTATCATTTCAAAGAACCAGCTCTTGGTTTTATTGATCTTTTGTACTTTTTTTTTCTTTTTGGTCTCTAGATGCCATTTGTTTCCACTCTGATCTTTATTATTTCCTTCCTTCTGCTTAATCTGGGCTTTTCTTGTTGCTCTCTTTCTAATTCTTTGAGTTGTAGGGTTAGTTAATTTATTGCTATTTTTTCTTGTTTTTTGAGGTAGGCCTGTAGAGCTATGAACTTCCCTCTCAAGACTGCTTTCACTGTGTCCCATAGATTTCGGATTGTTGTGTTTTCATTGTTGTTGTTACTAGGATGCTTTTTATTACTTTATTTTTTATGTTTTAAATTTATCTTTATTGTTAAAAGTATTACAGATGTCCCCCTTTTTCCCATCGACCCCCTCCACACTGCACTCACCCCACACACACCAGGCCTTCACTACAGTGTTGTCTGTGTCCACAGGTTATGCATATATGCATATACGTTCTTTAATTAATCTCTTCCCACCCTCTTCCCTCTGAGATTCGTCAGTGTGTTCCATGCTTCTGTGTCTCTGGATCTATTTTGTTCATCAGTTTATTTTGTTCCTTAGATTCCACATATGAGTGAGAGAATATGGTACTTATCTTTTTTAAATTACTGCAGTGATCTTTCCCTTCACCTGTTTTCCATGGCCCCCTTTTCACCTCTTACATTTTATCTTATGTGCTTTTGTTTTCATATTTAAAATCTTGATAACAGTTATTTTTTGTAGTTATCGTAATTGCCTTCTATGGTTTGTCCATAGGCTAATTCTAAAAGTTGAAAAGCAGTAAAGTATGTAACTAATAAGACCTCATAAATATTTTCATTGCTGAATCAAAAAGTATGCTATAACCATTTTCTCTTATAGTCTTAAAAGCCTTTAGCCTTCCCTTCTCCTCAGCATTTCCAACTCTCCCAGGACAGTGTAAATATGATCATATTCACAGAAACTGCTTTTCTTCCAGGTACTTCTATCTGTATCTCTCAGTCTCTCGGCCCCACTCTTTTCTGACTGATGTTTAGAACACCTAGGCAGGGGTCTCTTGGTTTACTTCTTTATTTTGCGGAAGCACATTCTCAGGAAGCGTCCTAAGAAAACATAAATGGAAGGTAAACATTCTGACTTCTTAACATGTCAAGCAGTATCTTTACTCTTTTCACATTTCAATGATAGTTGGGGCGGGCATAGATTTTTAGACTGAAAATAATTGTTTCCTCCTAAACTACAGGCCTTTCTCCATTACCATCTGGGATTTAGACATGTAGACATCCCATGTCATTCACATGTTCACACATTCCTTTGTATGATTTTTTTTTCTCTCTCAAAGCTTTGAATATATGCTCTCTATCCTTGATGTTCTGGAATTTCACTGAAGTATTTGAAAGTGTGGGGGTTTTCCTATTCTTTTTGATTGGATACTTAATGGGTATTTTCAAGGTTCTGTAAATTCTTTTTTTATTAATTCTTTGATAATTTCTTCCTCTGTTTGCTTTCATTTTCTCTTTATGGACCTCCTATGAGTTGGCTGTTAAATCTGCTGCATTGATTTTCTGACACATATCTTCCTTGTATTTCTAGCTCTGTCATTGTATGTTATCTAGATGTTGTTGACTTATCTTCCACCTCTTCTACTGTCTAATTTTGACTATCATCATATTTTAATTTCCAAGAAGTTTTCTTACCCTAATTATTTTGAGACCAAAATACATGGTATTATTTGCTGTATATAAGCAGTAGATCCATGTCCTCTATTTTTGATATAGTTACCTTTATTCCATTTTGACTGTGCCATACATTCACAGTTAGTGATGTGAGCAACAACATCGCTGTGATGTTAGTGTGCTTTTCATTCTAAGCCAATGGTCTAGAACAAAAGAGACTGGCAACCAATAACTTTAGGACAAAGAATTAATATCTGATTTTTACCCATGAAGGACTTTATTCCTCATGAAAACCCACCAAAGAAAGAAGAATGTTGGAGTATGTGTTGATATATGCCAACAATTTTTTTTAGGATGACAATATGAGTCAACATCAGAGAATGTGGCATGTCTTCCTAAGTTTTTTGTATTTTTCTGAATTCAGTTCCCCCAAAATTGTTTTGTCCTAATTTTTTATTTATTTATTTATTTATTTATTTATTTTTCTTTATTGATTAAGGTATTACATATGTGTCCTTATCCCCCTCATGGTCCCCCCACCCCACCCCGACTCATGCCCTCACCTCCCTGGGGTCTGTGTCCATTGGTTAGGCTTATATGCATGCATATAAGTCTTTTGGTTGATCTCTCCCCCTCACCCCCTCCCTCCCCTACCTTCCCTCTGAGGTTTGATGGTCTGATCAATTATATTCCACAAATGAGTGAGATCATGTGATATTTATCTTTCTCTGACTGGCTTATTAATTATTTAGTTTCTTAACTGCTCTAAATAAACAAAAGCATTTTTTTTAGAAATGGACATGAACACTGACCACTAACTTAGTTTGAAAATATAGTTCCATATCCTATATATTTGTAATGATGATAATGATGATGATATCGTATCTAAGCTGTATTGATCGCTCTCTTCTGAGACAATATATTGAATCTTATAATCCTCATAACAATCTATGACATAGAACTATCACTATCCCTGTTCTGCAGATGAGGAAACTGAGATGGAGAGTTTCAGTCATTTTCCCAAGATCATGAAGACAAAAAAAATGGTTCACCAGAATTCTAATTCTGGCAGTTTTGACCCCTGAACTTGTACACTTCACCACTATGTTAAAGCACCCTATAGAGAAAAACAATTTGTTCATCAAAACAGTTAGTAAAATTAATCAAAACCTTGTGATTGGGTAGCTTGCCCCTGAAAAACACTGGTGACATTCTGAATAAAACTTTCTGGTGTTGACAGCCTTCTTATTTGTTGCCCAGAGTTGGTGTTTCATAGATAACACAAAGGAAAAAAGAAGAGAACAAATTTCAGAATTAATACACTTATCACAATACTACAAATGTTTTTCTATCAAAGAGAAATGAAAACATATATTGAATATGGGACCTTATAATCCCCTTATATATACTCATGTGTGTACGCTTGAATATGTACACACACACCCACACACACACACTCTGCATACAATTTAAGAAAGGCTGTTCCATTACAAATGACCTGGTGGTTCAAGCATAAGCCTGTAGGCCAAAAATTACTCAAGTCTAATGCTTTACTAACACAGGCTTCCTCTATGGCCTTGAGCAAGGCAATTATCCTTCCAAACTGAGTTATGTCAACCATTAGAGAATAATAATATGTGGTTTATGGGGAGAAGTAGTGGTGAGGATTAATGACTTGGTTAATGCATGTCCAGTGCTTTCAAGAGCACATGTGCCATGTGAATACTCTAAGTCAAATGCAGTAGGGTTCTGTTTACTTTCAGTTGCCTTGGAATCTAAAAACTTATTCTTTCACAAATATCAAGTATGTACCTATACCAGAGAAACACCTATGCTACTCTTTATGCATAAGGAGCAAGCTCACATATTGCCTGGGATTATCTATGGATACCTGCAGTTCAATATTGTCCACCTCTATAAATAAAAAATATTGATTCTAGGAGCACAAAAGGCATGTTTTCTCTCTAGTGGTGTTTAAATTCATTCTGGATACGAGAGATGACTGTGGTGACATTAGGCCCTTGCACATTAAACTTTTATGCAGTGAAGTAGCATGGAAGGTAATTGTGGATATGCATAGGCAGTGTCTCTAAAAGGTGTTACTGCTTTTTCCTGTAACAAGCTGATAATATCAGTAAATGGTCCTCACCCACTGGTAGGAACTGTACTTTGTCTAGTACATTTCAGAAGCAACAGTGGGTTTGTACTTGTCATGTATATTCCTTTACCAGATTGCTTTTGTGACCAATATCACTCATTTTCCAGTACAGCTAAGGTCAAGAGCACAGTATTTATTCGACAGAGCAATGGTAACTTGTGCTTACAGTTACTAAATTCATAGTTTTGGCTTACTACTAATATCAATTCAGAATCATGCATTACACACCTATATAGGCCACTAAGTCTCTCTCCATCTTATTATTGAAACTCATATAGCTTACCCTGGACAGTTGTTTTACAAATAAAAACTAAACATACTTAATGCTGCTTACCAGTAGTTAAATGGCAATTTTTTCAACCAAATATAGAATGAGCTCTGATATATGAATATTGAAAATTAACTTTTACTTCTAGAATTCTCCTTACTTTCCTTTATTAACTTTATCTTTACTTGTCTTCTTCTACCTAGTAATATATAAGAAGAAATATAAGTAATGTATTCTCACGTTTCATTTTCTTACTTGATTCTGTTAAAATTCAATATGTCAGAAAAGAAGCATGAGACCACTTCTTAAAATTAATCTATTTTTATTTTTAAACCAATCTGTGTATTTTCAGTTACATGATCTAGTCTACTTAGCCTAAAGAGGCCAATAAAACACAGGTCTGATGACAAAAAATTAAATGCGTTTGCACTGGAGGAGTGCAGGCCATTGAGAATAAAGAGAATTAGCAGTCTCAGAATTATAGAGTGGGGCAAAAACTGAAAGATAATTTAATTTATCTCTCTCTTTTGAAACACATGAAAAAAGTATAGAGTTACTTTTTTAAAAAAATCAAGACTAAAGGTGCACTGGCTCGAATCAATGTCTTCTAACTCAATGCTCTTTTCATTCTATATATGTTATTCAGAAAGGCAAAAACTACTAGATTTCTAAGCTTCTCTTCAAATGTTCACTTCCTTGACATGGACTGCTCTTGACCTCTGATGTGTAACATCTCCTGTAGTGTGCTACCTACACTCCCAGTTCTCTGTTGTTACTTGCTTACTCCAAGTACAAGATGACTGGGCAGTGAGTTGTGATCTCAGTGGTTGTGCTAATTTTTTATTGAAATTTATTATGTAACTAAGCTATTTTCAGGGCTCATTTCATGCTGAAAAGTTGTGAGTAGTATCTCATGTTTATAATACACAGATTTGCTTTAGGTAGCTTATCTTAAAGGAACTGATAAAGGAATATATTTCTTAGCTCGATTTTCTGTTTCTGCCCTCTAACTAGAATTGAAAGCTAACAGAACAAGCTCTATTTTGACAAATATTTTTCAAACTCTATATTATTGAGTACTTTTTGAAATTTAAATCTGTGTCCCAGTGAATTTTTTCCTCTATAAAAAGCTTTAAGAGTGTATACAATCACAAATGAGAAAATTTGCCAACATCAATAGAATATTTTACCATCTGAACTACTTTTTCACTTTTATTCCCTGAACTCAGATTTTTACTTTGTTGTACATATTGCTTCCAACTTAAAGTTTTCAAGTCTAATAAGCCACCTTATTTTCAAAATACTTCCATTCCATTGGATTTATTTAAGAAATCAGAATCTGGTCATTTGAAAAATAATGAGAATTAGTATAGATGAAAGAGTGTGTGGTTAACATGTTATTTGGGGATATATTCATAAAAATTCTCCCAAGCAAATAAAACATCTCAGCACATCATTATATGCTGTATATGTTCTTTAAAATAGTTTCTTTAATCTTGGCCATTTAGGAGCAAGCTATCGTGAGCCTCTACTTGTCCATCTGCCTATAAGGCTACTTATTTCTTCTACAATCACGTAATACTTAGATCATGGACAGAAATGGGTAGGTAAGTGTCTGGGAATTTGCAAGTCTAGACAGAGAAAAAGCCTTCTTCTTAGTAATGCTGCTGTAACAGGTTAACTATTATGGTTTCCTGAGTTAATGATCTCTAAGGTCTTAAATTAAGTAAAAAACTACATCTATGTGGTTTTCTCCCCTTTTTGCAGCAGGGAAAAACTCAAATGGGTTCAGATTAATTTTATTTCCTATGTTTCCAAAATGTGCAATTATATTACCAAAAGAAACTAGAGAATAATTATTTCTTATATACAAAAATCATCAGTGAAATATATTTGTCAAGTTACAGATTTCTTATTATAGTTTGTATTTCTTGGTAATTCATCATTAGAAATACAATATGTAAGTTAGACTTTAAAGAAAATGCATTATTTAAACAGTTATTTATTGAGACTATAGAATATTATACTTATATCTGACAGTTTATCATATGCATCATGAATATATGTAATATTATACTAGTATATTACAGACTATATATGTATTCATTATTTTGAAATGAATGAACAAGAAATTTTATTTCAATATATGTTAGATAAACATTAGATTGACTTTCTGAGACAATGTTTTAATATTTGATCCTGGTGATAACATTGTTTTCTGAACATATGATTATTTCAGTGTCTTTACTCATCAACCCCCACCCCCCACCCAAAAAAAAAAAACTCCAAAAATCCATTGACCATCTATCTACTATGTGTATGGCATTGTGCTAAAAACTGGAAGGTTAAAACAAAATAAGTAAAACATCGTTCTTGCCCTTGAGGAGAATCATATATAATTGGAATATCCAGATTATCTGGATATTAAAACTTTATGAACGAATTATGTACAAAATTGTATGAGTGCATAGAAGAAGCAGAGCAGGCTATTTTCCCAGGTAATAGGCGTTTACCAGAGAGGGGGAAAAGAAACGTGATAAAAGATTATGCTGCACTTAAGAAATGGCAAAGTACGCCAGTGTTGACTGAGTGAAAGAGAACTGGTGAGAAAGAGGTGGACAGAGGGAGAGGGCTATTTAAAATAATTGCAAAAGAGAGGATTTTTTTTTCAATGAACAGTTATTGGGTTTCTACTATGTATGAAGTGTTGTGCTAGACTCTAACCAAGTTAAATGCTATGATAAATGAAGTCTGTAGTTCCACGGGGCTTACTTTATAATGTGGTTCTGTGATAAAAATTAAAGCAGACAAAGTGTAGAGAATAATCGAAAGTAAGGTGATAAGCAGGCTCTGGGAACTGAGAAAGTCAGTTCTGTTTTTAATATGAATGTGGTCTAGCTATTAACTGTCTAAGTGGCAATGCCAGATAGGAAGTTAGGAACATGGATTTAAAAACCAGATCAGGGCAGGGGCTACACATGCAAATAAGTAGATCACTCGTAGATAAATACTATTTAAAGCCATAGGACTGGATGAAATCAGCTAAGAAGGTGGAAGGATTAGAAGGTATACAAAAAAGAACATGGCTCATGTCTGAGGACCTTAGGTTACTCCAGTATTCAAGGGTCAAAGCAGGACTGAAATCTGAAGGCTTGTGGACACCAACTTGAAACTTTCTTTTAAAACTCCAGAAACAAATACATTTATGCCACTTTTGTGGTTGCAAACAAATACTCCAGGTATGAATTTTGTTTGTGATGTTTTATATTTTAAAAGATGCAAGTTTGTTGGCCAGTGTGGCTTAGCGTTTGAGCATCGACCCATGAACCAGGAGGTCACTTCTATGCTCAATCAGGGCACATGTCCAGGTGCAGGCTCAATCCCCAGTAAGGGGTGTGCAGGAGGCAGACAATCAGTGATTCTCTTTCATCATTGATATTTCTATCTCTGTCTCCCTTCCTCTCTCTGAAATCAATAAAAATATATTTTTTAAAAAGATACAAGTCTTAACTCAAAATGGATAAAGGACTTAAACATAAGATGGGAAACCATAAAAATCTTAGAAAAATCCATAGGTAGCAAAATATTAGACATATGTCATAGCAATATCTTTACTGATACAGCTCCTAGGGCAATAGAAACTAAGGAGAAAATAAACAAATGGGACTATATCAAAATGAAAAGTTTCTGCACAGCAAAAGAAACCATCAACAAAACAAGAAAGCCCACTGCATGGGAGAACATATTCACCAATGCTATTTTAGATAAGGGTTCAATCTCCAAAATATACAGGGAACTCATACAACTTAACAAAAGGAAGATAAACAATCCAATCAAAAATGAGCAAAGGACCTAAATAGACACTTTTTGAAAGAGGACATACAGAAGGCCAAGAGACATATGAAAACATGCTCAAAGTCACTAATCATCTGAGAGATGCAAAACAAAACAACAATGAGGTACCATCTCACACCTGTCAGAATGGCTATCATCAACAAATCAACAAACAAGTGTTGCAGAGGATGCAGAGAAAAAGGAACCCTTGTGCACTGCTGGTGGGAATGCAGACTGGTGCAGTCACTATGGAAATCAGAACTCCCATTTGACCAAGTAATCCCACTTCTAGGAATATATCTCAAGAAATCAGAAGCACCAATCAGAAAAGACATATCCACTTTGCTCATAGCAGCAACATTTACAATAAATATGATTTGGAAACAGCCTAAGTGCCCATCAGCAGATGAGTGGATTAAGAAACTGTGGTACATCTACACAATGGAATACTATCTTATATAACAAAGAGGTAATATGCAAATTAATCCTCATGCCCTCACAAGATGGCTGCCTACAACCAGGCTGGCAGGGAGGTTAGTGAGGGATGACCAAATGACTGAACAAGCAGGCTGCGTGGGGTGACTAGGCTGATGGGGGGGAGCCGTGAGGGGCAACCAGGCTGATGGGGGGGCAGTTGGGGGCAACCAGGCTGGTGGGAGAGGCAGTTGACAGTGACCAGGCTAGCAGGGGGGACAGTTGGCCAGGCCGGCATGGTGGGCAGTTGGGGGTGATTAGGCTGGTGGGGGGGGGGGGCAATGAGGGGTTACAAGGCCGGTGGGGTGGGCAATTGGGGATGACCAGGCTGGCAGGGGGGGCACTTGGGGGTGACCTAGCCAGCAGCGGGGGGCAGTTAGGAGCAACCAGGCTGGCGGGGGGGGCAGTTAGGAGCAATCAGGCCAGCACGCAGAGGCAGTGAAGGGCAATCAGGCTGGCAGGGTGGGGCAGTTAGGGGCAACCAGGCAGGCAGGCAGGTGAGCAATTAGAAGCCAGCAGTCCAGGATTGTGAAAGTGATGTCTAACTTCTGGTTTAAACCAGCAGTCGGACATCCCCCAAGGGGTCCCAGATTGGAGAGGGTGCAGGCTGGGATGAGGGGACCCCCCCCCCCCCCATGCATAAATTTCATGCATCAGGCCTCTAGTGCTGCTATAAAAAAGAAGGAACTTTTACCATTTGCAACAGCATGAATGGACCTGGAGAGCATTATGCTAAGCAAAATAAGCCAGTCAGAGAAAGATAAATATCACATGATCTCACTCATTTGTGGAATATAATGAACAACATAAACTGATGAACAAAAACAGATCCAGAGACAGAGAAGCATCAATTGGACTGTCAAACCTCAGAGGGAAGGCAGGGGAGGGTTGGGGGAAAGGGGAGAGATCAACCAAAGGACTTGTATCCATGCATATTAGCATAACTAATGGACAGGGACACTAGGGCAATGGGGACTTGCCTTGGGGGTGGGAGTGGCTGGGGAGGGGTCGATGGGGGAAAAAGGAGACATATGTAGTACTTTAAACAATAAAAAAAGATACAAGTCTTTTAATCTATATCATAATATATTTTTCATTTAACATAACATTATGTTTAACTGATTACCATTATAATTACAATTTTCCTACTGTATTTGATTTATAGCTTCAGGTATCCACAAAAGCTTATCACAAATCACTAGGGTATCCCTAATCCACTTTTAAAAGAATGACTCAGCAATGAGGAGCCATTAAACATCCTCACATTCTTATTTGTAATATATTATTTGAATTACATAATTATTTCAAATAGTTTGTTAGTATTTGTTTGACTATCCTTTCTATGAAAGTAGAGGGTTTTTTATTTTATTTTTAATTATGAACTTCTTTCTCAGAAGTTGAGGACTAATTTGCTACTTTAATTTCTACCACAACATAATGTGATTTTTTATGATGAAATTTCTATTTACATTGTTATAGATTTATGAAGACATCTTGAATATGTAAAGATAATATATTAGGAAAATATGAAGTCTCTTCTACTTATATCATCCTCTTATTAAAGTTATTTCACAAGGATTTTTAAATAGATATAATCAGCAAATAATAATGGAAAAAACATCATTATTCCCACCCTGGCAGGGGTTGCTCAGTTGGTTGAACATCATCCCATGCAAAGAGAGGTCACCAGCTTGATTACAGGTCAGGGCCTATACCCTGTTTTCAGATTCTATCCCCAATAAGGGGAATGCAGGAGGCAGCCGATCAAAGTTTCTCTCACCATTTTTTTTTCTCTCTCTCTTCCTCTCCCTTTCTCTCTAAAAATCAATAAAAATGTATTTTAAAAAACATTATTTTCCCCAAACAATAAAGTACATATATTATTATGTACATATACCTAGCAGATGTTTAGAGAATGCCTTCCCAGGAGAGCAAAGTTAAAAACACTATATTTTTGTTAAATGCTATATTTATATATCTATAGCCATATATCTATATCTATATACAAGATGGGGCAGAAGTAGGTTTACAGTTGCTTGTATGGAAAATAATAAATAATGATATAACAATAAGCTCTGTGTTTTGCATACTCACAGCTGTAAACCTACTTTTTCCCTTATATATGCCTGATTGATCTTATAGAAGAAAGAAGAGAGAGAGTTTCAATGCAAAGGAATAAGTGAAAGCTGGAGCCATCACTTGCTGTAGTGATCTCTGTCAATCTCTTGTACTTAGAGAATTTTAATGGACACAATCAGTGGAGAAGAAGTAAGTCCTGAGTGCCAAGAAGTGTGGTAATCATTTGGATACCTCTACATACGGCCACGGTAACACCACCAGTGGATGAACAAGAAAAATAACTGCAGAGGGACACTGTGGAGAAAGCTCTTAACATCATCTCTGTGTAGACAAGAATAAAAGAAAGGAATATTCTAAGGATGTCTAAGGATTCATATTTTTGCTCAGGTGGTCTTAGAGCCTACAGTGATATTATTATGGATGAGGAATAAACCCCCACACAAAAAATAGCCACAAATTTTATTTAATGATCCCAGCTTAGAGGTATCCCCAGCTACCTGGCAGCAGAAAAGGAAAATCCTCTTAGAAAGAATATACTTTATATCTGCGTCTCTTAAGAATTCCCACAGATAAAAGTTCAAAAACATGAGCTCACAATAAAAACTTAATAAATACATAAAGAAACAAGTGACCATGAGCAATAATCAGGAAGGAAAAACAATTCTACAGAATGAGGTCTACATAAATTGTCAATATTGAACTTATTAGATATGTTATATGAAATAATTGTATTATATATATTTAAAGAACAGATTCTAACAATATTAAATAATGGATAATATTTAAATAACAGATTTTCTAGAAATGAGAAATATAATAACTAAAAGTAAAACTCAATGGATTTGTTAAATGGTAGATTTGATACAATGAAGAGAAAACTAGTAAAATGGAGGATAGATTTAAAATTCGTAATACAGCACTAAGAGAGAAAGTGATAGGAAATATGAAAAGAGATTTAAGAGATAAAAACAATACAGTGAGAAGGTCCAACATAAGTCCAATTGAATGTCCAGAAGGAGACCATACAGAAACTAAGAGAAAGGCATTATTTGAAAAAATAATAAATAGTTAAGAATAGCCCAGAACTGATAAAAAGACATTAATATCTGAAGTCAGAAAGTCCAACAATTCCCAAGAAGGATACATTAAAAAATAAACAGAAAACCCTACATCTAGATACTAATAATAAGTAATTGTTTGATTTGTATGCCTTTTATGGACAGTCATGATCAAACTGCTATTAATAGACTAGTATACAACAGTTTATCAATTTTAATAAAATGTGTAATGTGCAGCTATGTATACAGAAAATACATTAATATATAAATCAGTTACTAGTTTTTATTATGATTGGGCCAAATACATTTGAGAGGCATGTGTTTTATAGACAAATCTTGTTTCTTAAACCAACCAGAAATACAATAGTTAAAACTCTCAACATAAAGCTTAATATTTATACCCGGTTTTCTTACTGGCCAGGGAGGAGAATATCAGTGCTAATTTGTTCAATTTTTGCTGAAAGTGTTTTCAACTCACTGTCCTGGGATATTATCAGTGGAGAGAAAGATTGATAAAAGGAGAAGGCTATTTATAGAATAACTAGAGGACCAGTGCATGAAATTCATGCACAGGTAGGGTCCCTAGCAGCTGCCAGCTGCCGGCCGGGGCCTCCCTTCCATGGCCACCTGCCACAGCCACTGCCTGCAGGGGCTTCCCTTCCCCCGGCTGGCCCCACCCCCTGGTTGAACTCCCAGTCGAACTCATGGTCGAGGGGACAATTTGCATATTAGGCTTTTATTATATAGGACAGGCAAATGTATCAGAACATAGAATTCCAGAAAATCATTGTTTTATATTCAGAGCATGTATTTATCACTGAAAGCATGTCTATATGGAATTAATTAGTATTCAGGTTGCTTGGATGGCATCATAGTCTTATTAATAGTCTTAAGGATCGATATATATAAAAGCTTAAGCAACCTTTATGACCGGTTGACCAACAGTTCACTATGAAGTGCACTGACCACAGGAGGCAGACGCTCTATGCAGGATCTGCCCCCTGGTAGTCAGTGCACTCCCACAGCCAACCTCCCATGGTTCCACCCTCCCATCCCTAACCCTTCCACCACCACCCCCACCCTCCCACCTCCCATCGCTGGCCAGGCTAAGGGACCCCACCTGTGCACGAATTGGTGCACCGGGCCTCTAGTATTTCTATAATCATCATTTCTTGACTATTCAAGAAAATAGATATTGTATCTACTAAATAAATCATGATATCTCTTAGCATACCTTATGAGACCAATTAAAGGGAACATTGTATTATCAGCAAGGGATTTAATACTTCCATTAATAGACAATCCCCAATTATTGAAGACTAGAGACCCAGTGCACAAAAATTTGTGCACTCAGGGTGGGGGGAGCATCCCTCAGCCTGGCCTGCACCTCTCACAGTCTGGGAACCCTCAGGGGATGTCCACCTGTTGGCTTAGGCTTGCTCCCTGCAGGGAGTAGGCCTAAGCAGCAGTCGAACATCCATAGTGCTGCCGCGGAGGCGGAAGAGGCTCCTGCCACCACCACTGTGCTTGCAGCTGTCAGCTCAGCTTGTGGCTGAGTGGAGCTCCCGCTGTGGAAGTGCACTGACCACCAGGGAGCAGTTCCTGCATTGAGCATCTGCCCCCTGATGGTCAGTGTATGTCATAGCGACAGGTTGTTCCTGGTCATTTGCCCTTAGGGTCAGTCTGCATATTACCCTTTTATTATATAGGATAATATAAAGCTTTCTTCTTTTCCAGTTATCCATCTAAACAGCTAGGAATTCTAAAAACTGTACAGATAATTATGTAATCTTCTTCTCTATGAATAAATCAGAAGTGGACAAAATATTGCAATTTTTGTTTATAAAACCTTCACTGGGAGTAAAATAGTTTGAGAAGTACCTTTGTGCTCACTGGTTCATTTATACATTCATTTAAAACAGTATTCAACTGAACTTAATGCACTTAACATAGGCCATCATAAAACTGGCTTTTCCCTTCCCACTTGTACTCAGGTAATCTCAGTATTTCCCCAAATCTGAGCCTAATTTCTCAATGAAATCAGCAAAAAAAGAAAGAGAAAAAGGAAGATTCATATTTCTAAATATTTCTTATAGCATAATGTTTAATTAAATAGGCACCATGCTTAATGATTTCTAATTTTGAAGCACATATTTAGGAAAGTCACATTTCTGCTTCATCTCTCTTCTAATGCCAAATGACAAGTGGAAGATCAAGTACAGTCCAGTGTGGACTTACACAAGATGAAGAGTCTATTTACACTGTGCTGAGCACTTAACTAAATGCCATCAGTTACCAGATGACTATAAACATGAACTGTGACTGCAGCAGTGACCCTAAAAAGGCATTATTGTCTATCATCATCAGAAAGTAGGAGAAAAAATATGGTGAGTTTTAAGGAAGGAATATGGGGAAGTATGGCACAGAGGGAAGGACAGAAGAGAGATGAGAAAAATATATTTGGAAAATGACAAAAGTAATAGAATATTATTTTGGTTATTACTTCACCATCTTTTAACTCAGCATCCAGAATCCTTGATAAAGAAATAATTCCTCAGCAGTAATTTTTATGAATCTTACTGAAAAACAGAAAGGGAAAATGTTTATTGTGTGTTAATAATAAACCTAAATTCCAGAGAAGGGATATATTGAGAAGCACTAATTTAGTGCAGACATTCTAAATGGAAGATTGGCCAATTAATCAGAAAAAAAGAAATGTTTTTTCTTAAATGTATAAGGTAAGCATAAATAATAACATGATCATTTATAAGCTACTATTTATATGTTTAAACCCAGTTTCTCAATAACATCGTTTTTAAAATATTTTTTAAATACGTTTTTATTGATTTTTAGAGAGAGAGGAAGGGAGAAACATGGATCGGCTGCCTCTTGCATGCCGCCTCCTGGGAATCCAGCCCACAATCCAGCATGTGCCCTGACTGGCAATAAAACCAGCACCTCTTGGTGCATGGAAAGACTCTCAACCAACTAAACTACACGAGGCAGGCAATGAGGTGTGGTTTTTTGCAGGATCCATTGAGAAGTAGTATGTGCTGCCTGACAAATGTGGTCAAAGTGTTTCAAGAGTCATCAGGTCATTCAACAGTCAAATTGCAAGGATCATTATTCAACAGCCACCACCACAGAAGCCTAAACTGTATTTGGAACACTTATAATCCAGCACAACATTGAAGAATGTTGAGAACGGGGAGAATGGTATGGTCAAATTAAATGATCAAGGCAACTTTAGAAGCATTCTGAAGGACTGAGGATAGAGATAAAGAACACAGGCAGAAGTTGAGCATCCTTTCATATGCCTATTCTCTTTGGAGAAGTGTCTATCCCTTTTCCTATTTCTTAATTGGACTTTGTTTTTTGGTATTGAGGATGCTCAATGTTACTAATCATCAAAGAAATGCAAATTAAAACCACAATTAGATATTATCTCATACCTGTCAGAATGGCTATTATCAATAAACCAACAAACAAATGATGAGGGTGTGAAGAAAACGGAACCCTCATGCACTATTGGAGGGAATGCAGATTGGTGCAGCCACTGTGGAAAGCAGTATGGAGTTACCTCAAAAAACTAAACGTGGAACTGCCTATGACCCAGCAATTCCACTTCTGGTAATATATCCAAAGAAATACTGATTCAAAAAAAAATATATATGCAACCCTATGTTCATTGCAGCATTATTTGTAAGCCAAGATTTGGAAGCGGCTCCAGGGCACATCAGTAGATGAGTGGGTAAAAAAGCTGTGATACATTTACACAATGGAATACTCCTCAGCTATAAAAAAAGAGGGAAATCGTACCTTTTGCAACAGCCTGGATGGATCTGGAGAGTATTATGCTAAGTGAAATAAGCCAGTCAGAGAAAGACAGCTACCATATGATTTCACTTATAAGTGGAATCTAATGAACAAAATAAACAAACAAAATGGAGACAGACTCATAGATAGAACAGATTGACAGCTGCCAGAGGAGAGGGGTTTGGGGGCTGGGGAAGAAGGGTGAATAGATTAAGCAAAAAAAAAAAAAGACTGGTGGACACAGACAACAATATGGTGATTTCCAGGGGGAAGGAGGGAGTGGAGAAGGTAGAAGAGAGTAAAGGGGAGATAAATGGTGATGGAGGGAGACTGGAATTGGGGTGCTAAACACACAATACAATATACAGATGATGTATTATAGAATTTTATACCTGAAAGCTATATAATTTTATTAACCGATGTCACCCCAATAAATTCAATTAAAACAACAAGAACACAGGCAGAGAGGAAATGAAGAAAACATATTAACGAGGAAACACAGAATCATGTCAGAAAGAAGACTCAGTTCTTAAAACACCTCAGTAGCCTTAGGTAAGGAAAATCAAGCACTGTCACTTCACGAACTTCCAAGTGAGGCCTGAACTAAGGAATGAGTGAGTTGTGAGGCTGAAGAAGAGAAATACTAGGGAAGCCTTGTTGATGTGTTTAGACAACGAGATGAGGGAGGTGGAAGAGAGGGAAGGCTTAACTTTCTGCCTGGGGCAACCAAGTGGGTGGTGAGCCTTTCACAGACAGAGCCAGGGAATAGGAGCTGCTAGCAGCTGTTTGGAGGAAGGTTCTAGAAAGTCAGGGGCATATTGAGCTTGAGGTATCTGAGGAACATCCAAGTAGCTGAATATATGGAGCGGAAATGCAAGAGTTCCGGGCTGTACGTACAAATTCGGGAGTTACCATCTTATTTGAGTGTTGGATCTGGATAAAATTGCCCAGAAAACATGGCAAGGGCTGAGGACGGGAGCCTGGGGATTGGAGATGGTTGTATTCTAGCTATGCTTTGGAAGAAGTGGCGATAAACCGGGGCAACCTTATGATATGGAAAATGGTTTGAGGCCTGGGAGGAGAGCGGGTTGGATGCTATCCCAGCATGAGTGGGCCAAGACAGGCTTGGACTCCTCTGCACTTCCCCGAGCAGAGGTAGGTCCAACTACAGGAAGTTAATGGAGGAAGCTTTGAACTTAATATTAAAGAGACCACGTTAGTAACTAGAGTGGTACAACAAGCAGACAGAGTGCGTGATGAAGAAGTGACCTTCCCGCACTCAGCCAAATGGGGAATGAGGTGGAGCAGAGTTTCTGCCTTCAGTGTGAAGCAGAATTGCACAGGTTTTCTTGTTTATTTCCACTCTCAGATTCTAGGATAAATTGTTTATATAATTGAATGACATATAGCAAAATTTTGGTATAACAGAAGATAAGTGGACTGTCCCTATACTAAAGAAGTGTTTGAGGTTGTTTATTTATTTTTTAAATATATTTTTATTGATTTCAGAGAGGAAGGGAGAGGGAGAGAGAGATAGAAACATCAATGATGAGAGAGAATCATTGATTGGCTGCCTCCTGCACACTCCCCACTGGGGATCAAGCCTGAAACCCGGGCATGTGCCCTTGAGAGGAATTGAACCCAGGACCTTTCAGTCCTCAGGCCGACATCTATCCAGTGAGCAAACCAGCTAGGGCTGAGGTGGTTTTTTAAAAATAAATTTTAAAACTCTTTTGGTATTGCAGACAGTTTCATATTCTGTCTGTATTTACCTCTGTTGCCCATTCCTCTTCAGTGTTCTCCTCTCTTCATGTGGTTCTTCATGAGAACATGTCAGTATAATCTCAGTGTTTGTCACATAAAAAGTCAAAGAAACCAAATAAAAAGGGAAGAGCAAGGAGAAGCAGGTCATACAGCATTTCTTTGAAGGTAATGTCTTTCTTTTTTCTTTCTTTATGTTCATATTACCTGGAATTCCCATTTTATCTCCTCCAGTACCTGTCAGTGTGGCGCCCTGCAATTTCCTTTCTGTCGTCTCAGAGCTGTCTGTCCCTCCTGTGGGCCCAAGGAAACTGAGAAAGTCCTTCTGCTTCTCCTAATCTCAATCTCTCTCTCTCTCTCTCTCTCTCTCTCTCTCTCTCTCTCTCTCTCTCTCCCTCTCTCTCTCTCTCTCACACACACACACACACACACACACTCACACACACACACACACACACACCCTTCCTCACCTGCTCTGGTGGATGCTCTCTGCCCCTCCCTGTTGGTCTTCAAACGCTGCCACCAAATGTGTTTAGGAGTTTTGCTTCTGGTAAAAAGATGTCATCAACATGTTTAAAACTTATTTTGAGTTTATCCATTCTAGTTTCTTCCTCCTCTGCTTAATTGTCACAGTGGTGACTCATTGCAGTCAGTGATATACTTTTTGAATAATGTAGGTCCTCAGTTTGATTATTTTATGTTCATGTTATTGTCTCCTTTATGGCTTCCTAGTGACTTGAAATTGTTGATTGTGTCCCCAATGGAAAAGCACTCATTATTATGCTTATTAACTAACATTTTTTAAAAGTTATGAGAGTCATGCCCTGGCTGGTTTGGCTTAGTGGATAAAAAGTCAGCCTGTAGACCGAAGGGTCCCAGGTTCAATTCTCAGTAGGGGGCGTGCAGGAAGTGGCTGATCAATTATTCTCTCTCATCATTGATGTTTCTATCTCTCCCTCTCCCTTCCTCTCTGAAATCAATAAAAATATATATTTTTTTAAAAATTATGAGAGTCATTACCAAAGATTGTCTAGCTCAGCCTTGGGCAAACTACGGCCCGCGGGCCGGATCCGGCCCATTTGAAATGAATAAAACTAAAAAAAAAAAAAAGACTGTATCCTTTTATGTAATGATGTTTACTTTGAATTTATATTAGTTCACACAAACACTCCATCCATGCTTTTGTTCCGGCCCTCCGGTCCAGTTTAAGAACCCATTGTGGCCCTCGAGTCAAAAAGTTTGCCCACCCCTGGCTCTAGCTTCTAAGAGAAACCTGGGAATTCTTCTATTAATTCCAGCAACTGGAGACAACTCCGTGGGGAACCACTTGAGGGAAGCAGGGCCTTGCAGGGCATGACTGACAGTGAGAAGACCTCATGGAGACCTGAGGCAAAGATTGGAAGCCAGCTCACAATATCCCTCAGTCACTGTGAAACAAGTATGGGTAACCTGTGAGTCTCACCAGGCCCTGGGTTAATTTCCCGCTGGGCTAATCCAAACACTGGTATTGGGAAATAGGCCATATTTAATACTGAACACCCAACATCTACTTCTTGGAGAACTTACTGATATTAAGCAGAGTGTAGCCATTGGGGCTGCCCCGTTTTCTGGCAATGTGGCTAACTGTGGACATCAATAGATACCTTTACATTTTGTTCATTAAGGAAAGGCATCTGCCCTGGATATTTGTTGTCTGGGCCTCTCCCCAGATCCAACCAGCTCATCCTTTTGTTTCTGGAATTTAGGGTCCAAGAACCTAAGGATAGTGGCAGATAAATCCTTGCTTTTACTCTCTTAGGAAATAGAAAGACTCCCTGCTCCTGCCTCCTGGTCATTCTAGGAATCACATTCACTTCCATGTGCAAAGAGTAGCTCTTTTATTCTCTACAGTTACCCCATTTCATAATGAGGAAATTGAAGCTTAGAAAAGTTAAGTGCCTTGGAGGGGAGGAGTGAAAATAGTGAAAGGGATTAAAAAGTCAAATTGCCAGTTATAAAAATAGTCAGGGGATGTAAAGTAAAGCATAATGGATATAGTCAACAATATTATAATAACTACATATGGTGTCAGATAGGTACTAGATTTATCAGGGTGATCACTTCATACTTTGTTCATCTGAAACTAATAAATGTTGTACATCTGAAACTAATACAATTTTGTATGGCAACTTAATGAGAAAATAAATTAATTTTAAAAGGAAAGTTAAATGCCTTATCTAGGGGTCTCAAAGTTGTAGAGCTGCAACCTAAACTCAGGGTCCTCTGACTCCAACACCCACACTCTCTTCGGTCCTAACCAATAGCATAAAGTGAAAGCCGCTGCTCTTTATTATGCTAATACTAGAAAAAAGGGCAAAGAGACTTGAACTTTTGAGTTCAGAAAATGTTTAAATGATGCTAATATTCTGCAGACCTAATAAACTGAAACTACTATTCATAGTAAATCATAGTAAAAATACTATTTACAGGAGATTCAGATGTAAAGTACTATGAGAGTTAAGAGAAGAAACATTATTTAGGGACAAATTTGGCCCAAGGATTTGAACAGGGCCTTGGGGACTGGCCACTATTACAGAGGGAAGCCCAGATGGAGCAGTGCCCTGGGAACCCTGAGAAGTCGGGGCACCTGGAGAAAATATGGGAAATCAGGAGAGAAGTTGTTCTTACTATGCAGCTTTAACTTAGACCAGCAACTCTCTAGGATTTCTTCCCAGCAAAGGCCAATTCCATGTGCTTTAACATCTCCCCTCAGTCTCACTCTTACTTTGGTTCCTGTAAGTCTGCACTATTTACCTCTCAAGTGGGAATTTTCCACTGGAGATTCACCAGCAATGCTGATGTGTGGGCAAGTACTTGAGCTCTAATCTTATTTCCTCCGACGAGCTGAGTGACCATGCACTTCTGAGAACCTCTCTGAGAATGGGCCTCAGTAGATAATTGGTTTCTATGTATCCTTCCATAGCTTTCTTATGCCATGAGATATTGATTAATGCCATGCCACTCTGGGTTCCTCTTGCATATGGAGCACACTGGAGAATTATGTTAACCCCATTCACCCCTTCTTTAATGGATCAACTCATTGTGGGAAAAGACAACTATGAAAGATACATGATTAAAGCAAACAAACACAAATGTAGAGAAGAGGAGATATCCTGTGATGTGTAACTGTGAGATTTAGAGAAGAGGTACAGTTTAGGGATGATGGAGAGCAGCAGTCACCTACACCCCCATGGAGGGCCGTATGAAGCTATTGCAAGACCATGGGCAACTCAGAGCACCAGACTTGGGTTTGGGCACTTTCCTTTCGCACCATTGAGCTCTCCTGGCACACTTCATCAAATGGCCACTTCTCACCATTGTCTCTGTGTGAGTAGTGTAACAATCTCCATTTTCCTTAGAAAATAAATGGAATACTATCACTTATCCCTTGACAGCATTATATTGTCATTTAAAGGAAATAAGAAAAGCCTATTTAAATACAAAAAAGGTAACTGATTATCCCCATTTCTTTGATATACTGAAACATGCTTCCTGTAAAGAACTATAATTGATCATGGATAAAATATTACCCATTCCATGAGAGAACATATTTGTACCCAGATTGATCTTTTGCAAAGGGACTGTCACCCCTGACGCTGGTCATAGGTAACTTTGGGGATGACAGCACAGACCACACCTACATCCTTGTCACACATGGCCCCTGTAGCAGTACTTGCATCCCCAATGCCAGGCTGTAAATGACACAACTGAAAGGAAACACCCTGATAATTTCTTCTGAAAATTTAGAATTGGATCTAAGAGGTGGTCAGAAGTTTCTGATGGTTCTTAATCCAGAACATCCTGGCACATCCAAGGCTGGCCTAGTGCACAGAGAATCAGAGATAGACAGTTTTTAGGGAGAAAAAGTAGAGAGACAGAGACAGATGAGATTGCTGAGCCCAGACTCTCATGTGGCTTCTGTGTGTCTTCAATGTGATACCACCACATCCTGTAAATCTTCCTTTTTGTTTAGCTAGTGTCAATGGGTTTCTGTTGGTACAACCAGAGGATCCCTAATTACATATCCTGATTTCCAAGGCCTGCTTTTCCTTTCTTA
The DNA here is from genome assembly GCF_028538775.1 of Myotis yumanensis. NCBI lineage: Eukaryota > Metazoa > Chordata > Mammalia > Chiroptera > Vespertilionidae > Myotis > Myotis yumanensis. Next base: position 146,701,142 of record NW_027223752.1, read on the forward strand.
TTTTTCTTTAAGGCTTCTTGTAGGTGTGTCAGATCTGGTGAAATTTTAGCAGAGTGAGAGATGAAGAGGTTTAGGCCATTGGTAATGGCTGCTGGCTGTGCAGGCTCCTCCAAACTCTGCCAATACTATAAGTAAGCTGTTCGGTTGTTTACCCAGTGCTCCCCCGTCAGTGTTTGTCCTTGGTTTTATTTAAGAGGATGGAGGAGGAAGAGGGAACACTCTGTCCTTGGCATGACTAGTATTGCTCAGTGGCACATCTGTTTTCCTAAGTCATTAACGGGTCGTTCCGGAAGCCAATCCTTCCTCAAGCATTAGGTCAGCACTCCTGGTTAGAATCGGCATCAACCACCCATGAAACAGGAAGCTTCCCGTGTGATTTATTTTACAATAAAACCTCACTAATTACCCATAATTAGGAGGAAAAGCCCATCTCAATTTTAAGATTCTGAAAGAAGCAACATTTTAATTTCTTCCAACTTTGCATAGTGATTTAAATTAGGCTAACCAAATACACTTGACTTAATACATAACTAAAAATTACTTCTAGATAGCACATCAGCTTAATATATGCATTTTGAGTATGTAAATGGTTTTTAAGGATTAGCTTGTTCTTTCAGGGAGGCAATTTAAGCATTCTACTATTAGTATTCTCTTATAGTATTAGTTTAGTACGTGCTTTTCCCCACTGAAAACACAATATTAAGTTAATTTTAACACTTGTCAAAATTATTTTTAAACAAGGAAGTTCTGAATTGCAGATTATATTTTTGGATCAATATGACAATGATTAGGGGAACAAATGATATGAGTTAGAGTGTCATGAAAATCTATTTTAAAGCTTTCTACATCATTCACAGGGGCTTACGTCGCAGTTGAGATGAAGTTGATTTATTGAAGAGTCTAGTGGAATGATTGTTCTGTGGATGTGTAAATCATTTCTCCTGCATGTTTAATAATGCTATGATTTTTACACCATGGTTCCAATTTACAAAGAGACAAGGGCACATGCAAATGAGCCTGTGATGGTGTGCCTGGTATCCCATATCATTTCTCCTGGTGCTGATTTGCTGCATATGAAGTCTAAAGAAAATGAGCTGGGAAGCCAGAACTGATGGTGTAAGTGGAAATATCTTAAGTGATTACACTAATTTCAAGCCTGTGGGAATGTCTCTATAGGACACCTGATGTGAGCTGCACTGGGATATCAGGCACAGAGCTTTCATTTGTTTTCTGAGGGAACAGTGAATAAAAGCTAGGAAGAGAGCTAGGCACCACATTTGCATTGGCCCTGGGACAGTGCCTACAAAGGAGTCTGAGAGCCTGACTGACACCAGCCATTTATCTCCTGGTGGAGCATCCTCTCACCTGGTTCCTCTCCCTTCCTGTACATTAGATGCATTCAGCTTCCTGCCTTACTTCTAACTTGAGCCCCTAAAATCATCTGCACATTCTAGTAGGAGAGAGCATGCCTGAAAACTAGGACAAGTTCTCAAAGGTCCTTTGAGACTGCCTATATTCTGGTGTGTTTCCCCCCCATAGAAGTAGGAGCTACAGCCTTGCTCAGTTGAGCCCAGAAGTGTATCTTTGACTTCACAGGTCAAGCCTGCTAGAGGCATGCTCTTGGCAGACCTCCTAGCCAGTTACAATGGGACTGAACTATGGCATCAGCATTGCCAGGATTATAGAGGAAGAGAAAAAGAAGCTTTCTGATGGTGAAGGCTATAGTGCCCTCTCCCTACTTGTAGTCCGGCCTGTGGTAAGGAATGACTGACAGACTGCAGGTAACATCACCCAGAGAAAATCCCTGTGCTTGGCCAGGGCATCAGCCTTTGTCCCCGTTCTTTTGGGCTTCTGCATCGTTTAGTGTGTCTGTTATTTTTCAGCACCTTTGCTACCTTTTCACAAACTTTTATTCTATATGAAAACAAAGCCTTGTGAGATACTAAAATCAAATTTTCCTAATGAAGTAGGACCTCTGTTATGAGCTTAGTCTTCCTCCCAGTGCCACTCCACTATTGTTGCTTCTGACACTGTGGTCTGTCTGTCTGCCTCCCTCCAGTCCTGACCTCCTGATCACAATGGGCTCATGGCCTGGAGGACCTCGCTGGGCATGACCCGGCCTGAGTTCTAATCCAGACCCACTATTCTCTCTGTGCAACTCAGGAAAATTACTTCCTCTCCTAGGCCTTGATTTTATGAAAAAGACAATTAAATAAAATAAGAGGAAGTGTTCAATAATTGCTAGTTAGTTTCATGACATGAGGTTTAGAGTAATATATGGGCCTTCATATTACCTGGGACAGAATTAGTCTCCATATTCTTATCTAGCACTTCCTTGCAACAGAGAAATAGCACTTAACATTTTGAAGTACTTGGACATACATCTCTCAATATTTTGTCCATCAAATGTTAATTAAATTATGCTTGCTTAATAAGTGAGGTGATAGAGTAAAATTAAAGCTGAAAGTAAATCTAAAATTACTAGGGCAGGAGCAGGGTAGAGGAGGTCAATGGGGGGAAAAAGAGGGACATGTGTAATGCTATCTGCACTAATAAAAGACAAACATGCAAATTGACTGTACCTATGCAATGCCTTAAGCCACGCCCACCAGCCAATCAGAGCGACTATATGCAAATTAACCCAACCAAGATGGTGGCTGGCAGCCACAGAGCTGGAGCAAGCAGGAGGCTTGGTTGCCCCAATGATGGAGGAAGCCAAGCTTCCCAGCCATTTGTGGCAGCTTTGAGCTCCACTCAAAGCAACAAAGTTTCAATTATAGAAGGTAAATAAACCCCAGATACCTGCTTTCAGCCAGCCGTGGCCACGGAGCTGGAGCAAGCAGGAGGCTTCCCTCCCACCCACCCTGGCTGGCTCTAAGCTCCTTTCAAGGCTACAAAGTTTCAATTATAGAAGGTAAATAAATCCCAGAATAAAAAAAAAAGAGCCCTAACCAATTTGGCTCAGTGGATAGAGCGACGGCCTGTGGACTGAAGGGTCCCAGGTTCGATTCCAGTCAAGGGCATGTACCTTGGTTGCGGGCACATCCCCAGTAGGGGGTGTGCAGGAGGCAGCTGATCAATGTTTCTCTCTCATCAATGTTTCTAACTCTCTATTCCTCTCCCTTACTCTCTGTAAAATATAAATAAAATATATTTTTTTAAAAAAGAAAAAACAAAGAAAAAAAGGAGAGGCTGGGAGCTTCCATCGCCAGAGGGCTTTGCCAGCCTGAAAATGGCCCTCAGCCCCTTACCCAGACTGGCCAGGCACCCCAGTGGGGACCCCCCACCCTAAAGGGGGTGTGGCCAGCCAGAAAAAAAGCCATCAGCCCCTCACCCAGGCTGGCCAGGCACCCCAGTGGGACCCCCACCCTGATCCGGGAAACCCTTCAGGACAAACCAGCCAGGCCCCACCCGTGCACCAGGCCTCTATCCTATATAATAAAAGGGTAATATGCAAACTGACCCTAACAGCAGAACGACTGGGAATGACTGGTCACTATGACACACACTGACCACCAGGAGGCAGACGCTCAATGCAGGGGCTGTCCCCTGGTGGTCAGTGCACTCCCACAGGGGGAGCTCTGCTCAGCCACAAGCCAGGCTGAGGGCTGCCAGCACAGTGGTGGTGGTTGGAGCCTCTCCTGCCTCCTCAGCAGCGCTAAGGATGTCTGACTGCAGCTTAGGCCTGCTCCCCGCTTGCAAGTGGACATCCCCCGAGGGCTGCCAGGCTACCAGAGGGATGTCTGACTGCCAGCTTGGGCCCAATCCCCCAGGGAGCGGGCCTAAGCCAGCAGGTGGACATCCTTCGAGGGGTCCCAGACTGCAAGAGGGCATAGGCTGGGCTGAGGGACCCCCCCCGGAGTGCACAAATTTTTGTGCACGGGCCCTCTAGTCTATATATATAAAAGCCTAAGCAACCGTTATGATGAAACTATCAGAACAACCGATCACTATGACATGCACTTACCACCAGGGGGCAGACACTCAATGCAGGAGCTGCTCCCAGACCTCAGGCCCTATCACCAATGGGGCCTGCTAGCCAACCTCCCGGTCCCTCCCTCCCAGCTAGCAGGCCCTGATCGCCCAATTGGGGCCGGGCTCCCAGGCTGGGAACAGGAACCAGGGTCAGTGGCAGCAGATGCAACCCCTTTCCCAGGGAGCCAAGGGCCAGCTTCCTCCTCAGGGCTGGCGGCCAACCTTCCGGATCCCTCCCCCTGTCCTTCCCCACTGCCAGCAGGCCCTGATCAGGCGATCAGGGTCGGGCCCCAGGCTGGCATGGGAAACTAGGAGTAGGTGGTGGCGGATATAGGCAGCGAGGGAAGGAGGAGGCAGGGAGGTGGGGAACCGGTCCTGATCTCTGACCCGGCCTAGGGGCCACACCTGTGCACAAATTTCGTACATGGGGCCTCTAGTAAAGGATAAAGATAAATTAACAGCATGGATGGAACTGGAGAGCATTATGCTAGGCAAAATAAACCAGAGGGTGGGGGTAAGGGGGAAAGATCAACCAAGGACTTGAATGCATGAATATAAGCCTAACCAATGGACACAGACACTAGGGGGGTGACAGCCTGAGTGAGGGGGGGGGGGGCAATGGCGAGGATAAAGACACATATGTAATACCTTAATCAATAAAGAAAAAAATCTTTTAAAAACAAACAAATAAATAAATAAATAAATAAATAAATAAATAAATTTACTACATTAAGAAGTTATGCCCTGTTAGATATGGGGGAGGGAGAGGGAGGAGTTGAGGCTGCCCCCTCCCTGGGTTTCTGCCTCCTGTGATGGGTGGGTGCAGTACTGTTCACTCAGGTACAGATTACCAGGGAAGGGCATGTCCAACAGGTCGATGACCCGCCTATCAGAGCACCTGTTGCATTTCACGTGTCCGTGGAACATCTAAAGGAATAGATATCTTGAAGCTGGACATCCAAAGAGAAACCTAGGACCTAATGTAATGGTATAGCTCACAGTTGTTGAGGCCTTGGCATTTGCTGTCCCTCCTGTCTGGAACTCTCTTCTAGATATCTGCATGGTTCCCTCCCCATCTCCTTCAGGTCTTTGCTCAAAATGTCATTTTTGCGATGAGATTCTCCTGGCCACCCCATTTCAAGTGGCAATTGTCTACTCCCCAAACATTCCTTGTTCACTGCATCGTATTTCCCCACATACTTATAATTATCTAACCTACTATATGTTTTACTTATTTATTTCACTTATGATAGTCCATCTATTAGAAGTTAAGTTTCATGGGGGCAGGGGTTTTTGTCTGTTTTGCTTACTTCTGTATCCCTAGTAGCTAGAATGGGCATGGTACATATAAGCACTTAATAAATAGTTGTTTAGTGAGAGAATGAGCCCTTCTTGTGTGCCAGACACAAAGTGCTTTGCCTGTATTATATCAATTAATCTGGATGAGAGAAATAAATTCAGGTGGCATAGCTGTATGAAAATGAATGAGATGTGCAGGGAGTGTGTTTAATGAAAAAGAGAACAGCACCTAGAGCAGAGAAATAAAGGACATCATCATTATAGGCAGGCAAATGTGGAGATGTACCACACATAGGAAACCAGGGAAAGCCACTCAGAGAACAGAAGGAAAACCAAGCTGCTGCAGAGCTGTCACACCAACTAAAGGAACATTTCAAAAGGGAGAAACTGCTCAAAGGTGTCGGATGCTATAGAGAGGTCGGCTTAGGTCTGGAGGAAAAAAAATGATTAAGAGATCTCTATCCCTCTCCCTTCCTCTCTGTAAAAAATCAATAAAATATATATTTTTTTAAATGATTAAGAGAGATGAACCAGGACAGCTTGGCCACCTTTGTCTCTGCATCTGATTCATTTCTGACTAGCCGCCTACCAAAATGGGTAGATTTGTTTGTACTACTACTTCCTCTGGCAAAGCATAATGCAAGGATATAAATGTCACACTTAACTTTTAAGCAAAATGTTGATGCTGTATATAGTTCAGTGGTTCTAAGACTTTGGAATGCCGTGAACTGGTAACAATTGAGAAAAAAGCATGAGTCATGTCACTGAAATATTAGACTGCCTTGCCGATCATCTCTTTCCTCTCAATTCACACAGGGCAATCTGACTATTGGGAATGAGTAAATTCAGAATCACTTAGGAGACATGAGACCCATAAAATAAGATTATTGATGTTGGCTTGGCTTCTGGTCCTCAGTGCACATTAGAAATCCTTTTGGAAAAGGTATGATTTCTAGTCCTTTGCCACCAACAACTTCCCCATCGTGGGCACTGTTACGTGCCCTGATGGTTCATTTGCCATAACTCACATCTGTGAAAGTCTAGGTGGAATCAGAGTAGCCTGAAAGTCTTTAGCACCTTTGACCAGTAATTCCATCAGCCTCCTCACTCCGTGCCACAAACAAACATACAGTCACACTTACTGTCCACTCCCCACACACACCTGGCACCTGGTGTCTGTTGTAGGTTGTTAATAAAGTTAGGCTTTGAAAAGGAGGAGATTACCAAAAGCAGGGTGGAGATAACTTTAAATAGGAGCCTCAACAAAAGTTTTTTGTTTGTTTTTTTCCCCCGAAGGCCACTCTGCCTCTGGGGGTTGAGCAAATTAAGGATTCCTTTTGCTTCTGGCAGTATTGCAAACTAGCATAGCCTCCCTCATTTTTGGAGAGAACAGCTACTTATTCATTATCAGAGTGACATTAGCCAGATATTTTAATGTCAACAAAGACAGGTTAATGATTGCTAGCCTAATTATTTCTTATATCCTCTTAGGAAGTTTCCATGTGTACAGATTTTAAATAAGGAACATGTCCAGATTGATTTTGTTGTTGTTTGCTGTTCTTGTAAGAATCCTGAATTGTCTCATGGATGCAATCCAAGTGAACTTGGAATAAAGCTTTAGTTTCATATTTTCTGGCTAATGTTCCATAAATGTCATAATTTTGCAGTTTAATGGGAAGTGTTTTTTTTATGTAATAGATATGCCAAACATTAATGAAGGGAAGAAGAGAATGATTGAGAAGCACCATCTCAAGTTCTAAAACATTGAAATTAACATTGAAGTTTCTTATCACTAGGAAAGGGAGGCGGACAGTCCTAGACATGAGAATAGACACAGCCTAGTCTTGCTCCCAGCTTCCCATGAGGGACTCACAGGGTAGCCTTGACCCAGCAGTTCAACCAACTCATGCCTGTGACACCTTCATGTGTTCAGCAGGGACTGTGATACTCCTTTACCAGGTGTCCAGCTGGTGCAGGCATGTTGTAACAGTCCTGTGGTGACACGGCCTTAGGTCATTCTCATCGGCCCTGTCCTCTAAAGCTCTAGTTGGAGGTCTTCATCTAATTTGGAGATTCATGCATAATATTCCTTATCCAAACTCAGCAAATATATTAATCCTTATATGAAAATCACTCTGTAGGGAAAGGTTTAATACCACTATGGCTTAGGGTGGCAGAAAGTCAGTCTGATTTAGTTCAAAGTATGAATCATAGAAAAATTTTAAGAAATGTAGTAATATTACTTTGACAGACTTATGGTAACTAGGATCAGGTTAAATCCTGGCCTAATGGCAATTCTTTAGGAAAGTACTTGAACAAACCTTTAAGAATGGTTCCTTTTTAAGGTGTTGTCTTCATGTACTTCCAAAGGCACTTCTAAAGTGAGGCTTCTTGAAAACTACCATCTTACATAATTTGAGCATTCTTCTGCAACCATATTTATCTTTTTCATTTGTTTACATAAACACTCTTATTTTATGGGTTTAATGTCTCCTAATCTCCTAAGTATTTATTTCAATGTGAAATTCTACATATGTTCCAAATGACTCAAATTCTTAACAAAAGGAGTCAAAATATATGAAGTTTTATTATTGTGGTTATCTTATATCCAGGTTTTCCCTGTCCACACAGTGTGTGATAAACATGATGTTTGAACTAGTGAATTAGTAAGTGAGTGAATGGCAAAAGGCCATAAATTCGACCCTCATAACCTCACTGTATTCCATGTACAGAGACAGAATCCCTAACTCTGACCAGCTATTTAATGCCACCTGCAAAGGCCACTTGTACAATCAAGACCACTGACTTAGTCCATGCAGGCTGCCATAACAAAGTACCATAGACTGGGTAGCTTATAACTCACAGAAATGTATTTCTCAGTTCTGGAGGCTGGAAGTCTGGGATCAGGGTGCCAGCATGGTTGGGTTCTGGTGAAGGCTCTTATCTGAGTTGTAGACTGCCACCTTTTGGTTATGTCTCACAGAGCAGAAAGAACAGAGAGCTCTCTGGGGTCTTTTTTATAAGGGCACTAATCCCATTCATAAGGGCTTCACCCTCATGACGTGGGTAACTCCCAAAGGCCCCATCTCCTAATACCATCATATTGGGGGCTAGAATTTCCACATATGAATTAGGGGGGAAGGGAGGGCACACACATTCAGTTCACAGCAGCCTTGAAGGAGAGCTATATGACATGGCGTCTATTTCAACGTGGCAGTCTTCTTACTCACAGTGACAGAACTCAGCACTCTTCTCACATTTACATGTTTAGAACTCAGGAGGAGTTCGGGGTGTATTTGTTTCCTGGCTGCACAGGAATTAGAAAGAGTATATTGTAAGTAATTATATATCCGATCAAAGCTGTGTCAGGCTCTATGGCTTCCCATGATCAGGTGTAAATGGACCAGGGCATCTGATGGTTTCTCAAGCCAAGTAAGTGGACCACCCACTATTGGTGAAGTCACCCAAACATCCTTTCTCTGGGCTCACGGTCCATTCCCATTCCACATCTCTCAGTGGCCTTACAACTTAAACTCCAAGGATAAGGCTGAGAATGAATTTTCCCTGGAGAAGAGACTGGCTTTGGGAAGTCAGTGATGCCTGTGGACATGCGGCTCTCCATCAGCCAGGCTCAAGGAGTCATTTCCAAACCCTTGTTCTCCAAGTGGCTGTGCTTTAATGCAACATCCACAAATCACATTGGATTCCTGTCTCTGCTGTCAGGTCTCTCCCAGAGAGCATCTGAGACAGGGGAGCAGCTGGGAGACAGGGGTGTGACTGGGAGAGTGTTTAGGGAGCTCCATCTCTTGTCCACACTGGATTCCCACCCCCAGCAGAGTGGCTGCTCTGTGCATCAAAGTCAAACAACTTTACTTCCCAACATTCTGAGCCTGCTTTAATGGCGATAAGTATTCTAGAAGGAATTTCTCAAGAGCACACGCAAATTTATTTCTAGTGTGGCAGCCCTTGGATATATAACACTGTGGCGGAGAAAATCAAACCAATAACCGAAAGTCATTAAGACAGGAGTCACCTGAGTGGATTATTTCTAGATTCCCAGCCTGAGATGCCATCTGTAGACTTCTTCCCCGATTAGGTTAGACTTACAACAGTCTCCAAGCCTTTTCCCAAAACAAGCAATTATGTTTCCTGATTCTAAACCCCTTGCCTTTTCGGGTACGTTGAGATGATATTACCAGGGCAAGTTCTTTTTTTGTATAGACTGTTCCACAAAACATTCATTGCTTCCTATGAGTTTTTAAGATAGTGAATCTGATATCCCAGCGCTGCCTGTGCTGTTATCGGTCCTGCCTCACACATCGCTGCGGCAGAGACGGGCTCCGTGGAATCGGAACGACTGGCTGCCGTCATTTCAGATGTTCCCTGACGGTCTTAGAACTGTAACATCCTCAACAACAGGCCCCACGACTTACAGCATCACGATCTTGGCTAATATAAATGCTGTTGTTGTTTTTTTTATTGTGTCAGGATTGTTCCTACTGTTTTCTTTTTAAGGGTAGAAATCTGTGAGGAAAAAATATAGCCTGTTTTACTCATTAATGAGTCAGAGGAAAAGTCACCACTACTTCTAATTATCTGGGGTCAATGTCAGGGCCTCTAACAAGGATACTTTATATTTAAAAAAGTCTCTAATATGCCAAGTTGTACAAAGGTAGGAAATTTTTCATGACCATGTTACCTGCCCCCAAGTCCTACACATACCCCGTCCTGTGACCTGGGGCTCTTGGTAGTCTGGTGGGGTTTTTCTGTGACATTGAGATCAGACTTTGGTTATAATAAGAGTGTTTTTTGTAGAAAAGGAGGCAAAATATCCCTCCGGGGATAAACATTAACAATCCGCTGAACTTGTGGCTTTGCTCCTGTTTGATAGCACCTCCTCCATCACTGCTGGGCAAGCAGAGGTGATTGGCTGCCTCCCCCCAAACAGCACTTGGCTCCTAGAGAAAGCGTGGTCATGGCTTAATCTCGAGACAGTCAGCTGGGGTCGAGGGTTTATGCAGGTGGGTAGTGTGCAAGGTCTAAACTTGTATCCTCCCATCCCTGACAAGGTCAACTTAAGGTCAGATGAGGGCTCTGGAAGGCTCACTGATTTCCTGCCCTCTCCACAAAATAGAGGGGGTACCTCCTTCTAATCAAAAGCCAGTTCCTGCCACCCCCTCGGACATCTTACTATCCCCTTCCTCTCTTTCCCTTATCTTGAACCTCTTCCTGTCTGCTCTCTCCTTCCCACCATCATTAAACATGCTCAAATCTTCTTTATCTTTTCCTAACCCTCCCTCCCTTAACCTCATGGCCACCTCCAACCACAGCTCTATTCACTATCTCTATGTCAGCCAGAATTCCCCAAAGCATTGCTCTCACTTACTTTATATCCAACTCCTCACTTCTCCTTTACTTCTTAACCCTCTAGAATCCCAGCTTAACCTTACCACCCAACCAAAACTACAAAATTACTAAAATATTAATGATTATAAAGTTAGACATCACCTTGCCATATAACCGATAATCTTACGCCCAAGAGAAGTGAATGCTTCCCTCACTGCTGATCATGACCTCTCCATCTCTCTGTAATCCATGTATTATTTTCTCTTTTCCACTGACTTCCATGGCACTGCCCTGTCCAAACCACCACTATCTATTTTCTACACTACACTTCTATCTGGTCACCCAGCAGCCTCTTCTTCAAACCCTCTCCACTTTGCAGCCAGGGTGATCTTTTCAAAACCCAATAAATCATTGCATTCCTCTGCTTCAAACCTGCCTGTGGTTTCCTACCGCTTTTATAATAAAGCCCAAATTCCTCCGCACGTCCTACCAGGCTCTGCATGCTCTGCCCCCGTGACCTTCAGCCTTTATCCCCCACTGAGCTTCCCCACCGCTCTCTGCACCAGCCACACCAGCTTGCCTTCTTCCCCTCTAGAATCTTACTTACCAGGGTTAAGAGCAGATGTAACAGGCTCTTTCCCACTTCAGGCTCTTTGCATATGCTGTGTCTTCACCTGCACGTCGCTAACTAATCATTTTTTACCCTTCAGGCCTTAGCTTAAATGTCACTTCTGGGGAAAGCTCTCATCAGAAAGTAGCTCTGCTTCCCTCATCCGGTGCTTTCACAGATTATTTTTGAGCATTTATCTTTCATATCAAACGCTTCTTGGGAAGGCAAAAGGAAATGGGTCTGGCTTACTCATGGATGTCTCCCTAAAGCTAAGAATGATGTGGGATACACTGCAGGTACCCAATAAATATCTGTTGGAAGGAGATAAAACATTAATAAGGTTAGTAATGCACAGCCTAATACGTTGCATACAGGTAGATATAGGTGAGCCGTTGAAGGCATCCGTGTATGCAAAGACAAGAGAGAAATGTGTTACCTGGTATCACTTTGGAAATCATATGCAGGGGTGATTGGGGAAACCTACAACACTGAGATTATAACGTAATATATTAGGCCTGGGGTAATAAGGGTCAGGCATAGCATGGTGCCAATAGCAATGGGGAGAAAAACTTCTAGGATTTGATAATGAAATGTATTTGGAAGGGAGTAGGAAACATGTAGATTCAGAAGATAGGGGCTGGTGATTTTGGAAGAATAAGAAATTAAGGAATGCAACCGGGTTTCAGGAGAAGCTAATGATGTCAGGTCAAGAAACTGTCATGAGGACGGTATAGACAACCTGCGAGTCGCCTGAAAAGCAGAAGTCCTGTTTCAAAGGCGGCTCACATACCTTTTCCAATTAGGACCATCTGCCAGGAAAGCCGAAGTGAACTTGTTGTTCATGCAGATACTTTTCTCGGCAGGTCGTCAGTCTCCTTCTCTTCAGGGGGGTTGAGTGAGGCCAGACCACATTTCACACACAGTCATGGCTATGCACCACTGGGGAGGTACCTGCATTCTTCTGGGGAAACTGCCTGGGACTGGAGCAGATTCCAAATTCCAGGGCATCATATCTTCCCTCCTGCCTGCATCCCCTCATCTTCAACAGAGGTGACCTAGAAAGCAGGGCAGTCAGCCCCAGACAAGAAGCCCGAAGACAATTAGCCCCATTGATGAGTGAGTGTGTGGGTTACTCCCTGGCAGACTTTGCTTTTCCGAGGCCAGGGGAAAAGCCATAAGGCACATGGGACCCTATGGAATCAGAGAAGCTGAGAGGGCTCCAGGGACTGTGGGCCTGGAGGAGAAATTCCAGAGACCTGTCGCCAAGAGGGGCTGAGATCTCACCAGTGTGCGGGGAATGGCACTGTTTGCCTAACTTAAACTAAGAGGAAAAATAGAGTGGTTTTCGACTACAAAGCATAAAAGAAGAGGATTGCCTGAAATATGAAACTGAAGTTTGCAAAAACCCTAATAGGGATAAAAACAGTGCTGTTTAGTGATAAAGCTGAGGCTCTGTGTGGATTGCTTCAGGTCTGGGAAATGGGGAAGTGTCTGCTGTATCTACAGAGAGCGGAGGCCCAAGTTAAGGACCCAAAGCACTCTCGTGGGACAAGATCCATGCTAGGGAACTTTCTCGGGGCTCCAGGGGAAATGCAGAGTGGGTTTAAGTTGGACTCCACAGGGTCAGTCTCGGTTCAGATTCCAGACCATAGGACTGTCTAATATATTCAAGACCACCCTGCACCCACTTTAGTCCAACATGGTTAAAAAAAAAAACAAATCAGTAAGGCAAACTTTAAGGCTTCCTCTCTAATCCTGCTCCTGCATCCTACCCTTGCTTAGGCAAACCCATTTCCCAGCTCTCACGAGGAAAAATGAAAGGCCCATTTTTTTATACACTGCAGAGTCATAGATCTGAGATTCGATTTGATTTGTTTATGCCTTATTTGCCCGCTACTAACATCCTGATAAGAAGGTGATTGTAGCTGCTGATGTTCTCTTATAGTGTACTAGAGGCCCGATGCACAAAATTCATGCAAGAGTAGGCCTTCCTTCCCCCAGCTGCCAGCACCAGCTTCCCTCTGGCACTCGGGCCCTGGGCTTCCCTCGAAACCCCAGCTTTGTCTGGGAGGTTGTTGGAAGGACGTCTGGTCTAATTAGTATATGACACTTTTATTATTATAGATGTCGTTAGCACAACCCTTTTATTTTTCTTTCTCTCCTGTCCTTACTCTAGTAATCAACCTGCAAGATCTTTCTATCTTATCTCAGTGGTTTTCAAATCTTTTAGGGTTATTTTTTTTCATCCCTCTACCAGGAAACAGGCATATGGGGCTGCTATTATGGTAGCTGTATTGGTAACAAGCCCAAAGTTGTTACTCTACTTGGCCAGTAACTTCTGAGGACAGCAGGGTGCACATCTGTTCCACGGACTAAGAATAAAAGGTTTTTCTACAGATGGCAGCCTTTTGGGTGTATGTTTAAAGGTCCCCAGAGAGAACTATCTGTAACTTGCAGTGCTAAGTGGGAGGCAGCATAGTGCACTCAGAATGGGGAGAGGATTAACTTCCCCAATATATTCCATACTTTTTTGGCCGAAATATATTCTAAAAAAAGAATGTCAACAAAAGAAACTTAACTAAATATTGCCAAATTACAGTATACTCATTCTCAAGTCTATCTACTGATCCTCAACTTTTACAGCAAATAGGATACATTTTCACTGTGTCTTACATAAGGCTAGTAGCACTTAATACATAAGGGGAATGTTGCTTTTAGCAAAACTGTCATTACGTTTGCATCCTGGCCCAGTTTAGAGAGGTGCCTTAAAGGCAAGAAATATCATTAACTCTTCCCTCTCCAAACTATTTTAAAAGGATATCAATTCTTATAATAAAGAATATATTGCCAGTAGAATGCAGTTATATTATTTAGATCTAATTTACCCTAGATAATTTGCTTCTCCATTTTTTTCCATTAGTGTCAGTTTTAGGGAAATCGTTTTCTGACATTTACTTCATAAAATGGGCTAGGAAAAGAAAATTTTGGCTACATAAACCTGTGATTAGCTGTTCTAAGAAAACGCATGCAAAGACTCTGTCTCAGGGGCCTGGAGTGAACGTTTTGTATCAGGAACTTCCGAGCCATTTGGTTGGATATTTCAGCCCTGCTAACAAGCATTCTTGAAGCTTTTATGGATTTTCTTTTTCTCAAAAACAATATGTTCCACATGTTACTATTGCTCAAAAGAACTAAAACAACAAGCTTCAATTTGTCCGATCAAATCACAATAACAGTCAAGGTCAAAATACAGTCACAGCTTAAAGAAAACAGCACCCCTGTGTTAATAACAGATCTTGCTGCAGGAACCCAGCTGATGGAACAGCTGAGGAGGAGCGGCCCGCAGTGGGTACACGTGAGCACAAGTCCCACATTTTTTTTTCAATTTAACTGCTTTTATTTTTTTTTATTATTCCACATTTTTTTCTCTAATGATTTTCAGTGGGGTTTTCTGATGTGTTTATAAAATGCAAAATCCTTTAGCACATTTGATTATGGTAAGAAGGTTTTGTTAAGATCAGTTTGAAGTGTTTGAATCCCGTTTCTGCGCATGCGTAGGAATCCCCCAGGTCATCCATTCTGTGGGGACACATCAGCATTTGAGACTGCTTAAATTCAGGATATGAATGTGATTCTTAAATGTTTGCAATTTTCATTTATTCTTGTTTTGCTTGCACATTATTGTTGCAATGCTTGGGAGCTGATTATAACTTAAGTTGAAGTCTGTAGTCATCAAAGTATTCTGAAACAATTCAGTGATTCAAATATGCCGATGTGAATATTCGATGAAGCCATATGAAATTGCCATCTTTAAGGTCATTTTGCCTGTAAAAATGACAATATCATAATGCCTAGCCTAGTATTTTTCACTTGGAAATTGGTTATATTGTGCTTTGAATTGTGTTTTGTTTTGTTTTGCTTTTTCCTTTTGTACTTTTAAATTTTGCCACAATATTTATCTTGGATATTGAATTCTTTGTGTAAAATGTGACATTTTACACATTGAGGAATGGGAAGCAACTATTGATGGATATGGGATTTCTTTTTCATGTGATAAAGATGGTCTGGAAGAAGAGCAGAGGTGGTTGCACAGCTTTGTGTGTACAGAATACAAAAATACTGATTTAAAGAGTTTAAGAGGGTCAACTTTATGGTATATGAGTTATGTCTCCATTAAAAGTATAAAGATATACATATTGGGATGGAAGAAATAAAACTCTCTTTGTTTGCAGATGGCATGATAATCTATGTGGAAAATCCAAAAGAACCAATAAAAAAATCCTGGACCTAATATGCAATTATAACAAGGATGCAAAATACAAGGTAAATATACAAAAATCAATTGCTTTCATATGCAATAACAATGAACAATTGGAATACTTAGGTAAAATGAAATACTTAGGTAAAAGTCTAACAATATGTACAATATCTATTTGAGGAAAACTATAAACTCCGATGAAAGAAATCAAAGAAGATAAATAAATGTAGATATATCCCTGTTTATGGACAGGAAGACTCAATATTATCAAGATGTCAGCTCTTCACAACTTAACCAATAGATTCAATGAATTCCCAATCAACATCCCAACAAGGTATATTATGGATATCAACAAACTGATTCCAAAGTTTATATGGAGAGGCACAAGATCCAGAACAGCCAACACCTATTGAAAGAGAAGAACAAAGTTGGAGGATTGACTCTGCCTAACTTCAAGACTTTACATAAAACTACAGCAATCAAGACAGTGTGGTAATGGCAAAAGAAGAGACAGATCAATGGGACAGAATAAAGAGCTCAGAAATAGACCCATATAATTATACTCACTTGGTCTTTGACAAAAGAGCAGAAGCAAAAAAAAAAAAATTGATATAGACACAGACCTTACACCCTTCATAAAAATTAACTCACAATGAATAGTAGATCTAAATATAAGATGCAAAACAGTAAAACTCCTAGAGGATAACATAGAAGAATATTGATGACATTGTGTTTGGCAGTGGCTTTTTCTGATGTCATGATCCACTGAAGAAATAATTTATCAGTTGGACTTCATTAAAATTGTGCTCTCTGAAAGAAACTGCCAAGAGAATGAAAAGACAAGCCACAGATTGTTACCCCAAATACACAAAAAACTCTTAAAACTCAACAATAAGAAAACAAACAACACAGTTAAAACAATGGGAGGTAGATTTGAATAGACACCTCACCAAAGAAGTTATACAAATGGTAAATAGTCCCGTGAAAAGATACCCCACATTACATGTCATTAGGGAATTGCAAATTAAATCAATGAGGTACCGCTGTACACCCATATTATAATGGCAAACAAAACACTGACAGCACCAAATACTAGTTAGGATGCAGAACAACAGGCACTCTCATTCGTTGCTGGTAGGAATGCAAAATGGTATGGCCACTTTGGAAGACAGTTTGGTAAATATACAGAATACCATCCAGCAATTGTACTCCTTGTTTGTCCTCACAAAAACCTGCACATGGAAGTTTACAGCAACTTGATTCATAATAACCAAAACTTGGAAGCAACCTACTAGTAGATGTCCATCAGTAGGTAAATAAACAGTGATATATATATATATACAATGAACTATTAATCAATACTACTAGTAAAAAGAACTGAGCCACCCTAGCTGTTGCTCAGTGGGTATAGTGTTGGCCCTCAGACTGAAGGGTCACTGGTTTGATTCTGGTGAAGGGCAGAATACCTCAGTTGCAGGCTCTATCCCTGGCCCTGGTTGGGGCATGTGTTGGAGGCAACCTTCTGGGAAGGTTCCGGAAGCCTGCAGGTGTCAGCTTTGATCTCTCTCACATCGATGTGTCTCTCGCTGTCTTTCCCCCTACCTTCCACTCTCTCTAAAAAGCAATGAAAAAATATCCTCAGGTTGAGGATTAACAATAACAACAAAAAGAACTGAACCATCAAATGGCAAAAGGACATGGAGGAAACTTAAATTTCATTAAGTGGAAGAAACCAATATGAAAAGTCTACATATTATATGATTCCAACTATATGACATTCTGGGAAAGGCAGAACTCTCAAGACAATAAAGACATCAGCGGTTCCAGGGGTTCGGGAGAAAAGAAATGAGTAAGCAGAGCACAGAGGATTTTTAGGGCAATGACACAATTCTGTCTTATACTATAACAAGAAGCCTAGTGCACAAACATTTGTGCACTTGGTGGGGGGGGGGGGGTCCCTCAGCCGGGCCTGTACCCTATCGCAGTCTGGGACCCCTAGGGGGATGTCCACCTGCTGGCTTAGGCCCGCTCCCTGGGGGATTGGGCCTAAGCTGGCAGTAAGACATCCCTCTGGCAGCCCGGGAGCCCTCGGGAGATGTCCACTTGCCAGCGGGGAGCAGACCTAAGCTGCAGTCGGACATCCTTAGCGCTGCTGAGGAGGTGGGAGAGGCTCCCGCCACCACCGCTGTGCTGGCAGCCATCAGCCTGGCTTGTGGCTGAGCAGAGCTCCCCCTGTGGGAGCGCACTGACCACCAGAGGGCAGCTCCTGCATTGAGCATCTGCCCCCTGGTGGTCAGTGTGTGTCATAGTGACCAGTCATTCCCAGTCGTTCTGCTGTTCGGGAAAATTTGCATATTACCCTTTTATTATATAGGATAGAGGCCTGGTGCATGGGTGGGGGCTGGCTGGTTTGCCCTGAAGGGTGTCCCTGATCAGGGTGGGGGTCCCACTGGGATGCCTGGCCAGCCTGGGTGAGGGGCTAATGGCTGTTTGCAGGCTGGCCACAGCCCCTTCAGGGTAGGGGACCCCACTGGGGTGCCTGACCAGTCTGGGTGAGGGGCTGATGGCTATTTACAGGCTGGCCACAGCCCCTTCAAGGAGGAAGTCCCTGCTGGGGTGCCTGGCTAACCTGGATGAGGGGCTGATGGCTGTTTGCAGCCTGGCCACAGCCTCTTCAGGGTGGGGGGGGGGTCCCGCTGGGGTGTCTGGCCATCCTGGGTGAGGAGATGATGGCTGTTTTCAGGATGGCCAAGCCTCTCAGTGGGACCCTCACCCCATGGGAGTGTGGCCAGCTTCAGTGAGGGGCTGAGGGCTGTTTTCAGGTTGGCCACACCCCCTTCAGGGTGGGGGTCCCTACTGGGGTGCCTGGCCAGCCTGGATGAGGGGCTCAGGGCCGTTTTCAGGCTGGCCATGCCCATGGGCTGGAAGCAGGTATCTGGGATTTATTTATCTTCTATAATTGAAACTTTGTAGCCTTGAGTGGAGCCCAGTGCCAGCCAGGGCCAGCAGGAAGCTTGGCTTCCTCCATTGCCGGGCAACCAAGCCTCCTGCTCTTTCCAGCTCCGTGGTCGCCGCCATCTTTGTGACAGAGTGAGGGAGTGACGGAGTGAGGGAGTGACAGTTAATTTGCACATTACTATTTTATTAGATAGGATGGTGGGATAGCATACATTTGTCCAAATGCAGAAAACATTTGTAGAACAACAAGAATAAACCCTAATGTAAACTATGGACTTTGGCTGATAATGTGTCAACATAGGTTCATCGATTGTAACAAATGTCTCACTTTGATGCCAATATTGACAGTGGGGGAGGCCATGAACATGGTGGGGGGCAGGGGTGTATGGGAACTCTCTGTACTTTCTGCTCAATTTTGCTGTAAACCTTAAGAAATAGTCTATTTTTTTAAAAATGTACTGTAGCCAGACAGAAAAATTGTAAGCTTGATTTTTTTCAAATGATAGAGCAACATTTTGTTAAGGTTGCTGTGTATTTCACTTTGCCCACTGCAGAATCTTGCCTAGAATAATCAGAGGTGTTCCCTAAGACATATTTATACCTGTTTAAATTTTTGGAACAGTTTTCAACTTATAATTTTATGAAGACACCAAATACAGTGTTGAAAATGACTAACTCTCCCCATCATAGGTGGTTTGAATCACATTACTGGGCAACACTCATTTGACCACACATAGGCAGGTGTGGGCTTCATCTAGGAGAGCGGTCAGACACCCAGCAGGCAGCACATGTCAAGGCAGGGAAGAGGGAAGAAGAGAGAGATGCTATGGGAATAAGTAGCCCGGAAGGTTCCAAAAGCCTGCAGGTGTCAGCTTTGACCTCTCATCCGAAGGCAGGCTATTTTATTTTATCTACCAGGTGTGAGCAACTGTGCAACTATAGGGACTGTTTATAACAGAAGGAAATCACACATCTTCAGAAAAATACTAACCTCCTTTGCGGCAGGGACAGAAATAATAGGATTATCTTACAGCCAAAAGTACTTAGGTGGCAAAAACAGATAAGGATGCCTGATTGTCATGTTATTGACTAGCATTCAATGCCTGAAGGTATCTTAAACTTAAAAAAGACATAGTAGGCTGCCTGGTAAATAAGAGCTGGAGGGGATTTTTAAAATGTGGCACTTTTAGTTTTAAAAGATGTTAGCAAAATGCATCCTAGAATTTACTGCCCAGAAAGTATAGCTTGAATCCATTGTGAAAAAAAGCGGAACACATATTAAGGGAAAAGACACCTTTACGCCAACTAAAGGTTAGACAAATGAGGAGTAGAAATGATGTTTACTAACTCTATTGCCTTTTTATGGAATGATAAAATTAATGGACAAGGAGAATGCAATTGGTGTGATATATCTGAAAATTCAAGAAGCAGTTATTGCTGTGTCACTGCATTTTACCCAATAACTCAATTCAAATTTGCCAAGATCTAAAAATGCCCCTTAGATTAAAAAGTTGATGGGGATTTAGGCAACACCTGACAATGAAACAAGGAGGAGGCTTGAGAAAAAGCAAAATGCTCTCAAAACTGAATTTCTCTTGTCACTCTTTTCATTAGTGATCTGAGAAATGGGATCAACATCATGAGTAACAACAAAACAAACAAAATACTACTGTGGATGTTTAAATTATTTAATGTCACAGGTGCAAAGAAACTCTTTTGTCTATCTTCCCAGTTGCCTTTTCCTTTTCCATTGTGATAACGACCTTGTTTTATGTAGCTAGTCGAGTTTATTAACTTTTCAGTTCAATTGTGTTATTTTTAAAACATACTTAAGTTTACTGAGTATATTTGCACAGATACACTTGTGGTTTCTGTGTGGCTCCAACCTTCCATTGTTAATTCTCTTTGTGGATTAATTGTGGTGGAGAAAATCAGCAGAAAGGCAAATAGATGGATAGTGGGGAGTGGAGAGAAAGTAAGCTAAAGGGGATGTGGAATCAACAAAAATCCAGAAGGACATTCAGGGGGAAATACAGAATGTTAAAAAGGAGAGAAAAAAGCTTAAAAGTTAAAGGAATACGATGACTACGGTGATTGATGCAGGAATAACACAAGTACTTAGTTTAGAACAAGGCAAATTTTAGTTTCCTCAAAGTGCACATTTAAAAATGAGGTAATTTGATAACCAACATCCAACATCTATTTTCATATTATTTTTCAGACAGAACATATGTTTAGTAATTTTTTCGTTATACATTCTTATAACCTAAAAATTCAGATTTGTTTAGATAAAATGGGCATTGTATTAGTATTTTTAGTGACAAATTAATGTATGCCAAGAATGATTGTCTACACCAGTAGTTATTTTTGATGTTACCTATTTGGTGCAAAATACAATTCTTATGGGAACATAAACTTTATTGCTGCCTCATTAACATGCAGAAGCCAAATATGAGCAAAAGAATAGCATTCTACATTAATCTTCCAAAGATTAGTTATGAGTAACCCAAGTGCTTGTATTATAGTTTAATTAATGGAATATGAAGGAATATACAGTGTCAGTGCTGCCTGGTAAATGTAACTCTCTCATGGCAAGATATGCACATTGAAAAACGGTGAGAGAGTTTTGATGGAATGGCTTTTTGTCTATTTCAGTAACGCAATCCTATCTTCTACGTCCATGAAAAAAGATATCCCCATCCTAAGGCTATATTTTGTAGTGTCATTTTGGGGGGAGGAAAATACTTGCTTCTTCAGCTTTAATGGATTAGATTTCATTGAACTAGAAAAATAGAATCTAAAGTAGCTTAAATTATATTTTGATTTGTGAAATGCAAAATGTCCTCACATTACATGAGTGAAGCAAGATTAGTTTCAATGTCTTTATCTGACCTTCTTCTCCTCTGCACAAACACTTGTCCTTTGCTGGAGGCACTTGGATATTTTCCTAGGCAGCACAAAATCAGGGGGGTGCATTCACAGAGAAAAAAAATTGGATGAAAAATGTTTTTACATAAGGAAGTTGGTATTTTTCATGGTTTATTTTTTATCTTTATTGGTGAGAGATTTAAAGATGCTCCCCCACCCCTTTTCCCCCCATTGACCCCCGCCACCTGGCTCCTGCCCCTTTGCAGGCCTTCACCACCCTATTGTCTGTGTCCATACATAATGCATTATTTGCATATAAGAACTTTGGTTAATCTCTTCTCATACCCCTCCCCCTTTGCCTCTGAGATGCATCTGTCTGCTCCATGTTTCCATGCCTCTGGTTCTATTTTATTCATCAGCTTATTTTGTTCATTAGATTCCTTGTTCATTTATTTTGATTTTTAGATTCAATTGGGAATAGATATGTATTTATTGCCATTTTATTTTTCATATCATTTATTTCTTCTTTTTCTTTTGCCTCCTCCTCCTTCTCCTCCTCCTCTTCTTCCTCCTCTTCCTCCTCCTCCTCCTCCTCCTCCCTCTTTGTCTTCTCCTTCTTCTTAAAGAATACCCTTCAACATTTCATGTTTAAATGATATGAACTCCTTTAGCTTTTTCTTGTTTGTGAAGCTCTTTAATTCTGAATGATAGCTTTTCTAGGTAGAGTAATCTTGGTTGTAGGTCACTGCTATTCATCACTTTGAATATTTCTTGCCAATCCCTTCTGGCCTGCAAAGTTTCTGTTGAGAAATCAGCTGACAGTCATATGGGTACTCCCTTGTAGGTAACTAACTGTTTTTCTCTTGCTATTTTTAAGGTTCTCTCTTTGTCTTTAACCCTTGGCATTTTAATTATGATGTGCCTTGGTGTGGGCCTCTTGAGTTCCTCTTGTTAGGGACTCTGAGCTTCCTGAACTTGTAAGTCTATTTCTTTCACCAGGTAGGGAAGTTTTCTCTCATGATTTCTTCAAACAGGTTTTCAATATCTTGCTCTCTCTCTTTTCCTCTGGCACCCCCATGATGTGAACGTTGGTATGCTTGAAGTTGTCCCAGAAGTTCCTTACACTATCTTCATATTTTTGGATTTCTTTTTCTTTTTGCTCTTCTGATTGGGTGTTTTATGCTTCCTCAAATTGCAAATTGTTAATTTGATCCTTGGAATACTCTACTCTACTGTTAAATTCCTGTAAATTATTCTTTATTTCAGTTAGTTTATGCTTAATTTCTGACTGATCATTTTTATGTCTTTGAAATTCTCACTAAGATCCTGGGAAGTTTCACTAAGTCCCTTGAAGCTCTCATTAAGGTCCTTGAGCAACCTTTTAACCATTGTTTTGAGCTCTGGATCCAGCAGTTTGCTCTGTTTCATTTAGTTCTTTTTCTGGAGATTTCTTCTGTTCTTTTATTTGTGACATGTTTCTTTGTCTCTGAATTTTGGCTGCTTTCCTGTGTTTGTTTCTATATATTAGGTAGACCTGCTATGTCTCCTGGAATTGGTAAAGTGGCTTTGTATAGTAAGTGTCCAGTAGGGCCCAGTGGCTCAGCCTTCCCAGTCACCTGAGCTGGGCACTCTAGGAGCACCTCTGTGTGGGCTCTGTGCACAGTCTTGTTGTAGTTGAGCTGTGATTGCTGTTGGCATCACTGGGAAGCGTTGACCACCAGGCCAGTTGTCTGTGAGGGCCAGCTGTGACTACAGTGGAAGAGCTGCTATGTAGGAGATACCCTTATGAAGCAGTAGTTGCTTCACTGGGGCTTTGGTGCTTACTGAGTCTGCTCCTTGAGTGTGTCATTGTGGGTGTGTAGGTCTGAAGCTGTACTAGCTCTTGGACCTCCCAGGAGGTGCAAAGTTGGCCAGTGCCTGGGGCCACTTAGCATGAGCTACAGAGCTATCTGTAGGTGGTTGCTACTTGTATTGGGTTTTGAAGTGCCCAGGCAAGGTCAAGTTGAGAAGCAAGGCAGGCTGGTGTTAGTGCCAGGTCTTGGGCCTCTTATTGATAGGTATGGGGCATGCTGATGCCAGCTGCTGCTTGTTTGAGAGATTTTAGAAAAGTCTGAAACATGATCCAGGACAGGCCATTCATATGGAAAAGCTGCAGCAAACAGCTGGGGTGGGGTTGCAAGTTTGATAGGATGGGGTCTTGGGAAATCACCAGGGCAGAGTGAACAATATAAGCCAGGCTGATAGAAAATCAAATATGGCTATTAGTCAGCTCTGGAATGGGGGAGGTCCCAGCACAGGAACAATGACCCCTGTGAGTACCCTTATCTGGAGAAAGCTGCCCTGATATTCTGCCCTGATCCAGTTCCTCCCTGTATGTCCCTGGTTCTCCCAATGCCGCTTCCCAGTCCTGGAGCTCAGAGGGAGTGGGACCATGTAAGTTCATGTACCAGCCCTTTAAGAAGAATTGCCTGGGTCTCCAGGAGCTTCCATATCACTCAATCACAATCCCTGCTGGTTTTTACATCTGAAAGTTACAGGGACTCCTATTCCCAGCTCTGGGACCCTGGGTTGGGGGTCTGGTGTGGGGCTTGGACCCCTTGCTTCTCATGGGAGGCTTCCACAGTGGAGATATCCCTCCCAATTAAAAATAAAAGCCACATGTGGGTGTAAGACCAGCTCATTCCACAACTCTACCATTCCTACCAGTCTCGATGTGCTTTCTTCTTTACTTCTCTAGTTGTGGTACTTCCATTCAGCCAGCTTCCAGGCGGTTCACAATGATGGTTGTTCTGTATTTTAGTTGTAATTTTGATGTGGTTGTGGGAGGCATCTAGTACTGGCATTTACCTACGCCACCATGTTGGTTCTCTGATGGTTTATTTGGGGTAAATTATGGGCATTTTCCTATAACTTTAATATTTCCTGACAACAAATGCATTGAAAGTAAGCAAAATGTCACCATATATACAGAAGTACCATGAAAGATAGGATATGTTTGAAGGTATAACAAACTGCAAGGTCTTTCGCTATAGTATGATTGGTTAGCTTTAAGTCTGTCTAATGTCACATATCTGCAGCTGGTTGGTTCAGCTGTCCAGGAACAGACAGCTTTGAGGCCAACATTATTTACTTCTGTGTAGACCAAATGGCCTTATTTTGTACTATATGCTTAAATCTATACCCTGGTGTCATGGGTTGAATAGTGTTCCCTGCAGAACCTCAGAATGTGCTCTTGTTTGGAAATAAGGTATTTGCAGATAGGATTAGGATGAGGTCATAGTGGATTAGGGTTGAATCTAAATCCAATGACCTGACCCTTAAAAGAAAAGTGGAAGAAGAGGGAAGAACACAGAGACATACAGAGAAGGTCGTGCAAAGACCAAAGAGGCAGAAATTAAAGAATCCCTAAGTCCTGACTGGTGTGGCTCAGTTGGTTGGGTGTTATCCTGTGCACCAAGAGGTTGCTGGGCCCTAACCAGTTTGGCTCAGTGGATAGAGCGTTGGCCTGCAGACTGAAAGGTCCCAGGTTCAATTCTGGTCAAGGGCATGTACCTTGGTTGCAGGCACATTCCCAGTAGGAGGTGTGCAGGAGGCAGCTGATCGATGTTTCTCTCTCATTGATGTTTCTAACTCTCTATCCCTCTCCCTTCCTCTCTGTAAAAAATCAATAAAATATTTTTTAAAAAAGAGGTTGCTGGTTTGATGCCTGGGTTGTGGGCTCAATCCCCAGTAGGGGGTGTGCAGGAAGCAGCCAATCGATATTACCCTCTCACATAGATGTTTCTCTCTTCTCCCTTTCTTTCTCTAAAAAAATCAATAAACTATTCTAAAAAGAAAGAAAGAAAGAAAGAAAGAAAGAAAGAAAGAAAGAAAGAAAGAAAGAAAAAAAAAAAAAAAAAAAAAAAAAAGCCAGCCAAAGTTTGCTAGCAACTAGTAGAAATTAGCAGAGAGGCACAGGACAGAGTCTGCCTCGGAACCTCCAGAAGTAACCAACCCTGCCACACCTTTGTCCACATCTTAATCTGGGACTTCTGGCCTCCAGAACTTTGGGAGAATAAATTCCTATTGTTTTAAGCCACTAGTTCATAATGATTTGTTATGGCAGCCACAGGCAACCAACACAACAGCTTGCTCACATTTTACCTGTCACATGGACACCCAAGTGAGAATCTAGACAGGCTATGCTCATAGGTTCATCGCTGGCAAATAAACAGTATATCAGCAAGAAAAAGAATGCATCTTCACAATGAAAGGGTGTAACGAATGTGCCCAAGTCCATCACTGCTGAACGGCAGTGCAGGCTCTCCACCTCATAAAGAGCAGGTCCACAACATGTAATCTCAAAATGCCACTCAGTCCTACCACTGCAACAGTGCAGTCTGATGATAGAACAGTATAAAAGCTCTTGAAGAAGCCAGTGTGTTCCTGCAAGTGTGCCCTTGATTAGGAACGAGTATTGCTGAAGATAACAACATCCACTCTATTTTAAACAGGGAGTTTTGTTCACAAAATCAGTAGAGATCTGGAGGGTCGGGGTCTCAACTGGCCCTCCAAAAAATGGCCCCTGACACAACACCTGTGAGCAGAGCTGGCTTCCCTCTGTCATGGCCAGGAAGACGGGGACCAGAGAGCTACTGGCCCAACTATTGACTCCTGGGTTGTGGCACCTGAGACAATATCCAGAGGATTGGAAGCTGTTGTCACACCTGCAGGCTCTGGGAACACATGGTCCTTGCTCCCTGCAGAGCTGAGGGATTGGCCCCAGAGCTGTTGGCAGGGCCAGTTATGTACTTTGTGTGGCCCCAGTGGAAAATGAAAATGCTGTTCTCCAAAATGCAGTGCAAAATGAAAATCCCCCCTGTTCAAAATTAGTAAGAATCAAGACAGCAACAATAGAGCACCAACAAGAGTGGGGCCTTCTAGACTCGGGGCCCTGTGTGACTGCTCTGGTCACAGTGCATGAAGCCCCTCCCCCCACAACTGTTGGTTGGGGAGCCCTGCTGGCCTGCTAATCCACACCTGCAGAATGGATGCGTCATTGCTATTGCCCTTCCCCACTTAAGTCAGGATCAAGTTCAAGTCTGTGAGAATGTGTAGGACTAGCAGAAGCCTGGCTGCAAGGATGTCTGAGAAATGTCCTTTTCAACTGCCCAAGCTCTACTGTGAAGGAAGTGCTCTAGAAGGAGAGCGAAGAGTTGCTGAGTGAGCCGATCTACTGTATCCACCCCATGTTCAAATTCCAGAAGCAAAGACAGCTTTCAACAGAGCAGCGTGTTGTCTTCTCCCTC
Organism: Myotis yumanensis; assembly: GCF_028538775.1. Taxonomy (NCBI): domain Eukaryota; kingdom Metazoa; phylum Chordata; class Mammalia; order Chiroptera; family Vespertilionidae; genus Myotis; species Myotis yumanensis. Next base: position 146,727,744 of record NW_027223752.1, read on the forward strand.
TGTGGTTTTGAGACACACCCTGCTCACTCGTCAGGCCTGGCTTTTTGTTCATACCACCTGCTGTCCATCTGACAGAATAGCAGCCGTTCCTTCTCCATGTGAGGCATGGGCTGGTGCTGGGACATGGTAGTGACTAAGGAAGATGAGGTCCCTTCTCCCTGGAGTTGTTCTCAAGTGGGTGGAAATGAAAAATTAACATGTGGACAGCTAAATTCCAGACCACTGTTTCTGGGATAGATATGCCGTATCTCCAAACATATTTCAAAACCATTCCCTTCTCTTGAACACTAATGGCACTGTTTTATCCCAGCCAACACCCACCTCTCAACTGATCTACTTTTCACTCTTACCTCCCTCCAACCCAGTGTCAGCAGTAGGACTAGAGAAATCCTTTTGAAACATAAATCAGATCATAGACATTCCTTGATAAACTTGCCTTACCCTTGGAAAAGTTCCAAACCTCCTCATCATTCCTATAAGACCACACACCATCTGGTCTGTGCTTGTCTCTAACCCTCCCCACTTGCCCACTGTGCCATACCAGTCTCCTTTCTGCTTTTTGCAACATGCCAATTTCCTTCCTACCTCTGTCTTTGAACTTTTAGTTTTCATAACCCACTATAGAGCCCAGTGCTTTCAGCATTTGGCTAATACAGTGGGGCCTTGACTTACGAATTTAATTCGTTTCGAGACCAAGCTCGTTAAGGAGCTCATTAAGGAGCTTTTTAACTCAAATTACTCTATCAACTCAATGCAAAAAATCGGCCGAGAGACAGCTGGTATCTCAAAAAACTCGTTAGTCGGGACACTCGTAAGTCAAGGCCCCACTGTATGTTACTTCTCAGAAAGGTTCTCTCTGACCACCCTACCTAAAATGGTATCCCCACCCCACAGGTATTCCACAGCATAATGCTGGGCTTATTTCTCCCCAAACACTTATCACAGTCTGAAGTTATCCCATTTGTATGTTTTTAGGTTTTCTTTTTCTCCCATGAGGCCTGAATCTTGCCTATCTGATTCAGTCCTACACCCCAGGCTCAATACAGTGCCTGGGACATAGCAGCTCAAGAAATATTTGATGATATTTTGACTTCTGATGGATGGAAAAGTGAAAAAATAGCTACATTTTGGAGCCTAGATTCACAGGGGTCCTCAAACTACAGCCCGCGGGCCACAAGCAGCCCACTGAAAACATTTATCCGGCCCGCCGGGTGTTTTTGCCGCCGCTGTGTGCATAGGAATTTGTTCATAGTTTTTTTTAAAACTATAGTCCGGCTCTCCAACGGTCTGAGGGACAGTGAACTGGCCCCCTGTTTAAAAAGTTTGAGGACCGCTGGTAGAATATTGGGACAGCATTTATTGTTTTATAGCAATATTTGGTTCTACCCATCCATGAACATGGTATATTCTTCCATTTGTTCATGTCTTCCTCTATATCTTTTTTCAGCATCCTGAAATTTTCTGAGTACAGGTCTTTTATTTTCTTGGTTAAGTTTATGCCTAGGTATCTTAATTTTTTTGTTGCAATGGTAAATGGGATTGCTTTTTAAATTTCTCTTTCTGTGAGTTCATTATTGGTGTATAGAAAAGCCATAGACTTCTGAGTGTTAATTTTGGATCCTGCTATATTGCTGAATTCATTTATTATGTCTAGTAGTTTTTTGATGGAGTCTTTGGGCTTTTCTATGTACAATATCATGCCATCTGCTAATAATGACAGTTTTACTTCTTCTTTTCCAATTTGGATGCTTTTTATTTCTTCTTCTTGTCTGATCACAATGGCTAGTACTTCCAATTCTATGTTGAACAGGAGTGGTGAGAGTGAGCATCCCTGTCTTGTTCCTGTTCTTAGGGGAAATGGTTTTAGTTTTTGCCCATTGAGTATGATGTTGGCTGTGGGTTTGTCATATAAGGTTTTTACTATGTTGACATATGATCTTTCTATTCCCACCTTGCTGAGGGTTTTTATCAAGAAAGGGTGTTGGATTTTGTCAAATGCATTTTCTGCATCAATGCATATTATTATATGGTTTTTATCTCTCAGTTTGTTTATGTGGTGTATCACATTTATTGATTTGTGGATATTGTACCATCCTTGTGTCCCTGGAATAAATCCCACTTGGTCATGGTGTATGATCTTTCTAATGTAATGCTGGATTTGATTTGCTAGAATTTTGTTGAGAATTTTGGTATCTGTGTTCATGAGGGATATTGGCCTGTAATTCTCTTTCTTTGTATTGTCTGTATCTGGTTTTGGGATTAGAGTAATGCTGGCTTCATAGAAAGAGGTTGGCAGTGCTCCTTCCTCTTGAATTTTTTGGAGTAGTCTGAAGAAGATAGGTTTTATTTCTTCTTTGAATGTTTGATAAAACTCTCCTGTGAAGCTGTCTGGTCCAGGGCTTTTGTTTGTTGGAAGTTTTTTTTATTATTACTGCTTCAATTTCCTCCATAATTATAGGCCTATTCATATTTTTTTATTCCTCCTGGTTGAGTTTTGGAAGGTCATATTTTCCTAGGAATATGTCCATTTCTTCTATCAGAAAGGATATATGCACCCCTATGTTCATAGCAGCATAATTTACAATAGCTAAGATTTGAAAACAGCCTAAATGCCCATCAGCTGATGTGTGGATTAGAAAACTGCGGTATATCTACACAATGGAATACTATGCTGCTGTAAAAAATAAGGAATTCTTACCATTTGCAACAGCATGGATGGAACTGGAGAGCATTATGCTAAGTGAAATAAGCCATCCAGTGAAAGATAAATACCACATGATCTCACTCATTTGTGGAATATAAAGAACATTATAAACTGTTGAACAAAAATAGATACCGAAGCAAAGAAGCATCAAACAGACTGTCAAACTATAGAGGGAAGGCAAGGGAGGGTTTGGGGAGATGGTAAGAGATCAACCGAAGGACTTGTATGCATGCATATAAGCATAACCAATTAACCAATGGATGCAAGACACTGAGAAGGTGGCGGCGGGGGGAGGGGGGGGGGAGCAGTGGGTAGGGCAAGTGCCAGGGGATGGGGGAGGCCAGGGGGAGGTTAACGGAGGGAAAAAGGGGGGCATATGTACTACTATTTGTAATACCTTAAACAATAATAATTTTTTAAAAAGCCAGGCAATATTTGGGATGACTGTGGAGTTTGGGAAAATTAAAGCTGAGAGTTCAAAGTAATGGACAGTAATCAAATCACACAGATCCACTGTTCTGGAAAAAATGCAGGCTGGCTTTGGGGTGAAAAGGCCAGGCCAAAAACTGCCCAGTAGGACAGATGACCTCACACTTGTTTACGGGTTGTTCTGAGGTTATTCTCTTCCTGTTCACACAGTGTGAGTGCTTGCACTGAGATCACTTGCACAATGAGAATGGAGACCGTGTCTTCTTCCAGTGGCCCCTGGAGCACCAAGTGGCTCCCTGCCTCTTATCTAAGCTCTCTAAGGTTGAAAACCAATCACTCGGAAGTACAGCTACTGTAGTTCAGGTTTTTCTTCCAGCTCAACCTCCCGCACAGCAGTAGTAGGTCAGGCGGCTAACTGTCAGGATTCCCTGGGACTAAAGAGGATGCAGGATCTTTGGTTTTAAAACTGGGAAAGTCCTGGAAATGTTGGGAAAATTTAGTCACTCTTCCACCAGAAAGAAACTGTCCAGCTCATTTTTTTCCTCAAGGTCTTAGTCCTAACTGCTTGCTCCAGCCATTGTGTACTCCACATCCTTGCTTGTAACCACTCTTCATTTTTTTTTTCTCCGTGATTTGATTGTGCTTCAAGGTTCTCACTCTCTAAGCTGGACTTCTCGGGCTTCCCTCCTTGATGATGTCTAGATTCTTCTTCTGATTGTGTCATCCAACAACACCCCTAAATGATCCATTTTGTCCCCTGGGAGCTTGGGGTTCCACCCACACCCATAGGTTCAAGAAGTCCTCCTGCTACTTAGTGGGAGGATTTTGGAGTGATCAACATGCCCTTAAATACAATTAAGATAATACTTCTGACTACACAACTCAGAAAAACAAGCCCAAGCATTTGTCATTTTCTAGTATCTCTCTCATATAGAGGATGTGCCTGCAAGCTTTTTCTATAAAGGGCTAGATAGTAAATATGTTAGGCTTTGTGGACCACACACAGTCTCTGTCATAACTACTTAACTCTGCCATTATAGTATGAAAGCAGCCATAGACAATATATGAGCAAATGAGTGTGGCTGTATTCCAATAAAACTTGATTTACAAATACTGGCTGTGGATCTGATTTGGCCCATGGGTCATAGTTATGGACCCGTGATGTAGAACATCCTTTCAGAAATTTTGGGGGAAAAAATGCATTAAGCCCACAAGTTTATGCATTAAGCCCACACAGATGATAAGCCATAATCCATATACAACTTGTATATCTTCTTCCACACACCCATCTGCACCTCTTTTAAATCATTCACGCTGTCACTCAGCTGGACTTATGAAAACATTTGCCTCACAAAATGAATTTCTTCACAGAGACAATGACATGGAAGGAAAGATGACATGGAGCTTATTTCTAGAAGGATGTTTAACACCAGTTTAAAATAGAAAGATGGGTATGGAGTTGGAGTAAATTACCAGGACAGTTAAGATTAATACATGGTTAATGCTTTGTCAATGGAAATGCCAAATTAATAAGGGGAAAACTCCCCTGATAGCAGGAGTGTCCTGATTGTTGATGGGGAAGGCAGTAACCCCACCAACAATACTTTTGAGATATCAGCTGTTTCTGTTTTTGTTTTTCAAACTAAAGAGTATTGATCTGTTGACTCAGGGGGTAGGCCTCTGTAGCTGTGAGGGGCTTAGATGGAATACTGTTTTCCTCGTATGTGCAATTTAATATTCTTAAACCATCCGGTGTCTTCGTAACATATTTTGAAACATGCTGTCCTCTGAAGTATGCTGTCAAATGGGGAGGGGAGATCTGGGAGGAGAAAGAACACACTGGTAACATTTTAAGTTAATTTTCCGGAATGTGCTCGCCAAGCGCACACCTGGAAACTGTTTATCTCAGATAAGAAGTCAGGAGGTGAAGGTGAAGAGACAAGGAGGAAACAGATAGGATAGGAAGCCTGTGTCTCAGCAGAAAGTCCTGATGGACAGTTATCCGCTCCTGGAGGTAGGTAACATGTGATTGGAACAAGGCCTGTGACAAACAGGGCACCAACATCCTGTTGCCCTGCTTCCTGGGAGTCGTCCTGCTGCCGGGTAGTTGCAGACTCACAGAGCTCTCAGCTGAGCAGCAGGGCCTGTGGGCTCATTGCTGAGCGGATAGTGCTGAGTCCAGGAAACAGCGCCTTCACAAGTAAACTCCACACCCCTCGAATTGGTGACTCGGTAGGGAAGCCTCAGCAGGAAATCCTCCATATGTTTTCCTTTCCTACAAGGAACTTCAGAGCACGAGTTCATTTCTCTTCGAACATCCCCGCATTGCTGTAAAGCAGCGCTGGCTGGGGGGTGATTAGTGTCAACCGGAATACCAGAGGACGCCTGCAAGCGGAGCGAGGGGAGCAGTTACACTTCTGAATTAGGTATTAGTTTGGGAGAGGTTTCAGTTTTCCTTTGTGGCTTACATTCTGGGCTTCGTGGGATTTTTTTTTTTTTTAAGGACAGTCTTTTGTCTTTTTACTACTTCCCAGTAGAGCTTTGATATTTGGAGAAAAAAAATATATAAAAGGAAGAGTTCTCAAAGATTTGTCCTGTGGAAAAATGAAGAATACCCTGAGGACCAAAGAAGTCTAGCTCAGATCAGGGGCTTTGCTCTTAAACAAAAACGCCAAATTTGAAATTCAGGATTACTTTAAAAATATCACGGCAAGTAAGTATTTTATCTTTATTGTTCTCTTTTCTTCCTTCTTAACCCCCTAATAAGCATATTTTTTGCCTACTGTAATCTCAATGAAGGTATCATTTGGACTCTAAGTATAAGTAAAATGCTTTGCGAACTCATAAATGAATTACAGGCTGAGGTCAGAGTGTTCTGCTTTAACACTGTTTAGCAGGTAGCAGGTGATATTTATGGTCATGTTTACTTTTTTATGCCAAGAATCATGTGATTTCATTAATGTTTCAAGTGGGTATGTTCGGCCTCATTTCCTTCAGTAATAGGAACTGTATTTGAGATTGAAAAATGAGCAAGTAAAAATTTCTTTAAAAAGAGAATTGTTGCCCTAACAAGCAAATCAAATTTTGTCACCATCTCTGAACTATTGTGGTAGACTTGCCGAGGAACCTGTAAATTTAGGGTAAAATTCACTAAAACGGTGACTCTTGTGAACCTCTTTTGAAAACACCATGAAATCGTGTTGCAAATGTAAAGGGGGAAAAAAAAGTGCTCTGTAGCAAGAGGGCATTGAAACATTAAAATATTTGAGCTGCTATTACCTTTCATTGTTACACTATTAAATTGAGCTCCAGCTGTGCATATGTTGGCACCTGCTCAGGACTCCAGGAATCAGGGCTATCAAGCTGATCTAGCGGGATGTGGCCGAACAGTGTGCAAGTATTCAGGGAGGCAACTAGAAGTGGCCAGAATGTCCCGTTCCCCTCCGGACTCCTAATTTCTCCCCCCACCCCTCCGCCCTCCTCCCCTCCTTATGCGGCAGCTGTAAATCATAACTGCTACTGGAAAGGTTGTGCTACCTTTCCCAGAAACCTTTTAGGGGAAGAGCTGGCTGCTTTCAAAGTGTTGTTTGGTTGATGTTTGGGCAAGAATGAATATAGGAATGATCTGTGCTTCCCAGCTTCCCCCACTTTACCACTACCGCCATCATCCGGGCCACAGCTTCCTATAAACCAGCTGGTCTGAAATGAAACATTCAATAGAAAGATAATGGGGAAAGCCTCTTCCATGAATGGAGAGTGTAGCATTCTTCCGTCCAGTATCTCCCAGTCTTTAGCTACTGTCTGCCTTGTCCTCTAAGAAACATGATTCCTGTTCATCATTGGTTGCCAAAGCCAGCCCTCCCAGAGCCAGCCTTGTTACCGTTAAAGATCCTTATCTCCCCAGCCATCTGGTATTTTCACTTAGGAGAGTGTATGATTTCAGTTCTGTAGGTGTCCTTTAAATTTCCCCTACATGTTCTGTAGTAGCTGGATGTCCATAGATACTGTCCATATTACCTTATAACTTTTTAAAAAAATTCAACAACATTGTTTTGGAAATGAATCTATGTTGATACGTGAGCAAAGTCCTGCTGTGAACAATGGGAATGTGTCCTGGTAATGGTGTAATCTTTAATGCTCTGAAATGGTGATCTGGGAACAATGGAGCCAGATGAGTCTGGTCTTCATTCAGGATGGTTGTCGCTTTCAGAGGAATTACTTGGTTTCTGGTTTCGATGTGCTTAAGGATTTGTGCTTCTTTCTATGGAGCATGGAATTGCCCCAGCAGCTCCCCTTGTGGATGCTGGCTACTGTCAGGTATGGCAGTGTCGGTGCTCAACTCTACTTGTCATGCTCCTCCTTCACCAGAGAATGTTGAGTAGATGTTGCCTTCTTTAAGTGGCCTATTACCTACCTGACACATGAGTGTGAGACTCATAGAAATTTGAAGTTAGAGTGGGTTTTGGATTATCTTATCTAACTCTTTTACATTATATATGAGGAAACTGAAGCCGGCGTAGTGAAATGGTTGACACAACATTATTAATTAGATGCAGAACTAGAATGAGAAGTCTAGATAGATGCTGGCCTTCATGTCCAGTGCCTTTTTTGTTTACTTTTTACTACTATGTCCAAAAATAGCTTCTTCGATGATTAACAATAGTAAAGATATGCCCCCAAGAGCATATCAATTGCATTGCCCTTTTTCTTTTACATATTTTAATAGAAAATATCTCAAATGTACAAAAATAAAATAATTATCTGCAAACTCCCTACCAAGATTAAATATGTTATTTTGCCATGTTCAGTTCAAATAACTTGTAAAATAAAATGAAACACATTATGAATGCAGTCAAAGCATCACTCCTTTTCTTTGCTCCTCCATCCCTCACAAGAGATAATTATCCTAAGATTGCTGTATATTATTTCCTTGTATATTATAATACTTCTACTACACGTATGTGGGGTGGGTAATAAGATTCAGACTTGAAATATCTATATGTGATTGTATCTATCTGTGGTCATACTATTACTTTGTGTTCAAATTTCAAAAAATATAAAAAGTACTGTCCATATTATCTTATAACTTTTTTTAAGTTCATTGTTTTAGAAGTGTATCCATGTTGATACACAGGTATTAGTCCATTTATTATAACTGCAGTATAGCATCACATTTCATACATAATCCAAGGTTGATTTATCTATTTTCCTACTGAGGAAATGTGGGTGATCCCTGCAGTTTTGCTATTTACAACAGTACTGCAAGGATCCTTGCACATATCTCTTATACTTGTGCAAGAATTCCCCAAGGGGAGTCACCTAGAAGTTGAATGGGGAAGCACATCTTCACTTTACTAGGTATTGCTAAATTGCTCTCCCAACTGCACTTGTTTATTCAACCATCAACAATGTTGAGCAGTATGAACTTTGAAACCTCAGCGGCAGTAAAGAGTCTCTTAGGGAGCTTTTTAACATTACCAATGCCTATGTTCCACCCCAGACCAATTAAATCCAAATCTCTGGGATGGGACCCAAGACTGGTGTTTGTTTTAAAGTTCCCCCAATGACTCTAATATTCAGCAAGGGTTAAGAGCCACTGATATAAGATTTCTGTTTCTCTACATATTTTTTAATACTAGGTATTATTAAACAGTCTGTTTTAAAGTCTATTTTGTCTGTAATAAGTATTGCTACACCTGCTTTTTTTTGTGTTTCCATTTTCCAACCCTTTACTTTCAGTCTGTGTGTGTCTTTCGATCTGAAGTGAGTCTCTTTTAGAGAACATACACTGAGTGGCCAGATTATTATGACCACCTGACGTTTGTAGGCAAATTAGCTATAATTTTCTGCTGAAGTTGCTACAGGGCCAGATCATTATAAACGTCTGAATAGCACAACATACCTAAATATCATTGCTTATCAAGTTCATCCTATCATGTTGATGGTGTATCCCAATGGTCATGGCTTCTTCCAACAAGACAATGCGCCATGCCACGGTGTTCGTATTGTGCAGGAGTCATTTCAAGAACATGAGGGAGACTTTACCTTGCTTAGGTGGCCCCCACAATCACCAGATCTCAATCCAATTGAGCATTTGTGGGACAAAGTTAAATGAGCCATCAGGCAGCTGGTTCCACAACCATCAAATCTCACAGAACTGGACAGTGCTATTCATCAGGCATGTTGTCAGATTCCTCGCATCACCTTTCAATATCTCGTGGAGTCAATGCCAAAAAGAATCACCGCAGTATTGAAGGCAAAAGGTGGCCCAACGAAGTACTGATTGGGTGGTCATAATAATCTGGCCAGTCAGTGTATATAAGGGCCTTGTTTGTTATCCATTCAGCCTCCATATCTCTTTTGACTGGAGTATTTAATCCATTTGCATTGAAAGTAATTGTTGATAGGTATGTATTTATTGCCATTTTATTACTCATATTTTTAATCATTTTTTTCCTTCTTCTTAAAGAAGGTCTTTTAACATTTCTTATAATACTGGTTTGGTAGTAATGAAGTCCTTTAGGTTTTTCTTGTCTGGAAACCTGTTTATCTGTCCTTCAATTCTAATTAATAGCTTTACTTGGTGTAGAGTAATAGTGGTTGTAGGTCCTTGCATTTCATCACTTTGAACACTTCTTGCCAATCCCTTCTGGCCTGCAAAGTTCCCATTGAGAACTAACCTGACAGTCTTATGGGAGCTCCCTTATAGATAACTAACAGCTTTTCTCCTGCTGCTTCATCTACTTTTCCCCTAAGTTCATTGAGCATCTTTACAACCACTGTTTGTGCTTCTGCATCTGATAGATTGCTTGATTCCATATTGTTTACGTTTTTTTGTCTGGTGTCCTGTATGGTCCAGTGGCACAGCCTCCTTGATCACCAGAGCTGGGTACTCCAGTGTTCCCCTGTCTGCAGTGTGCATCCCCCTGTTGTAGTTGAGCTTTGATTTCTGTTGGCACATCAATGGGGAGAATTTACCCCCAATTCAATAGGCTGTGAGGACTGGCTGTTACCATCATGAAGGATCAGATGTGCAGGGGCCAACCTCATGGTGCAGGACTTACTTCAGCAGGGCTCTGGTGCCCACTGAGTTTGCTCCTCAAGTATGTTTCTTGTGAATGTGGTTGGTTGGTGCTTCAATGTGGTCTGAAGCTGTCCACTGGGTGTACTGGCTCTGGGACCCCTACCCCCAGGAAGTGCAGGCCAAGGTCAGCTGCTACCTATGCCCTTCCTAGGGCCATCTGTCATGAACTACAAAGCAGTTTTCAGATGAATGCTACTTTTGCTGGGCTCAGAGGTGCCCAGGAGAGGCCAAGCTGACAACCAAGACCAGCTACCTTTAGTATCAGGCCTGGGACCACTTAATGAGAGATACCAGACATGCCAAGGCCAGATGCTGCTTGTTTGAGAGATTTTAGGAAAGTTGGGTCATGAGTGAGGTGAGGCCATTTGCATAGAAAAGCTACTGGAAATGTATTGGGTAGCCCTGCAAGTTGGGTGGGGTGGGGTCTCAGGGAATCTCCAGGGTAGCCAAATCTCCAGGTTGATGGAGACGCAGATATGGCACCTGCCTGCCAGCTCTGAATGGGGAGCCTCAGAAAAGTAGCAATGGCTTCTGCCCGTATTCTGTCTAGGAGAAAGTTGCACCTCCAGCTCTCACCCTGATGCCAGACAATTCATTTCCTCCTGTATGTCCTGCTGCCCTTCGAGCTGCTTCCCCAGCACTGGAGGTCAGGACGAGTGAGTCCCAGTAAGTCTGTGCATGAACCCTTTAAGAGGAATGCCTGGAACTCAAGCCACCTTCATCTCATTCAGCCACAATCTCTACTGATTTTTATAGCCAGAAGTTATGGGGACCTCTCTTACTGGCACTGGCACCCTGAACTGGGAGTCTGGTGTGGGGCTTGGCCTCCTTGATCCTCAGGGGTATCTCTATAGCTGAAATATCCCTCCCAAAATTTATCTTCTACACAAAGGTATGGGACCATCCCATCACCCATCTTTGCCCCTCCTGTAAGTCTCAGAGTGGCTTCTTCTTTATATCCTTAATTATGGGACTTCTATTCAGCTAGATTTCAGATGGTTCTGAATGATGGTTCTTCTATAATTTAATTGTAATTCTGATGTGGCTGTGGGAGTATTTGAGAACTGCATTTACCTATGCCACCATCTTGACTAAAACTGCCTACCGAAAAGTTCAGGCTTTCTTGAGAAAAAAAAAAAAAAAATCAGGACAAGACATCCTACTGTCACTTTTTTGACATTTAAAAAAAGAAGTGTCAGGATTTCACAAATCATATTTCCATGAAAATTTTCCTGCTAGCTTCTGCAGAAATGTAGAATGTTCCAAAAGCAGCTTGAAAATTATTAAACTAATGTAACCCTGAATCTTTTGCTATATAACTGCTAAGGAATTGAATTTCTTTGAACTTCTACAATGAACTCAGACACAGCCTGGTGTGTTGACAATAACAGGGCGGGGCTGGGGAGAGGCTATATCCTACTTTGAGAAAAATTTTTTTTAAATATATTTTATTGATTTTTTACAGAGAGGAAGGGAGAGGGATAGAGAGTTGGAAACATCGATGAGAGAGAATCATCGACCAGCTGCCTTCTGCACATCTCCTACTGGGGATGTGCCCATAACCAACGTACATGCCCTTGACCGGAATCTAACCTGGGACCTTTCAGTCCACAGGTTGTCGCTCTATCCACTGAGCCAAACCGGTTTCGGCTACTTTGAGAAAATTTTCAGGGAGTGTATTACAGAGGAACAAATATTTCTGAAATAGTGCAATCATCTTTTGCTTTTTCCTATTGAGAGACCAGGAGGGCAACATTTTAAATAAAGATTTTAATAAAAACCTTAAGCTCTTTCTAGCTCTAGAATTCTGTGATTTTTCAATTACCTTGAGACATCTTTCCAATAAGGCAGATAGCCTGTGTGCAGTTTTGTGACCAAATCCTAAGTAACAAAGTTGTTCAGTCTTCTCAAAGTGTTCTCCAGTCTCTCTATCACAGCCCCCCAGCGAGTCCATAGATATGAAGTGGACTATCTTCAACTTTTTATGCTGTTAATATTTTTTATCGGATTTGCCCACATAATTTTTATGGCATGTCAAAATAAAATAATTAGTTGATTAAAGAGAATGTTCATTATTGAATGCTTTCTAAACATGACATATTTCAAAATATACACTGTTAGAAGATGTTATCCCTTCCACTGAACATGCTATAATTTTGAGATATTTTGCCTCAAAATTCTCTTCGGAAACAACAATTTAGTAATAAGTCAGTAATACAACACAGTTGAATAAAAGCAAAAGATTTGTTTAAAAATAGAGCAAATATTCTTTCAACACTTGATATCCAAAGTTATTTTTGAAGCCTCACCATATTATTTTATATGAAATGTCTAAAACAAATTATTATAAAAATAAATCTGTCTCTCAGCTGAATTTCATTCTGTGTTTGGATTGAGGTGGAGTTGATTGTTAGCTGCATGATCAGAGCATAGACGCTGAGTCAGTTTATTTTCTTAATTAAGAATTATCATTTCAAACCTTGTCAGTGGTTTACAATGGCAATAATCCCTACCAAAACAGTTGTTCTTCTAGGTCCTAAGTGGGTTGCCAGAACATTAACCTTGACTTGACCCCTATGATCACATGAGAGATATACAAGGGTCAATAATCATTTCTAGAAAATTATCAAGTGTAGGCTGTTCCCTAAACTATGCAACTTGCCTTTAAAAATAATTGTAATGTGTTTGTCATTTAAAATGAAAATGTTTAAATCCTTATCAGTCAGAACGGAAAAGGACTGGCTCCAGAAAGTGCTGACCTCAAATTTTTGTGCTGCTTTTGTTGGTCCTGTCTGCCGACACACATGATCTACTGATGTGTGGCTTGGCATGCCACAAAGAGTTATTCATCCATGATATGCGTGAAAGGGGCTTCCGGGCCGCTACATGTGCTGTGGCACATTCCTCCAGTCCTCTAACGAAGCTTTTAATTGGTGTCTGTGACTAATGAGCATGAAGTCCCAGGAGAAATGGAGCACAGTCTTCCATCACCCATTAAGATGAGCTGTCTGCAAGCTCCAAGCTTATCAAGCTTAAACCAGGAGAAGCTAGGGCCAACGACTTGAGATAAAACAGTCCCTAATAATTTCATAAATGGCATTAATAATTCTTAGCCAAGCCTCATGTTTAATTACCAAAGCTATCATAGCCACAGACATTACTTGCCCTGCTATGAAGGCAATATACCTCTTTTTTGGGACAATTTGAATTAACCCTACTTTACCTAAAGTTAAGTCTCTAAGGACATTTTTCCAAGTAAACTCATCTTTCCCCTCTTTGTATAGGCAACCAATCTCATTCTGCCTGGGGTCACGGGAGATGAAGTGCTGGATGAGAAATGTATTGAGCTGATGAGAAATATATGGAAAATCCTGATGCAGATGGTTCTGCCTTAGGATTTCTGATATTTTTGTTTTTTAATTTAAACTTTCAATTATGTGCCTTGCTACAGTGCAATAGAGGAATAAGTACATTAGAGAAGAAGCAGGACAAAGAATTCAGTTGTACCCTATTTATTATATTTGGTCAAGAATGTCAGATATATAAGGTCAGCAAAAATCAGTAAATAGTGGGTGACTCTTTTTTTGTTTAAATAAATTGAAAAATATATGGATCTTTTGACAGTGTGCTGTATAGTCAGATGCATTATTTTCACCTTTTTTTCCTGTGCTGCTTGCTGCCAACAAGATCATAAATGCAAACATGGGTACTGAAATCAAGTAGCATATATATATATATATATATATATATATATATATATATATATATATATACCTACTGATTGCATTTTTAGATTATTACCTAAGAAAAACAATTTAAAAACTGTTTTAAAAAATTCAATAAGTTGCAGGGGCCAGTGAAGAGGCCATGCTCCTTCCCTAAGACCGTACACTCATCTTTGAAAGACACTTATAGGTCTCATTTGGCCATGGTATTATAGACTTTATATTTCTAAGTGGCATAAGTGACTATGAAGACATATTTAGTAAAAATATTTTAAATGTCTTTTAGCATATAATCATTAATTTTAAATTCTAAAACTGTTATATTCTTCCCCAGTCTCATTGTTGATCTTTATTTTAAACAACTACTTCTCTGCCATAGGACTCTACTATTTCTTGTCCTATACAATGTATATCTATATCCTATCAGTTTTATTTAGCCATCTCATTTATTTTATAACTTCCTTTTGTTCATTTCTAGAAACCTGGCTTGAACTTCCTTTCATCCTGTCGAGAATGGCCATTCAGTCTTCAGTTTTACATTGAGCTCTGCTTTCTTTCCCCTTTCATTGTATTCCATTGGCTCATTATTGCCCTTAATCAGGTCCAGATTCATAATCACACATTAATGGGTCTCTGCCCATATACCCCTCCCATATTATCTTTTTTAAAGTATATTTTTTATTTATTTCAGAGAGGGAGAGGGAGAGAGAGAGAGAGAGAAACATCAATGATGAAAGAGAATCATTGTTTGGCTGCCTCCTGCACATCCCACATTGGGGTTCAAGCCCACAACCTGTGCATATTCACTGACCCAGGAATCAAACCATGACCTCCTGGCTCATAGGTAGGTGCTCAAAAACTGAGTCATGCCGGCCAGACCCACATTATCTTTAATCCCCCGGCCTCCTTCCTCTTTTCCAGGAAGACCTACATCCTTAGCATCTAAAGACTATTTTAGAAACTTGTTTATCATTCTGTTCACATCTCCTTAGCCTTCAGTGTGTAAGTTATAACTCCCCCTTTCAATGAAAACTTCCTTGATTGAGACTACTGGGTTATTTGAGGTGTTGCTGATCTCAAAGATATGAAATTGCATAAGCAGCACTTATTTCCTATAAAATGTATAGTTGGCATGCATTGGAAAGGTTATTTCACAATTTTGCTGGATACAGTTTATAGGCTATTTTAAGGAAGTTACCAGGTTTCATGTCCTATAGAAATTTGCATGAATCCATGAACCTTAATTTGCATAATCAATATCACAGCAGTTAGTGATGGTGGTGGTGTCCAGTTCCCTAAATAAACTTCTAGGAAAGATTTATCTAGAATGTGAAGTTGGCAGAGTACGATGGAGTTCCAGCATTATACTTCAAGAATTGAAAAATAAAAAGCACCATAAAAAAAGGTAAATCAGCCAAATATTCATAAAAATCAAAACAAACTCCATTGGAATTACTTTTTTATGTACCTAGTAATTTCTCAATAAATATTAAATTTACTGTCATTATAATATGTTTCCAATAACATGATTAATCATAATCATCAACTTTTTCAGCAATTTTTCTATAAAACCTCAAGAATGCCAAACGTCATTATGAAATCAGTGCAGCAATTGGTGGTTATCACTCTTTAAACCAAAGTCCTTTAATCTAGGGGTGCAAGCTTCCATCTTCCATGATACACCTAAAAGATAAAAAGTTAAAGTTTTTCAAGACTGATGTGACAGAGATAACAGTACTTCCTCATCTTTAGATTACTACATGAATAATTTAGTTAAAATATAAATAGTTATTATAGTTCAATATTATTGAATATTGAAACAGATAATAGTGGAAAACATGCAATCACCTTCCTTATATTTTATTAAGAGTAGGATAACACACTGAGAAACAAGGTAGATTTGGAGACTAATTTAAACTCCATAGACCTTAGATTTTACACTTGTCAGTGAGAGTTACCTTTTTCTTTGCTTACATGGTGTTTCTTTTGAGGTATTTTTAATTTTGGAACACTGAAGCAAAGATGTTCAAATTTAACTTTGGAGTTTAATACTTCATCTTTCGCCAGAGACATTTTACTGAACCTGTGTTATTTAAAGGCCAAATGAAACTGTTATGGTGAAAATCTGAAAAGAATGTCAGCATTAACACAGTATGGAGATCACATTTTCATAAAAATAATGATTCCAAGTCTTGTAATTCAATTTGCATGGTTGAATGAACCTGTCTTTCTCCTACTCCAAAAACACAGCCTACCACGTGATGATTTGCAACCCTTCAGAAAAGAGTCTGAGTCCCTAGGTTAGCAATTCATAATTATGCCCACCCCACACCTTCATTCCCAGTAACAAATTTTTAATTAAAAGTGAATTCTAAGCCTATAAGCCTATCTTCTTGAGAAAATTATGGAAGAAGGAAAAAACTGTTCTATATGTTTCTTTTAGCTAAAAATAAAGTCACTTAGCCTAAAAAGAGCAATGAGACATATTTCAGGGTCTTGTGAACTGTCACAGAAAGGAATATATAATGTTACCTGGAACTCATAGAAATATGCTTTGGGCACTTTCTCAGAAGAGTTGAGAAAATTCTTTCTAGGAGAACTTCCCCAGCTTGCATTCATGGGTATGTTATTAGAATCCTGTCCTCTGTGTTAATGGGCATAGTGCTATAATAATCAATCCCCACATCTCAGTGGCTTATCACTAAAGGTATGTTTATTACTCACACATTGTTCAATGGTGTGAGGATGAGGACAACCTGAGGGCTCTGCTCTAAGCAGTCATTTACAGACCCAGGCTACTTACAATGCATGGCTTTGCTACGTCTAGGGCTCCTACCATTTCTGCATTCAACCCACCAATGGGAGCAAATCACAGAGTACTTCCCAGGAGGTCTTCTAGGGCCAGACCTGAAAGTGGCATATGTCACCTCTGCCCTCATCCCACTGGCCAGAACTCAATTATACATTCCCACTCTGCAAGGGAGACTGAGAGTGAAGCTTAGGTAACTACCAAAGAGGAAGAGAAATAGGAATTGATGAGCACAGAGCAGTCTCTGACACATCTTCAATAGTTTGTTATTGGGGTCTGTGGAATACCCCACTGTTAGTGCTGAACTCTAGTAGCTATCCTATATAATAAAAGTCTAATGTGTTTAGTGTCTGAACGTCTAGTCGGTCGTTCAACCAATCAAAGCGTAATATGCTAATGATATACTAAGGCCACTCAACCACTTGCTATGATGTGCACTTGCTACCACCAGGGAGCAGACAGTCAACCGGTCGACCAGTCGCTATGACATGTACTGACCACCAGGGGGAAGATGCTCCAACTGGTAGGTTAGCTTGCTGCTGGGGTCCAGCTGATCGGGACTGAGCTAGGTGGGCCGGACATGCCCTGGAGCCCTCCTATGGTCCCTCCCTGGCTGGCCAACCTCCCGTGTCCCTCCCTGATTCTGATGGTGCACCCATGGGGTCCTTTGGCTGGGCCTGCACCCTCTCGCAATCCAGGACCCCTCGGGGGATGTCGGAGAGCTGGTTTCGGCCCGATGCCACAGGCCAGGCCGAGGGACCCCACTGGTGCATGAATTCATGCACCAGGCCTCTAGTAAGAACATATAACACCTTGTGTGCCCATTCCAGGAAGCTGTAGCTCTATGTTGTCTATTAGTTAGATGCTCAATTTTAGATGCTGTGAGGGATATAATATGATTTGAATATTGCTTCTGCCCTCAGGCAGTATACAGTCTCCTAAAGGGGTAAGCTGCTTGTATAACTAGCTGTGTTCTAGCTTATGAAACAGGATGTTACATTGAAAGTTTCTGCTGAGGCTCCTAGGTCTAACAGACAGGAAATTTCCAAGTGGGGAACAGATCAAGGTGTGGATATTCAAAGGAAAATCAAGAAAGGGTTCTATAATCTAAACTTTTCTTAGCTACAAAAAGAATATAAAAGGTCCCTGAGAGTGAAAGTTGAAAGAAGATTTCATGAGGAGAATTTCTATTTAAACAATTTTTAACTTTAAAAAAGAAATCATGCTGTGTTTTCCACCCATATCCCTAAGGATAATGGCTGGGGGTCTGTCTGCCACCTCCCCTTTGTTCTAGTAAGACTGACTTCAACAGGACCATTTTGAGAAACTGACACCTATCCTCGGAGGTTGGCAGAGGAGACACAGACTATTTCTCTCTCTGATCTGAGAAATCTGGCAGAGCATATGGCAGGATTGCCTAGCTATTGTGATGGCAGGAGCAAATGAAAGTTATTGCTGAGTTGGTAATGCTGAGTTGGTAAAGGATGCATGGAGGAGGGGGCGGGAATCTTAGATTCTGTCCAATATGACTTTTCTGATTATTCCTCATTCAGAAAAAGGTCTATGTTATAGGTTACAAAACACAGTTTCAATTCAGAAACTGGAATGCCCAGTCCAATATTCACCCACTCTTGAAGCACCAGGCAAAGGGACGGCGGCGTGGAGAAGGCACCAGACCATAAAGGGAGATGGGCTGGGGAGGAAAGGTGAGGATGGAGTTTTGTTAAAGGCACTTGTAGCAGAACGAACATGAAAAAGCAAGGAATGCATCTGTGTAGGTTCATCCTTAGTAAAAAATGGTGAGTGATGCTGATAATGGGGAGGCTACGCACGAGTGGGGATGAGGGGCAATGGGAAATCTCTGCACCTCCCTCTCCATTTTGTTGTAAACCTAAAACTTCTCTAAAAGATTGTCTTTAAAATAAAAAGGCAAGGAGACAGAAAAACATAGCAGATGCATATAGAGTAGCAATTAGTTCCATTTGGCTGAAGCTAAGCATGGGGCAATAATGGAAAATAAGGTCGAAAGCTTGGGTACACGACATAAGGCATGCTTGAAGCCTTAGCAGCGAGTCTTCAGAAAGGTACAGGATCGAGGGCAAAGCACGTGACCAGGGCAAAATGAGAACCTTGTAGTTGGGCTGACCTTCCTGGGACGTAGACAGATGTCTCCGTTACAGAGCCCGGTGAGGTATGGGACACTCGTTTTTATCCAGATAACCCAGGTTGACATCCAAGCAGGGCTAATGTGGTAAGTAGGGGGTGTAAGCAAGGAATTGTAGGCCGTGGGGATGGGGAATTCAGTAAGCTGTACTCAAAGGTAGTCATCTAATTTTGGAGTAGGTTTGGGAGTCAAATCTGTATAGACAGGAAAAGCTTCTTTCCAGACAGGCAGCTCCCAAACACCGGCTCTGTTTCCTCTGACAAGTAATTTGACTTCTCTAAGCCTTTGTTTTCTCATCTACAATGTGGTAATAATAACATACGATAATAAAGTCCAAAAAGATTACCAAGTACATTGCCTGGCACAGATTCAGAGACCAGGAAAAGCCAACTCTCCACTCTTTTCTTCAAGGAGAAAAGGAGGACGTAATTTCCTGATAAGTAGGCTACAATTCGGGCCTTTGTGGTTTTTGTCTTAGCAAGGGAATGAGAGGAAAAATCCAGAAGCCACAGCAGACACTCTGTTTCATGAACCCAGCTCTCAGTGGGAGTGGGGGGAGACTTTAGGTCAGTGGGCCTTTAGATCCCTCAAAACTGAGCTTAGGGCAACACCCACCCTATTGCATCTACTGGCCTAGGGAGGACTGGCTCAGGGACTGGGTTGGGCTGGGTTTGCAGGTCACAAGTTCTCAGTGTCTTAAGGTATCCCGGGAGGCAGAAGAAAGCAGGAAAGTGGGGAGGAGGTGTACAAGCCAGGCAGTTTGAATGTTAGTCTGAAGTAATTGCAAGCCTTTAAGGAGGGCAGAGATAGAAGAGGAGAGAGACCGGAGACACCACATGTCCATGCCACCATGGAGATGGCAAGGTGAGCAGGTGAGGCAGCTCAGAGAGTGAAAACAGCCTGGACTAAAGCCTAGAGACAGAGAGGAATGGTTAGAGTCAGGAGACAGGGGCTCAAGTCAGAGCTTGCTGCTCAGCTTTCTAAGCCTTGATTTTTCCATCCATCACGTGGGCTTACAGTGACACTTCACTTATCCAGTGTCTGTGATCAGAAACATCATCTCTCCAAATTCAGCCAAAACAGAAAATTAAGTAAAACTGGTCTTTGGGCAGTCAGTGTAGACATTATTATAACCTTTATGCTGACAGCATGAGACAGTACTCCTTCAGTTTATTCGTTAAAAACTATATATTTAATTTGGACACAATTTTAATATGTTTGATCTTCTCAATAGTCTTCCCAGAGAACTGAAGATACTAATAGAGAGGGAGTTTTAGAGTATGAGATGTGAATAACAGCAAGCAGGGGTAGAGAGCCCTATAAGGAGGAGATGAAAGGAAGCCAAGGACTTGTTTTTAAAATAGTAATATGGATCGTTCAGTTAGGGGCAAAAAATGTTTGTATCTCCGTATGCTCTGGGTCCAGACCGTATTTGTGCTATAATTTCTGGAACCTGCAAACATCAATGAGTAATTAAAGCTTGCAGAGGTAATTTTGAGTCTTCAAGAAATGGATAAATTACATCCAGAAGCCTCTATTGTAAAAGAGGCAGAGGATGGGACTGGGATACATTTTTAAAATTCTATTCAAAATATTAGAATTTAAAAATTTGGGGCTTTCAAGGGGCAAGTTTTTATTATATGAATTCATTTACCCAATATTTCTCTGTTGTAGGTCTCAGCATAATTAGGCACACTCACTGTGGCTATAAGTATGCAGAATGCTTAAAAAAGAAAAAAAGATGTACCAGAACATAGTCAAATGAATACTTATCTTAAAGGCTGTGCATTGACACTGATGGTTTGACCATTATTGAAAATATTTTTGTGACTTGTGTTTATTGTTTCTATAGCCCTTTTAATGAGTTTATCCTATATAATAAAAGCCTAATAGGCTAAGTGTCCCATTTTCCAGTCAGCTGTTCAACCAATCAAAGGGTAATATGCTAATGATATGCTAAGGCTGCTCAACCTCTCGCTATTATGTGCACTGACCACCAGGAGGCAGTAGACCGGTTGACCAGTCACTATGACGTGCACTGACCACCAGGGGGCAGACACTCCAACCGGTAGGTTAGCTTGCTGCTGGGGTCCCGCCGATCGGGACTGAGCAAGATGGGCTGGACATGCCCTGGAGCCCTCCTGTGGTCCCTCCCTGGCTGGCCAACCTCCCACATCCCTCCCCAGGCCCAACTGTGCACCAGTGGGGTTCCTCGGCCTGGCCTGTGCCCTCTTGCAATCCAGGCTTAGGAACCCCGCCCCACCCCCCCCCCCCCCCCCCCCCCGCTGAGTGCATTAATTTTGTGCACTGGGCCTCTAGTAATAATACAAAACAACAACATTCTTACTTTAGAATCTAGAGTTATTATTTACAAAGAAAATTACCACCACCAATGACAACATATTTTGAACCTGGTTTTTCTAGAAAGCATTTATCTTATGCCATAAAAAGGAGACACTTGCTGGCCCTTAAAATTAACTCAGAGTGAAGCTGAATTATCATTAGGCCTACCCTAAAGGTCAAAATGTAGCCACCATTGAGATGGTTATTTTATTTTTATTTTTTTAAATAAATCTTTATTCAGATTATTACAGTTGTTCCTCTTTTTTCCCCCATAGCTCCCCTCCACCCAGTTCCCACCCCACCCCCTGCTTTTACCTCCCCCACTGTCCTCGTCCATAGGTGTACAATTTTTGTACAGTTTTTTCCCGCACCCCCCACACCCCCTTCCCCTGAGAATTGTCAGTCCTCTCCCTTTCTATGCCCCTGATTCTATTCTATTCACCAGTTTATTTTGTTCGTCAGATTTTTTTATTCACTTGATTTTTATATTCACTTGTTGATAGATATGTATTTGTTGTCACTTTGTTGTTCATAATTTTTATCTTTACCTTTTTCTTCTTCTTCCTCTTCTTAAAGAATACCCTTCAGCATTTCATATAATACTGGTTTGGTGGTGATGAACTCCTTTAGCTTTTTCTTATCTGTGAAGCTCTTTATCTGACCTTCAATTCTGAATGATAGCTTTGCTGGATAAAGTAATCTTGGTTGTAGGTTCTTGGTATTCATCACTTTAAATATTTCTTGTCACTCCCTTCTGGCCTGCAAAGTTTCTGTTGAGAAATCAGCTGACAGTCATATGGGCACTTCCTTGTAGGTAACTAACTGTTTTTCTCTTGCTGCTTTTAAGATTCTCTCTTTGTCTTTTGCCCTTGGCATTTTAATTATGATGTGTCTTGGTGTGGTCCTCTTTAGATTCCTTTTGTTTGGGGTTCTCTGCACTTCCTGGACATGTAAGTCTATTTCTTTCACCAGGTAGGGCAAGTTTTCTGTCATTATTTCTTCAAATAGGTTTTCAATATCTTGCTCTCTCTCTTTTTCTGGCACCCCTATAATTCAGATGTTGGTACGCTTAAAGTTGTCCCAGAGGCTCCTTGCACTATCTTCATATTTTTGTATTCTTTTTTCCTTTTGCTTTTCTGGTTGGGTGTTTTTTGCTTCTTCGTATTTCAAATCTTTGACTTGATTCTTGGGATCCTCTAGTCTGCTGTTGGATCTCTGTATATTATTCTTTATTTCAGTCAGTGTATGCTTAATTTCTAATTGGTCCTTTTTCATATCCTTGAGGGTCTCACTATATTTCTCAGAGGTTTCTAGAAGATTCTTGAGTAACCTTATAACTGTAGTTTTGAACTCTATATCCAGTAGTTTGCTTTCCTCCATTTCTTTCATTTGTGATCTGTTTCTTTGTCTCTGCATTTTTGCTGCTTCCCTGTGTTGATAGAGTGGCTTTCTGTGCTAGGTGTCCTATAGGGCCCAGTGGCTTAGCCTTCCTAATTACCTGAGGTGGACACTCTTGGTGCACCGCTTTGTGGGCTGTGTGCACAGTCTTGTTGTAGTTAAGCCTTGATTGTTGTAGGTATCACTGGGAGGAATTGACCTCCAGGCCAGTTGGCTGTGAGGACCAGTTGTGTCTACAATGGGAGAACTTCTGTGCTGGAGACACCCTTATGGGACAGGACTTGCTTTAGTGGGGCTTTGGCATTCACTGAGTCTGCCCAGATTTTTAGGTGGAGAAAGGCCAGGCCATTCATATGCAAAAGCCTCTGCGCACAGCTTGGGTGGGGTTGTAAATTGGGTGGGGCGGGGTCTCAGGGAATCACCAGGGCAGAGCAAACTACAATGGCTGCCAGTCTTCTCTGCCTTGGAGAGGTCCTGGGGTCTGTGTCCCGCGGACCCGTGCAGGAGCAATGACCGCTGCAAGCACCTCTAGGAGAAAGCCACCTTCACATTCTGGCCTGATGCCAGACAGTCCAGTTTCTCTCCGTATGAGTCCGGGTCCCCAAATTCTCACCGGGAACTGGAGTTCAAAGCAGTTGGGAGCTTGTATCTCCCTCGATTGAAAAAGACAACAGTGTGCCCAGCTGCCAGTCCCTTTTGCGTGCGCCTCCATACCTCCGCACTTCCACTCCTCAGCACCTCCTACCAGACTCAATGCGCTTTTCTCTTTCCTTCTAGTTGTAGAATTTCCACTCAGCCAGCTTTCCCGTGGTTCTGGATGATATTCATTTTGTCTTTTAGTTGTAGTTTTAATGTGGTTATGCGCGGCAGTAAGTTCAGGTGTTTACCTATGCCGCCATCTTGGTTGTCCAATTGAGAAAGTTATTTTAAATGTGCCATCAACTCTGGTGCCAGGGTCCCAAGTGCAGTGTAAATGGTGGCTTGAGCAATGACAGCACCATTAAAATAAATGACTCCTTTGAAGGGGACAGCACTCATTTAATAAGTTCTGGCATATTTGTTTTTAAAATCCATCCCATGGAATCACATTTGATGGAGCATTGTCATTAACCCCTTCACAAACGTAGAAAATATTGCTGTCATCATCATTCTATTGAGGCTACCTTAGAGCCTGAGGATTGCAGAGACTCACTGCTGTGGGCAGGATTACAGTTCTCTGTCTGCCCCAGCAGCCAGGAGGTTGATGACTGTATCTGGCTGAGACCCAATGACTGGCGATGCCCAGGCTTGCAGCAGTGTCCCCAGGCCCTCAGGAGAGCACTCTACCAGGGGTGATTCAGAACAGAGAATGACACTTTGCAAATAGCATGATCTCTGCTCCACCTACGCCTGCTCTGAAAGGCCAGATAACATTTGTGCAAAACTGCTTTTCCCGAGACGTCTAGCAGCACAAAGGTGGGCCAAGGGTCAAAACTTTTTGCCCAAAGTTTGTTTAAAATTTTTATGAACTGAGTTCATCTTTTAAGCATGCTGTTTTAAAACATACAGTAAAATCATATTATTACATAAAGTATTATAAGTCATTTATAACTCTTCTGGGATGTGCCAAGCCTAAACTTGAAAACAGTAAAGATAATATGTTGTACTTGGAAGGTCAGCATAAAAAATATCCTATTCATCTGAATGACTGTGACGAGTTAAGGCTTAATTTCCTACTTATTCCCTTATTAAATTGATGTTATGCCATCTTATTAAAAACACTCCTTTTCTATTGATAGTCTTAAAAGCAAAGTTTTCAGTAGACATGCCAGTTCATGTTTGGAATTCTTTCGAATGCACAAATGAACTCTTTTGGGAATTGCAAATAATTGTTTTGCTTTAAATAACATAATTTAAAATAGAAAAGAAATATAATCTTCACATAAATTTGAAAAATGCAAAACTATAGAAAGAAATTAAGAAAAAAAAAACTAAAAATAACCGCTGTTAAAAATTGGACCCTGCAAAAGACTGTTGAGAGAATGAGAAGGCAAATGACAGACTGGAAAAGAATATTTTCAAATCACATAATATACAGAAGACTGATATCCAGAATGAATAAAGAACACTTAACATTCAACAGTAAGAAATCAAACAACCCAATGAAAACACAGATAAATGACTTGAACAAACACTTCACCAAAAAGCATAGATGGGTGGCAAACAAACATCTATGGACTGTGGCAAGAGGTTCAACATCATTAGGGGGAAAATTCAGAGTAAACATGATAAGATACCACTGTGCGCCTATTAGAATGGGTAACATTTATTAAGATTGACAATACCAAGCATTATTGAGAATGCAGAGCAAGTGAGATTCATATCCTGCTGGTGGGAAGACAAAATGGTACAGCCACTCGCTCTGAAAAACAGCTTGGCAATTTCTTATAAAGTTAAACATACACTTACAATATGGTCCAGTAATCCCACTTCTAGGTATTTACCCTGGAGAAATGAAAACTTGTGTTCACACTAAACCACTACACAAATATTTATAGAAGCTTAATTCATAATCTCCCCAAGCTGGTAACAACCCAGACGTTCTTCAGAGGGTGAATGGTTAAGCAAACTGTGATACACACAGGGACTAGTCCTCGCAATAAAATGAAATACTAGTAAAGTTTTGATACATGGAAATCTTGCATGAATCCTAAAATAGTTTTTCTGACTAAAAGAAGCTGAACAAACAAGTTTACCTAATCTGTGAATCCATTTATGTGACATTCTCAAAAAGTCAAAAGTATAGTGACAGAACATCGGTGGTTGGGGATCTGGGGATGATGTGACTACAGCTGGAGAGCAAGAGGGAATTCTGATGTGTGATGGAACTTTTAGACATCCTGGTTGTAGTAGCAGAAACTACATGTGTTTGGATTCCTAGAACACACACATTCACACAAAATTCAGTTTTATTGTATATTAACTAAAAATAAAATAAATAATAGCATGAGTAAGTGTATATAGTAGGATTTTTATGAGAAAAAGCTAATGTCATGATTAAATTATGGCAGCATAAAGAATTTTTAAAGTAGTTCCAGAATCATAGCTGTCTTTATAATATGTTACAAAATGTTGAAAGCACATTTTTGCAGGGGGGAAAAACTGTTCTTTCCCCCCTTGCCAACTTAGAAATCTTTATTTTGTAGCATTCAAGAAATCAGAGCTTGTCTAGTCATCAATACTACTCTTGTATATGCAGTCACTAAGGAGTGCTGGCATGTAAAATTCAAAAATAGTTATTTGATTTAGAAATTGAGTTCTTGTTCAAGAGTCTCCTGAGGATTCCTTCAGTGACAAAATGACCCAAGGCACAAGCAGGTGGGATGTTTGCTTTCCCAGATTGTAAGTGGACAGAGGTTGGCACATATAGGCAGTAAAGGACAGCCCTGGGAGACAGGAGGGACAATTTCTGGGTCAAAAAATATCCCAAAGTCCAGGGATTTTCATTGTTTGAAAGAATAATCCTGCCTTCTTAGTGCAGAATTGCATAGTGGAAACTTTTTTGTAGAAAGGATGACTTAGTGAAATGCAAAATCTCAAGTTGAAGTGAGTGGGTATTCTGCCCTGACTATGTACTCAAGCTCCTAAATATTTAATGTGAAAGGTTGTTCCAAATCTCTGCTAAAGTGTGTTCTAGCTGGAAGCCTTGGTTTGGGGAGCGTTTGGCTTCCTCTGAGTTGTGTCTCTGGCACTGAGGCTCACACTTCTGTGATCTGTGTTTAGGCTGTAGGGGCCTTTGTGACTTTGTGGGAACCACCCTGAAAAATGGCAACTGGGAGATTGCTTTGAGGGATGTTAAAGCTTTGGTTTTGCAATTTTGGCAAATGTGAACACTTTAAATATCTTGATTAAAAATAAACTTTAGATGTGTAATGGGCAAGAATGAAAATGCCTCTTTTTCCAGAACAAATGGGTAAACAAAAGGGAGGGAGGTAGTTAGTGTTGATTTTGCTATAGCATTTAAATATCTATGTTGGATAAAGAGTTTATTAACATTGTTCTTAACCCTCAGATGATTTCATTGGAAAAGGGTAGATCATGACCCTGAAGTATTTCCACAGAATTCTGAGTCCAGTCACTGGATTGAACAGCTGTGGTCTATTTATTTAGCCACTGTTCTTTAACAAATAACATATCTGAGGTTTATTGAACTTGTGATGCCAAAAGACAGAGATGATAAAAGCAAATTGAACCTGACCTCTACTTTTGATCATTTGGAAAGAGCCAAGATATATAGTACAAGCTCATGTGGAAAGAGCCAAGATATATAGTACAAGCTCATGTGGAGTGGAAAGAGCCAAGACATATAGTACAAAACTTGTTATATTTATTTTTTGAATTTTATTTAAGTTGTCTTATTAAAACTTAGGACCAAGCAACCCATAATAATGATGTTAATATAAATGATTAGATTATTAGGTTATCCTTTGAGGGTCTATTAATTCATAATACAGTTGGACCATGGAAACTTAACACCATACACCACACAACCTTATTTCTCTTGGAAAATAAATTCTAATATCAGACACAAAATAGAAGGCACATATCTCTCCAACCAGGAAGCTAGAGAAAGTTCCCTTCACCCATTCACTGGGTTATCCAGTGGGCAGACTATGAATTCCTAAAGGTATAAGTAAAGCAGGAACAATAAAAACTTTGCTATGATCTATGCTAAAGCATCCATTTCTCCTGCCCCTCCACTCACACACACAAATCCACGTATTGAAATTCTAATCCCCAAAGTGGTGGTATTAGGAGGTTAAACTTTTGGGGGGTAACTAGGGCATGAAGGCAGAACCCTCCTAATTGAGATTAATGCCCTCACAAAAGGGACCCCAGAGAGCTAACCATTCCCTTTCACCATGTGAGGTTACAGCAAGAACTCAACAATCTGCCACCCATAAAAGAGCCGTCACAAAGGACCCGACCATGCTAGTGCCCTGATCTTATACTTCCAGCTTCCAGAATTATGATAAATAAACTTCTGTTGTTTATAAGCCACTCAGTATCTAGTATTTTTGTTATATCAGCCTAAATAAACTAAGACAGACTTTCTAAAAATTAATTTGATACAAATATTCGATATAGAAGTTTGAGGCACTCATTGAAAAAAATAGAACTTTGAAGAATTTTGTTAACTAAGTTTAGCATTACTTTTAGATTGAATCACTAGAGCCTCTGGAGATTTCAATCAGGCCCTCCATCCTGTCTTCCTATTTCTTCCTTTATCAATTCTGACAATGTTGGCCCCAGAAATGGAACCTGAATCTGATGGCTAGTTTCCTAAGGGACTTCAACAAGTAGTGAGGGCTGTTGTAGAGGTTGGTTTCATGGCATAGAGTGGTAGTGTGGTGAGGGTTCCCTTGCAGTTGTTCAACCATCTAGTACCTATGGGGATTCCAACAGCCATGGAACCAGTGGGGCATAGTAGCTCTTCATGAACTTACACGCTTTAAAAATTGGGTCCTAGCTTTTTACATGTACTCTAGCATAGTATGACCATCTCAGAAAGTTAGATCTTATGAACTGCTTTGTTGTTCATGTTTTACATTAAAAGAGATGATTCCATAATTTAAAAGGACAACCCTGTGGGAAGGCCAAATGATAGAGAATAAGGTTGGATGCAGGTGATCTTGAAAAGGTTCAGGGGGTGGGAACTGGAGAGAAACTGCATGAATCTGAGGAAGGTGAAGTAATCTGTGTTCAAGATTTTGACTTTTCAATAGCAAAAACATAAATAACACAGTTTTTAAAAGGGGAAAAGGATCTGAACAGACATTATTCCAAAGAAAATATACAAATGCCCAACATATGTGTTAAAATGTGTTCAATATCATTAATTGTGAGGGAAATGCAAATCTAAACTACAATGAGATGTCACCCTGAGGCTTGTAAGGAATTTTAATTTTTTTTAAAAAAAACACAACACTGTAGAGAATGTAAATTGATGCAGCCACTGTGGAAAATAATTCCTCAAATTTTTAAAAATAGAACTACCAAGTTTGAATCAAGATGGTGGTACTGGAATCCTCACACAACCACATCAAAATTACAACTAAACTGCAGAACAACCATCATTCAGAACAGCCTGAAATCTAGCTGAACAGAAGTCCTATAACTAAGGAAATAGAGAAGAGGCCACACTGAGACTGGTAGGAGGGGTAGAAATGCAGAATAAGCTGGTCCCACTCCCACTGTGGCAGTTAAAAATAAGGAGGGATATATCAGCTGTGGAGGTTCCCTTTGAGGAGCAAGGAGTTCCAGACACAAACCAGGCTCCCATCCTAGGTTTCCAGTGTCAGGAAGAGAAATCCCCCAAACTTATGGCTGTAAAAACTAGTGGGAAATGTGGCTGTGTAAGACCAAGGATGACTGGAGGCCCAGATGTTCCCCTTAAAGGGCCAGCATGGACTTACTTGGACTCACTACCACTGAATTCCAGCACTGGGGCAGCAGCTTGAAAAGTACCAGGGAGGAACTGAATTGTTTGGCATCAGGACAAGAGCTGGAGGGGTAGCTTTCTCCCAGAAAGAAGAGCTGGCAGAGGCCATTGTTCCTTTTCTGAAACCTCTCCCCACAGAGCTGACAGGTTGAGGGAAACTACGGATATAAAGAAGAAGCCACACTGAGACTGGTAGGAGGTGTGGAGATGCAGAATGATCCCTTAGAAGCCACATATCTGAGTCTCCATCGACCTGACTAACAGTGTTTTCCCTGCCCTGGAGATTCCCTGAAACCCCACGCCACCCCATCCCACCCAACTTTCAGGCCCATCCAAGCTGTTTCCAGTGGCTTTTCCATACAAACTGCCTGACTTGGAACATGTGCTTAAAATCTCTCATGATTCAAAAACTACAAATAAGCAGCATCTGGCTTTGGCATACCTTGTACCTCTTACTAAGTGGCCCCCTCCTGGCACTAGCTGCAGTAGACCTTGGCACTAGCAGCATGGCCTCGCCTGGGCACCTCCGAGCCCAGCACAAGTAGCAGCCATCTACAGTTCACTTTGTAGCCCATGCCAGGTGGTCCCTGGCAGGCCACAGGCAGCAACTGATCTTGACCCATATCTCCTAAGTGGCCCAGAGCCAGCAAACCCAGTGGATACCACCAGACTATGTGAAAGCACCACCCAACCACCTCCATGATTGACTCACTGAAAAAGAGGACGCACCAGGCACCAGACCTTGCTGAAGCAAGATCTTCACCATAAGGTTGGCCCCTGCACAGCAGATCCTCTGCTGAGGTCACTGCCAGTTACCATATCCTAATGGCCTGGGAATCAATACCTTTCATTGACAATAACCACGATTCAACTAAAGGAAGTTGCACACCTGGGGGACACCTGGAGCACCCAGCTCGGGAGACTGCACCACTGGGTCCTACAGGACACTCACTACATAAGGCTACTCTACTGAGACTGAGAGATGTAGTAGCTCTACATAAAACACAGGAGGCAACCAAAATGAGGAAACATGGAAACATGTCCCAAATGAAAGAACAGAATAAAACTCTAGAAAAAGAACTAAACAAAATGGAGTCAAGCAATCTACTAGATGCAGAGTTCAAAACACTGATGATAAGGATGCTCCCTTAACTTAGGGGAAATGTAGATGAACTTAGTGAGAACTTCAATAAAGAGATAGGAAAGGGAAATATGGAGTTAGAAAACATAAAAAGCAGTCCGACTACATTATAAGGAATCAACAGTAAAGTGGATGAAGCAGAGAATCAAATTAGCAAATTGGAAGATAAGAAAACAGAAAATCAGAACATCAAAAGTAAAATTTAAAAATCCAAAAAAATGAGTATAGTATAAGGAGCCTCTGGGACAACTTCAAGCATACCAATACTCACATCATGAGACTGCTGGAAGGAGAAGAGAGAGACCAAGGAATTGAAAACTATTTGAAAAAATAATGACGGAAAACTTCCCTAACCTAGTGAAGGAAATAGATATACAGTCCAGGAAGCTCAGAGGATCCAAAACAAGATGAATCCAAAGTGGGCCACACTAAGACACATCATCATTAAAATGCCAAAGGTTAAAGTCAAAGAATCTTAAAAACAGCAAGAAAAAGCCAGTTATTTACAAGGGAGCTCCCATAAGACTGTCAGCTGATTTCTTAACAGAAACTTTGCAGACCAGAAGGGATTGGCAAGAAATATTCAAAGTGATGAAAAGCAAGGATCTACAAGATTACTGTACCTAGCAAATCTATCATTTAGAATGGAAGAACAGAAAACAGCTTCCAGACAAGAAAAATCCAAAGAAGTTCATTACCACCAAACCAGTATTACAAGAAATGTTAGAGTCTTCTTTAAGAAGACGAAGAAGAAAAGATGAAAAATATGAATAATAAAATGGCAATAAATACATATCTATGGATTATTACCATAAAAGCAAATGGATTAAATACTTAAATTAAAAGACATATGGAGTCTGAATTGATAACAAAACAAGGCGTTACATATGCTGTCTGCAAGAGACTCATTTTATTTATTTTTTTTTAATTCTTTATTGTTGAAAGTATTACATATGTCCCCTTTTTTCCTCCCATTGACCCCCTCTAGCCAGCCCCCATGCCCCCGCCCCAGGCCTTCAGCACCCTATTGTCTGTGACAATGGATTATGCATATATGCATACAAGATCTTTAGTTGATGACATCCCACCCTCCCCTGCCTTCCCTCTGAGATTCCACACTCTGTTCTATGCTTCCATGTCTCTGGATCCACTCCATTTATCAGTTTTTGTTACTTAGATTCCACATATGAGTGCGATCACGTGATACTTGCCTTTCTCTGACTGATTTATTTCACTTAGCATGATACTCTCCAGGTCCTTCCATGCTGTCTCAAAGGGTAAGAGAGTCTTCTTTTATTACTCATTTTAGCTCAAAAGATACACACAGAATGAAAGTAAAGGGATGAAAAAAACAATATTTCATGAAAATGGAAACAACAAAAAAAAGCAGGGGTAGCAATACTTATTCCAGCCAAAATAGACAAAATATTACAAGAGACAAAAAAGGGATCCAGCAATTCCACTTCTGGGTATTTATCCGAAGAAACCCAAAACACTAAATCAAAAAGACATGTACATCAATATGTTTATTGAAGCATTATTTACAATAGCCAAGATATGGAAGCAACCTAAATGTCCACCAGTAACTGAATGGATAAAGAAGAAGTGGTTCATATAAACAATGGAATATGACTCAGCCATAAAAAAGAATGAAATCTTGCCATCTGCAACAACATGGATGGACCTATAGGGTATTATGCTGAATGAGATAAGTTAGATAGAGGAAGACAATTCCATATGATTTTACTTACATGTGAAAATCTAAAAAACAAAATAAATGAACAAAAAGAACAGAAATGGACTCATAAATACAGAGAATTTTTTGACAGTTAACAGATTGGAGGATGGGTGAAAAAGGTGAAGGTATTAAGAAGTACAAATTAGTAATTACAGAACAGTCACAGGGATGTAAAGTACAGCATAGGGCATATAGTCAATAATATTATAACTATGTATGGTGTCAGATGGATACTAGATTTATCAGGATGATCACTTAGTAAGTTATATAATGTCTAATTACTGGATTATGCACCTGAAACTAATATAATATTATTTGTAAACTGTAATTGAAAAGTAAAATATTATTTAAAGTACCTCTATGGTATGACCTCTTATGGTATCATGTAACCAAGTACTAAGTATTAATTTAAAAATTAATTATTTAATTAAAAATAAAATAAATATACTACCAATGATTTAGGATTCCCACTTCTAGTTGTTTATCCAAAGGAACTAAAATCAGAATCTTGAAGAGATAGCTGCACTCCCAGGCCCAGTGCAGTATTATTCATAATAGCCAAAATATGGAAACAACTCAAATGCCCATCAACTAATGAATAGGTAAAGAAAGTGAATGGTTAAAATATATAATATAATCTATATATGTAAAATACTAAGTGTCCATGGGAACGGTAGCCATGATGCGCATTGACCACCAGGGGGCAGACGCTCAATGCAGGAGCTGCCATGACACACACTGGCCATTTAAAAATAAATGGCACCACAGACCTGGCACCAACAAACCAACATTCAGCTTCCCCCAAGTGGGACACAGGACCCACCACCACCCCGGAGCAACACCCCACTAAATCACAGCCAATGCTGCCAAGACCCCATGGCGCAAAATTCGGCCCATAGCCCAGTCCAGCCTGGAAATGGTCACTGTGGGCACCGGGTAATGACGTCATGTAGCAACTCCTGGCTTCCTCTCCCTAGCAACTAGCTTCCTTGGAGTTTCTTCAGTCCAAGAACACAACTTGCTTTATAGCCAGGTGCAAATATTTTACAGTTTAACCAAATGTCTGTGAAGTGTTTTCCCATGCCTCATCTCATTTGATCCTCACAGAAGTCCTAGAGGAGGTAGAGAGGAGACTTAGTAGAATCCTATTTTCTTTTCATTAGCCAGAAAACAGAGATTTAGAAAGTTTAGAAACTTGACCCAACTGAAAAGAAGTAAGAAATGGTGGAACCTGAAAATGATTTCAGGTTTTCTTACTGCACAGAATGTAGTCAAACACTGCCACAGTTAAAATATTTCACCCTTTGTTCTCCCTGTGTGATCTATAATAATAATCTGCTTCGTGTTGACATTTACTGCTGTGTTGCTGACAATTACCTGAAAGAGAAGTTGGGGTGCTTCACTGGGCTGGAAAAAGTTTAGCTAAATCAGAAAGCAGGTCTAATTAAGCAAGTTTATTCTATATATAATAGGCTAAGTTGACTTGCACATGCATGATACATATAAAGCTTTCACTGGTGCCAATCTCACACATGTGTTTCGATCTGTCATTGTTGATTGTGAATTTGGTTGACACTTCTATTATAGAGAAAGGGCGAATAACAATACTAAAATGTTTCTTCTAATTAATTTCCTTTCAATGTGCACAAATCCGTGCACTGGGACACTAGTATAATGTAATAAATATAATCTATAATAATAAAAGTGTAATATGCTAATAAGACCAGACATCCTTCTGGACACCCTTCCTCCCAGACAAAGCCGCAGCAGGCGGGGGCTGAGGCAGAGGTGGCAGATATGCCCAGCCATGGTGGCAGTGGGTGTGGGCTGGGGCCAAGGCCCTTGCACGAATTTTGTGCATTGGGCCTCTAGTAATATAACTAATATAATATAATATCATATCACATCATATCATATAATATCATATAATCTATACTAATAAAAGCACAACATGCTAATTAGACCAAACGACCTTCTGGATGTCATTCTGGATGTCCTTCTGGACAAAGCCACAGTGGTGGAGGCTGAGGCACAGGCGGCTAGGGACAATCAGGCAGGCAGTGGAGCAGTTAGGGAGCAATCAGGCCTGCAGGGGAGCAGTTAGGGTTTTATATAGGGTTTTATATATATAGACTAGAAATTCATGCATAGAGGGGGTCCCTCAGCCTGGCCTGCACTCTCTCCAATCAAGGACCCCTTGGGGGATGTCCGAATGGCGGAATAACTGAACAACTGAACAACTAGTCGCTATGATGTGCATTGACCACCAGGGGGCATGTGCAGAACATGGTGGGCACACTGCGGTGGGATGGTGGCACAGGTGAACCAGGGTGCCAGACCAAGGCAGGGCACCAGTTGCTGTCATTGGGGCGAGCCTCTGGTGGTCACTGAAAATTCTTTGCTCCCATGTGCCACAGTCCCTCCCAGCACTCCCACCTGCTGCCAGCCCTGATAGCCCCTCATGGCTTCTCCACCTCCCCCTGCTCCTGCGGGGATATTGGGGCCAGCAGCCGCCTTTCACACCTGCTTCTAGCAATGGCCTCACTCGCACCAGCAGCCACTTGCACCCACTGCTGGCGCCCGGCTCTGGTCCTAATCGCTCGGTGCCATCAGTGGGTGCAAGCAGCAGCTGCCGGCCCTGATCACCCCTGAGGGCTTCTCAACCTCTCCCTGCTCCTGAGGGGCAATCAGGGCAGCAGCTGCCACTCGCAGCCGCTGACAGCGCTGGCCCCAGTTGCTCTGTGCTTTCAGTGGGTACAAATGGGGCCGGGGTAGTCAGTGCATGGGAGCGGCGGCAGCAGGAGCAGGACTGCCAGCGTACAGGGGACAGGGGACCATGGCGGAAGGGGCTGGGCAGAGGCGCAGATGATGGGCTGAGACCTGCCCCTGTGCACACCATGGGTCACAGTTCCTTTCAAGGTGTGAAAATTCATGCACTGGGCCCCTAGATTAATATAATATATTTAATATGATATAATTAGTATAATCTACACTAGTAAAAGAGAAACATGCAAATTGGTGTCACTCCACTACGCCCACCAGCCGATCAGGATGAGTATGCAAATTAACCCAACAAAGATGGCGGTTAATTTGCATACGCAGGCACGGAGCGAAGACTGAAGGCTCTGCCCAAGCGAAGACTGAAGATGACTGAAGACTGAAGAGGCTTGGCTTCTCGGCTGCGGCCAGAGCGCAGGCCTGGGTCCCAGGTGCCAGAGGAAAACCGGTGC
This sequence comes from Myotis yumanensis, assembly GCF_028538775.1. NCBI lineage: Eukaryota > Metazoa > Chordata > Mammalia > Chiroptera > Vespertilionidae > Myotis > Myotis yumanensis. The sequence continues at coordinate 146,762,990 of NW_027223752.1, forward strand.
TAGCAGCCAGGGGAAGGAAGGCCTATTGCATGAATCTCTTCATGCAATGGGCCTCTAGTATAATATAACATAATATAATATAATAAATATAATATAATATATAATAATAAAAGTGTAATATGCTAATTAGACCAGACAGCCGAACAACCTTCTGGATGTCCTTCCAGACAAAGCTGGGACTGCGAGGGCCAAGGCAAGCCACTGAAGCTGTGAGGGCCAAGCTCCTTGCATGAATTTTGTGTATTGGGCCTCTAGTTAATATATAATGGATTATTAATCAATCTTAAAAAAGAAGGAAATTCTGCCATTTTTAACAATGTGAATCAACATGAAGAATATCATATTAAGTGAAATAAGTCAGACAGAAAGACAAATACTGCATAATCGCACTTATATGTGGAATCTAAAATAAGCAAATTTATAGAAAGAGAATAATGATGGTTAACAGAGGCTGGAGGGTGGGGAGGAATGAGGAGGTGATGGTCAAAGGATATGTATTAGTCACACTTCTTCAGAGAAATAGAACTAAGAGGATATCTATAATAATAAAAGCATAATATGCAAATAGACCGAATTGTGCCTGTAGCTAACAATACTATATTCTATACTTAAATATGTATGGCTTTTTACATATCAATAACAATTCAATAAAATTGTTTACTGAGTTTGAACTAGAAATTGACCAGGAGCAAAAGTTTGATCTGGATATTGAGAACCAAGTTTTGATTTGGGGAATGTTCAGAAACTGGCTTATCAAAGATGATAGGGATTGGGTTATGGGAAGGGGAAAAAGACACAATTAATTTATTACATTGAAATTAAGTTTTGATCATAGTGAATATTTCTCCATTTCTCATGACTTGGGTCAGTATTCTTATATATTTCCACCTAGACCAGGTAGATCCTGTGTGTGTACACTGGCTCTATTATTCTGTCTAATAGGAATATAATGGGAGCCACATATATACTTTCAATTTTTCTAGTAACCACATTAAAAAAGTAACAAGAAACTGGTGAAATGCATTTTAATAACATATTTTATTTAACCTAATATACCCAAACTGTTAGTTTAGCATGAATCACTACTTTAAAATATTAATGAAAAGTGTTATTAAAAATGTTTATGAGATTTTTTTTTGCTCTTTTCTCTTCAAAATCCAGTGTGTACTTTGCACTTTCAGCACAGCTCAATTCAGACATTAAATGTTCATCATAAATACCTGATCTGTATTTAGATTTCATAAAATTTACAATTGGAAATGTAGATTTACATATTGAAGTTGTTCCCAACATACCTAAAAGTTTTCTAGTAAGTGCATTGAGCATCAGTTTTCAAATTTAAGTTTATACATTGAGGGGCCCAGACTAGGTGATCTCTTTCTGGTCTAATTATCTGTGGAACTATTTCTTGCTAAATTATATGACTCAGTATTCTTAGGATGGGCTTATATAGGTAAGCTAGTGTGAAGGCATTGTTTTGATGTAGATAAGGTTTCCCTGTGTCTAGAAAGATGAGAATAGGAGCAAATGTGACACACAAATGAGGAAAAAGAATAAAGACTCTGCAAAGGAGATGGATGCTAAGATATATATTTAAAAAGAGGGTGAAAAAGAAAAATGCTACTGAAGACAGGAGGACAGAGTAGCTGTCAACCTTGAGCACTTGAGAGTTTGTAAATCAGTATGTCCTCTCATGGTATCATGTAACCAAGAACTGTTACTGAAAAACACAGCTTTTCTTGTGAGCTTAATAAAAAAGAAAAAAAAATGACTGAAAAAATATCTGATACTAAAAATGGCTATACACACAAAAAGAGAAAAAGAATTTATTATTAATGTCAAAGACCAAAAGTACAATAATTCCACTTCAGGGGAAAGACATTAATCTGTATCATGCTGAAACAGTTTTCTTATACCATTAAAAAGCAGAAGGACAGAGAGGAGAAATAGCTGCAAACAATTTACTGGTTGTCTCAGGGAGATTCCTTAGGGCTGGGAAGAGCAGAGAGATGTGCAGTTTACCTTACTTGAAGAAATTTTATTGTTAAAGAGAGAAACAAGGAGGGAAGTGTCTCCATAGCTGTACAGAAACACTCATGGAACAAGAAAGCCATGCAGGATGCAGCTGGGGTGAGGCGGCCCCCTGGACACCAGCTGCAGTGACCTGGTTATCCTGTCACCCCCTCAGCAGCAGGCACCCATTTCTCCTACTCCTGTGCCTCACCATTGTGGAGACTCCGTTACCTTCTCTCTCTGCTTCTGCTTATTTTGCTGCTATAGTTCACCAACTAACCCTGTCTAGGTGTCCCATATGCAGCCTTACTGAGACCCAGGATTTGGAATGGCTCGGGCAGTCACCACTGAGATGAACATGTGGACACATCTGGCCTCCTCCATTGCAAACAGCAAGCCTGTGGATCAGGAGCTGACTTCTGATAAAAACAGCTCTGGCTAGGATCTCAGGATCATGTGTTGCAGAGCATCTGACTCATCATAACGAACTCTTGGTTTCATCAGACGTGAGCTCTGGGCATAGCAGACATTCAATGGATCATAACATCTCAGCCAACTTAAGGGCAAGTTTGTAATCCAACGCTGTAAAAATTAATGCATATGTTGGCTATTGGCATGATTAGATTAGGCCTACATCTACGTAATCTGGACAGAAAATGGAGAAAACAAATGATCCCGCATTAAATAACTAAAATTGAAGTTATCAGAAAAAATTTTATTAAATGAATAATTTTATTTTTATGTATGCATATATTCAAATCTTAAAGTAATTTTTAATAATCAGAGACTAAATTTTTAAAGTTTGCATCTCATTTTGTCAGTCAGTGGGGACACGTCAGTAATTCAGAAGCCTTTAATTGATTTATGTTAGAAAACTGAGCAAATGAATGTTTATATAGCATCTCTTGGAAAGCAAAAGGCAAAGGGAAAAAAAAAGAAGCAAAAGTTAATGTAGAGTGAGCCCTGCTATGAGCAAAGGGATGCACATTTTAAAATGTGTTTGCAAGTCTTACATCTCACACTTCCATGGTTGGTTGCAAAGCTGAGAGGGACAACTGTTATTGACTCAATTTTGTGACTCGTGTAAATTCACACAGAGAAAGCAATGTAACATGTGACTGACCTTTTAAAGTAAGAAATTCAAATCAGGTGTAGGGACCAGCAGCACAAAGCAGGATATGTAATCAGTATCTTTACTGAATAGATAGGAAGGAGGTGATGCATTATCAAAAGATGTCTTTTTATAGGTCTGACTTGAAATGGCAGGATTTGGAGTACAATGGCCAATCAAATATCTTTAGGACCATTTCCTACAGTCCTGATATTTTTAGATGTTTTGTGCTTACTTCTTCCTTAGGTTCTTCTGGCCCGCCTTTTAGTGTCTTCCAAGTTACTGGGTGTATCTGCTTTTTTCTTTTTGACCCCCCTCTCTCCTTCCCCGCTCACGTCCTTTATAATTTATATATCCTGCTTCTTCATGAGTTTTCCAATCCTAGACAAAGAGCTATTTACAGTTGCCAAATGGTCACAATGGTTCTGTAAACAGGGAACTTATTTGAGTTAATGATTATCATCTTATTTGGGTTTTCATACAGATCAAAGAACGCTTTGGAATTTGATTTCATGTGAGGTGGAACATTTCAGAGGCTCTATTTTGGAACTGCACAGAGAGAAGAATGCAAGCAAAGTCTCCCCCCACGTGAACCAGTTTTGGTTCCAGGAACCTACCTCTGCAGCTCGCATTTATTTTATCTCTTACTCATCTCTAGCAGTCACCCAAATAGGTCCTGAATTGTTAGAAAATCAGGATAGCAATTTTAAACAATTTGGTCAAGGATAATGCTGTTACGTTCTTCCTTGTCTACTTTACTGTGACTTTGAGACCTTCCTCAAAAACTTGCCCAGATGTTTATTACCTGATTAATTGGGAGCTTAAGCATTGTACACACCCAGGCACATGAGACTCCAAAAGCTATTCTGGCAATTAATTGTTATTTTAAAAAAATCAAATAAACAAGACGTCAAGAAAGGCAAAGCCAGAAAATAAGTGTTTACTGAGTAACTAGCATGTGGATTCTTTCTCTTTTTTGCCTGATAAAAAGAGACAAAGCATCTACTTGTAGTAAGAGTCAACCATTATGTTTTGCAGTAATAACATCAGGAAATATACAATGATGAGATCACATAAATGCTCCTCCTGCACATATTTTTCTTTTTAGCACCTCTCAAAGCACCTGGTAGTTTGAAGAAAATTCAGAAGCTGCCCATTCTCATTTATGGGCTATGTTTCCTTATGAGTTATATAAAGAATATTCTCTTTTTAGAATTTGATATCTAAAGGAGTACTTCAACTTGATCTTTAGAAAAGCTAAGTCCTTAATTGGGCACAATCAGATCATTATCAAGCATTTTTTAATTCCCTGGTTGAAATATCAAACAAGGAGAGGGCAAATGTCCCAACTTTTGTCTGTTAAGCCTGGTGGGAGGAGATTGGCCAGGATAACCCACCTTTCCACCTCCAAACACCCATCTACCATTCCACCTCTCAAAACTGAAGGGATAAAGAAGTCACAAAACAGGTGGTGTTAAAAAAGAGAATTGATGCTTCTATAGCAGTGGTTCTCAACCATCCTAATGCCGCGACCCTTTAATCCAGTTCCTCATGCTGTGGTGACCCCCAACCATAAAATTATTTTCGTTGCTACTTCATAACTGTAATTTTGCTACTGTTATGAATCGTAATGTAAATATCTGATATGCAGGATGTATTTTCATTGTTACAAATTGAACATAATTAAAGCATAGTGATTAATCAAAAAAACAATATGTAGTTATATATGTGTTTTCTGATGGTCTTAGGTGACCCTGTGAAAGGGTCATTCAACCCCCAAAGGGGTCGCGACCCACAGGTTGAGAACCGCTGTTCTATAGGAATTTGAGAGTTGATCTGACTCTTCAACATCACACACTGCAGCTTTCAAATTTCCGTTTACTAAAGAATCACTGAGGGAGCTTGTTTAAAAAAAAATGCCCCCAGGGATTCTGATTCCAATTGAAAAGATTAGGTGAGGCCTCAGGACTTGCCGTTTTCATTCTCCTTTCTCTTTAATTCTGGACTGGTCTGAAGAATAGCTTCTGTTGATGGATAAATGTGAGATATCTTGTTCTTTTGTACCCACATTTTCACTGTGGAGATCAAACCAGCACCCTTGTTTCCTTTTGACAGTTTGCAAATTTAATATTTTTATTTTTGCAATTCAGTGGGAATGAGGGGACCAAGAGTCGCTTATCTTTACTCCTTTAAACACATTTTGTTCTGTCAAAAGGGAAAGACTCTTCCAAGTGATCTACATTGTCAATTCTTTAGAGAGCCTCTTCTAACCTTGAAAGCACCACTTGGAGAATTCTTGGAAAGGTCCAGTTAATATATCTGAACTTTGGAGAGTAGGTTGTCCAAGAAATGTGCTGTGTCTAAACAGTAGTAAAATAAATAGCCAGAGATGAATGTAGAGCAAAATCAATAGCACTAGGCATTTGAAAAGAAGAACTTTCTACTTCATGCCTCAATTTATTTTTTGGTTATTTATTTTAGGAAATGTCAAATAAAAGCTATTAAATTTAGTCTATGTATCACCAAAATACTGGTTCTTAAAATATTAGGTTAAAATATTGTTTTAAATATAAATAGTTGCTTTTGATCATATAAGTCCAAAAGAGCTAAAGGGTTTTTTTTTTCCCCTCCAGTTTTCTAAAAATAAGTTGCCTTTGGATAAAAACCATATATGGAATAGTTATCCCTTAAAAGAGACTATTTTTTTCTTTTTTGGTTTTAAATTACTAAAAGTATTTTGCATTCTTAACTACAGCATTCATTACTATGAATAGATGTAAATTTTTCTTGCACATATTTGAACTGAATTTTCTAGAACACTTGTGTAGAATTAAGTAGAAGAATTGCCAATTCTGATGCTAATCTTTTACATAGAGATAGGTTTCTAAAGCTAAAAATAAAAAAGAACTAAAGTTAAGCTTAGTGTTTTTCTTATTTATTTCCATTTAACTGTACTGAGAAAAGATGCATACTATTCTTTATCTGAATATGTTTCCATTTCTATAAAACATTCATTCCTGACCTCAGACCCTAATTTATTTTGTGTGTCTTAAAATAATATGCAAACTGCATTGAGTTTTTATTTTTGTTGTTGAGAGATAAACCCATCCTGTGCTAAAGTGAGAATCTTGGTGTTTTGCATATACCCCGCTTACTGCCTGCCATTGTGTTTCCCATGCAAGCAGAGGTAAAGCCTCCCGGATTTTATAGACGTGTGGTGTTGAATGATTTGACAGAACTGACAATTTATAAAAGGATATAATATCAACACCAATGTGTTCCTCCTCAAGAACAATATTTTTTTCCTGTATAAGAATATAGAGGCAGCTTGTTTATAAGGAGATATTGGATTTATTAAATTTATCTTTATTGTTGAAAGTATTACAGATGTCCCCTTTGTTTGACTGCGCTTTTTATCCCCATTGACCCCATCCAACCTGTACCCACCTCTCCCTCTTTATCACTCTATTGTCTGTGTCCATAGTTTATGTTAATCACTGCCTTCCCAGCCCCCCGGCTCTGCCTCCCTCTGAAATTTGTCAGTGCATGCATCTATGTCTCTGGTTCTATTTTATTCAGCAGTTTATTTTGTTCATTAGATTGCACACATGAGTGAGATCATGTGATACTTATCTTTCTCTGACTGGCTTATTTTGCTTAGCATAATACTCTCCAAGTCCATCCATGCTGTCTCAAAGGGTAAGAGATCCATCTTTTTTATAGCTTTGTAGTATTCCATTGTGTAAATGAACCACAGATCTTTTATCCAGTTATCTGCTGATGGGCACTTAGGCTGTTTCCAGATCTTCGCTATGGTAAATAGCACTGCTATGAACATAGGGATGCATATATCCTTTCTGATTGGTGCTTCTGATTTCTTGGGATATATTCCTAGAAGTGGGATCACTGGGTCAAATGGAAGTTCCATTTTTAATTTTTTGAGGAAACAATACTATTTTCCATAGTAGCTGCACCAGTCTGCCTTCCCACCACAGTGCAGTAGGGTTCCCTTTTCTCCACATCCTCGCACAACAGGTCTGCCTATTCGGCCACCATTTTTTTCCCAAATATCGGAGTGTGTGTGTGTGTGTGTGTGTGTGTGTGTTTGAAGCATCCAGATGTAAGAAAAAAATTAGGGACAGATTTTCTTTTCACTAGGACATACAACTGCAAGATATTCTATATTTTTCTAAAGCATTCATAAACATTCTTTAGAAGGCAGTAAGAACTTGTTCATCATGTGTCCCTATTTAAGCAAGGAGCCAACTTTGAGAAGGCGTTTGAGAAGGTCATTTTGCTTTCATATCTCCAGGGATTGGTCTGATTCTAGTTCCACTGGAGACTGTAGGCCAAACCATGGATGATCTTTGGGGACAGAATGGCTTGTTTAGAAGCAATCCTGGAGGTTCCACTGGTTTTTAGGTTTACGTCCTCGCCCTCTTTTGTACTACTCTTTCATGCAATCTTTCAATTGTCTGGATGGAGTTCAGGTATGAGGGCTCTCACCTGCCATGAGCAGAAATCAACATAAATTTCCTTGGGTTGTGATGGGCTGAGGTAAAAATAATGGATTGGTAATGCAATGGATTGGATAGCTCAGCTTCAGGCATGGCTGCACCCATGATAGCTATTATCCAGAATCTCTTCCCCTCCCTCCAGTTCTAGGCTCTTTGTCCCTTTCTGGTGGTTTTAGTCTCAATAACTGAATAATATGATAGAGCTGCCAGCCTATCAAGGGCATGAAGTTCTCAATAATTGGGACTAGAAATCGTTATCCCTCCTGGGAGACACAGAGGCAAGACTGGCCTGGGTGACAGTCTTGCAAATTCTGAGTTCTAGCTCACACTTGAGATAGAAAAACATGTTATCTAAAGAGGCCGGGAATACAATGAGCAGAGAGTGTACTTTACTATTTCATACTAATCTGGGCTACTCAGACTGAATTTTACACATTTCACCTCACTGAGGAAAAACCTCATGTTAAAGATAGGACACTGAAGCTTTGTAAGAGACTAAGAAAGTTTCCCAAGGTTACTTGCCCCAGGAAGAACTAGTATCTATCCAGTGGAGGGATTTGCCTGGAGTTTATTCACTGAACATCTAGTATATGCCTAGTGTGCTTCAAGGTTCTCCAATAGAAGCTGGAAGAAGCTATGTCCCAACAATCCAACGCCTCGTGACACCTGCACCAGAGCAGGATGCTCAGGGAGTGATGCTGTCTGGAGGTAAGTACATGAGGACCTCAGGTCTCTCTGGAGAGAGAATGCTCTTATCTCAGGAAGGACTAGGTCTATTTTCCTCCCTGCTTGAATTCTGCCCCGCCCCCCTAAATTTTGCTCAGTATAAATTGGGGGTGTTTTGCCAGATGCACTACTACCGTTTTGTGTCCATTTGCCAGAGAATCATCGCCTTATAATGCTACATAGACTTACAGGAAGGATTTAAGCCAATTTCCTCATGTTATGGGTTAGGAAATTTAGGGCCAGAAAGGATTGATGGATTTCTGGAGGTCACACCTAGGTTAGTGACAGTGCTGACACTTTAAACTAATTCCAAATCCTATGTTCTTTCCCTATGAACCCCAACCATTTAAATTTCATATTTAAATATCCTAATAGAAGTCTCTTGCTGTTAATCAAAGTAGTCAAGGTTTTGTGACTAGGTCAGATCTGACATTTTAGCTTAGAATAGCTTTCCTTCCTTTTGGTCTCCCTCCCTCCCTCTTTCTGCGTAGCTTCCACTGTCTCAGGGAGGCTTTGGTTCCTGGATATGGACAATAAACTCTTCCTCTCTTCCTCTCTCAGGCTCTGGCTCTCAGCATTTAGTGTATCACGCAATGAGTGTATGATGTTCTTCCAATGTGGTTTTATGTATTTTAAACTCTGTTTTGTGGCGTGTACATTTGCTGCAAATGCCCAGATTGCAAATGGTAGCAAAGTGCCATAAAAGTAAAACGTTATTATTGGAGTAAATATCCACAGATAGAGAATGAGCGCCCATTCCCACCTCCATTTCCTTTCCTTCTCATTTACTGGAGAAGTATTTAGCCTTCTAAAAACCTTTCTATGTGAATCAATATGTAAAATATTTGCTGTGTGTGTCTACATGGAAAGTTAATGAATTACAAAAAATTCTTATTTTGTGAAATAACATTTTCTATCTCTTTCTGCATGGAGTACACAGAAATAGGCAGTGGCTTTAAGTGTAACGATGGTCTTTACAAAGGAGAGCTTGTTACTCCTGTGAGACTTCCAAATACCCCTCCCCGCCAGTAAACCTTCTGGACTAAATAAGGCAGAACATCTTATTATGCCTTTTCCATCTATTGTCTAACACTTAAATAAACTTTACTGTCTTGTACTTCCTGTTCCCTTAAAAAAGTAAAAGTTCTCTTGGTAAAGAAAGATTGTACCGATCTGTTTCAAAAGCAATGCCAAATCCTCCAGTAAGAAGGAAATACTCTATGGATGGAGTTTTTTTTTTTTTTTGGTGTGTTTTTTTTCTCATTAAAAACAATCTGTTCCTAGAAATTGTGGAATGCTTACAAGATTTTTTAATAATGAATAAATAAGTCTCAAATGACCAGTATAGAAAAGGAAAGAAATTCACTCATTCTGGAGTTAAAAATAAACCTGAGAAAAGTTTATTGGAAAAAAAAAATAAATCCTTGGATAGCCACAGGGCTGACTTAAAACGGTGCCTGCTGGGTGCAAATCCAGTCTTTTTGGATTGAGGGCCTTCTGTCACATTCATGAACGGTTACCCTCAAGTCAGTTGGCTCATCACAGGCCCCTTTATCCTTTCCACCATGAAGCCTGGCTGGGGGGTGTCTGGTTCACTCTGGGGTTGATTAACTACAGCTGGTCTTGGAAGCAAATGTCCCTTCTTATAACATGAAGAATTGCAAATTCCTATACCCCAGGATCCCCCAACAGCTGAAACAGCAGCCGGGAAAGAGTCAGTTTATGCTTTTGAGGGTAAGAGCACCACTTGTGGTTTGTCTGTCTGGAATCTTATTCTTTGTTTTCTAGAAACATTTAACTTTAATCATTGGAAGTAATAAAAATATGTACTGCGGTTACATGGTACATACTTCTTTCAAAAGGAGCTTGGAACTTTGGACATTTTTATTTTCTATTTCACCTTGTTTTAGGAATGAAGTAATATAAATAAACACACTCATAATTTATAGAGATGGGGAGACTGAGCCAGCAAGGTTATAATTGGCCTATTATAATCTAATCAAGGCTGGGAGTTAAATGAATTCCACTGATCTTGAACTTCTGTCCCGCATTCACTAGATCACTGCCTTCTCACTGAATGTTTTATTATCAGATTACAGTCATGGAAGGATTGGGGCTTTGGAACAAGGAGATGTATATTTCAGCCCTGGCCTAGTGATGTCTTCACCATGTGACAAAGAGCTCCTTACTCAAAACCTTAGTTTGTTTGTTCTTGTTGTTTTAAAAAAATAATTCCTACTCCTCTGGCTTATTGGGAAGATTAAATGAGGTAATATATGAACAGTTAAAGCTCTATGATGCCACTTATATGAGGCAGCTGGAGGACTCAAATTCACAGAGACAGGAAATAGAATGGTGGCAGCCAGTAGCTGAGTGGAGGGACAAGGGGAACTATTATTTAATGCAGGGGTCCTCAAACTTTTTAAACAGGGGGCCAGTTCACTATCCCTCAGACCGTTGAAGGGCCGGACTATAGTTTAAAAAAAAAAAAACTGAACAAATTCCTATGCACACTGCACATATCTTATTTTGAAGTAAAAAAACAAAATAGGAACAAATACAATATTTGTATTTGCATGTGGCCCATGGGCCGTAGTTTGAGGACCCCTGATTTAATGGATACAGACTTCAAGTTTTGAAATATGAAAGGAGTTCTGGAGATGGGTGGTGGGGATGGTTGCACAACAATGTGAATGTGCTTCACGCCACTGGACTACACACTTAAAAACAGTTAAGACGCTATATGTCATGTTAGGTGTATTTTCCACAATAAAAGACAAAGCACTTTGTTCGTTGCCAGGCAACTTTTGTTAACCTGACACTTATGCCTTCTTTCTTAGTCTTTCGTTTTGCCCCTGACACACAGCTGACAGTCGCTGGACATCTGATCAGGGAAGATCTGGAACCCTGAGCAGGACTCTTTGGCTGGGTCCACTGCTCAGAAGCACAGAACCACAGGTTGTCAGGGATGACGTCAATTCAGAGAATATCCAAGTCCCACCTTTTCATATTAAACACAAGAAAATTGAGGTTTGGAGAAACTGGGGTTTTGACCTAAAATGACCCAGCAGAGCTGGAACAAAAACCCAAGTTTATGAACTCATAGTCTAGTTTGCTTCCCCAAAATCTGAGATCCTCAGGCATCTGTGGGTATCATTGGGCCACTCTGTGACCTCAAGTGGGGCTAAGGATTTCGTCTACTCAGTGGATAACTTCAGAAACTGGGATATAAAACACCCCCTTGACAGGCAGTTGTTTTCCATGGCTTTATTGAGGTACAAAGGACTTACAGCAACTGCATAGATTTAAACTGCACTATTTGAGGACATAGAGAATATTGAATATTTGACTCTTTATACTAGATGCACTGGTTAATAATGCGGATTTTGTAATCAAAGAAAACACGATAATTCCAAGAGAAACATCAAAAGTGCTTTTTTCAAAGTAATGTCCATCGCTAGCTACACATTTCCCCATCTTTCAGGTAATTTGTGGATACCGTCCCAATAGAACTTTTCTTGTTTTGAGGCAAACCTCAAATTTTCCACTTCTTTGTACGTTTTGAAGTGCTGCTCAGAAAGTGCGTGTGCCATTGATGGGAACAAGTGGTAATCTGAAGGAGCAAGGTCTGGTGAATACAGCAGCTGGGTTAATACTTCCCAGGCAAGATCTTTTAACGTGTCTTTAACTGGTTTTGAAATGTGTGATGGTGCATCATCATGAAGCAAAATTACTTTGCCGTGTCTTCTGGCCCATTTTGGTTGTTTTACAATCAAAGCGTGGTTCAAATTGACCTGGACATTCTTTGTCTTTCACATTGAAATCGTCACTTTTAAAGCGTTTAAACCAGCGTTCACAAGCATCTTGAGATGGAGCATGTTCACCATAAGCTTCCTGAAGTATACGATAACTTTCAGCAGCACTTTTCTTCAAAATAAAGTAATGAATTAAACTTCCCGCAAATGCTCTTTTTTTGCATGAAATTCAACATTTTTAAGTGTAAAAATATCTGATGTTAACACCTTCAGAAAATTTGACATATGAAGTTTTGAAGCTTGTTGTCAATACAACAAAATAACATACATATCAAATCGCATATATATCAACATATGTGTAACTCCATCTATTGAAAAAAATCCGCTTTATTAACTGGTATACCTAGTACAGTCAAACCCATCAACCTTTTCATAGTGGTTTGTTCTCCCACTTTGAAGTTCAAAATCTTTCTTTACCAGAGTTCATTAAACATTTATCTTCAAAAAAATAAATTGTACTATTTGATAAGCCTTGACATATGTGTGCATCACCACTATCACGATAATGACATATCCATCACCCACCAAAATTTTCTTGTTTTCATTTTTTAAAAATATATTTTTATTGCCAAAACCGGTTTGGCTCAGTGGATAGAGCGTCGGCCTGCAGACTGAAAGGTCCCAGGTTCGATTCCGGTCAAGGGCATGTACCTGGGTTGCGGGCACATCCCCAGTGGGAGATGTGCAGGAGGCAGCTGGTCGATGTTTCTCTCTCATCGATGTTTCTAACTCTCTATCTCTCTCTCCCTTCCTCTCTGTAAAAGATCAATAAAATATATATAAAAATATATATATTTTTTTATTAATTTCAGAGAGGAAGGAAGAGGGAGAGAGATAGAAACATCAATGATGAGAAAGAATCATTGATCAGTTGCCTCCTGCACGCCCTCCCCCCCTCCCCCGCCCCCCCGGGGATGGAGCCTGCAACCCAGGCACATGCCCTGCCCGGGAATTGAACTGTGACCTCCTGGTTCATAGGCCGATGCTCAACCACTGAGCCATGCCAGCTGGGCCCTTGTTCCCATTTTTAATGTCACTCTATATCCTACTTCATCACCAGACAGCCACTGATCTGTACACTTAAAAACAGTTAAGACACTATATGTCATGTTATGTGTATTTTCCACAATAAAAAAATAAAGCACTTTGATATCTGAGTGATCCTGGCAAGTGCTCCTTTCATATACAAACTAACCAGTTCAGAGCACATACTCACCCCACCCCTCCCAACCACCTTTTATTACCAGCTCTTACACTCTGGGCCACCATTCATCTGATCTAATCCCCCCAGGGCCAGGTATCAAGCAACTAGGAGCTGCACCTACATCCTGTAGCCTGCTGGTCATTCAAACTCCAATTCTGCTTAGCCTGTTTACCCAGACTCATCTGTGTCTTTTTACAAAAAAACTCAATAAAGTCTCTTGCCCACAGTTTTCCCTCACTCCCTCTGCCTCTTGACTGACTGACCCTGGAGCTCCTTGTGTGGCCCCTGCATGGTTTGCCAGGCATCCTGCTTCTAGGGAACTGTGAGTAAAAAATTTCTTCTTCCTGGCAGTCATTTCCGTTATCTGTGTGTCTTGCGTTACCTAAATTAAAATACTCCAAGTATATTTTAAAACACTTCCATTGCTCTTGAGTAAATCCTAGTTGTTGAATGGCTGAATCACATGGTAGATATATGTTTAAGTCTTTAAGAAACTACCAAATTTTGTCCAAATTTTTACATTCTCGGCAGCGGGCATGAGAGTTTCTGATGCTCCACTCCCCCACCAACACTTTGTCAGATCACTCTTTTTAATTTTAGCCATTCTTTGTGGTTTAAATTGTTTAACCATTAATGAAAATTTATGTTGAATATTTTTTGTGTGCTAATTTGCTATTCTTATATATTCTTTGGAGATGTATCTGTTCAAATCTAGGTTCACTTTTTTACTGGATTGTTTGTTTTCTTGTTGAGTTTTGAGAGCTCTAGATACAAATCTTTAATCAGATATATGGCTTACAAAGATATTCCCCTAGTCTCTGGCTTGGCTTTTTGTTCTCCTATCAGTATCTTTTGAAGAACAGAAATTTTAAATTTTGATGAAGTTTATTTTGTCAGTTGGTTCTTTTATAGATCTTGTTTATAGTGTCAGATCTAAGAAATCTTTGCCTGACCCAAGATCACAAAGATATTTCTTCTACCATTTTTGTAGTTTTGGGTTTCACATGTAGGTCTATGATACATCTACACTAATCAAAGAGAAACATGGTAATTAGAGTACGACCGCTACCCTTTTCATTGGCTAATCAGTGAGTATATGCAAATTAACTGTCAGCCAAGATGGCGGCCGGCAGCCAGGCAGCTGGAAGCAAACATGAGGCTCGCTTGCTCCAGGGACTGCAGACTCCAACGTTCCCCGCCTCACTTTCCGGCCTCTCAGTTGCAACTCTAAGCAACTATGTACTATGTTGCAAATAAGAAGCTAAACAAAAGCCCAGAAACAGGCTTTCAGTCAGCCGGGCTTTAGCAACATTGTATCGATGTTTTCAGCTGCGAGGCCTCAGAGCTAAAGCTGGCCCAGAATAAAAAAAAAAAAAGAAAACAAGGAGCAGTTGGAAGCTTCAGTCACTCGCTTCCAGAATACAGCCATCAGCCCCTCACCCAGACTGGCCAGGCACCCCAGTGGGGACCCCCACCCTGATCCAGGACACCCTTCAGGGCAAACCAGCCAGCTCCCACCCGTGCACCAGGCCTCTATTCTATATAGTAAAAGGGTAATATGCCTCCCGGCACCGGGATCAGCGTGACAGGGGGCAGCGCCCAAAACCTCTGATCGCCCTGTGGCTCTGTGTGTGACAGGGGGCGGGGCCACAACCTCCCTATCTGCCCTGCTCTGTGCCTGATAGGGGGGAGCTCCCCAATCCCCTGATTGCCCTGCAGCTCTGTGTTTGACAGGGTGCAGCGCACCAACCCCCTGATCCGCCCTGCTCTGTGTGTGACAGGGTGCGGCGCCCCAACCCCCGCCCCCACGGGCCCTGCTCTGTGTGTGACAGAGTAGAGCCATAACCTCTCCATCAGCCCTGCCCTGAGTGTGACAGTGGCGGCGCCCCAACCCCCTGATCGGCCCTGCTCTATGGGTGATAGAGGGTGGCACCCCAACCCCCCTCCACGGGCCGTGCTCTGTGTGTGACAGGGTAGAGCCATAACCTCCCCATTGGCCCTGCCCTGAGTGTGACAGGGTGCAGCGGCCCAACCCCCTGATCGGCCCTGCTCTGTGTGTGACAGGGGGCGGTGCCCCAACTCCCCTATCAGCCCTACTCTGTGAGTGACAGCGAGGAGCTCCTCAACCCCCTGATCAGCCCTGCTCTGTGCGTGACAGGGGGTGGCGCTGCAACCTTCCCATCGACCCTGCCTTGAGTGTGACAGGGGGCGGTGCCCCAACCCCCCAATTGGCCCTACCCTGAGCGTGACTGAGGGTGGCATTGCAACCTCCTGATCCGCCCTGCTCTGTGCATGACGGGGCGGCGCCCCAACTCCCCAATCGGCCCTGCTCTGAGCCTGACCAGGGCTGCACTTAGGAATTGGGCCTGCCCTCTGCCACCAGGGAGCAGGCCTAAGCCAGCAGGTCGTTATCTCCCGAGGGGTCCCAGACTTCGAGAGGGCACAGGCCGGGCTGGGGGACCCCCCCCCCCCCCGCCCCGAGTGCACAAATTTTTGTGCACCGGGCCTCTAGTATATATATAATATTCTTTTTTTTTAATCTGGTAAAAATTACCAATTGAAATTTGTTTGCTTTTTTGCATATGGATATCCATTGTTTAGCACCGTTTGTTGAAAAGATTATTTATTCTTTCTCATAGAACTGCCTTTGCACCTTTAAAAAAATCAGTTGGCCTTATATGTGTAGGTCTAGTTCTGAATTCTATATTCTGTTCCATTAATATATTTGTTGATCTTCCTGCTAATCCCACAATCTCTTTATTGCTATAGCTTTATAAGAGGTGAGGAAATCCAACTTTGCTCCTCTTGTTCAATGTTGTTTTGACCATTCTAGGTCTTCTCCATTTGCTATGCATTTAGAATCATTTTGTCAGTTTCTTCAAAAAAAGAAAAAACCTTCTGGTATGTTGGAAAGAAGGTATCAATTTGGGGAAAACTGACATCTTAACAATATTAAATCTTCCAACACACTTATATTTTTCTCCATTTACATCATTCTTCTTTAAAATTTTCTAGGCAATATTTTATAATTTTCGTTGTACACGTATTGCACATCTTTTGTGAAATTTTATCCCTGAGAAATTCAGTTTTTTGCTACTACCTGAATGGTGTTCTTTTCTTCATTTTAATTTCCAATTGGAGAAACTCCTGTTATGTCCAATTTGAATGCTCTGTTTGCATAGAGAAAAGTAAAACAATAGTTGTCCTGTTCTATTTGGGACTCCATCTCTTTCAAGAAGTTTCTACAAATGGATTTTGCTCTCAGCTTTTCAAACTAAATGCTGAGAGTCCTACACTGAGACTGAAAATGTAACCATGTGATCCAGAAGGAGGTAACTGTGTCGTCCTCTTTTACAAAAGCAGCTCAGCCAGCTGAGTGCATAAGAAACACAATTTTCCGGGGCTTGTAAGAGTCCTGTCAAGAATGTGTAATGGGGATGAATTACTTGTGCATTAAGAGCTTAAACTTTTGCACTTCCTGACTTTACTATGGCTAAACTTGAAATGCTAACTGGTAGTCCCCAAAGTCCTTGAATTTAACAGCATTAATTATCAGGCCCCACAAGTCTATAAATTCTTACTTGAAAATCCAACTACTCTATTTGTAATTCCTAGGAGTGCTTAACTTTTAGTTTCTGAACCAATAAACTTTTCAAAAAGCAAACAACCTTACCTCTGACATCAAGTCCTTATAAGGAGTGAGTGAGCAGCTCTGTCTTTCCAAAGAAGTAACTGTTTGCAGGGGGTGTTTCATGCTGTAAATTTGGCTGGATCTCATTTCCTTCTCTTCTGTAAAACTCTTCTTCTCTCAGAGCCCCAAGAAACCCCTTCAGCATAAAATATTAAGAACAGAGAGCACTTAACACTCCTAAGAGTGTTTGCGTTTCAGAAGACTCTCACTCTAATGCAGAGACATTTGTTGTAATAAGGGGTTTTAGGCATGTGGGAAGGAAGGACAGAGAGTGGCAAGAAAGTTTGCCAATATCCCCTCAGATATCATTTGTACCTTTTGGGAGTTCTGATCTAACCTATACCTCTGACTATACGAAGGCTGAGCTCTACTTCCTAAAAGACATCACTAATGCACAAAGACTTTTCTGACTCTATATCCTCAATTATGTGACAGTAGATCATGGATTTCCTTCCTTAACTTTCTTTCCTTCCTCTTTCCTTCCTTCCATCCTCCCTCCCTTTCTTTCTCCCTGCTCCCCTCCCTCACAGGGAAGTTGTGAAGGTAGCACATGCTATACATACAGTTACACTGAAGAAAGTTCCCATCCAGGTTAAGTTGGTATTATTACCATTACCATAATCTAGCTCCTCTCTTACCATGCCAGCCTCTCAGGCGCTGGCATTATTTGGTGACACTTATTAAGTACCCACTGTTTAAGGTCTGAAATGTTCTTTAATTCAGGAATTAATGTGGGGAACCAGGTAAGAGCCCCCTCAGAGACAAGGGGAGCATAGACCCTAATGTAGCTCTGTTCAAGCATGAGGACTAATAATGAGGAGATGAGTAAGAAATTGTACTAACTAGATAGCATCACTTCAGAAAAGCTTTATAAATCTTAGTGAGCTCAAGCTAGACTCTGAAGAGGGAAAGAGACAGAGTCTAGCAGAAAAACAAGGGTGAGATGACTTAGGTGCCTTTAAGACACAAGGCATATTAGCATAAGTATATCCCATGCCCTAAATTGCAAATACTTTTTTAAAGTGTCCACATGCCTGGGACTGGTTAAGAAAATATGAAATCTGAGATCCCGGCATCATCAACAAACTTTTCACCAGATCCAGGGCAGGGAAAGAGTAGCGTCTGGAACCAGCTCTCCAAAAGTATGAACATAGCAGCAAAAGATTTTGCATGTTTAAAAAAGCTCTGCCTAAAGTCATGCTTTGCATTCACTCTTCTCTGTGAACATGCCTGTTTTCCACATTTTACAGCAAAAGTTGCCATGACTCTCCTTGAGGAGGCATTGTTGGCATTTGCAGGGCCGCCCTCCCACCTCCTTATCTTATTGGCAGAGACTGAGCTGTGGCAGGTCCTTGAGCAGAGCAAGTGTCTTATCCATCTCTCCCCTGTGTGATGAGCGAGAAGATGGAGTTGCCACTGTGTGATACAGCCCATCATATGATACTAAGGGTGATTTAGAAGAATTAAAAGCACTGTGCTTGTATCAGTTATCTATAGCTTCACAAAAGACTACCTCTAAAAATATTAGCCTACATAACAATTATTATCTCACAGTTTTTCTGTATTGAACCTGGGAACAGTTTGCAAGGTGGTTCAGACTAACGATTTCTTACGAGGTTGCAGTCAAGTTGTCGGCTGGGGCTGTAGTCACATGAAGCTGCAGGATCTGCTTCCAAGCTCACTCATGTGCCTGTTGGCAGACTCTCTTTGGTTGAGCATCTCACTTCCTTACTGCGTAGGCCTTTCCATAGGCTGCCTAAGCATCCTCACACTAGAGCAGCCAGTTTTCCCCAGAGTAACTGATCCAAGAAAGAGAGAACAGAATGGCAGCTACAGTCTTTTATAACCTAATCTTGCAAGTGACATACCATCAATTCTGCCACATTCAGTTGGTCCCATAGACCAACCCTGGTACAATGTAGAAGGTGACGACACAATAGTGTGAATATTAGGAGTTGGAGAGCATTGGGGGCCACCTTGGAGGCTACAGCCCGCAAGACCTCTAATCTAACTGTGCTGGGAACACAGTTGGCCCTGGTTTGGATATAATGTATGTCAGGTAACATGTCAGCGTAGAGGTCTCGCAATATAGTTGCAAGACTAGTGGACTGGGAGTAAAGAGGCTTGTATTCAAGTTCAACTTCACAGTTATAAATGCTATGTTGGTTTGAAATGATTCTTAACCTTTTTGGTTATTTGTTATCTCATGTGTAAAATGAGAGCATTGTCATTAATGGCCTCAAAGATATTTTTCAGCTCTGAAATTCCATGTCACTAAGAAATATGCCATTTTGAGCATGAATGTTATGGAGGTGATTTTTTTTTTTAACAAAATGGGCAATTCCAATGAGATTTCTCTCACTTCAAAGTAATAAACCAAGTGGAGAAATGGTACTCTTGAGCTTTCTTGGAACTTATTTCTTTTCCCTTCATTATTCATTCTTAACTCTAGTAAGTAAGCCTCACACTAATATATTTTTTATCTGTGTAATACTCTAAGATGTGACACACATTTTAATATTCACGTGACTGCATTCATAAACCCCACTGAGAAGGCACTGGGTGTGAAGCCTTCCAGCTCTGTTCTTCCCTTGTCTGGTGGCTGATGTTGACACGGGTGGCTATTTGGCCAGAGCTACAATTCTCTTCTGATGAGGATACTCCCATGCACATGACCCAGGTGAATGAGTGAAAGTGCTCCTTCATCTCTAAAATCTCTAAGTCTAAGGAGACAGCTGTAAAGCTTTACATATACAGGGTGGGCCAGCAGCAGAATGAACAGTGGAGCTCTTATCTCATGTACTAGCCTGGAGCAAGCAGAGGACAGAGAGAAGCATCTTAGGAGTTTAACTCTGAGATGAGAATGGGAAAATGACCTATTCACTTATCTGAAGTTTCTTGGGCATGCCAGACAGGCTCCCACTCCAGGGCCTTCACATCCGCTCTGCCTGGGAATCATTTAGGCCAGTTCAGTGATCTTCCCTTCAGATAATCCTTTTCCAGCCACCAATCTTCAGTGATGACCTTCCCACCCCCCACCCCCCCACCCTCACCCCCAGTCATTCTGCACTGCATTTTTCTATCTCAGGGCACTTAGCTCTATCTTAAATCATCTTGCCTGCATGCCTGGTGCTCACCTCCAGTAGAATGGAAGCTGTCTCAGAGAGGTAACCTCTCTGCCCTGCTTGCTGTCATATCTCCAGGGCCTACAGCAGGTTCCCAAGCAAATAGGACTCAAGAAATATTTGTTAAATGAATGAATGAATTAGTCAGTCTGGAAAGGCTTCTGGTTTGATAAAGGTGAATTTCAAGAGACGTTCACATAGCAGTATAAAACAAAATTAACTGGGCCTTTTTCCTATTCCCTTGTGATTAGCAACTAAGGACTGATTCTGGTATCCCACAGAGAACCCCCAACAATGAGAGCAGACACCTTCCCCAGGGCTTTGAGGGGAACAGGCCCTGCTACCAGAACCAACAACAATGTCCCAGGAAGGGGAGAAGAGGAAAGGGTTGTTTCCTGAAGCAGTTGGGACCACTCCATCAATGAAGCACACACTGTAAAAGGTTTCCCTCCATGCGGACAGGAGGAGTACTTTCCTTCTTGTATCCAAGGGAAGATCGCCTTGTAGAGAAGGGTGCTGGCAAGAGGGGAAGACTGGCACCTCTTTCACTGGCTGGATACCTGGTTAGGTCTCAGGCCAGCCAATCAGTACCTTGTTGACCTGATAAAAGGAAATAGGAGAGATATGGTGGAGCAAAGCAAAGAAACAAACTGGCCATGAAGACCATGGTACTTTCGGTGGCTGGGGTGGCAAGGACGGATGAGATTCGCAAGGATGGATGACATTCTTCCCTGGACCAGGGCCAGGCTGGCACCATTTTGAGAGTTGTCTGTTAGCAAATGCTCCCAAGTTTCTAAGAGGACGCATTATGAAATAGGAGAGGGGTTGCTGCTGTTAGTGGGAGCTGTGGAGTGGGAGGTGGAGCAGGGCCCTGATCTCCCACCTCCAAGAATTGTGTAGACTCTGCAAAGCCAGCTAGAAAATTGAGTCAGGCACCCTGGGGCCACATTTTGGATCCTGTCACAGAGTATTTGCTAAGAACTTCCCAATGCGAGTCCACGAAGCAAAGAAAGCACCCAGAGAGGATTTCCCCAATCTCTTTTCACTGCCCCAAGTCCACTGAGGAGCCAGTTTGGAAGGGGTGAGCCCAGAATCAGACTCTGCCATTTCCCCATTCATGTCCCTACAGCTGTACACCAGGGATGGAAGGAGATGAGATTTAAATTGGATGCAAGGTTGGAGTTTTAAGCTGCCTTGGATTTTTTATTAAGGAAAAGTGACCAGAAGTCTACAGGCTCTAGTTGAGATATCATGAAGGGGCAGGAAAAAGATATTTGGCATGGTTGAAAGCAGGAACTGGAAAAACAAATACATTAAACAATTCTGTGTTTTTGACACTGAGTTCAAACTATCCAGTCACCCAGGTACAGCAGGAAAAGGCAGTCTGGTGGGCTTCCGTAAGGCAGTTGCTCAGGCATTGGCTTTTCTTTGGTGAGCTATTACTGGTTTTTGTCAGAGGGTAAGGTGACAAGATGATTCATAAAATCCATGATTCAAGACATACCCTTAGTACTGCAGACTCAGTTGCCATTTCTTCTTCCATGTACTCTTTCCCCCAGGGAGAAGACCAAAAGCTGATTTTGTGAAAATCATTTTCTGCAGCTTCAAAGGATTTTTTAGACCTTTGGGCAAATCAATTTCAAATTCTTTTTACTAAAACCAAGTGGCTAGATTGACAGAAAACCACCACCCTCATTCCCTCCTTGCCTGATAAATAAATCACCAGCAAAGCCTGTGAGACTGTTCCAGGGTTGGGAAGGGAGTTGGGGGGTGGGGGGCAAGGACGGGGGGTAGGGGGGTGCATCCCAGAGACCTGGTTCCCGGGAAGACTGACCAGGATCCACGTTCAGCATCACCCCAGACAGGAGAGAGTTTGGCTGTTGATAGCCAGAGGAGAAAGCTTTTTTTTTTTTTTTTTTTTTTTTTTAATATATTTTACTGATTTTTTTTACAGAGAGAAAGGGAAAGGGATAGAGAGTTAGAAACATCAATGAGAGAGAAACATCAATCAGCTGCCTCCTGCACACCTCTCACTGCCCTTGATCGGAATCGAACCTGGGACCCTTCAGTCCACAGGCTGATGCTCTATCCACTGAGCCAAACCGGCCAGGGCGAGAAAGCTTTTTTGTAGAGGACTGATAGTTGAATAACTTAAAAGTTCAGTGGCTAGCTTTGGGTTTTACCTAATCTATTTTTAAAGGAAAAATGCATATTTTTTAAAAAATACATACTTTTATTGATTTCAGAGAGGAAGGGAGAGGGAGAGAGAGATAGAAACATTAATGATGAGAGATAATCATCGATCAGCTGTCTCCTGCATGCCCTCCACTGGGGATTGAGCCCGCAACCCAGGCACATGCCCTTGACCGGAATCGAACCTGGGACCCTTAAGTCCACAGGCCCACACTCAATCCACTAAGTCAGACTGGCCAGGACTGGGTTACATTATAATTTTTTTTAATCTTTATTGTTCAGTTTATTACAGATGTCCCTCTTTTTTCCCCCCATAGCTCCCCTCCACCCAGTTCCCACCCCACCCCACCCCAAGCCCTTGCCAACCCACTGCCCATGTCCATAGGTACTGCATACATGCATATAAGATCTTTGACCAATCTCTTCCCACACCCCTACACCCCCTCCCCCCGCTGAGAATTGTCAGTCGCTCCATTTCCATGCCCCTGATTCTATTACATTCACCAGTTTATTCTGTTCATCAGATTTTTTATTTTTAGATTCACTTGTTGACAGATATGTATTTGTTGTCACTTTGTTGTTCATAATTTTTTATCTTTACCTTTTTCTTCTTCTTCCTCTTCTTAAAGAATACCCTTCAGCATTTCATATAATACTGGTTTGGTGGTGATGAACTCCTTTAGCTTTTTCTTGTCTGTGAAGCTCTTTATTTGACCTTCAATTCTAAATGATAGCTTTGCTAGGTATAGTAATCTTGGTTGTAGGTTCTTGCTATTCATCACTTTGAATGTTTCTTGCCACTCCCTTCTGGCCTGCATAGTTTCTGTTGAGAAATCAGCTGACAGTCGTATGGGCACTCCCTTGTAGGTAACCTACTGTTTTTTTCTTGCTGCTTTTAAGATTCTCTCTGTCTTTTGCCCTTGGCATTTTAATGATGATATGTCTTGGTGTGGTCCTCTTTGGATTCCTCTTGTTTGGGGTTCTCTGCACTTCCTGGACTTGTAAGTCTATTTCTTTCACCAGGTAGGGGAAGTTTTCTGTCATTACTTCTTCAAATAGGTTTTCAATATTTTGCTCTCTCTCTGCTTCTGGCACCCCCATAATTTGGATGTTGGTACGCTTGAAGTTATCCCAGAGGCTCCTTACACTATCTTTATATTTTTGGATTCTTTTTTCTTTTTGCTCTTCTGGTTGGGTATTTTTTGTTTCTTTGTATTTCAAATCTTTGACTTGATTCTTGGGATCCTCTAGTCTACTGTTAAATCTCTGTATATTATTTTTTATTTCAGTTAGTGTATGCTTAATTTCTGACTGGTCCTTTCCCATTTTTTTGGCATTCTCACTAAGATCCTTGAAGGTCTCACTAAATTCCTTGGAGGTTTCTAGAAGATTCTTGAGTAACCTTATAACTGTGGTTTTGAACTCTATATCCAGTAGTTTGCTTTCTTCCATTTCTTTCATTTGTGACATGTTTCTTTGTCTCTGCATTTTGACTGCTTCCCTGTGTTTGTTTATATGTATTGGGTAGCTGCTAAGTCCCCTTGAGTTGATAGAGTGGCCTTGTGTAGTAGGTGTCCTATAGGGCCCAGTGGCTCAGTCTCCCCAATTACCTGAGGTGGACACTCTTGGTGCACCCCTTTGTGGGCTGTGTGCACAGTCTTGTTGTAGTTGAGCCTTGATTGCTATTGGTATCATTAGGAGGAATTGACCCCCAGGCCAATTAGCTATAAGGACCAGCTGTGTCTACAATGGAAGAGCTGCTGTGCAGGAGACACCCTTATTGGGCAGGACTAGCTTCAGTGGGGCTTTGGTGCTCACTGAGTCTGCCCCTTGAGTGTGTCACTTATGGATGTAAAGAGTGGTAATCTGGTATGACCACTGGGTACACTGGCTCTTGGATCTCTAAGGAGGTGCAAAGTCAGCCACTGCCTGGGGCCACCCAGCAGGAGCTACATAGAGATCTGCAGACTCCTCCTCTTTGTATCAGGTTTGGAAGTGCCCAGATGAGGCCCAGCTGTGAAGCAAGGCAGGCTGCTGGTGCTTGCCTTGAGCCTTCTTCTTCTTTTTTTTTTTTAAACATCTTGGGTCCGCATTAGCAGAGTGTTTTACTTTCTTTTCTTTTTTAAAATATATTTTATTGATTTTTTACAGAGAGGAAGGGAGAGGGATAGAGAGTCAGAAACATCGATGAGAGAGAAACACCGATCAGCTGCCTCCTGCACACTCCCCACTGGGAATGTGCCCACAACTAAGGTTCATGCCCTTGACTGGAATCGAACCTGGGACCCTTGAGTCTGCTGACGCTCTATCCACTGAGCCAAACCGGTTAGGGCTTGAGCCTTCTTTTAATAGCTTTGGGGCTCCTTGACCCAGTGCAGCTTGTTTTACAAGTTTTAGGCTGAGAAAGGACAGGCCATTCATATGCAAATGTCGCTGCACACAGCTTGAGTGGGATTGTAAATTGGGTGGGGCAGGGTCTCAGGGAATCTCCAGGGCAGAGCAAACAGCCCTGCACCAGGGAGGTCCCAGCACAGGAACAATGATCGTTGCTAGCACCTCCGTCAGGAAGAAAACCACCCCCGTGTTCTTGCCCTGATGCCACAGTCCAGTTTCTCCCCATATGTGTCTGGGTCCCCAGAGTCTGGCCCAACACTGGAGCTCAGAGCAAATGGGAGCTTGTATCTCCCTCCTGATTAAAAAAGCAGCACACCAGGGTGCCAGCCCATTTCGCGCCTCTGCACCTCCTACCAGTCTCAATGAGCTTTCCTCTTTACCTCTCTAGTTATAGTACTTCCACTCAGCCAGCTTTCCCACAGTTCTGGATGATAGTTGTTCTGTATTTTAGTTGTAATTTTGATGTGGTTGTGGGAGGCAGCAAGTACAGGTGTTTACCTATGCCACCATCTTGGTTCTCTCGAAAATGCATTTTTTGAATGGTAAACAAAACACATTTTGAAGGAGGAGGGGAGATATCTAATGACAGTAAAGGTGAAACTCAATGTTGCTTGGACCTCTTTAATCTTTGATTTATGGTGGCTCTGCTCCCAAGGGCCCCTTTCATCTTCCTGATAAGAAGCACTGGGTAGCAGAGTAACACCTACCAGAGACCTTAGAACAGCGGTGTGTGTGTGTGCGCACGTGTGTTACTGTAGATGTAACAAAAATTTGAAGCAAACAGTGCCCAGTATGTTTGTTTTTTTTTTTCAGAATTTTGTGGAATTCAAAAACCTTGTCATGGCATCTGTAAAGTTATATGATGGTTTACAGCCAAAATTCCAGGCATCTTTTTCCTTCCTGCAGGTCTATACATTCTACGCCAAGCATGTCTAACTCAAAGTCTAACACAGGCCAAATAAACAAGGTTTAAGTTTATGTGGGCTGCAAAAAAAACCCCAAAAGCTTCAAATTTCATAGAAATGTAGGTTTATTTTGATAGAAACATGCGGAATACAAAGGGCTGAAATAAATGAGTAATTGTTAACATAAAATAATACAACATTTTAATAAAAAAATTAGTATTTTTTCTTGAACATTAACTTACCAGACACTGAATAATATTTTTTCTTGAACATCAACTTACCAGACACAAATTAATAAGCGTTACGCAAATAAACCTATTTTTTCTTATTCTCTGAAAGTGAAATATTTCCTGTTGTGCACACCAAACAAGTCAGTCCAAGACTAATGACGTGGCAATCAGCTGCTAAAATATTCGCTGCTAGTATTAGTGGAGAGAAATGGTGCGCCTGCGCATAAGGTGCGTAAGGCAAATGAATGCAACATGATTATAGCAATGTTATTAGCAACTGTTGTAGTTCGTTATTAATAATTATGTATAACAGGATATTGTAAAAATTAAGTTACAAATTTTTTATTAAAAGGTTTTGTATATACTGTTATATTGGCTGGGCCGCAAAAAATATTAGCTGTGGGCCACATGCAGCCCACAGGCCATGAGTTTGACATGCTTGTCCTGTGCAAATCCTAGTCTGAGATGGAAGGGCCTCCTAACCTCTCTGGCAGTCACAGGTAATAGTGTTGTGAGGGCTCAGCCCCAAGCCCTGCCACTTCCCAGCCCGAGGCCTTTTCCATCTTTGTTCAACACTGACGGCTGTGAAGAACTCATTGGCCTTTCATTACATGATTATATCCGTTGACAAATCCCTTTCCTCACTGAGCCTTCTCCCCTCCCTCCTTCACACAAAACCAATATCTTCTAGTCATCATTTAGAGCAGCAGTTTTCAACCACTGTGCCACAAGAATTTTTAAAACATGCAATACCTGACAATTTAGTCAGGGGCACTGACCTCTTTTCTCTTAGATTGTCAATAAAAAAATGACAGCCAACACAACAATAACTTCCCAATGTGAATGAATCAAAATTATACCTTTTTTTCCTGTCAGATCAGCAAAAAATATATTTTTTGGTGTGCTGCAGAATTTTAGTAATTAGTTTATGAGATGAAAAAGGTGGAAAATCGCCGATTTAGACCAAGTATAGGACTTCTGTTTTATCTCCTTTGACAGTCACTGTCTATTGTTAGAGGATGCTGAGTAGTGTGTGAGAAGGCATCTGTGAGAGCAGAATTCTGGTCAGGACTCAGGGGGAAGGAGGAATGTGATGGATGGCAAAGTCCTGGAGCAAGAGTGGTGGCACGTTTACAAAGCCTCTGTCTTCCCAGCTGGAGGCACTAGCTCTTCCCTTAAAACCCCACCTTTGTTAATGGATGGGACATTGGGATCCTAATTCTGGCAGGTTGTTCACTTTCAGAATGCTGCTGAAATGGAACCCTTGGGATGCCTAGGGATCTGTGACACAGGGACCTGAAAACAATAAGATTTGAATTATTAATAATAGTAATAAAAAGAATGCTCATCAATAATTAGATTTAGACTAAATGCTAGGTATTATGTAGATATAGGTACAGGTATAGAATGTCCCACCCCGAAAGCCTATGCATAAAGAGGGAATTATGTTTTCAGATGAGGAAACTGAGGCTTGAAGAAAGTGTGTAACTTGCCCAAGGACACACGCTAGTAAGTGGAGAAGCTGGGATTTAACTCTGAGTTTGTCTGACTAGAGCAGGGCCTCCTTCCAAAGAAAACTTTTAAGCAGAAGCTGAAATACTGCAGGCCATTTCCTCTGTGCTATGGAGTTCTGTGTGGAGGGGTGGGGGATAGAGAGCATGCTCTTCCTATATGGTATCCCTGAATTTTCTTTTTAAAGGAAAACAGCAGACTGTGTAGCTGATTAGCAAAGAATGAGGCTGTTTTCTGCGAGATAAAGTGCTGCTGGAAGAAGGAGCAGCCTCGCCCATATATCAGAGGAAGGATGGGCGCTCCCCCGCAGCAGCCCCAGGGGCTGCCCCTGTTCAGTGTGTGCACTGAAGGCAGTCTCGGCTCTCGCGGGCCACCCTCTGACATGATCAGTGTTCACATGTGTCAGCCTCAAGACACCCTTGCATTCCAGAGCACCGAGCCTCTCAGGTCCTGGGGATACTGTTTTCCTGCTTCTAAGCAGAGGAAAACCTCACAGTCTAAGGATCCATTTGTCATCTGGCCATCATGCAGCAGCTCTGAAGGTATGTGTAAGTCCACTGTGCCCAGATGTGCTTGTTAACCGCACAATCCAGCGACTGGAGGGGCTCCTTCTCTGGCTTAATTCCCGGGTTCCAGCCACCAGTGGGGCCTGATGAACCAGTCAGGAAGGTGTCTGTCCTAATGAGCTCAGGTACCTGTTGAGCTAAAGCAACAGTTCCAGATATCTTCCACACTTTAAATTTTTGTGTGTGCTGTGCCCACTATTATTTTTAACTTATCTTTAAATTGTCAAGGGCATTAATACTCAAACTTTGGTCAAGGAGGCTCTCAGTAAATATGCGATTATTTCTCATCACACTCGGCAAAATATTTACAAGACACTAATGATTTGTCCCATGCGGACCCTTCTTGACCGTGTTCTAGTAGTAGCCCTCTCCACTTTATTCTCTCTGCTTCTGTCTCTTCTAGATACTGCCTTGATGCTTTGCATATTTATTGAACATGCTTTGCCTTTTACCTGGAACATGTTTGCTGTCCCTTTTACCTGGAACATTTTCCTCCAGGTAGCTGCGTGGCCCACTTAGGAACCTAGTGCATTAATGTTACCTCATCAGACATACACCCTTAATCCCCACCCCAAGCCTCTAAGTAGCACTGCCATCATTCTCTACCACTTATTCTGCTTTGTTTTTCTTCACTTCTCAGCCTTTGTTTACAACCAAAAGGCTAGCTCCATGAGGATAGGGGACTTATCGTGTTCCCTACTGTATCCTAATCCCTTGTAGTTAGGAATAAATCCCCCCAAAAATCATGATGAATGAATAAATATAGATCAGGAAAAGACAGTGGTATTCAATCAAACAGCAAGTCAGTCAGATTTGGCTGAGCACTTAACCTGTTCTGGGTTCACTGTGTGAAGGTCAGGCATTCTAACTTGCCAGGACTCTTCCAAGGGGAAGGGTGCTTCTCATAGATGGAATGTGTTTCTCTCCTTGCTTTGATGGCAGCCAATACATCTCCCTTCTGGCCCTGAGCAATTATGGGAAAATAAGTACCCGGCAGTCACAAAACAGTAAAAATCTAAAATCATTACATTCCTATTTTGGAAGATAACTTACTAATATTCAAAGAGCTTTAAGGGATTTTTTTCCCAGAGACAGGCTATATTTAGTAGCCATCGTTGACTATATTACACCAGCCCACTTCTCTGCTAGCCATGGAAAATGTACAGATCTTGTGCTCAGATACAGACCATTGGGCCTGATTATCTACACATATCCCTGCTTTACACAAAGCCCAAAAGAAATGATATTTTACAGTACTAGTGTGTTTCTTTCCTAAATACAGCAGCTTTGAGAAGACTTTATTTCATGTTCACTATTTTGCAGGATTTGGGGCTCTTTGCCTGGTGGCAATTTGAGACTTTAGAACAGGGAAATAGAGTTACTCCTGAAGCAGGAGAGGAAGGTGGGAGCCCCAGGGGGGCCAGGCCTTTGTGTTAGATGCATGAATCCTTTTCAGGTACCTCTGTTCTTTGGTGTGTAAACAGAGCAGAGTCACTCTCCTATCTCTCCCCAAGTCCATTGTGTGAAATCTGCCTCATTTGGGGATTCCATTATTGTCCTGGCTGTGAAATGGAGAGTCAGTGGGTTTGCAGGAATGCGCTGTCCGGAGCCATTCCCAAGGGAGGCTCTTCTCTGGCAGTCTTCCTCATTCTACATTCTGGGGAGGAGCGCTCAGTCAATAAGTCCAAATTCAGGACAGAGAAAGGACAAAGGCAGCAGTGAATGGGTCTAATGATCAAAAGACCCTCAATACTTCGGATGTTTTGTTCACGTCTCTACCACCTCCACTGCCTCGGTAACAGAAGATGGAAGTTGGCACCATCCATTTCTATTCTGAATTGACTGGAGTTGTGCAATAAAATAAGATGCCCTATACACTTGAAGGAAAGTCTGCATGGATTGAAAGTTACTATGGTGTGTAGCTGCAAGAACTACACTGTGAGTAAAGAGGCTTCATGTCCTGTGGGTGCTCCAGCTCTAACATCCCTTTGAAGAAGATTCCAGATGGAACCTGATTTTTCCAGGGTAGTATTCTGCTCAGTAATGATTTGTGGAAAAGCAGAAGTTCCAATGTAGTTTTGTCAACATTTCTTTCTCTGAACTGCATCAGCAAAACTGAACCTCACCAACCCATGTGGGATAGCTAAGCACTGAGGTTGACAGGACGCATGTGCCAAGAACAAACAAGGCATAAAGCACTTCACTCACATAGACGTCACTCCATTCGATCAGAATGACCTCAGCCAGATTAGGAACTAATGTGTATCCTCAAAGTGGAAAGGTTTGTCATTGCGATCCTCATCATCATCACCTTCATCATCATCATCATCATCATCATTTAATAGTGAATTTATAAAACCAAAATATACATCCCTGATAAGAAAAATTCTAAGAAACATTTTCATTGAAAAGATCTCCTAAATAGAGAACATAGCATAACTAGAAGGGCTTTATCAGACTAGAGATTTACAAAAATCTCATAAAATGTTTTTTAAATAAACTAGAGGCTTGGTGCATGAATTTGTGCACTAGTGGGGTCCCTCAGCCTGGCCTGGGGGATTAGGCCAAAATTGGCTCTCTGACACCTCCTGAGGGGTCCCGGGTTGCAAGAGGGTGCAGGCCAGGCTGAGGGACCCCACCAGTGCATGATTGGGGCTGGGGAGGAACACAGGAGGTTGGCAGCCAGGGAGGACCGAGGGAGGGCTCCAGGGAATGTCCGGCCCTTCTCACTCAGTCCTGATCGGCCGGACCCCAGCAGCAAGCTAATCTACCGGTCAGAGCATCTGCCCCCTGGTGGTCAGTGCATCTCATAGTGACTGCTCGACGGGGCAACTCTCTGCCCCCTTGTGGTCAGTACACATTATAGTGAGCTATTGAGTGGTCTTAGCATATCATTTGCATATTATGCTTTGATTGGTTGAACGGCCGACCTGATGACTGGACACTTAGCATATTAGGCTTTTATTATATAGGATGATCTTAAAAAACATTTAAACTATTTAAAACAAAATACTGTTTTCCTTTCATAATAATGACAATCAACATCACAATCCAAATTACAGCAAATAGCTAGGAGTTACTGAAACCTTCCTGCAAGCCAGGACCCGGGGGAGCAGTTCACATGCATTGTTTTCATTTAATCCTCAAGAAATCCTCGCAAGTTTGGGGCAATTATCCCCTTTTTACCAAAGAGGAAACTGAGGCTTAGAGAAGGCAATGGCTTGATGAAGGCCATATAGTGGATATGTAATGGAACCAGAATTTAAACCCAAAACGATTGGCTACTGAACCTGTGTGCAATTCACACAGGGTGATATGGAAAAACATTGAAAACATTTGAAATTCTGGTTTTCAACTAAGATAGCAGCCATTTGAATGGCAGTTAAGGGTTTGCTGTAACTTGCACTGAAGTGGTGCAAAAGGAAAAAAGTGTTAAAGGAAAAGTCAAATAATGTGCCATTCCTAGAGGAGCCGAGGTCCTACCCCCACTATGCCAAGAAGGTGCTTCCTTCATGCCCAAATGCAGGCAGGATAAATAGCCTGCCCCGGGATTCTGAAAGAAGACAGCTCAGTCACAATTTTAAGTGTCCTGACGGGCCCAGTGGAGAAACCTCCCCGGTCTTTCAAGCTGAGTGTTCCAGGTTCGCCCCTTTCCCAGGTGAACTGTGTGCATTTGCCTATTGTAGTTGGGCCTTGATTTCTGTCAATCAGAGGGATTTACCCCAGGCCAATCGGCTGCTAGAACTGGCAGTGAGTACAGCAGAGGATCTGCTGTGCAGGGCCTACCCCACTGAGCAGGACGCACTTCACCAGGGCTCTGGTGTGTGCTGAGTCCACCCCTTTCATGTGTCAGTGGTGAAGGTGATTGGGTGGGGCTCCAGCATGGTCTGAAACTGTCCTCCAGGTGCACCAGCTCTGGGAATTCCCAGGAGGTATAGGCCAAGTTTGGCTGCTGTTTTAACTCTGTGCAGGGCCGCCCAATATCAGCTACAAAACAATCTGCAGATGGTTACTACCTGTGCAGGAGGTGCCTTGAGAGGCCGAGCTGTGAACCAAAACTGGCTGTAGCTAGTGCCAGGCATGGGGCCACTTAGCAAGAGGTACGGGATACACAGAGGCCAGATGCTGCTTGTTTGTGGTTAGTGAAACACTAAGAGATTTTAGGAAAGTCTGCAGCATGAGCCAAGTCAGGAAGTTCAATGGGAAAGCCACTGAAAACAGCTTGGGTAGGCCCACACATTGGGTGGGGAAGGGTCTCAGGGAATCACCAGGGTGGGGCAGACAGTGATAGCCAGGTTGGTGGAGACTCAGATATGGTACCTGCCTGCCCACTCTGGGTGGGAGGGCTCAGCAAAGGAACGGTGGCCTCTGCCAGCAATTCCGTCTGGGAGAAAACTGTCCCTCCAGTTCGCGTCCTGTTGCCAGACAACTGCTGCCCCAGCACTGGAGCTCAGAGGGAGTGATTCCAGGTGAGTCCCTGCGTGGCCCCTTTAGGAGGAACACCTGGGACTCCAGCAGCCCCCCATCTCCCTCAGCCACAATCCCCGCTGGGTTTTTTGTTTGTTTGTTTTTAATATATTTTTATTGATTTCAGAGAATGAGAGATAGAAACATCAGTGATAACAGAGAATCATTGATTGGCTGCCTCCTGCACGCCCCCTACTGGAGATTGAACCCACAACCCGGGCATGTGCCCTTGACCGGAATCAAACCCAGGACCCTTCAGTCCACAGGCTGGCTGTCTATCCACTGAGCCAAACTGGCTAGGGCTCCCTGCTGGTTTTTACAGCCTGAAGTTATGGGGACTTCTCTTCCTAGCATTGGAATTCTAACGTGGGAAGCCTGATGTGGGTCTGGGACCGCTTACTCCTTAGGAGAGACCTCTACAGCCTACATATCCCCTCCAGATTTTTAACCACCACACGTGGGTGTGGGACCAGCTCATTCTCTGTCTCCACTTCTCCTACCAGTTTCAATGTTGCTTCTTTATAGCCTTAGTTATAGGAATTCTGTTCAGATTTCAGGAGGTTCTGAATGATGGCTGTTCTGTAGCTTAGTTGTAAGTTTGATATAGTTTTGAGAGCTTCCGAGTACTGTGTTTATCTATGCCATCATCTTGACCGGAAGCCCTCCATTTCCTTCTTAAAGAAACCACATTCTTCTAACAAGAGGGTGTTCGCTTGGCCCACAAAGGAACAATTTACATGAGAACATATTGTTTTGACATAGTGCATCTGGAGTCTCAGCTCTGCTGAAGTATTCTCATTACATAATCAGACCACTGGACATCTCAGTCTGAAATATCTGCATTCAGGCACAACTGTAGTTCATTTCACTGATTAGAAAGCCCATTGTCTGCCCCCTAGGTTAAACTTAAGTCTCCACTCTAAGATTCTGTAAACTGCTTATCATTTCAATTGATTAAACTAATTTTAAAGCTTAGGGTACAGTCTCAGGGAGTCCCTTTTAAAAAGACAAACAAATATGTACCCACCCACAGGCACACATACACATGCAGAATGAGTAAGTTAGGAAGAGAATATTGATCATTTGACATGAAACCTCTAAAAAAAAGAGTCACTGTACACTTTTTCACAGGAAGACAGATTACCAGGTTTCCTAACAGTTTGCTGAGGAGGAAAGGAGATGGTGACTTTGACAAGGGAGAATCAGTAGAAGTGGGAGGAGTTAGATTTGGGATACACTTTTAAGGTAGAATCAAAATATCTTACTATGTAAATTGGATAGTGGATTTTGGCAGGAGTGATTTTTATGTGGAATATTATTCAGCCATAAAGAGGAGGAAATCTTGCCATTTGTGCCAATATGGATGGACCTTGAAGACATTATGCTAAGTGAAATAAATCAGAAGTAGTAAGACAAGTACTGCGTGACCTCACTTATATGTGGAATCTAAGAAAATCTGAATTCATATTAACAGAGAGGAGATGGGGGAATGGGGAAATGGGAAGATATTGGTCAAAGGGTATAAATTCCCAGTTATAAGATGAGTAAGTTCTTGGGGATATAATGGACAGCTTGGTGACTGAAGTTAGCAATACTGTGTTGTACATTTAAAAGTTGCAAAGAGAGATCTTAAATGTCTTACCACCACCACCACCACCAAAATTGCTAATCTTGTGATGTTATAGATGCTAACGAACTTTATTACGATAATCATTTCACAATATGTACATATATCAAATCATCACACTGTATACCTTAAACTTACACAATGTTGCCCTAGCCAGTTTGGCTCAGTATTTGGAGTGTCATCCCATAGACTGAAGGGTCCCGGGTTCAATTCTGGTCAAGGGCACGTGCCTCGATTGTAGGCTTGATCCCGACCCCAGTTGGGGCACCGTGTGGGGGAGGCGAGGCAACCAATCGATGTATCTCTCTGACATCAATGTTTCTTTCTCTCTATTTCTTCCCCTCCCTTCCACTCTCTCTAAAAATCAATAGAAAATATATCCTCAGGTGAGGATTAACAACAAAATGTTATATGTCAATTATATCTCAATAAATCTGGAAAAATGTTTTTAAAAAAGTAATTTGGGGCCTGGACAGCCTTGTGAATGGGGGGTGTCATGGACCGAGGCAGGTTCACTAGGGGAAATCAGGTTTGGAAGGGGTGGGGCTGGGAGTGGTAAATTAAGAGTTTTGTTTGGAGCATGTTAAGTTAGAGAAGCCTGTTAATACCCAAGTGGAGATGTCGAAGAGACAGATGCACAAGTCTAAGACACAAAGGAGAGGTAGAGGATTGAGCAAAGAAGACTGAGAAAGGGCTACCAGCAAGGAGGACAGAGAAGCAGTGTTTCAGAAACCAAGCGCAGAAAGGGCCTCAGGAGGGAGGAGGTGATCAAGTCTCACAAATGC
Source organism: Myotis yumanensis (assembly GCF_028538775.1). Lineage (NCBI taxonomy): Eukaryota > Metazoa > Chordata > Mammalia > Chiroptera > Vespertilionidae > Myotis > Myotis yumanensis. The sequence continues at coordinate 146,797,871 of NW_027223752.1, forward strand.
TGTGAAAGCCAAGTAAGACCGGGACTGAGAGGTTACTGTTGGCTTTGTCAAGGTGAGGTTGGTCATGCTGACCTCGGTGAGAGGGGTTCAGGGGAGTGGGTACAGAGATGAAAGCTGGAGGCAGAAAGATTGTTAAGGGACCTATGGGTTCTCCTCTGCGGAAGGTTCTGAGTGTGAATCAGAACTGCGAATTCACACAGTCCCTGTGTCTTTCCATATTCCTAATAATGTTCAATACAGGTATAACTTTTTGACATCTTATAGAGGAATGCTTTTGTTGTTATTAAAGCGCACAAAATATATAAGTTTTGGCCCAGCTGGAATGGTTCAGTTGGTGGAGCAATGCCCAGTGCACCAAAAGGTTTCGGGGCACATGCCTGGGTTGTGGGTTTGATCCCCAGTCAGGGAGCGTACCGAAGGCAACTGATCCATGTTTTTCTCTCTTCTCTTTTCTCTCTCTCTCCCCCCTCCCCCGCTTTCTCTCTCTCTCCCTCTCCCTCTCTCTCTCTCTCCCTTCCTTTCTCTAAGCATGTCCTTGGGTGAGGATTAAGTAAATAAGTAAAATTTTTTAAATGTCAGGGGTGAACACTATTGCTGAGATTTCAGAAGCGGAGAATTAGATGAATGACAATGAGCATGCTATTATCTCCAGTCACTATATGCTTAACCATTGGGATATCAGGTGGTAGGGAAAACCTTGGAAAGGGTAACGTCCCACCGCAGCCTGGTTAGTGCCTGGCCGGCTCACCCTACACTAGAAGGAACTGGATTTTACACTCCTCAGAGGCACTGGGGGTGGAGGTGGTGCTGCCAGTTGCATAGTACCAGAGGACAGAAGTGAAGGCATATATGAGGTAGAATGTGGAGGCAAGGATTAGGTATTGAAGAGCGAAAGCAAGAGGGTATCCAGAAGCCAGGGGGAAAGCGGTGAGAAAAGAAAGGAGACAGTGCTAAGGGATTTCTGAGATGGGAGGGAGATGTACAAAGAAGGGTTTTTATGAGCTCAAGACATCAGCCAGCTGGGCCTGTTTAAAGGGACCCAAACAGGCTGGTGACCTCTAGCACAGTAGTCCCCCTTATCCCAGAGGGATATGTTCCCAGACCCCCGGTGGATGCCTGAAACTGCAGATACTACCCAACCCTATATATATACACAGGTTTTTCTATACATACAAACCTTTTCACTTAGCAGTAGGTCTTTACAACTCCTCTTTGGCATATCCAAATTGACAGCATCACTACTCTTGTGCTTTGGAGCCATTATTAAGCAAATAAGAGTTATTTGAACACAAATATTGCAATACTGGACAGTCACCAAGACGACCACTGAGTGACTAATATGTGGGAAGTGTCTGCAGGATGGAGGCAGTAGGGCAAAGGGATGATTCACGTCCTTGGAGTAATGAAGTGGGACGTCTCAAGATTTCCTCATACTACTCAGAATGGTGTGCAGTTTAAAATATGAATTGTTTATTTCTGGAATGTTCTATTTAATATTTTTGGACTGTGCAAAACCATGGATAAGAGGGAACTATTATAATAGTCTTGGGAGATAAGCCTCACGGACGCCTTATAGGATCATCTCATAGGATGAGATCTGTGCTATTTGGAACTGCTATGAGTTGTGTTAAGTACCCAAAAAGGATATGCTGATGACAAAACCCGATCCATGCCTGTGAATGTGAAAATAGGGTCTTTGGAGATGTTATCAGGTTAACATGTGGTCATTCGTAAATACAGTGGGCCCTAATCCACTATGACTGTTGTTCTTATAATAAAAGTAGAATTCGGACACAGACACAGAGGGAAGATGGCCATGGGAAGGTGAGGCAGAGATTGGAGTTACGTGCCACATGCCAAGACAGGCATAGGACAACCAGAAGCTGGAGAGGTAAGAAAGGGTTCTCACGTAGAGGTTTTGGAGGGATCCTGGCCCTGGCAACAGCCTGACTCAGACTTCTAGCCTCCAAAACTGTAAAAAAATAAATTTGCCTTTTTTTAAGCCACCCAGTTGTGGCACTTTGTAACAACAGCCCTAGAAAACTAACACAGGAACCAGAGACATTGGATATATGTAAATCTGCACAATAAAGGCATCTGCTACTCTGGTAAATGTCTAAAGGATGACTTTTTAAAAAAATTTTCAACTCAGATTATAAAAGCACAAAATCCAAATCAATGCCTATATTTATTTCCGCCCCCCCCCCCCCCCCCCCCAAATAGTTAGACCAATTCAAGGTGGCGGTAGAGGCTAGCTTCACTTGATTTGCAGTGAATAGAGTTGATGAGTCAGGACGATTACATCCTTCAGAAAAGCATTTGTAAAAAGCCAAAGATGAGCATTGTGTGTACTAAAGTGATGCCATATGTTGGTTGATTAACAAGTTGTCAGACTATTAGAAGTTCTTGGCTGATTGCAAGAAGGAGCATCTGTTTGCTGAATCTCTCATCTAATGTGTGCACAGATATGGCCAGGTTTGGCACTTCTCCTAAATATCAGATAGAAACTCCCTCAGTATTTAGTCCTTGGAGAGTCACAGTGATGTACTGCTGGGCTTTAAGATGTTTATTCTCAGCAAAGAAAATGAAGTGAGGCCAAAGAGGTGAATGAAGTAGGTACATAAGAGTATTATGTGTCATTCGGAATTCTTTTTACCATTATACCTTATATCATCTACTACAAATGTTTATTTCAAAGTCACTTGCATAAGTAATTTAAGAAAAAAAAATTAAATCTCCTTGGGAGCTATTAACTGCTTTACCTATTTATAGAGTTTAACAATGCCTTCTACTTCTAAAGTGACTTATAGGTTGCACATGTTTTCATATTGGGTCCTGAAAACCTGTAACGATGGCAAGAAATTGTACCGCCATTTCACAGGTGAAGAACCTGCAGTTGAGCTGAGGTAAATCCATCTGGCTTGGAAGTGGTGGGCCCAGGGTATAACGCCCAGGCTTTTGAGCTCCATCTCTGCATGCAGTACCGGCAAATTCTCCCCACAGAAGTTCAGGCGCTGTCTGTGGGACTGTGACAGGATCGAGTCAGGGTGACATTCTGGAGTTTCCCTTTGTGCCTTTTCACAACCCCCTTTGATTCAGTCAGTCACCATATAAGGTGTCCCCCCAAAATCTATGCACACTTTGAATAATTATAAAGGCGGTGTTTATTAAAATACATTTCATGTTCAAAATGTAATGGAATCCACAGGCATTGTGTGTATACATTTTTGGGGACACCTGCATGTTGGATTGTGCCGTTCTAATTTCAGCAAGCAGATTCTTTGGGGAAGGAAAAGCTTATTCTCTGCTCTCTTAGGGTTAGTGTACAAGGGCCTGCAGATTTGACTGCCACCCCCCAAAAACAAACAAACAAAAAACATTAACAGTAGAAAAGGAATACAAATGTTATTAATATTTTACATGCCTGGAAGTTTTCAGAAAAGAAGTAAAACTCAAAGGAGTGGTTAGACTCAAGGGCTTATATCTCATTTCACAAAGGCTTTCCTCTGTTTGGGTTTCAAGAGACAATAAATTGTGGGAAAGTAAATAGGAAATAGATGTGGAAAACTAATGAAAGATAAGTGTCGTTTTAGAAAGGTGTGTTTATGCAGACTGGGGCCGATGCTGACTCTCTGTCTCTGGTGATAAGCGCTGCTCTCCCCTTCCTGGTACCAGTGCAGGAGATGCCTTCACAAAGAGAGGTGCACGCCTTGCTTTTAGGTAGAAAGAGGGAGAACAGAGAGTCCTCCTGTGTCTGCTGTTTCTTAATTGCTTGCAGCTCAACATGATCTTTATGCCAAAGTGGCATATTCTGAATTGGCATTTCCTGATCCTCTCCAATTCCTTTCCGCCACTCATCAAAGTTGACATGAAATAAGTGAGGTGGGAAAAGGCACTGTTCTTATATCAACTGAGTTCAAAGTTAGATTTTAGTTGTTCCATTTTGTTTGAAATTTTTCAGCACTCATGGCCCCTTTTTCTCTAACCTCAAATCTGTCCTATATTTTTATAACACATGTGAAGGCTACATTATGGAGAAGTCTTTAAGTGCTTCAGGAAAATGGGGCATATTATGAAAAAGAGAGTATTTTGACCCTTTATTTGAGTTGCAAGTCAAGTGTTACTTTGGGCAGTTTTTTTTCCTGTCATACCTTTGCATAATATAGGGGAAGAAAACAAACTTCTAGTACTCTATCTACCCTCTTGTGTTCAGTGACTGGGCTTGTGAATTAAGCTGACAGAGGATTAACAGAAGAAAAGCTTTATTTCACATGCACACAAGAAACCTCACATAAAAGAATTGAAAAATCCTAGGTCTGGTTAGGCCAGGAAGCTTATATACCACTAGAAGCCTGGTGTGCGAAATTCCTGCAGCAGGGCCGGGGGGTGTCCCTCAGCCTGGCCTGTGCCCTCTCGCAGTCCAGGACCCCTCGGAGGATGTCTGCCTGCCAGCTTAGGCCCGATCCCCCTGGACATCCCTCTCACAATTCAGGATCCCTCACTCCTTACCGCCCACCTCGCTGCTTACCATTTGGCTCGCTTCTCCTTAGTGCTGCTGCGGAGGTGAGAGAGGCTTCCGCCACTGCCGCTGCGCTCACCAGCCGTGAGCCTGGCTTCTGGCTGAGCAGCACTCCCTCTGTGGGAGCGCACTGACCACCAGGGAGCAGCTTCTGTGTTGAGTGTCTGCCCCCTGGTGGTCAGTGCACTTCATAGCTACCGTAATGGTCGCTTAGGCTTTTATTACATAGATTTTATCACAAGGTGAGACATTGTGGAGTGGTGACAAGACAAAGAAAAAGAGGTGTGGGCTTCTAGGGGAGGGGGTTAATTGTGGAAAGGTAAATATTTGGGAAAAACTAATGGAAGATAAGGATTTAGCAAAGTTTGTTATGCAGACTCAGGTCAGTCATCTCTCTTCCTGGTATGAGAGAGGGGTGGGGGATATTCTCACAAAAAGAAATTTATGCCCTGCTGTTAGGCAGAAAGAGGGAGGTCAGAGAGCTCCTCCCCACATCTGCTATTTCTCAATTGCCTTCAGCTCAAATAATCCTTACGCCCAAGTGGCCTGTTTTGAGGTATCCTATTCTGACCCCCTTCATTAACTTCAAGGATCTCTACAGTGAGGCCCTTCCCTTTATTTCTAATCATCTCTCCCACCACTCAATTTCTGAGCATGCTTTTCAGCAAAGTGCTTCACTTCTTGCCTTATACCTCCCCTCCCTCTGGACTCATGTCCCTACTGGTCTGTCTGCCTACAATACTATTGCCCCTACTCTTCTTTTTTCCAACATAACCCATCCTTCAGCACAAGTCTGCATTTATTTTCCTGTTTTAATGTCTCCTCACACCTACAGCCACAGCAGGTGGCTTCTTCTAACCATTTCGGGCTATCCTTTTGAGGCGTTATTTGGACAATCTATCATTTAGTGCTTCGGATTTTCAGTGGTGGTTTGAACAGTTACATCAATCTTCTCTTGTTATTTAACTTCTCACAGTTTGCTCCCTTTTGTCTCTTTAACCTCAATGCTGCTTGTCTCCCTTGCTGGGGGTATCCTGGAGCATTGCCTTCCAAAGTGTGAGCCAAGGTCAATCTGCGTCAAACCCCCCAGGGTTCCCGTTGAAAAGATAGATTCCTGGGGCTGATTATGGATCTGCTAACCTGGCTTCCCAGGGGATTCCTCTGCGCAGGGAAGTTCATGAATTATTGATTTAGACAGCGCATAGCGTTCATGCCTTTATTCATTCAACAACTATTTGAGCACAAATTAGGTGCTAGGTACCAGGGAGACGGCAGTGGTTGAGGCAGACATGGTTTCTATGATCCAAGAATTTCTAACCCAGTTTTGGAAATGACAGTGAACAAGGAGATAAAGTGATGATGTGGCTTACCCAGGAGAGATGCAAACAGCTGTGGGAACATTAAAGAAGGGGACCTAACCTGACAGGGGAAGGTGTCAGGGAATACTTCCTTGACAATCTGGACCTGAAGGAAAAGTAGGACTTGGTGGGGGGGGGGGCGGGGAGGATAGGCAGAAGGAATAGCAGGTATAAAGTTTTGAGGGGGGTATGAGTATGGCCCCTTCTTTGAAGGAACTGGGAGCATAATGTGAGCCCTGAAGCAGAAGGGAGAGAGTGATAAGAGGGACAGCTAGACAGGTGGCAAGTGGCCAGTTCATGCAGGTCCATGAGGCCAGGCTAAAGAGTTTGGAACTTATCCTACAGGCAGCTGGAAGCCATCGAAGTGGAGTAGCATGATCAGGTTTGTCTCCCAGATCATTTCAGCTATAGAATGGAGCACACGTGTACCTAAGAGACTAATTGGGAAGCTTTTGCAATTGTCCAGGAGAGAGAAGATGATGGGTTTGTCCAGGACAGCCGTGGGCAAACTACGGCCCTCGGGTCGGATCCGGCCCGTTTGAAATGAATAAAACTAAAAAAAAAAAAAAAAAAGACCGTACCCTTTTATGTAATGATGTTTACTTTGAATTTATATTAGTTCACACAAACACTCCATCCATGCTTTTGTTCAGGCCTTCCGGTCCAGTCTAAGAACCCATTGTGGCCCTCGAGTAAAAAAGTTTGCCCCCCACCTTGTCCAGGATAATGATGGTAGGGTGGATTCAAATGGTACTTAGAAGATTAGGTGGGATGAAGTTATTCATTGCATATTGGGGTGAGAGAAAGGGAAATGTCAAGGCTGTCTTTCACTTTTGTTTTGATAACAGTCATTACACCAAGTAACGCTGAGAGAGGACCAGGCTGGGAGGACAAAATTATAAGTTCAGTTCCAGGTGCACAGATTTGAAGTCCCTATGAAACATTCAGGTGGAACCGGTGATATACTTTTTCATATTTCCCATGGAAGAGGTGGACGTTAAGTGGGTCTTGAGAGAATTGTGTAATTTAGATGAGCACCAATAGAGATACAGTTAGAAGACCATAAATAACTGTATCTATCAATGGGGTTTCTTTGTGTCTTTTTTTTTTCTTTCTAACTTGATATTTGGTGATCAGCTGGTTTCATAGTTCTTATCTTTAAAAGTGACTCTTTTCTCCAACGAGATTATGATGGCTTTGGTTGTTTGTTTTAATTTTGTTTTGTTTAAGAAGTGGGTTAGGTCAATAATGCTCTTTGCATGTATTTGTTCTTTTGGCTGCAGGTGGGCAGGCTTAGTGGAGGGATGTATGTTCTTTGCAGCTAACTTGTAAACACAACCTGTATTTTTCTTAATGTAGTATATTAACTAGTTATGGGTGAGCTCGACTATACTGAAAGATGAGAGAGAACTTCCGTGACGAGAACAAATAAAAACAAGGCCTCTATCATTTTGTGCCATCATTACAGTGCTGCTAGTGAAAATTCATGTCCAGTGAGAAATTTTAGGAGACTATTCGCAAGTATGAGTTGGTCTTTGATGAACGTGCACTCTAGTAAACCAGTGGTTTACATTTGATATGACTGCTCAAATATAGCCTAATTTCCAAGAAAGAGCAGATAAGCTGTAGATGCTCATTCTACCCCCTTTCCTCTGATTTCCCTCCCCTTTTCCTGTTCAGCACCTGCTTCTCGTTCATCTTCACAAAATAGAGTAATGAATAAAGAAGCAGTAGGGCTAAATTACTGTGTCTTAAAATTAATTATCCCACATCATTATTCTCTTAGATTTAAAAATTACACAGAAGGCTTTATAACTAAGCATAAATGATAGAATGTAAGAATAGGCATTGGGTTGGTCCTACATTCCAGTAGGAGAAACCTCTCCTCAGATCCCTGAGTAATGCTTAACTCAGTTCTACTTGGTTATTCTTAACAGCAGGGAGCTCCCTCTCTATTTTAGGAATCAACCAATATTGTTACTAAATCCAATTGTAATACAGTGGGGCCTTGACTTACGAGTTTAATTCATTCCGAGACCGAGCTCGTTAAGGAGCTCGTTAAGGAGCTCATTAATTCAAATTACTCTGTCAACTCAATGCAAAAAATCAGCTGAGAGACAGCTGGTATCTCAAAAAACTCGTTAGTCGGGACACTTGTAAGTCAAGGCCCCACTGTACTTTTCTATAATAAGTCAGAATGAGATGAGCCCACACACTGACACTGGTTCTGTACCTCACAGCAGCACCGAATAAATCTATTCTACATGCCAGGTGATAGCCTTTTAAATACATTAAGAAACTGCCATTCTCCTCAAGCCTTCTCCTCTGCAAACCAAATATCTCCAATTGCCTCCTCAAATACATTTCATTGGGCACAGTTTCTACATTCTTCACCATCTTTACAAAAACATGCCTGCTTTGGGCCCTCTCAAATGCAGACACCTACACTGTCAGTCTGAGTGACACCTACACTGACCAGGGCCACGTACAGCAAGACAGCTGCCTCTCAGTTGTTCTTGTGCTTATGCTTAATGACAAACACTTTAATTTTAAACAGGAAACAAGTCGTGTAGATGGAGGGATGTGTGGAATGTGTGTTGTTTTTAAAGCTCGACATTCCAAGGCAGGTGGAATATTTATGTTTGGTTTGTACAGAGTGGATTTTCACTTGTGGGAAATGAAATGTGCTGAATCCCAGTGGAATTACTAGGTAATAAATAGGAGGGATTTTTTATCCCCTCATAGTAAAATGGGAAGATATTTCCCTTTTTCACTCTTTATGTGGCAGTTGTACCTTAATCTGCATTTAGGAACAGCTGTTGTAACAGATGTTCCTTTTACATGGCATTGTTTTGTGTTGTTTCTTTTTTTTTTTCTTTAGTATACCTAGCAAATTCTTTTCGTGAAGAGATGTCTTTGAAAGCCCAGATCTTTTTTTTTCTAATGCAAATAAACTTCCATTTTATAGAATCTTCAGACTCATCCATATTGACAAAGCGCCTTCCAAGGGCACAGTTCTCTACTCCAGTTTATGGAAGGTAATCACATGAAACTATGCCCCTTTATCACTTCAAGAAACTCAATGCACTGTCTAACTGGCATGGCTCAGTGGTTGAGTGTCAATCTATGAACCAGGAGGTCATGGTTTGATTCCCGGTCAAGGCATATGCCCAGGGTTGCAGGCTCAGTCCCCAGTGAGAGGTTTGCAGGAGGCAGCCAATCAATGATTCTCTCTCATCGTTGATGTTTCTATCTCTCTTTCCCTCTCCCTTCCTGTCTAGGGCAGGCTTGCAGCTAATGGGGAGGTCACTGGTTAAAAGAGTGGGACTAATGGAAACAGGAAAGTTAGCCCCATAACTAGGAGTTACACTCAAACTAGGAGCAGCATCAGATTTCTCATTTTTTTATTTATCCTCCCTACAAGGTTTTGAGCCCTAGCCCCATACTAGGAGATGGTCATTAAAACAAGAAGGAAACCACAGTTACTAGTGCTGGTGAATCCTGCTCTTGGTTGGTGCAGGGGCAAAGAATATACTATCTTAGAAAAAAATGATTTATCTTGTTACATATGGTATATAGAACTGTACAGGTATGTGTAACATTTATAACATAGGCAATTCTATGTGTCAAGAGAGAAAAGGATGCAATGCTGAAGTAATATTTTTCAAAACACTGACCTAAAAGTTTAACCTAAAATGAAAGAGGAAACTCTCAGGTAGAAGCTCCTCTTCCAGTTTCTGGTCTCCATTGATCTATAGCCTAAAAGAGGAAACGCTTTGCTAAAGAGTGAGCTCTTGGGATCACCATTTACCTACCTGTCACTGTTGTAGAAGTCTCCACACTTTCATGGTGTACGCTGTAAAGCCACAGGTGACATTTCAATGTTTGACTAATAGTCATGCTCCAAGAACATATGTGAGGTGTTAAAGCTGCGGTATAGGGGATTCCAGCTGCAGTCAGTTACACGTGAATGTACCAGGACACACTTAGTTCTAGTTTGGTTGGAAAAAGCTTACTAAGTATCTCCTCCAAGACAGTCTCTTCAGCATGCTCCTTGCAAGTCCTCTTCCTTTGTCCTAACTATGATATTTTATTATTCATTTATTTAATAAGTAACCTCTGCACAGTAACCTGATGAATAAAAACATCAGAGTACCAATTCACGCTTCTGTTACCTGATTTACCAGTTTTAAGGAATGCCTTCTGAGCCTCCATTTGAAAAACTGGGAGATCAACATACATACTCTCTTCCCTTCCACTTCCTAATATGCGTTAGCAATATTATTATTTGTTCTCTTAGTTTTAGAAAGGTTGTCCTCAAGGCAGTCCTTTCACTCCAGCTTTTCCAATCCTCTCTTGGATGACTGGGGTTTGGTCTTCTAATATTTCTTCTAAAGATTTCACAGAAAGTATTTTCATGAGTTCTTAACACTGAATATCCTTTGCCTTTATACTGGAATGATAGCGTTGTCTGTAAAATTCTTGAGTCACACTCAACATCTCTGAAGTCTTTGCCTTCCAAAGTTCACTTTTTTCTTCTTATGATTTGATCTGTATCCATTTTTTCTTAGTTTATATTTAAATCTGTAGATTCAAATCTTTTTACTTCAGAAAAGCTTCTTGAATTATCTTTGGACATAATTATACCTTTTTCTCTTACTTGGTGTTCTCCAGAGATACCTATTATTTAGAAGTTGGATCTCTTTTGTTTTCCTCAGCAATAAGGTTTTTTAAAAAAATATATTTTATTGATTTTTTACAGAGAGGAAGGAGAGGGATAGAGAGTTAGAAACATCGATCAGCTGCCTCCTGTACACCCCCTTCTGGGGATGTGTCCGCAACCAAGGTACATGCCCTTGACTGGAATCGAACCCGAGACCCCTCAATCCACAGGCTGACACTCTATCCACTGAGCCAAACCAGTTACGGCAGCAGTGATAAGTTTTTATCTATTCACCGTCACTCTTTTTTTTGCCCAATTCATTTTCAGTTTCCTCAAGTCTACACTCTGAGATTCAACACCCAGAATTGTCTTTCCTCCTCTTTTTCTCTTCCAACATTACCTCATTTCTTTATTTTTGTTCCCTTGACACTTTGCTCACAGCCCTGATCTACCAGCCTAGCTGATGTGTTTAGGATCTGTTCATAAACAATTCCTGAATACCTGATCCCATCTTCCACTCAATGTTTCCTGCCTGAGCTTCCTCCCTTGTCACAACATTGTGGTTTCACTGAGCCCCTTTCTCTTGTTCTTTTCTTTTTATATTTTCTCACATAACTTTTGTAGCTAACTGATCTAACCCTAATTAAGCTCCTCACAGTTTCTCCCTCTCTCCTACCTCTCAAGTCACCTATTTCCTTTCTCAGTTTGGAAGGTCCAACTTCTAGAGAATATCACTGTCTATATGTGTCTGTCTCCCTTCACTAATTAATGAATTCTGTACTTTTTAAATGTGGCCACCTAGTTATGAAGTAACCCATATCAACAGAGAAAAGAGAATAAGTTCCCTTGGGAATTCAAGTGTGGGACCTGACGTGGTTGACTTCACCCAATTTCTTGGAAGCCCAGAATTTTATCTAAAAATAAGGTGATATTTTTATTCAACGCCATAGTATCTGTGTTTGTTTTAAATATTTAAACTGTTTTAAATTACTCTCCTATTAAATTACTTAATCCCCCCCCCCCAATCCCACCTCCAATACTGAGTAAAATTGAAGCCTCAAAGTGGAAAGCCAACTAATAATGAGGTTTCAAGTACTTTCCAGCATGCCACTGGGGATTTTCGTGGGTATAAATAACTCACATGTTAAAAGGAGCCCCTTATTCGCATCTTTGAGTCTCTGGCCTCTAGCATCGTAGCAGGTGCATATTTGGCATTCAGTGATTGCATGTGAAATTTACTGCAACTGAAGTTGCAAGCTTTCCTTGCTACATTCAAAAGGCCACTGCCTATTTTAGCTTATTTTTGGCGTATTCTAACTAAAATGCAATTGTTTTTTGTACTGAAAGATGGAAGTGGGCCTTAAAAAGTCAACTCTAATGTGTGTTTATACTGTGGTGTCAGGCGTCAGCTATTGAAATAGGTGTTTTCTGGCCATCCCTTCCAGCCTCAAGGAGACCAGACACTTGTTTCGACTCCAACAAGGGAGTACGGGCTGGGACTGGGGACTATGCAATCAAACTGCCTGATTGCAAACCCTGGGATCCCCCTGGCATTTGTGAGTCTGCGGCTTGTTATCTGAGCTGTGAAGGTCTCATTTTCCTCATCAGTAATAGGGGGATGATAATTATACCTACCTCAGAGGGTTGTGCAGAGGAATAAATAATGCCACCTATGAAAATACTCAACATAAATCCTGAAACAAAGTATGCACTTGTTAAACAACAGCTGTTCCTACTACTAAATGGTATAAGGAAAGGGTAGAGAGATCATTGGATGAGCCCAACTCATTTTGTTTCAAAATACTTTGAAAATGTGATCCAGACACTAGAGGACAGCTCCAGGCAATAATTCATTGCTGTGGTGTTATTCCATAATCCCTACAATGAATATAATAACTTAAAAGATTTTCCCATAGGCAGGTGCAGGGTGGAGGGGGTCAATTGGTAAAAGGGGGGGGGGGGGCATCTGTAAGACTTTCAAAAATAAGGATCAATTAAAAATAAATAAAAATTATCCAAAGGAAAAATATATTTTTCCCTTCCCCCCTCCCCTCCACATACATACACATGCACATACACTCTTACCAAGAGATAGGAAAATAATTAGTGGAGGAATGTTCTGTACTTGTACTGTAGCCATTTCTCATCATTATTCTAAAGCCTGAACTTCCAGAACAACTTGATTTGAATGGGCACTAAATTACCTACTCCTGGTAGAAAGATAAGCAGCATTGGATTCTCAGCGAGCTTTAGAAGTTAGCTTTAGGGACTTCCCATAGCAGGGTTGCCCCAACTGACAAACATAAAGAGCCCAGAAGTTCTCCCGTCCCCCAGTGCTATCTAGGATTTCCAGAATTAGAACAAGCTATTGAAGATGTCATGTTTAAGGGTAGGCAGGCTGCTGACTAGTTATTTTCTTAACATCTTCCCATCCTTTGGCATGTACTCCAGGAAATGCCAGCCAGAACTCTGCAATTAGCTACTATGTGGATAGGATCTATAAGAAAACAACATGTAATCTATATAAGTGAAGTTCTCTGAAGAGTTGATTTTCTAGAAATAAAAGATAACAAGGATGTAGGTTTCTCATGCTGTCTTCTTCAAGAGTTATCAGGCAAACTTGCACCACAAGAGTCTATTTTTTTCGTAGCACAGTTTTATTCAGTTTAATGTGATTTAAAGACTCGCCTTTTTACTCAATTGATTTGGTCAGGAGTTAGAACCATTTAATGGGCACAACAGAAGAGTTCTCCATCCAGGAGAGGTAGTTATGGTTTTGAAATTCCTGCAAAAGAAATCCAAATGAGAATCAAAGACCGAGGCACTGAAGTAATCATTGTAACCTTCTTTTCCAAAGCCATCCCCACAGGTTATGTGCTTTCACATCCCCCTGTTCATGCCCAGGCGTCTAAGAGAAGCTCATTTGAGACAGATGACATGGGGCTGTGGTAGGGTTTTCCAGCCAGTGCTAAAAGTCACACCCAGATGAGGACTAGCGTGATCCCTAATGGATCGGAGAAAAACATAGGGCCGGATGAATTCTTTCTGTGTTTGTGACCAGAAGTAGTATTAACAATAGCTGGGGTAGTGTTTACAGCAAGACCTTGGGAAGCTTACATGGATAATGGCTAAAAAGCTCTGGATCTATGGTGGCCAAGTCATGGAGACAACCAAAGTGTCCTTTGATAGAGGACTAGATAAAGAAGATGTGGTACATGTATACTATGGAATACTACTCAGCCATAAGAAAAAATAAAATACTACCACTTATGACAACATGGATGGACCTTGAGAATATTATGCTAAGTGAAACAAGTCAGAAAAAGCTAAGAACCATATCATTTCACTCATGTGTGGGATAGAAAACTGAAACACATAAACAAAGACAACAGTATGGTGGTTACCAGAGGAAAGAGAGTGGGGGGGTATTAAAGGGTAAAGGAGGCCAAATATATGGTGATAGACGATGATTTGACTTTGGGTGGTGGGTACATGATGCAATACAGAGATCACACATCATAAAAATGTACACTTGAAACCTATATGACCCTATTAACCCATATCACCCCAATAAGTTTAATTAAAAAATGAAATAATTCAAATTCAAAAAATAAAACTCCCTCAAGGAACTTTTCACTTGTCTCAAACAAATCTTGAAGCTCTGTGTGTTTTTTTTAATCCTCACCTGAGGATATTTTTTCCATTGATTTTTAGAGAGTAGGAGGGAGGGAGGAGGGGGGAGATACACATCAACTGGTTGCTTCTGGCATGCGCCCCTACCACGGCTGGGGAACCTGCAACCAATGTACGTGCCCCTGACCAGGAATCTAACTCTTGGCCCTCTTGTCCATAGGCCAACGCTCTAACCACTGAGCAACTGACCAGTGGTCCAAATGCCGAGTCCTGTGCAGACAGGAGTAGGACTCACCACCTGTCCTGCTGAGTTATATAACAACAGCATTAGAGAATTTGTCTTCTCCCAGTTCAGGTTACATAATACTTGTCTTCCTTTGGCAATAAGTGAGAATTATCTAAATTGTTGAGAATTCTCAAGCCTGAACAAAAACGGTGGCTTAAATGGTCTCTCCTTGAGGAAATAAGTGAGCTGCTAGATGCGCTGATCCAGACAGCAGATGAGAAAAAGTGCTCAAGTCCTAACTTTTGAGGTGTTAGAGCAGATCTTAGCTCTCAACAAGCCCATTTGTTTTGTCTTGATGTTTTCTCCCTCTTCAGTATTTTCTTAACCAAAAGGATACTCACATACGTGTACTTTAGTTTGTTGAATTAAAGAGAATTTGAAATAACTTGGCTAAAACAACAACAATGACAGAAGAGAGGATTATAACACAAAAGAAATCCTAGCAGAGGCAGCAGCAGCTGGAGGTACTTGCTGGGCTCTACAGTCTAACTGAGAGTTTAAATCTCAGCTCCTTCCCTTCCTGTGTGACCTTTGTCCAGTTACTGAAAGTCTGGTTTCTTTACTTGCATAATAATAATAATAATAATAATAATAATAATAAATAACAATAATAGCAGCACCTTTTTCCTAGGGTTGTAGTGAGGATTAAATATGAAAGCACACGTAAAGAATTTAAAACAATGACTAACACACTAGGGGGTGGTTTCTGGTTTTAAAAGGTTTCATATATAATATCACTTTTCGTACCCAAATTCTGAGCAAATTACAAGGTAAACAAAAGAGTAAGAAAGAAAGAGACTAAAATAGCCTGTTTACTGATAAAGCCAATCCTGAACTACTTAGGGTTAGGGCAACCGTGGGCTACCCCCCGGAATTAAGCTAATTCTAGTTCCAGACACCGTGGACCTCTGTAGGCCTCTCTCCAAAATGGGGCCGAGAGAGAGAGAGAGAGAGAGAGAGAGAGAGAGAGAGAGAGAGAGAGAACGAACTGGGATTGCCCTGGGCATACAGATCCCCTCTAGGAAAGGGTAAGGGGTGAGGCAGAGGGTTGGGGAAAACTCTTCCTTCTGGAAAATCAAAGCAAGATGTGCTTTCCTGCCAAAGTAATTGCTCCTTGAGAGCAATTATCATTAAACTGTGGACACTTCATGCTTAACCCACATCATGATGTAGTTGACCTGGGGCACAGGCAGCCCTCAACAAAGCTTCTGAAGGAAGGAGTACTGTTTGTTTTTATTAAAAATCATCTCCAAGGAGACTAACTTGCCAACTCTTCTATGAAACTTGCCTGCCCATCCTGGCCTTTATTTTCACTCTCTGCTCAACTCCCAAACCAGGGGTCCGTAGCGCTCACTGGTCCTCACAGGAATGCTCTATTGATTTCATACACCTGGTCTTTCTCTCCGGCCATCTTCTCCCTCCACGCACCTCAGTGCCCTCTGCATTGTGTGCTTCACACCATTTTCTCTTATTTCACGAAATGCCCCACAACAGGTAGAGGGCAGGAGACACTGGGTGTCCCAGGAGCCTAGAGCAGAAGTGGGGAATGGTCAGTGGGCCTTTCTGGATCACACCCTCCCCATTCTTCACAAAAGAGTGCTTCTACCCCAAAATGGGTGCATTTGCTATTGATTTCCATTCAACAAACAATTAACAAAAACTAGAGATGAAGAAGAATGAGGTGGGCCCTCCCCCACCCTCCCTGCTGGGTCACTGGGTGGGCTAAGTCCCTCTGGGCAAGGCCAGGGGCCAGGCAGCCCTTCCCAGGGACTCCCTCAGCAGGCTGGGTGAGTGCTTCCTCCTCTTGCTCGTCCGGGTCTCTGGAAAGTAAGAAACCCAGGCCTCCTGCAGCCTCCCTTGTGACATGTTCTGAACCCCGCCCACCCCTATGAGAACACCAAGGTCCCTTTATTAAACTCCCTCCAATTGCCGAAACCGGTTTGGCTCAGTGGATAGAGCGTCGGCCTGCGGACTCAAGGGTCCCAGGTTCGATTCCGGTCAAGGGCATGTACCTGGGTTGCCGGCACATCCCCAGTGGGAGATGTGCAGGAGGCAGTTGATTGATGTTTCTCTCTCATCGATGTTTCTAACTCTCTGTCTCTCTCCCTTCCTCTCTGTAAAAATTCAATAGAATATATTTAAAAAAAAAAAAAAAAAAAAAAAACTCCCTCCAATTACCAGGTCAGGATGCCATCTCTTCTTACCCTGGGTCCTGCCTGAACGGCATTAGGCAGATGGTCCAGGAGCATTTGTCCTTATTTATTTATTTATTTATTTATTTATTTTTTTTTTTTTTATTTTCCTCTTAAAGTATTACAAAGGGTATTACATAAGTATCCTTTTTCCCCCCCCCCGCCCTTGACAAACCACTACCCTCCCTTACCCCCCAGTGTCTTATGTCCATTAGTTATGCTTATATGCATGCATACAAGTCCTTCGGTTGATCTCTTACTCCCCTCCCTCCTGCCCCCCAACTCTCTCTGGCCTTCCCACTGCAGTTTGACAATCAGTTTGAGGCAGCTCTGCCTCTGTATCTATTATTGTTCAAAAGTTTGTAATGGTCTTTATTATCCATGAATGAGTGAGATCATGTGGTATTTTTCCTTCATTGACTGGCTTGTTTCACTTAGCATAATGCTCTCCAGTTCCATCCATGATGTTGCAAATGGTAGGAGTTCCTTCTTTTTAACAGCAGCATAGTATTCCATCGTGTAGATGTACCACAGTTTTCTAATCCATTCATCTACTGATGGGCACTTAGGCTGTTTCCAGATCTTAGCTATGGTGAATTGTGCTGCTATGAACATCTGGGTGCATATATCCTTTCTGATAGGTGTTTCTGGTTTCTTGGGATATATTCCTAGTAGTGGGATCACAGGGTCAAATGGGAGTTCCATTTCCAATTTTTTGAGGAACCTCCATACTGCCTTCCATAGTGGCTGCACCAGTCTGCATTCCCACCAGCAGTGCACAAGTGTTCCTTTTTCTCCACATCCTCTCCAGCACTTGTCGTTTGTTGATTTGTTGATGATGGCCTTTCTGACAGGTGTGAGATGGTACCTCATTGTTGTTTTGATTTGCATCTCTCGGATGATTAGTGACTTTGAGCATGTTTTCATATGTCTCTTGGCTTTCTGAATGTCCTCTTTTGAAAGGTGTCTATTTAGATCCTTTGCCCATTTTTTGATTGGATTGTTTATCTTCTTTTTGTTAAGTTGTATGAGTTCCCTATAAATTTTGGAGATTAAGCCCTTATCCGATATGACGTTGGCAAATATGTTTTCCCACGAGGTGGGTTTTCTTGTTGTTTTGTTGATGGTTTCTTTTGCTGTGCAGAAGCTTTTTATTTTGATGTAGTCCCATTTGTTCAGTTTCTCTTTAGTTTCAACTGCCCTAGGAGCTGTATCAGTGAAGAAATTGTTTTGGCATATGTCTGAGATTTTGTTGCCTTTGTATTCTTCTAGAATTTTTATGGTTTCCTGTCGTACATTTAAGTCCTTTATCCATTTTGAGTTTATTCTTGTGTATGGTGTAAGTTGGTGGTCTAGTTTCATTTTCTTGCATATGTCTGTCCAATTTTCCCAACACCATTTATTGAAGAGACTATCTTGGCTCCATTGTATGTTCATGCCTCCTTTGTCAAAAATTAATTGAGCATATTGGTTCGGGCTAATTTCTGGACTCTCTATTCTATTCCACTGATCTATATGTCTGTTCTTGTGCCAGTACCAGGCAGTTTTGAGAACAGTGGCTTTGTAATACAGCTTGATATCTGGCATTGAGATCCCACCTACTTTGTTCTTTCTCAGGATCGTTGCAGCTATTCGGGGTCTTTTTTTATTCCAGATGAATTTTTGGAGAGTTCGTTCTAGATCTTTGAAGAAGGCCATTGGTATTTTAATGGGAAGTGCGTTGAATGTATAGATTGCTTTGGGTAGTATGGACATTTTAATGATGTTGATTCTACCAATCCAAGAACATGGTATGTTCTTCCATCTGTTTATGTCTTCCTCTATCTCTTTTTTCAACGTCCTGTAGTTTTCTGAGTAGAGGTCTTTAACCTCTTTAGTTAAGTTTATTCCTAGGTATCTTAATTTTTTTGGTGCGATGGTAAATGGGATTGTTTTTCTGATCTCCCTTTCTGAAAGTTCACTGTTGGTGTATAGAAATGCCTCAGATTTCTTGGGGTTAATTTTGTATCCTGCTACATTGCCAAATTCATGTATTAAGTCTAGTAGCTTTTTGATGGAGTCTCTAGGGTTTTGTATGTATAATATCATGTCATCTGCAAATAAGGACAGTTTTACTTCCTCTTTTCCAATTTGGATGCCTTTTATTCCTTCTTCTTGCCTAATTGCAATGGCTAATACCTCCAGTACTATGTTGAACAGGAGTGGTGAGAGTGGGCATCCCTGTCTTGTTCCTGTTCTTAGGGGAAATGGTGTTAGTTTTTGTCCATTGAGTATGATGTTGGCAGTGGGCCTGTCATATATGGCTTTTATTATGTTGAGGTATGATCCTTCTATTCCCACCTTTCTGAGAGTTTTTATCAAAAATGGGTGTTGGATTTTGTCGAATGCTTTTTCTGCATCAATTGATATGACCATGTGGTTTTTTTCTTTCAATTTGTTTATGTGATGTATCACATTTATTGATTTACGGATGTTGTACCATCCTTGCATCTCTGGGATGAATCCTACTTGGTCATGGTGTATGATCCTTCTGATGTACTGCTGGATCCGATTTGCTAAGATTTTGTTGAGGATTTTGGCATCTATGTTCATGAGGGATATTGGCCTGTAATTCTCTTTCATTGTGATGTCTTTACCTGGTTTTGGTATTAGGGTGATGCTGGCTTCATAGAATGAGCTTGGAAGCGTTCCTTCCTCTTGAATTTTTTGTAGTAGTCTGAGGAGGGTAGGTTTTAGTTCTTCCTTGAATGTTTGGTAGAACTCCCCTGTGAAGCCGTCTGGCCCTGGGCTTTTGTTTGCTGGAAGCTTTCTGATGACTGCTTCAATTTCTTCCATAGTTATTGGCCTATTGAGGTTTTTAGATTCTTCCTGATTGAGTTTTGGAATGTTGTATTTTTCTAGGAATTTGTCCATTTCCTCCAGGTTGTCCAGTTTGTTGGAGTAGAGTTGCTCGTAGTATTGTTTAACAATCATTTGTATTTCTGTGGGGTCTGTTGTTATTTCGCCTCTATCATTTCTGATTTGGTTTATTTGGGACCTCTCTCTTTGCTTCTTGGTGAGCCTGGCTAGGGGTTTGTCAATCTTGTTTATCCTTTCAAAGAACCAGCTCTTGGTTTCATTGATTTTCTGTATTGTTTTTTTGGTCTCTATTTCATTGATTTCTGCTCTAATCTTTATTATCTCCTTCCTTCTGCTCACTCTGGGGTTTTCTTGTTGCTCTCTTTCTAATTCTTTGAGTTGTAGAGTTAGATGATTGACTACCATTTTTTCTTGTTTTTTGAGATAGGCCTGTAGAGCTATAAACTTCCCTCTCAGGACTGCTTTCATTGTGTCCCAGAGGTTTTGGATTGTTGTGTTTTCATTGTCATTAGTGTCCAGGATGTTTTTAATTTCTTCTTTGATGTCATCGGTAACCCAATCAATATTTAATAACATGCTATTCAGCTTCCAAGTGTTTGAGTATTTTGGGTTGTTTTTATTGTAGTTTATTTCTAACATTATGCCATCGTGGTCTGTGAAGAAGCTTTTTATGATTTCAATCTTCTTGAATTTGTGGAGACTTTGCTTGTGACCCAATATGTGGTCTATTTTTGAATATGTCCCATGAGCACCTGAGAGGAATGTATATTCCGCAGCTGTGGGGTGAAGTGTTCTGAAGATGTCAATTAAGTCCATCTGATCTAGTGAGTCATTTAGGATTGCTGTTTCTTTGCTGAGTTTTTGTCTAGCGGATTTATCCAGTGATGTCAGTGGTGTATTAAAGTCCCCTACTATGATTGTATTGTTGTCGATCTCTCCCCTGATATCTTCCAGAAGTTTTCTTATGTATGTGGGTGCTCCTGCATTGGGTGCATATATGTTTACCAGGGTTATATCTTCTTGTTGTATTGATCCCTTTAGTATTATGAAGTGGCCTTCCTTATCTCTGGTTATGGCCTTCACTTTGAGATGTACTTTGTCAGATATAAGTATTGCTACCCCAGCTTTCTTTTCCTTTCCATTTGCGTGAAAGATATTTTTCCATCCCTTCACTTTCAGTCTGTGTGAGTCCCTTCTAATGAGGTGGGTCTCTTGTAGACAGCAGATGTATGGGTCATGTTTTTTTATCCATTCAGCCACTCGATGTCTTTTGGTTGGAGCATTTAGTCCATTTACATTTAAAGTTATTATTGAAAGGTATTTGTTTGTAGCCATTTCTTTTTGTGTGTGTGTGTGTGGCTGTTTTCTTTCTGAGCTTGATATTTCTTCTTTTTACACCAGTCCCTTTAGCATTTCTTGCATGGCTGGCTTGGTGGTGATAAACTCCCTTAGCCCTTTTTTGTCTGTGAAGCTTCTTATTTCCCCTTCAATTTTGAATGATAGCCTTGCTGGATAGAGTATTCTTGGATTCAGTCCTTTGCTTTGCATCACTTTGTAGATTTCCGTCCATTCTTTTCTGGCCTGATGTGTTTCTGTTGAGAAATCATTTGATAATCTAATGGGAGATCCCTTGTATGTTACTTTCCGTCTCTCTCTTGCAGCCTGTAAGATTCTCTCTTTATCCTGAACATTTGCCATGGTAATTATGATGTGTCTTGGTGTGGGTCTTTTCGGGTTCACCTTGTTTGGGACTCTCTGGGCTTGTGTGACTTTTTTCTTCCCCACCTCAGGGAAGTTTTCTGATATTATTTCTTCGAATAGGTTTTCTAATCCATGTTCATCTTTCTGTTGTTCTGGCACCCCTATTATTCGTATGTTGTTTCGTTTCATGTTGTCCCAAAGCTCCCTTAGGCTCTCCTCCTGTCTTTTAATTTTTTTCTCCATTTGCCGTACAGTTTGAGTGTGTTTTGCTTCCTTGTCTTCTAATTCACTAATTCGGTCCTCCGCTTCTCCCAGTCTACTGTTGATACTTTCAATGGAGTTTTTTATTGAAGCTATGTCACTCTTCATTTCTTCTTGGGACTTACTTAAGTTGTTGATTTTTTCATCTGTTTCTTCTAGCTTCTTGCATAAGTAGTTGAGTTTTTCATCTGTTTCTTCTTGCTTCTTGAACATGTGGTGCATGTACTCTAGGAACCTTATTCTGAATTCTTTTTCCGTCATGTTGCATATCTCTGTCTCACTTAGCTGCTTTTCTGGCGAGTCCTCCTTTTCTTTCCTTTGGGGGTTTCTTTGCCTACCCATGTTTGATCTCGCTGACATATGTAGATGTTGAGGTGTTCCGTGGCTGCTCCCTGGGTGGCAGGGGCTCCTTGGGTTGTGGTTGCTGCTCAGACGGTTGCGGTAGCAGCTGCTTTCCAGTTGGCAGCAGCTCCTCTGGTGGGTGTTGTTCACAGCTGCGTTGGCTCTTCTGGCTGGTGGGGGGAGGCTTCACGTACAGTTGCTGTTCCACAGACAGAGGGTGTGGTGATCAGGAGGCTGCGGTGATCAGGGGGCTGCTGTTGCTTGGATCTGCTGCGTTGATTTAAAGGCACAAAATACAACAGAGCAAGGCACAACGTACCAGGCACTGAACACAAGTATATTCACAATATTAATAACTCCAAATAAAGGTGACCAACCGAATTAAGAGAATTAGGGGATAAGGGAGAAAGAAGAGAAGAAGATAAAAGAGAGAACAGAAAAGAAAAATAAGAAAAAAACAAACAAAAAAGGAGTGCAAAAATAGAATTGGGAAAAAAGAGGGGGGAAAAAAGAGAGCGAAAAAAGAGAATGAAGTAGAAGTGGGGAAGAGACTCCCCGTATGAGGAGCAAACTCCAATAGAACTGCCACTAATCTCAACAAATTCCAGCAACAGATCCCTGGAGATGAATACAAACTACAAACCACCAATAATATCCAGAGGGGTAAGGGAAAACAGAAGCACAAAAATAGCTGGGGTGGGGTGGGGGAGGGAAGGGAAAAACCAGCAGAAAAAAAAAAGAAAAAGAAAAAGAAAAAGAAAAACAACCTCACAACCAGTCCTAAAAAAGAAGAAAAAACACAAAACAAAACAAACAAACAAATTTAAAAAAAAAAAAAAAAAAAAAAAAGCCCAATATATTCAACAATCAAGAAAACAATAGAAAGATAAGAGAGAAAAAAAAAAAATGGTTGGAAAGTGAAGAAGGATAAAGAATAGGTGTATAAGGATTTAGAGCAGTAGATTGGAAATAGGATATATAAGTAGGGTGGAATTAGACAGGGGGTAAAAAGAGGGAATTGGGAAGGTCTGGAGCAGGAATAGGGTAAGAGAAACAGGACACCAAAAGGGGAAAAGTAAGGAAGAGGGTTTTAGCAAAGAGGTGGAATTGAGATAGGGAAAATTAATGCTAAAGGAACGATGAAAATAGAATGGAGAACACTAATCCCAAAAGAAAATAAAGAGAAAATAAAATGGCACTTTAAAAAATGGTAAAATGGTAGGAGTAATAATACTGGTTAAAAATAAAAATGTGGTAATTGAAAGGGTAAAATCAGGTGATGGAAAAAGAAGAAAAAGAGAAAAAAAAATTGGTTTCTTAGTAAAAAGGTGAAAAAATTAAAAAGAAAAAGAAAAAGAAAAAATTTGCAGTAGTGATGGTCTTTCGGTTCTTCTACTCTTCAGCCTGGTTCGCCTTGGTCCTGCCAGGTATTTAGGAGAGTGTTGCCTGCATTACACTGTTCCTCCGTGTTGTAAATCACAGTCCTGATTTTAAAGCAGGCCGTATTTGTGATCCAGTCTGCCTTAATTTGTATTCCCCTAAGAGTCAGTTTGTGGCTCAACCTCTGGGTGGCAGTGTTTTTGGGTTGGCCTCTGAGGCTATACAGCTTCTCTATCCTTTTTTAATCCTTACCCTGCTCTGTGTTGTTGGTGGGACTGAAAATCCCTCTATAGGCCAGACCCTGGTAACTCCCAGGGACTAATCAGCTTGTTTTAGTCCTTTATCTCATACAGGGTGGAATCTGGGTGTGGCTGTGCTCCTTGCCTGGGGGGCTGGAGGGAGGAATTCCACCCTCTGGAGGAATGGCTGCCCCAGTCCTGGGCCCAGGGGGGTCTCAGCACTCAATTCGCTGCCACCTCCTCCGGCTCCCCCTCTTTCCTCAGCCTCTCCCCAGATTCCCCTCGTCTGCACCTTCACCCTCTCTTCAGCACAGGTGAGTGTCTGTATCCGAACTGTCCTATGAGCAGGGTTCAGTGAAAACAAAGAAACAGACAAACGCCGGCCGGCCGCGGAAACGCTCCTCTTACCGGTCTGGGAAACGCTCCTCTTACCAGCACTGCATGGTCTGGGAAACGCTCCTCTCTTATGGGCACTGCACGGTCTGATCAGTTCCTCAGGATGCCCCCTTTAGTCTCAGTTCTCCGCAATCACAAAATCCAAATCTCAAATCTCCTGGCGCCAGCAAACCCGCGGAACTCCTTACCCTGGTCAGGGTCTGTGTCTGTCCCAAGAGACGCGGCTGTCTGCCATGCGGTCTCCCTCCGACCCTCTGGGCTCAGGTCTGGCAAACTTTCCTGCCCAGATCCCTGGTTTTTAACCTTTCCAGGGGAGGTCTGCCCTTCCCGGCTGCAAACCATCTCACCAGCTGAGTAAATTTGCCAATTCGGGGTGGGTGTTATTAGTTTCAGCTGCTTACTCCGTTTGCTCCGGGCATTTGTCCTTATTTAAACTGAAGTTCAAATTGTCCTTGGATGATGGCTCTGGGCCCATGAGCTGCCTTGTCCAAGGCACTGGGCACTCAGGCCTTTGTGCAGGAGCCAGCCAGTGACCCTGCCCTGCCCTGGGGGGCCCTCTGGGTGTTCCCTGTTGGACGGGGGATATGGGATTTTATTCTGGGGCATCCACCTACAGAAAACCGGTAAAAACAGAGGGGAAGGTGGGGTCAGGGGGTGGCAGAGCCAATAAGGTGATGAGTGAAATGCTCCCAGGAAAGTAGGAACCTCGGAAAATCTGATAGCATATCATCAAGTGAGTATTCTCCTTCACGAAGTAGGTGAAGAAGTGGGTGAGGGAGGAGAGGGAGACCAAAAGGTAAAATGTGCCAGAAAGGGAACCATGGGGATTTTTTTTGTTGCTTAAAAGAACTAGAGTTTAGCTGACTATTTTAAAAAAATATGAATCTGAGTTGCCTTTCTGCTAGGAGCTAGTCTCTGTGCTAATCATAGGGACACAAAGATTAGGAATAAATAGGGCCCAACTCCCCCCAGTGGCTAGAAATCTAGTGTGGTGGTTTCCAACCTTGTCCTGACTCCCATATAGAACCCGTATAAAGACCCCTCTTCCCAGGTGATCCAAATCTGTCCCAACCCTCTGGCCCCCATTGCAAATCATCCATCTCATGGGACAATCACACTTACCAGGAATGCTAAGCAGGCGTGATAAATGCTACACCACACAGGTAAACATGGCCCCACAGGCACTGAAGAGGAAGCAGGAGATAACATTCAAGCCAGACCTTGAATAGAAGTGTGATACAGGTGGAGAAGTGAGTAGATGAACAGCAATCCAGGTGAGGAGGTAGCATGAGCAAAGGCAGAGAAGTGGCCATTGTCACCTGGTGCATCCTGAAAGAGCAAGTGACCCATGCAGGGAGGGCAGCCAGTCTTAGCAAATAAAAATAACAAACTCCCCCCCCACACACACACACACCGGTTGGGTCAGACTTATATTAAAAAAATTACTCATTGTTTATCTGAAACTCAACCTTTACTGGGCTTCCTGCCTGTTACCTGCTCTCCTGCTTGCAGCCTAGGCCTCTGGGCACACCTGGCTGCTGTAAGGAGCAGGTCCGACCTCACAGCTTCTTACGGAGGCCTGGTTGGTCAGTCTGGGGAAATTGTCCTGGTTGTTTTCTGTTTGGGTTTTTAAATGATTATTAGCTAACAAGGAAAATATTCCCAAAAGTCAATATTTCAAGTTGCTCTGGGGTGAAACTGCCCTGCCATACTGAGATTGGGGATTATTGGTAAATAAATGTGTAATCACAGGTTGTACGCCTGAAACTAATATAATATTGTAAGTCAACTGTAATTTAATTAACTAGTTAGTTATTAAAGTAAATAGCAAAACAAAAAAACGCTGAGGATGCCACATAGGAAGCGTGGAAGTTGCCACCCCGCCGCCCCCGCAGAGGGCCTCACAGACATGCAGAAGCAGGCTTTTGGCTCTCTTGCCCCCTAGTGGCCAATGTCTGAACAAGGGTTTGGGTTCCTGCTGGTTACAGTCTCTCATCCACAGGGAGTCCTCCATTGCTCTAACTCTGCAGTAAGTGTCATAATTAAGGGAAAGGTGGGAAGGTTCAGGTGCAGGCGGATCATAAGCCTCAAAGCCAGCCTGAGAGGTGCTGGGATCCCAGAAGGAGGTGCAGAACGCTGCGCTTCTCTCCGTAGCCTCTTGCTTCCTTCTGGGTGAGGCTTCAGACTCTGGGATTGAATCCGTCCACGGATGCCTTTCCTTTCATTCGTTTATCCGACAGATATTTCTGGACTAATATGGGCCAGGCACTGTGCTTAGTGTTGGGCATAACATCTGATATATTTCATTACGATTTGGAGTTAAACCAAGAAGTCTGCCCAGCGGTCTAGAGATTGCACCCAAGGTGAATTGAACACACCGCGAGGCACACCAATGTTAGAATTGTAAAAGGGTCTACCCGAGTACCACATCTTTAGTTGAATCCTAATTTTTCTGCCACATCCTTTCTTTATAACTTACACATACAGCGTCTTTTTGATCAATGGCCATTAGACTTCTCGACAATTATTTCTAATTGGACACATAGTCATCCATCAAACTGAATATAATACAAAACTAATGCTATGTGATGTGCCTAGAGCCATTCCTAACTATATGAAAAAAAGAGCATCTTGGGAGAATGTTGATTTTTTTTTCTTTTGCCTGGAACATGCAATGCTGAGTTGCTGGCACAGAGAGAATGTGCCAACAAATTCTGTCAGAGCGATGAAGCTGTTCTGAAAATAGCTGGGTTTGTTTGTGGTGGCACTGACCAAATAAGCCAGTCACAAACCTGGGTGGGATACGATGTGTCACCTGGGTTTGCCCAGCTGTACAGGGTCATCTTCCCGGCTTCTGCTATCCCTCATTCAATTCATCTCTACACCATGCCAACTTATCCCTAGTTTTTCTCAATTCTGTGTAGTTGTTTTTCTTTAACTTACTACCTCCGTAGTTCAGATTCTGACATCTTTTGTAATATTGTAATAGTCAGTTTGGTGTAGTTCCTTTTTTGCTTCTGTCAAATCCATTCTCCACACAGACTTATCTAAAACACAAATGTGATCATATCACAGCTGTTTGTACCCTGTGTCTGGCTCCACAGTGCTTGCAGGATAAAGGTCAAGCTCTCTGCACTATGAGTGCGGGGGGGCGGCGGGGGGGATGCCACCTGTCCAGCTCCATCCACCATCACTCCATCACTCCTCCCGTGTCCCTTTGAGGGTCTTGCTGGCACCCGGAACTGGTTTTTGGACCTGTTAAGTGAATATCTAAATATCTAAATCTTCTTTTGTGCAGCTAGCCCTGAGGTGACAGTCTCATCCTAAACGTGTTATGAATCTGTATTGACTGTGTTTTAAGAGCCCCATTAGCAGTGAGTAATATGTTTATCAGGTTGCAGAGGCTTCCTGCCCTTTCATCCTCCCCTCCAGCTGTGCGGAGTTCTCTAGCTAATTCTCTTTGTGTGCGCAGGGATTTTGTGTTCATTGGATTTTGACGACAACATAGAGTAGAAATGCTTTGGTTACAAAGGTCTGTTCTTTCTTTCTTCTTTTTTTTTTTTTAAAGGTTACTAATGGGGTGAGGTGGGGATTCCCAGTCTTTCTAAGGGGGGGCCGGTGGAGGGGGTTGGCAAGATCTTCCCCAGCAGATGCTTCCTACAGTGTCTGAATTTCTATGTGTTCTCATTTTCCAGGCAGTGTTGCAAATCTAATACCACTGGGCATGCCTCATTCAAATCTATGCTTGATATTTCTATTATGTTTAGATTACTGAGGTCACTGCATTTTTACTTTTGTGCAGAGCACTGCAAGCATTGAAGAAAAGTGCCAAAATAAATTCCCTGTGAAGCAGAGAGGGAATAGCACTGTTGGAGTGAACTGATGAACACTAATGGATTTTGCTGATCTGTCCAGCAGGCATTTTCTACTTAAACCCAACAGCTTTAGTCACATGTCTGGGTTGCCTCGGGGATCATGACTCACATGGGGATGATAAAGGTCAGTTTATCATGTTTTAACCCAGGTTGATAGAACTGTATCGCATTCTATTTATTCACGTACCACACTTACATGGCACTTCCAACCTGCCAGGCACTGTTCTTTTATCCTCGCAACAACCCTGTAAGATAGGTACTATTACTGTTCCCAGGGTATAAGTAGAAAAACTGAAGTACCTGCCTAAGTTTGCACAGCAGCCAAGGGGTGGAGCAGAGACTGGGGCTGGGATTCCGAGCCTGTGCTCTCTCCCCGCTGACGTGCTTGCAGAAATAGTCCGGGCTCAGGATGGCACCAACCATGTGGTGCCCTTTACCTTAGAGCTCAGTGTGTGCTCCGCTCCTCAACTTCTGTGCAAAGGTGAGGCCTCAAACACCACAAGCCCGCAGCCTTGTACTAGGATGCACAGTCAGCACTCGCACTGAAGGAAGACCACCGAGACAAAGCGAAGCTAACGCTACTCCCTGCCTTTAGGACAGTTGGGGCAGCAGATGGAAGAGCTGCTTAGGGAGGGAAGAGGCCCCAGCATGTATCTGCCCTTACGCATGTGAACCTGGGTTGTCTGGGAAAGCTGTTGTAAGAGAACTGGAATATCATATTACAATTGAGAGAGGTTCATAGTTTATCTGGCCTAAAGTCTTCATTTTACAGATGAGAAACCCCGGGGCTCAGAGAGATTAAATAACCACTTATCCAGGATCACACAGCTCAAGAGTGAGCATGAGGTTGTGTCCACGTAAATGGAGAACTTGAATAAAACAGCACTTGTGCGGGGGCTGACCAGCAGCCCCTGAACGACCGATGAATGGATTACTCTGACACAACGTTTGCTGTGAGAGAGGCTAAGGGACGGCCTGGCCAAAGTGACCAAGCAGCCTTGATTGCCTGCCTCGTTAGGCTTTTATTGGAATTTTTATCTTTAGATACAAGCAGTAGGGTGAGTAATCTTGGGAGGACATGTTTTTACATTGTCCTCTAGGTAAGGGCATCCGGGGATTAAGCATAAGGATTCCAGTAAACACCCAGGGGTCTGCACATGCACAGACTTCTTTGGAAAGGTCAATGAATAATTAGGGGGGCCGCCTTCGACACTCCCCTAAGCCTCCCCTAAGTCAGAATTCTGATAAACAGGGCAGGCGGCCTTCCACACACTTCCCTTTTCTCAGAATGTCCTCCTTACAACTTTCCAACCAAGTCTCCTGTGCTCTTCAATACACTTGGTGAATTACTAGCTTCCTGCCTCTGTTTGGTTATCTTTGGATTTCTTGTTCATCAGACCACATTTGCCGCATTCATTATTTTTTTAATCCTCACCTGAGGATATGTTTCATTGGTTTGAGAGAGAGAGAGAGAGAGAGAGAGGAGTAATGTGAGAGAAAAACATCAATCAGTTGCCTCCCACATGTGCCTGGACTAGGGATGGAACCCGCAACCCACATATGTACCCTGACAGGGACTCAAACCCCTAACCTTTTTGGTTGGATGCTCCAACGAGTTTTGCCAGCAGGCCAGAGCTGATGTTATTTATTTTATTGGATAAACATAGGTGCTGATGTGATCATCTACATAATTTCTGTAGAACAGTGACTCAAACTTGAGTGTAATGATTGAGCTTTAACTTGGGAGAACATTTAAACCAGGGTGGGCAGGTTGCAGGCCTCCTGCTCCCGTGAGCACATACGGAGAAGAGGAGGGGTAACGGAGGGGCGTTTTCCTTGACTGCAGTAGTTTGCCACAGCTCCTAATTGCCCTGCTGCTCATCTCCCTCATCCCACCTCCCCACCACCACTCAGTTTTGTGCCAACAGAATCACTTTTCCAAAGCACAGGTTTGGCCCATTCACTCCTGGTTGCTTACTGGATCCAATTTAAAATACAAGAATACAAGAATTTGAAATACAAGAATCCTCAAAAATGGCCCTTATTTATTTTATCAATCTGCCAATCCTTGTCCCCACTATAAATTTTAAAAAATATCTTTACTTTATGCCATTATTTCCCACCCCATCCCCCACCCCCTCAGCCCCCAGCACACACACACCACTCACACTCTCTCCAGGCATTGGCTATTGTACTTGGGGTTCCCTGGAGTGAAATGCTTCTTCCCCAGTGAGCCACCTGATGAAACTCTATTCATTCTTTGAGACCACATGTCACCTTCTCTCCAAAGCCTTTCTTGTTCTTGACAAATGTGCTTGCTGAATCTTCCTTGCTCTTTGTTTATATATCGATTAGAACTCTTCTTTCTCTAAGTGAATATAGATAGTATCTTCCTAATCCATGGTTTTATCATCTTTTCATTAATCCCACCATGCAAAAAATTTTACTCACATCTTGGCATGTGGGGATTTAAAGATGACTAAAGCTATCTTACTCCTTTGAGAGCTCATAATCTAATGACAGGCTCACATATAAGCAAATAAATACTGTGCAGTATGATAAATGTTCACACATCGATGGGTTGTCTTATCAATTCCAGCATTTGTAGCATTCACCAATGGCAAGTTAGGGCTTAATCATTTTCTGAACGAATGAAGGTGTGCATTAATGATGGGACAGAGGAATCAGTCATTGTTAGCTTAAATCAGTACTCCAGGCTGCAGTTGTATGAGGCAATTTTAAGAGGTTCATGAACAAAACATTTTACTTTGAAAAAAGTTTTGTATTTACTATATTGTATGTAAGAAAACATATAATTGTTTATCAAACCCATACTTTTAACAATACTATACATATGAAGTTAATACTAAGATAATGTATCAATTTGACGGCAGAAAACATTGTTAAAGTTTGAGAAATACTGACCTAAACAAGGTAATTTTCACTGTTTCCTTTTCCTTAGGGTTTACTCCTTTCCTGAATCCAGTCTACATAAACTTACCTTTAGAATTTTTGGAACCTCTTAAAATAAATCATTGTACTGTGAAAGCTTATGACCAAGGGGAATTTTTAACTAATTAAATCGTTAAAAAGATAAGACTAAGAACATTGTGTGTGTTTTGAAGATGAACCAAAACATATTTAGAACTTATTTCATTTCAGAAGTGATTCTGTACATTCTCTACATGAATGTCCTGATTTTCACAGGTTGGGACCTGCTTAGGTGGCGAGGAATGGGCCTGCCCATGGTTTGGGTTGTTGTTGATATGAGGAAGTGGGAAGAATGGGAAATGGCCTCCCCAGTCTCCTGAACAATTGAAGACGGTTCTTTGACATTTAGGATATAACACTAGTTACATGAGGATGACAGCAACTCTGCGAAACCAGCAGGGATCTGTCTTTGTCCCTCATTCACTGTTCCCTAGCTGCTTGCTTTTTTCTCTGCCTGCTGCTGCTCTCCCTCTCTCTGCCTCAGGGCTGTTGCTTGCTAATGTCTCTGTGGGTCTCAGCTTTTGCCATACTGCCTGCGTTTGGAGTGATCAACTGAACCAAGTTTTCCCAGGACTTTCCCAGTTTTAGCACCAAAATGTCTGCAACCTGGGGACACCTAAAGTCCTGGGCAGCCAGGTCTGTTGGTAACCTCTACCTGCATTCCTTTTCCATACATGTCGTTCATATTCTTTAAGAAAAAAGAGGGAAGATCTGATGGGTCTCTTAGCCCCGCCCCAGCCCAGAGCACCTGTGCTCTTCACCTTCAAGCCCAACCCTGCAGAGGGGACCCAGGTGAGGCTTGGGGTGGTGCAGAGAAGCTGTTCCTCAGCTGGGGCTTGTGAGCAGGGCAAGTCTGGAATATGATCAGTTCCTCTCTGGTCCGCTGTGTCATGCTGTACACCAGTTTGTCACTGACCAAGGTCCTGGGGTCCTTAGGCACATTGGGCAGAGGTGTATGGTGTATGTGGAATGGGGAATGTGTATATGTGGGGGGGGGGAGGGGGGGAGGCAGGTAGAAACTACTGGTTATCATGTCCTTCTTTTCATTTTTATGAATTCAGTCATGTTACACAGAGTAGACTCCGAATATTGTGTTAAGGACACCCTGGCCTGACCTCTAATTAAATTTTATCTCATTCAACCTCCCAGTCAAGAAATTGTTAAGTTAGCCCTAGCCGGTTTGACTCAGTGGATAGAGTGTTGGCCCTCAGACTAAAGGGTCTCTGGTCGATTCCGGTCAAGGGCCCAGACCTTGTTTGCAGGTTAGATCCCTGCCCCAGTTTCCAAAGTGTGTGGGAGGCAACCAGTCATGTGTCTCTCTCACATCAATGTTTCTCTCTCTGTGTCTCTCCCCTCCTTTCCCCTCTCCCTAAAAATCAATGGAAAAAAAATCCTCAGATGAGGATTCAGAACCAAGAAAGAAAGAAAGAAAGGAAGGAAGGAAGGAAGGAAGGAAGGAAGGAAGGAAGGAAGGAAGGAAGGAAGGAAGGAAGGAAAAGAAATTGCTAAGTTTGCAAAAGGGTACATTTAAAGAAAACAGCATAATTTGGGAAATAATGAATGTTAAGATCTAGTAGCACATGGAGACAAACACCAAATTGCCCATGGCTAAAAGTCAGAGAAGCTGAGCCCTAGAAGAGTTGGTCAGTGCAGGGTGGTGGGGTGTGGGGGGGTCTTCTTCCACTTCCCCAGTTTCAGCACTCCGCCCTCCCACTCGGCTCCAGCAAGCAGATCCTTCCTCAGTAAAACTGTTCTTCCCATCTGCAAGGAACAGAAGTTCTCCCCTCCCCGTAAATTCCGCGGACTGGAGTGGGGAGAGAAAATGAGCTCACTGTAGAAATACTTAAGTTTAGAAGCACATGATTGGTTTTCAAGAGACGACGATAAAACTAGAGGGTGCGTGGGTGTGAGGGGAAGCTGGAGAGCAGAGGTTCCCGGAGGGATGTGCTGCGGTAGCCCCGCCCCTGCGGAGCCCGGGGCCCTGGGGACCACCTGCCCCATCCCCACCACAGGAGCCCCCGCACCTTAGGAGCCCCCCCCCACACACACACACGCTCAGAACCCCCAGTGCCCAAGGAGCCCCTGCGCCCTCGCAGTGCCCACAGCGTGCACTCCATGTGCGGGATGACCCAGCCTGTCCCGCACCCTCTCTTAGTCACTGCTCACAGCCTCCAGCGGGTGGAAGGGAAGGCATGCACTTGCAATGAGCCTTCCATGCGCTATTGTCTGTGTCTCTTAAAAATAAAGTTCGTGACTATTACTAAGGCTAAGAACTGACGAAAAAGTGAAAAAACACAAAAACTAGATGAGGTATTGGAACAGAACCTATGCTAGTGTTCATTTGGCAGAGAAGCATATAGAGGCCATCAGTCCAGTTTCAAATGGGGCTCCCCTGCCCTGGTAGGGGAGGTGCGGAGCTCTGAGTTCTAGCGCTGGGGGCGGGGAGAGCAAAGGTTCTGGAGAAGCAATGAAGGAAATCCTCTCCCTGCCCTCCAGGACCCCAGGGCCTGGCACAGACCCCTCTTTCTGCGGGATCAAGGTCACCTCCAGGGATGAGCACCCAGAGCCCTCAAACCCCACCCCTGCTGCACCCACCACCACCACATCCAGCCTTATGGCCATGAGCCTGCACCCTGGCTCACCTCACAGGCTCTTCCCCTCATCTGACCACGTCCAGCCTCCTCTCCATCAACAGTGATGGCTGATCCCAGCCTCATCTCCTCCGGGAAGCCCTGCCCACCTGGGAGGTTCGTGGCATTACAAAACAGTGCACAGGCTGGCACACAGCACACACCAGGCTCAATGAACAGCTTGTACAGCAATGCCCCCCAAAAGGACCAGACCTAGTCCCAGACCCAATTCTGTGGTTGAGAAGAGAGGGGTTTTAGAAAATAGGTATACCCTTCCCTTAACCTTCCCTGACTTGATTCTCCATTTCAGCATAGCAAAGGGAATTAGGATAATTTGAGGGATCCCCTAGGGCAGTGGTCGGCAAACTGCGGCTCACGAGCCACATGCGGCTCTTTGGCACCTTGAGTGTGGCACGAAGTTTCAATCGCACTGTACGTGCGCACCTGCACGTGGTATTTTGTGGAAGAGCCACACTCAAGGAGCCGCAGTTTGCCGACCACTGCCCTAGGGCCTAGGCCAGGGGTCCTCAAACTATGGCCCGCGGGCCACATGCAAATACAAATATTGTATTTGTTCCTGTTTTGTTTTTTTACTTCAAAATAAGATATGTGCAGTGTGCATAGGAATTTGTTCATAGTTTTTTTTTTTAACTATAGTCCAGCCCTCCAACGGTCTGAGGGACAGTGAACTGGCCCCCTGTTTAAAAAGTTTGAGGACCCCTGGCCTAGGCAGTTGTGAGAAAAGAGGATAAAAGGTCCTAAGTAGTCAGCAAGTGTAACAGAGTGAAGACTGACAGGAGATGGCAGAGATGGAAGCATGACTTGAATTAACTCTTTAGACCTCAGTTTGCTCACCTGCAAAATGGGGGAGTGCATTCGGGTGAGGTGAACTATATGGTCCCGATTTCATGGCACTGCGACTTGTTCCCCATGGTTCTTGTGCCCCCTGCACAGCTCATTGTAGCTTTGAGGGAGAGCATGTGGGGAAGGGCCGGGGCAGAATAAAAGGCCAGGGAAACCCCTTTCCAGTGAGGCCTCAGCAAATACTCAATTGAAAGGGTTCAGCGAGGAAGCGCGCAGGGTGCTGTGTCTGTGGAAGTTCTAGAGTTCTCATGGATTGGATCCTGGGCCTTTGGGAACTCTGTGGAACATGTCAGGGTTTAGCTCAGTCCAGGATATACAAGTTGCAATTTTCACTTAAAAGTTGCCACCTGGAATCCAGACTTGGTCTTCAGCAGCCAGGAAGCAGAGCTGAGCGTGGGTTTCTCCCTCGACCTGCTGCACACATGGCAGCTCCAGCTCCAGTGTTTTGCAGACGTGGTCTTTGCTTTCCGGCATCTTTCAACCTAACAGAGATAAAAAGAACCCCCGATAAAAAGGGACTTCAATGGAGTCTCTTGAAAAGAAAGCAGATATGCTTAAAGTATTAACACATTGGCTCTAAGTGTAGTTCATATTTATAACCGCATGAGGAATTTGTATCGGGTGTGGGAAGAAAGTTCCAAGACATCGAAATAGATAGACTTGAGAGGTGGGGGCTCGGGGCCACCTCACTTCTCTTGGCTAGCCGGCTCTCCTCTGAGCAGCTGGGACCTGAAGGACTGTAAGGAAGAGCAGGGAGGTGGGTGACCTTCTGGAGAGAATGCTCCAGATGAAAATGGTGACCTGGTTTAAAATGCTGTTTTGACGAATGAATCATGCAGAATATCATACCATGGAATTTGTGTTTCCTGGTGGGAAGTTGTTGGTGAGGCTTGTCATACAGCTCTAATGAGGTTCACACATTTAATTAGTGCTTAAACTTCTCTGGCGAGGTCTGTGTCGGGAAACTCAGACAGCACTGTTATGCTCATTTCACATTTGGAAACTTGAGGAGCACTAGGGCTTATCTTGGACTACACGTGGGTGACCATCTGGGCTGGTCTGCCAGGAACAGCAATGGTTCCTGCATCTTGTCTTACTGTCATTATTAATAGTGCCCCTGTTCTCTGTCACCAGCCCTTTGGTTTACATCTAAGTATAAGGTCACCCTGGCCAGCTGACACACTGCTGGCAACACTAGGACTGAAGACCCTACATTTCAATCACCAGGTCATCCATGTAAGCAAATGTTTTCCCAGCTGTCAAAAGTCCTTAATGAGTGCGGTACAGGGTGACATACAGAAATGTGTTCCTTAGAAAGGAGACATGTAACACATCAAACATGAGGTCTCTGGTTGAAACACTTTGGTTTTGTTTGTTTTTCACTTTGTTTTGTTTTTCTTTCACGGTTATCAATGCCTTTGAAAATCACAGTTATGACCTCAGCAAGCATTGGTTATTTCTTTAATGTCCTAATGTTGTCATTTGAAGCTATCTTATCCTTAGGATTAAAAGAAAAATTGAAACATATCAGAGTAATTCCATGTATGTTTGGTACTAGCAATGATTGCTCTCTTGAAAAACTTACATAAAGGAGGTTGACATGCTTTCTATAGTCCTGTAATTTTTAAAAAATATATATTTTATTGATTTTTTACAGAGAGGAAGGGAGAGGGATAGAGTTAGAAACATCGATGAGAGAAACATCGATCAGCTGCCTCCTGCACACCCCCTACTGGGGATGTGCCTGCAACCAAGGTACATGCCCTTGTCCGGAATCGAACCTGGGACTCTTCAGTCCACAGGCTGACGCTCTAGCCACTGAGCCAAATTGGTCAGGGCCACAGTCCTGTAATTTAATTGGGCTGTTGAGAAGTCATATGTAATTATGATTAGTGTCCATTATGATAGATGCCCCTTTAAGTTGTGTTATCAAAACCAACAAGGAGCCAGTACTATAATAGGTTAGCTCTGACTGCAAAATCACCATCTTTCATCCCATCACTTGCCTTTCCTTTTATTTTATTTTAATTTTTTAAAATATGTTTTTTATTGATTCAGAGATAGGAAGGGAGAGGGAGAGATAGAAACATCAATGATGAGAGAGCATCATTGGATGGAACCCAAAATCTGGGCATGTGCCCTGGCTGTGACCTCCTGGTTCATGGGCCAATGTTCAACCACTGAGCCACACTAGCCGGGCTTGTCTTTCCTTTTAAAAGACACTTTTTTGGTGTGTTAGTTCATTTTGAGTCATGGATTGCCAACATGGAGCGATTAACCAAGAAATAGTCTTGCACCTTCCTTGGTTAACAGAAATGGGATTGAACATTTAGCCCCTGGTATCATTATTGTAGCTCTCTATATAACTGGAGGAAAATCAAATTTCAAGTTTTTCCCGCTTCCCTTCTGCCTTTCACAGCAAATTTCAAAGGATAGCAGTAGGCAGATTGGTTTATAATGGCATTTTTTTAAGCCCAGAAATTACATTAAACCGAAAAGCATGGGGTACTTCAAATAGTTTTATTCCAGAAAACATCTCCACAGCAACAGCAATGACAAGAATCATATTTTTCATGAAGACCTGACTTACAGAGCTTATGTCGATGGCAGAGTTCAGTTACTGTTTTCCAGAGTCCCCTCTCAGAAAAACTGACATCCAGCAAAATCTTCATAGGAAGTTCTGTGTGCTTTGGGGAGAAATGTAGAGTCAGTGCAACAACAGCGTTAATACAGCGCCTTCTCACATTGTTTTCCATTCCTGTGCTCAGGGAGGAAGAACAAAGGGCTAATAACCAGTCCAAAAGAAGCTTTCCCCCATAGAATGGTCAGGAAGTTGAACTATTCAAGAGAACATGTCGTGCTGTAATATACGTCCAGATTTCATGGTCCTTGATGATTTATGTCAATTCCCTGGGAATGCCTTTCTCTGTTGTGCATTCCACATAGAGTTTGGCTTTCAGGAATATCTACAGAGGAGGCAGTCTGCTTTGTCCACGGGGGAGAGGAGGGTCCCAGCACGTGGTCTGCTGAGGGGGTGCCTGGGGCGGCCTGGAAACTAAACGGAGTTCAGAACTAGTGGGAGAGCTGCCCCCATTATGTCCATCTGGGGGTTAATCGGGCCCCTGAAGGGCTGTTCTCACACTTTCCAGGTAGCCCCAAGAAAGTATCATTTGCATCTAAAAATGGATTTTTTTCCTGCTTGGATCGAACTAGTTAGGAACCCACACACACACTTGGGGCAGGGCTGGGTGCTGTCTGTAGTAGGTGCACTCTTATCTCTTTCACTCTGGGGATTTTGTCTCTGTGCTATGTCAAGTGACAAGGAGGAGCTGCTAGGAGCAGGCTGTTCACACACCAAAGGAAATCGGGTTGGTGTTCCAGCCCCAGGACCAGGGACATCTGGTTTAGACTGACACTCTGGTGTTGCAACCTCTTCTCTCCTGTCCCTTCCTCTCCCCTCCCCTGCCCTCCCCCCTCTCTTCCCCTCCTCTCCCCTCCCCTTCCTTACTCTCTCTCTCTCATCAGACCCCCCATCCTTCTGACATTAATAATTTGAAGACAAATAATAGTTATACAAGGATCAGAATAATCTGGACCTGAGGGACTGAACGCAGATCCCTCCTGAACCTGAGGACATAGTAAGGTTAAAACAAGTTTCATCTGGCATTTGCCTGAGGGCCACCAGTACAGACACTGTGTAAGATTAGATCCTCCTTAAAGCAAGATGACCTACTAATTCCGTTGCAAAATCATGGAGACCTCGAGTTACCTGCCCTGTCCACCCACCTACATGCATGCATTCATAGGAGATTCACCACATCTTAGATTTCAAGGCAAGTCCTGTTCAGAGTTTCTTCCTCCCTTTCCATTGTGAGTTCCGCTCACTCCCTGGCAAGTCCACTTTCCTTTTGGTCTATATCCTTTGTCCTCTAGGGGCTTCCGCATATGTTTGCCCTAAATGGCCAAAATATGTCCCCCACACGGCCAAACCCACAGGGACCCAAGGTCAGAATCTGGAGGATAGGCCAGCCATTGTTCTGCACCAATTCTTTATCTAAATTAATCTAAAGCCTTGCCTGATTGGCCTATGACCTGGGTCAAGGTATGGTCAGCAGGCTGACCATTGTCCTTTCCCCCCTCAACTGAAGAGTCCCACTACACATTACAATATCACATTCTTCCTAGTAGTGGTTGTACTACTTTTAGATATTGATGTTGCTTAGATTATTTTTCCATCTTTTTTTGTGAACATTGTGCCTATTTTCACTTTCTGGGAAATTTGCCAGTTTTTCAAGGACTGGGCAAAAAACAAAATAAATATTTGTAGGTAGTTTCAAAGGACAAAGTAAGTCGGACATACCTCTGCCCATCCAAAGTAAAGCATTTTAGTTGCTTTTCAGATATCTTAAACTAATTAACTTGAGAGAGTCAGAAGGTTGATTTCACTAAGTGTACTTTTCAGCTCTGTGATCCACGGTGTGTGTGTGTGTGTGTGTGTGTGTGTGTGTGTGTGTTGGGGAAAGGTCCGGAGTCAAAGTGTAGGCAAATGAGTACAGACTTCTTAAAGTCTAGTTTAAGTGCTTGAAATGGACCGTGTCAAAAATAAACCACCCCTGTGTATGCTAATCAGGCTGCAAGTAGTGCCAGAAAATATTTCCTTAACAACATTCAGCATACGCTCTTTCTTTTAAAAAAAAAGTTTAAGGGATTTCACTGAAATTTGGTCCGTTCAGCAGTTGGCTGTTTATAAATATGTGTAGCAGCCTATGTGGGAAGCTGACTCAGTGTCTGAGATTAAAGAGACCAGAAGGTTCGCGCCGGTGATCCCGGTGCAATGTTTCCCACCCCCGGGCTGCGAGGGCTCAGCGGTTGGCCGAGGTGGAAACAGGCAGCCCGTGTCCCTGGGAGGGAGGCCCGTCACCTGTTGGGGCCTCGGGAGCGCGCGGCGCGGGGGCGGCGGCGGCGGCTGGGAGCGCAGCCCCAGTCGCTCCGGGACTGTCCGCGGGCGGGAGCGCGGGCGGGGGGCGCCGCTCGGAGACGCGGGGAGGCCCGGCGCAGGAATGCACTTTTCTCCAGCCCGAGAGACTTCGCACGGGAGTGGAGAATAGTTTGGGGTGGGGTTTCGCACCGTCTCCTCCCCCCCACCCCCGGATCCCCTTCCAGGCGCTGTTGGAGAGCTTTCAGACCTGCGCTGGGAAGTTTAAAGAGCAGAGGGGAGTTGGTGCTGTAGGCAGGGACAATGGAAGAAAATGAAAGCCAGAAATGTGAGCCGTGCCTTCCTTACCCAGCAGACAGCAGACACACGCGGGGTAAGTCACAGACTCATTCAAAGATGGAGTTACGGTTACGCGCGTCCCTAGCCTCTGGCTGCGTTTTATAAGTGGAGACAGGGCTCAGGGCAAAGAAAAGGAGTTATTTCCTGGGGCGGTGCATTTTCAGAACTGAGCGGAGAGCTGTGATTTCTTGTGTTTTTTACTTTATCTCCGGCAGGATTTTCGGAAGTGGCGTGATGATGTCCTTCTTGGAGCACAGTCAGCAGGCAGTGGCTGCTGTATCTCTAGGCAATGACAAATGTGTCGCTAAAAGCAGCTTTTCCTACTCCCCGCTCCAGCGCGGGAGAAAGCAGTTGTTTCTCTGGAGCCCTCCCTGGGGCAGCAGCATTCCCATTCATTGGTTGGGGGATTTCACGAGGCAAATGCATGGTGGATGCAAGTTTTGTAGTGTCTGCGAGTTAAATCCCAGAGTTTGGGGATGTTTCATTTTACAGATCAGAACAGCCGGGGAGCCGTGTACATCTGTATGATAGGTGGGACTCTGAGTCTTCTGTGTGTTTTAATTCAAAAGTTGAGAGTTGTTAGACAATGTTGGTGAGTTTTCTTTGGGCAGTTTCTCTTTAATTGTTTTTATAATAGACTTGTCTTTTCCGTAGGGAATTTCCAGAAGCTTATGTTGTTCCAAAAAAAATTCACAGAGGGGCTGGGTAGAGAAAAGTCTTATTTGCTCTCCAGAGCCTGCCGCCAGAACCTATCCTGCAGCACCATGCAGACAGCTGTTCATAAACCACCCCTACCCACCCACCCCAGGCTCATCTGGGCCCAGTTAGCAACTCAAAGTCTTGCTTTCGGGACTGCAAGGCTGTGTGGGAGTAGGGATTGTGCACAGGGGAAAAGGTGTGTGTGTGTTTTGAGACTGAAGGGAAGTAACAAATGACTCATCCGCACTGAAAATGCAAAAGTCAGCCAGACAGAAGTAAATGCAATTACAAGTGGTAGAGCTTCCCCTCCTTCTCCCTCTCTCACCCCCCAACCCTCCACCTCTTCATCCCCCTACCGCTGGTGAAATGCAGGAAACTTTAAGTTTAGAAACCCCTGGAAAATCCCCAAGTCTTGTATTCATCACTCCTGGCTTTGGTTTGCACTTCCAAAGCAGAGCATTCTCCTTGAAGGCGCCTGGTCAGTAGGGTCCAGCAGGAGATAAGGCTGCCTCCCGCCCCTCCCCCACCCTTATTTGATAGGACCGAATCCTAAGGCAGGAATTCAGCCTCTGGGCCTTTGCTGCAATAAATGGCTCAGAATCTAGCTGGGCAATTAGAATGGGACCAATTTAAGAAATAACTTTCAAACAAACACAGCAATTGAAAGATGCTTGAGAGACTTGAGCTGGTCACAAAGAGAGAGTGTGACCACTTTATTCATTTATTCATCTGCTCAATGAATACTGAGCACCTGTTCTGTAGTAGTCACTGTTTTTAGTTACTGGGGATCTAGCAGCAAACAGACTAATAAAAGTACCTGCCTTCATTGAATTTATATTCTAAGGGCTAAGTTTGGGCAGATGGGGGCGGTAGAGACAGATAACGAGCAAATAAGTAAAATATATAGCATGCTAGATGGCAGGATTGCTAGGTTTTGCAAATAAAAATACAGGATGCCCATTTACATTTGAATTTCAGATAAACCACAAATAATTTTTTTTAGCATAAGTATAGTCCATACACGATTGGAGCATACTTATGTTAAGAATTATTTATTTATTTATCTGAAATTCAAATTTAA
The DNA here is from genome assembly GCF_028538775.1 of Myotis yumanensis. Lineage (NCBI taxonomy): Eukaryota > Metazoa > Chordata > Mammalia > Chiroptera > Vespertilionidae > Myotis > Myotis yumanensis. The sequence goes on from NW_027223752.1 coordinate 146,839,115, forward strand.
CCAGCCATTCTGTATTTTATCTAGCAGCCCTATTAAGTCTGTGGGGGAGAATAAGGCAGGGAATAGGGAGTGCTGGGGTGGGGGTGGGGGGAGGTGAAACTACAGATAGAATTATTAAGGGGATCCTCATTGGTGTGATATTTGAACAAACATCTGAAAAAGGTAAGGGAGGGAATAGCAAGGACATGGTCAAAGAACAGCAAGAACAGGAGAGACAGTTGGGAGGAACAGGGGTTAAGAGGTAATCCCAGGCCAGGTCATGCAGGGACTGTGGCAGTGTGGGAAGGACTTGGGCTGTTACTTCAAGGGCGGTGGGGAGCTGCTGGTGGCTCTGACTTGTCTTACAAAGGGTAGTACTGGGTGCTGTGCTGAAGGCTTCTGCAGTAAAACAGGCAAGAAACGGCGCTAGCTTAGACCAGCAGGTAGTAGAGCATCAAGTGGTGACAGGAAATGGTCTCGATGTCCATTGAAGGTAAGGCCAAAAGAATTTGCTGAGGGATTGGATGTGGGACATCAGAGAACCAGAGGAGTCAAAGATAACTTCAAAAATGTTTGTCTGCACAGCTGAAGAAATGGAGTTGCCATTTCCTTAAAGTAGAAAGCGTGTGAGGGGAATAGATGAGAAGGTGTTTGTGGCTTGGGTCTGTTAGGATTTGAGAAGCATAACAGGCATCCAGGTAGGGATGTTGATTAAGATTTGGGTACTCATGACCGGAATTGAGAGAGAACTGGGGACTGAGAATTGTGCTAGGATGGGGTCTGTGTGCAGAAGGAAAGGAAAGGTCGGGAGATGTGCCCTGGAACACTCCAGCAGTTAGAGGTCAGGCATCCGGGAAGGGTGGCTGGAGAGGTGGTGAAAGGTGAATAAGAATCCAGGTTAGATTTTTAAGATCCCATCGAGTTATGGGTAAGAATGATGCTGTGAAGGAGTGTGGCTTTATTTCCAGTTTTTTGGTCAGCACAAGGACCACAAAAGGGAGGCCAGGCCACTGATGCCCACATCACCCATCACACCGTATGTCCATCCCGGTCACTGCACTCTCCATTGTATTGTTTATGTACTGTATGTGTTTCAACCAATTACAATGTGGTATTCCAGGGCACCGACCCTGTCTTCATCCTTACATTCCCAGAATCCAACAGCATCGGACATGCAGAAGGCACTGGAGAAATACTTGTTGAACAAAGATGTTTATCCATCTACTATAGATAAGGACCCCTTGGGTGATCATGTAACTTATTGTCCAAACGGAGACACTTTTGAGAGTGAGAGGGAACACTATAAATAATTTCTCTGAGACAACAGTTGTAACCCAGATCTCTTTTGGCAAACTGGGGCATATGGTTGCCTCAGGAATAGCTCTAATCAATGACATTTCCATGGCTGAATAGGCAGGTGACTAGGTAAGTAATAGGGTGGAAGTGCACTGCCAAGTGCATTGTGCAGAGCAGGCCCTCAATGATTACTGGTTGAATTTGAGTCTAACTATATCATGTTCCCTTTGGAGGCTATGGGCTCTTCAGAGTGGCCCTTGGGGGTTCCTTGGGATGCATATATCTGCCCACAGCACCCTTGAGGGTCTGCTTTTGTCTGGCCCCTGAGACCTTGAAATCTCTATGCTGGTGAAGTGCTGCCAGCTACCTGCTTGCCTCCCCCACCTCCCGATTGCCAGCGTTTGGAGATACTTAGTATTCATTATGGTGGCAATCACTTTACAGTGTGTAAGTGCAGCAAAGCAATATATTGTACATCTTCAACTCAGACAATATTAGATCAATTACATCTCAGTGAAGCTGGAAAAAAGAAATAGAATTGGCAGACCCACAGAGTGCAAGCCTGGGGAGTCCCAGACATTCCGGTCTTCGCTCAGAAGTCAGCTCTAAAATTTCCCCATCAGTCTCTCTTCCTTATCCTGTTTTATTCTTCAGACCACTTATCATGATATGTCATTTCTATTACATATTATTTGTTTATCTGCCTCCCTAATTATAATGTTGACTCCACCATAAGGGAAGGGAATTAAGTCTCTCTTGATCACCACTTTACTATGTGTCTTAACTCCTTTCAGTGTACAGGGCAGGCACTCAGTAAATATTTTTGTGAATGAATGAATTCACTAATCAACTAACCAACAGTTGAGAAAAAATGCTTTTCTGGGTGAGGAAGGGGCTGTACCTATTTTGCCTAAAATCTATAGGATTTTGCCTAAAACCTTCCTCACTTAATTTTTAAAGTTTTTTTAGAGGAATGTAACGGCCCAGTTTTAGGTGTACCTTCTCTGCTAATTTGCATATGGTGATCTTTATGATATGAATAAGGGAGCTGGAAAACTGGTGAAGCGTGTGGGCCCCCAGCAGCACACAGGCTATATATTAGTCAGATAGGCTGATTGCTCTAACAGTCCTTGTGATTTAGCATAATCAGGGTTTATTTCTCAAACACAGTAGAATGTGGATCTCCTGGACGGTCCACCTCCAGGCTGACTCTGGGACCCAGGCACCTTCTGTAGAGTCACGACACCATTCCCCAAGGCCTAGGAGGCTCTCCCTGGAACTTTCACAGTCAACTGGCCAGAGAGGAGAGAGAACAAACATCAAAGATAATTCAGGAGGTCCAGGGGCCGGGACTAAAGATGGCTCACACTTCTGCATTGGCTGGAATTAGTACAGGGCCCCAGCTAGGTGAGGGGACCGGAACACACAGTCTTCCTGTGTGAGCAATGTGAAGACGTTATGGTTTGAATACATAGCAGGAGTGGGGAACCTTTTTTCTGCCAAGGCCATTTGGATATTTATCACATCATTTGTGGGCCATACAAAATTATCAACTTAAAAATAAGCCTGCTATATTTGGTGAAACATTTAATTAACTCACTCCTAATGCCTTGGCAGGGCCAGACCACATGATTTTGTGGGCCTTATATGGCCCGAGGGATGGACGTTCTCCCTCCCCTCTTTTGTCTGACAGGCCTAGGTAGGTTGTACAGCCAGGCAAAGCAGAAGCTCCCCATGATGTTCCTATGACGAGAGCCTCTCTTACAATTTAAAAAGCTACATCTTAGAGGCAGCTAGCCAGGAGTCACCATAAAGAAGTGACCATAAAGAAGTGACTTCTAAAAAAAAAAAAAGTGACTTCTTCCCTAAGAGACTGTGACCCACCTCATCTTGGCCTGGGAGCCTGTCAATCCTGTTGCTGGTTCTCAGAAAGATACCGGGCATGTCATGCCTCAGTGATGTACAAGGCCTGGGTTACTTGTTGCAGGTCAGCTTATCCAGCCAAAGCAACTTGAGCTGTGGCCAGGAAGCCAGCCTGGGCAGCTCCTGAGGTCGCCTGCCTGCTGGGCAGCTTGTTATGTGGATGACCCATCTTCCCGGCCTACTCAGGACTGACCCCGTTCCTCACTTCTACTTGCACTTTCCAGAACGTGTCCATCCCAGCCAGAAAGCCCTTTGGAATTCAGAAGCGTGTCTCTCTAACACTCCTGCCTTGTCCCTCCTTCTGCTCCTGGAGGGGCTGTTCTCTGCCCCCAGCTCCTGCTAGAAGTGAGCCACTGGGAGGAGTTGCTCCAGGCTGTGCAGAGGCTGGGAGGGACCGGAAGGGGAAACTGGAAGCCTGGTCTTCATACGGCAGCCTCCTTATTTGTCTGAGGTGGATTCCCATAATAGCAAACAACTAGACACACCCGAATTTAAATGTTAGCACCAAAGCCTTCTGGACAAGAAATAAAACTCTGTTTCTGTTTGGATGGCTTGGATCATCTATTCATGCGGATAATGAGGAATTGGCAGGACTCGGATCTCTGGTTCCATGGCTGTGGAGTTGTGACAGAACGTCCTCTGCCTGCTCCCTCTCTTGTTTGTGTCTATCCCTGTTTAGTTTTCCCCCTCAGTTGAAAGACCACATTCTCTCTAAATGACTGGAATGGAAAGTGGTCACTCTCCCTCAGGCATGGGCTTGGCAGCTCCTGAGCGCTGGAGCTTAATGAGGAAAGCGGTGTGGGCAAAGTGGTGTGGGGTTGCTGTGGGTGCTGGTGGCAGCGGAGTAGGTCCTGGTGGTGGGATGGGGGCCGATGGGGCTGACAGCTGGATCGAAGCACAAGGCAGGAAGGTGGGATTGGAGGAAGGAGCGGGCTTCAAGGGCGATTAGATGCCGACTGTGCCTTTAGCCATTGGTGCATCAACCACTGGTGCTATTTGCTGCTTTTCTCCAAAGCGGATTAAACCTTGTTAAGCAACTGGAGACATTTAGAGGAATCCATGAGACAGAGAAAAAATGGAAAAGTGAAGGAAGGTTGATGTGACCCTCCCAGTGCTAAGTGTTTGAAAAGAGAGGGGGTGTAGAGGGCCAGTAAGTGGGGGCTGCTGTGAGGTGAATGCTGACAGAAGGTTGATGCTGGCTCCACACTGCCCCTCCTCGTGCCATTCCCAATTTATTTCAAAGGAGAAAGTGGAAAACTCCCTTCCGGCTCCAAGGGGCTACTGTTCTGGCTGTCTTGACCTCTTCCTCGGAGTCTTGGATGAAACAATAGTTCGTGTGAGTCTGCGACAAAGCTCTGCAGAGGGGACTTTCTGCACCTGTTGGTATTTGAGGCGCAGGAGTGTATACCCAAGTGGGTGTGTGTGGATGTTTGTGTGTTATGCCCGTGTAAAGAAATCCCCTTTCGAGAGATTGTCCTGCTAATTAGCCTCACTGTCCTGGATACTTTTTTCCCCCAAAATATATTATTTTAATGAAGTTAAAAGTGATCTTAATACTCCATTTAAAAGTTAACATTGTTAGATCAAACACACAACTTTTGGCTAATACAAAACTCATATTCACATGCACACTCAAAGGATAAAGCTAAATCTCTTCAGATTGCACACATCTTTACCAGCCTGAGATATGGCATTTTCTCCATCTAGCTTTATTCCATGGTTTCTGTTACTTCTGTATTATCAAAGAAGAGGCCACAAAAAAGGTAGCCATCTTGTGAGTCCACCCAATGAGAAAGTAAGCAAAATCAATGAAGTTACAGTTTATCTCCCACTATCTTTTAAACCAATAGTTCCATCTTCTTTGCCTTCTAAATGTACTGCTGAGACTAATGAAAAGTAGAAGAATTAAGGAATCTGGCTGTTTTGTCCCCCTCCCTTTTCTCATCAATGTCTGATGGAGATGCTGTAATTAGCAATGTAATGAGAAGTGAAGGGTAAACAAGAAGAATTATTCCCAGAACATGCATTGAGGGACGGAAGACCGGAACAGGAAAACCAGCCTGAGTTAAAATATTCTCTATGCCTAACCAAAGGGGGTCATGCCTAGAGTCCCACACACAGATGTTTCTAGGCAATGACGGAGAAAACCTTTGGTGGCATTGCCTTCAGAGGCACTAACTTACACCTAAGTCTGGACACCTGATGCTCTACCTTTCTGGCATGAAGGTTTGGTTCTCTGTTTATCTGAGACTCAAATCTAAAACTCTCAAATATTGGGTCTTTCTACACATTCCTTTCAAAGATAAGTAATTGGCAAATAAGCTCGCATTGGAAACTTATTTTTTAAAAAATACTTTAGGGTCCCTTTAAAGGCTTTAGATCTAGAAGGCTCTTTGCATATCTGATGCTAGTCCCACATCCTCCTTTTGTTAATGAAGAGAGTGAGTCTGAGAGGTCACATTACTTATTGGAAGCCTAGGTTTTAAGCACTGAGACCCAGCCCAGTGCTTTCTCCAGGGGACTCGGTGGCCACGGACGTTTTTCCTGCCGCATCTGTGATATTGTTTAAGAGCTGCTCCCTGTGACAGAACCTGGCGAGTTCCTGAAGTGCTTCTGAATGTGCACTACTTTCCCTTCCTATTCTGGCTTTTAAAGAAGTAACTCCCTTTTCTCAGTTAAGTGGAATATTCCAACCTGGCACCCATTTGCCAACCATTGAGAAGGAATGGAGAGGCCCTACTCATGTCCTGCACTCAGAGCTTTGTCATTGCCTGCTTCCGTTCTGACCCTACCAGGTCAGAAGCCTCTAGAACAGGGGTGGGCAAACTTTTTGACTCGAGGGCCACAATGGGTTCTTAAACTGGACCGGAGGGCCGGAACAAAAGCATGGATGGAGTGTTTGTGTGAACTAATATAAATTCAAAGTAAACATCATTACATAAAAGGGTACGGTCTTTTTTCTTTTTAGTTTTATTCATTTCAAACGGCCCTCGGGCTGTAGTTTGCCCACGGCTGCTCAAGAATGCACCGGGTGTCTCTTCCCTTCAGTGTGTGTTTCAGATAAAGTCCACTTCAAGTGAAATGTGTCTAAGCCTTTACGCCCCCTCAGTTATTACGCTTACTTGGTTTATGTTAATGAGGGGAATCGAACTTGTAAGTGGTTGGCCTGTCAGTTATTATAATAGCTATTTTTGATCTTGGAGATGAAACAAATGCTTCAGAAACCACCTTCAGATATAAAAATCTAAAGATCCTGTTACCAGGATGATGGAATTAAAAATAAAGAATTAGCCTGGCAGGCATGGCTTAGTGGTTGAGTGTTGACCGATTATGTGCAGGAGGCAGCTGATCAATGATTCTGTCTCATCATTGATGTTTCTATCTCTCTCTCTCCCTCTCTGAAATCAATAAAAATGTATTTTTTAAAAATAAAGAAATAATCTATTTCACCGGAGTACTCTTCTCCAATTACAGGTGAAGGTAAGAGCTAACTCAATTGCCTGCAAACTCATTTGAACAAGTGTCTCATTTTGAATAACTGCAGGGAAAGAGTCAGAAATAGCAGTTTTTTGCTGCAACATCTTTATTTCTAAAGTGTGATTTTTCATATTTCATGATTGTTGACTTTTTTTCTTCTTGATAAACACACACACACGAAATCTGCTAGGTTATATTCATACATTCACAGCTGCCACAATCCCTCTCGGTATTCTGTAAATGAGATTTCTAGTGTGAGATCATTAATTAAACTATTTTTTTTTTTGTCTTCCAGAACAAGGAAAAAGCAATCTGCATGTAACGTCATTAGAAGATGCAGAATGCCGAAGAACCAAGGAACGCCTTTCTAATGGGAACAGTCGAGTTTCAGTGTCCAAGGCTTCCCGAAACATCCCGCGGAGACACACCCTAGGTGGGCCCCGAAGTTCCAAAGAAATACTGGGAATGCAAACATCTGAGATGGATAGGAAGAGAGAAGCTTTCCTGGAACATCTCAAGCAGAAATACCCCCATCATGCCACAGCAATCATGGGCCACCAGGAGAGGCTGAGAGACCAGGTACGAATGTGCTACCATTTCACTCTGCAAAGCTCATTCTTTAATGAACATGAAGGAAAGCAAAGTGACCTTTGATTTAAAAGGGGAAAAATAATTGAGTGGACTGTGCCCACCACTAAGTTGCTCCAGATCTCAAGAAGAAAGATCCAGAGAGTGGGCAGTTCTCCCAAAAGGGTCCCCATGGTCACCCACAAATGCATCTGAAGTGCAGGCAGGGAAGTATTACTTGACTGAGTAAAGCATAGGATCAACTGCTGTGTACCCTGTTGGCACTGAGTGCTTGGCACAGTGAATGAATGAGTATATAAATACGTCTTCAGGGTAAAACAGAGCACGGAGGGATAAACTTGAGATAAACCCCTTTTCCTTAAGAATCTGACATTAGGGTTTTGTTTCTGCTCACTTTTTTTCTTTTTAATCACAGATGTTTTCCTTTTGCATGCTTGGTTTTCTGCTGTCTTCAGCTACCTGTTTTCTTAGGTTATCTTGACAGCCAGACAGATATCACCCAACTGTGGCTTGGGGTGTTTTTGTTTCTTGTCTGTGTGCAATTACTTTCTAGCTGACAGGAGGTGGGAGGCCTTCTCTGTCGACCTCACAGGCATGTTATCAGATTGACCTTTCAGGATGGGGAACATAGCAAAGGACTCAGAGCATTTAGTGATTTGGGTGGTCAGGGAAGAGGGCAAGCTGTTATTGATTTCCACCCTCCAGGTAGAGAGGCAAGCATAGTGTGTTAAGTCTGCTTATCTTGCAAATAAGTTAGTTACAAAAGTGATGTCTAACTAGCTCAACTTTTGAGCATCCATGGAAGTGGAGATTATCATCAGTTTAAATTATTTAAACGTATGCTTTATCTCAATTTCATTTTTTCCCCTTAAATTCAACCTTCTAAACTATAAAATCTTTATCAGAGTGCCTAAAACCGTGACGTGCTTTATGGACTATGTGTTTGCTTTCTGTTCACATTGCCAAAAGGCAGTTGACCTAGAGAGGAGAAAAGAAATGGGAGCCCTGCTTGATGTTGAGATGTGCAGATTACTTGTTTGGTAATTAAGGAAAGGAAGGCTATCTTTTCATTTCAAGCATACAAGCATACTGCGGAGCTATTGTGGGTTGGGTTCCAGACCACTGCGATAAATCTAGTCATAATTTTTTTGCTGGTATAGAGTCTTGTCTTCCATTTGTAAACAGCACATCTGTCAAGGGCAATCAAGTGAAGCACAATAAAATGAGGTGTGCCTGTATATAGAAAATACCCCTATTTTCTATTTTTAAATTGTACTTACTTATTTTTTACTTTTCCCAGTTTTATTGAGATATAATTGATATATAACAAATACCCTTGTTTTCTATTAAAAGTAGAGTCACGATCCATTTAAGTACTAGAATCAGTACCTCTCCCTATGTCACATTTTTGGTGAGACACCATATTTTATATAAAGCAGTTCCAACTGAGGAAACTCACTCAAGGTAGTTACAATTGCACAATTTGCTCAGAAAAAAAGCTGGGATTTGAATCCAGATAAGTTTGAGCTCAGAATCCTTGTTTATTCCACTGTTCTATAAGTGGAAGATCACTGATTATAGAAACAAGGTAGTATGGTCTATATCTGGGATGTAAGGGTCATGAGTGTGTGTGTGTGTGTGTGTGTGTGTGTGTGTGTGTTTGTGTACATGCATGCACATGCACATGTGACCATGGGGATAAGGGTCAGGGTAAAGGAAGCTAGAAAATTGATTATGTATTGAGTGAAGAGGGAAAGTATTTTTTAATGTTAAAATATATTTCTTTCTGAAATATAGAAATTAGTCTGTCAAAAATGGTATGTTTTTCATGTCAAAAATATTCGAGTTATTATCATTGCTGTTATTATTTGTGATGTCATGATTATAGCTACTACTATGATGATGGTGCTTTTAGGTTAAAACAATTACACGGGGAGCCTAAATATAACTAGAAGGATGTAAAGGGCACATGGTGTCAGATGACAGGGAATAATGATGTAAGTTAGTGGCCTCAAGCTCTGATCTCTTGTCACATATATCTCTGCCCTGGGTGCAGTCCAGCCATGGCCTGGCAGCTGTGCCTTTGCTGGTAATTCAGGATAAATTTTTGTGTATTCCAAGCTGACCACCCAAAAGGAGAAAGATTTTGATGCTTTGTTCTGTATATACATTTTTTATTCCACTGCTTTGTTGCAAATGAACCTTAATAAGCTTTGTAAACATCAGTTATAAGCTCAGGCAAGGGTGTATGATATTCCTATGAACAGCACTTTCTCTAATGCCTTTTCCATTCTTTTTCTCCTGCCTCTCTTCCTTCCTCTGTCCTTTCCTCTGCTCTATGACACCCTTTGTTTCTCCCTGACCTTCTGACAATGGATTATTCCAGGCTTCCTTTGCAGGAAGATACATTAGCTGCAATGAGGAGGAATTCAAATAGCACACGTCTGATGCTCTTCTCCAGATTCTCAATACCATGTTCTCTTCTGGTATTTTATCATCAGTTTAAATTATTAAAACTTCACCAGGAAGGTGCTTGTTTGTCAGTCTAACCTGGGTAAAAGATAATTGGCTAGAGGGGTGGAGCCACTGCTAGCACGAAAAATCCTCCCAGAGAAGTGGCCTTAGTGAGGAGAGTGCTGTTGAATAAGATGCTGAAAATGCTGTATCTAGCACCTTACATGAAATATTTTTTTTAAATTTTATTGAATTTATCAGGGTGACATTAGTTAACAAAATTATATAGATTTCAAGTGTACAATTCTATAGTGCATCATCTGTATATTGTATTGTATGTTAACTACCCAAAGTCAAGTCTCCTTCCATCACCATTTGTCCCCCTTTTATTCCCTTCTACCTCCCTGTTATTGATGGCGTGCCCTCTGTGTCCCCACCTGTTGCAGGTGGAAGTGGAATTCTTGCAATATCAGCAAGGAGAGGAATTTTCTGAGGTTTGCACAGGAGGATGAGTGATATTGATTTCTGTGGAATTAAACCCCTGGGTTTCCAAGGCCCCATTTCCCTCCATGCTGCCATGGAAAAAGCCCAGTCTTGTCTTTAGCAGTGCTAGGATTAAATCCATTGCCCGGAGTTGCCTCTCTCTATTAAAGCACAGTCTAGTCCAGCATCTGGCTGGCTTAATTTGTGTTCCCAGCTGCAGTCCATTGCTCTTGGGGTCCGCATGGGCATGGGCCGCTTAAGGCCACATGGCTGGCTAGCACATGGGCAAGTGTAGGTCACAAGCAAGAGAGTGTAAAAGAGCAGAAGCACAAGAGAGAGAGAGAACCTTTTGTCTCAGGGTTGTAACTGGGAGCTTAACCAATTCATCCTTCAGGATTTTTCGTGCTAGCAGTGGCTCCACCTCTCTAGCCAATTATCTTTTTCCAGGTTAGACTGACAAACAAGCACCTTCCCTACATCACCTGCCTTCACCGTGCATGTGCCCATCTTCCCCTTTGTTGGACCCCTTCCCCCAGTGATGTGCAGTGAATGGACCAGTGGTTCCTTAGGGAGTGTGAAATTGCAGCTTCCTGGTGAAGTTGCCCAGATGACCATGCTTGTAATGTTTGGCCTCCCCTTTGATCTTTTCCTATTATTAGTATTAATAACTAGCTAATTATGACAGTAGCATCCCCCTTTCCCTCTGGAAATAACCATACTGTTGTCTGTGCCTATGATTTTTTTCTTAACCCCTTCAACTTTTCACCCATTACACAAAATATTTTGATACTAAGGGACTCTAGATTCTAGTCATTACACAAAATATTTTGATACTAAGGGAATCTAGATTCTAATTACTTGGTATTATATAAAAAGAGAATTAGAGCAAACTTTATATTTTGAAAATTGAATTTAAGCACTGGAAGATTCATGGTTGAAAACTTATATTCAAGTCTTTGAAATTTAGTCAACCAAGAATTTTCTAAGGTCTAAATTATTGTAAAGCAAACTAGGTTTCTTTCCACTATCTTAAAAAATGCAGATGACTATTATTGCAGCATAGTGCTTATCTGCATAATAGCAGCTGTCATTATCTCTGACTCCCCCAAGCTTCTGTGCAGGGCAATCAGACTGTGATGCTCTATCACCTGGCAGCTAAGGCTTGGCTCTGGAGTCAGGCAGGGCTGAGTTGGTATCCAGCCTCCATCCATGTGCTAATTGTGTGATTTGGAGCTAATGACTTAACCTTCTCTGTCTCAGTGCCCTTATATGTCACAAGACAATAATAACTATATCATAGAGTATTGAGGAAGAAAATGATGGATCCTTTTACTGCTACAATGACAGCTCTTAGCATTACACTCTTCTGGTTTATGATGTCCTAAAGAAGAGTCTCAGAGGCTCTATTTTTAAATTAGTATTTAAATTCATTTTATTTTTTTATTAACACATATTTAAGTAATCCGAAGAAGTTTACTTTTCCTATTGACAGAACAAAATTGTATTATATTTCTGAAACTTACTTGTATTTTTCCTTCATGAAAACTTAAAATTTGGATTTCTTTCACTTATTCATTATGTGTGTGTGTGTGTGTGTGTGTATAAATATCTATATACCAGGTGTACCAGTTAATAAAGCAGATTTTGTAATCAAAGAAAACATGATAATTTCAAGAGAAACATCAAAAGTGCTTTATTTAAAGTAATGTCCATTGCTAGCTACACATTTCCCCCATCTTTCAGGTAATTTGTGGATACCGTCCCAATAGAACTTTTCTTGTTTTGAGGCAAACCATTCAGAGACCCAATTTTCCACTTCTTTGTACATTTTGAAGTGCTGCTCAGAAAATGCGTGTGCCATGATCAGAACAAGTGGGAATCTGAAGGAGCAAGGTCTGGTGAATATGGTGGGTGGGTTAATACTTCCCAGGCAAGATCTTTTTTTTTTTTTTTTTTTTTTAAATATATTTTATTGATTTTTACAGAGAGGAAGGGAGAGAGATAGAGAGTTAGAAACATCGATGAGAGAGACATCGATCAGCTGCCTCCTGCACATCTCCCACTGGGGATGTGCCTGCAACCCAGGTACATGCCCTTGACCGGAATTGAACCTGGAACCTTTCAGTCCGCAGGCCGACGCTCTATCCACTGAGCCAAACCGGTTTCGGCCCCAGGCAAGATCTTTTAACTGGTTTTTAAGTGTGTGATGCAAAATTACTTTGCCGTGTCTTCTGGCACATTCTGATCATTTCACAATCAAAGCGTGGTTCAAATTGATTATTTGTTGTCAGTAGCGATCAGTATTAACGGTTTCACCCAGTTTTAGAAGCTCATAATATACCACACCTTCCTGATCCCACCAAACGCAGAGCATTGTCTTCTTTCCAAAGCGATTTGGCCCTGCAGTCGATGTTGATGGTTGACCTGGATCAACCCATGATTTTGTGCATTTGGATTCTCAAAATAAATCCACTTTTCTTTGCCAGTCACAATTCGACGCAAAAAAGACTTTCTTTCTTGCTGTTGAAGCAACATTTTACGGATGACTTTTCAGTTTTCCATTTGTCTTTCGTTCAGTTGATGTGGCACCCATTTTCCTTCCTTTAAAATCTTTCCCATTGCTTATAAATGATCAGAAAGTGTTTGCTGAGCAACGTTTAATCTTTCTGCAAGTTGTTTTTGAGTTTGACACGTATCTTCATCCAGTAATGCTTGTAATTGTTGGTCTTCAAACTTTTTCGGTTGACCTGGACGTTCTTTGTCTTTCACATCGAAATCATCACTTTTAAAGCATTCAAACCAGTGTTCACAAGTATCTTGAGATGGAGCATGTTCACCATAAGCTTCCCAAAGTATTCCCCAGCACTTTTCTTCAAAAGAAAGTAATGAATTAAAACTTCTTGCAAATGCTCTTTTTTGGGCACAAAATTCGACATTTTTAAGCGAAAAAATATCTATGATGTTAACACCTTCAGCAAATTTGACATATGAAGTTTTGAAGCTTGCTGTCAGTACAACAAAATAGCATACATATCAAATCACATATATATCAACATATGTGTAACTCCATCTATTGAAAGAAATCCGCATTATTAACTGGTACACCTAGTATACACACACACACACACACACACACACACGCACACACACACACATACATATGCACTTACAATGATAAATCTCATTGTGAGGGATACAAACAATGAGACATGACCCCTGCCTTCAAATCAGTAAAAGAAATAAGACATTCATTGTACCCAGGCTAATCTCTCAAGATCCAGCCCAAATGTCCCACCTTGTGAGGTGTTCACAGCATCATGTGGTACCTGTACTCTGGCAAATAATCATGCCTTCATTGTACATTTCTTTATGTTTCTTCCATCTAGAATATGTTTTTAGAGCACAAAAACCTTGTCTTAATCACCTTTGTAAATGTAGCATTTAAGGAGCATGCAACCTAAACTAGGCATTATCAATTTTTGTTGAATGAATGAATGAGCCAATATTTTTAATACAATTAGAAGTTGATAGATACTATTTGAGTGATACAGATAGAGAGGGGTGGGGAATTGAGATTGGTTGCATTTTGGGCAATCAGAAGAGATTGAGGCTAAGAAGCCAAGAAAGGCCAAGTAACTTCCTTCAAGTCAAGAAGCCAGCATTTGAACCAAGGTCAGAATTGGTCTTTCCACTTGTTACTGACCTTGGTGTTTGCTCCCTTCACCTTAAATTTTTCTAATGTTTTGGTATCAGATTACTTGATCACAGTGGGTCAAATAACAAAGACATGTCATTGTTATTTCTTTAAAAAGATAAATCTTATTTAGTTGCAGAGTGCCCGAGGTGACCATAGAAAATGGATTTCTACACATATTTTACATTGAAAGTTACTTTTCTGAAATAGCTCTGAGCTCAGAAAGGTCTGTAGCTCAGCAGTCTTCCCACAGTCCTGGGCACTGTGTAATACACATTTTGGAAATGCTCTTTTATTTATTTATTTAATGTTAATCTCCTGTGGATATGTTTTTATTGATTTTAGAGAGAGAGGGACACTGATGTGAGAGAGAACCATAGACCAGTTGCCTCCCATACGTGCCCCAGCCAGGGATCGAACCCACAACTTAAGTATGTGCCCTGACCAGGAATCAAATCTGCAGCCTTTTTGGTGTACGGATGATGCGTCAATCAACTGAGCCATAGGCCAGGGCAGAAATGCGCTTCTTCTATTTCTTCACTAATGAAGAAACAGATGTCCAGGTGGCCTCTCACCTACATGAACAAGCTTCTTACTCCTAGATTCAGAAACCTTTTGTCCACCTTTATTCTCAGTTACATACAGAATTTCTATTTAACTAGGTATAACAGTACCCACTCTGCAGTTACAAGTAGTTAATACGTATTCTTATATCTAATGTAGTCACGTCTTAGGAGTCAAGAGTAATGCATTTTAATTTAAAAGTCTGATGTGTTCTTTCATTCAATACAAAGAGTAAGAAAGATATGAAGGAGAATTTTCCTTTCACATGACTATCGCCACAGTAAGGAGGTAAGGCCACGAACGTTAACACCGTCTGAAATGGCGTCACTCACGCCAGGCGGCCTCTTGCCCGGCTCCTTTCCTCAGCCGGGCTGTGCTGCCGAGTGCCCAGCAGGCCCCTCTCTGTGTTTGTGCGGAAATAGCATGGGAGCTGTTTTTTCTGTGCCTGGTGAGTTTAGCGCCACTCACCACTGTCTACTGTAGTCTATGGTTTCTATGCACAAGTGTAACTGTACTACCGATTGTGAAAATGAAAATCAGGAAAATATCTATCAGCCTGTGTATTCATAAACATCCAAGTTCTAGTTTATGCTACTCTTTTTTTTTTAACAATCTCTCAAGAACTGCATTCATTGGTGAAGAGTTGTTCAATGGAATTTGGAACAGGAGGCTTTGGTCAGACTCAACATTATCCATTCCCTTGACTGACATCTCCTTTTCAGAAGGTATATACTTGATTTTGTCAGAATCATGGAAAATGACACAGTTAAAAACAGAGAACAAGAGAAGTCTTTAACTGCATTTGAATCAAAAGACCAGGTCTTAAGAAACAAACACTACTTCAATTTGGTAGGATACAGGCATTTTTGCTTCTCTTCCATCAAAACGCACTGAAAATAATTAGGAATATTTGAAAGAGGAAAAAATACCCCTCTTGAATAAAACAAGGAAGTGATCAGGACCCCATATACACAGAATATAGAAAGAAAAGCTGAGTTAAAGGAGGAAAGTGTGCTACCAACAATATTATGATCTTGACCTCATCTTCAATAGATGGAGCTTTATTGATGCAGAGCAAGGTTAATGAAAGGAGAAGTATTACCAGATCACAACTCGTGCAATCACAGAATGCTGTGATTAAGAGCTTTGTTGTGAGCCTCAAAACATTGAATGCTACAAACTGAAGAGTGAGGGTGACATTTGTTTAGGACAAAGCAAGTAACATTTTTGTGGCAAAGGCATTGATATCACAAACCAGAGATGCCTTGCTTGGCTCTTTCCTTTTGCAATCTAGTTTTCAGTAGCTATCCATTCAAATGTGAGTTATAATAAAAAAGGAGCCAATAGGAGACATATATCTTAACACTGATATATCAATCAGGATAGTCTTGATAATGCTGCATAATAAACCATGTGGATTGTGGTAATTTCCTGTGTGTGTGTGTGTGTGTGTGTGTGTGTGTGTTATAATACAAAAACATTTTAGAGAAGCTGTCCTTGCAATGACTTATTGATTCAGGCTACTTCCATTTTATAACAATGCCATCTTAACACATGGATTACAAGTCACATGCCAGAGAAAGAGAGAGATAGTGGGTTCTACACAAGCTCTTAAATCTGTTAGCCAAGAAGTGGCATATGCCACTTTCCTTCATTGTAGCTCTTGGTTCTGGCATCTGCTGGGATGTTTGCTTTATTCATATTTTAGCTGTGGAGTCTAGTTTAAGAAGGAAATACCCCATTTACTTATATCCATACTCTCAAATATAAGTAATGATTTCATCACCTTCATTGTACTAGTATATAGCACTTTACACCTATCTGTACAATAATATATCACATTTATATAATATAAATTAACATATATTTATATCTTTATGTAATGGCCTCTTTATGACTCCTTTTTGATGAATTTAATTGTATCATAACAGAACTTCTATCACATTGAATTATTCCTCATGCTGTAGATCTCAGTATCAGTTTATATCTCGGGGAATAGACATAGTTCCTCCAACATGTATGAAAAATTCCAAATTAATCAGATTTTTGCCTACCACATTGGTCTTAACTCTGGAATATATATATATACCTAAACCTGAAGGGAAAAGGAAACTTATTGGTAATTAAGAAATATAACACAATGTATACGGAATAAATAACAATAGAAAGAGGGAAGAAATACCCTGCGTGGACTGCCATGAACATGGAGAATGTTAGATAAGCAATTAGCATTCCTTTAGTACTGTTTTTGTCAGCTACTATTTATAGTCGTGAAAAGGTAGAGAAACATATTATTGGCATCAGCTAAAATTGTGGCACTATTGCTCTTTACACATGTTATTTTGTCTTCCCAACAGTCCTGTGGGGTAGGCACTATTATTAACTCTCCTTAACAAAATGGGAAACTGAGCACAGAGCATGTAGACAATGTGTCCTATTGTTTGCGAGGACCTTGCTCTCAACCTACAGATTATATCGTCTAATGAGTGACAGAATCGAAAGACAGTCTGAAATGCTGAGGACACAGAGAAGGAACAGAATAGGGGACTAGTTTGCTTGTGTCCATAAGTATAAAATGTAGCGGTGATCCTAGAATGGCTGAAGTGCCGTGTCCTAATGACATTGGCCTTCAACAATTCGGGGAAGAAAAGGAACTTGGCGCTAAAGAAGCAGTGGCATAAATAGTGGTGAGTCTCTGAGAAGTTAAAAATTGAGAAAATTTTTAAATTATAATTTGCATTTAGAAACTTGATATTAGTGTATATGTGAGTGTTCAATGAACTACTAGAGACCCATGGATAAAGAATATGATAGGATTGAAAGAATCAGTATAAAAAAAAAGTCTTCAGAATAATCTTGGCTATGTCTAAGGGCAATCAGAATGTCATCAGAAGTAATAATGTTCTAAATTTGGGTGTGATGAGAAACAATAGTTTTTTAAAAAGCAGAAGGAGCAGTCTAATGCTTAACAGATGATGCTACTCAAGGGACCAGATGAAGGAGTTAGCTGGGAAATGTTTCCCTGAGGACTGATATTTTGAAATGCAACTTAAAGGGTGTTAGAAGTGCATTTTAGATTTGGAATATTACATAATAGGACACATTGTCCTAGGGATTGAGCAATCAATAAGACTAAATTTAAGGGGTTATGATTTTACTTGCAAAATTGACTTCAAGTTGACATTAATCATACAAGACAGAGAAAAAGAGAAGAGTCCTAAATGGTAATCGTTCATAACACATGCCTCTTGATCTGTGGTTTAATTGGGTGCCACCAACCGCTGTGACAGCTTTGGTTTTAATTAGTGTTGTGGAAGAGCAAGACAACACATTTTGAGAACAGTGCTATATTAAGAAGAGCTTTGCAGAAAATCAAAATAAGATGCTCCTGGAAAACCTCCTAAGGAGTGCCTGAGAGTCGGAGGGAAAGCAAAGGGGTGTCAGGAACCAAGGTATAGCTATGCAGAGGCAGAGACACCTGGGAAGTGGTAATCAGCAAAACCTAGAGAAAATTGTCACCAAATGAGATGGAAATTTCGGTATTGAATCCAAAAAAGACCAGAATGATGCAGTCCAGCACCTTGATGCAGAACTCATATTGTAAATGTCTAACTTGTCCTTCCTCTCCTCACTCATCAAGCTCACTTCTTTGCTGTTATTCATCCTTTGTCCTGCAGGGGTTTTCTTGGACTAATTTAATCAAATGGTTATTTATTAGGGATCTACACTATGAGCTTGGCTCTGGGCAGAGTACAAAATACCTACCCTGCAAAGGATACCTGACTTTAGTGGGAAGAGTAGTGACTTTGGGGTTCCATCCAACTGAGTTTATATATGCTAGGACATACAGTTGTGAGATTATAGACAGGCCAGTCCATTTCTCTGAGGCTTTTTCTTATCCGTAGAGATGCGACAGACAATACTGTCATTCTGAGGATTAGATGCAATGTCTCTCCACTACAATGGATGTTGACAGCATGCTAAAACTCTTCTCATTAAGGGGAAGACATTCGACTTGGGAAGTCAGATTCCGTTTCTGTTAGGGCAGCCTGAAACAGTGTGCATTCTAAATTGCGATGATCTAGACCAGAATCTTGTAAAAGTATGGTACAAGAATCCTAGATCCCTAGTTTTTTAATTAGCTGTTTGGAGAGTAGGGAGAAAGTTCCTCATTTGGGGACATGCTTGGTTAGCCCAAAATAAATGAATTTCTACATTGCATGACTGCTCAAGCCTCTCTCCGCTCAGTGGGAAACGCTGGCAGCCACAACATCCCTCCTCACTCACGCCGGCCACGCTTGGGAGTTGGACCAGCCCCTCTTTCAACCCCAGGCAAGGCGATTTCTGCCCTTTCTTATAAAAAATATCCTCTTACATTAGTCCTCAGTTGGTAATCAAGGTGATTATTCCCCAATTTAGTTTTAATTCCATTTTGGTTCTGGAGGAGGTGCGAGAAAGACCCATCTACTTCACTACCATCTTAAAACCTTCCTCAATGGATTTTCAGCAAAACTCTATAGTATCTTCCTTTTGAGACACTCTCAGATTTGTCCTCTCAGGGCCCCACTTAAGCACCCATCTCAGCATTTTTGTCTTATCAAGTCTGCCCTTTCTTCTTTCTTCTCCTTTGTAACCAAGGTTTTCAGGCAGTATGCTGCACACCCTGCACACATGTGAAGGTGAGTCATGAAGAGTGTGTAATGTTGTGGGCCTATCAGATGGAACTTTGAACTGAAGCATTGATTTGACAAAATGTAGCGTGGGGCGCAGCACACTACAGTCAAGAGGCTTCATGTCTGTCAGGCTTGCACCAATAAGTATTTCCGGATTAATGGGATGTGTAAGGACTCTGCTTCATGTGTACTCACTGAGATTATAGCTGGGAAGGTCATGAATTCTACTCAGACAGCACCAAGATGCTGAAAGGAGAGCAGGTTGCTGGTGTGGTGGGATGGATAGTGGTTGTACATGAGAAATGAATGTGCTGTAATTACTGTTGACTGATGTTATCTTTTGCATTCGTTGTCCTCCCTCTATCTCCCCATACCCCTTCCTTTGTTCCTTCTTTTGTTCCTTTGGTTTTTAAACATTTCAACTGCACCAGAACATTCGGTGTGAGGACCACTGCACTTCCAAGTCCAGCTTGTATGCTTCCCATTTCCATGCTTCTTTCTCCAGTTTCTTCATACAGCATCTGTTTTGCTTCTGGTTAAGTACAAAGAAGTTTAGTGCCCATGTAAGCCGCTAGAGAGCAAATGTCTTGTTTGCACTCTCTCAGGCTTATCTTTTTTATTAAATTTTTCAGAGTCAGTTTATATTTATCTTTTTCAGATTGTTTACTTTTATCATAATTAATTGCTTTTTCTAGTTTTTAAAGTTATATGTGTTGTCTTTTATTATTTTTTAAATGAGTAGTATGTTTATTCATTTTGAGTATTTATTGTTTGATAATGAAGGCATTTAAGGGCATATAATTCCTGACATCAGCTTGGGCTGTGTCCTTCAATTTTATATGAAATATATCCTGTTTCTTTGCTTTAAAGAAAGTTGAAATTTTTTTTGTTTTGATTTTTCTCTTGGAGTTCAGGGATGGTCAGATACATTTCATTTCCAACTAGTTGAGATTAGCATTATTTAGAATTTTTTGAATGCGATCAGAATGAAGTCTGTATAATCCCTACTTTTCAGTTTGTTTAAGGACTTGTTGAAGCATTTTCTTATGAATTGTCAAGTACAAAATCAATGTTTGTAAGTTTCCATGAATATTCATAAAAATTATCTATTTTATATGTATTATATATGTAAGGTTTGTTATTTGTATCATTCATTTCCTCTCAGTCCCTATTTTATTCTTTCAGTGCTATTCAGTTCTGAATGAAGTATAATAAAGTATATCACTATAATTGTATTGTTTTCCTGGTCTTGCGTTCCTAAGAATTTTTGCCTTATGGTTTTTTTAGTTTATTTGTTATTTGTTGCAAACAGTTTTATGGATCATCATTCCTTCTCCATAAATTATAGTGGGGTTTTTTTTTACATTACCAAATGACTTTATTTTCTTTAATGTTTGTTAACTTTTAAAAATATTAGTATTATCATTCTTGCTTTACCTTTCATTGCATTTTTTCTGGTACATTTAACCATCTATTTTCAACTTTTGTTTATTAAAATGGGTATGTTTATTAGAAACTACATATAACTTGGTTTTGATTTTTTAGCCCACTCTGTTAGTCTTCATTTTTTAATGGGAGAATTCAATCCATTGATATCTACTGTATTAACTGATGAATTTTATTATATTCCTTCAACTTAATTTGACAGCAAATATGTCATTCTTCTTTATTAAATACAGTCCTGTGCAAGGAATACTAAACAATTACTTGAGTTTCAGTCTTGACAAGCTGTGTTTGAAATGGCAGTAGGTGCTCCAAGTGAAAACGAGCGCCAGAAAGTTGGATGTAGAAGAGGAATGGAACCTAAGCCAGAAAACATGACTGAACAGTTACATCTTGGCATTATCTGCTCTATTAGTCAGGGTTCCCCAGAGAAACAGAACCAGGAAGTTAGAGAAGAGAGTGAGACTGAGAATGAAGGAGAGGGAGAGAGATTGGTCTAATTTAAGGAATTGGCTCACACAATTGTAGGAACTGGCAAATCTGCAATCTGCAAAGCAGGCTGGCAGCCTGGAAATTCAGGTAAGAGTTGATGTTGCAGCCTTGAGTCTAAGATCTGCAGGGTAGAAACAGGCAGGGTTTGTATGTCTTGAGGCAGAATTTTTTCTTTGGGAGCGCTAAGATTTTGCTCGTAAGGCCTTCGACTGATGGAACAAGGCTTACCCACATATAGATGGTAATCAGCTGGCTTCAATATTAATCACATCTAAAAAATACCTTCACAGCAACATCCGAACTGGTGTTAGACACATAATTAGCCATTACCTCAGCACCATAGAAAAAGGAGACTAAATGTGAGTGGATAATCTTCAAAAGGAACAATAACTACAAATAAAAACAGAACCAAAGTTCAAGGACTTAGCATTAGGCAATTAATTACCACAGTTGGTTTCCATTACTTCACTGAGAAACTCCAGTGTCCCCACTGGATATTTAAGGTGTGTTCTTGACACACAAAAATGAATGCTTGTTATTTTTCTTTTTAGTGTTTGTCAGTTTTTCTTTAGATCAGAACTTCAGGTTGCGAACATTTCCCGAGTGTCTGCTGTTTCATTAGTCTTCTCTGTATCCTAGCGGTCTGCTTGTCCTGGGGTTATGATTTGTAACATGTTAATCCTACCCTGTGCCTCCACAGAGCTTAAAGCTAAATAAATACCACTGCTCTACTGTTGCTGTTGTGCTGACAGACTATCCCAGTCTGGACTATTCCAGACCCCGTCCATCTGTTGACTTGGTATATCTGGGAGGATCTGCAAAGGTCTCTGTTTACCCTTTGCAATCTAATATGTACTTTCAAATGAGTTTACTAAATAAATCCTTCCAGCCTGGCTTAGTTTAGTTACGATTTCAGTATCTCCAATGATGAGCAATTTTATTAAACTAGGGTTAAGCATATGTGTTTTGGGTTCAAATCTTGGGTCTGCCTGAGTTCAAATCAATATTCCAACACTTCGTAGCCATCTAAACTTATTCAACCAGTTAACTGCCACGCGTCCAAGATGGAAACCATCCCCACACGCCACGATATTTTGAATTTAATTTAAAAAAAATCAATTTGCCATGAATATTATAAAAATAAATATATTACTCACAATTCGGGTGTTCTTGAATATTTTCAGCTGCAAATTCTCACAAAAAATTACTTTAAAGTTGGTCAGGGCTGCCACTTAGGGAAAACTTTTTTTTTATAGACACGCCTGGCATGTGGGGAAGGTCCGCTGCTTGCATCTATAGACACTTATGGTGTACAATGGACCAAATTACCTAACTTCTCTGAGGCTCACTTTCTCTCTTTGTAACATGGGGGATATTAAATGTTCTTGCATCATGCTATTTATTGTAGTGAGACTTAAATGAAATAAGGATTGGTTATTTTAATTATAAAAGTACTGCTTTTTTCTACTCAAAGCAGTATTTCTTTTCTACATGACAACTTCTAACTCGTGTTTTTTTTGTTTTGTTAATGCTCATCCAAAGATATTTTCCATTGTTTTTAGGGAGAGTGGAAGAGAGAGGGAAAGACAGAGAGAAACATTGATGTGAGAGAAACACATTGATTGGTTGCCTTCTACACCATCCCTGACCAGGGCCCAGACCGGGGAGGAGCCTGCAACCAAGGTTATATGCCCTTGACGGGAATTGAACCCGGGACCCTTTGGTCAGCAGGCCGACACTCTATCCACTGAGCTAAACCGGCTAGGGCATAATTCATGTTTTTTTAAGAAACAAAAATTCATGACATAAGTGGTTAACTCCAACCTCTTTCACCAATTATTTGTATTCTAATATTTTCATGGGCTTTTTTCAGTGAGCAGTTTTCTTTGTCTGTTATAAACTAGGTTTGATGAAACAAATCCAAGAGAAAGAATCTTATTTGCTATCCAAGTCCAACAGAGATACCTCTGATGTTGCTAAATTTAGAAATAAAATACTCCAGCTACATGACTCATGGCTCTCTGATTTGGTTAGTGTGGTACTCAGTTGCTGTCAGGCAAATCACAATGTTATTAAAGCAAAGTCCTACTTATTAGTTTCATTTAGGGACTTTAGGAAAAGTCATTACTGGACTGGTCACCTCTAAGCATATCTTAGCATTTCTGTTCCGCCCCTCCCCCCTCCCCCATATGTGTTGCCCTTTTTGCTAAGATTGTCGTTGTCCAAAACTTTGCCCACTCTAAATATCTCAAGATCCTCACATCACCATAATGATGTCATCACTAGTTACAAATTACTCTGTAAGTCTTTACCTTTGCCTGCCTGCCCATGAATGGGCTAATCAGGTTGCTGTTACATCTGAGTTATCTCCCTGACTATCTCCACTTACCTGACAGTAGGATTCTGACTCTTCTCAGTCTCTTCTCCAAGCTTGAATTCACTAAGTAAAAGCTAAGCTATTATAGCTTCCTAAATAACCCACAGAAAAGATGCCGTGTAGTTGGTAACCACTCTGACTGCTGAATCAACTTTCGCAGACTCCTCTCTCTAATGGAACTTTGAGGAATAAGTCGAATAGTGCTCCACCCCATTATCAACGGAATAAAGCTTAGCTTTGGTTATATCTTGTTTTTGTTTGTTTCCCATTGTGTTTGTGCCCCACTGGGTACAGCACAGTTCGGGCTTCATCTGGATGTATTTTCATCTCACAGAGACAGTAATTGAATCTCTGACAATAGTCTTGCCTTTGAGGAGTGTTTCACCTCGGGGATGACAAATCAGGCTAGTTCTTGGTTTTCTTGGAAGGTGATGTCCCATCTGTTGACTGTGAACTGTGGCAATGCAGAATTCCCCAGTCAGAGGAAGGGGCCGGAAGCATTTACAATCCTTCTACGGAAAGAGCCATTCTGTTTTTACCCGGGATCCCTCTGCATGCACCTGCAGGCTCAGCAATGCGTGGAGGTTGATCTCTGCTCTCTGACTGAGGTTTGCAGCAGATCTGTGGCAAGTGCAAGCAGCTTCTGAGATGCCGCTGGAGGCTGCCTTCAACTGCTTTCCAGCTCTGAGCTCTCCGCTGCAGCGTTTGCTAGCCATTTGATAACATCATTATAAACTCTCATGGGTTTGGAACAAGTCCCATTCCAACCTTTCTGGGGCTTCCAGGTAAGCAGTCTTGGACTTGGGTGTGTCCGCAGTAAATTTAGAGGTGAGAGGAAGAGGACTGAGCCCCGGTGTCACCAGCAAGGGTTGGGCACAAATTTGGCAGAAATATGCCTAAAGCTTTATGCAGACATCAGGGATTCTATCACATCTGGGACAGCGAAAAGTGAATGAGGAAGGACTGAATATGCTAGAGCCTGCTGACCATTTCCAAGAAAAGTTAAGAACACTGATTTTGATGTTATTCTCGTAATTTATGCAAGCTAGGACAAACATGCGAAAGACGTGTGTTAGGAAAGAGTTAAAAAATTCTCAACACCTTCTCCTGCTACCTCTGCTAGCCAGAGGCCAAGGGAAAATGCACACACTCATTTCAGCAAGGAACCTGTTTTGCAAGTTTCACTGGTCAAAGTAGGAAGGGGTTACTGGAGAGCAGAGTAGAAAGCCTTAGGAGTATTGATTGAAGGTTTTTCAGAACCTACATTTTCAGCGTAACCTTATCCTTCAGAGAGAGGCACATGTGCCACTGTAGGTTTTTCTTCAACCGATTAAGTGCATTGTTAGACAGGGAGGGGCAGATTAGCGAATGCCTATAATTTTGATCATTGTTTTCTACAAAACAGCTCAGGCTTTGAAAATGAAGCCATCATTCTTGGCTAAGTTTTTGCCGACAGCACAAATTATACTGTGCAGAGATCCAAAGCCCCTGAAAAGGTTTCATTAATGAACAATTTCAGACGATTGTTTAAGTCTTTGCCTGACAGGTAATGTTGGCACATAGAAAAGTGGGGTTAGGGTTTCCATGGAGATTTGTGATGTCATGCTTGAAAGAGCATGTCAAGACAGCCAATTTAACAAGTAGCTACTCAAAAAGTCCTATAGGCTAGAAGTAGGTTTTATGCAAATGACAAGAGTTTCACTGGGGGAAAAAACGGCAAAAGAAAACAGTACAGAGACATGGAGGGGGCTTTACCTGACAGCTCGGAAGGATGACCCCCGAATCCTTTAAGGACTTCCAGAAAAAGCAGTAGCTTTTCTACTGTAACTGCTGCCTCACCTGTGGAGCTCAGAGTACAGGTAAATATGCATTTTTTCTTCCGAGTTATTGCCAAAAATTGTTTGGAACATTGAGGTCTTTTTCTCTGCATTGTTCTCTTGGCAGGAAGAGCGGAATCAATAGCACAGCTTTCCCACATGGAATGGTTGTGCTTCGGGGCTGTTTTTTTCAGGGTTGTTTTTTTTTTTTAATTGAAAGAACTGAGATTTTTGAATAGAGCTGAAAAACAAGTGGTGCATTATGCATTATGCTGATTATACCCTGTAAATAATGCTATAAAAATGCCTTAGATAAAGGTTAGAAGGACGATCTGAGACTTGAGATACTCTGTGTATTTGTGGATTATTTTCAGATTTTTAAAAAACTCTTAGAGCAGACCTGAATTGGGACTACATGTATTTCTGTATTTTTCAAGTTCTAAAATGCTAAAGATAAAACCCAGGGAATGTTACCAAAACAGTCAGGCTTATGACTGCTGCACTTTTTTGGTGTGTGCCTGTAGACTTTTCTCAGAGAAGCATTTTATACAGAAAAATATCCTGTTTTGAGACATCACAGTTTTTGGACTTGAGGGAAGCAGTACTTATAAATTCTGAAAGTGCAGATAAAGGTTCCTAGGGTGCAGGCAATGGTTGGTGGAGGTTGTTTTTCAAGCATTGCTTTAGAAAGGAAACCTCGCTTCGTTGGTGGTTTGGGTTTTGTTTGCATCAGTTACTGGTAAGACCGAGTAAACAGTCTTCCCAGTGAAATGGATGTGATAAAAATCACTCACCTGCATAGTTGACTTAAAGGGGTTAGTTTGGGGACATCAGGCTGTGGAGTTAGGCCCACCAAGCTTACAAAGAAACGAAAAACATATTTGCTTCTTTTCACACACCAGGTAAGGTTAAAGCACAGGGTTAAGAAGCATTTAAAGGTACCTGTGAAAAGGGAATTTGGGTTTTTGAAACCAAAACTATTTAGGAGCAAATGGGCAGGCAGTAAAATATTTTTAAAACTTTTGATACTGTATTTTTAATACTGCGAACCTCCTGAAGGTTGTAGTCAGATTATTTGGATTAATTGATACTCATATTAGATTGTTGTGTTACCACAGTGATTGTGGCACAGTTGAGTGACAAAAGAACTATCCTCCTCAATCAGAATGCCTGGGTTTTGAGTCCTGGCTTCACCACTTACTACCTGGATAACTTTGGGAAAGTAAAATAATGTCTTTAAGCCTAGGTTTTCTCCTCAAAAAATAGGGGTGATGATAGCGGTGTTGTGAGGATGAAATGGCAACATCTTTATAGCGCAGGTCTCAACATTCATGCTCCATATGGTAACGATTGTTTTTATTCACTACTCATGTGGCACTGGACTATTTATAGTGTTTTCACATCCTTTACTTTTTCTTATCATTGCATCAGCGCAGTAAAATTAGCAGAATCGTTTTATTCCTCCTTTACGGATGACAAACTGTGTCTCAGAGGGATACTGAACTATGCAACACAATACACAGCCCTGCTACATTTTCTTGTTATTTTTTTCCATTTTAGAGGTCTAGAAACAAATCAGTGTGTCACTGAAATAACTCCCAGCAGCAACAACTATTTCTATAAATTAATTAAAAAGCAAAATATTAAGTGTTTCAAAGGAGCCAGGACAGTCGTGGCTTTACATTAATTATGTCTGTGACACTTTCTCTGGGTAGGCTTTGGAAGTGGGATTAATTTCCCTTTTACTGGCACCAATTGATAGGAGCTCCAGTTACTTCACAGACATACAATTTTAACTCTTACCTGCCTCTGGTGTCTCTTGGTTCTGCAAGAAGAGTCAGGTTTACCTGTTACAGGAATCCTGAGCAGGAAACCGAGGCACCAAGGGCTGTGGGACTTGCAACAGGAAGCAAGGGGTTGGCCACACTGCCTTTTTCCTTTTATATTCTAGACCTTGACACCTCCCCTCCTTGTCTACATCCCAGATCTAAACAGCCCGTAATTATAGTCTATGTCCATTGTATGTAAGAAAGAAATATGTTTTTCATTGTGTTATTTTCAGCAGCAGTGCTTCTAGCCAGGGAAAAGTACTCTATTAATTCCAGGATTTTCCTGATGACTTTTTCAATTTTTTCAAGTTTTCCACATCAGACTGGTCAGAATTGTTCAGATTCCACACTCCTGGAAGAAGGCTCTTAGCAGGAGTACTGGGTCGCTTATTGGGTGGGATTTTAATGTGTTCTGATCTCCGAGCTGCGGAGGCTGACCTCACCCTGTCCCGGGTTCTGTGTACATTATTGAAATGTGGTGAGGTGAAGGGCATCCGCCTGTGGCGGGGACTCTAGTTCCCAGCCTGGTCTGGAGCACTAGTTACCTCAAGGGCAAAATCTGTGAGTCTGAAAGCAAATATTTATTTCATTCAAAGTTGATATTCCAAATATGAACCACAAAGCAGCAAGTTTAAAGTAGAAAAGAGTCATGAAATCAAATAGCTGTAGGATCCCAGCATTCCAAATAGGTTCAAAATCGCCAATGAATGTTCTCACACATTTATTTTCTTTACCCACACACCATGTTTTAGAAGTTCCAATAAAGCTTTTTATTACACTTAATTGTTATATTGTTCAGAAATGATCTGTTGATTAAGAAGTGGTGATTGCATCTAGAAATCTGCTCTGTGCCCAGCAGAGTTTAGTGAAGGTCTGTTGCGACAAAAGCACTGGATACACAGTGATCCAAGGACCAAATTTTTGGATTCAAGTCCTGCCGCCATCACTTACTAGTTGCACAGATTTCCCACTGAAGAATATATGTAGGTTTACTCATATTCCAAATAAAACGTAGCATCGAAATTTAAAAAAGCCTTTGAGCAACAGAATTAGTGATCTCTAAATATTACTTTTTTTTTCTTTTAAAAACTTTGGCATTCCCATGAAAATTATTTTTTTCAGAAAGAAAGGCACTGGAAATATGCTTCCCCCTGGGCAGACAGGGCCGAGTTCCTCTGAGAGGGAGGGAAGCTTGCTTCCTTCCTTCCTTCCTTCCTTCCTTTCTTTCTTTCTTTCTTTAATTTTATTATTTTTACATGCAATAGGGAAGCTCTTTCTAGAAGTTGTTCACAACTCAGCTTTATCATTGCTATTTATCAATTTAATATGATCAGAAACACTCCTGTTTTGAAACTGATGGGAAGTAGTTTGCAAAAATCTATTTTAAAAAAGTCATCCTGGGAAATGGTGCCATCCCAGACTCTGTCCTCACTCTTCTCTTGAGATGTGTGGCCTCTGAGAGTCCAGAGGGGCTTTCCCCTGCCAGTAATCAAGCTTGATGTCACCCCTCCCCCCAACCTATTTTTAAGCAGGTAAAGAGAGGATTTAGTGGAAGCTAAAATTCCTCAGGCTGCCTGAGTTGGGGACTTGCTGTTATGAACGCAGAAGCACTATGACCCGACATGCCTGTGAATCTGGCCATTTCGTATTTCAGAGCGGAATTTCCTTGGAAGTCATTCCAATATTGATGTCCTTTTCATAAACTTACTAACTTTGCTTTTAACTTCTAACCATTCATGAGAGACAATATGGGGAGACAGATTTTTGTTTTTTCTGGAGGCATAATGTCAAGGTAGGCAGGATTCTGGTACTAAATCTATCTGATATGAACCTATATGGCAAATTCTCCTTGATCTCTGTTGACGGTTGTGCCATCTGGGCAGCTGGAGGCCTTGGGACCCCTGGGCTGTGGTGGAAAGAGTGGGGTTCAGGACAATCTTATTCAGGAAGGGAGCAGGGAAGGACAAAGGATGGAGATAGGGGTGAGCTTTATTCTAATGGCAGGAGCTCTGTTGCTTTGGCATCAGACAACAGACTTACAGGCCGAAAGAATTTTGAACTACTTATTTACAAGGCAGAAGGGAAATATCACAGATTTGGAGAAATCCTCCTCTAGAGATCTCACAGAAAGGAATGTCCCGCTGATTTGTGTGATGGCCTGAGTGGTCAGTCCTGGTAAAGGCAGGTGGCAGCGTTAGTGGCCGCTTACAGGCCTAGGTTCTGGATGGCGGTGCCACTGCCCACCCTGTGTGCCACTGCAGGGTACTCTTCACCTCCACTTCTGTCCACTTGCTCATGATTAAGCAACAGAGGTGATGGAGGTGTTTCCCACGAGCAGTTTTTCTAGGTTAGTAAGTGCAGATGATCACATTGGCCCCCACAAACCCAATGGTCGGACTGTCCTCAGAGCTGTGGGCCCACACCGCCTGGTTGCCATGCTCTGTGCTCTACTGGGATCGTGCAGGAAGGGAGGGAGCAAAGGCCCACCCCAGAGATATTGTGATGGGTCCATCTGGTGGCACTGTAAGCTGTACAAATAGGACTTTCTTTGGCCTTACTACTTGCCACTTAGAAGAAAAGCAGGCTGCTGCCCCGCACGTGTTTTAGAATGACTGAGGAAACAGAGATTCAGATGAACTGTTGGGTATGTTTGGTCTTTGCACTAAGAATGTTTGTAAATACCCCTGAGAATGTCACGTGGATGTCAATGCATGTGGTTGTAGCAGTCACTAGGAAGAGACACGTGTTCTGTTCCAAAGGGACAATTTAAAAAAATATATCATCTGTTTGAATTTTGCTCAAGGAAAGGTTGCATGGCTCTCTTCATCTTTACCTGTAACTTTATTTGAATCCTCTTTCAGTTTTAAGACTGCAGAAGACATCAACTCCAGCAAATTGCCTCATTAAGGACAATTTTCTGTTTCTCCTCTGTGGAGTGTGTGTGCCTGTGTGTGTGTGCCTGTGTGCCTGTGTGTGTGTGTGCCTGTGTGTGTGTGTGCCTGTGTGTGTGTGTGTGTCTGTGTTTATGATGGTGAGAACAGCACAAACTGATTTAAAACTATTCGCCTTTCAGAGCAATTATAGTAGTGGCCCCATAATATCTTAACTTGACCTCTTTTAATTGCTCTTTCGATTGCTTCGTTTTTCTCCCCGTTATAAACACAGCTGCAATGACCTTCTGTGTAATTGTGCAAATCTGAAGGACAAATTTCTAGATGTCAAATTACTAGTCTATTACTACTAGTTTACTAGGATTACTAGTGTTGAATGGTAGTGCCCAATTTTCTCTCAAAAAGTCTTACCAATTTATTCTGTCACTGTGAATGTTTGAGAGTATGTTATGGCACATTCAGAAAATACAGTTATGACAATATATGAAATAGACATTACGTGCAGGTATGGACACATAACCGAATTATATTTAATAAGCAATACAAATTAGCAGCATAGATAGTAGGATCCCTTTTATTTTAAAAAGGCTGAATCCTATTTGAATGAAGAGCATACCCATTATTTTCTGTGTCCTCATCTATACATTAAACATTTCTAGAACAATGCCTAATAAACGGGAGTGAAGGATTAATGAGCTAGTGAGGACAAAAGCTTTTATTTTTTTATTTCTGGACTTCTCTATTACTTCTATGTTTGTCATATATACTAGTATAGTGCTTTAAAATTCAGAAACTAGTTGTAAGAAAACAGTTGCCCTGGAGTGTAATGTGTATTCTTCCAAGGGAGGACAGCAGTTGCCAGGTAGGCGGCGAAAGGGACTTTCTTCATCCCACACACCAATCAGGAAGCATATTTGTGCGCTGATGGTTGTTTCTCCAGGAAGAAAGGGATTCTCTATTTGTCTGTCTTCCCTGGAGCATCAGAGCTGATGACATTAGTAGTCTCATTTCCAGCTGTGGAATCTTCCCTCAACCAGTTCATTCCAGTCAGGATCCACTTTTCTAAATAAATGCTGTTTGGGGTTGTGAGTACCAGGTGTGTTTTGATCAAATATATTTAAGCTGCCTGAAATTTTCAACAAAAGCAGTGAATGCACCTTCCCAGGTTGTTGGGTATCTTCTTTCCCATTGTATAAAACATTCACTTCAAGTTCAAGTTTACAGCAAAACTTCCTCCTTTGCCAAATTACCGGAATCAGTTTTGGATAAAGGGTACTTAGGCTTTCATATTAAGTATATGACTATATAACTATGATTCAGTTTCCTAAATAAAAACAAACTTTAACACACAGAATATTTTTATTTGAAATACTCTATTTTTCTACAGCAAGACAAGTAAAGAATAGAATCATAGGATGCCTTTTGAAAGAAAATAAGCAATACCTTTATAATTCAGAATCACTGAAGAAAGTTTCAGACATTATTTTAAACTCCAACTACTTTTTGATTCAGGTGTACAGAATGCATCAGAACCACAAGTGAAGTAGATTTGATGTATGCATTTATTTTGCACCAATCAGTACATATTTTTACTGTGATTAGACTTTTATTCCTTTCTCTTTCTCAACAGCTACTTTGGAAACTTCATGTTTTCCCCAGATACATTCTTTTTCTACTTCATAAAGAATCTCAGTTCTGCAGTTAATTGCAAATAGTTGCAAAAGGGGATACATGTAAAGTAAATGTCTCTGAATGTGGTATTTTGTGAATAAACATATATGCTTGACATTAGTTGGTAAACCTATAAAATAATGATGAATATGCTTAGAGGAAAAAGGGTAGAGTAGTGTCTGTGACGTACAAAATGAGAAAAGCCATAATTTAAGTTGTCCTGCCCACACGAGAAAAGCCATAATTTAAGTTGTCCTGCCCAAGTGAATATAGTTACAAGTACTAGATTGCCCACAAGTATTATTACTTCCTATATACCAGAAACTTTCACACAAATTTTCTCATACAGTCCTCTAATAAAACCATACAAATGAATCCATATAAATAAGGAAACTAAGGCTCAGAGGTCTCTAGAGACTTGGTTCTTTGGGCAACAAGGGGATTTGGACACCGCAATTCTGACGCAAGCCTGAGGCATTTTGATAGCATGCCTGAGGTGTTTGCTTTGAAATCTTGGTCATTTTATGAAAGTGGATCTCCAAACAATGTAATCACTCAGGGAATGATTTCCTTCTTGCCTCTGTAGCCTCCCGCTCTTTTTCACAATGCCTACCGTTTCTGCCATTCCAACGTTACCCCAAAGGGGGGACTTAAAGAAAGTGAGGAGGTTGGAACAGCGGTTGGTTTTGCTACTTGTTTGCGGTACCTCTGAAGTCAAGCCTGGAGCTGGCCCGTCAGGAATGTGCTTATTAAGCAACCGTCTTCCTGGCACTAGAGGCGGAAAGCTGCGTGCCTCAGTGAGATTCCTTCTTCAGAAACCTGCCCTCGTGAGCAGGCCTTTAGAATTCACCCCAGAGAAGGCATGAGCGGTGTCCATAGATCTCCGTTCACAAAATGGCGTTGCTCACATGTTTTTCATGATAAACCCCAAACACACTTACCCCTTACTTCTGTGGCCCGGATTTGTTGCCAATATTTTTATGTGCGATTGGGAAAGTTCTCACTGTACTTGAAGGGACAGATTGGGCAACTTTCATAGGTAAATCCCTTGTGCCAGAAAACTATAGATCAAAGACACCAGGCCTGGGGCCAGGTTTTCCAGAAAGGCCTGCCCAAAGGTTTCTGCAAATTTTGATAAGCTACCAAAACCTTGTAGAATCAGAGTATTACATACATTTCTAATGTTTTTTTACATCATGAAGCAAGAAATTAGATGACCAGGAAACACTGGGCTCAAATTCCTTTGTCAAAACTTGTATTAGAGCAGCTGTTCCATTGAAAAGGGTGTCCAGGTTCTCAGGAGTACCACGGACCCCACGCTCTCCCACTCACACCTGTCTCTCTTACCTGCCCGACACCTATCAAAGCTAGTCCTACTGTCTCTCATAGACCTGCTCCTGTGAAGGGCGGTGGTGAGATGGGAGGAATCCGGCCTTTGTTTCAGACAGACGTAATTTCAGGAATTCATTCTACCTCTTCCTCGTTGTGTGGCCTTGGGAAAGTCACTTGACCTAAGGAAGCTTCCATTTCTGCAGCCAGGTGGTGTACAGGTGGGAGACAGTATGAGAGGCACCTAACCCAGTACCTGGCATGTACCAGAGGCTCCACACATGGAAGCAACTACACTGGGCCCTTGAACAACACAGGGGTTAGGGCACCAAGCCCCTGTGAAGTTGAAAAATCCAGGTGTAACTTTTGACTCCCCCAAAACTTAACAACTAGTAGCCTACTGTTGACTGGATAACAGTTGATTAACACATATTTTTTATGTTATATGTATTCTATACTGTATTCTCACAATAAAGTAAGCTAGAGGAAAAGAATGTTATTAAAGAAATCACAAGGAAGAGAAAACACATTTATAGTACTTATTGAAAAAAAATTACCTATAAGTGGTGACGGAGGAGAGGTGGCTGGGTTTAGTAAGCTACCGTAAGGAGTTTGGATTTTTTTTTTTCTTAGTATAGTGCAAAGGATTTTAGGCAGAAGAGTAATAGAATATTTTTAGCTTTTGTTTAAACACTAATTTTATGCAGAAGCTTCTTTTGGCTGGGGTAAGGGGGCTTTTAACTAAGCTGGCTTCCCCTCTCCCTCAGTGACTCTCTCCAAAGGGCCGTTGGCACACTGTGAAGACCCCACATGCAGGAAATGGTCAGGCTCCTGAGGATCTGTGACCCCACCCAGGGTCTTCTGCCTGTTATCCAAATATGCAATCCTGTGTTCTTATTATTAACCCAAAAGCTGAATGCTGGTATTTCTTTTCTTACTTATTTTTCCCCAGTTCTCAACACTGTCATTGGGTCTCATGTATTCAGAGTGTCCACTCTCTGGTCACTAAAATGTTTACTCTCAACCACAATAAAGGGTATACATTGATGCAATAATATCTGGGATCCACGTGTCATCATCCCTGATTTGGGGTTTTCCCAGTGACACTATGAGAAAGCTATCCTTTGCCTTTTCATCTGTTTTCAACGTAAAGAAAAAATCATTTATTTATATTTGACTCCAACTCTCTTTTTTTTCCATTTCATGGTAGTCGATTTGAAGTATGATATCAACAGTCAAATCCACCAGCTTCCACACACAGCCCACTGGAAGCTCCTGGCTGCTCCTAGCTCAGGCCGGGCCCTCAGACCGCCCCCTGCTAAGGTTGGCTGAACACTGCAGTGGAGACCATGCAAGTCCCACTGACACCTTTAATGCTGGGTGTTGTTCAGTTGGACTTATTTGTATAAGCTGTGGAAATGCTGGGAAGGCCAGTAGGTAGCATTCCACTCGCTCATTTTATAGCTGCGGAAACTGAGCCTCAGAGAACAGATGTGACTTGGGTCAACCTCAGCGGTTGTGAGCACCAGAGTGAGTCGTCTGGGACCCAGGTTCCTAACCCCGAGCGACCCTTTCACACCAGCACGTGTTCTTTGGAGATGGTTCTGAGACTAGTGGGTGGGATGGGTGGCACAGGTTGTGCTGTCAGCAGTGGGGTGTGTCCTTCGGGGTGGCTCTCGAGCATCTTGATGTCATAGCCTCTTTATGCAGTTGTTCTAGACCGTCCAGCCTAGTGGGTTGTGAGGCAGATATGGCCACAGATGAAACATCCCATGACTGCACTGCCTATCAGATAAAGCAATTTTACTAAACACTGATATTGAAACTGTTGACAGTTTGGGCTTTGCCTCATGATGATAGAGACACAAGAATAAATTTTGATATGAACTAAACAAAGATCTGTCTCTTTTAAATATGAAAGCGCATGTGACTATTAACTGCCCAAATGTGTGCTGGCGAACTATAGATGGGCCCGACCCACTCCATTCAACTCGAATTTTCTTTCATGAGTGGTGTATGGCCTGAGCCCATTTGGCCAAGTGAGACGTATAAGAAAGAGGCACATTCTTGCCCTCCTTTTTGGTGCCCACATCCGGATTTAGCTAAACCCCACCCTGGGTCATTTGCATAGCAATGAAAAACCGGTATTTTCTATGTGAATCACTCTTCAAACCCTGGGCCTCCTCCGACAGGGGTGTGCCAGGCCAGCTCGGAGGAGGATGGGCTCAGCTGAAGGCCAGCTGAGCGTGGACGGGACAGGTCCTGCTGCCCGCGGGCCAGGCAGGTGACTGCTGATGTCCGCTTGCGGGTCTGCACATGGAGCCATCTGTGTGTCCCCCTGTAGAACGGCCCAGAAAGGAAGGCGGCCTCCTGAGTTTCTGTTGCCAGGGGCCCTGCAGCACAGCAGACAAGAGCGAGGTACAGAAGTGGGGTGATCGGGGGTTGTTGCCTCTCCCTGGGGTCTCTCATCTGCTATGCGATGCCTTCCTGGCTACCTGGGCAGCTCACCTGGACTGAGCTGTTCCTGGCCATTTATTGCCAAGTGAGAGCAGGAGAGGGTTCTGGGTCACGTGGTTTCTTTTAAGTTAAATTGTGCTTCCGCACAGAGGTTGATTGCCCACAGCAGTTAATCCTGGTTTAGTGATAATTAAATTGTTTTGCTTTACTCTGGAAAATCTTATTTTCTGTACAAAGGCAGGAAGCACTTTTTAAAATTCCTCACTGAGGGTATGTTTATTGATTTTTAAAGAGAGAGGAAGGGAGAGAGAGAAATATCGACTGGTTGGTTGCTTCCTGTACTCTCCCCAACTGAGATCGAACCTGCAACCTTTTGGTTGTACGGGACAATACTCCAACCAACGGAGCCACTCGGCCCGGGCAGAAGCATTTTTCTATGACTATACAGAATGTCTCCAGGTAAGGTGTAATCTGTCCTTACCTTGCTGGATTGTGAATTAAGCAAGTATGTGGGATTCTAATTTGCAAATGCCACAAAGATTAGAATCTAAGTGCTTCCAGTTAAGAACTTTCTCTGAAACCAAAACAAAACAAACCGAAAACCCACAAACCTGCTTTCCCTCCTTTGGGAAAAATAAAAGCCTCCTCTCCCTTTGGTTCTGCCACAGCAGTTTGGTTGAGTCTCTGAAAACACGCACGGCTGCTTCTGAACCGGTCTGGATCAGTTTTTCAAAGCATAAGGGAGGTTTGGCATGTTCCTTCTTGTTCCTTCCTGACTTCATCCCCACTCACAGCATTGTTGATCTGCCTCAGGAGCCCGCCCAGCTTGGACAGTAGAAACTTTACCTCTTCTCAGTGCATGAAAAGTAGACCAGCTTTCTTTCTGTGAGGAAAACGTGGTCAGACTGTGGAGGCTGAGGTTCATAGAAAGAAAAGAGAAAAGCTTCAAAAATGAAAAGCCCTAGTAGGGGAATTCATTTGATGAGTTTTATATCTGTGCCTGTCTTCCCACTGCCAGAATTAAGATGTTCTGAATAGAAACCTTAGGAAATGTATCACAGTTACCAAGTTTGATGTAGGAAGAGAGCGTATTGAGGTGTGTGTGTGGGGGGGGGGGGGGGGGGGGGGAGCATTTTCCAGAAGGAACTGACTCAATAGTGCTTTATAAAGGCTCGAGTTTTAAATTTTTATATGAGTGATTGGCAATATGAGGATTTGGATTGTGTGTGTGTGTGTGTGTGTGTGTGTGTGTTTTAGCATTGGAACATTTCGGCTCACACTCCTGCTGCTCTGTCACAGAGCGTGGCCGGTGAGCCTCCTTCAGACATCTTCGGGTTGAGGGGATACCAGGCTGGCAGCAGAAGGGCTAGGGGTTGAGGTATAGGAGCTGTGCCAGTGGAGAGTAACTACAGGTCATAGGTAGGAGAAAACAGATGCTAGTCCTCTATTTTTATTTATTGATTGATTTTAGAGAGAGGGGGGGAGGGAGAAAGAGAGAGTGAGAGAAACAAAAACATCAATTTGTTGTTCTACTTCTTTATGCATTCATTGGTTGATTCTTGTATGTGCCCCTCGGTGGGGATCGAACCCCCAACCTTGAGCTATGTGGATGATGCTCTAACCAACTGAGTTACCTGGCCCAGGATGCATGTCCTCTAGAGAAGAGGAGAAAAAGACCCAGGGACCAAGGACTACAAAATTTGGACTGGGCAGAGCAAAGGGGTTTGGGTACGGGTAAAAATATTTAACCAAGATGGTCAGAAAAAAATGGTTTTCAAAGGTGGTGTGAGTGGAGTGAGGTACCATGGTATTGGTGGCAGGAGAAGGAAGGCCGGGCCATCACTTACGTGGAGACTGCAGTTCTGCCAGAGCAGAGGGTTGGAGAGCCTGCCGTTTTGGAGAGACCCCGTCAGTCTCTACCTGTTTTTCTAATCGCTTTTTGAAACGCGGGTCCGTGAGGAAATGAAAAGGAAGCTCTCGTTCTTTAGAGAAGTGGCTGGCAAGAAGCGACAAGCCTGTTCTCGAGGGAAGATGGGTCTGCACGGGGGGGGCCTGGAACCACACTCGGAATTCCCCTGAGCTGAGCAGAACGGGTTCACGCAGATCCCCCAGGCCTGGGAGCGTAGCCCAGGTAGGACACAGGACCTTCTCCCTTCTCCTTGTCTTCCTCTCGCTTCAGACCTGGATCTGACTGGGCCTCTGGTTCCTCACACAGTCCCAAGACCCTTGTCTCATTGAGTTCCCACCTAGTTACGTCTTCTTAGTTTTAAGCTGAGAATTAAAACTAGCTCAGACCAAAATCTCACTTAAGAGAACATGGGAGCTGAAATATATATCCAGCCACCCCCAAATGCCAGGTGAGGTCAGGGTGGCTGGAAAGCTTAGGTAGTGACTTCATCAATTCAGGCTTCCTGAGAATAGCCCCCTCCCCCACCTCCAGCTCATGACCGTTCTTGAGGAAGGGCAGATAACATAGGAGTCTGGACAGGTGGCTTGGGCACATACCCTAGTGTCTCCCCTGTGCCCTAGTATCCTGATTTCTGCTATGCTCTGACCTGGGTCAGCCCCGCTTCCTGACTCCTTCTTGCTCTTCCTTCGGGGACCACACAAGGTAGCACAGAGCTGAGTGGTGGTCCTACCCAGGGAGCATGCTTCCCAGTGCTGGTGTATCACTCTCTGAAGAACACTGGTGGTGAGCATAGTAGTCCTCCCCTTATCCATGGATTTGCTTTCTGTGGTCTCAGTTACCCACGATCAACTGCAGTCTGCACTCTCTCCAATCTGGGAGCCCTCAGGGGAGCCCTCTTTAATCCGGGAGTTTCTGTCTGTCTTTGCAATCATATGAACGAATTGTCTGAGACCCCCCCCAACCCAGTTTGGTTTGTTGCTCACAGAATAATAGAGGCTTTTTTTTTCCTTTGCTTCATTGCTGGAGATTTCCTGGAAGTTTTAGGATATCTTCCCTTTAATTTTTCCTAGACACTCTGATTTTACTTATGTCTCTCATCTTTGCTTTCCCTCCATCCCCCACTGCAATAGTAACTTGCTCCAGGCTCACTTTGCTCTAGTGTCTAGGAGATCCGTCTGCCACCAGAGCTACGATTCCCAGCATTCCTGGTGCTCCCCGTGCTCTGAGCTTCCGCTTCCGGTCCTGGGGCTGCCATCAGAACTACTATTCCCAGAATTCCTGGTGCTCTCTGCGCTGGGAGCAACCAAGGGAACCATGTCCCCCCAAGCTGCTCTCCACTTCTGCTCTCCGCCCGGTGCCTGTGTATGCAAATTAACCCACCATCTTTGTCAGGTTAATTTGCATATTCACCCTGATTGGCTGGTGAGCATAGCAAAGGAATGGTCAATTTACATGTTTCTCTCTTTTTTTTATGTTTCTCTTTTATTATATAGGATGACCCCCATTCACATAACTTACTACATTGTATTGTTATAATTATTCTATTTTATTATTAGTTATTGTTGTTAATCTCTTACCGCACCTAATTTATAAATTAAACTTTATCATAGGTGTATGTATAGGTAAAAACATAAGTATATATAGGGTTTAGTACGATCTGAGATTTCCGGGACCCACTGAGGGTCTTGGAATGTATCCCCACAGGTAAGCGGGGGACCACTGGACTATCCCTGATAAGTGTTTTCAGCCACACAGATTCTGAGATTCTGGCTGGGGAAAGAAAAGCAATTGTAGGTAAAGGGAGAATATCACACTGGGTTATTCCCTGTGTCCTCCAAACCCCAAGTGGAGAAATGCACACATACATACAATGTACATAGTCACACAATGGGATAGGATGTTTGAAATCCTGACTGGCTTTCATATCTGGGGCTCACACTTGTGCTCTGTGAAAGGTGAATATAAAAAAGCAAATTTGTGAAGGTCCAGGCTGAGAATGGAAGTCTGACTCGGGGTACAGTCTGTCGAAATTAAGTATTAGGGGGACTAATACTAGAGCCACCACAGGGTGCAAACAGCGCTTAGAAGCAATTCCTGGCATCCAGGGGCTTATGCTTGAGCCTATAGATGCCTGTCAGCCCTGGGTCATCACAGAGGAGGTAGCTTTTCCCACCAGAGCCATTTTCCTCTAAAGCCCAGGGCTCAGGGGCGGCTCTTCCAAGACAAGCACTGTCTGATTCTGGCAGGTGCACATGGCAGGAAGTTAAGCTGCTTCTTTCCTGTTCAACTGTGATGAGATTCTAAGTAAAGCCAGGAATCAGGGGGCTGTGTTTGCAGGGGACTCTGGTTAATTTTAAAATAGAGTGATCTGTCTCTGTGTTTGGGTGGGTGAACATTTCTTTCCATAGGAAAATAAGGGTGCAGGTTTTTCACACATTAAATGTTGGCAGTTTCTCATAGTCTTTCCTCACTGAAAGCTTGGAATTCCTTGGAATTACCCTACTAGGAACTTTGTTAAAGTACTTGGTGTTGAGAATAGGGCCTAAGTTGGGTCTCCTGTGGAAAGTCCTGGAGTCTGGAAATGAACTCTGTGTCGCCCCCACTCCCTCCCTCAGGGAGCCTTGAAGGTAGCAGACTCACAGGGTAGGTTTGCAATGAGCCCACTGCTAGGGTCCCACCTCCACCTGCCTGTGGAGGGGTCATTTCCAGGCTAATACTGAATATATTCTTTCTCAGGGCTTCCCACTCCCCTCGCCCCTTCTCTCCCAGAAGGAGAAAGAGGAGAGTGTGAGAGTAAAATTAGCAAACAAACTTCCACTTCGTTCACTGCCCTCCAGGCCCAACTCCCAACACACGCGCACACACACACACACACACACACACATGCACGCACACGCGCACGCACGCACACGCGTGTGCACACGCGCAAACACATGCACACAGGCACGCGTGCACACACACATGCACACACACAGGTACACACACATACACACACACAGGTACACACACATCTTAGGTTGAGATGTTTTCTCTGGTGAAACTGGATTCTGAAAGGCCAAACCATTCCGTCTGTGTTTTGACTCAGTTGCTCAAAAGAGCTCAGGTGTCTGAATTTGGAATGTCCCCGTGGTTTTAAGATTTGGTCTTGCAGCTCTGTCCCTTGTAGGAAGCTGAGGGCCTTCCTTGGCTGTGTATTTCTCACCCTGTAAAGAAACAAAGGTTTAGGCCTCATTGTGAGGACCTAAGTAGGAAGAAAAGATCATTTAAAGCAAAGTATTCTCATTGTAGAATCATAACCTGGATTTCTTGTGCGTGTGTGTGTGTGTGTGTGTGTGTGTGCGTATGGCATCAGCTGGAAAAATAAAGGAAAGAGTCAAAAAAAAAAAAAAAAAAGAAGAGAGATCTCTGAAGAATTTAGGAAGAGCATGCAAAAACAAGCGGCTATGCTTCAGACCTCCTGTTTTCATACATGTTCCTTACAAAGGCTCCCTAAAACTGGTCAGGGAACCTCAGACTAGGCGAGACACCATGAAAAACACAAGGTATTTGTTAGCCCTGTTATGTTCATTCATGCCACAACCAACATTTGAATTGTGTGGTTGTTATGCTATGAAGGGCATAAGCATATTTGAAAAGGATATTTTGAGCCTCTTTGTGTTTGCACTTTAATAGCTGAACATGCCTAGCTTCCTGCAAATTCTGACGTGTTGACAATATCAGGGATGGTTAGTGATGTTTGTCTGATCCTTTTTGGACTTCTCCTTCCTCACCACCTCCCACAATTGTTGTGAAGCCTAGTTCCTATAATGAAATTCATATTTTATAAAAATAAATTAAAAGGTACTTTAATATAAAATAGTCCACAAGTAGCTTTATCTAGACTACAACATTTTCTCTAGACTTGACAGAAAATTTTATATGCTGGAATGTTATATTATTTCTCTTGCCTCACCCGCTCTGTGAATAGAGATGTCCATTCTTTTCCTAGTCTGCAGGACCACCATGAGGAAAGGCGAAGTAATAATCCAGTCACAGTATTGGAGGTGGAGAGTCTAATGCCTCTTCATAAAGAGACCTAGTCACAGAGCTATATGACATAAGTGTTTAACGTCAGTTCTAGGTAGGGGATCTCAATGCCACGGAAACATGTATCAACACCTCTCTGGGATTGTACATGTCATCCCCTAAATGACTGTCGCTATAAAAGTTTATCTTTTAAGCTAGTTGTGTGGAATTTGGCACTTCCCTTCCAAATAGTCCTACAGAAGTGCATTGAATGTGCAGTTTAGCTGACCTACTGAGCGGTGGTTTTTGTGATTTTTTTTTAAAATGAGAAATGGTTCTTGAGTCCTAATTCTGTATTTTTGACATAGTGAGCACTTCTCTCCCGGGCTGACAGTGGAGAGTGGGTGATGGGGGGAATGGTATGTGAGAGGGGAGCTGCTCCCCTGAGCTGTGAGTAGTGAAGCTGTGTTATTAGTAAGGGATTTCCTGGGGTGTATAACAGGGTTGGGAAGAAGAAACCTCTGCAGTGGTGTCTTCAGAGGGGTTGTGGGGGAGGGGGAGAAGACTCTATCTTTGAAGAGGGACGGGTGGAGTTGAAGAGTGAGGTGGGGTTGCTGTGTAGAGTTTGGGGATGGGGTGGTCAGCTTGGTTACTTTAGCCAGGACCCTGCAGATAGACTTGGGGCAGTTGATGACTGGGAAGAGTTGCAGGGCCTGTTGCCATATGTGTTGTCTGGCAAGGACATTTGCCTGAGCTATAAGCCATGAGAAAAATCTAAACTTAGAGACCTGAGCTCTTTCCAGCAACTGAGCCAAGACACAGGAGACAGAATGGTGTATGGCCTTTGAGAATTCAGTTTTGACATACAAAGATCCAGTTTCACAGGAGAAAAAACCTCCTCAACGCTGTGTGTATGTGGGGGAAAACATTGACATAAAAGGATCATTTTAATGTATTGGATCCATATTTCAGTGTTTCCTCCAATTTTAGTAATCTCAGAGGATGAGGAGGCAAAGGGAACAAATGGTGAAAGAATGGAAAGATGAAGGATTTGGGGATGTTGTGGGAAAGAAGGCTGACGGAGATGTATTTGTTGTCTGGTAGTTTATGACGGATTGCTCTGAAGAGGACTCAGACATCATTTCGCATGTCCGTAGTGAGCCACACGGGAGAGAAGGCTTTAAGGCGAAATATTGCTGGATCAAGTTGTGAGAATCCATATGATAACGCATTGGCTTATGTTACCAATTGAGTAGGTAGGTTGCTGGTCATTTTAAAGGCTGAATGATCATCTGTCTTAAATATTTGTGGGAGTTCCAACTTAAGGTGCTAGAGAAAGTGGGAGTTCCTCCTGAGGTTTCCTTAAGAAGAAAATCCCTTATTAAATACTGTTGAGTAACCTTAGTATCGTGGGTGAGGCCAAGGTCCACTCACATTTAACATGCGCCCAATGGGAAAGCTCTTCTGTCTGTGTCTTGGCACCTCCTTGTGCTGAGGTCATCTGTTCCCGTCTTCCCGCTTCTCTGTCCCAGATAGACCTGATACGGGGGTGGGTGTACACGTTCCAGTCTTCACCCGGAGCCTGGCATGCTCAGCCAGCCTCCCTCCCTCTGTCCCTCCCTCTGTCCCTCTCTTTCTAAATATAAATGCACAGGAAGATTAGCATCTAGTTGTAAATTTTCCAGTTGTACTTCCTTAATAACAAGTCACTGCAACTCCTATTTGTTGGTGGCCGTGAGGGAGGTGTCTGGATGAAGTTAGCTTAGCATTGTCGATGTGCAAATGCTAGCCCATTTTGAGGGGAAGGGGGGAGGCTTGAAAATGAAAGCTTGGTTCACTCCATTGTGCTTAACTCTTGCAGAAAATGCCTGCCACACCATGCTGTTGCATTACCTCCTTCCTGGTGTCAGCCACTGAGGAGATGTCAGCAGGGTCTCTGATGTCTTTCAGAAGGGACTCTGGGTTCGCTTTCCCCTTCCGCCACTCCTGCCATCACTGACTCATCCTGACTCTCGAAAGGTGTTTTAACCTTTCCGTACCAAGCGAAGATAAATGAGCTGACTCCCAAGGGTGTCTGGGAGACTACCCACTAAGCAGCGAGTGTTTTAGATTTGAGGAACCGTTTCTTTCTGAAGCCTGCACTGTTACTGACTGGCTTTACCCAAAGGAGCCCAGTTACGTTTATATTTCATCTTGTGGGGGAACCTCTAACATTTTTATTGGGGAAATAATTTTTTTGTCCATTGAATAGTAGGTTTGGGAGTACTTAAGCTTTTGCAGGGAATTATAGATTTGGTACTAGATACACTCTATCAATTATACACCTCACATGCATGTAACCAGCACAGGGTGATTTTTCTTTCTCTGCTCTGAAGAGAGCGGGCTGGGTAGAACATATATAATAGTCAACATTGTGTTAGACGGCTTGAAATTCAGCCTTTGCCCATTTCTGTTATATTTCTGAGATATGGGGAGGGACAGAAAAAAAAATCCCTTTCAAAGGATCTGCTAACACACATACCCAAATGGGCATTTGGGAAGAGGGTGGGCAAGAAGGAACAAAAGCAGACAGGTTCTGTTTTTATCAGGTTGACACAGTTGTGTAAGGAGATGAAAGGTGAAGTCTGTGATAATGTGTTGAACCAGTAATACCGGCTTCAGCGTTTAAAAAAGGAAAGTAAGTTCACAAAGGGAGTTAGTTGCACAGAACATTCCAGGAAATCTTTGAGCCGTGGATGATAACATGTTTCCTTCTTTTCCTTCAAAGGTTTGTTTCAGTGAATTGCTAGGATAAGAACTTGCAGTATAAAACAATATGGGGAGTTTGTAAAGGACAAGGAA
Source organism: Myotis yumanensis (assembly GCF_028538775.1). Classification (NCBI taxonomy): domain Eukaryota; kingdom Metazoa; phylum Chordata; class Mammalia; order Chiroptera; family Vespertilionidae; genus Myotis; species Myotis yumanensis. The sequence goes on from NW_027223752.1 coordinate 146,883,307, forward strand.
AGGAACTGTCTGACACGGCATTCATTATCACCAAAGTTGTGTTGGTCTTGATAATGCAGACATTGGCCGTGGCCTTTATAGTTTATCTGGACTTGAAGACTTTGTACCTTCATGAGTAATGCTTAAATTGGTCTTGTACATGATTTCAGATCCACCAACATTTCACTCAAGTCAAATAATAATCACCTTGATAATGCCAGTATCATGTGTGTGATCCTTTAGAAAATATGAAGAAATTTTCTATAACTGACAACTGCGGCCTTCACCCTCGTATTTAGTGCACATTCCTTCATCCCAGGACAATACATACTGTCCCATACTCAGCCTTCCTCTTCGCTCTCTTTCTTAAGTTAGTGTCTTTATCCCAAGACAGTGTCTGAACAAACATTTTTTTTAAATCTTTATTGTTGAAAGTTTTACAGATATCACACCCCCCTCCCCCCAGTGTTCCCCCTCCACCCTATCTCACCCCCTTCCATCCCCTCCCCAGTCCTTCCCTGTACTATTGTTTGTCCATGGACTATGCATTTATGCATATAAGTTCATTGGTTAATCTCTTCCCCCCACGCTTCCCTCTGAAATATGTCAGTCTGTCACATGCATGTGGAATCTAACATTCTTCTTTCTTGAAGCAGCTGAGAGTTGAAAGAATGGAGGGTGAAGAGACTCCCCCTCCAGGCATACGTGTCTATTCTCCCTCTCAGTGTCTTTATCTCTCCTATTTTCATGTGAAAGTTTTTCTTTCCCTTTCTTTTCCTTTTCCCTCCATTCACCAAATAAAGAGATCGGGTATCTCTGTTTATCTGGGCATTGTGTTAAGCAATGGATGACCACAGTGAGCAGGATGAGCACAGTGAGCAACATGGACAAGGGTTCCCTCTTCTTGCAGGGAAGGGTGTGGGGGGGGGGGGAGATAAAACATTAAATAATTATAAGGATGGTGCTAAGATAAGGAGTGTTCTTAATGGGGGAGCTGACATAGTCTGTGGGAGGAGTCAGGGAAGTCTAAATAAGTAAAGCCAGAGATGAAATTAAAGAACTCAGGGATTTATCTTTAGAGGAGATGAAGGAGAAAGCAATACAATTCTAAAGGAAAAAGGGTAAAAGATGGTTTGTTTTATACAGAACCTTGGAGGCCACATTATATTCAACTCCAAATTTGTGGATCTGTGAAGACTGATCATTTTTTATTGGTTGTCCAAATATTTCATCTTTTCTCTTTCTCTTGACTATTATGCTACTCATTAACTGCCCCTGTGACCGGATGACAGGAATAAAAAAAGTCTGCTAGTATGCTATTATGACTATGTGACTAGCTGTAATGGGAAGTGAAATGTTTGGAGTGGAAATATGTCAGTTTTAATTATAATAAGATTCAGTTATTTATAACTTCATGTTTGTCCCCTTCTCTGTAAATACAATTAAATAAACTTTCATTAAGCATCCACTAAGCACCAGGAATCCACGTGTCTGATGGGAATATAAAGATGAACTGTGTTCTCAAGGATCTTCAGTCCAGTGGCAAAGGGTCATATACTGAGAACTGATGGAGTAAACCTGCAGGGTGTATGACAAGGCATTATGGCAGTGGTTCTCAACCTTCCTAATGCCTCAACCCTTTAATACAGTTCCTCATGCTGTGGTGACCCCCAATTTCATTGTTACAAATGGAAAATAATTAAAGCATAGTGATTAATCACAAAAACAATATGTAATTATATATGTGTTTTCTGATGGTCTTAGGTGACCCCTGTGAAAGGGTCATTCGACCTCCAAAGGGGTCGCAACCCACAGATTGAGAACTGCTGCATTATAGGAACGCAAAAGAGGAGAGTTCTTACCATCTGAGGGAAACTGGAAGGACTTCAGAAAGAAGGGGATGTATGAATTGATTTTGAAAGAATAATAAACTGTTGCCCGGCCTGTGAGGCTCAGTGGTTGAGCATTGACCTATGAACCAGAGGGTCACAGTTCAAATCCTGGTCAGGGCACATACCTGGGTTACAGGCTCGATCCCCAGTGTGGGCATGCAGGAGGCAGCTGATCAGTGATTCTCTCTCATCATTGATATTTCTGTCTCTCGCTCCCTCTCTATTCCTCTCTGAAATCAATTTAAAAAATATCTATAATAATAAAAGGGTAATATGCTAATTAGACTGGACATTTCTGGACATTATTCCAGACATCCTTTCTGACAAAGCTGGGGCCAGAGGGAAGCCAGCCTGGGTCCCGGGTGCCAGAGGGAAGCCGGTGCCGGCAGCTGGGGGAAGGAAGGCCTACTCTTGCACAAATTTCGTGCATCGGGCCTCTAGTGTATATATATTTAAAAAGAGAAAGAATAATAAACTGTTAACATAGCTGAATAATTTTTTTCAAGAGTTAAATTATTTTCGTAGTTAATACCTAATATAAGTAATAATGCTGTAGAGAGAGAAAAAGCACCACTTGAAGCAAACCTGTTTTCTTTTCACCGAGGCTGGTACTTTGTATTGTTGGTCCAGAAACAACTGGTTGTTCTGCTCACACTGCTGCATGGTTTGCCTAACATGCAGTTAATGGAGGCTTGATATTTGGGTGTGGGTTGAATTTTCATAGATCCAATCGCATTTACCATTATCTTATTTTTAATTAAGGGAATGGTATGCTTTCTGATTACCTGTAATTGGCAGTGGTAGCTCACCCTTTACCTCTGTTTTTGTGCCCTAAAGCTCCTTTCTCCAGCAGTTATTTCATGATTGGTGCACTTAGACTGTCACTGACAGTAAGTTACTAGGGGAGGTGCTATTTAAAAAAATGCTGTCAGTGAACAGGGCAAGATTCTGGTGCAAATCACTGCCCCATAATTCATTTGGGTAGAAAGGTCAGATTTCTTATATTGCATTTTTGGAAAACTAGCAGTTCCCTAAGTACAGAACGTCAACAACCTGTTATATTTGAAATTACTCGTAACATGATGAGTAAAAGTGTGCTATACTTTCCCCCTGCCAGTTAATTGACATGCTAACCTCCCTGCTAAGACGTGTTCATTTTAAAATGGATTGTTTTAAACATTCATCAAAAAAGCATAAAGAAATGTTAACATTAAAACTTTTTAATAAAAAAAACACATAGAGCCCTGATCAGTTTGGCTCAGTGGATAGAGCGTTGGCCTGCAGACTAGAGGGTCCCCGGTTTGATTCCAGTCAAGGGCATGTACCTTGGTTGCGGGCACATCCCCAGTGGGGGGTGTGCAGGAGGCAGCTGATCAATGTTTCTCTCTCATCGATGTTTCTAACTCTCTATCTCTTTCCCTTCCTCTCTGTAAAAAATCAATAAAATATATTTTAAAAAAAACAACACATAGAATATTAAACTTTGACAGAAACATGAAGGGTACTATTTGGATACTAGAGACCCAGTGCACAGATTCACGCATGGATGGGGTCACTCAGCCTGGTCTGTGCCCTCAGGGCCTGTGGGGGTCGGGCCAAAACCAGCAGTCTGACATCCCCTGAAGGATGTAACAGTGCTGAAGTGCAGGTGGCCAGAGAGGAGCCTGAGCCGGGGCCAGGCACCATGGTGACACTCATCCCACCCTGCTGCAGCTGCCACTCGGTAGCGCTGCCACAGAGGCAGGAGAGGCTCCCGCCTCTGCAGCTGCACTTGCCAGCCATGAGCCCAGCTTCTGGCTCAGCAGTGCTCCCACTGTGGGAGCGCACTGACCACCAGGGAGCAGCTCCTGCATTGAGCATCTGCCCCCTGATGGTCAGTGCATGTAATAGCGACTGGTTGACCGGTTGTTCTGATCCTAACGGTTGCTTAGGCTTTTATATATGTATAGATGAGCATCCACTCACTTGGTGCTTATCACACTGAAGGCAAAATGAGTGAGTTGGTTTTCTCTCAGAGAACTACTTGGTTGGGACAAAGAGGCCTACAGAACTATCTCAAGAAGTTCTGTAATATGTTCAAACAATGCAGATATTTATCAAGGGGAACTTTTAGGAATAGTAGAGTGCCAAACCATCTCTCCCACACACCTAAACATTGGGGATCCATACCATATGTCATATGTGAAAATTAACACCCTGTTAACTTTCAAATGCATTTAACCAAGATTTGCTTATGATTGAATTAACAAGTTATTTTATGTTATTAATTCACTGCGATTTTTAACAAAGTTTAGCAAATAGGCCATATGTTTGGAGAAAACACTGCAGTAATTTTGCCCACATAAATAAATATTACATATCTACAACTATAGTCTACATATTTAAATTCAAGAGTCACAGCTCATAAACAATGTTCTGTGAATGATTAACCTGTGACCATACCGCATCACATGTAGTAATTGGTTCCGTTGTCCAATGGTGTGACTTTCTGCAGCAGTTTTAATGGGTGATGGGGGTGTTCCCAGGTGCACTAAGCTGTGCCACTGCCATGTGCATTTGTTTATTCCTGGTGTTTGGTGAATGCACGCATTTACTAGACCTATTCAGAATAAATTTAAAAGTATACTCCTAGCAGTTTGGCTTAGTGGGTAGAGCATTGGCCTGCTGATTGAAGGTTCTGGGGTTCAATTCTGGTCAAGGGCACATGCCTGGGTTGTGGGTTGGATCCCCAGTGGGGCTTGTGCAGGAAGCAGCCGATCAATGATTCTCTCTCATCCCTGATGTTTCTATCTCTCTCTTCCTCTCCCTTCCTTTTTGAAAATCAATGAAAATATATATTTTTAAAAATTACAGTAATACATAAAGAAAACTTTTCAGTGAAACTAAACTTTTCCTACATACTTATTTTTAATTACACAAACATGTCTGCATAAGTAAAAACAGGTAAACTAATTTGTCAAATTTTTAACATATGCATTCAGAAAAGTACTTTATTATATAGTGGACTTTTGGCTTTGAAGGACATCCCATCCACCGTATTAGTTCATTATATGGAGATTTTACTGTATTAGCAAAATCTCCCTCCCGCCACAGAGAGAGCAGTGGGTGATGGAAACAGAACTCCAGTTTGATTGCCGAGTTCTGGGTTTAGGTCTACCCTAGTCACTTGTCTGGCCAATTTCCCTAACAAGGATATTGGCAATGAACTTGATTTTCAAAAGAGAACAATTGACTTTCATCATCTTTCTTGGTAAATCTTTTCAGTTTTCAACCATTATACTGGACGAATGCCCAGATTGTTTTTAACGTAAAGAGGATGTTTGGACACTGAGCACAGTCTCTTCTAGCTCTGTGACACTCGCGTGAATTCTGTCCTCCGCTCCCCCACTACCAGGTTCCCGTGATGCTCTTCTCCTTGTTACAAGTGCACTGTTAGATAAATACTCACAAGCTATCCCTCCGTCATCGTAAAGACAGTTCACGTGCACACACTCCATTGAAACAGTCCATTGCATGAAGAATGGCATCTTTTGTTATTTTCAACTTTTTTCCAGTTAGCAAGCATGAAAAATAAAGGTGATGAATTAAGCTACTGCATTGTGAAGTGTAGCTTAGCTTGCTCTCTTCTGGTGACACTCAAGAGTAATCCTGGCATGTGCCCCCTGCCCCAGTTTCCATTTTAAAGCAATATATCTTTGAACTACAGAACACAACATGTAGTTCTCTATTCTGCTGAGAGGGTGACATTGCTAGATTTCTATAAGAATTATAGGGTTTTCAAATCATCATGGAGAAAATTGTTGAGTTCAGTGTCATTGGAAAAAGCATATTCTCAATTTGCCTGTAATTTTTTTTTTTTAACTTTGGTGCCACTTTCAAAGCACTTTTGTATCTTTCTTTTCCAATTTGGCATCAAAATTATTTTTTTAATGATATTTAATTTTAGGATTATTTTCTATATTGATTGTCATAAAATATATTCTGAAGGGGAAAATATTAACACATTTTGGGGTAAGAACCTCAGTTAAATTAAGCTTGTAATTACTTCCCTCATAATGAACTTTAGTAGCTACAGATATTGTGAAATCTCTCACAATATAAACAACATGCTGGATCTTGGTTGAGATTTCAGATTATCTGTGCTAATTTTGTTTCTAACAATAACCATTTATTTCATTAGTTAATACTTGCCTTTTACTAAGAGAATAGAAAATAGGAATAATGAAATTGTGCATACATAGGCATTTAACAATCTTTTCCCCTGTGAAGGGCTCATTCTTTTATATTCCTTGGGACTTTCTCCCTCTTCCCCTTTCCTCCCAACCTCTTCACGGAAAAATTGCTTCATTCAAAAATATGACCCAGCCTCATGCAAGATAAAGACGTGCTCATTGTCAGGTTCATGCAGAACTCACCTTCGTTTTAGGCTGGTCACAGGAAGCACAGAGACCAAGGCCCTTAGGGACGCCCGCAGGAGAGAGCAATGTGGTGGGACGGGCTCTGGGCTGGAGAAGCAACCTGTCCCCTCTACCTAGCAATGACATCAGAAGGTCCCTCAGGCTTCTCCCTCCTTCTTCCCACATGATCGGTGTCCCACTCCTGGAACAAAAGGCACTATGTTTAGGCAGTAAAATTAGATAAGGGAGAACTACCAGGAAAATCATTGCTCACTGAGGGATGACAATGATGCTCGCCATGGATCCAGGTTAGAGGTAGGAGCCCCAGACCAGGAGGCAGGACTTCTATTTCTAATTGATCTGTAACCTCAGTCACTTTTTTTGGCCTCAGTAAACTTATGTATTGAAAAAAATGTTCACATTACATAGACGATTAAGTGATGTCTTGAGTTTTCTTCTTTCACCTCTAACATTCCTCTAACACGTGACACATTGAGAAGGTTATGAATTCCCGAAGCCACCCTCTAGGGAGCCCTACCTTCAATATTGCGGTTGACTGTCAAATTCTAGTCAAAATGAATGTACACCCTCAATACCAGCCACGTTCCAGCCAAATTGAGATAGCTGTTAAAACAGTAACAGATTTCTTTAATAGTTGTTTTTAATTTTTGTTTTACTTACTTCTTTCACAGTAACCATTAACAGCCATTCTAGAATTTCAGCTGAGATCTGTTTCCACACACTCGTCAATGGTCCCCATGAAATAAATCATATTGAAGGATTTTTTTCCTCTTATGAATTATTTGCCCGGAGGAAGAATTCTTAACTTTCTTTTCCTTCTAAATGCATGTTAGAATAAAGTCTTCTTTGAAAAGTTTAAATGAAAAGAGCAAACATGGGAACAGCTTTCACCCCAATTCTTTCTTTGGTGTCTGGGCTCTGAGAATGGAGTCTCTGACTGCCAGAGGAATGCCAGGGGCTCCCACTGTGTAAAAGGGTGTACCCTTCTGCCTCTTAGACAGTTGGTCTGTTGATTATTTCTGGAGATCAGCCTTTGGGAAGAGAAAATATTAAAAAATAGTTCATTTTCTATGAGTTCTTTTAATGACACTAAATATATAAGCGGGAGAAGCTGGCATTTTCTGTGTGAGATATCTCTTCCCTTTCCCCAGCTCAGGGGGGAGAAGGAATTATGTTTAGAGACTGATTAATTTGCCTATGGTTGCTATCAAGAGATCAAACTCTTACTAACTTTTGCAAGTGTGAACAGGGAAAAACACTTGAAAAACAATTATTAAATTAAGTATTACTGTTTCCTTTATTCCCCTTTCTTTAGAGAGTCCATGCTAGACATGAACAGTCTTCTTTGAAGCAAAATATACCCTTGCAACTTTGATTTCATTGTCAATTTCAAGTTCTCCCTTTTGGAGTATTTGAGGCAAATGACACAGCAGAATCTCTCACATCCAGCTCACTATCCCAAATCAATGAGGTTCCACTTGAAGGCTTTTTGCTTTTCTCTGGGTACAGCTGTCCCACAGCACATCCTTAATTAAGACCAGGTTATCTTTGAGAGGGACATGGGGCAGCCCCTTTCCTACCTTAATTCAAGAACATAAATAATACGGCCAAACATAAAAATGTTAGATCGGGAACCCAACCAGAGCAGACATTTAGTGAAGCAAATTTTCCCATTACAGTACCAGGGAATTAGAAATACAACCTTAAACCAAAGGACAACTGAAATATCATAAATGATAAGGTAATGGTTGGTGTTCCATATATTACCAGAGACATCCTAAGAACGCATGTATATATGAATTGATTTTATGCATAGAGCTAGAAACTTTTGAGTTAGGGGAAGACTTGAGGTGACAAATTTTTATCTTCAGATTGGTGCACTATTATAAGATAATTTGGGGGAATAATGAATATTTTCAAAGACTTGGAGATAAGAAAATCCAACTGTGGCTTACTTTTAAAAATTTGGAAATAGATTTCACAAAGTGGCACCCAAGTGAGACAAAAGTAAATGGTTACAAAGGTGTTAACACAGTGTTAAGTAACTTTTACATAGTTTATATTAAAAGGATTTGTCTGTTTTTATTCTAGCCACATAATTGTTGAAATTTAGCTCTCTATAAACAATAGGTTTTGGAGAGCAGTGGCAATGTGACCAAAACTGTATAACCACACTGCTCCCACATAGACGCAGCGGCCTAAAGGTGAAAATAATACATTATGTTTAGGAATCTATATATATGTAAAAGCCTAAGTGACCAGTCAACTGGTCGCTATGATGCACACTGACCACCAGGGGGCAGATGCTCAATGCAGGAGCTGCCCCCTGGTGGTCAGTGTGCTCCCACTGCCAACCTCCCCCAGCCAGCCAACCTCTCACAGTCCCTCCCCCGAGCCAGCAGGCCCTGATTGCCTGATGGGGGCCAGCCCCGGGGCTGGGACAGGGAAACAGGGGTAGGTGGTGGCAGACATGGCCCCTTTCCCAGGGGGGCCAAGGGCTGGTTCCCTCCTCAGGGCCTGCAGCCAACCTCCTATGCCCCGTCCCTCCCCCTGACTGGCAGGCCCTGATCGGCCCACTGCCCACCCACTGGTGGCAGCGTGGTGGTGAGGGAAGGAGGGTGGGGGAGGCGGGGAGCCGCTCGGTGGCAGGGCACCAACGATGGCGGCGTTGGCATCGGCGTCAGCACCCATTCCTTCCATGCCTGGCCTGGCAACTGTCACATCCTCTCTGGCCTGGCCCTAATCAGCCTGGTCCCTATTGGCGCTGATCGCCAGCTAGGCCTAGGGACCCCACCCATGCATGAATTTCATGCACTGGGCCTCTAGTTAATAATAAAAATAATGACTAATTTCTAATACAACATCACAGTTTATAGAGGACCATGTAAATACAAGGTGGCTATGTTCTCCAATGCAAGCCAGTGATCAGAAATTGTCAAATTTCTGCAAAAAAGGTAAAAATGATGAAGATACTACACCTAAATATCCTTTGCTTTTTTCCCCCCTCCAAGTCCTATTTTATATAGTTATGACATTTTTTGCTGTAGTTTGAAAACACAGACAATTCTTGTTATTTGCTGCAGTGGTGTTCTGTATAGTGGCTGCAAATACTGAATTAGTGAATACCGAATTTTCTGAATTTCCTAGGTGAAATACGGGGTTAAGTTCCTGTGAGTCTCTGGTTATGTTTTTGTCAACCAGTCAACACAAAACCTTGTTTTATGTGTGTTTCTGGTTAAAAACACCTTATGTAATATATATGTTGTGGATTTTTTAACATTGAACCATGGCCAACAGCTCTAACTTAAGCCTGAAGGAAGTTTATCTAAGTCACATATTTTGTCCATAAAGCACATCACAGCCTTCTTATGTTTAGGAACACTGAGCTGTACTTCAGCACACTTAGGAGCCATTTTAAATCGTGAACACACACACACACACACACACACACACACACGGCAGAAAAATGCAAAAAAATGTGGCACTGAGTAGCCTTGAAAAGGACACCGTTTTACAGTCTGAGAGCTGAAGCGAGAAGGCAGAGCATCACCTTGTTGGACTTCAGCCGAGTATTTTGTTTTCCCATTAAGCCTTTGCTTAAGATGCAGGTGAGATGAATGCTACTGGCTTTGTTGACTTTTAGCATCAGTGTAATTTGGTTCTCGATAGAATTTTCCAAAGTGGAGTCCACTTGCCATTGTTATCACATGGCAGGAACAGACTGCAGAAGGAGTCCTGGCCATCACTTCTATCTTCCTGGCTTCTTAGATATTTTTTTCTAACCTGTCCTTCCAGACTCAGCCCTCTGGTGAACTTGGCAGTGTTGTCATGAATATGGTAGGGAAGGCAAGCTGCTGTTCCAGTCCTCTCTTTCTGCCCAAGCCTGTGCAGATTGTGGAAAAAGGGTTGAATTTAATTCATAAATGCAAGTTTGAGTACGGTTGATCTTGCGCTTATTTAGTAACACTGTGATTGAATTGAACTACAAGGTCATTGGAATCAGATCATTTATATCATTTCACATGTTATTCTAATACTAGTACAAATGGAGTTAGATGCTGTTTGCCAATCATCCGTCTTATTGATGTCACTGAACAGAACGCAGACACACAAAGGGAATTATGTGGCATTTCAGCTTTGATGTCCTTTGAAAAAGGGAGGTCTTTCCAGAAATGTAAAAGACAAAGGGCTTACAATTTCATCTAGTTCTGCCTGGTTTGAGAGCATCCTTTATAATTCCCAAGATAGCTACTAAAGCCTGTGGAAATCTGGGTTTGAATTTTTCGAAAACTTTTAAACCAATTCAAATGTTTTATCCTCTTAAAATCCAATTCCTAGTTTTATAGATTAGAAATACTTGCTATGTTCAAACTATGTCTTAATTCTTTTAAAAAAAACTTAAAATTCTTTATGGTTTAAAGTATTACATAAGTCTCCTTTTCCCCCCATTGACCTCTACCCAGCCGCCCCCACCCCCCAGTACATCCTCCCCCCCCCCCCCGCCCCCCGCTCCCTCCCGCTGCTGTCTGGGTCCATTGGTTATGCTCATCTGCATGCATACAAGTCCTTTGGTTGATCTCTTACCCCCTTACCCCCCGCTTTCCCTCATAGGTTGGACAGTCTGTTCAATGCTTCAATGACTCTGGTTCTGTTTTTGTTCATCAGTTTATGTTGTTCATTATATTCCACAAATGAATGAGATCATGTGATATTTATCTTTCTCTGACTGGCTTATTTTGCTTAGCATAATGCTCTCCAGGTCCATCCATGCTGTTGCAAATAGTAAAAGTTCCTTCCTTTTTATAGTAGCATAGCATTCCATTGTGTAGATGTACCACAGGTTGCTAATCCATTCATCTGCTGATGGGCACTTTGGCTGTTTCCAGATCTTAGCTATGGTGAATTGTGCTGCTATGAACATAGGGATGCATATATCCTTTTTGATTGGTGTTTCTGTTTTCTTGGGATACATTCCTAGAAGTGGGATCACTGAGTCAAATGGCAGTTCCATTTTTAGTTTTTTGAGGAAACGCCATACTGTTCTCCACAGTGGCTGCACCATTCTGCATTCCCACCAGCAGTGCACGAGGGTTCCTTTTTCCCCACATTCTCCACATCCTCTCTAGCACTTGTCATTTGTGGACTTGTTGATGATAGCTATTCTGCATGTCTTAACTCTTACCTGTTTACAAGTGGGTGACTTTTCAAATACAGGCTATGTCAACTGTCAGCCTGGGAGTGTTGGCACCAGAGAATGGCTGTTTCTGGATTGCTGAGTTTACTTCCAAAAATGCAGATGCTTCTGCGGTGGACGCTGGAGTGGATCCCACATGAAGTGGAGCCAGCCTGTCCGTGGCCGGTCTCCCTCCTAAAGGAGAGCCTCCCACGCAGAGTCAGGAGGTACTGTGTGGCCTCTCGATGGGAAGACACTGCCTACTTGCTATCCAGGGTCTCCCCAGGGTATCTCTCTGAATCACACTTGCCTGAGGCAGACAAGAGCCGCAGGACAGCGGCAGCACTTCTGGCTACCAGACGCCTGGGGTGGAGTGTTCCCTGTGAAAGCAGTTTGTGCTGGCCTTTCTTCACGAAGCTCCTGGATGGCAGCTGTGTGATTTGCCCCTTTGTCCTGTGGATGCCTGGTCTTGGCAGCTGGAAGAAGCTGTCGTGGGTTAGATGGCACAGCTGGTGTTGCTCAGTGGTTAGGTATCTACCTGTGAATCAACAGGTCACTAGTTCAATTCCCAGTCAGGGCACATGCCCAGGTTTTGGGCTTGATCCCCAGTAGGGGGCATGCAGGAGGCAGCGGATCCATGTTGATGTTTCTATCTCTCTATCCGTCTCCCTTCCTCTCTCTCTAAAAATCAGTAAACATGTGAAAAACAAAAACATGGTGACATTGTCTCTAGGCTCTGTGTGAAAACAGTGAGGAGAAGCCAGGCCCTGATGAGTCACTGTGGGAAGGGCGTTTGGCACTACAAAGAAGAGCATTCAAGCATAGTGGGGGTGCAAGGGGTCAGCCTCACCACCAGCTTCTGGGAAGTCTTCATTTGTGAAAGACTGTTGGGTAGAAGATGGATTAGAATTACTCTGTGAGGCCCGACGCACAGAACTCTGGTCATTGTGCACGGGCCACAGGGGGAGCAGTGTTTGCAGTGAGGTAAACAGGAATTTTGAAGCTACACAGACCTGGTTTTCAATTCACTTAGATGCTGTGTGCTTAGAGAAAGAAAGCTGTTTAATCCCACTGACTTCCAAAGTAATGCAGAGCTGCCAGAGTTATGTGGATAAGAGCATCAGGCAGCGTGCAGCCGTCCAGCAGGCATTCGGTCAGGGGCAGCTCCCTCATACTGAGCCACGTTCACCAGTCAGTCAGTGTTTGGTGCTGACTCTGGTCTGGTGTCACGTTAGGCACAGGGGAGACAAAAGGAATAAGAGGATAGCAAACAAACAGGTAGCTAAAATAGACTGTGAGAAGTTCCATGACCAAAGAAGCTAGTGACATGAGAACACACCGAGGGGGGCTGATAACTCATACTTGTGGGTCTAGGAAATTTCCATGAGGAAAAAGTATCTATATTGAGCTGTGAAATATGAGTTAGCCAGGCAAGCGGAGGGAGGGCTGGCCTTCCAGACACACAGAAGCGTACGCAAAGGCATGGAGGGAAAAGAGCTTGGATCTTTATGCATCTGAATAGAGATCAGGTGTAATGGCGTCGTTGGGAAGGGGGCAGAGAAGGGATGAGCAGAGCCAGGAGGCGAGGCCAGGCCAGAGAGTCTATGTTAAGGGCAATAGAGAGCCATTGAAGGGTTGAAGGCACCGATTTGCTTTTAGAAAGGCCATTGGCTGCAGGGTGGAGGGGGTGGTTGTAAGACAGCAGGTGGGGATGTTTGGTATTAGGCTGTTGCAGTAGCCAGTCAAGATATTTATACAGGCTGATTCAGGGTAGAGGTGATGGCAGGAAGGATGGAGGGAAGCAGATCAATTTAATTTATCTCAGAATGTAGGATTTGAGCTCTCCAGCCATGCCTCACTTGCATCTCTCACTTTGCAAACAAAGTAGAACGAAAGAGTTTTATTCTGCAGGTAAATACAGCTGTTCTTAATTGTATTAGTGGTCCCTTCACTAACGTGGCGGACAATTTGATTTTAACTTCTGGCGCTCTCCAGGTTCGTCGATAGGGTGCAGGAATAAACATTAGCGCTTGGGGTACTTGGCATTTATGTTTACCTGTCTGTCTCGTGGAGGTTTTCTGTCTGATTAGCAGTGAGGATAGATTCTTTGTGTGTACAAGAAAGGAGACTTCTTAGTGTTCACTGGTGTTCAGTTTAACAACATCTTTAAAAGTCTGTGCTGCAGACCCTGGGCCAGGGAAGGCTACACAAAACCGTCCAGAATGCACGCTGGCAAAACTGTGTTCTGTCTTCAAAAAACTTGCTCTTCTCTTATTATCTCTAAATTGCATTTCTATTTGAGACATTTTATTCAAAGTAGTTTCTGCAGAGGAAATTGGCAGAGTTAATGATCTAAATCTTATGGAAAGCTAAGAATATAAAGCGATTGCTATGTCCAATAGGCACTTTAATTTCTTAGCAAGGTAACTCAGACTACAAGGGCCTCCTCGTACCCTGAATCAGGACCCCCTACAGGGCTTCAACTTACAGATTAGTGGCACCATGTCAGGATTTCATATCTTTTTAATTTACAATAAGTATGTTGGTGATATGACTAGAGATTAATAAACAAGTTGGAGATGAGGTGGCACTACGTTCCTCATTTATGTTTGAGGTTCTGGTGACTAGGAAAGCCATGGAAACCCTTTCTTTATTAAAAAAAGTTAAATTTATTGAGGTAGCGCTGCTTAATAACATTATACAAGTTTCAGTGTACAACATTAAAATTTGACATCTTTATACTCTGGTGCGTGCTCACTGCCAGGTCTAGTTTCTTGAGTCTTAGGCAGCTTCAGTTTCCCTCGCATGGAGTTTAAGTTGTTTCAGGCAGCTTCTTGGACTTTTCTAGGAAATTTTCTGCCCATATATATAGATCGGAGCAATTTCTGAGTTAAGGCTGTTTGGGCAGAGTACTGAAATGCTGTGGGTCTTTTCCAAAGCCATCAGTCATCTTGCCCAACATCTGCCTGTCATGTGGACACGATGGTTTGCATTTTGACTCTCCCCACACTCTCCATACCTAAAGTGTACCTTCTCATGCTATATCCTTTCTATTCTGACCCCTCCTGCCCAACATAATATGCATTTCAAAGGGAATTAGTCTAAATCCTAAGATTCAGTTTTGTTAGGGTGGACATCACTAGGTTTTGTGGAATGGCATCAGTGCTAATTTTTAAGCTTTTTTTTATTCTGGATTAAAAAGTTGGAAAAATATAAAAAACTAGAGGCCCAGTGCAGGAATTCATGCACAGGTGAAGTCTGGCCAGCCCACCCCGATCGGGGCCTATCAGGTCGGGCTGGCCAGGGGAGGGGAAGCGGAAGATTAGCCGGCCAGCCCCACCCCTGATTGGGGTGGTGGGGGGCAAAAGCGAGGGGCCCCGAGCAGTTGGCGGACCAGCCCAGCCCCCTGGTCGAACTCCAGTTGAACTCCCGGTCGAGGGGACAATTTGCATATTACCGTTTTATTATATAGGATACTCCCTCATTGTCTCACCCCCAAGAAGTAATGCTTGTTCACATTTTTGTTTATAATTTTCAGTATTCTACCTTTGCTTAGGTATTTTTAGACAAAAGTGGGATCTTTTGGACCACTCCAATCCTTTACAATTGACCACATGTCATGAGTATGTTCTCAAGTTATCAAAATAAGGAATATACATTTTCAACTTCACTCCTATTCCTTAAAACTGAAAATTCACCCTACTTCAGTGCTCTGATTCCTTTGCTGCTGCTCAGTAAACCTGAACCTTAGAGACTGTCTTCAAGTAATAAATGTAAAATTACCTTGTCATAATACCTTTAGGAAAAATTATCATTCTTTTGCCTCACTTATACCAGGGATATCAGGTTAATATGTGATGGGTAACTGGAGTCCATTATTTATTTTATTCACTTGCAGAAAATCCCAGTTGGATATGTAGCATGTCGTAACTGTCACTGCCTCTATTGCGAAGCATTAATTAACCACAGAATTTACAAAGTATTCCCCCATCCCCCAACCAATAGAGAACTAGCCTGTACAATCCCTACTTTCAAGGATTTCCACTGTGGATGAATGAACAGATTTTAATAATCCCTCAAATATATGGCTTTGGCATAACAGGAGCCAATATTACCCCTGGCTTCATCACACACACGTACACAGGTGGTGGTTGGCTAATGTAAACCACTGATGCTAGCTCAAGCCATGAAGTATGTTCTAGAAATCAGAATTGAACCCAACCACAATAGTTTTTTAGTCCAATAATTCCATTAGCCAGATACATTTGGTGTGTTACCATCAGCATGCTTTACACTGTCATGCTAGATAGAAATTTACCTCTATCCTGTGGCCACCTCTCTCTTCACTTTTATAATAAAGAAACTGAAGATTGCTGACAGTGAAGGCATTGCATCATTACTGACAATGAAGAGCTGGGGCCGTTGAATCTGTGGAGGGGAGCTCAAATTAATGAGGATGATTGGGCATAAAACAGGCTAGGAATAGGGACTCATGCTTCTAGTCCCTTAGCTCTGAGTTTTGTAAATATGACAAATATTTTTTAAAAAATTAAAAATAAATAAAAGATTTGCAGGGTCCATCATATGCTAGAGCCAAGAGCATAGTAGCATCCTTGATTTCAAAGTTCTTTAGCATGCTGACATCTGACTCAGTCATAATTGTCTTTAATATATCACTGTGAAATCTACAATATTATTCAAGTGGAGATATTACCATTGAACACGATGATATTACTGATTAATGAG
Source organism: Myotis yumanensis (assembly GCF_028538775.1). Lineage (NCBI taxonomy): Eukaryota > Metazoa > Chordata > Mammalia > Chiroptera > Vespertilionidae > Myotis > Myotis yumanensis. The sequence continues at coordinate 146,899,515 of NW_027223752.1, forward strand.
TATGTGCAAAATTTATCTAGAAAATGAGGTCTCTGTGAAAAGGAATGAAGGATTTTTGCAAACAAGCACATGAGAAAAATATTATAAACCAAAGATTTATGAATTCTGCAAATTAAATATAAATCTCTATGACAATATTTTATTACAATTTAAAAAGATTATCTAAGTTAGAGCTTATCATTAAGAACCCAGAATTTATGCAAAAACTTATAAAACTAAAATATAGTAAATCCAAAATAGAAGATTTCACCAATTAACTCCAGTTAAAGCTTTTTGCTTCTTTTTGCAGTGCTGGGCCAGGGGTGGAGGGGGAATGCATGTTAATATGTATTTTGCAGTGCCAGAAGGGAAAAAAAAACATGTTATTATGATAAAAATGTGCAAATAGCATTGCTAGTGGACAGAAAAATGGTGAGAGGTATTGAGAGGTTAAGAGTTCATCTGAATGGTGCAGGTCTGATGTTCTCAGGCAGTTCTCTGCCATATGATTCTCCATGTTTAATGTTTGACTTTTTAAAAACTACTTTGGAAATTGATGGTGTAGAGGGCTCAGTGAGGAGCCCTCCTGGTGAAGAAATGACTTCCTGACTAGAATGAACACATGGGTCCTTCCCGGTTTTAATGTGAGGGAGTGCTCGGTTCCGGGGGGCTGATTGTCGCCTCAGATCTTCTTCATCTGCGCTCGGATGATCATTGGTGCTTTTCTAGAAAGGAATGCTGGAGTCTTTTCAATGGAACCATACAAATTGACATTTAAAAAAGTCAAAAGCAGTTCAGTAACTACAGTTTCATGTGATTCATGCTCATTCAAAATAATGATGATAATGGGTTTTATTTTTTGTCAAGTTTAAGTTCTCTTCTAGTATATACTCTTACGTATTTTTTATATGATTGTTCTTGTATGTTGCCATAGGAATCTCTGCATTGTAGCATTCTTTTTTTAAAATATATTTTTATTGATCTCAGAGATGTAGGGAGAGGAGAAGAGATAGAAATATCAATGATGAGAGAGAATCATTGATCGGCTACCTGTTGCACACCCCCGCACTGGGGAGCAAGCCCAAAACCCGGGCATGTGTCCTGACCAGGAAATGAACCGTGACCTACTGGTTCATAGGTCAACGCTCAACCACTGAGCCACACAGGCCGGGCTACTCTCACATATTTTTCACAACCAAAATATTCTGCATATTTTAAGAGATCTTAACTTATCGCACTTTACAGAATTTCTTATTGATTCAAAATAAAGTTTACCCTTCCTCCATTAATACAGGTTAGAAGATTTATTCATTTAGTTTCAGCAAATATATATTTGTACACATCAAATGGGCCAAACACGAACCCTACTTTTAGAATGAAGAGCCAATGGGAAATATTATTGTCGATTTAATTTGATGGGAAACAGAGGCAGAAAGTTTCAAGGACATTATCCACTTAATATCCACTTCACCCTTTGCTGAGTCTGACTTTAGCAACGTTAGAAGTCTTCTGGAGGCTCTTTTGCGTTAACTGAAGGAATAGTAAAAATCCTAATTTTGAGTAATTTTGTTGTACTCGAGGCTGAGGACTGAGATTCTGCTCTGCAGTTTCTTACCAAAGCATTCTGTCCCCTCCAGGAAGAAAAGCGGTGCTGCCCTCTTGCTTCTACCCAGCACTCATGGGAGGGCCACCTGGTCAACCCAGTTATTTCACTTTAAATCTTAAGCAGGGGAATTATAATCACATTTGATTCAAGCAAGTAACTCGGAATCCCCCAGTCCATGCCCATGGACTAGGATTTATGGCATCTTGCCCTTTACTTTTCAGAAGCTTTTCTCACTTGTTTTCAATCAGGGTGCTTAGGTCAGTGAGAACTTTTGTGTGTCAAAATGACCACACTCATATTTGAGAAGACTGACATCAAGTTTGTGATTACAGGACATAATCACTATCTACTGTAGATGCAATTAAAGGCATTTTTCTTTAGGGGAAGCTTGTTTCTTTTATATCCCCCTCCCAAAGCTCATTATGAAAATACTATCTTCCTTCATGCTTATAGTTTGAACTTTATAACTTCATGCTGTGAATATGGAAATGAATTTTGTCGAAATCAAAGAATAGTTAATAGGATTTTTAGCATGTTGGTAGAAGTGACTTAGCATTTTTAAAGAAAATAGTTGCTTTGGTCATGATTTAAATGAACTAGATATCTGACCTCTGATATTTAGAAAGTCCCATACTCCTCTTTCTGTGACCAATAAATTGCTTTAAATTGTATGTGTTGAACATTGATTAAATAAAGCCATAATTTGATTCTCCAAACTGGTTAGAATTTTAATGTGTATCTCACTTAATAACATGAGAGTTGTTTTTGTTTCAAAGTTCACTCTGGCATTTGGTAGCCACCAGAGAAGCACAAGGATTTGGAAGGACATCTTAGGTCAGTTCTAAAAGCCTCCAGATATAATCCTGCTGGTTGAAACTCAGCCTGCCTTTGAAATGTATTCTCATCCGAAACGTTTTACAGGACTTTTTCATAAAGTAGTAGACATGCTTCTTGGGAGCCTACCCCCTAATGTTACTCTAATTATTCATTTGCTAAGATGACTGACTTACTTGAAAGACATTGTTATGGAGATTGGACCACATGATGATTATATCTTTTCTTTCTGTGTATTATTTTAATTTGAAAATGTCCAAATACACTATTGAGCATTTTCTATTTCACAGATTAGTAAACTGAGAGATATGATTTTGATGGGGTTTAAGCTCCTGGGGCTAGGTGTCCATTTAACTTTATCTTCTATTCACTGCATTCCATACAAGGCAACGACACTATAGCGCACTTTCTCAGAGTCTTCACTTCTGTTTGCCATTCCTTCAATGAATATATATGTTGGACAACAATCACATGCCAGGCAATTCAACTGCAAGTATGAACAGCGCTCAGCCTGTGCCCTCAAGTTTAGTGGGAGATATGGCACAGGATTGCTTTATAGGATGTAGGTGCTGACCCAAGGGACAGAACAAGGAGTGAGACCTGAGCTGGGGGGCTTTTTACCCTGGAGGGAGCAAGGAGATGAGGGACAGGCTCTGGATTAGAGAAGGTTGCTCAGAGAGGCTGACCCTAAAACTGATTCTTGAAGAATGTGTCAGAGTTTTTCAGACACAAAAAAGTCTGTTGGAAGTGGAGAGAGTATGATGTGAATATGGAAATTAATTGTGTCTAAGAAGTGGTGTGCAAATAATTAAATGAGCCTGCAGCACAGCATGTGTGTGTGGGGTGGGTGGAGCTCGGGCATGCTGGGAAGAAAGAGAGCTGGGGCAGGTCACTGAAGTACCTGGTATGTCTCAGGTTAAGAAGTCTACACTTCATCCTGTGGACAATGGAAAACAACTGAAAGATTATAATTAGGGAAGTGGCATGATAACAAGTCCAATGAGAAGGGTTTGAGCTGTACCTTTTTATAAAGCTGCTTCTAGATACCCTCCATGCTTATATAGCTACCATGTATTTGAGCCCTACTGTGTACCTAAGCATGCCCATGCACTTTTTCCTATATTCTCTACTCCTTTCTCTTTACTGTTTTTCTCTGTCTCATCCCATCCCAATGACTAAGTCCAATACTATAAATAAAATAATAATACTCAAAGATTAAGGATAGTGCCACCTCGGTTATATTCAGCACCTGAGAGGTCATTCAAACTTGGAAAGAGCCATTTCAGTTGAGGGACAAGAGCAGTGGGTCAGAAATCAATTGGGAGGTGAGAAAGATTGAGGAAGAGGTGTGTAATACAGACACTCTTTCTGGAAGCCTTATTGTGAAACCACAAAAGATTATAAGTGTGTGGTCCCTAAGGAAGCCTGAGAGGAGAAAACCTGAAGGCATGGAGAGACTTGGTGGGTGGCTTTGCTTTCTATGGGGGCAAGAGTAGGAGGGAGGTGGAAGGATCTTTTTCTGCTGTTGAAGAAGGAAAACTGGAGTTTGGGGCTGGATATACATGAGACTGTGGCAGCATAGGAAGTTGGAGAAGGCTTGTGACATGCCTTTGGTTTTCCAGTGAGGCTCTCCTACTGCTAATGGTATAAGGAGCTGGCGAGGAAGGAGCCTGAGAGAAAAGTCAAGGTTTGAGGCAGTATTTGTGTGGGAAGGAGAGGGGGGGTGTTGAGAAGATTATCATCAAGGCCCCGTGAAAGCCCAGCAAGGTTAGATACCACAGGTAGGTAATGGCACCCACCAGCAAAGTTGTGGGATTTTATTCAGCAGCGCTCAGAGGAGGTCAGTGATATTGGGACTGACTGGAGAGGTTTGGTTGTGTGGGTGTGGGAGAGGATAAGTGGTTAAAATAGTTGAAGGGTTTGAGAGAAGGGTGACAAGTGATAGATAATGATATCCAATCTGTTTAAGAATAGATATGTAACAGTGAGGAAACTAAAAGAAGATAAGATGGAGTCCGAGTAGGAGATTGTGAGAACAGAAAGGCTGTGATCAGAAGGAGGAATTAGAGTGGAAGATTTCAGACGTGGAGCAGTTGTAAGCTATATTAAGCTCCAAGGGATGTCTGTTTATGTGGGTGGAGTGCAGGCAAGGACCCTTCAAAGTGAGAAGGCCAAACAACTTGGAGGCAAAAGTGTGAAAGGCTTTTCCAAAGGACACTGAAGCCAGCATGGTGTTGACAGAAGTTAGAGTGAAGAGAAAGTGGGAGTAGGGTTCCAAAATCATCAGTGAACAATGGAGTTATTATCCAAATAGGAGTGAGGATTAATTAACTGGAATGTGCTCCCTGTAAAAGAAAGCTTCTTACTTGCATTCAAAATAATGTAACTCTTAAAATCTGATTTTAATCACAATTTCTCACAATGGATCTGAGGGTTTTGGAAAAGGTTAAAGTGCCCAGAAGTAGGAATCTGTTGGAATTCTGGAAGTAACCTGCAAACTGTGCTTGTAAGTATTCCCTGTCATTCATCTCTCAGGTGGTTTCATAGTTTCCAAAAAGAGGCAGTTCTTTCTCCTTTGCTGAGTTTGCCTTACTACAATAATATAGCAGGAAGAAGGCTTTAACAGAAGAGAATATGAACAGATATCTCTCTTAAGACTTTTTATTTGGGGAGCATTAAAACATATCTGGTAGGAGACTTCCAACCAAGATGGCAGCTGGGAAGAGAAGTCCCCATAACTCTGGCCATAAAACCCAGAAGGAATTGAGGCTGAGTGAGACTGAGGGCTGCCAGAGTCTTAGGCAGTTCCTCTTAAAGGGCCACACATAGACTTACTCTGACTTTCCCTCTGAGCTTCAGCACTGGGATAGAAGCTCAAAAGACACCAGGGATATATGGGAGGAACTGTATTGTCTGGCATTAGGATGAGCACTGGGGGGCAATTTTCTCCCAGACAGAAATGCTAACAGAGGCCATTGTTCCTTTTCTAAGCCCTCCCCCCACCCTGCATAGAGCCAGCAGATGGGTACCATATCTGAGTTTCCATCACCCTGGCTATTACTGTTTGCCCCACCCTGGTGGTTTCCTGAAACCCTGTCCCACCCAACTTTCAGGCCTACCCAAGCTATTTCCAGTGGCTTTTTCATATGAATGGCCTGTGTCAGCTCACACTACAGATTTTCCTAAAATCTCTCAAACAAGTAGCATCTGGCCTCAGCATGCCCTGTACCTCTTGCCCCAGACCCAGCACTAGCAGTGGCTTCTCCTGGGCACCTCCAAGCCCAGGAGAAGTAGCAGCCATCTGCAGATCACCCAGAGCCAGCGCACTCAGTGGACAGCTTTAGACCACTTCCTAGCACCACCAAACCACCTCCACAGTAACATACTCAAGGAGTGAACTCAGAGGGGACCAGAAGCCTGCTGAAGTATAAGTCCTGCTCTGTGGGGTGGGCCACTACACAGCTGATCCTCCATGGTGATTGGTGGTCACAGGCAGTCCTTGCAGCCCATTGGCCTGGGGGTGAATCCCTCTCACTGGCATGCCAACAGCAGTCAAGTTTCAACTACAATACGAGGGTGTACAAATTGATTGTTACAGAATATTCTAATAACTATGTATGCTGTCAGATGGATACTAGATTTATCGGGATGATCACTTAGTAAGTTATATAATGCCTAATCACTGTACACCTGAAACTAATATAATATTGTATGCCAACTGTAATTGAAAAATAAAAAAATGATTTAAATTAAAAAAAGAAATAAAATTAAGAAATAAAAATAAAGACATGATAAACCATAATAAAATATATCTAATAGGGATAGCAAGCTGACCTCTCTTTTCAAAGCTTATTTTCTATCCATCTCCTATGTGGGTTGTTCTGTTTCATATTAAATTTTACAATGCCCCCCCCCCCCCCCATTGCTATAATGACTTTTGGGATAGAAAGCGCAGCCCCTGAGCTTGTCTTGTGGACAATGAGAGCCAAGCTACCTTTTCTTTCTTTTTCTTCAGAGAGGAAGGGAGAAAGAGAGATAGAAACATCAATGATGAGAGTCATTGATTGGCTGCCTCCTGCACACCCCCTACTGGGGGGATCGAGCCCACAACCCAGGCATGTGCCCTTGGCTGGAATCAAACCTGGGACCCTTTAGTCCACATGCCGATGCTCTATCCACTGAGCCAAACCAGCTAGGGCCAACCTACCTTTTCTTGCCACGTACCCATGGCCAGTCCCAGAGCCTGACCCACCATGGAATATTCCTACCAGCTTTGATCTTAGAAAATTTTGACCAGTCATCCCACCCCTTCTCCTCTCTCCTTCCTCCTTGGCATATTTGGACACTTCTAAGGCATTCTGTGGGGACAGCGACTTATGTTCCTGTTCACTCGTGAGCTTCTATCAAAAGTATGTTTTTGGTCAAACTGCACCATTTATTTCTACTAATACCAGGGAGCTGGCAAACAGAACCATTTTCTACCCCAATTTGAAGAAGCATCCTACCAAAGAATATGTTTTCCTTGCAGATTTTTCAAACCAAGAGCTATTATTTAAATATAAGAGACCTCAAAAATCTAAGACTTTGAAGACTTTAGGTTCATCTATTACATGTTAAATTCTCCTATATACAGGCTATCCTAAAAAAATATATACAGACTTTAACAGCTGGTAGCTCAATTTTGAAAAGAAAGTGTATTTTAATAAACACTGCCTTTATAATTATTCAAAATGAGTGTATACATTTTGGGGGACACCCTATATATATGGCTTTAGCTAAAACATAGTTATATGTTGCCCCTAACTCTGTAGCACGCATAGAGAGTCTAATTCTAAAATCAGATGAAACAAATTGCAGAATTTTTATTTACTGGCTTAAAAATTGAATAACACTCATACCATTCTAACAGAGATGCTTGGATGAGTTTTCTGGCTCTTTTCTAATTAGGAAAGGCTTGCTGGACAATTAAAAGAAATATGAGTGAGAAAGTAAAACTGTCAAAACAATGCAAAGTTGTTATGATGACTATGATGGTATTAAAAAAAAGGATCCTCCAAACTGAGTTGATACAGTTTGGAGTTAGATCTACCAGTAAGTTGTCCTAACAGTTTGCTATGGAAGTGATTTAACTAATGGAAACTCCAGGTGATGGGCCCTGGAACTGAATTGGACAGATTTGGACCAATAACCTGGAGCTCAGTATCACTCATTTTATTCTTCAAACTCGGCCCATCCTAATACCCATTCCTGTGTCCTGGCAGCTCAAGTTGGTCGCACAAAACTTTCCCGAAGACCCTTTTGGCTCCGGCTGTAAAGGAAGTCCACTTGCCTCACTAGCCAGGAGTGAAAGGGGTTTATTCTGTGTAACTGTAAACAGATTAAGGATAAGGGTGTGGAGGCAGTGGGTGTTCTTACATTCCACTAGAGTTAAACATATCCTATTAACTTCTTAAAATCCTGGCAGAATTTGCCCCAGACTGTTTATGGTACATTTTTCATATCAACTGGAATTCATATCTACAAATTTGATTTGTAGCTAATGTGCTGAGTCCAAAAATGGGAAAACTCATTTCACTGTTCTGTTTTCTTGATAAGAAAAAACTATCAGGTTGTGGTTGAGGGAGACTGAAGAGATCAAAGTCTGAGTTAAGGCTAAACAGCTAGGATATTGCAGCCTGAGTGTGAGACAGGCCCCGCCCAGTGCAGCCATGGAGATGGGGATTAAGGAACACTTCCTTTTTTTTCCCCAAAAAACAAACAAAAAGCCATTGTCTATAATATTCTTATTAAGTAATCTCTGGAAATATACAGACATGTAGGACTTCTGTTGCAGCATCCCGTGAACCAGGAATCTGCCTCCTCCTCGCTGCATTTCAAATTGCAACTCACTGTATGCTCAGGAAGTCCTGTTCAATGGCAATAACTAAATGCACTCTGTCTTGCCTTTGCAGCCCCTGAACTCACTGCCTCCCTCCACCCTTTATCTTTCTCTTCCCTCCCACTCATCAGAGGAAAGCACCTGGCATTTTGTATCTTTCATTCTACACCCAGGAAAGAACACATGCGCTCAGGGACTTTTCTCTCACTTGTAACCACGCAAGTTGGGCTTGGCAGCCATCGGGATTGGAGGGGCTCAGCGTAAAAGCTTCTGTGTTGATCTCCGCGCCTAGCGTGTCGCTCCGAGCATGTCCCATGGTCTTAGAGGTCCAGGATGTCTCATGTGTGTGCTTGAACCTTGGAAGCCCCTATTGTCTGTTCTTCTGCATCATCAACTGTGTCTTCAGTTAATAGTTTCTCTCTACTGGCAACTGGCCTTCTGGAGCTGACACGGGGTTTCTCAGTCCTGAGTGCCCATTAATGAAATGAACACCCGGGACACAGAAATCCATGCAGGGTCTGTGTTGTCAGCCTTGCTGGCATCCTGGCATGAAGAGTTTCCCACAGCTGCCCCTCTCATAGCCCCCTTCTAGGGGATCCCACCTTTGTCACCTTGGTTCAGGCAGTTTTCTCCTATTTCATGTACATTTCACTCTTTCCCATTTCACTCGATTCCCTCAGTTCAATTCTTAATCTAATTGCCTACTCAGATACATGCTTCTTTAGTGGTCAATCATCTAAAGACTCCAATTTTTTATGTCATTGAGATGGAGACTGAACAACAGGCATGGCACAGTTCCCATCCATCAGGGGCGTGCCCTTTGCTGTGCCTGGCGCTGTTCCATTAGGTAAGTTAATGGCAGTTACATGCACTCACACCCACGAGAAAATAGACTCCTGAATATGTATTCTGTAAACAGAAATGTATTTGGTGCATCTGTTTCCGTAACAGAACATGGCTCTGCTGCACCGTGCAGTTCGACACACTGCTTCACAGTGAAATTATTCTGAAGAAGAATTTTCGCTTAATTAGGATTCAGAAAGCAACACTGCAACTTTAAGATCTGTCTGGTCCACTGCATTCTTTAGGGACTTCTGTGGTCTCCTGCTGAGATGGGAAAAGTCACTGGTTTGAAACTTGAAGCATCATTTGAACATTGTCCACATTATGATGCTATTAAATCACATAGACTCGGCCTGGTAATGTGGGAATTGGGGATTTGAAATTATAATATTTCCCACCTTGCATTCTCCCACTCTATAAACTAATGTTTTGGAGGCAGTCTCTCTGATTCTATTTCAAAACCAGATGCTTTTTTTTCTGGAAATACATCTCTTTCTGGGGTGAGCTAAAGCAACACAGACCCAGACATTGGAATAAGAGGAAATGTGGTTAATGGCACCGAGACCACCTTTCTGAGAATGAAAAATGACCAAGTTAGGTGGGACATTATTCATTAACTAGAGGCCCGATGCATGAAATTCATGCAAGGGGCTTGGCCCTCACAGCCACTCATAGCCTCTGCTGGCCCTCACAGCCCCGGCTTCGTCTGGAAGGTCGTCTGAACAGTCATTCTGCTGTTTAATCTAATTAGCATATTAGCTCTTTATTAATAGGATAGGGAACTTAAATCTGAAGTCTCTGAAAAAAACACAACTGCATTTCTTAGTTATTTCCAATATAACCCAGGAGTACTCATCTTATGACTTTTAATTACCGTATCAGTTTTCCCCAAGACTTTCTAAAAATGCTTGTAACTTTGCTTGTCTAATCAGGAGAAAGTAGATCATTATTCAAAGTAAAGCCCAATATAGGAAATTCAGGTATAAATTGCTCGGCATTTTTTTTCTTCTTATCAAAGATTTATGACTGTCCCTATTTCAGGCCTTCTCTGTCTCTCTCCTGTACTATTTTAGGAGCCTCTTCATTGGACTGTCAGCCTATTTGTCTTCCTGTGACCCTTCATCTGTTCTTCCCACTGCTCTGCGGAGCGCTGCCATCAACTTCGCTCTAGTTTCCTGACCGGATGTGCTGGTTTCTTCCCAGGATTCTCTCAGGCAACTTCCCAACCTCATCTTCCACCATTTTATTCTCACCTCCTACAGACATCATCTCCCAACGGGACTTCTCTCTCTTCACCTCAGCACATCGCACTTTTTTAGGTCTGTCCCTTTGTTGACACTGGTCCCTCTGCCAGGCCATGTTCTCCAGACCATGTAACCTCCCTGTGGTTACTGCCCAGTCCTAAGAAACCAGCCAAAACGCCACCTTCTTCATCATATCTTCCCAGACACCCAACCACCCCGAGCCAGTGTCCTTACAGCATGGAGCTTTTCTGCCTATTTGGAAGGTATAGCTCCTTATCTAACTGTAAGTTCTTGGAAAGTAGGGTCCATGTCTAATTGGATTATTTCATTCCATAAAATGCCTTGCTACTCAAAATAGGGTCTGCTTGTCACTGGAAAGGCCCCGGGCCTGGAGCAGGTCTGCCTCCAGCTGGCCAGTAGTGTGTGGGTTCCTGACTTCCTGCAGGAAAGATTCCACAACACCAGCACATTTATTAAAGCTGGGGACAGGGAAGCAAAGAGAGGGCTTAGGGTAGAAGAAGCAACAGGAGAGCCTGGGCGGTGCTCTGCTTTGGCTCCCTGGAAATGTTAGAGGAAAGAAGCGAGCCAAGGCGGGGCTGCTGTTACACTTGGAAGTAGCTAGCAGCCACAGTGAAAAAAAGTGAGCTAAGGCAGGACTGCTTTTAACTCACTGAAAAGTCATTGTAAAAGGGGCCTTGGAGACAGGTTCTTGGGGACCCTTAGAACTTAGGGAGAAAAGGTAAACATACAGGCCTGGGGAAGAAAAGGGTAGGCACGTTCCAGAGAGAGCTATCCTGGGTCTTTATCTTCAGAGTTCTAATCTGTTCATAAAGGCGGGAATTTTAGCGGAAGATCTTGATAGAATATTCATCAGCTTTAAGCTGATGAGCTAAATGAGATTTGCTCCCCTGACTTCATCAGGCCTTGGGTATGGTTGGCACAAATGATACTAATTGGATTTTGTTATCTATCTCCCTGATTTTAGCTATTTATCCTGTAGTTGGGGAGGAGAAGGGTAAACCATGTACTCTGTGTCCTTGGTTATGGAAGGTAGGGTTTGTGATTCACTAGATGCCTGTAAACTGTCTCAGTTTCCCTGTCTCACTTGACCTGGCTTACTAGCCTGTCTCATGGACCAACAGTGTCAACATCAGCTGGGAGTGAGTTAGAAATCAGGAATCTCAGTCCCCATCTCAAATCTGGTGAGTCAGAACCCACATTTTTACAAGGCCCCCTAGGTGATACAATGCACTTGAAAAGTTGAGGTACTCTGTTATGTTACACTGCATAGAACCTCCTGTGTAACAGGTACCCTTGGATAGCTGTTGAATTGATGAATGAATAGCATTCAAAGCTAAGGTTGTTCTCATTGACTTGTGGGAAAATAATCTCATAATTAAACATAAAAAATGTGAGCCAATACCCATCACTTTTCTGTGACCATTTTCAGTCGTAAATAGTGGAGACCCATTTCTCCCTTTTAACATCTTTGATTCGTTACTTTGATTTGTTACTTTGGTAGTTGTTTGGGTTTTTGTTTTGGGTACTCTTTTCCCCCTCATTTTTTTTTAATGCCCTCACAGCATAGTATTGGCCTTAGGTGAATAAGTCTAGAGAGAAAGTTTGCTAATTGGGTCTAAATATAGGTTTTGTGCAAAAAAGAATTTCTAGTATGGAGTGTATCATTTTGTCATCTTAGCAGCTATGTTCTTAAGGGCCAAGTAGATGGCAACTAAAGCCTAGGAGGTTCTCTGTCACCCTGTCAAAAGCTGAGTGATCCGGTTCACACATACTTGCTAATAGCCAGAAGGCGATGACAATATATTGGGATTTTTAAAGCACTAAAGGCTTTGATATTAAAGTGTTTTCAGCTGTCTGGAAATAAAAAGGAGGTTGGGAGAAACATATAAAGTAAGGAGGAGTATTGCCTACAAATTATAGCAGACAAAACAACCACCCACTGTGGCCTATTGTGGAACTTGTGGGGCCGTCTTTGCCTAATTGGGAGGTGACATTTTCATGGGCGCTCTACAATGTGTAAGATTGTCTCACACTGTGAAGAATTGTCCCATAAGAGGCCACAACTTGAGAACATCTGGCCAGACATTTTGGGGGTGAAGAGTGTTTTTATTACTAGAATATATATTACAAAGAGCATTTTAAACACATGCTGAATTTTCCAGGCATGCAATTACCATATTAATTGAGAGCATATTGTCCTTTGTTTTGTTCAGAGCTTTAGTATATGCTTATTTCAGAAAAATAACATCACTGTTCCTATCAGCCTGCATGTGTAGCTGTTGAATTCACATGGATCCTACTTAGAAGTGAGTGCCAAGCCTTCCTGTGTCTTCTGTTGAAGTTGTACCTGAGCATTTATTATTGAAGTGTATCTTATTTGTTGTAAATTTCTCCTTTAGGTAATAGGACATTACGTTAATTTTTTAAAATGTATATGACCTGGTAAGGTTTTTCTTAATTATATCTCAGGCTGTAAAAAGAGGTGTTGGCTCTGATAGGTTTGAGAGTCTCTTTGGCACAGACAGCCTCATTAGTTCTTGTCTAAGAGTAACTGTAAAGGCTCAGGCTCAGATGTACGAATAGAAACAGTCACATACTATTATCAGTGGGGTGCCCTCTCTGTCCCCACCTGTTACTGGTGGAAGTGGAGCTCTTGGGGTGCCTCGGGAAAAATTTTCTGAGGCCCCCACAGGACGATGAGGTGTTGTGGAAAGCTTTATTGATGAGGTAACATTAAGGGAGTTTCCTTCCAAGGTGCCATCTCCCTCCGACCTGCCATGAAAGAAGGCTAGCCATGTCTTCAGCAGGGCAAGGCTTAGAGCTTTAATATGGAGCGTCTTTGCTCCATATTAAAGCACATTCCAGTCCAGTACCTGGCTAGCTTAGCTTGTGTTCCCAGCTGCAGTCCATTGTGTGAGGGGTCCACATGGCCATGGGTCATGCGGCTTCTAGGGCCACATGGTGAGCTAACAGGAGCAAGTGAGTGCAAGGAAACAGGAGCAAAGCAAGAGAAACAAGAGAGCGGGAACTCACTGTCTCTGCGTCATAACTGGGAGCTTAACCAATCAACCCTTCAGGATTGTTCAGGCCTGCAGTGTCTTCTACCTTCCTAGCTAGTGATCTTTGTTCCCAGGTTAGATTGACAGGCAAGTACCTTTCTTACATCACCCTAACTTCACTGCACATGCACCCATCTCCTGTGTTTGATCTCTTTCCCCAGTGATCTGCAGGGAATCGACCAGCTATTCCCTGGAGAGTGTGAAGTTTGCAGCTTTCTGGTGAAGCTACCCAGATGACTATGCTTATAATGTCTGGCCTTCCCTTTGCTCTTTTCCTATTATTAACAATAATTAGCTAATTATGATGGTAACAATCCCACATGAGAGAAGCTGAGAGAAGCATGATTATGGGGTTGCTGTGGTGGGGATGCGTATAGTGGGCATAAGAGACAGAGCTTGGGCTTGGAGCTTACCATACTTGAGTGCCACGCTCTCCCCTGCCACTTCTTAGTGGGTGGCACTGGTCTAGCCTCCTGAGCTCTGGCTTTTGGGCATCTTTGCAGAGTCAGAGTGAATATTAGCAATAATGATCTTAAAACACTTGTCCCAGACTTGCAAAAATTGTTAATGAATATATATATATATATATATATATATATATATATATATATATATATAAATTTGTATATATCAAATTGTAAATGATATATACGATTGCCTACTATCGGGTGACTCTTTGAAAATGAAAAATAAAGAAGCTATATTCCTCAAGGTGGGATTACTGAGTCAAATGGGAGTTCCAATTTTAATTTTTTGAGGAAACTCCATACTGTTTTCCACAGTGGCTGGACCAGTCTGCATTCCCACCAGCAGTGTACTAGAGTTCCCTTTTCTCTACATCCTCGCCAGCACTTGTCTTTTGTCTATTTGTTGATGATAGTCATTCTGACAGGGGTGAGGTGATACCTCATTGTCATTTTAATTTGCATCTCTCTGATGATCAGTGACTTTGAGCATTTTTTCATATGTCTCTTGGCCTTCTATATGTCCACTTTGGCGAAGTGTCTGTTTAGATCCTTTGCCCATTTTTTGATTGGATTGTTTGTTTTCCTTTTTTTAAGTAGTATGAGTTCCTTATATATTTTGGATATTAACCCTTTATCAGATGCATCATTTCCAAATATGTTCTCCCACACTGTGGGCTCCCTTTTCGTTTTGTTGATTTCTTTTGCTGTGCAGAAGCCTTTTATTTTGATGTAGTCCCATTTGTTTATTTTCCTTAGTTTCCTTTGCCCTAGGAGATGTACCCATAAACTTATTGCTACAAGAGATGTCTGAGATTTTGCTGTCCATGGTTTCTTCCAGGATTTTTATGGTTTCACAACTTATATTTAAGCCTTTTGTCCATTTTGAGTTTATTCTTGTGTATGGTATAAGTTGGTGGTCTAGTTTAATTTTTTTTCATATATCTGTCCAATTTTTCCAACACCATTTATTGAAGAGACTGTCTTGAATCCATTGCATGCTTTTGCCTGTTTTGTCAAATATTAATTGAGCATAATAGCTTGGGCTGATTTCTGGGTTCTCTGTTCTGTTCCATTGGTCTAGATGGCTGTTCTTGTGCATAAGAAACCCAAAACATCAGTTAGAAAGAGTATATGCACCCCTATGTTCGTAGCAGCACAGTTTACAATAGCTAAAATCTGAAAACAGCCTAAATGTCCATCAGTAGTTTAGTAGATAAAAAGCTGTGGTACATTTACACCATGGAATACTTTGCAAAAGCAAAAAAGAAGGATCCCTTACCCTTTGAGACAGCATGGAGGGACCTGGAGAGTATTATGCTAAGTGAAATAAGTCAGTCAGAGAAAGATCGGTATCACATGATCTCACTCATATATGGAATCTAATGAACAAAATAAACTGAACAAAATAGATCTAGAACAGACTGAGAATCTCAGAGGGATGGCAGGGTCAGGGAAGTGGGTGGGGAGATAATAACCAGGGAACACATATGCATATATGGATAACCCATGGGCTATGCATATATGCATAGTGGTGAAAGCCTGACAGGGGCAGCTGTGGGGTGGAGGGGGGTCAGTGGGTAAAAAATGGGGACATTTGTAATACTTTCAACAATAAATATAATTTTCTTTAAAAAAAGAAGAAGCTATACATTGGCTTCCAGAGACATGGCCAAGTTTTTTACCATTCCTCAGGGATGGACTGGATCGAGAATCCAAATTCGAGGTTCTTTAGGTTATTATGACACTAACACCCAGTTGCAGGTAAAGCTCCTGACTTGAACCCCTCTCCCTCTAAAGTCCCATAGACTCTTGTTTTTGCTTATATGAGACTCTTTCATCAAATTACACCAAACATCATACAATTGCTACAAGCCCGCAAGCAAACCTGTGACTTCCCGGGGCAACTTAAGTGTTTTCGGCATCTGTTAGCTGTTGTTATTGTTTTTTAAGTAGTCACTACAATTTTATGAAGGAAGAAGGGGTGAGAAACAGTATTTCCCCTGGTGCTGTCTTGCCTCCTTCAATCAAGTCAGAACCCCCTGGGACCTGAGCTCAGTCTTGCAGCTCAGGGAGCTTTCTCTCTGGATTCCTGGCAGCTCCTTCTGGGATTTAACTGGCATGGTGTCTCTCTCCCACTCCCTCTTCCCTCCCCGACCCCAGCCTTTTCTGTTTTCCTTCTCTTCAAGTTTCCAGCACGTAGGCAAGCCTTAAGTCCAGCAGGTTCTCTACCAGTATGTTTAACTTCAAATTCAAGAAGGGTGGACTTCAAAGTGTTTCAGACCTTTTTCAGAATGCTTTCCCTTTCACCATGGGGAGCATCTCCAGCCCTTCACTCTAATGCTGGTGCTAAGGATATGCAGGTAGGGATGCTCAGCGGTCCTTCCCCATTCTTCCTGCAGAAGGCTCAGAGAATCTTTGTAAGACAATGTGAGTTACTATCTTGCGTTAAAACTCTTTTTAAATGATAAAGCAATGAATCCCTACTTTGTTGTGCAAAGAGATCAATCCTTAGTTTACTCCTGGAGGAATTATTTCTTTTGAAAGTTAAATGCTAGTCATTAGAAAAGTGACCATGTGGCCACAGGAGTCTGTTCTGACCTTTTTGTCCCTTCCCTTTCTCCTCTGCTTCACCTCTTTAGTCACTTGTCACAACATGTTCTCAGAGGTTCTTTTATCTTGTCTTTGGCCAGATTGTCTTTAATTAAGTGTGGTATAAATATATCCCTCTCCTGTCCTATTATAATGGCTTCTCTCTTAGCATTTCATGAGTGTCTCCTTTCAGCTGTTGTTGCATTTGAAGTGGCATCTGCCCTTGCTAATACTTCCACTACATTTTGGTAAAATCCAGTGCATCTGGGTGGATGATGTCCTCTGTTCTGACATTTCTCTCTGGTCCTGGTGTGTTAAAGTTGGGCCCGGGTCATTATTTTGTATCAATGACATTTCCATGATGCACTCAATACTGAAGTGTTAAGAGCACCAAAAGAAAAAGCCTTAAGAATGACTAGAATATTTTCCAAAGCATTTAATATTAAGGGTACTAACCTTTCACATCTCTCTTTAAATATAAATGAATTATTAAGCATATTGAGTGACTTCAAATCAAGGGAGTCAGTATCTTGGAAAATTGAAATTGAATTGCGGCCTGCACCAGATCACCACAGTCCCATGTCCGGATTAGCCCTCAGTGCTGCAAGCACCTTCAGCTTCTATTCCCCAAGTAGTGCTAGGCCTTCTCTCCCCACATACCCCAAAGCCCAGCCCTCTCCACCTGCTGAAAATCAGGCCAGGTCCACAGTCGCTCTAGTTCAGTGATGGCGAACCTTTTGAGCTCGGCGTGTCAGCATTTTGAAAAACCCTAACTTAACTCTGGTGCCGTGTCACATATAGAAATTTTTTGATATTTGCAACCATAGTAAAACAAAGATTTATATTTTTGATATTTATTTTATATATTTAAATGCCATTTAACAAAGAAAAATCAACCAAAAAAATGAGTTCGCGTGTCACCTCTGATACACGTGTCATAGGTTCGCCATCACTGCTCTAGTTCGAAGTGATTTGGCACTTTCTGAATTCCAAGAAGACTTTTACTTGCAAAAATGGCAATGAAAGTGCCACATTTCTTTTTTTATATTAATTCTTATCTTCCTCTATGTGATGCAATCTAGACTTCTTGAAGGCAGGTGATAACTAGTTGAGCTTTCAGTCTACAGTGTGTCCCAAACTGTCTGCCTGCCACAGTTACTACACAGTGTGTTTCGAATGAATAATCAGATAGGCATCACTTCCTCACTAACTATATGTAAAGTTGCATGTGAGTTTGAAACCAAAATGTGGAGTTTGAGTCTGAGTTTGTTATCTCAGGAAATCGAAGAATGAAGTAATGGACCAAAAAAAAAAAAAAAAAGTGGTTAACGGAGGCAAAGTTTATTGAGAGAAGCCAGTCCTAGAAAAGGTGCAACTGGGGTTCCAGGACCAGGCCCGTGTCCAGAGCTTCCTTTCCATGTTACAGTCGGGAGTAGTTCAGCATCCAAGCTAATTAAAGTCTGTTAGTCCATGTATGGAGGCCCACAAGGCCATAAGCCACGTGGGTGCAGGGGAGTGTGTCTCCTGCCATTAACCTAGCGCACCAGGAGAGAGGGAAGAGGAAGTGCACACTTTTTTGTATATACCCTTGTTAGTTCCTGATTGGTCCTTTCAAAGAATTCTGCCTTACCATTCTTGGGATTGCTTATAGGCCACACTGTCTTATGATTGGTTATCTGCAAGCTGCCTGCCTTAGCAACAGTCACACATTTAAAGCTCATGTCTCTCACCTCCCTTCTCTGGGGTGCCTTAGTGATTCCACCTAGTTAGGTTCCCTGGTTTTATTCCCCCCCCCCGACCCCCCGCTTCATGGTCCCATCCTTCCTGTCTATCTAGTTTCCCTCTGTCTTCTTTAGTTGACTTTTTAAAATGGAATGCTATTGGAATGTTTAAAAAAAACTTTCAGGGAAGGCAAAGGATTCTTTTTTAAACATGAATAGTCTCTACATAAACGAACGACCTTTGATCTGGCAATACAGTTATTCTCTACAAATTTCTCTTTCATCCTTTCATTTATTCAGTGTATATTTAATAAGGGCATATGATATGCCACTGTCCAGGTGTGAGCAGTCATGAACACGACAACAGGCCTGCCCTCTTAGCACTCTCATTTCTGTGGAGAGAGGCAGATGAAAACAAATAGAAGAACTAGCATGTGATGTGAGGACTACGAAGAAAAGAATATTGGATATGGGAAATGGAGAACACTTGGGTGCAGTTTATAGAGAAGGCCTTTCAAATGAAAGGGCAATCAGAGCAGAGAGCGGAGAAGTGAGGGAGGGAGGCGACTATGTGGCTATCCGGCTACAGGAAGAGCCTGCAGAGCAGAGGAGCCAGAAAGGGCCTGGAGTTCTAACTTGCCCTGGGGTGTGTGAGGGACAGGGCACCAGGAGGCACCTGGGGTGTGTGAGGGACAGGGCACCAGGAGTTAGCGTGGCCAGAGTGGCCTGAGGACTGGTGTGGAGGCAGGTCTGGGGACAGAGCCAGGCGAGGTCAGGTTGTGCTAGGAGACCTGGGTAAAGAGTTGGGATTTTACTTTGAGTAAAAAGGAAAGTTGTTGGAGGGTTTTGAAGACCTACATACTTTTCATAAAAAAGAATGGCTTGGGCTGCTGTGAAGAGTCGTCTGCATTGGGATAGGTCTGGTAGGGGTGGTGGACCAGCACCAAGTGTTAGACAGGTGGGGTCATTCTGGACATGGGTTCAGCAACTTTGGTATTTGAGTTCTGACTAAGAAAGAATTCAGAGCCAAAGTTCCAACTACAAGAGAATGCAGAGGTAGAAGAAGTAATTTGTGAAAGAAATGGGCTTCGGAAACAAGTTATAGAGGTAAAGGGAAGGACCTTTGGAGCTTAGAAGTGAGGAAGGTAAAGGTGATATGACTGAGGGTAGGGGCTGAGAGAGAGCACTGGGTCCTAATCCTAATGGTTTTAGGGGTAGAGATTTTAGGGGCGGTTCCAGGAGAAGAACTCAATAGAATATTCATCAGCTTTCCAAGTGTGTCCTTTCAGGGTCAGGGTCTCCACTGATTGATTGGTCAGCACCAGGGCAGGGGGTCATTATTTAATGCAGCTGGTCCTGAGATCAGCCTTGGCATTGCTTGTATGGTTTTGCTGCTTTTCTGGGCCTAAAGCTGAAACACAATTGAGGTCTAGATATTATCTCTAGAGAGGAAAGTTCAGGGGGTCTGAACCACATGATAAGGATATGCTAGGGGAGGAAACGTCACCCTACAATTGTCCCTTGTTAGGCTTTCCACCATGGTGACCTTCTGTACCTGGCTCATGGTCTTTGCTCTACTCATGTCTGCCTAACTGCCTACCACAGTTCAAGTCTGGAAGCAGGAAAACTCATGTGGAGGCTCTTGAATAGCTTGTGATTGACAGCAGGGGCCGTGCCCAGCATGGTGGCCTGAGGGGTGACAATAGTTAGATCCTGGTTTAGAAAGTTGAAAGAGTTTGCTGCTGTTCTCACCATGGAGGCCTGTGAGAGAAGGAGGAGAATCAGGAGTGGTTATAAACAAGGTTTGTGGACTCGGCAGATGGAAGATTCATGATGTCATTGACTGAGATGGGAAGGTCTGAGTGAGGATCAAGTATGGGAGACAAACTCCAGTTGGGTTTTGGACATGAGGCATTTGAAGTACCTGTTGGGTATGCAAGGCTGTTGGCTGTGAGTCTCCCTTCCAGAACTGTGAGTCCTTGGATTCAAAGCCATGTCTTGGTCATCTTTGTATTCTCCAATTAATTTGTAGAAGTTCTTGCTCACAGGACACCTAACACTTGTGGTCTAGTTAACAGGATTCAGATTTGTGCGTGTAAGATTTTCTGAAAGTGGCCTGCAGTTCCACTTGCATCTCCATGTTTTTTTCTCATCATAATTTGTAAAAGCAGAGAAAAGACAATTGGAAAAAATGCAGGATGAAACTTGCTGAAAATGGGTAGAAGCACAAATGATGCTGACAGGAGGTTTAGAAGTGCAAAATAGAGAGTACACAGACCAAATATAAATAAATTAGCATAAATCATCATTCTTTGATTTCCATGCTGATCTCATCCAAGTTGGCTGACTCAACAGCTGCTTCTATAACTACAGCTGTGTGATTCCTTTACATTTTCGTTTTACATGGAAAAAGTGTTTCAGTTTGTCATTGCTTCATCATATGCAATATTATATTAGGTTCTTTTTTTTTTCCTGGCCATATGGTTAAGAAAAGTCTTGCAATTGACCCTTCTTCTTTTGAACCAACAACTTCATCTGTTTTCACTTGGGGTTTTGTTTTAGATCCACTTGAAGTTTTACTATATGCCTTTGGGATCCTCCAGACAGCTCTGGTAGAGGTTCAAAAAGGTTTCTCTCAAGAAATTTCTTTATACCTGGTGACCTTTGAAGGATGGTGGTGGTTTCAGGTGGAGAAAGACTTCGCACTCAGAGGGAAGAACAAGTGGGCAGGTGTCTAGTTTGGTATGGCTGCAACATGAGCTTCATGAGGAGTATGAAGAGAACTCAGCCAAAAAGAACAGTTGATAGGAAGGTAATACAGACCATTATGGGATGTGCTGAGTAGTATAGAAATGTCAGAAGTTTAGGGTCAGATAGGTATTTGTAGGCAAAGCTATGACTGCCATAGGAAGAATAGATGGGAGGTGACTGGTAAGAAGATTCTTGGTGTTGAAGGCAAAAGATAATGAAGGTCATAAATTTCTTAGAACAGTAATTGGCACACTTTCAGTGCTATGTAAGTGTTTATAAAATTAAAGTAAATAAATGAAAGCAGAAACATTTATAATGGGGAGGAGAATACCAAATTAGACATCTTACTTGTAGAATTTCAACAGCTACTTGGATGAGTGATGATGTCATTGCAGGACTGGCAGCAGGTGGAGTTAGGTGGAGGTTGAGGAAGGGCCATAGTACTGTCTGGGCGCATCCTCTTTGCGGAGCCACCATCAGGCAGCTGGAAATGTAGCTCTGAGGCTCCGCTGAGACCTTAGCCTGGAAGAACATGTTTGGAACATGTTTAAAGATCCTCAACATCTAGATAGGAAAGAAAGAGGTCACCCAAGATAGCAAGCAAAGGGAGAACACGGACAAAGATAAGAGTCCTGAGGAAACCATACATGCGGGATTGAGTCTCTGTGGTACAAATGGCACTACCACTGATGTTGGAAATAAAAAAGAGGAGCAAGTTATGTAAAAATTTGTGTTGATTTAATCTTTCATCAAGATTTTCTGGCTAACCAACTGGTAAATGTTACATTATTATTGTTTAATTAAAAAAAGACTATACGGCCCTAGCAGGTTTGGCTCAATGGATAGAGAATTGGCCTGCAGACTGAAGGGTGCTGGGTTCTATGGTGGGCAAGGGCATGTACCTCGGTTGCAGGCTTCTCCCAGGATCGTGGTGCATGCAGGAGGCAACTAATTGATGTGCTTCTCTCACATCTATGTTTATCTCTGTCTTTCCCTCTCTCTGAAAATCAATGGAAAAAAATATACTCGGGTGAGGATTAAAAAAAGAAAGAAATTTTTTAAAAAGAGAGAGACTATATGCTATTTGATTCCCCTTCAGGCAGTGCCAACTGGTTTCAATGAAAACATCTTGATAAGGTGTCCTTTCTACCATGAAGACCTACCACAACCAACTTTGAACTTCATTCTTCATAGAGGATTAACAGCATGTTCTGGCTTCCCCAAAGCATTAGTAATTATAACTTTGGGCAACACAGTGGTACTTGAGATTTCAGGAATCATAAAGCAGTGGTTCTCAACCTTCCTAATGCTGCGACCGTTTAATACAGTTCCTCATGTTGTGGTGACCCCCAACCATAAAATTATTTTCGTTGCTACTTCATACCTGTAGTTTTGCTACTGTTATGAATCATAATGTAAATATCTGATATGCAGGATGTATTTTCATTGTTACAAATTGAACATAATTAAAGCATAGTGATTAATCACAAAAACAATATGTAGTTATATATGTGTTTTCCGATGGTCTTAGGCGACCCCTGTGAAAGGGTTGTTTGACCCCCAAAGGGGTCGCGACCCACAGGTTGAGAACCGCTGGTCATAAGGAGTTGAAGCAGAGCATCATTTTGGCCCAAACCTAGATGCCACAGTAAAAACTCTAACAGCCTCCTCTTACCAGCAATATGGATTTCTGAAAAATATCATGGAATAATAAATTTCCATATTGTGAATTAACGCCAAAACTCCAGGTCCTTAGCCAGGTATTTAAAATGGCCTCTTTGGCCACTTAGTGTGTCTCAGTGACTTGCAAGCAGCTGTCAGCCTTTAGAAGGAGCTATTCTCTGAAGCCATGGATGGCAGGAGGGAAGGCTGGTTGCATGTCACACACAGGCGTGGGAAATAGTGCTTTCAGCCGCAGCATCTTCCAAGTGATAAAAATAACTCTGCTTTAGTCAGTAGCCCTGAAGCCAGGTGTCCCCTTTCACTTCCTGTTCTCTGTTGATATCCTGCAAAGGAACATCTTGTCTTCCACGGTTTGGATGGAATGTGATGTTTCTGGTCTCGCTAATTTAACTGGCTAACATCTGTCTGCTTGTCCTTTTGTCTAATATTGGGAGGGTCTTTGCCTCTTGAACACTTGCATTTTACATTCCGCGTATCTACCATTCACTCATACAGCAAGGGTTTGACAGAGATCTGCCAGGCACTAGCTAGCATAGATGTTCATACTTTTACTTCTGTCATTTCCCCACTATTAATTACTAGGCAACAACTTTCATGTCAGTATTTCTCCTAAGTCTTTATTTTATTCCCCCATCACTGAAGGCTCTTTGAGATCCTACGCTCTAATAATAGATGTACATAGTTCCTGCACAAGAGCAGACCAGCTTTTAGATTTTGAACATCTTCACCGTCTCCTTTTGGAAATCTTAATTGACTAGTGGATGTAATTTCTTCTTTTCCAGTAGCTCCAGGTCAAGCTTCTTCTCAAGAACTCTGACATTAGGAAGCCCACATCTGTGAGCACAGAGGGATGGCTGGTGGGGGTTGTTAATCACTGGAAGATGTAGCTGCCCTTGGCGTTCTTTCCTGTGTCAAGCTTCCCATTGTCAGACCTGGCAAAGAGCTCAAGCGCTATTGAGATGGCCTTTGTGTAAACACTGCTTGACCCCACAGTCTCTCCTTCCTGTGGTGACAGAACAGCATACATCCCCCCCCCCCCCCACACACACACACACACACTGGAGCAGGCAGGCTTTCTCACTGAGGCAAACAGTGGAATGTAAATCACCTCCTGAGTTATAGGATCACTCCTTGACTTTGTCAGCCATATTTTTAAAGGTATTTTTCAGAAATCCATATTGCTGATAAGAGGAGGCTGTTTGATTTTTTACTGACCAAAATAGTTAAAAAAAAAAAAAATCTAGCTACCATAATTGGATACAATAAACCAATTTATTTTCTCTGTTAAATACATATAAAAATTGTTGATTCTTTGTTGCTAAGCAGTGTGACAGCCTTCCTTTTGAATTCTCTTGGTTCTTCTTCCCCATCATTTCCTCAGCCATGTCCCTTTTCAGCCTCCTGAGCTAACTGATAGCACATGTGTTTCAGAATAGACCCTGGAAAAGGAATGTGTATGGCCCGCGTATGAAAATACCTTTCCAAATTCCATACACCGTTAGATAATACACTGGCTAGACCGCCAGAAGTCACCCTAGAAAGGGGGAATTTGGATTGGAAAGGAATCAAAGGAATGGTGGAGCTCATATAATTGATGGCGGTTAAGCAGTAATAGGGTGGTCTGGGCAGCTGGATGAAGGCCAAGTTCAAAATCACAAGCAATTCCCCCTATCCTTTTAGAATGAGGTGAGTCCTATTGAATGGAGAATAGAGCAAGTCATCAACTTTCATAGGTTTAATCCAAACAAGGCCCTGAGCTTTGTTCTCTGAAAGGGACAACGATATAAAATCCAGCCAGAAAAACCTGTGCTGATCCATCATAACGATCCACACAATTACTTCTTTTATCCCCCTTGTCCTTCTCTCTTAGAAACAAGGTCCTGAAATAGCTTCTTAGTTGTGTCTGATAGATATCAGTCAATGTCCATGACTCCTTCATTTCCTTTGTCTCTGGCTTACTGTCTAGCATAACATATTTGTTGAGTGAATGAATGGATGAGTGCCTAAATAAATAGTGATTTGTCAAAAAAGAGGAAAATGTTAGTGAGTGGAGAAAAGGTTGAAAACAACAAATCCTAGTTTTAAGGGTAAGGAGTGTGCCTTCAGTGCCACATGGGAAGTTATATGAGTGTGAGGCTACCAAACTCTGGGTCCCCTGGAACAGTAGACCATGACAGATCACACACACACACACACACACACACACACACACACACACACACTTATGTGATCCGACAAATGTTGCACACTATATCACACTGTAGAGTCCACAGTATACCTTTGCATGCTGAAGTCATTGACAACATCTACAATGAAGATAACCCGATTAACCTTTATTTCACTCAGCTTTTCTCCCAAGATATTTGACCATTAAACTCTGGTTTATATCTGTTTACATCCAGAATCCACTGAGCACACTTTGGCCAACACTGGTAGAAATTTAAAAGTTTATCAGAGACTTGAGTTTGAATCCTGGTTTACAACTCACCGTGTATTCCTGAGTCAAATTAAGTAAGCTCTGGTTTCCTTTGCAAGATGAAGATAATGTCCATTTCTTAAAATATGACAATTAAACCAGGTAATGCAGGTAATCCATCTTCTGTGCACCTAGCACAGGATAATCCCACAGGTTATTTATTTCCACACTGATGAACTGTATTTCTCTGTATTATACAGGTACCCACCAATAGGTGTGGTTTTTTTTTTTAGGATATAGCCTATTGTCCTTAATCTCTATGGCCAGTGGCAGACAATTGTTATTTGCACTTGTAAAATGTGAATAATTACAGCAGGTCCTCCAATAATGTCTTTTCATTCGATGTTGATTGCTTATAGCATTGATGAGATGTCCTAGGAACTTAACTCTTGTTTACATCGACTAGCCTATGGTAAAATTGGTTTTGCTACAGTCATTTCCCTCCCTTACGGTCGCAGGACCTATCCATGATGTTAGGGTAGTATTTAAAAAAAATTTGCTTTCCCAAAGGAAAGTTATGGCAAAGGGCTCATAGTTATTTTGCATTTGCTGGTGCTATTGCCTTATAAGTTTTGGCAACATTATTTCTCTATTTTTTTCCTTTGACTCCCTTAAGTTCTAAATTGGATGTTAAAAAGGAAAAGTCTTTCTGGAAATGTCTTTTATTAACCTACCAAATAAATGGCTGTCTCAAAACTATACATAACAAGAAAAACAGCCACAAACATTTATTTTGCTTTTACTATGTATCAGGCACTGCTCTAAATTCAGTATGTGTATTACTCAGTTAATCCTCACAACCACCCAATGAGCGTCCACTGTTATCTGCATTTTGCAGATGAAGAAACTGAAGCTTTAGGAGCCTAAGGCCACCTAGCAAATGAATGATGACTACAACTCCCAGGGACAAGAGCTCATGCAGATTAGCACATACAAGGATGAGTTGAAGATTGGGAAGTCACCTGGTGGAGAACCTTGAGGTTTCCAATTTCTTGCCAAATCTAGGTGAAAACATTTTTAAAAATTATATATATATAATAGGCAATTGGCTCAGACAATTATGGAGGCTGAGAATTCCCAAGATCTACAGTTAATAAACTGAAGGTTCAGAAGAACCAGTGGTGTGAGTTCCAATTCAAAAGCTGGCAGGCTTGAGACCCAGAAAGAGCCCATGTTTCAGGTAAAGTCCTAAGGCAAGAAAAATTGAGGCCCCAGCTCAAGCAGACAGGCAGGAAGAGTTCTCTCTTACTCCTTTATGTTCTATTCTGACCTTCAACTGATTGGATGAGGCCCACCTATATTAGGGAGGGCAATCTGCTTTACTCAGTGCACTGATTCAAATGATAATCTCATTCCGAAAATACCCTTGCAGACATGTAATTGAATATTGGCAAATATTCAGAGGGCAATTACTTAGTTAAAGTTTGAGCAAGGGTCTCCTTGAAATACGAAATTGCTATTTTCCCTATTCCAGCAATCCAGGAACCCAGATTCTCTGGAGTGATCTATGGTGACCCCACATTCAGAGCTCTGTACTCTGTATGCACAGTATAGTCCAGGATCACATGTGTATTAGATCATAGCCTGTGCCCTGTGACAACTGAGAAAGTGAGTGAGACTGGTTTATATTTGAAAAGGTAAGAAAGGAACCTGTCTTTTGCCAGGTACTCTACTGTTGTCTAAACATCTTGAGGGCAGTGAGAAGGTCTTAGTTGAACTGGTCTTTGAGCTTCAGACCTTGCCTTGCACACAGCAGGCAAGTAGTAAATATTGCCTGAATGACTCAGCAGGTGTTTGGGTATCTACTGTGTGCTTTCTTATGTGTGGTGGGGAAACAGTGATAAAGGCAGGGAGCATTAGGGAGCTGCTCTCTGAATGAATCAAAGATGCTGACTGTGTTACTTTTTTTAGTCCACAGTTTCAGCACTCTGTAACAATTTCTTCCTTATTACCTATAACTGATCCCATACTGGGTGATCCTGCAGTGATGGCCTTTAAGTTTCAGTTAGGGTTCCTGATATCTCATAAGAGACGTCTGGGATCTAGGGTCAGAGTGTTGCAAATCATTTGGGGACTTTTTTGGTCATCTGGATAAAAAAGGTTTTCCAGAAAAAAAGAAAAAGTCCTTTCACTCTCTGAAGGTGAAAAAGAAATGCAGTTGGGACGGGCAGGGGCTCCTCGTAGACTAGAAAAGAGAGGGACTTGACAGATGACACCTGAGCTTTGTTCAGCAGCGGAGACGGGAGGAATTGGGTGGAAACTAGAGGAAGATTTTTTTAGTTGAACAACATACGAAGGGAATCTATCCTTCCCTCTTCCCCGTGATCTCCTCCCGGTAACTCCTGATGGAAACCAACAGGAGAGGGGGACATATTTTGCAGTTTTGTTGTTGATTTTTAGGGAACCTGAGCAGAGCTGACAGTGAAGTTGTAGTTGTTTGTTGACAAGCTCTGACATAAATGCGGGACAGCACGCTCTCATTGGTGAGCTGAGGAAGAGTAGCCTGGTGATTATTACATGTTCTTACTTCCAAATGAGCAGAGTGGCTGTTTTCAGAGGAGCCCATTATATTAAGCCCAGGCCCATCAACAGTCTAATTAAGAGGAAAGGGAGGGTGGCTGTGGAAATATCAGTGGGTTGTGTTGTTAAAGCCTTCGGGCTTTGGAGCCTCCTACAGAGGGGGCTGGTTTTAGACAATGATTGTTTTGCTTCTTCAGGATACCACCTGCAGAAATGTGTTTGTTTGGACTGTTTTGAGATCTGCAGAAAGCTGGTGCAACCCCCTTGTCAGAGAGGATCCTTCGGATAGGTGTTTTCTCACCCAGTGACAGTGCACAGCTTGGAACTGCTGACAGGCTAAAGGTTATAGGCCATGACATTAGAGCTGAGTGTCGATTTTTAGAACTGCTGGTCATGGGTTTAGTGCGTGTCCTTGGGAACGAGGGAGCCAACCTTATTCACCCTGAAAGACAACGGATCCTATTCAAGAGAGCTTCAAAGACACCCATTATTTCATTTAAAAATAAATCCTATTGCCTTGATAGCCCTTATGCAATTCCTTCCATAGCTCTATTTACACATTATAAAATGAAGAGAGCCATTTGCATGGCTTTGCAGAGGACTAGCCCCGTTAATCTGTGGTAACATTTCTGCCAAAGACCTAAGCATTTTGACAACACGGTGAAGACTCAGGTGGGGATGGCAGTAGACCATTTTGCGGAGGAGTAACTCTTAGGCTCAGCAGAGTTGTACAATCTGTCCAGGGCAGCGTGTAAGCAGGCGCTGTGCGCACAGACATGTGCCTGTGTGTGGCATGAGGAGCCATCCTACAGCTCCATTTAGGTCCCTTGGTTGTTGATGGAGGTACAGATGTGATATTTGATGAGCTCTACCAGCTACAAAATAAAGCCATTGTTCACCCAGGAACCCACGTCTTCCTCTGGTTTGGGTGGCTCTCCATCTAGTCTTGGTGCTGACCGTCTCTAGCGTAGCATGTCTTCACGGGTCACAGCAATGCCCTGAGGCATCACTGGATGGCTGAGCAGAGAATGGGGGGTGGTAGAAAAGGGGGTGATATGCAGGAAACTTAACAAGAGGAGAAGGTGGTGCGAAGCAACCAGGAGCCCCTCAGGTCCTGATGTTAAAGATAACTGCAGAAAATCGGTGCTACTTACATTGAAAGAAAGGGAGATGAAACTGTCGGCCCAGAGTATGTTTGTGTGTTTTTTTCAAAGGTGAAAACCAGCTCAAGAGTTTCACAGGGTCTCAGGACAAATGGGAATTTTCTCTGCCTTTGCCATGTCTTCCGCTTCCTGGTTATAGGCAATAGAAGCTCAGGACCAAATGTATGCTGCTCTGTGGGAGCGGCTGTCTGTGTTGGAGACCATCTGAAAGGAAGGAGCTGGAGCTTTGTCTACTCATGAAAACTGCTCTTTCCTGTTTGCCAAGGGCAGACTCACTCCTGTGCCCAGGAGGCCTCGTTGGCACAGCGGATCAACCTGCTCTGCCACTGGGCTCTGCCACCGGGCTCTGAGCCTTAGGAATGTTTGTAATTTTGTCTGTTGTCAGAATGGGACCTAAATATTTTAAAAATGTGAACAGGGAAGCGGTATCAGCTTATACTTGCCACGTTTTGTTATTTATGATGATTTTAACTTACGATCATTTAAACAGTAACTGGAAGGAAGTTTACCTTAGTATTATCTAATAGTAGGGGGGATCTGATATGATTAAGATTATAAAAAGAACTAGAGGCCCAATGCACGAATTCCTGCAAGGGGCTCGGCCCTTGCAGCTGCGGCCACTTGCCTTGGCCCTTGCAGCCCTGGCTTCATCCAGAAGGTCGGAAGGTCGTCCGGCAAGGTCATTAGGCTGTCGGGTCTAATTAGCATATTATGCTTTTATTGTTGTAGTTACCCGATGAGCTGAAAACTCTTTTTTAAGCACTTTAGGTATTCCTTTCTAAGGACAAGTGTGAGCCCAGTCCAGAGCACCTTCAGCTGCTGCTTTCCATAAGTTCATATACGTCCTGATGGTGTGGGAGACGCCCGGTTCCTGTCCCCTGCTGGGTGCTGTGTTACCCCATAGGCACTCTTCATCCTTGCTCTCCATTGGTTGCTTGGTTACTGCTCTTTGAGTCCCATCAGAGTGAGATCAGCTGCCAGCAGGTGCTATTTTGTAGTGTGTGTGTGTGGGGGTGGGGGGGGGTGGGGGGGAATGAATTGTCCTGTCCCAGTTTGCCAGCACAGAGGGAGTTCCCAGGATATGGGAATTCCAGTGTTTAAAATGGGGAAGTCCTGGTCAAACCAGAATGAATTCTCACTCTGTGTGGGATAATGGATTTGACCATAACGTCAGCATTACATTTCATAATATTAAGCGGTTGACATTCAAAATGTTCTTGAACCTACTTGACAGTGCAGAGTGGACTCCTTCCTCAAACACCCTGTTTCCATGCCGAGCCAACTCCATACCTGCTCTCCATGGAAAGGACCTCCAAAATGGCTTCGGAATGGGTCTCACCAGCTTTGGGAGCGCTGTCTTCTTGCAGACTGGTGCAGAGAGCAGGCTTCGGTGCCAGATACCCCAACCTTCCCAGTACCCCAGCTTCCCACCCCTCCTTCAGCCAGAGTGTCACTGCTTTCATCTGTCAGGCCAGCTCCAATTTTTAAAAAACAATATATTTCCAAGCCAGTGACTAGATGCCTGCATATCTCTTCTGGCTCCAGCATTCTGTGGGCTTCTAGGGAGAACTGCTAATTTTCCTAAGGCTTTTGAATGGAATGAATTTAAAGAAAGTTGCCTGTTCAAATAGTGTCTGTGATAATGAGAGATACTCACTGTGTGGTCCTTTTATTTTTAGTAATAGTGTTGGAAAAATCAGGTTCTGTTTATTCTGAGTGTCTCAGGGGGCTGGTACGATTGTGTAGTCTAGCAAATGCTGGAATTATAAATTATTATAAACATTGACCGGGTGGGGAAATTCATATACCAACAATACTATAATATATAAGTCAGCCTATAGGTTTTCCACTTGTTCATTGCCCAAAAATGTATACATCAGCTGGAGAGAATAAACTGAGAAGTATAAATACATTTAACTGTGTTGTGCTTTTGTCAAATGTGTTTTTATATCACATTTCTTGCTTGTCCAAAAAGCCCCAATTTTGAGTTTCTTTTTTGCTGCCTTCATTGTAAATCTCAGTGTGGACTTGTTTTTCAGTTAGACAAATCCATTCAAATTGTAATGCTTCCTAGTTTTTAATATTAACCAGATATTTCATGGGCTTTCTCTGAGCTGTCAATTATTTTTTGCATCAGCTCTTTGTTTTCTGTAGAATGCTGAGTTTTCTCCGGGGTTGCAGACATCTAGGTATGTGAGGGCTGGTGATAGCGTTCCCTCAGCTGGAGTCCTGGGCCCCATTGGAATGAGCCCCATTTGGCTTCTTTTTATGCCAAATCAACTGCTCTCTGTGAATAACAAGCTCCACTCTTTGAGAGAAAAATCACATTGCCTTGGTATCTTAGGAGGACAGAGCTATAAATATTACGATGTGTGGTGAAATGACATCTTTATTCAATAGAGCAGATATAGCCAACAACAAAAAAAAGAAATAATAGAGGAAAGAACTTCCTGTGGTGGTTTCCAGCTTTAATTATGAGAAATAAGTGAAAAAAGAGAGTTTGCAAAGTTTTTTGCACAGTGGTAGTCAGTGTCTGTCTTTTACTCTAAGGTACATATGCTCTCAAGGGAAAATAGATAAAATGGATGTTTTTGTTTTCCCCCACATTTCCTACATTTGTTTTTTACTTTATAAGGCCAAATGTCACACTGGCCTTTTAAGCCACCCACAAACTCAGCTATTTGGGCGAGGCTAGACTCATCACTCTCTGGGACAGAGCCTGGCTCAAGGTTACTGTTACAGGATGGCCTTGCCATGTCAAGATGCATTTTAATGACATTTCTGCCCACACAATGTTTCATTAGAGGCAATGTTTTTTCTTAAATCAAGGAGAACTTTCCTTATAAAAACATCTTTATCACCAGGCTGGGTACTTTTTCCACCCTGTCTTGACTGCTTTGTCTAAATGAGAAGACATGAAAGAAGTTAAAACATTTCCTCTGAAAAATTATAAACCCATAATTTGTGACAACAACTTTAATCTTTCTGTATTTGATTTTATTTTTATAATATGACAAGAAAAATAAATCATTATATTATGCTTCAAGAGAGTTCCATGAAGTGGGTGGATGGGAAGGAGGGGTGGTGAGGATTAAGAAATACATTGCTGGAAGTCAAATTGACAATAGGTTTGGTGGAGGAAATAAGAAATTAAGTTTTGGAATATTGGAGGTGAGGCACCTTAACTTTAAACTCTTTTTTGGAATGCACATGTATATTGACAAGCATTTAGAATATGCATGTTTGCTCAGCTAGTGTGTCTCAGTGGTTGAACATGGACTTATGAACCAGGAGGTCACGGTTCAATTCCTGGTCGGGGCACATGCCTAGTTGTGGGCTCCATCTCCAGTAGGGGGTGTGCAGGAGGCAGCCGATCAATGATTCTCTCTCATCATTGATGTTTCTCTCTCTCTCCATCTCCTTTCCTCTCTGAAATAATATATATATATATATATATATATTTTAAAGAATATGCATGTTTGGAATTTGCGGATACAGTCTGGGCTGCAGCCATAATGGGGAGGGCCTGAGAATAGCACAGGTGAGTGCAGCGGTGGGACTTCTGATGTGAACCTTATTAGCACAGCGCTTGGACAAGATCAAGATCCCTGCCACTGGTCCTTTAAAGGGGCCTCAGCTGATGGCGGGAAGCCCTGCTTCAATTCAAAGCCATAGTCTTCCCAGTCAGCATTAAAACCATGAGTCTTTGCCAAAGCACTTTCTCTTGGTATTTATTGAAATTAATTTGCCTGCAAGAAGAGTCATATATCCAGCTTTGTTAACTGTACATTCAGGTAAAATGTTTCTGTGTGACAACTAAAGTCCGTATTTTGATATAGCAAGGTGACAAAACAAAAGGGTAGAGAAATTAAATATATAAAACTCCAGATTTTTTGCAATTACTATCATCACTAGTTATTCCATCAGGTACAATGAGTGATTTTGAGAACCATGTGACTGGAACCAGTGGGCTTATGATATGGATGAAACACTATTTGGCACTATTTTTATTATGAGGAAAAAATAAAGGACAAGAAAGCATTCTATTCCAAGTTTACAAGAAGTTTATGTTTTTAATTCTGCTCCACAGGAAATGCAAACAAATTTGTAATTACACTTTATGCATGGAGACCTGCAAAGGAAAAATAAATTAGTACCCATCTACCCAAAAGCCATAAATCAGACATAGAGTTAGCTAATCACAGGTATAAATTGCATGCTCCATGCTGATTACTTTCTCCTCAGTCTATTGTGTACAATTAAGAATGTAGATCTTAGGCTATTTTTGAAGTATGACTCAGAAGCATAAAGTTAATTTTTACATTCTCCTAATCATGATTTATACTTGTTGTTCCTTTTTGGCTAAAGTATTATCTTCAGGAGTTCTCATATTAAACTATAAGAACTTCCTCAGGGCAGTTTTCATTGCACCACAGCACCGAACCATTTATCAGAATAACCAGAGCTGCCTGATGACAGAGAAAATACAACTATTTTTACTGTGTATAAACAAAACAGCTTTCTGTAGCAGTCGTCATTAATTGATTTAATGGGATGGAGATGGTTCTAATGGCCTCAGCATTGGTTA
The DNA here is from genome assembly GCF_028538775.1 of Myotis yumanensis. NCBI lineage: Eukaryota > Metazoa > Chordata > Mammalia > Chiroptera > Vespertilionidae > Myotis > Myotis yumanensis. The sequence goes on from NW_027223752.1 coordinate 146,932,937, forward strand.
TTTACCTTCTCATTCTCATTAGAGTCACCTAGACTCATCTTAAAAACTACTGAATGAATGGTACAGCCACTACTAGAAAACAGATGACAGTTGCTCAAAAAATTAAAAATAGAATTATTTTATGACCCAGCAATTTCTCAATATATACCAAAAAGAGTTGAAAACAGGAACTCAAAGACATATGTGTACACCCATGTTCATGGCAGGATTATTCATGATAGCGAAGAGTTGAAAGCTATCCACGGGCCTATCAATGGAAGAATAGATACATAAATTATGGTCTGTCCATGCAATGGAATAGTATTCAACCTAAGAAGGAAGGGAACCAATCCTGTCACATACTACAACATGGATGAATCTTTAGTATATTACTCAAAGTCCTATAACTAATTACAAAAGGACAAATTCTGCAGGACTCCACCTCTCTGAGGTACCTAGAGTAGTAGTCAAATTCATAGACATAGAAGCAGAATGGTGGCCACCAGGGGCTGGGGACAGGGGGAGTAGTTATTTAATGGGTATAGAATTTTAGTTTTGCAACATGGAAAGAATTCTGGAAATGGATGGGGGTGACAGTTGCACAACAGTGTGAATGTACTTTTATACCACTGACCTGTACATTTAAACATGGTTAGGGTAGTAATTTTATATAATGTTTATTTTACTTCAATTGAAAAAAACAAAAATAACAGAGGAGTCGGCTGCACCACAGACATTCCATTCCAGTTAGTATGCAGCAGGCGCCAAGCTGTGGTGATTCTAGTCTAGTCAGCAGGGGTGATCCCTGGAGAGGTTGGACCCAAGTGGTACAACCAGCAGTGGGAGGCCCACGCTGCCAGGTGGCAGGAGGGGAGAGCTGAGCACCAGGAAGGAATGAGAATGGCAGGCGAACTCCCTCCAGCAGGGAAGAAGACTCTGACCACTGCCGTGGCCAAGGAGCTCTCCCTAGATGCTTAAGAATGTGACTTGATGACGAGGCTTACAGGGGATTCTTCCTCTTTATTTGTGAGGAAGATGTCAACCCAATTGCAGGCATGATGAATTATTTGTGCATGTGGTCATGAAGGGTCTTTCAATCACGTCTAGGTTACTGTCCTTCTAAACACACAGAGGGGGTGATGTCTGTCATGGAGAGAAGACAGAAGAAGCACCATCTGTCCTGGGTCTCACCTCACTGGCTGCTCTAGAGCAGTGATTCTCAACCTGTGGGTCGAGACCTCTTTGGAGGTCGAATGACCCTTTCACAGGGGTCGCCTAAGACCATCGGAAAACACATATCTAATTACATATTGTTTTTGTGATTAATCACTATGCTTTAATTATGTTCAATTTGTAACAATGAAATTGGGGGTCACCACAACATGAGGAACTGTATTAAAGGGTCTCGGCATTAGGAAGGTTGAGTACCACTGCTCTAGAGAGTCTGGAAGATAGTGGACACGCATCTTCTTCCTGCTTGGAGTGAGGCAGAGATAGAAGGGAAGCACAGAATGAATAGACCAGCCGTGGGCAAACTACGGCCCACGGGCCGGATCCGGCCCATTTGAAATGGATAAAACTAAAAAAAAAAAAAGACCGTACCCTTTTATGTAATGATGTTCACTTTGAATTTATATTAGTTCACACAAACACTCCATCCATGCTTTTGTTCGGGCCCTCCGGTCCAGTTTAAGAACCCATTGTGGCCCTCTAGTCAAAAAGTTTGCCCACCCCTGGAATAGACCATACACTTTTATCCCAGCGACTGGTGACTGAATACAACCATGTTCCTAGATGCTTAAGAATGTGACTTGGTGACGTGGCTTAAAAGGGATTCTTCCTCTTTCTTTGTGAGGAAGACGCCAACCCTTTCATTTCCCCATGAGCCCATACTTCTCCTGGCTCAGAAACAGCTATTGAACATTAGATTAATGGAGTGACCGATGTTTCAATTCAATGTCTACACATGCACCGAGAGTTTTATGTATGCTTCAGGGGCTCACCTAACAGGACACGCCGAGCCCAATTGAGTCCATCCGTCTGTCTGTGCCAAGAGAAATCCCTGACAATCCCGCGTTCTCCTTTATCAGAGAATTTTGCGGAATCAATAATAGCTAGTAGCCCCAGTGTCTCTACCCATGCCCTTTATGGACTACAATTCATTTTGAGTGACCTTTACTTTTCGGTGATGGTTCTCTATTTGTGAAGTGCAGATTGCAAACAATCTAATCAGCCCCCTGGCTTTTGCTTATTAGAGTTCCATCTGCTTTATAATGCCACTTTAAAACCAGCTGTGCTGGGAAGGGAAAAGGATTGACGGACTGAATCTTTTCCTCAGGAAGGAAAATTTGTGTGGCATTAAGATTGTCAAATGACAATGTCTTCTTTTGGTTGTGTGTCTAATTAGAGTGTCATATTTCTTCCTTAGTATTCGAGAGTTCTTGTGCCTTAGTTAATGTTAGAATTATGAATACCAATTCGTAATTCCAAAACCAAAGAAGGAATAATTATTTTAATAATAAAATGTAAATAAATTTTATTAAAAATAATAAAATGCTACAAAGTTAAGCATTAGATCTTAGGTTCAGGAGCCACTATAAATATGGAGAAAATGTGGATAGAGGGTTGAGTGCAGGGTGGGAGTGCTGTATTAGTAAGAATTTTGGATTTGTCTTCCCAAGCTATGGCTCAATAGTTGTTTATGTTGTAGTCATGCTTCTTCAGTAATCTTCATTCCATGTCTTAGACCCTATTTTTTTTTTTAAAAAAAGATGATGTCAATACTTGTTTGATGCTGGTCTTGTCAAGTCTTGCAAACTTGTCCTGCTGTAGTGCTAATAATATCTTGGATAGGTACCGAAGATTTTCATGTGTTCATAATAATGCTTATACTTGCTTTTATTCAGAGACTGCTTGAAAGTGCTTGCTTGCTTTCTGCGTTGACCGTGAGCTTGAGCCCTCAGATACTGGCGATGCAGAACTTGTGTTGGGGAAGGTATAAGCAGGTGACCATCGAGGTGCTGGTCTCTGGCCACCTTCTCAATGTGAAATAATGCTGGGAATTCTCATTTTCATTCACCAAAGAACAATGCCAAAGCCACCTAGCAATCAGCAGTAAATTTAAATTGAAGCTCAGTGTTCTGACTTGTGTTCATTTTTTCAACATCTCCTCATTAAAGGCGTGTGGGACAATGATTTTGCAAGTTCTTTGGAGGCAGCTTTTTGTGTTGGGGATTTTTTTTTTCCTTCTGATTTGGAGCTTAGCACTTTTGATTTCAAGGAGGAAGGCTCGGGCAGGTATGGCAGTTCAGCTAACTCTGCTGGCAGTAGTCCCTGGAGTTACTATGGATAAATTGGGAAATTTTAAGGGGAATATATGGATGCAAGATCGGATGAGAACAAAGGATGTGTGGTTCCTGGGTGGGCACCTAAGAATGAGAGCAGGAAGTTCATCTTGGTCTCAGCCCTTCAATCTACAGGTGAGGCCCCAGAAAGAACACGGGGCTCCCAGCCAACACCTTATATATTTAACAACTCAGCATCCAGCCCCCTTATCAACTGACTTTTACACCACAGAATGGATGGATTCTCTTAAACCTCTCAGAAAAGGCTAATTACAAGCAGTCAGTTGGTACTATAATTCAGTGATTTGTTTGGTCTGGCTACAAGATTAGAGAAAATTACACTCTTGATGCAGAGTGAGGGAATCAGAGTAGCAAGTAATGGGGTGAAGGTTTCCTTGCATGTGGGTATGGATGGGCATGTATGTTCACATTGGCAGAGTGTTGAAGAGAAGAAAATGAAGACATATGCCAATTTGCCAGTTTGTCTCCTAAATTCAGTTTCAGTATTTTGTAGTCTTCCTATCCTGGACCATTTTCTTGTTTGAGTTTATGTTATTTGGCTTCGATTCTATAGGACTAAATTTTATGCTCTTGTTCCTGAAATCAGGGTTCATAGAATTATTTGAGCTTACAAGTGGGAGAGTGTGTACTGGTTAAGTCCCTTGCCCATTCTGGTTGGTTGCATTGCTGGATTTACGATGATGACTTTCAGTGACAAGGGTAAGTTGCCTACCGCTTTCCCTGACACTCTCTTTTGGATTTTTCATTGGTACCTGGCTCGAGAAAACCCGGGAAATATAAGTGGGTAGATAACAGGTGTTATTTGTATAATTTGTTATACAAAATTTACATGTTACTGAAAAATTGGCTCTCAATTTTAGCGATCCTTTTATTAACAAAATGGATTTTTCCTGGCAGTGAACATTATTCCCTGAGGAGATAGCATAAGAATTAATCTGAACTTCTTCCCCTTATTCCCTGTTTGGAGTGTTGGTGTTTCTTTCTTTCATAAGTCGTGGGCTATTGCTTCAATTTTCTTGTAATGCCCACTATGAGTGCTAGCATCTTTCAGGACAACCTCTCTCCCAGGCAACCCAGGAGGGCAGGCAGGAACAGATCCCAGGCCTGTTCAAGAGGTTGAAAACACCACTGTGCCTTCTTCTTAGACCCCTTCCCCCGCCCCCCCCCCCCAACCCCCACAGTGACTTATCCTGCCTCCTTCTCAGAAGATTCACCCATCATGGCATCGGTGCATTTGAGAAAGAAGCTACTCTCCCAAAATGATCATGTCAATGAATTTGTAAGGAAAAATCTCCTTTGTGAATACCAAATAATTAGACTCACATTTTTGTTTTAAATTTTGTTCATTCTGTATGCAATCTTGTTCCATTTATGTGTTACTTTGTTAAAGAAATAACATATTCCCCAGCTAAGTAATTTCCTGAAAATTGCTTCGTTTTCATGTACTTAGAACTACTAAGTTAAAGGAGCTAATGGATAGGTCATTTTCATAACAGCTAAAACTTCTTGGTTTTACTTCATCTATTATATGTAGGTGCGCGCGCGCGCGCATGTGTGTGTGTGTGTGTGTGTGTGTGTGTGTGTGTGTCATTGCATTATATAGTTAAAGGGAAACGTAAATGATAAAACTATCATTTTTGTTTTCAAGCTCAGCAATATCAAGGCAAGCCAGTATGCTGTGAGAATGATCTAGAGAACAGAAAAGGACGCATGTAAGAGAGAAGACATTAAAGAGCCAAAGGACTGGGATTTAGCACACAGTGAAAGGGGCCTCAGGAGCAGAGACAACTTTTCCATCCTAAGAGTAGGAAATGCATATGTGGGCACCTCAGTTTGGTGGATTTGAGGGTGAGGGAATGAGGTAGTTCTTGTGTGCTAATGACAATTGAAAGGAGGTGAGCAGCTGAGAGTAAGAAGGAAGAGGGAGTTGGAGGAGAGAAGAAAATGTGAACAATAGATTGTCATTCCAGAAAACTTAAAAAGGGAAATAACAAAGAAAGTGTAGAAGAATTATTTAGCAGAGTTGAGTGCTAGTTTGAGATTCATGGTAATGAATTTAAGGTAAGACCATTAGGCAAAGTTGTGTAGGCTTTTTCCTTCCAGCAATTTTAGCTGCTCACTGCAAATGGTTAGTTAGGTTGAACCTGTGTTGATTGCCAAGCTGGCACAATGGCAGAAGAGAAGACCCAAGCCAATGGAAATATTTGCAAGGAATTGATCATAAAGCTGGACATGGAAACTGAGCTGGGTGTGGAGGACAGTGAGCACATGTGGAAGGTGGATTGGGAATGAAGGATAGATCCACATGAGGGCAAGGAAGCATTGGAAAGGGGGGTGCTGGGTAAGTGTTTTTGGCTGGTTTAACCTTTAAGCCTTCAATTTGACCATTGATGAAACTATGCCCTATATAGACCACTGTGCTGAGAGCACATAGGTGTGGGGGAGGGGAGGATGGGTGTCTATAGGTCTAATAGGCAAACTCTCATACCAGGGGGAAACTTGGGAACATAGTTTTTATTTAATAGACTGTGTCAGAATTTGAACGATTAAAGAAGCTTGTTGTTGTTTATCAGCTTTTATTAAATTTGAGGTTAATATAATTTTTTAAAAGCTCAGCTGTTTTTTAATAGATTTTCCACACAAAAAATATTGTCCTTTTTAAAATTTTCATTTTTTTTTTTTACTGAATAAAAGTAAATCACAAAAGTAAGGATTAATATTGGATCTTCTGGAAATATATATATATTTTAAAGTAAATCACAACCATTATGGAAAACTCAGAAAGTATTTTAAAAAATCTTTTCCTACATAGAGTGTCGGCCTGCACACTGAAGGGTCCCAGGTTCGATTCCGGTCAAGGGCATGTACCTTGGTTGAGGGCACATCCCCAGTAGCAGGTGTGCAGGAGGCAGCTGATGGATGTTTCTCTCTCATCGATGTTTCTAACTCTCTATCCCTCTCCCTTCCTCTCTGTAAAAAAATCAATAGAATATATTTTTAAAAAATTTTTATCCTACAGATAGACTGAAATGTCTTCCCATTTCTTACCATATTTAAAAAGTTTCTATTTCTTAATGTCTTGCCATTTTTTTTTAATGTCTGTAAGATCTTTGTGCTAATTTTTTAAATGTATAAAATTATAATTATGAGACATTTCAGTCTTTTCACATTTATGATATTATGAATAACTCAGCCCTGAGCCCCAGCAAGAGACTATTGTAAGTGTAGGTATGCCAGTTGAAGGCATCACAACCTGTCCTGTTAAGTTCTTGTTGGGATTAGTGTTTCTATTTCAGCAAGTTCCAGGACTGTCTGGGAGAAAGTGTCCTTATGAGGGCTTCAGGGACCAGGGAAAGTAAAGGAACCTTACTTTATATTCAGTTTTTACTTCTTTATCCTTTTCATCAAATTCTTGCATCACTGGAGTACCTGTGTTGATGCTTTCCCATGTTCTAAGTTGTAAAGATTCCTGCAGGCTGTCATGTTACTCATTGCATGAGTTACTCCTAGGATCGTTCATTTCACCAGGAACTGAAAATATCATATAGGAGAAAACTTTAAATCACAAAATGTATACTTTCTCCTTTACCTCCTCACCTCATAAGAATTACAGAGAGTGCTATTATTAAATTTTGGTCACAGAATACTTTGGTCTAGCTCATGAAAGACAAATACCTGTAGTAGCCTAGTTTGAGAGAAATGGACAAAAGTTCTTCATAACGCAGGCATTGTAGTTACATAATTCATTTTTTTCCAGTGTGTTCGAACATTTCTCAAAGCTAAAGGTGTGAAGGGCATGGTTACCAAAATCAAATAGATGTGAACGGTGCTATGTTATTAAATGTCATGCTTTTTGATTTGTCATCATGTATTATCTCAAACTAAAATGGATTTTTCTACTTTTATGCTTTTGCATTTTCTCAGCTGGGCTACCCACTCAAAGGATTGAGGCATTCTTATTTTCCAAGAATGAAAATCTAAATTGCTTTTGGACCCTTTCACAATTATGTGAATTAATATTGGCCCTTAAAACTCTTACACCTAGGAAAGATACAGTTGAGGTAGACAGGTGTTTTGATGTAATTAAGAGATTGATATAAAACAACTGATGGTTTGTAAATGATTCTTAATAATTTAAGCAGAGAAAGGTGATAAATTGCATTGGAAATGTTTTATGCTTACTATTTTTAGTTTTCCTTTCATTGGATTATACTTGCTTCTTGGTATTTTAAAAAGAGAACATAAAGTATTTGGTTTTTATCTGTTTTTTTTTATTTTTATTTTTTGAAGATAAGATGAAAAGGCAAACTCATCACATTTTATTGGAATGGATGCAAATTAGTTGTAGTCTCCCAAATTGGTGTCACTTCTCTTTTGGTGAGAACTAGCCCGGAAATTGTCAGCATTTTACAAAACTTTTCATGGGTGCTCTCTTTACAAGGCATGGTAAGATGCCAGATGCATATTTTTCAGAAATGTTCATTCAACAGGTTGGCCTCACTGTGGCATTCAGACCAATCGTGGCATATTATGTGAGATGTCTTAATAATCTCTCCCAAAATTTGGTTACCTATGTGATTTTTAAGTATTTTTACTATTTTGTTAGTTGCTGTAAACTCCCCTGTCTGTGTAAATTTAGGAATTGCTCATTGAGTCCCATGTGCCTTACATGTGTAATGCCTCTCAAATAGCCTTTGAGATGTGTAATGTTGATTTTATTTCCATTTAGCTACTGAGGAAGTAGAGGCACAGAGGATTTATATGACTTGCCCAAAACCGAGCTAACAAATGGCAGGGCCAGGGTTCAAACGCTAGTTCTGGAGCGTGTAGTCATAACCCTACATGCCATTAATTCCTTCAGTCCCCGGATTCTGGGACCTGATGTTCTTCCTCTGCCACATGTTATCATGGTGCACCCTATTCTGAAGGCTAAATGCTAATCATATCTCTGTGTGCGACCTGGAGACTCCCTGACAGGGACCTAACCTGGGCCAATGAGCAGTGAAACAGCTCTATTGACAGAGATGCCAGGGTATTTATATTTTAGTTACTAGGAGAAAGTTAGTAATTACTATGTTATGTTTGATCATCAGTAGATTGCCATAAGGAACTTGACCCGTTTTGGAGAATCTACCATAAGCAAAGAAATCATAATGTCAAGAGGCTGTGCAAATGCACTAAGCGAGTACTGTCTTACTGGTTTCCCTAAAATATAAAAAATAAGGGAAAATGGGGGCAAATAAATTTCTCTTCCTGACTTAGACCTTGCTGAACATGTCTAATGTATAACTTACCTAAGAATTTTAAAATGTGGCCTGTTTAAGAATAGGTGGAGGCTTGAAAAGTAAGGTTATGTTATCATTTGCACAATTCTCTTTGTGATTTAAGAGGACATCAAAGGAGATCCTCAGACAGAAAGTTTGTCATTTCAGAAGGTAAACTTTAGAAAAGGCAGAGGGAATCTTTTTCGGGAATTCTGACATAGACCTCTCATTTAAGAGAAGCTGGGCACAGGCTTTCTGCCCATCTGATCAATTTGAAGACCTGGGTGGTGTCAGGGATCTCCCGGCCCTCGTCTGCCTTATAAACCACACAAATCTACAGAGAAACAGCAGGATCCTTTTGGAGGAGAGCGTGGAAGGATCAGTGATGGCTGCCCTATTTGAAGTTAACTATTCCAAACAACGAAAGTAGATCAGTATCTAATTGTGAACAATACTAGTATTTCTTAGGCTCTTCACTGGCTAAAAATCAGCAGAATTGCCCTAGCTGGTTTGGCTCAGTGGATACAGCATCAGCCTGTGGACTAAAGGGTCCCAGGTTCGATTCCAGTCAAGGGCACATGCCCGGGTTGTGGGCTCTATGCCCAGTAGGGACGTGCAAGAGGCAGCCAATCAGTGATTCTCTCTCATCATTGATGTTTCTATCTCTCTCTCCCTCTCCTTTCCTTTCTGAAATCAATAAAAATATATTAAAAAATAAGTAAAAATCAGCAGTACTAATAAAGTTGAATTTGTGAAAGTGAATTTCCGGTATTTAAGGGAAGTTATCACCACCACCATTGAATAGAAGAAGACCTGAGAGCCCAGAGGGCTGCTTTAATGAAATTCAGTTAAAGGAAACAAAAGGAGGCCATTCTAAGGTAGGGAAGGTAGGAGGAAACCCAACAGCCTGAACAAAGAACTACTTGAATAGCTAAGCCCGAACAAGAATGCTGCAACCGAGTAGGGGATGGCAGAAGGCCAAGGAGGAGTACAAAGAAAGAGCCGCAGAGCAAAGTCAGGAAAGCTCGAGCAGGAAATGAGAAGCAACTTTCAAAACACATCAAGGGAAATATTCTTTAAATACATCAGACGCAGCAGGACGGGGAAATGTCGTTTCTCTGTTTAGTAGAGGAGGGAGTTGGTTTTAAATGACAGCAATAGGTCAACTTGTCTATTTTTCCCCCCAAAAGCAAAACTTCTTTGTTTTAAAAGAGTCTGGGAGTAGGGGAAGGAAGCAAGATTATTAGAAGAGCTGCCGAAGGCTGTTTTAGTAGACTGCTTGTATTAACATCTGTAGGCACCCACGGGTACTGAAGTACAAGAGACTGTTGAACAAGGATTTGAACTGCATGAGTCCACTTAAATGTGTGGGGTTTTTTTCAATTAATACTGTAAATGTAGTTTTTATTCCTTTTGATTTTCTTAATAACATTTTTTTCTCTAGCTTGCTTTATTATAAAATACAGTATCTAATGCATAACATACAAAAGGTATGTGTGTTATCGGTAAGGCTCCTGGTCAGCAGTAGGTTACTAGTAGTTAAGTTTTCGGGGAGTCAAAAGTCATACCTTGTACAGGGATTTTCCACGGTGCAAAGGTCGATGCCTCTAGCAACCATGTTGTTCCAGGGTCAACAGGAGGTGTTTAGAATGATGGCCTCACAGAACACCAGTCATTGTGAGAATATGGAGCTGGAAATGAAGCACCATGCCATTTCTATGTAACACGGAGAAAGGGTGACCTTGAAATGACAAATCTGAAAGTTTTTATGACCTGAAAGAAAATGGGGATGGTGTGGGGAGAAGTAGCAGATATCAAAAAACTGATTCGAAAACAACTTTCAGGCTGAAAGGTAGCAGGTGGGTTTGAAAAAGCAAGTTCTGTCAGACTAACGTGGTCTCTCTCTGACATAGTAGATTGAGGGAAAGTGGAAGAAGTGAACGAGTCTGATTTCAGGAAAGCTGACAGTGTTTCTCCAGGAAAGCTGACAGAGGTCACACCATGGAACCTCAAACAAGTAATTCCTTTTCACTATTTAACTCTTCGAGGGGTAACCTCATGGGAGCACTTTGAAAGTTTAATTAGAAATTAGTGTTCATAGCAAAGTGGGAGAAATGGGTCATACATACAAAAGAAATGTTCTAAGGTGATCAGTGCTAGATCCAGTGCTTATTCAAAATGTTCCTGGAAGATGTGCAAGAAACACAGAAAATGATGGGGATAGAGAGAAGGGAGGGATTTAGGTCAGAATAATTGTGGCCATTTGGCGGCACCATTGAAAACAAGATAGTAGAAGGTAATGTCAAGGGCAGACAGGTAGAGGATAAGAGAATACTTATATTGTTATATATAAGGAGCATGATCATAATTTGAATTCATGCTCAGAAGACATATGTTTTGAGTTTGTTTGCTAATAGCATTTTTTCCCAAAAGTAGTATCGAGATGATTTCTTTCTGAACCATATAAGTTGGACCTTTCTGGACCAGATGCCCTCTAAATAGAGTTACAAGAAGGCCTTGTAGGTATAAAGCGCAGAACCAACCTACAAGGTCAAGTAACAAAGTAACTTGTATTTTTTCAGGTCTTAAGGCCTTAGGTAACCAAGGATCTAATCTTATCTGTACAAATAAAACTGTGGCTGGAGACATCGAAAAGAGTCATAAAGATGGTTAATAGGTTGGAAAAATAAGGTTTCCAGGCACAACAAAAGTTGAATATAGTGTGGAAAAATGTTGTGATAAGTTATTAATGTTAAGTGTCTGAATGACTCCCCAAAACACATCTATATTTCTTTTTATGACAAACTAAGAGGCCAAATACATACCAAAATAAAGGATTTGAAATAAATTTAAAGGAAAACAGTGTGCCCCTTATTAAATACTGAGATAAGGTAGTGAAGAAAGATGTGTGCTGCTTTCCTAGAGATCTTTAAAATGATGAGCAATTATGTTTTAGGGAAGAGTACATTTCGTACTTTTATTAAAGTGTTTGAGTTTGGACATGAAGTAGACCAGGAAGGAGATGTACCCTCTGATCTCAACTATATGTCAAGATCTGAATTTGTTTTAAAGGACAGGGTCTTTTATAAATAAAGTTTTAAGTGGCACTTTCCTCTTCGCACAACAACTGTATGTTCAGCTCTCTTCTAATTACCAGGTAATTCCTTTATGGTGGTGTTTTTAAGTTTTCAAAATATTTGCTTCCTTAGTCTCCTTGGTGCCTCTCAGCTCTATTAATAGACCATGTCTATCTTGTTCATTATTGTGCTTTCAGTTCTAACACATTATCTGGCACACAGTTATAATATTTGTAGAATGAATGATAATATTGACAGAACTATGACACAGAAGGTTGCAGGCTTAGGAAGTTGGCATTTTTAGAAAGATTTGTTGGAGGCTAGAATGTCATCGAAATGTGTTCCCCAATCTTGGGTATTTTGTTGAAATCCCACTACTGGAATTGTGCATCATTTGAATCTAAGATCTTCTTCTCTACTCATCTTCTCTTAATATGCAAATGAAATCCACCCCAAAACTTGTACATTAGTGTTGATAGCAACATTTTTCATAATTACCCCAAAATGGAAATAATCCAAATGTTCATCAACTAATGAATGGATGAACAAAATGTGGTACATCTATACAATGGAATATTTGGCAATAAAAAGGAATAAGGTATTGCCGGGCTGGCGTGGCTCAGTGGTTGAGCATCAACTTATGAACCAGGAGGTCACAGGTTCAATTCCCCATCCCCAGTAGGGGGGTGCAGGAGGCCACCAATCAGTGATTCTCTCTCATCATTGATGTTTCTATCACCCCCTCTGCCTTCCTCTCTGAAATCAATAAAAAAATATTTTTTAAAAAAGGAATAAGGTACTGATATATGCTACAGTGTGGATATATTTTGAAAACATTATGCTAATTGAAAAAAAGCCAATCACAGAGGACCACATATGATTCCACTTATATGAAAAGTCCAAAATAAGTCAATCTATAGTCTAGAAAGTAGACTGTTGGTTGCCTAGGGCTGAGAAAATTAGGGAAAGATGGGAAGTGAGTGCTAATGGGCATAGAGTTTCATTGTAGGATGATAACATGTTCTAAAATTGACTGTCACAATAGTTGTACAACCATGTGAATACACTAAAATCCATTACGTTGTACATTTTAACTGGTACCTTCATGGGGCACCTGGCTCCATGGTGATAGGGCTCTAGCAAGAAAATGAGCAGGAAGAACATGGAGTTTAGACACCAAATTCGGAATATTTTCTACTGTCCAGTTTTGCCTCTGGCTAACTCTATTTAAAAATTATACCTGGCAAACGCCTTTTCTACCAAACCAGCATTGCTGAGTGTTGCTGTTTCCCTTTGGACTGTGTGCAGACCTCCTAATCTTGCTCTTAGCCTGAAAGACCCTAAGTGTGGATTCCTGTGCTTGATTCACCCTGTACAACATAGACTATGAGTACCATGATCCCATCCTGTTTAGCACTGAGTCTGTGTTGATTTACCAAGAACCTGGCTCATGGTAGGCGACCACCGATGTTTGTCGTGCTATCCATATTTAAATATAAAGGCCCAGGGAAGTTTTGATTAAAAACAGGTCAGACTCTGTTATGACCTCAACAGAGTTGCTTGCTTAGAAAATGCTTTGAAAAAAATATTCAAATTTTTCAAAACCATCATCAGATAGTTCCTCACACTCATTAGGGTGGCTACTGGGAGAGAGGAAGGGAGGCAGCGCACTTGTGCAAACACAGCAGTGCTGATGGGGATGCAGAGACATTGGAACCCCGGTGCATTGCTGATGGGAATGTAAAATGGTACAGGTGCTGTAGAATATGAGATGGAAATGTCTCAAAAAATTAAACATAATTACCATATGATGTAGCAAGTCTGCTTCTGGGTATATACCCCAGACAAGTGGAAGCAGGGACTCAGAGTTTTTGGTGCACCCATGTTCACAGCAGCATTATTCACAATCGCCAAAAGATGGAAGCAACCCAAGTGTTCGCCTCTGGGTGATTGGATAAATAAACTATGACATATATAACTGTATAGTGCAGTGATGGTGAATCCTTTTGAGCTCGGTGTGTCAGCATTTTGAAAAACCCTAACTTAACTCTGGTGCCGTGTCACATATAGAAATTTTTTGATATTTGCAACCATAGAAAAACAAAGACTTATATTTTTGATATTTATTTTGTATATTTAAATGCTATTTAACAAAGAAAAATCAACCAAAAAAATGAGTTCATGTGTCACCTCTGACACGCGTGTCATAGGTTCACCATCACTGGTATAATGGGATATTATTCAGCCTTAAAAAGGAAGGAAATTCTGACACATGCTACAATAGGAAGAACCTTGAAGACATTATTTCTAAGTGAAATAAGCCAGTCACTAAAGGAGAGATATTTCATGATTTCACTTAATGAGGTTTCTAGAGTCGTTAAATTCATAGGTACAGAAAGCAGAATGGCAGTTGCTAGGGATGAGAGGGAGATGGGAATGGGGAATTATTGCTTAATGGGTACAGAATTTCATTTGGAAAAGATTAAAAGGATGGTGGTTATAGTTACACATTATTGTAACTATTGTTGAATGAATTTAATGTCAGCACTACATAGTCAAAATGGTTAAAATGGTAAATTTTGTGTTATATATTTTACCACAATATCAAATAATTATTTTTAAATGATGGTGGTTACTTACATAGACAGAAGTCTGCCATAGAAGTCCCATGCCACCTGTCTCAGCATAAGTATCCTCAGTGTAAGCACTGCCTCACATTGATTCTTTTCCAGCTGTTACTTCAGCATTGTTGAATGACCAAGCAGTAACTGGTGACATTGTCACGAGTGCTTAGTACACTTGAAAAACCTGGGACTTACTGGTCGTTATCTCTGGGCCAAACTCTGGGAGATTTCATAGTGTTGTTTTGGTGGGTGGTGGTGGCATTCTAATCATGTTTTATACTAATTCATTTGATTTGGTTATTGAAAAATATATTTACAAATAATGTATTTTTGAAAGATTTATGAGCTATTTCTTAGTAGAAACCGAAGACTTCCTAATACTGATGGGATGCCATACTGACGCATGAGAGGGGTCTGGAAAAGTGATGCTGTGTGCACATTATTTCTCTCAAGACCTGTGGCTCAGCCCCTTGGATTGGAGGCCCATGTACACCTCACTTTGTGAGCGCGTGACACCTAGCAGTTTGTTAATCTGCAGACTTAACGTTTTTGCATTTGCCTTTTTCCTAGACTTTTTACCATTTTCAGCAATGGACAGCACATTGTAATCTCTCAACATGTTTTCTAAATGTAGCTGAAGTGAATTTGTAGTCTGGAAGGCAGCCAGCAAATGCCCTGCCCTTCATAAGGTTCTCAGTGTTCTACTCGCCTCACTCAATGCCCGAGTCCTTTTGTTACCAGAAATGAGGAGTCGTCTGTCCCACTGTGTGAAATTTTCCATCAGGACTTCCTTCAGGGTGCCTTCCAGGCTTTTCTAGTGTTTGAAGTACAGGGTCTTTGTCTGTTCCTCTCCGTGCTTAACAGCCCATTCTGGAGGATCTGGACCTTATGCATCCTCCTCAGCCCAAGTCCCCAGTCCTGGAAGGCCCCTGAAACAAATGACATCAACGGCCCCTTCCTTTTAGAGGACTGACAGATACTCTTCCTCCAGTCCTGTAGAATGTGGACATGCTGGAAAGCCCTCGTGAAATTATTCATGCTTTTGAGCTGGGCTAAATCTAATCCTTCAAACAGAGGCAGCTGTCAAGTTTTTGAGATGTTGAGTGTATTTTATAATTTTGACCTTGAGGTTCAAGATATTCTCTATCTACATAAAATTTATTTGAAATGAATTTTCTTTTCATATAATATAAATTTATGTTTTCTCCCGATTCTAGAAGTAATACATATTTTTTTAAGCAGTTTCAATTTAAGGCATTTTAAATTTACTTTCTTTTTCTTTGTTCTTGTGGTGATGGAATTTAAACAGAATTGATCCTTATAGTACAGATGACTCTTAAGAAAGAATAGTTTCATCTTAACATGTTGAATCCTGTTGAAACTGTCTTATAAAAGGACATATAGAAGAATATATACTAATGTTTCTAGAATAAGTTCCATTTGCATAGAAGGAAACTGAATCCAAGTGACTCACATTTAGATGCAGATTTATGCCTGAACAAGACTTTTTTATGTTATTATTTTTTAATTAATTTTAGAGAAAGAAATGGAGAGAAAAAAGTGAGAAACATCGATACAAGAGAGAGGCAATCGATTGCCTTCCACACAAGCCCCAACCAGGGATTGAACCCACAACCTGGGTATGTGCCCTGACCAGGATTCGAAGCTGCAACCTTTTGGTGTATGGGACAGCGCTCCAACCAACTGAGCCTCCCTGGCCAGGGCTGAACCAGCCCTTCTAAGCAGGTTTTTGAAGCTTGGTGTTCTTATCTGTAAAATTGAAGATAGCATATTTTTCTTAGTGTTAACATGTGGATTGAATAAAATACTGCACGTGAAAGAACCTGATAGGTATCTGATCTCCATAGTAGCTTCTCAATAATCATCTCCTCCATTCCTTCCTCTCTATCTCAACTTAACTTCTTTTATTTAAATATTATCTCTTTTTTATGTATCTCTTTATTAACACAGATTTCTGTGATGTAATGATTGCAATTCTGTTATTAAATATATTTTTCCCTCCTTTTGGACATTTGTCACCCAATTTTTGGCCATTCAAATAAATCCTCATTTATAATTCATTAGCTACTACCTAATTTCAGTCCAAAGAAAATTAGCCATCACAAAGGAGGAAATCTTGTCCTACCTTTTATAAAGGATTTTCTTTCTTAGTGACAAAGTAACATGTTTGGGGGTTGGCCTCAACCTTACATGGATTTATAGAATTACTGGATTTAGAAGCCAGTAGCCTCAAGCTGAGATGACTATCAGGAATTTGGGTACTCTTTGTTTAGTCACTAGCATGGGCCAGGAATAGGGCAGGTGCTTTACATGTTTTCACATTTATTTTTCACAACTCTCCGATGGGAATTATTATCACTGTTTTATAGGAGAGGAAATTAAGGTCCATGGGTTTGGTTTAATTCACTAGGGATGGCACACTAAGAAAGTTCTGGACCCATGTTGCACCTGGGTTTGTCTGCGACTTTTACTATTTTTCACATTTTAATTGCATTTAGGGATCATGGTTATGGGGAGACAAATTTTAACATATGGAACTTCAGCATCCCACCAACCCCAATACTAAATTCTGTCTCACTCAACAGATTCTCTCCTTTCCTCTGATTCTGTCTTCTCTCCCACTCCATGGCTTGTCAAAAAAACCTTGACTAATTCCAAGGATTCATAGTGTCATGATGTGAGGACACTATGTGCAGTTGTACCACAGATTGTGCAGTTGTACATAGAAGGAAAGGAGAATCTCATGGGGACTTGACCTCCAGGTCCTTTGGGATGGGTAGGAAGGAGCACCGCCTGGTTTGGCCTCTGTCCTGGAGGGGCGTGGATCCAGCATGGCCACCATTGCTGTCCTCTTCTAACCAGCACTGCTGCTCACCCCTCCCAGCCCCCCGCTCCTCCATCCCATCCCTGCAGCACCCATCCCAGGGCTGAGGCCAGGCAAGGTTGCCCTGGCCCAAGCAGACTGGGTCCTTGTGAAGTTACTCCTGGGAGCGTTCTATGGTTTTAAA
This sequence comes from Myotis yumanensis, assembly GCF_028538775.1. Lineage (NCBI taxonomy): Eukaryota > Metazoa > Chordata > Mammalia > Chiroptera > Vespertilionidae > Myotis > Myotis yumanensis. The sequence continues at coordinate 146,950,275 of NW_027223752.1, forward strand.
CCGCCACTGAAGGGTCCTTGGTCAGGATGTGTATGGGTGGCAATTGATCTCTCTCTCTCTTTTTTCCTCCCTCCTCCCCTTTTTCCTCCCTCCCTCCCTTCCTTTCTCTAAAATTCAATTAAAAAATCACAAAATACCACATATCCTCAAGTGAGGATTAATAAAAAAGCTATACATTTTTTTAATTAAGGAATTAACTTTCTCTCATAGTTGTTATAAATATTTGTCCAGCATGTCTTTGGATTTTGTTTGTGGAGATTTTTCACTAGAAATTTACATTGATCAAATTTAGAATCTTTCCTTTTATATTTCTGCCTTTCGAGTCATGTTTTCAGGAAAGTCTTCCCCATTTGAATATTATATATTAAAAGTTGTTTGTGTTTTATTCTAGTACTTTCAGAGCTTAACTTGCTTAGGTTGTCATATTTGATCCATCTGAAGTTTACTTTGAAGTTTAATCTAAGAGGGATCCAGCTTTAGTTCTTCTCCCAAGTGGCTCGTCAGTGCTGCCACCACCACTGACTGAGCAATCTTTTCCCCACTGACTGTGAGATCCTAATGTCTGCTTGTGTTTGGGTTTATTTCTGAACTCCATGTTTGTTTCCATTGAACTATTTTTTTTCTCTGAGTCCAGTATGTTTGTGTTCTTAGATATGAGTCAAGCAAAGGGAACTTAGCCGCTGTTCTGCTCAGTTCATAGGCACACTATTTTGAGGCTGCTTAATGAAGCGACCCCTGTTTTCAATTTTTCTCTCTTAACATCAGAACTAATGTTCATGGTGATACTGTATCATCTAAAAAAAGAATGAACTTTTGCCCTTACACTAAGCTTTAAAGATTGAATGTATGCCAAATTAAAATTAAATAAGATAATTTTTAAATTGGCATCCAAAATATATTTTAAAAAATGTTCTCTGGAAATCTCACTTCTGTGACAGTGTTCCATAAATAAGACATTACAGGCATACCTTGGAAATATTGCAGGTTTGGTGCCAGACTGATATTCAATAAAGTGAATATCACAATTAGGCAAGTCATGTGAACTTTTTGTTTCCAGTGTATATAAAACTAATGTTTATACTATACTGTAGTCTATTAAGTGTCCAATAGCATTATATCTAAAAATATACATACCTTCACTTACAAATACTTTCTAAAATTGCTAATCATCACCTGAGCCTTCAGTAAGGCGTAATCATTTTGCTGGTGAAAGATTTTGCCTCACTGTTGATGGCTGCTGTCTGCTCAGTGTGGCGATTGCTGAAGGTTGGGGTGGCAATTTCTTAAAATAAGACGACATTAATGTTTGCTGCATCAAATGACTCTTCCTTTCAGGAGCAATTTCTCCGTAACATGTGATAGTGTTTGATAGCATTTTACTCACAGAACATCTTTGAAAATTGGAATCAATCTTCTCAAAACCTGCATCCACTTTATCAACTAAGTTTATGTAACATTCTAAATCCTTTGTTGTCATTTCAACAATTCTCAACCGCATCTTCAGCAGAGATAGATGCCATCTAAAAAAAAAATAACTTTTTTTGCTCATTCATAAAAAACAACTCCTCGTCTGTTTAAGTGTTTGGTTTGTTTATTTTTAAATATATTTTTATTGATTTCAAAGAGGAAGGGAGAAGGAGAGAGAGATAGAATCATCAATGATGAGAGAGAATCATTGATTGGCTGCCTCCTGCATGCCCCACACTGGGGATCTAGCCCGCAACCCAGGCTGTGCCCTGATCGGAAATCGAATCATGACCTCCCGGTTCATAGGTCGACACTGAACCACTGAGCCACACCAGCTGGGCCCATTTAAGTTTTATTATGAAATTACAGCAATTTAGTCACAACTCCAGGCTTTATTTCTAATTCTAGTACTCTTGTTATTTCTGCAGTTACTTCCTCCCCTGAAGTCTTGAACCCGTCAAAGTCATCCATGAGAGTTGGAATCACCTTCTTCCCAATGTCTGTTAATGTTGGTCATTTGACCTACTCCCATGAATCACAAATGTTCTTAGTGGCATCTAGAATGGGGAATCCTTTCCAGAAGGTTTTCAGTATACTTTGCCCAAATCCATCAGAGGAATCACTACCTATGGCAGCTATAGCCTTACAAATTATACTTCTTAAATAGTTAGATGTAAGAGTCAAAATTACTCCTTGATCCATGGGATGCAGAATGGATGTTGTGTTAATAGACATGGAAACAACATTAATCTCGTACATCTCTATCAGAGCTCTTGGGTGACCAGGTGTCCTTTTGAAAGGAATCTTTTTTTTCTGAGCAGTAGTTCTCAACAGTGGGTTTAAAAATATTCAGTAAAACATGTGGTAAACATATGTGCTCTCATCCAGGCTTTGTCGTTCCATTTATAGACCACAGGCAAAGTAGATTTAGCATAATTCTTAAGAGTCCTGGGATTCTTGTTATGGTACATGAGCACTGGCCTCAACTTAAAGTCACCAGCTGCATTAGCCCCTAGCAAGAGAGTCAGCCTGTTTTTTTGAAGCTAGGGAGCCAGACATTGACTTTTCCTTTCTAGCTATGAAAGTCCTAGGTGCCATCTTGTTCCAATATAGTTGTTTCATCCACATTGAAACTCTGTTGTTTAGTGTAGCCACCTTCATGAATTATCTTAGCTAGCTCTTCTGGGTAACTTGCTACAGCTTCTACATCAGCACTTGCTGCTTCACCTTGAATCTTTATGTTATGGAAATGGCTTCTTTCGTTAAACCTCAGGAACCAACCTCTGCTAGCTTAAGCTTTTCTCCTGCAGCTTCCTTACCTCTCTTGGCCTTTATGGAATTGCAGATAGTTAGGGTCTTGCTCGGGATTAGGCTTTGGCTTAGAAAAATGTTATAGCTGGTTTGATCTTCTATCCAGAACAATAAACCTTTCTCCATATCAGCAATAAGGTTGTTTCACTGTCTTATCATTTGTGTTCACTGGAGTAGCACTTTTAATTTCCCTCAGTAACTTTTCCTCTGCATCCATAACTTGGCTGGCTGTTTGGCATAAGAGGCCTGGCTTTTGGGCTATCTCAGCTTTCAACATGCCTTCCACATTAAGCTTAAGCATTTCTAGCATTTGATTTAAAGTGAGAGACATGTGACTCTTCCTTTCATTTGAACACTTAGAGACCATTGTAGAGTTATTCATTGGCCTAATTTTAATATCATTGTGTCTCAGGGAATAGGGAGCATGAGGAGAGGGAAAGAGGTGGGGGTGTCTGGTTGATGGTGCAGACAGAACACACACATTTATCGAGTAAGTTTGTCGTCCTGTATGGGTGCGGTTTAATGACACCCCAAAGCAATTACAATAGAAACATCAAAGATCACCGATCACAGATCACCATAACAAATATAATAATAACAAACAAGTTTGAAATATTGTGAGAATTACCAAAATGCAACACAGAGACAAGAAGTCAGCAAATGTTGTTGGACAAATGACGCCAATAGACTTGCTTGATACAGGGTTGCCACAAACCTTAAATTTGTAAAAAAACAAAACAAAAAAAAACACAGTATCTACACAGCACAATAAAATGAGGTATGCCTGTTCTGAGTGCATTTGTAGATCAGCCAGAAAAGTATTAATATTTCTTGTGTTGCATCTTTTACTATGTGGCACATCAAATAGAGTTATGTGTTGCCCAGATCTGATTGATTTCATACAAAGACCTTTGCTTTGGCAGCAGTTAGGACCTATTCACTCTCCGAGGTAAATCTTCTTACAGAGCAGGAAATTGAGGTTTTGGGGTAGATTCCAAGAGTCAGTTTTTATCTTAACTGTGAGGAATGTGAAAACGTAAAGCCTTTCTTTAGTTAATAATGTGAATAGTAAAGGATCTTTTCACCCATGCTAATAAAGTATTTTCCAAAAAGAGGAAATAATTTTACACAGATTTGTGCTTAAACATGGTCAGAGAACAGTCCCTGCTTATAAAATTTCCTTATTTGTACATGTTATAGTTCGAAGGAGAAACCTTACTATTTATTTGGAGAGAAAATAAATGAGATTTCTTTCTCTCTTCCATATTTTTAATGGTAGGATTGTCTTTTGGATCATATTTTGAGTTAAAACAGACTGTGTGCATTCAATGAGTTGCTATATTAATAACAGAATCAACTCTGCAGACTATCTCAGAGAATTGAATATCAACTGTCTAGGGCTAGGCGGTATATCATCTTAAGCTGAACGAGCAGTTTGTCAATTGAAAAAACATAGATGCTCATTAGTCCCAGACCACAGTCAGAGAAGCAATGTGGGTGTGTGCTAAAAGGTATGTCTAATCTATTGTCCTGCCTTCAAATATGAAAACATTCTTTGCAGTCCAAGTAATTTGAGGCACCATGCATAGTGATTTCATGAACAACTGCATCTTCCAGCATATAAGAAGAGGCTGTGAAAAGCTTTAACACATGGCACTTGGAGGACAGTTGTAGTGATTGGTTTGAGTTCTCCCGTATCCAGCTTGAAACTCCCCATGTGGTACAAATACTGCGATATTTGCCTACACATAGCCCCCTTCCCAAGTAGGAAGGGTAGCGTACACTAACTGCAGCCTACCTCAGAGAGCCTCTCCAAAGGGCATTGGTAGTATACAGTCCAGCTTTTGAGGTTAAGAGCATGGTTAAATACTTCAAGGAATCAAAAGATTGGGAAAACACCAAAAGAGCATTAGATGAAATGAAATATTGCTGAAATCTTTATTCAAACTTGATTGAGTACAGAGCCATTCCCCTCTGGAGAGAACTGTTAAAATAAGAGTTTTGACTAAATACACAAGCAAGAAATTGCCCCCACATCTCAAATGATATGCTTAGAATAATTTTCCATTGAACCCTCCATATATATTTAGACACTTTGTAGAGAATCCAGGCCAGACGTTCTTTCTTGTCCACTTTTTTTATTTTGCTCTCTTATGGTATTTATTTATTTTGACCATCAACAGTATTTTTTAAAAATTTTTTATTGTGGCCAAATGCACACTTTTTTTTTCAGGTTAAATAATATTTTATTGTGTGTATAAACCAAATTTTGTTTGCCCATTAATCTGTCAAAGGACACTTGGGTTTTGTTCACTTTGAAGCAATAAAATACACACACACTACCATCATCCATATGAATATGTCCCAACAAAATAGAATCTGAAGATACTTCCTGGTTGGTCTTATACTATTGTCAGTAACTGTGAGTTGGCTTAGTGAGTATTAAGGCACACATTAGTGGTCCAAATGCTTGCTTAAAAATAACCTACAGCACCCGACTGGTGTGGCTCAGTGGTTGAGTGTCATTCCATGAACCAGGAAGTCAGGGTCCAATTCTCAGTTAGGGCACATGCCCGGGTTGTGGGCTCAACCCCCAGTAGCGGGGCATTCAGGAGGCAGATGATCAATGTTCATCTCTCATCGATGTTTCTATCTCTCCCTCTCCCTGCCTTTCTCTGAAATCTATAAAAAATAAAATAAACTACAGCAATTGATCCCCAGTCTTGAAACCTCAACTCTTCCCTATTTGAAGTTCAGGCAGCCACAGGATCCATGTAGGAAGCCAAAGGATAAAGGCGGCAGCCACTTGGTGTGAGATGTGTGCTTTCTTGAATTGAGTTCCCTTTACCTGGCATCCAGAAAGGTATGTTTTTCATGGACACGTTCAGACCTCTAAGCTTGAGATGTGGGTTTATTTCCTCAGAGACATAGTACGTGATCTTTCTCACCAGACTCTCAAAGGCTCCACTAAGATCAACACTCAGAGGTCTGGAAAATGGGCCTGGAGACATTTACATTATTTCACATCCTCTTGCCCTGGAGGACTTCCCTGACTCAACACTTTCATTTCTCAGATAAAGAACGAAATGGAAACGCATTCCATTTATTTTTCACATGTGTGCCAGATTTGACCACTTTTGGCACTGGGTGAGCAGGAGATTAATGATTGGGGTTATGCCATGAAACAAGCCATAAGGCTTTATATCACAATTTTGTCTTTAAAATATTTTGTTTTCATAGCTGGGGATTACTCTTGGCATGAGTAGGAGGAAGAATGAAATTTGGTAGAAAGTAATTTGGTAGTAAGTATACCTTGGACAGTCTGATGGAGTAGAATAAAAGAGTACTGATTTTTTAAAATTGCAAACCACACATTAAAAAAAACCCCACAAATTGCATGTCAGTTTTGTGAAGAAATACTTTGAGTTTTGAAGTGAATAAGCAAGATAGTATCTCTATGCATTTGCATATAATTTCTTGCCTTAAGAAAATTGTACTATAAGAGGTAATTACTGACCCATTGAACTTAGGGTATGATCATTCTTATCCTGAAAGGACTCTCTCTCTTTTTTTTCTTTTTTTTTAAATATATATATTTTATTGATTTTTTACAGAGAGGAAGGGAGAGGGATAGAGAGTTTGAAACATCGATGAGAGAGAAACATCGATCAGCTGCCTCCTGCACACTCCCCACTGGGGATGTGCCCGCAACCAAGGTACATGCCCTTGACCGGAATTGAACCCGGGACCCTTGAGTCTGCATGCCGATGCTTTATCCACTGAGCCAAACCGGTTAGGGCAGGACTCTCTCTTTTATTCTACTCCATCAGACCAATAAATTTACTTCTAAAATAGAATTTTCTGTAGTTCATTCCAATATGCACATAATAGAATCAACTTATTTTATAGCTATACATTAAATGATAAAATTTTAATTGAAAATAAATTATAAATGAAAATAAAAGCATAATGTTTAATCAGTTAACAAAGGTAACATGTAATTCCATTAAAGTTTGACTTATATACATCTTTTTGGGAACATACCTGCTGTGTAACCTGATACACAAATAGCTAGAAATGTGTAAGTACATGCCATTTGTACTGTTAGTGGATACAGTGGCTTTAGAATAGTGTACTTAGCATAGTGGAGTAAATGGACACAATTATTGTTTTTTAGTATGTACTCACAGCAAATATTTCTTTCCTTTTTACTTTGTATTTATGGTATGAGATATTTTTTGTTTGTTTTTTATTAATCCCCACTGAAGTTATCTCACTTACTCCTCACTGAACCTTTGGATCATCTACATGGTGGTATTTCCATTTTATAGACAAGAAGACTAAGGCTCCGTCAGGCTAAGTAATTTGGTAGAAAGTATATCTAGGACAGTCTTATTCTAATCCTGTGCCGCCTGCTCCCTGGCCAGCTTGATCTACCAGACACACTTCTATGGCACCTTTCTCATATAATCATATATAGCCTTGGGTAACATATAACCTCGTCTTATCTTTTCTGCTTTGGATGGTGGAAATGGAAATGCTGGGATGTGCATGCCAGTATCTGAAAGACATTAAGGAAAATGAGTCACCTGCTGAATGCATTGAACATCTTTGTATTATGAGATCTGCATGGAGAAATAAAGTACCCAGTGATTTTTCTTCTTAAAAAGAATTGAATCTCTCTCCTGAGTAGAGATTGTTGGCAAGTTGATGTGCAATCATGGTCAGCAGAAAAGAAATGTAAGCAATAATGAAAAGCGTGTGTACTAGGAATGCCTTTAGCTCCAGAGTTGAAGAGAGGGCCTTTGGGTAATGGTGCTAAAATGAGGTAGATTTCAGGCATGAAAAAAATTCTGGAAGAAAAGACGGTTTACAAAAAATGAGATTAAAAGCAGCCATGATGAGGAGTTACTCTTCAACTCCTTTGTAAGGTGGTGCAAATTGCTTTTGTGTCACCCTCTTCCCCCAAAATAATTGTTTTAAAGAAAGAGAAGAACATATTTTTGAGGTTACTCAGCACCTTTTGGCTTTAGGCCCCAAAGCTTCAGAAGTTGAAAGGAATGTTGTATGTTGCAGATGCTTCCTGCGTTTAGAGCTGTGACCTGACTCAAAAACAATGATGACATCAATGCTGAAGGATACTGTTCTCCCATGTCATGTAATTCCAATTGCACCACAGGGCAGTCTTTACGAAAGTAGGGGGAGAGAAAGCAGTCTGATTGATATTGTGAACTAAACCAAAGGAAGGTTATTTAGTGTGCCTTCTCTTGTATGTAAAGATTTTTTTATTGTGTTCTAGTTCTGAGATAACTATAGATAAACCTGTCTTGCCTGAGTGTATTTTTGAAAGGTCTCCATATTGATCACGTACTTCTGTGGTGTCTTCATGATCAGTTTGGACTCCCTAGACCAAAATATTCCAGTGATTAAGAAAAACTGCCCTTCACAGAAGAATCAAGGAAATTCTGTTTCCATTATTTAATTTTTGACATCTTTAGAGGGACACAGCAAATTTCTTTTACTAGTTGGCCTTGAAATGGGATATGGATTTCCCCTGTACTGTGCTACTGAGTCTCAGTTTTATTCTTGTTAGCATGAGGTTAAGTAACAGAACCATGAAAACTCCATAAAACAGATTGTACCCAAATCCTGTCCACCTACATCCCCTGAAGCTTACTGACAGTGATTTGTGATTTTTATGATTAATCCTACCTAGTGGGCCATGCATTTCAAGTGTTACTCTTCGTAAGAGAATCTAACTATTCAAAATGTTCACTGTGGCCTCCTTTCTTGCCCTCTGTCTTTATTTGCTTCCCTGCCCTGGGCTTCATTCTTTTCTGGAGCAACTGCCAGTCTCTACGGCCGTGCTCTGCACAGCACAATCCACGGTCAGCACTTATTCATGACTTCATGTGGTCATTAACAGTGTAGGTGGGGGTAGCTGGGACTCCCCAGGGCTGGCAGGAGAGAGACACTGAAAGTCTCAGCCACAGTCTGAACCTGTTGCCCATTGTGAAATGGAGAGGTTCCTCTTGTAGGAGAGGGGAAGCTGGAGAGCCAGTGAGCATACAGGACTTGCCCCCACCTCGGGTCTAGGCAGAACTCATGAAAAACAATGAGTAAACCATAGTTGCCTGTGCAACAGTTATTTCACTTTTGGACCCCCTTTCCTACATCTTATCAAAATACCCTCTCAGGAAAGGCTCTACTAACCTTGCTGATACGGAGTCTAACTGCCCGGTAAGGCTGTTGTTTATTCTCCCAGTGGTGCCTACACTTTTAATGATGGTGTCCAGAGACCCTGCTTGGCGCACCAAGAAGCCATGGATTTGTAAGGTTCAGCTAGCGAGTTGGTGAGGCATTCCTGAAACATTATATCTTCTTAGTTCCCATGAAATCGCCCTCGGCACCTCACAGCCCATCCACAAGCTACTACCTTGTCTGTCACGAGTCTGATCCTGCCCTTGTGGTTGACAGACAGGACAAGAGTCTACACGTGCTGGGGGCTGATAACACAATGGGAAAGCTCTGCGTTATGCTGCCTGGGGGTGCAACAGCCCAGGGCCAGCAATGGGCCTTCTGGACACCCTCAGGATGGATCATTTGTCCAGCTGGGCTCCTTTCCCTTATCTCTGGTTAGTGAGAGCTGACCACCAGCGTGGCTTGCCTTCCCGCTCTGCTGCATTGTCTGCTCCACTGGCGTGGGAAAGAGGTCAGTAGACAAATCCACAACAGGCTAAACATTGGATTATACTTTCGCCATAAGTCTTCCCAGCTGACCTAAGACCTGCATTATGAACGGGAAGGAGGGTGGCTCACTGAGCAACTCCTTAAAGAGAGATTGAGCCCATAGGAAGTCTGCCTGCTCCCAGTGTTCCACATGGCCACATGATCGTTTTGCGTTTTTAAGCAATTAATTGCAAGGTATGTGTGTATACTTTACATGTAAACTTAAAAAGCAACTACAGAGTTTCACCCTTCTCCCTAACAGCCACTGGTCTGCCCATTGTAGATTATGGTGCCCAGAGCACCACCATTCTACTGAACATATATTCTTTTTTTATGTCAACTAATGAAATGCTCTATTTTAACTGTCCTTTGCTTGGATTATTAAGCTCTTCAGTTACACGTCAAAGTTAGCCCTATATTGAAAAGGTCAGTGTCAAACTAGGAGTAGGTGGAGAGTCAGGGTTATTCTTGCTTGGCAATCTGGCCCTGAAAGAGTGGGTTTCTGTTCCCAGAGGCAAAGGAACTGTTGTTGTGCTTTAGTGGTGATATGCAAGTGGATTTATTTGCATTGTGCAGGACGTAGACGGTCATCATGATACTTGGTAAATTCTGAGAGGGGCCAGGGGTTAAGAAGAGGAAGATTCCATGTCAGACACCTTGGCTAAGAGTTGAAATACAATGGAGCAATTAGTTTGAAAATTATGAGTGACCTTCTCAACTTCGTCCTAAACCCTCATGTCTGCAGGTGCAAACCAAAGGAGGGATTTGGGGGTGAGGAATTCTCTAAGGGAATTCTTGTGAGATTCTCTTAGGTGTGTTGGAGGGTGAGTGGTGCTGATATCTCTGCTAGAAACCCAGAATAACCCTGTATGCCTACACTTCAGCCTCAGACCCATAGCAGCCTCCTGGATCTTCCAGGCAGAAGAAAAGAAAGAGGTGTTTCCTGAAGAACATGTTCAGACCAGCAAGGAGCACCCATCTCAATGATGTTGTTTCCTCCTGACTCCCTGAATGCAGGTTCCCTTGCCCCTCACTCTACCCCAATCCTGCTGACCCAGACTTCCTTTAGAGGAGGGAAAAGAAAGCCATCCCACCCCAAAGTGTTAACATTCCAATATGATGACTTCCTGATGTTCTAGGACAGGTGATGAGGCGACCCAGGCAGATGGTCCAGATGGAAATGCCGGTAAAATAATACCCATTGGTAAAAAACAAACAAAAATGCCTTTACAATAACAATATGTTTTGTTTGTGAGTAACAATTTCTGTTTTTATTTCTCTCCCAAACATATTTCTCATTAGATTTGTTCCTTTGGGTATTTTCAACTTATTTCTGTGTTTTGATGGAAGAAGTGGCAAGGAAGTTCTCAATTAACTTTTTAGTGCCCTTCTCTGGGAAGGGCAGTTGGTAATCTTCTTAAATGTGCTTTTGAAAGCCTTCTAATGGCACCACCCAGAGTCCTGATGAACATTTGTGAACTGTGGTTGCCCCCAGGTCGAAAAGTTCCATATTTATGATGATAGACAGGAGCCACATGACTTCTAGTTTTGCTAAGGGGCGATTTTCTCTCTCATCTCACTCTCTCAGCTTCTCAGTGCAGGGCCAGAGGCTGTTTGTGTTCTCACTGACTGCTTTCAGCTCTTTGCTCCCGCTATTTCCAGGCAATTAGCAAAGTCTGTTTAGAGTTGAATTGTTATGTGCAGGCATTCTATTTTAATTCATTGTAATTAGAGGGACACATGTTAAACTTCTCCAAGAACTACTAGAATCCAGACTTCTGATTCCCAAACATTGGAATCTTTACCTACTTTATAAACAAAACATTAGACTGGAATATTAAAAATGACAACTAGCAGTATTCACCCAGCTAGGAGAATGTATGCATTCTACTGCAGTAACTTCAGAATCATGCTAGAGACCTATAGCTCTTTTTCCCCCTTTTACTTCTTCAGAAATTCTTTACCTTAATTGCAATGTTAAAAATACTAATTTGTAATTGGGCCCCAGCTAGGTTGTATTTATTATAGAGCTGATGTTAGATCATCACAAACTAGCCACAGATGGTGGCCCATGTTTTCCTTGTCTTACCTAATAAAAGACAAACATGCAAATTGACCATACATTTGCTACGCCTTAAGCCACGCCCACCAGCCAATCAGAGCGACTATATGCAAATTAACCCAACCAAGATGGCAGCCAGCAGCCACAGAGCTGGAGCAAGCAGGAGGCTTGGTTGCTCCAGTAATGGAGGAAGCCAGCCTGCCACTGTATCTGAGCTCCACTCAAAAGCAACAAAATTTCAATTATAGAAGGTAAATAAACCCCAGATACCTGCTTCCAGCAGGCTGTGGCCACGGAGCTGGAGCGAATAAAAAAAAAAAAAAAAAAGGAAAGGCTGGGAGCTTCAGTCGCCAGGGGGCTTGGTCAGCCTGAAAACAGCCACCAGCCCCTCACCCAGGCTGGCCAGGCACCCCAGTGGGGACCCCCACCCTGAAGGGGGTTTGGGCAGCTTGAAAACAGCCATCAGCCCCTCACCCAGGCTGGCCAGGCACCCCAGTGGGGCCCCTCACCCAGGCTGGCCAGGCACCCCAGCAGGACCCCCACCCTGATCCAGGACACCCTTCAGGGCAAACCAGTTGGCCCCCACCCGTGTACCTGGCCTCTATTCTATATAATAAAAGGGTAATATGCAAATTGACCCTAACAGCAGAACGACTGGGAACGACTGGTCACTATGACACACACTGACCACCAGGGAGCAGACGCTCAATGTAGGAGCTGCCCCCTGGTGGTCAGTGAGCTCCCACAGGGGGAGCTCTGCTCAGCCACAAGCCAGGCTGACAGGTGCCAGTACAGCGGTGGTGGTGGGAGCCTCTCCTGCCTCCTCAGCAGCGCTAAAGATGTCCGACTGCAGCTTAGGCCTGCTCCCCGCTGGCAAGTGGACATCCCCTGAGGGCTCCCGGGCTGCCAGAGGGATGTCTGACTGCTAGCTTGGGCCCAATCCCCCAGGGAGCGGGCCTAAGCTAGCAGATGGACATCCTCTAAGGCGTCCCAGACTGCAAGAGGGCATAGGCCGGGCTGAGGGACACCGACCACCCCCCCCCACCCCCCCGTGCACAAATTTTTGTGTACTGGGCCTTTAGTCTGTTTAATAATACCAGTCCATCTTAGAGCTGAAGAAATGGGTTCAATCTCTTATTTGATTGCTATTAGCAGTGAAATGGGATTGTCAAAGATAGTATTTGTATGAGAAGGTATTTTCTTCCCCAATAAAGCTTATCCGCTTTCACAATAATTTTTAGTTCCAAAATAATATGGCTGTTTCTGGAGATGAATAGGCGAGACGCTGGAAAATGAGGCCAGGACCCAGCCTTGCACTCTCGGGCTCTCCTCCCTATTCAAACTGCGACCTTTCATCGGGTCCTACACGTGAGAAGGCTGCTTCTTAAGGCAAGGCCTGCTCAGCTCATGGTGAGGCCGGTGTTAACTGGCACCTGTATCCCAGAGTAAGGTAATTCCCCTGTGGCAGCTACCGGCAGGCAGCTGTTGGAACAAGGATGGAATATATAACAAAGCTCTGGTAATAACGAGAGAGAAAAGAAACCTGGATTTTCAGAGCTCTTTTTTTCCTTGAGGGGTTGGAGTGTTTTTGTTTCACTTGAGTTTAGTGTTCCAGAGGAGGAAGGTTTTGGTGAAAACTGAACAGGAATTCTGCCCAACAGGAATCCCATATCAGGTGGAGATGTTTCTCCTTTGAAGAAGGTGTGAGTGCGGCCAAGAAGCACTAAAGCCAGGGGAGCCGAGGTGATAGGTTGGAATGTCATGGAGAGCCCTGAGTGGTGGCTGAGGGGAGTCAGCAAGTTGGCTGGGGAGGCTGATTTGAGTGTTGCCGAGCTTGCTGGTGTAGGCACGGCTGCTGGGAGCACATGTCTGAACTCGTCAGACCAACAATGCAGAGGGTCAAGAGGTAAACTCTCAAGTCAAGCAGGCTGACAAGGCCCAAGGCTCCCCCAAGCCAGAGCCTCCTTCCAGCCTTTCATTCATTCTAGAAGTGAAATCTGAGCCCTGAAGAGATTCCTGCCTCCCTGGTGCTTACATATTGGGGGTGGGGGGTGGAGTAGGGGTGGGGGTCAGCAAGAAATAAGCAAATAAACAAAATGTCTAATGTGTCCAATGGTGTTAAGTACTATGGGAAGATAATGAGTTCTCAGGGGAGTGGTCATCCTGATGTCCTTCGGCTGCGTCTGGTTGGGGCAGTTCTGAGAATACCTGTCACTCTCGTGGAGATGACCTGGGTTAACTCTGTGTACGTGTTTTATAAAACACTGGGCAGGGACATTTCCAAGTCAGCCCACTTGCATTTCCCTCTTCGTTAAACCAGAATGTGGAGGCTCAGGGAAGAACTCGCTGACCTGTTAGTGAGACATCAGCCATCCTGTAAGTGGTTATATAATTAGATAGCTAATGTACCTGTTAATCCTAAAGCCACCTTTTATTTGCAGGGATCTAACTTGTTCAAAACTCTCACAGAGATTTATTTATTGCATCATTTTAGTCTCATACTCTGTGAGGCGGGAAGGGTGGATGTTGAAACCCAGAACTTAAGATAAATGACCAGGGTTAATAATTGCCATATTTAACAGCTGCTATGGTGAGGGCTGCCACTGCTATGGCCCAGTGGTCATGAACAAATGGTGCGGCTATAGGGAGAACTGGCTGAATATCCACCTTGCATATGCCAGGTTTACTTGCTTACTTTGTAGTCTGATTTTGCAGACATTGGTAAGGTGATAGAAATAATTGGGTAACTGGACACCCCCCCCCCCCCCATGCTTTGAAAAGCAGCACTCTGTTGCATGCATAAGTAATGTATATTTGCTTTTTATTTTTTTGTTTTAAAATCAAACTCCTTACCTCCATTCGACTCATGAGAATATAAGAACAGAAGGGTTCAGACACTTTGCTCGGCCACATGCTGGCACAGGATCTATGGCAGCCCTAATATTTACTGGGCTTTTATTAAGCAGTGAACTGTGTTACTGTATGCTAGGCACTGGGTTTAGCAGTTTTCATAAGTTACTTCACACAACAAACCATAATATAAGCAATATTATTACTATATTTGTTATCTTATTGATGAGGAAACTGCACATGAAACATGACCAAGGCAACCTTTCCAAGGTAACGTGCTCAAGATCTCACAGATATTACGTTGAAATTGGTTCAAGCCCAATTCTGTCTCTTTCCAAAAGTTATACCTCCCAGTCACCATCCTAAATTCACTATAGAATTACTTAGGATTCCTAGAAAATTACAACTTCTTCAGATTTCTGCCATGAGCACTTTTTGTTAGATGCTGCAGTCTTATATGTTTGTACTTACCCTAGAAAGTCCCTTAGACTTGATCATATAAATATCTATGTTAGATATATTTTGATTGTCACCTGAGGACATGTTTTTTATTGATTTGAGAGAGAAGAAAGGAGAGGGGGAGAGAAAGAGAGAGAGAGAGAGAGAAACATTGATTGGTTGCCTCTATAAGCACTTCAACCAGGGATGGAACCCAATCCAGGTAGGTGCCTGACCGGGAATTGAACCATGACCCTTCAGTGCATGAGACAATGGTACAACCAACTGAGCTACACTGGCCAGGGCTTGATCCTATATTTTAAGATTATTGAAATATCATTTATAAATCATAGCATGACTTACAAAGTCTCACAAGGCTAC
This sequence comes from Myotis yumanensis, assembly GCF_028538775.1. NCBI lineage: Eukaryota > Metazoa > Chordata > Mammalia > Chiroptera > Vespertilionidae > Myotis > Myotis yumanensis. Next base: position 146,965,513 of record NW_027223752.1, read on the forward strand.
CTGATTTTATTCCATCGTTAATATTTTGAATATTTTTAGAAATGAAATTATATTACAATTGGGTTTCTTAATGGAGAACCTTCTTTTTACCCCATAATAACCTAATACTGCTTTGGCCCCACGTTACTGATAATTCTGTCTTTAGGGTAGAATTAATTCTAAAACTATTTTCCCAATATCTGCTTTTGTTGTGTTTAGTTTTATGTCACAGGAGCGACTACTAATTTTTGTTTCTTTGATGGCAATTTTATTAAATTTATTAGACTTGCAGAAATCAATGCTCTTCCTTCTATCATTGATATTAGCTACACAAGTGGTGTAATTTTTTTTTTCAGACTGGTTTCGTACAGCCAAAGTGAGTTTGTACAAGGCACCCTGTGGGGCATATTGAAGAGGAACTGTGACAGAGCAATCAATGTGGGGTGTGTCGTGTTCCTAAATTTGGGATTTTAGCTGCTTCTTCCTATCATGATAGATTGTACAGGGTGGGGCAAAAGTAGGTTTACAGTTGTTTGTATGGAAAATAATACAGTAGTTAATAAATAATAGTACAGCCCTAGGCGGTTTGGCTCAGTGGATAGAGCGTCAGCCTGCGGACTCAAGGGTCTCGGGTTCGATTCTGGTCAAGGGCATGTACCTTGGTTGCGGGCACATCCCCGGTAGGGAGTGTGCAGGAGGCAGCTGATCGATGTTTCTCTCTCATCGATGTTTCTAACTCTCTATCCCTCTCCCTTCCTCTCTGTAAAAAATCAATAAAATATATGAAAAAAAATAATAGTACAAAAATAAACTTTCAGGTACTCACAACTGTAAACCTACTTTTGCCCCCACCCTGTATTATTGTACTTGCTTAATTCAATGCGCCCCCTGGTGGTGCAACTAGTACATAATCAACGTGAGAAAAAATAATGGCAAAATTACAAGTATCAAGAGGCTATGAATCTAGATATGATCTTCTTATTCCCATTTGTAAGGCTCTCAAATGGATAGAATATTGTTTTCCCATCTTATTTTATATCCATCTGTAGCTATTTATATCATATTTGGGAAAAACAAGCATTAATAATTTGATACCAAACCTCCAGGTGACTTTAAAATAATTTATTTTTTTATGACAAAAGTAATACATGTATATTCTAGAGATGTTAGAAATACTGAATAAAGAGTGAAAGAATCATTTACAAACTAATGACCCACATGGATTAACATTTTGGTGTATTACCTATTTCTTTCTATATATGTAGACTGAAAGAAAGCCTAACACATACCGTTTTCTCTAGCATAATTTTTCCCACTTAATTATATGTGTGAATTTCATTCTGCATTGTTATAGAGTTGGATCCTTCATTGTTAGTGACTGTTTAGTTTGATTGGTTCTATTGTGTACATCTTTGTAGATCATTGTAGATTATTTTCTTAAAGTTAATTGCTGAAAATAGAATGGCTGAATCAAAAAGATATGCAGAATTTTAAGGCATTTTATATTTATTGCTTGGTTATTTGTTAAAGTAAAGCATCTTTTTATTTGGCAATTTTTTCTAAACTTGAAGTTCCTAACGTTTGTATTCTTAGTCTGTGCCAGAAATTGTGCATTGTGTTTCACATGCCTCACTCTCCTTTAATGTTCATAACAACCTCGTGAAGTAAAAACTGTCCCCACTTTATAGAGAAGGAAAGTCAGGATTAAAAAATTAAATACTGCCCTGACCGGTTTGGCTCAGTGGATAGAGTGTCGGCCTGCGGACTCAAGGGTCCCGGGTTCGATTCTGGTCAAGGGCATGTACCTTGGTTGCGGGCACATCCCCAGTGGGGAGTGTGCAGGAGACAGCTGATCGATGTCTCTCTCTCATCGATGTTTCTAACTCTCTATCCCTCTCCCTTCCTCTCTGTAAAAAATCAATAAAATATATTTTTAAAAAAATTAAATACCTGTTATGTGATTTCAGAAGCAGGAAGATGATAGGTGTTAAGAAATTTGATAAAAAAAAAAAATAGCACTCTGCATTCCTTGAATCTTGAACTCAGTGGAAACTAATACTGACAATTCTCCATAGAACAAAGAAGTTGAAGTGTCAACTGATGGTCATTGACACCAATTCAAACGCCAACAGAAATCCCCAATTTGGGGTGCAATGAAGAAAGAAATGTTATTTAGTGCAAACAGCTCAACTGTAATACAGCATGGCTGTGAAAACAGCACTGCCTGGAACAGCTCAGTGGTGCCACAGCAGGCCATTTCACTGGTGTGAGGCTGCCCCAGAGCCAGGCAGCCCTGCTCTTACCCTCTCCCACCCCCCTCCCAAAGTGCACTACTTCAGCCAGAAGGGAACTGGCTCATAGAGACAGAAGTCCCCATCCCTGTTGCTAATTGGTCAGAATAGAGCAGATCTGCTTGGTCCGAGCTGTGCAGCTCAGCTCCAATTGGATGGGAAAGCCTCAGTCTTACTGTTGATGTAGGACTCCAAGAACTCCTTCATAAGGGCTGACTCAGATGTGAAAACACAGTGCAGGCTGGCAGTTTAGTGCAGAGGCTTCTCTGTGAAGTACAGTTTGCATGAGAGGTCCATGTGCAGAAATGGCTGCTAGGCTTCTGCTTTTTTTTTTAATTTGAGCCCAGTTAGTTCCCCGGATCCCTTCTTAGTGTCTCTTTTTTTTTTTGCGGGGGGGTGGGGGGGGGAGAATGGAGATGGGGTTTCACAACGGTAATAGAGGAGGAAAAGGAAATAAATTTGGAAACATGAATAAAAACCTAAGTGTAGTCTCTGTCAATTAGGGCTTCATGTTAGAAGAAGAAATGCTAGACGACCAATGATTATTGTGTAATTACAGACTTTACAGGACTCCTAATATAAACATGATTTCACTAGATCTTGTAATTTTTTCATGAATATATTTCCTTTAACCATAATTAGTCTCAAACCTGGTTAAATTGCTCCCAGGTAGTCAAAAGTTGACTAGAAGTAAAGTGATATCAGAAAATCTTCAATTTGTGAACAAAACTGAACCTTTTGTGAGTTTTTAAATTTTAGCAATCTCCAACATCCTTTAAACTTGATCTCTCATTGTTGCTTACCAGAGACCTACATTTGACTTTTGCCATCTTTATTGATACTCTTAATATTATTACTAGTGGCCCAGTGCACGGATTCGTGCACCCATGGCTGAAGGTGGAATTGCGCTGCCCCGCGAGGAATCGGGCTCCCTCCTCTCTGGTTCCTGGGTGGATCACCCGAGAACTACCACTGCCAAGTCACCGTGCCGAGCATCTGCCCCCTGGTGGTCAGTGCGGGTCATATGTACTGGATAGTCGGGTGGTCACTTAGCCTTTTATATATATAGACTAGAGGCCCAGTGCACAAAATGCACTTGGGGGGGGGGGGTCCCTCAGCCCGGCCTGTGCCCTCTCGCAGTCTGGGACCCCACAGGGGATGTCCACCTGCTGGCTTAGGCCCGCTTCCTCTGGCAGCCTGGGAACCCTCAGGGGATGTCCACTTGCCAGCGTGGAACAGGCCTAAGCTGCAGTCAGACATCCTTAGTGCTGCAGAGGAGGTGGGAGAGGCTCCCGCCACCACCGCTGTGCTGGCAGCCATCAGCCTGGCTTGTGGCTGAGCAAAACTCCCCCTGTGGGAGCGCACTGACCACCAAGGGACAGCTCCTGCATTGAGCATCTGCCCCCTGGTGGTCAGTGTGTGTCATAGTGACCAGTTGTTCCCAGTCATTCTGCTGTTAGGGTTAATTTGCATATTACCCTTTTATTATATAGGATAGAGGCCTGGTACACAGGTGGGGGCTGGCTGGTTTGCCCTGAAGGGTGTCCTGGATCAGGGTGGGGGTCCCGCTTGGGTGCCTGGCCAGCCTGGGTGAGGGGCTGAGGGTCATGTTCAGGCTGGCCACGGCCACGGGCTGGAAGCAGGTATCTGGGATTTATTTATCTTCTATAATTGAAACTTTGTAGCCTTGAGTGGATCTCAGGGCTGGCCAGGGCAGGCGGGAAGCTTGGCTTCCTCCATCGCCGGGAGCAACCAAGCCTCCTGCTTGCTCCAGCTCCATGGCTGCCGCCATCTTTGTGATGGAGTGAGGGAGTGAGGGAGTGATGGTTAATTTGCATATTACTCTTTTATTATATAGGATATAATTATTTTTATTATTTAATACTCAGAAACAGATGTGGCAATAGAAAAAATATAAGTGACTAAGTATCACTCATCATTCACTGTTACAACTGCTGTGTATTTATTGTTCATTTTTGCTTTTCCCTGTCTCATCTGTGCATTAGGCACTTACCTCATATTTGCTGTTTTCTTTTTTTTTTTTTAATATATTTTATTGATTTTTTACAGAGAGGAAGGGAGAGAGATAGAGAGTTAGAAACATCGATGAGAGAGAAACATCGATCAGCTGCCTCCTGCACATCTCCCACTGGGGATGTGCCTGCAACCCAGGTACATGCCCTTGACCGGAATCGAACCCGGGACCTTCCAGTCCGCAGGCCGACGCTCTATCCACTGAGCCAAACCGGTTTCGGCTCATATTTGCTGTTTTCGATCAGCTCTTCTCAGGCTCATCAACATTATATTTATTCTTAGAAAATAAACTTGTGAACCCCCTTTCCTTAATGCTGCACTGAACCTGTCAGAGAAATCGCAAATAACCTTCAGTATAACCCCAGCATCTGTAGTTTCTCTTTGCCATTGTCTTCCTATAATAGTCATTGGACTTATTAGGAGTCTTTCTGCTTAATTTTTACGGCATTATTATTTTTGACACTCCAGCCATTTCCTTAAGGCGGTGAGTCTTGTGTTTTCCCTGAAACTCGATGTAACCTTGTTATGTTGATAAAGTACTCGGTCGTCATTACAATTCTCTAAAATGGCTTGAAGATGCTCAACTCCTTTCCCACCCACTCTAATTTTTTTTTTTTTTAGGAACAATTTTCTAGTTTATAGTCAAACTCATAAATCAGGCTTCTAGGTTCTACACACTTGATTTAACAAGAGTATGTGAGTGGCCTAATAAAATCCAGTTTTTTTCCCCTCTGCTTTCTTACTCTAGAGCTCAAAACCTACAGGGCTCAAAACATTTCCACACAGATGAAGCCTGCTGAGAAGTGGAAAGGTTTTCTGTGAGTTTAATTTTGTAATCCTGAGAAAATGTATCTGTCATTATAGGGGCTACCGCTCCAGTGGCCTCTGGTTCTGGAGCTTTCTCTGCATTGCATCTTCTGACAAGGACCACCGGCCTTTCTCCTGCACCCCTGGGTCCTTGCAGCTCGGAAGCCAGGGGGACTGTTCCTGCTTCTGCTTCCTTGACCTCAGTCAGCAAAGGCAGGAAAAGATGCAACCAGTGGAGTTGGGATTTGCTCCAAAGTTGGAAGCCTTTCACCTCTTGCCCCTACTTTCTTGAATTTCAGATGATTCTGATCTAAAGTATAAAGTACTTCAGTGACTTTCCTCATCCCCTTAGCCCAGCTATTCTCTTCTTGTTGCAGGTTCCTCGGCTGCCCATGGCCTGCAGAGGGAGGTTGGGGTCTCTGGCCCACTGGCAGCCTCCTTGTCAGCAGGGCACTGGTCCCCTCTGCCCACTCCTATCTCCGCATCTCTGTACTGGGCTGCATCTCTCCTGGGTCCCCAACCCTCTGCCCATTTTACTCCCCATCTCCTTGTTATGGAAACTCTGTGATTTTTGGTTCCCTTTTTTCCCTTTTCTGTACATAGCAACTCTTCAAATCTATCACCCTGATTTTATTTTACACTTTTATTTATCATGAACCTCCTCAGGGCCTTTATTATGTGTACTTTGGGATATTTCTTTCATAGCTGATGAAGCCTGTAAACTTCAGGGCAAGAGAACCAGAGGGCCCTACAGCAACCCTCACCTTTCTATCAAGAATATATTCACCTTGAAAAGGGCTTTTCTGAGGTCAGTTTAAGCTAATAATTCTTCTAATGTTGTCACTCCCCTCTTCCCTTAAAAGTTCCTTTGAGTTCTTTCCCCTTCTTTAACCTCTAAGTGCATTCTGGGTAGAGTATTTTAGAACAGTTCTTGTCTGGAGACCTGTCTTTGTGCTTTTGGTCTTTTGTATATAATCGTTTTTATTCAGATGTTCTTTTTGTCGTGGATAATTGTGACCTACTATGTGTGAGACTAAGTTACAAATAGTATAAATTTTTTTCAGAAATACACATATATATGTACATGCATACATTAATGGAATGGATCGTGGATATTATGTAATTCGATTAAGCTGATATTTAGAGGCTTCACATATCTTAGTTATCCACATGGATATAGGCATCCTTCATTTTAGTGTGCTTTGCTTTATTATGCTTCATAGATACTGTGTTTTTTGCAAATTGAAGGTTTGTGACAGCCCTGTGATTTTTAGCATTTACATTTTAGTGTTAGCATTTTTACCAATAAAGTACTTTCTAATTAAGGTATTACATTTTTTAGACATAATATTATTACACACAACATTGCATAAACATAACTTTTATATGCACTGAGAAACCAAAAAGTTTGCTTGACTCACTTTATTTCAATATTCGCTTTATTGTGGTGGTCTAGAATCACACCCGCAGTATCTCCGAGGTGTGCCTGTACATCTGTATGTATGTGCAGTAATATATAAAGTGAGCTGCCAAACCATGACACCTCATTGGCTGACTGTTTTCTCTTTCTTTTTAATTGTGGTAAAATATACATGACATTTTAATTGTGGTAAAATATACATCTTAACATTTTTTAAGTGTACACAATTTATTAGTGTTAAGTACATTTACATTGTTCTCCAGAACTCTTCTTATTTTGCTATATTGAAACTATGCACATTAAACAACAATTCCCCATCCCCCTCCACTCCCAGCCTCTGGCATCATCCCTTCTATTTCTATCAGTATGAATTGACTACTGTAGGTACCTCATTTAGTCTTTGTCTTTTTGTGACTGCTTATTTCACTTTATGTTGTAACATGTGAAAGGATTCCTTTTTAAGGATTTTTTTAAGGCTGAATAATACTTCATTATATGTATACTAGAGGCCTGATGCACGAAATTCGTGCAAGAGTAGGCCTTCCTTCCCCCAGCTGCCAGCACCGGCTTCCCTCTGGCCACTGGCAGGCACCTGGGACCCAGGCTTCTCTCACAGCCTGGCTTCGTCCAGAAGGTCATCCGGTCCAATTAGCATATTATGCTTTTATTATTATAGACTAGAGGCCCGGTGCACAAAAATTTGTGCACTCGGGGTGGGGGGGGGAGTCCCTCAGCCCGACATGTGCCCTCTCACAGTCTGGGACCCCTCGGGGGATGTCCACTTGCCAGCGGGGAGCAGGCCTAAACTGCAGTCGGACATCCTTAGCGCTGCTGAGGAGGCACAAGAGGCTCCCACCACCACCGCTGTACTGGCAGCCATCAGCCTGGCTTGTGGCTGAGCAGAGCTCCTCCCATGTGAGAGCGCCCTGACCACCAGAGGGCAGCTCCTGCATTGAGTGTCTGCCCCCTGGTGGTCAGTGTGTGTCATAGTGACCAGTCATTCCCAGTCGTTCTGCTGTTAGGGTCAGTTTGCATATTACCCTTTTATTATATAGGATAGAGGCCTGGTGCACTAGTGGGGGCCGGCTGGTTTGCCCTGAAGGGTGTCCCGGATCAGGGTGGAGGTCCCGCTTGGGTGCCTGGCCAGCCTCAGTGAGGGGCTGATGGCTGTTTGCAGCTGGTCGCACCCCCTTCAGGGTGGGGGTCCCCACTGGGGTGCCTGGCCAACCTGGATGATGGGCTGATGGCTGTTTGCAGCTGGTCACACCCCCTTCAGGGTGGGGGTCCCCACTGGGGTGCCTGGCCAGTCTGGGTGAGGGGCTGAAGGCCGTTTTCAGGCTGGCGGGTGACTGAAGCTCCCAACCTCTCCTTTTTTTCTTTTTCTTTTTTTTTATTCTGCGATTTATTTACCTTCTATGGCTGTCACTGGAGCTGAGAGCCGGCTTTAGCTCTGAGGCTCGGCTCCAGCTCTGAGGCCTCAGCTGCTGAAAGCAGGTATCTGGGTTTGTTTGGCTTCTATAATTGAAACACTGTTGCAACTCCAGCTCTGAGGCCCGGCTGGCTGAAAGCAGGTTTCTGGGGTTTGTTTAGCTTCTATAATTGCAACATTGTTTCTTAGAGTGCAGCTCAGAGGCCGGCAGCGGCAGGTGGGGAACCTTGGCTTCCTCCATCACTGGAGCAAGCAAGCCTTCTGTTTGCTTCAGCTGCCTGGCTGCCGGCCACCATCTTGGTTGGCAGTTAATTTGCATATCATCCTGATTAGCCAATGGGAAGCGTGTCAGAGGTACGGTTAATTACTATGTTTGTCTATTATTAGATAGGATACCACACTTTTTTTTCCTCTCATCTGCTGAGTTGCTTCTACCTTTTGACTGTTGTGAATAATGTTTAAATACTGTCATGATAATCATGGTAAACTGACAGCACACTCCAGAGCCAGCCAGGTTCAGGTGTCAGAATATGTTCCCTGAGCCCTAATGCTGATCTCTGTTCCTGTAAGTATTCACAGTGGGTCTGATGGTAAACAAGTTGTCATCCTGCGTGGACAATCACAGCACAGAGCGCTGCACCCGCAGGCCCGACTTTGGAGAACCAGCTCAGTAGCCAGTGGCCCAGTGGCCAGTACCAATCAGGCTGGCAGGCTGGGGCTCGCCACCGGCCCGCATTAGGCCTGGTATTTCACTCTGGCTTTGGTAATTCCCCTGCAGCCTTGGGACAACCTCAGGACAGTAGGCCAATCATGTGACATGTTCTGAAATGACAAGGTGAATTTAGACAGGCTTGTGGCAGATATTTTAGGGAAAACTCATTGCCAGTCAAGCCTTTTACCGTTTCTCTTTAAAATTTAAAGATGGAACTGTCACCATTCTTTCTTTCTGTATAGGAGAGAAAGAGTTAACTGTGCTACATTTTCATCAGGAACAAATAGATGGTCCCTTTGGTCAACCTGTTCTTTTTCTCTTCATGTTTTCACCCTTTCTCTTTTCTATTTTTTTCTTTTTCTCCTGATACACAGGCTTTGCAGTGCATGCTGATCTCTCTCCAGGCAGAACTTGACATTCAAAGGTACTTGATGAAAATTGAATCATCTCAGCGAGTTAGTACTTTTCTTTTCTCTGCATTGAGTCGCATCTCACCTCCTGCCTTTTCACTCAACTGCGTGTGGCATTCTAATCCGTGTCAGCCACTAAACGGAGAGCCTGTATTTTGCCTGGTCTGCCCCGCGTCCTCATTTAAACCTCTCAAAGCCAAATGCTTGCAACATTCTGAAATGTGCATCTTAAAATTGTGAGAGTTATTATTGAAATGAACACTAATTGCATGCTTGCTTTGAAATATTTTGTTTATTTTCCACGAGTTGAGCTGTGAATCAGCAGTAATGCAACAGCAGGTCAGAGATTGGGGCACAATCACCTGAAAAGCAGGCTCTCCAACAGGAAACTCCATCCTCAGCAGTTATTCCAGGCAGCGCAGCTGTGGGAGTAAAGCAGAAACCTGCATCATTCTAGGTCTCAGAGCTCTAGGACTCTTCCTTTGCTCAGCTCCAGTACATTCAATTTGGGGTCCAGTTCACGTTACTGACATACATTTTAATAATAAAAATGACATGAATAGACACATTTATCTAGAACTTACTACGTGCCAGGCACTGTACCAGGTACTTTACAAGAATTAAGTTCTCACAGCAACTCCATGGGGTAGGCATACCATGGTCCCCATTTTATAAGGGAGGAAACTGAGGCACAGATAAGTTAAGTACCTTGCCCAAGGCCACAAAGCTCTGGTAAGTAACAGAATTGGGATTTGACTCTAGGCCAGTGGTCAGCAAACCGCAGCTTGCGAGCCATATGCGGCTCTTTGGCCCCTTGAGTGTAGCTCTTCCACAAAATACCACGTGCGGACGCGCACGTACAGTGCGATTAAAACTTCGTGGCCCATGCGCAGAAGTCGGTTTTCGGCCTGGGCGAGTCTATTTTGAAGAAGTGGCGCTAGAAGAAGTGGGGGGGCCGCGGGATATGCAGCACGGGGGAGGTACATTGTTTTGAGGTACATTCGCTGAGGTCGACCCTTTCCAACTCTCCCATCCACACTCGTCTATCTGAAACAAGTATACAAGACGAGTGTGGATGGGAGAGTTGGAAGGGGTCGACCTCAGCGAACATACCTCAATCAGATTGAGGACGTTTTTAGCAAAGTACAGCTTAGGAGTACCCTAATTAAGTTAATAACAATGTACCTACCTATATAGTTTAAGTTTAAAAAATTTGGCTCTCAAAAGAAATTTCAATCGTTGTACTGTTGATATTTGGCTCTGTTGACTAATGAGTTTGCCGACTACTGCTCTAGGCAATCTGGCCTTGTATTTTTTCAACATATCGTTTATTTCCTCAACGTCCTCAATGTTCTCTGCTTCATCATAGATGAGTTTAGAGCAGGGGTGGGCAAACTTTTTCACTCGAGGGCCACAATGGGTTCTTAAACTGGACCGGAGGGCCGGAACAAAAGCATGGATGGAGTGTTTGTGTGAACTAATATAAATTCAAAGTAAACATCATTACATAAAAGGGTATGGTCTTTTTTTTTTTAGTTTTATTCATTTCAAACGGACCGGATCCGGCCCGCGGGCCGTAGTTTGCCCACAGCTGGTTTAGAGTGTTAAAACTGGAATGCAGCGGGGAGAGTTTCCAATACCTGGATACCTGGCTTAGCACATAGCCACCCACATCCTGTCCCCCAAGCATGGGCTCTTACTTGATTGTCTCCTGAGCATACACAGGGCAGAACCGTTTGGTCTGGACTGTGAGGCCTGAAACACTATGCTCAGGAAGGTCCCAGCAGTCCAACTTGTGGTCAGTCCTCAGTGAGCACACTGACCCTTTTTCCTTCCCTTTTCCTAATACTCAGACTCTTTATTTTATAGGGTTAATAAGCTCAAATTAGAAAGCCCCCACTCAAACAAAGAGACATAGAAGTAAAACTTGGGCTAGAAGAAATACAGAGCATCATTGTCATACTCCACACCATCTCAGTTCTGATGGTTCGGTCACCTTTTATTTTTTTCGTGATTCTTAATTGTTCCCACATTTCCATAACTCACACAAACTAGAAGCATCTTTATGATGGCCTCGCACACACCTTGTGCACTAGGTAGCAATGCAGAGGAGGAAATGAAGCCATTTCCTACAACTGGTACACTGCTATTTATTCTTCCTTTCTGCTATCAGAACAGAGATTTGACATCATGATGTGGGATTTTCCATTCATTGTGATAAATACACAGTTTGGGGTCCCCTTCATTATTGTTTTCTTATGCTTAAAACAAATAAATTCTAAATGCTGACTCTTGTTATTTTTTGATGATAAATTTGACAGCAAATTTGGCAGTGAGTAATGAGGTATTAGAGAATTTTTTCAAGGTGTTTTTTTTAAGCATTTACATACAAGTTACAATTAGCACCAGGTATTATTACTTTGCTAACACCTAGCATTTTCATTTTGTATTTTTTGAGAGTATTTTAACTTACTTTCACATATACATTTATCAAATCACTCTTGTGATTCCATAAGATAAGCAGACAAAAATGGTGAAGTCGTTCCTAGTACTTGAACATGATTTATACTTGGAGAAGTAGTGGGATGAAAGTTAAGAGGGAAACGGAAGCAACTCTTAGAGCATCTGCACGTGTCAAATTTTCTATTTTGAAGATGGAAGTAACCATTTACTGACTTCATAAGATCAAGAAAAAGGCAAGGTGAACTCAGTGAGAGATTGGTTGGTATCCTCCCCTCTCGCATAGGACCCCACAGGCCATGGGACCCACCACCTCGAATTAAGTGGGGATCAGAGCACCCAGCACCACCTGCAGAGAGCGCTGTTACATCAGGGAGCTAAGTGTCAGTTCATAGCTGACAAATTCCTGTGCGCATTTGCAGTTACCGCTCACAACTGTTCAAGTAAATATTATGATTCTTCTATAAAAGTGAGAACTAGAGTTCAAAATAAGGCCAGTCCATGTCAGGATTGGAGTATGCATTTGTGAGAATACTGTGAGCAAGAGTCAAATCTTCTTATTCTAAATCCTGTCTTCTTTCCATCTCTCCAAACCCTGGTATTCTTTCCTCTAGCAGAACCAGAGGGAAAAAGACCACTTACCCGAGAAGCTAGTCAGAATTTTCACAAGGTGATTTTTCATTGTAAAATCAGTCCATTGAAATGGGGAGGGTGACTGGTGGTGGGGGGTGTGTTTGGAAATGTGAGTTGGAAAGTAACAGCAAACTCTACTCCCAAGACGTGTGGAGAGGGTCTGGCCTCAGGCACTTGGTGGCCTCGGCTTGGTCGCCTTGGGGACCAAGTGTCCCCTCTGACCAGCTCCATGTGGCCTTCTTCATTGTGGGGGTAGTGAGGACATCTTCAGCTCTCCCGTGACAGGCTGAGGGAGGTCGCTTTTGCCACCAGGGAAAACCTCTTTGGTTTCACAACAAGGCAGTTAAGCTCTAGGGGCACCACCCCTGGGCCCGGGGCCCCACATCCTCTCCAAAAGGAACTAAAGCCCGGGCTGCAGGGATGAGCTTAATAATGGCTTTTGTCAGGAGGCCTCCTAAGGTGCATATTTTGCACTGTGTGTTCTGTTGGTTGTATTTGACTTGAAATTTCAAAGCCTGCAAGCAGGTCGCTTTCCTTTCATCGCTGTAATAACAGCGATCCTCACATGGCCACCTTTTATCCTGAAGCCTTTTAAGTGCATTCCTGGCTCTCTGGATGGCAGAGGCATCTGCTGCTTTGCTCAGCCTCTCCCAGTGAGCACTGTGGGAGCCAAAGCCTGCGGAACCCGCTCCTTTGTTTATCATGCACACCTTCTTGTTTCAAAAATAAACAGAGGGTTGAATCAAGGCAGCTGGCCATAGGGAGACTCTACCTGAAGGTGGATAAACTGAAAATCAAGAGGCCGAGGAGACAAATTTGTGATTGGCTTGAGAATTAAATTTAGCTTCCACCTTTCCAATGTACCTGATATTTTATGCCCTTCTCATTGTAGGTCAAAGTAACACTTATTACTCCTTCATGAGGCAAACTTATTTTTCTGTTTCAAATTCTGAAAGACACGTGGTTTGCTCATGCCTTCGTGCAAGGTACATTGATGTATGGACATAATAGGTCAGCAAGAAAATAGCAGTATTCTTCATCAGGTCTTTTATTTTGTTGTGTTCAAGAGGAAAACACAACACTAAATAATAATTGCAGGAAGGCGTGCCTGAAAGGGCTGGGGCGGGGGTGGAGGGGGTGGGAATGAGATTCATATTTGGAATTGCTCAAGGTGTAACTTTCTAACTTGATGGAAGGATGCTAAATGGAGATGATGGTGAGCTAGGCCTTCTTTATCTTCTTTAAATAGCCTTATCTTATGATGGCTTTAGGGGAAAGTCAGAGAGCAGCCCAATTCCTGGTGCTATTTCTGAAGCAAGTCTATGTCATGTTACAGGTAGGACACCAGGTGGGCAGGTAGCAGTTGACATCTAACCCCAGAAGTGGAAGAGGCTACAACCCCTGCCCCCCAACCCCCACCCTCCCCCAACAGACCTGGTGAGGAGCCCAGACCCCATCTGCAGGGCAACTGGCTTTTGTTGCCCCTCCAGGCACAGCCAAGCCTGGTAAAGAAAAACAAAGGAGAATCATACCATCTACACACTGTGAAGGGGTTGAAAATTTGAAAATATTCAAGGAATTATAGAAAATTGTTGAAGTGTTTTCCTGGAGTCAAATTTTAAGCGCCTTACCTTACCTCCGTGGTGTCAGGACTACAGAGGTGAGAGTTTGTCTTTTTAAAAGGTTGATGTAATCTGCATGTCCAGAATGTATTTGACAGCTTTTGCGTCTTCTCTCTTAACTGTATGTTTTTTGAAGTTGGAAGTCCATACCATTCTAGATTCCTGCCACATTGTGTAGGGTGTGGAAATGAAACTGTGTCTGTGCCCGGGGTTTCCCCATACATTTGTGTCCTCATGTCAGGGGCCATCTACTAGTATAAGGAGGCTTCCTTTCACCTGGGCCCTAGTCCTGCGCATGCACAGGAGAAGACAGGGTCGGCAGCAGTCCCTTCAGGTCACCACAGACAGGAATCGCTCTGGTTTCTCAGTGCTCCCCTGATCCACGCTTTTAACTTATCCTGCCTCCTCAGTAATTCTCTGAATTACCAAAGCAATCCATTCTCATTTTGGAGAAATAAGGAAAAATGTATATTACTCAGAACACTGCCATATAAAGAAAACCAATGCTAATATTTGATATTATTTCCATTTCTTGTTATTTTTTTTTAATCCTTAAAAAACACCTTGATTGTGACTGCATACATAATATTCCATAGTATGTCCGCCCACATTGTAATTTGTTAACCAGTCTTCTAAGTTGTTCCTACATTTATCTATTCTGTTAAAGATGTAACGTGTGCAGATTTTTCCCTGCCACTCCAGTACAGGATGTGTGGCTTTTCTTAACTTTTACAATTCTAATTAAATTCGCTTGTCTTCAGCAATTATTGAAACTTGTATTTGCATCACATTGGGTCAGAAAGAAATCTCCGGGAGCACTAAATAAAACTAGGTAAGGCCTCTGAGCCTCTGATTCTGGAGGGCCGCTCCAGGTTCATTTTCCAAAAGCCTTTACTTTCTAAGCCAAGCCTGCGCAGAGGGGCCTCGGGGTGGCCTCTGTGGCAAAGAGACCCCGTTAACAGACCTTTCCCCTGGGAACACCTTGGAGCACAAAGACTTGGCAGTTTTCCCAGGGTCTTAGGGAGAAGCGTAGATGTTCCATACTTTTTGTTTGTTTGTTTGACAATTACAAGGACAAGATAAAATTAAGAATATCTCAAAAGATTAATCTGACACAACTTGAAAGAGTAGCTGTGCTGTATGGCGCTACGTTAAATAACGAGCAAGTCTCCTTTCCTGCACAGGTGTCCTTGTCATCTGTTCCTTGGCATGTGTAGGAGGGGGCTTTGCATGGCAGCGTGGGTTGGCAGGGCGGCCCGCTTGGCTCGCTGGGCTCCGTGCAGTGCCTGCCTCGCCGCATGAATGCCTGTGGCCGGCTCCAGACAGAAGGCAATGGGCAGTGACTGCTTGGCATCACCGCCTTCCCAGAGTTCTGACCTGATAATGAAGCAACAGGCCCAGTGAAGGAAACGTGGAAACAAAAGGCACAGTCGTACTTTGTTCAACTGCTGAATCGTCTGATTTTACTCCAGACCAAACATCTTTGTGTTTTCACAGGTGAAAATCATGAAAAATTCCTGGGCACTCTTTTAGTGGAGAGGAGGGAGGAAAGAGGTGAAACATTACCCTTGTAGAAACAGGGTTTAAGCTGAGTTTATCAAGGATAATTTATCAGAATAAATCTTGAAGAAAACGCTTCCCATTTATCCAAGCTAGGGAAGGGAAATAACGAATTTTCAGAGCTAAATTTATGACAGGAGAGATGTGTGAGAATCTCAGATACACACAGTTGAATGTTGGCTTTAAGGTGGGGGTTGGTGTAGTTACGTCCTCACAGTGTTAGGCCCAGAAGTGCCCCGTTACCAGTCAGTCTGGCAGTGCCCACAGACTGCTTGCATGAAGTGCCCAGGTATACCCTAAACACTCAGCTGTGTGTTTACCAGTAGCAGGACGCTTTAGTGCTTGCACCAAGTTTTCTACTAAAAACAAAAGCTGATTTCTTCTCCTCTAAGTCTCTAGTGCCAGGCCCACCCCAGAGTTTCATAACTGTGCTGCGACTAAGTACGGCTCTCCCTTACAGTGGTCTTGCTCCTACACCCACCTGCCATATTCTAGAGCTGCAGGTGTCATCAGTCTATTCCCCAGATAGGCCATCAGCCTGATTGGCACTGAGGAGACACTGGCTTGGGTTGGGTTTTTCTGGCCACGGGCCATAGAAGTGTGGGAAGTACCCAAAAAGCCACGCGAAGACTGGGGCCCGGGCCCGCTGCTCCAGAAGCGCACCTGGCTCCCACCCCCCTGAGCACAGCAGGTGGCCGGCCTGAAGGGAGAGGCTCTCTGCTGACCCAGCTCCCTGGGCCGGGCTTCTGTAAGGTGGCGGGGACAGGAGGCGGGTTGGAAGCCTGGGATGGCTTCTAAGAGCTCTTTGTCTTTCTTCCCACTGCAGACCCAAACCCAACAGAGGCCTTAGACTTTGAAAACAAGGAAAGGCAAAGAAGAGAGGAAAGTGCCTGCTCTGTGGTTCTAGAAAAGACTCTGTATGCAAAGTTAGAAGCTTAAACCTTTCCATCGTGATAATCTGTTCATTCTCCCGAGGCTAGAGGGTTGTGGAGCAGGAATGGTGGAGAAGCCTGAAGTCTGGGATGACCCATTGCTGGTTAACTTCTAGTATTCTGCTCCTTGAATCCTTTCGTAAGAGTGCCGTATAGCTAGAAAGTTCTCTCAGTTCAACTCCGAATGTTGACTGGGATTGAGCTGAAAGCTTCGCAAGTGCAAGCAATGGGGCGAAAGAGTGATTAAATTAACCGTGTGAGTTAATGAGCGCTGGGATAATGAGTCATCCCGAATACATTTCCATGGGGGACGCTTCATTATATTTCCTAATACTCTGTGGCAAATTGGGCATTAATTAGGATAAAGTGAAACTTCGGTAAGGCGGTGTTGAGTTTTCCTCTCTAAATATAATCTGAAGCGAGTGGGCTCACCAGACACCCCACTGTTCCCCACAGTTAACACATTACGTAAAGCTATGTTTGCAGGTTTCATTTTCTGGACCTCAGTATTTCAATTTAGAGTTTGAAAGGTCTGGAAAATGGAAATGAAAAAAACACACAATCAATGCTTCTAGCTCTTCCTTCAACACTGCAAAGAATAAGAATAAATTTGATCTAGCATAGCATAATGCTCATGGTGAGCAATCCAGCAAATATTTGTTCATGATGATAAAAAATGCAAGGATGGCAGTCCTTTAAAAAGCAATGTTGTGCAACTCTGTTGCAGGCACTTGAAACAATTTCGGAAACTAGATCCTAGCGCTAGCTTGCTGCATATTTCTTTTTAAAATAATAATATTGATTTTTTGATAGAGAGGAAGGGAGAGGGAGAGATAGAAACATCAATGAGATGTTTTGACTGCCTCCTGCACACCCCCTATTGGGGATCGTGCCCTGACCAGAAATTGGACCCGGGACCTCTTGGTCCATGTGATGACACTCAACCCACTGAGCCACACCAGTGTGCCACTTGCTGCATATTTCTATAGAGCAAGAGCTAAAGGGTAAACAAGTGGAAGAAAATCTCAGTAAACAAAAGTTTTCTGGGTGACATGATTTCTTCTTTGTATGGTATACATCTTGGAGATAGGAAATTTTAGTCCTGAAAGGACTAACTTCCAACGAATTCAATTTTGTCTTACAGATGAGAACAGTGAGGTTATATGTTGCTCAGTTTTTGTAGAAACAGAACTAGAGCCAGCATCTTTAGGCTCCTGGTTAAATGTCAGCTCTGGAATTCTACAGATTTGATCCCAGTTCCCACACTTGCTAGAATGTCAGGCTTAAACTCTTGTTTTCTCAATGAAGTTGCAATGAGGGTTGAATGGGATTACCACATGTCAGTCACCCAGCACAGTGCAGCAGGTACTCTCTTTGTCAGTTCCTTTCTCCCTTCCGTCAACCCTTCATTAAGCAGATAAGATTCCCAGAGAGTCTGTGCAGGCTGCAGATGAAGCAGAGAGGAGACCTGCCTGACGCCTGCTACCCCAGTGTCTCCTGGTAACAGAAAGCCATCTTTGTAGAAGACAAGAGGAGAAGGAACAAGTGGGGTTCCGGGAGCCTGGTTACACAGACCACACTTTTATGCATGACTCCCATTGGCTTCCCAGTTGGGTTTGTAGGTTTAGGGTTGCCTGATGGTTTGGGGAAAATTCTAGAAGATTGTGATGGAAACAGAAGATTGCTTGGTGCCATGGGTCCCCATGAAGCACAGAGGAAACCCCGACCTTATGGACCCTAACGTCCTGCTCAGGTGACTTGGAGAGCATTTCGGCTTCACGCTTCTCTCCACGCAGGGGCAGCCCTTCACTCAGCAGCTCAGGGTGGAAGCTCCCCGTGCCGTGCTGTAGACGACGCGTGACCGAGCAAAGGCTGCACCTGAGCCACGGTGGGAACAGTAACTCCCGACAGAAGGACTTTCTACTTAGGCCAAATCTGAGGTTATATGAACATCATATTCTTCCTTTTTTTGGAGTAAAAATGTTTTTCTTTTCTTATAATAATGATACCATGCAGAGTGATACTTTCCATAGAAAGAGCATTTTTGGATGTCCCTGGCTCCACAAAATAAAATCGTGGTAACCCTATATTATATGCCCCCCATATACTTTTAAAGAAAGTTTAATTCTTGAAATACAAAATAATGAGCATTATTGCTCCAGTTTCACTTTCTTCATGGTTACTACTAATATTATAGATGTATGAGCATCATAGCAGCCTGGGCAAGTGAGCTGCTAGAATTGGTCTCTGTTAGTGGTGGCTTCTTTGCAAGGCACAGAGTCATCTTAAGGAGGCAAGCACATACAGTGGAGTAAAGACAGTCTCTTCAATTAATGATGTGGGAGAAATTGGACAGGTACATGCAAAAAAAATGAAACCAGATCACCAACTTATACTATACACAAGGATAAACTCAAAATGGATAAAAGACTAAAATATAAGTCGTGAAACCATGAAAATCCTATAAGAAAACATAAGCAGTAAAATATCAGACATCTCACGTAGCAGAATTTTTGCCGATATATCTCCTAGGGCAAGAGAAGCAAAAGAAAAAATAAACAAATGGGGTTATATCAAAGTAAAAAGCTTTTGCACAGCAAAAGAAACCACCATCATAATAAAAAGGGAACCACTGCATGGGTGAACATCTGATAAGGGGTTAATTTCCAAAATATATAAAGAACTCATAACTCAACAAAAGGAAGACAAACAATCCAATTAAAAAATTGGTAAAGGACCTAAATAGACACTTCTCCAAAGTGGACATACAGAAGGTCAAGAGACATGAAAAAATGTTCAAAGACACTAATCATTTGAGAGATGCCAAATAAAATGACAATAAGGTATCATTTCACACCTGTCAGAATGGCTATCACCAATAAATCAACAAACAACAAATGCTGGAGAAGATGTGGAGAAAAGGGAACCCTAGTACATTGCTGGTGGAAATGCAGACTGGTGCAGCTACTATTGAAAACAGTATGAAGTTTCCTCAAAAACTTACAAAGGGAATTGCCATTTGACCCAGCAATTCCATTTCTGAGAATATATCCTAAGAATCCCAAAACACCAATCAGAAAGAATATACTCACCCCTATGTTCACAGCAGTATTATTTAAAATAGCTAAGATCTGGAAATAGACCAAGTGCCCATCAGTAGATGAGTGGATAAAAAAAGCTGTGGTACATTTACACTGTGGAATACTATGCAGCTGTAGAAAAAAAAAGATCTCTTACCCTTCGAGACAGCATGGATGGAACTGGAGAGCATTATGCTAAGCAAACTAAGCCAATCAGAGAAAGACAAATATCACACAATCTCACTTATATGTGGAATCTAATGAACAAAATAAACTGATGAACAAAATAGATCCAGAGACATGGAAGCATGGAACAGACTGACAGATCTCAGAGGGAAGAGGGGGGCAGGAAGAGGTTAACTGAAGAACTTGTATGCACATATGCATAACCCGTGGACACAAACAATACTGCAGCAAAGGCCTGGGGGCCAGGGGAGGAGGGGAAGGGAGCCAGGTGCAGGGGGGGAAATGGAGGGCATTTGTAATACAATAAAAATAAATTTAAAAAAAACATACATTGCTCTTTTTAAAAACTAGCTTAAGCACAACAAATGGAAGAGCCTCGCTGTGTACTGGAGTTAGGAACTGCAACTCCTGGGGGGCCCAGATAGCTCCTTTTTTAAAATCTTTCAGTCTTTTCACCTGGGGCCAAGGGTGTCTCCTTCCCATCTCCCTATACAGATCTGCTTCATCCTTTCCTTATATTTTTCTTTTCTGTTTCATGTTCCCTGCCCATTTCAGCTGCAGCTTCATAGGATCTCACACTTCAAGTTTTTAATAGACACTGACTAATAGCTTCTCTGTCCCAGGTCTGCATTCCAGGGGAGAGAAAATGATTAGTTTAGGCAAGATCAGGTGACCATGACTTGGTCCTGGAAGCTGAGATGGGGCTGGGAGTGGTGTGCATATACTTTGTTGTTCAAACCATCATATGTTTGAGAGTGAAAGGGGGTTACTACTAATAAGTACTTTAGAGCAACAGGTGCAAAGCAGAATTGTGTGGGGAAGCTGCAATATGTTTACTCTATGTACGAAACATTGGGCTTTAGGGGCTTGTTCATGTGGGCAGGGAAGTAGTCCTTAGAGAGGGGAGCATGGTTTAGGGGCAGGAACCCTTTAAAAAATGGCTAAGTGTCAACAACAAAAGTGGAACTTTTTTATGTATTCAATATTACTGGAGAGACTGTGGGAGGCATAATCCTGCCACGAGGTTGCCTTTGGAATGACAACTTGGGATTCAACTGCTGTTGGATGATGTGTACCTGTTAGCTTAGTTGAGAGAGCAGAGGAAGATACCGGCTCCCATTCCTCAGAGTGTGCCTGGTGGGGAAAGCTTAGCCTCCCCACCTTCTCCTCTTGTGGGCCCCTTGCATGCGTGAAGGTGAGAGAAGGCAAGCCGGTGACCTTGCTCTGAGCACCCCTTAGCACTTCCTCCCCCATGGTCTTCCTCCTCACCCAACCTACCCTTTAATGTCAGCAGTTTTCCCCCCAAACCCCTTCTGCACTTACAGTGGCACACCTCTTAGTTCTTCTTGTCCAGCTGTTACGTGTATATTGTCCTTGGCCCCAAACTATCCCTTAAATGCATTATGAGCTCACTTGTAACCCTTGAAGCCTAACCCTGTGCTGAGTAGTGTGTCCCTGTTCCAAATGCTTTTTGACTTTTCAAAAATCACAGGGTATTTGACACTGATGTCAGCAATTTCCTTTTTACTTTCTCTGCACTAAGTGATGTCTCTGCAGTGAGCTGGCATCAGAGGGGAGGTACTGTGTGAGGAGATTGCTAATATGCAAGATAGTTCGCAGTGAGAAAGTGAATGACATAGAACGAGAGAAGGAGTTTATATTTGGAACCGAGTGGCTGTGTACAGGAAGTTAAAGATAAAGATTTAGCCCTTACATCTTTATTTTTATACATACTACCACCATGAGGACCCTGAACAAGAAATGAAATTTAATTCTGATGTTCTTCAAGGATTATTGCCTCTTGCCATGGAAAATGACAACTCGTGAATGTCTCCCATAGGCTGCGAGGGTGACCAAATGGCAGAGGTTGTACATGAAGCCACGCTGCATCAAGTCATATTATTCCTTAGCTATTTTGCTAAACTGAATATCTTTTTTTTTCCAGTCAGGGATGAGGACATCTGAGCTTGATATTCTGCTGAGCATAGTAACCAGGTTCATTGCCCAGCATACTTCATGGAAGACCATATGAATTTATGCACATTTTGGTGAGCTGCACAGTGATGTATGGTTGGCTTTTCCCATCAAATGATACTCTTTGAGTGCCACAGCCAGATCTTAATCTCCAGAGCAGAAGCAAACTTTATAAGAAATAAATCTGGCAATAAACCACCTCGGAGGCTTGCACAGAAAAATTAACCCAAAGACACCATTTGACTGTTAATAGGTGTCCTTTCTGGCCCTGTTCTTGGCATGGCCTCTGAGCTGAGAGTTTTCTATGGAACATCCAGATTGGCCATGTCCCGCATTTAAGGGGTGCGGGCGCTGTGTGCTGACCTCACTCTTGTTTCCCCCACGGAAAGGTCCTGAGAGGTGCGGCCAGATGCAGGCATCTACATAACGCAATAGCACTCCTGCCAAGAGGGGTGTCCTTGAACTTTTAGGAAGAGAGATGGGATCATCGACCCTCAAAGGGTTCTCCTGAGTATTGGCACATCTGGGCATCCCTGAGAGAGCTCTGTCACCGGAGCTTTGAGACAGCTATGTAATCATCAGTGTACCTTGTTGACATTTATGAGCTTCAGGACAGCCAAAGTAGAGCATCAAACCAATCACAAAACCCTTTCAAGGACGGGGCCCTGTGTGATCGCTCTGCCTGTACATCCACGAGCTGGTCCTCCCTTGAGAGTTAAGTGCCTCGGTGCCTCACTTCAAAATGCATTGACATCCTCAGGAAAACTTGAAGGAATGCAAAGAAACAAACAAACAAAAAAATGGCTACAGGGACCCTGACCGAGTATATATATGCCAAGATCCCAGCACCAGCCCATCAGTACCTTTGGCATCTCCTGAAGTGAAAATTCGTGTACTTGATTAACACAGATGAGTTTGCCTCCTGAAAGGTGCCTGGAGTCATGTAATGCAAGTCAGGGGCAGGCGGTGGGAGGGGAAAGCCGAGGTAACACATTTATTCAGCCTAATCCCATTTCACTGCCTCCTTTCTCTGACGTTCTACATATATAATCTGCAGCCTCTACACAACAGCAGAGTGATCTTCTAAAAAGAGTATCTATCCTGGCCCCCGGCCCCCTTTCCCTGCCTAAACTACCTACACGATGTTCTGGTACCTTAGAGTCCAATTGAGAATTCTCATCCACATTCCAGGCTGTGTGTGTTCTGCTCTCCGCTGGACTTCAGCCACACCAAGCTTCCAGCGCTGCCACTTCTTTCTGCCTTAGGCATTTTGCACATACCATTCCCTTCACCTGGAATGGCTTTCCTGCTTTTCATCCCTCCCCCGTGGTTTCCCCAACTTCCCTCTTTGTTGAGATCACAGTTTACATGCTTTTCCAACCCTCTGCCCATATACATTCCCCACCCCAACACCACCAGCAGTTGGAATTATACACTCTCATTGCACCTTTAATTTGTGTTAATGCCTGTCACCTGACTAGTCTGTGAGCACCATGAGGGTGGAGGCAGGTCTGTTCTGTGCATCATTCTGTCCCCGGGCCTGGCATAGCTCCTGGAACATGGTGGGTGCTCAATAGGTGTCTGTTGAAAGTAGGAGTGGATGTTCCACCCAGTTCACGGTTTACACTTAATTATATAATATCTTGAGTTATCTGTTGTCCTTCGGTAATTTCAGTGATTAGTTTTGAAACTCTGACATCAGGCCACATTTCTGTTTTTCTGCATCTTCCACCGTGCTCAACCGGTAGTAATAGTCAAGGAATGTTATTGACTAAAAGCTTTAAGCATTTTACACATCCAACTTCTGCCATTATAGTAGAGATAACTAAGAAAGAAAACCAATTATGTATTTCGTATGCATTTTATTATACATACTTCTGCCGATTGGTGAGGTAATAACCAAAACTAGACATAATCTTATTTCTAGGATTTGTGTCTCAAAAGAAAAATTCAACTGTGATATAAATCTCCCTCTCACAATGGTAGGTTATTGATTTTGGAAATGGTCTTGATATAAGGACTGGTTGTTGTGTTCAGTGTACTCTGGGGTAAATGCAACATCCATTTGCGTATGCAGTCATGCCCCTCTTAATGACAGGGATATGTTCTGAGAAGTGTGTCATTAGGCAATTTGTCCTTGTGTGAGTATCATAGAGTGCACTTACACAAACCCGGATAGTGTAGTCTCCTACACACGACGCTGTCATGTATGCAGTCCATCATTGACCAAAATGTTGTTATAGGGCATGTGGCAGTGTATAAATGCACACAATTCATGTGTTATAACAACTGGCAAAAGGAGTTGATATGCTGTCATTCTTTCTTATAACGTGGCTTGTCCTCAACTCCTTGTCCAAAATGGAATTTGTAAGGTGGGTGTTCACTGATAAAAATCTTAATGGGATCCTGAGGGGCAATATGTTTTTCTCAGTAACTTTTACAACTGGAACTTTGACCCTCTGGGTCTCTAGTCCTATCCAGTCTTTCTGATGGACTTCTTCCTCTTGCTATGTTGTTTTTTGTAGATTGAAGGCCTTGATAGCATTGAATATATTTTTAGTATAACTAATAATGGCTTATTCTCCCACTTTCTTTCAAATGCCTTTTGTAGACAAGAAGCCCCAAACTGTCTCACAGTCCTCAGCCTCCCAGCTTGGGCGACCCGGTGGAGCATTTATCCGAGACTTCTGGTGACTCTCTGGAAGCCATGTCTGAGAGCGAAGCCCCAAGTCCTTTCTCCAGAGGCAGCCGAACTCGAGCGAGCCTTCCGGTGGTGAGATCGACCAACCAGACGAAAGAAAGATCTCTGGGTGAGCCTCAGAAAGCAGTTTCTGATGTCTCTTTATTACTGCGTGTGTCTTGTTTTTATACTTCTGAACACATACTCCTGCAATGGAACGTTAATTTGATCTTGATTTGTAAAAACACGAATCCCGAGAAACTTCACTGATTGAACACCGCGCGTGAAGATTTGCCTGCTGGGGAAGCAGAAGTCTAAGATGTCTTTGGGAGTGGGCACATTTAGACCTGGCTGGTTAGCCACTCGAGCCAACACTCTAGCAGTACTTGCCTGTGTCCCTGATACAGGGAAGAGTGGGGGACAGACTGCAGAATGAGTGGTGTTTCTCAGGAACCTCCTTCCCCGTCTCAGAAGCCTGGAGAGTTGAGATCTGAGTCCTGGGAGCTGGGTTTGCACCAGCACCAGGCTACTGTCTGGTAGTCCAGAGGAGGGTGTGAATGGCTCCAGGAAAAAGAGGTGCAATGTGGTCAAAACGCCCACGACTGTTAGTGACAGCTGTAAACTCAGGGCCGTTCATCCCACTGCCACACGAAAGGATGGAGGGGCTTGGCACATGTTTGGCAAAGCTTTTCCTTCAATGAGTTTGTAAGAAAAACAGGAGGTTTCTCTCTTTCTGCCTTACCACTGATTGTTCGCTTTTTCATATTGGACATTTCACTTCCTATCTTGCTCTGCTGGGTGTTTTTTTTTTTTTCTGGCCCTTTAACAAAATGTACAGGTATGAGAACTTAGACCTCTTTGCCAATTGTGCTGGTGTTTCATACGCTTAACTTGCCATTTCAAGTTTTCCACTCGGTACCTGTGTTTGCAGACAGATGGGGATCAGGGGAAAGAGGGAACAGGAACTGGGTTAATTAGAAAAAGTTCAGGGTTTGGCCCCTAGAATTTAGCATGAGACAGCTAAATTCTATGTAAAACCTACCAAATGCTTTGCATGAAGAAGAAAAGAGAAGGAAGACATGAGGAAGTACCCTGAATTTGTTCCTCACCTGCAGATGATGAGAGCAGACTGGGTTCAGACATTGTCCTAGCTGTCCAAAAAAGACCAAAACAAAAAAAACCCCTATTATTATTTGCATTATTAATTTTAACATTAAATTTGTATACTTCATTTTAGCATATAATCCAGGTTCCTCATTTCACAAATAAGAGAAAAAAACACACACAGAAAATCTGCTTTTTAATTCTGGGGGTTACATAGTTGATTAAATGGCAGAAGCAGTAGCCCAGGCTTCCTACCGCCTCATTTACAAATGAAAGCAAGGGACCTGAAGGGGTGAGATAATGCCAAGGAGCATAGTGGGCCAGGGCAGTGTCAGGATGACACAGGCTTCCACCCTGGTACCAGGCGGGGGCTTTCCAGCTGGATTATGGAGCATCCTGCTCTCTTAAACCCTTCGAGCTGGAAGCAAGAGCACCAGGAACCAGCTGAGGAGCGGAATTTCTCCTTTGTGCTCTGCAGGAAATGAGTGAGGTTCAGTTCTCGGTGCAGACAGCCTGTGCTTTGCGAAATAAAATGAAGATAAGAATAAATGCCTCCGTGCCTTCCCCGTACCTGGGGAACATTGAGCCTGTTGGATAATGGACCCTTTGTCTCGCAGCCAAGCGCATTGGCAGCGCAGGTGGGTAGATACTGGCCTCAGGAAGCGGAGGGGCTGCAGGAGCCAGGGCAGCCTCGCCCTAGGAATTGCTGCGGGCGGCTGGTGTTTCCTCCTGCCCTTCTGCAAAATGCCGAGATTTACTCTGAGCCCACCTGGCTGTAAAGTTCCTGCAGGGGCAGAGTCACAGCTGATTAAAAATGCATCCGAGATGTTTGTTCCTCCAGCTCTAGGAGGGGCTTTAGGCCTGCGATGTTTACAGCTCCTGGATAGACACAAAGGAACGCAGTGAGAAGAGAGGAATGAGAAGTTTGCCCAAGCAAGGGGAACTGTGGTTCCAGAAAATGAACTGGCCAGTGGAGTGGGCGCTGCCCTGGTCCCCTCTTGGTGGCCTGTTTGGGAATGCCCTCCCAGCCGCACCTGGCCTTGTGGGGTAATTCAGTTGGGCCTGGATGGGGAATAAACAGGAAAGTGAGTCAGAGAGAGTCTAAACAGTCTCCCTGCCAGGGCCTCGTTCAGCTTTGTGTTCAGGAAAGCCCCGTGTGCCTGGCTTTCTTTAACACTCAGGCACGGGCTCCTGGGAAGGGCAGGAGCAGCAGGTGTGTCCCAGCCCTTGGTACTCCAGGTCTCAGAGGCTGCAGACCCGGTACTGAGCCGGGACCTCCAGAAACCCACCGTTGGTGCCATTTGGACACCTGGGTATGTTTTCGAACCTGTACATTGTCATTTTACCTTAATGCACAGAATTTTACGATCTCCCCCAAAGCCCTGTTGGCTCTGTCTTTATTTAAAATTTTCATAGTTTGTTCATCATGGATTTTTGCAAGAATTTTGATTTTTAAGATATCACATTAAGTTATAATTGATCTTGATTACTCTTTGGGGCCTCCTTAAGTTTTGCACTGGTGGAGAGTGCCTCGCTCTCCTCACTCCAGCGGCTGCCCCTTGGGTCACCCGGGACACCGCATCCCATTGTCCTGGCCTCAAAGCCACAGAGCCCAGGAGGAGGCTGAGTCAAGCCCAGGTCCTCCGCTGCTCTTCTGCACATGCGCAGTGTGTCGCTCAGGCAGCGCAGGGGGAGACCTGGGCACCTTGAGGGCAGAGCCCTGACGAGGCAGATCCTCAATTCACTCCCGCTCCCCGGGGGGAATGAAACTTCCCCCCACTTCAGCAGCCTGTGCCCAGAGATAAACCTGCCTGCTTAATCATTTTCCACTTGGCTGATTCCCTCTTTCTGTTACTTGAGTGTATTTAGGGGATGGGAGGAGCGAGGGAGGTGGGGTGAATTTCACAGAGGCTGTGAGCAGACTTAGAGGAGAGAAGGGACAGAGACCTCAGCCATCGCTGGGGTCGGTTTTCATATTCTCCCTCAGATGCATCCTGCTTGCAGGATGTGAGCTCCGCTTTGGGGACAGGCGCCGAGGGACTGCAGGCAGGACACAGGTCCTTTCTGATGCTGAGGGCAAGCTCGTCATTCTTAGAGGTTTACCAAGAGGAAGTAAGGAAAGCACGGTGCTCAGCGGCCCCGAATTACAACCTGAGCAGGTCCCGGTGATCGACACCTGTAAACCTCTACTTCTGCAGGGTGCTGTCTTCCCTGCCCCCTCCACCATCCGAGCCCAACCGAAATTCTTCTCGGTGGCATTTTCACCATTTCTCCTCCTCTCTCTCTTCAGTGAAAATGGAGAAGAGAAGGAGAAAGGAAGTCTGCAAAAGAAAGCAAAAACCGCTTTGCAGTCGCATTTGGTTTTAGAAATAATTTCCATGAAAAACTGCCCCGCTGACATGAGGTCTGGGTCTCGGTGAAGGGGCCCTCCGCTGCCTTTTAATCGTCGCTGTCTTTCTTATAAAGGCCTGTCCGGAATGTGACCGTAGGCAGCCGTGGGGAAAGGGCAGCCGCGAGACATTCCCACCCGTCTGTGTGCGCTCAGGAATTTGAAAGTAAAACTCATGTGCAACCGGGAAGAGCAGCAGCACCTCCTCGCCGCGGCCAGATGCCTGTGTTGACCACGTTCTGAATGGTTGACTTGTCTTTCCTTCCTCTTCAGCGGGTCTTTTATGGATGAGCTCCATTGATCAGTTTTTTCTTTTACGGATTGTGGTTTTGGTGATATGTCAAAGAACTCTTCACGAAGGTCAAGGTCCTCAATCATGTCTCATTTTTTCTATAAGTTTTATATTTACTAGTATGTATCGTGCATTTAAGTACACGATCTGTTTTGAGTTAATTTTTGCACATGTGACTCTTACCAGCTTGCCAGCCGGACAGGTTGCTGTTTCTGTAACAAATTGTCTTTTGAACCCTCAGGCTCAGCAAGCAAGAATGATTTGAAATGGCTTGAGAAGATTTTAGACTAACTGGGGAGACTTTTTTTCCACACATGTGAGTTGTTGAGTACCTATGTGGTTGTTCTTTTATTTCAACGTGGTAACAGTGATGGTGACCATTCCTGGGGGTGAGGAGATGTGTGAATTTAAGGAACAGAGGGGACAGAGTTGCCATAATTTTTTCTCCTGCACATAAGAGGAGGTAGGAGGTGAGAGCAAAGGATTGAGGAAACCTCCATCTACCAAGTGGAAAGCCAAGAAGGGTGATGAGCAAAGACTGTGAGACTCAGATTATTTCAGTGTGAACGTGACACCACTCGCATAGTTAAAATAGAAACACATTTCAGACGAATGGAAAGTCGTGTTGATCTAGAGAGTAAGTGAGACGTTTACGAAATTTGTTTTCTAAGCACAAGTAATGATTGAAATGTAATATTATCAAAACGAAAATTTATAGAAGAGAGTTTAATAGCAGGTCAATAGGTTTGGGGCACATTCCGGACCTTTTTAGAGTGCTGTCAAAGAAAAGTTCAAGCATTTTCCCTAGTATGGAACTAAGTAGCTGGGGTAGGTGGATATGGCAACCTGCTGGCATGGTCCACTCCTGTCTCCTCCTGGTTTGCCTTTCTTTACTTTGGAGACAGGAAGCAGACTGAGTCTGGAATATCAAATGTGTGGGTTCCAGAAGTGGGAACCAAGGCGTTTGCAGAGGCTGTTGGGTTTTCTTCAGCATCATTTGCCAAGGTGCCAGAGCACTGCTATTTCATAGCATTGAAAGTCAGGTGCAAAGCATCCATTTTTCCAACTGTGACTTTGGAGTCACAGTTGTCCGGGTAATGGGAAGCTTTCTCTTAGTCAAATGGGGTCTGCAGTACCCAGTTCTATAGTTAAAATCATCCTAATGATTCTGCACACTGCACAATAACTCCATATTTGCTTAAATTAACTCAGTTCTCTGCAACTGAACCATGCATGACTGATACAAGGGGTCTGATTTGCTGATTTGTAGAAATTATAGTGCTGCCTATTTTGGGTGTTTCAGAAAATATGACAAGTACCTGTAGGCTCAGAAGAACAACTTCTAGAGACTTGGCTGTGAACTAGAGAATGAATTCGAGGTGTAGTTTTCAAATTGTGTTCTTAGGGAATTTTCTCTGCTATAAATAAGATTTCATTGAAAAAATGAGCTATGCTAAACTACTAACACACACACACATAGCAAAAACACTAAATAAACCAGGGGTATGGGAAAAGGAAGGAAGGAAGGAAAGAAGGAAGAAAGGTAGGAAGGAAGTAAGGAAGGAAGGAAGGCAAGAAGGCAGGCAGGCCTGAATAAATTTTCTCTATACAACAAGAGGTATTTAGGATTTTAATTTGGCTAAATTAGGTGAGTCAAAAAGATTACCTCTTAGCTTTCTTGCACTTGACATAATGAATGTCTTGAAAGGTAGTTTTTATAAACTGAATCAATCTTTAAACTAAGTAAGCAAATGTATTTGGGACTGGGAATTAACCACCAAAAGGAATATTTCAAGAAACAGTCGTGATAAAAGTAATCATCCCTGCCCTGACCGGTTTGACTCAGTGGATAGAGCGTCGGCCTGTGGACTGAAAGGTCCCAGGTTTGATTCTGGTCAAGGGCATGTACTTTGGTTGCTGGCACATCCCCGGTGTGGGGTGTGCGGGAGGCGGCTGATCGATGTTTCTCTCTCATCGATGTTTCTAACTCTCTGTTCCTCTCCCTTCCTCTCTGTAAAAAAAAAATCAATAAAATATATATTTTTAAAAAATGTAATCATCCCTAATTTTCCTTTATGAGTTTTGATTTTTATATATGAGGTTTTCTGAGAGAAGGAAGTATTTTTTCAAGTTTACCCATTTGGTTCTCAATTCCCCCATAAAAAGAATGTTCTCGTAAAAGATTTGTAGGCTCATGATGTGTTTGCTTACATTAAAAAAATAAAGTTAGTCAGATGTCTTTTGAAATCTCTCACTGTTACAATTCCTGGGTTGAAACTCTGGAATGATTTCTAAGACTTTGCAGGAATCGTTTAGTTGTAATAAGGTACCTGAGAAGGTCAATGACCTTTACCACTATCTCTAGGATTACTTTGTAGACAGGGCACAGGAAGGAAAAGTGTCAACAGAGGTGAATAGATTTGATTGATTCCAAGGGTCGGAGCCCTCCTGGAGTCACCATTTTTTTACAGGGTCTGTTGTTGGTTAGGTGGTAACAATGAAGAGTCTTTGAGAAGACTTGGGGTCTGCTGTTTCTCTTTCCTTCTTTATAACTGGGGTGTTCCTAACCTGGACTACAGGTCACCTTTTCGTAAAGTCAATATAAAACATTTCAATAACGTAGGTGGAGCTATGAGATTAAATAGCTGGTTATGAGGTTATGGAATTTAATTTTCACAGCCACTTCAGAAAACCAATCTGCCAATAAGCCAGTGTAAAATATTTCTTTCCCTCTCTGTCCTAGCTGCAATACCCCATCCTAACCAAGACACCTGGATAACTTGTTTTACTTTTGTTTATTACATAAAAAATGCTCTTACACAAAAAGAACTCTTCATCAAGTTTCATAAGACAGCATGAGAGAAGGGAAGTTTTATCTGTTATTTATATCTCTCTACATCCAAAATAGATTTTATTTGGGCTTATTAAAAAATAGTAAAAGTATATAAGAACCATTAAAACAAGAATTAATACAATAGCAGTTGGGCACAATATGTGTGCCAGAGAAATTCAGATAAGGATAATTGCTGTAATTGCAGCCAAGACCAAAAAAAAAAAGGAGAAATGTAATAAATCAAGTAGATTTCATTATTTAAGAAGAGGTTTATACTAGCTCATTAGAAAAAATGTTTTCCAGAATTATAATCCAAGAACTCCTATAGGTTAATGTTGTTGACATTGGATTATGTAACAGACATACCTAACAGTTCTTTTATGGGAAGGGTTTTCATATGGCTATGTCATTATATAAAACCTCAAAACCCAAGAGCATAATATGAAGCCATGTCTTTTGAACTTAACAGATTTCTGGTGATCTAATCTGATACATGGAAAAAGTTGGTGTAGTCTTAATAATTCGCCTAGTTCTCAGATGATTGGCCCTTGGGTATTCTTTGTCTTAACAGGGTGGGTATCTTCAGACTGAG
Source organism: Myotis yumanensis (assembly GCF_028538775.1). Lineage (NCBI taxonomy): Eukaryota > Metazoa > Chordata > Mammalia > Chiroptera > Vespertilionidae > Myotis > Myotis yumanensis. The sequence continues at coordinate 146,996,932 of NW_027223752.1, forward strand.
AAGAAAATTTGAGGGGCAGGTCATTGTTGAAAGCTTTGAATGGCAAAAAGTTAGAGAAGGCATCTCTCATGCTGATAAAATTCCAAATTTTGTATCTGTTCTAATAATGCCAGCTGTTACTCTCCACTCTCTTCAGGAATGAGATCAGAAGCATCTGGATTCAGAGGACGTACTCTGATGTGCTTTGTTATTATTTGTTTGGAACACGAGGCATTAACAAAATGTGCCTAAACTACTTACAGGGAAAACATTTAGTTTGTCAGTCTCTTGTTTTGAAAACTCTACCTAAAATCTCTTGACTAACTCGTGCTAGTTTTGTTTTGTTTATGTAAATGTAAGATTCATTGCACACTCAAAAGTTTTTGCCAAGTTAGTTTGTTCTTTAAAATCTGACTTTAAAATATAATCCTTTAGCCGAAACCAGTTTGGCTCAGTGGATAGAGCGTCGGCCTGCGGACTGAAGGGTCGCAGGTTCGATTCCGGTCAAGGGCATGTACCTGGCTTGCGGGCACATCCCCAGTGGGGGGTGTGCAGGAGGCAGCTGATCGATGTTTCTCTCCCATCGATGTTTCTGACTATCTATCTCTCTCCCTTCCTCTCTGTGAAAAATCAATAAAATATATTTAAAAATATATATATATATAATCCTTTATGCTCATCAAATTCTGTAAGAGTTCCCACATATTTTTGTACCAGCTTTAAAGATTCTCCTAATAAACAGTAAAAATAATATTAACATGCAAGCCGGCTTTATGCCATACACCCAAGTAGAACTCCATCCGTGGTGCTCTCACCCTAGCAGTGGCCTTCAGAGGGCTGCCTGTTGACATCTGGAAACTGAGCTTTGGGGCAGCTTCTCATATTTTGGGAGGAAGGAACACCTTCTGCATTGTTAGAGAGCAGATATATGTCTTCTGAGGTGAAGGTGTTGGTGAAGGGTCCAGGTCACTTCCTGTTCAGATTTCTCAATTAAGCCTCCTTGGTCTGGACATGAGGTCCTGTCTGGACCACCATCCAAAAGCTGCTTTTGAGCAGGAGAGCAGGCAAGCCCTCGAAGTACCGCCATGATGGTGGTGTCTCAGTTCCTGTCACTGTGAACCACTCCTCTAGGGGCTTTTATTGGCTCAATTGCACCTTGCAAAGCCCCTAACCCCTAGTACCTCAGAATGGGACTGTATTTAGAAATATGGCCTTTAAAGAGGTAATTAATTTAAAATGAGGTCAGTAGAGGGGGCCCTAATCCAATATGACTGGTGTCCTTATGAGAAGAGGAGGTTAGGACACAGACACGCACAGAGGAGACAAAAGGAGAAGATGACATCTACAAGCCAAGGAGAGAAGCCTCAGAAGGCACGAATCCTGCTGACACCTTGATCTCAAACTTCTAGCCCCCGGAACTGTGAGGAAATAAATTTCTGTTGTTTAAGCCACCCGGCCTTGGTACTTTGTTACAGCAGCCTGAGCAGACTAATACAGGGACTCGGAACACTCTTCTCCTTTCTCCTTTTCTCATTTGAGGGGATAGTCAGGCCTGTGGCAGTTGTCACAAACTTAAAGCGTCTCTTCAAGACAGTGAGATTAGATTTGTCAGGTCTTCTGTTTATTTAATTTGGTTTTATTCCAGCCTCTTCAACCTTCTCATAGTGTTTCCACCTGGTTTCTTAGCACTGGGAAGGGAAATTTAAAACCCCCTGGTACAGATTCAACTTCCATTACTACCTTTCACTTTGGCGTCTCCCAAGCCCCACCCTCAAATTTAGCAAATGAAAGTTGTTTGGCATCTGACTGGTTTAACTGTATCCCATCAAGAAAAGCTCCCATTTCATCACGCTGAGTTGGAGTTCTCCAAGGTTTGGGAATGTCATGAAAAATGATATTCCCACCAACTTTTCATTTTCAGAATTTTCCAAGGTGTTAATTGGCTTTCAGACATCTTTGGCTAAGTGTCTCCCAGTAATATAAAACTAAACAGGATAAAAATAAATCTTCCATTCCCACACCCTCTCTCATACACACACACAAGTTTTGCCCACTTCTCAATTTTTTCTCCATGTATTTATGCATTTATTAAGAATCTATTCCATTTCTGGCACTGTTAACAGTGCCATGGAGAGTTATTTTAAACATATATGCAATCTGGTTCTTGTATTTAAGGAATTTTCTGTATAACTAAAGGCACATGGTAACCATGTAAGGATTTTAAAATATACATAAATCAACGACTACAGAGAAGAAGCTGTGCATACACACAGACGTGCTGGCCTCCTGGCTGTTCCAGCAGGCTCCCCTCAGGAACTCTGCTTACGCTGCTCTCTCTGCCTGGAGCCATCGCCCCGGTTCCCGGCTCCATCTCTGCATGGCCCCCTCCTCACTTCATTCAGCCTGCTGCTCAGATGGTGCTCCCCAAAGAGCCCTCTGTTGATGAGCTAGCACCCACCCTGCCAGTTTCTATCCAGTTACCCGGCTTCATTCTTATCGTGACACTTATCATTTAGGAATGTGCTTCTCAAACTTTTTCTAGCTCTACTTCTTGAATTCTGGGGAATCACTGATTTAAGGTAGTATTATGCTCTGGAGGAGATTTAAAAGTGTTATTACAGTGCAGCACCACATGAGGGGATTTTACTCAGCTCCCAGTAGGGGGTGGAAAGTAGTCATACTTTGGCAGGAAAGCAAAGAGAGCTAAAGTGTCTGGCCTTCGTCATGTCCTTGAACTAGAGTATTTAATCCTAGCACACGTGACTAGCAGAGCCCTCACAAGAAGTGTGGGAATATGTACCCTTTCCTCAGTGAGCTGTAGAGCCGTCCTGCTCACCTCAGTCTGTCTGGCCTTCTACATTGTGCTGGTTTTACTTTTGATCCCTGCTTGAACTCAACTACTGTTATCCGCCACCGCCTCCTTCAGCTTGACACACTTAGTAAGGTACGCAGACTTAACACTAAAAAGGTGGCTCGCCCTAACCGGTTTGGCTCAGTGGGTAGTTTGGCCTACAGACTGAAAGGTCCCAGGTTCAATTCCAGTCAAGGTCATGTACCTTGGTTGTGGGCACATCCCCAGTAGGGGGTGTGCAGGAAGCAGCTGATTGATGTGTCTCTCTCATCGATGTTTCTAACTCTCTATCCCTCTCTGTAAAAAAATCAATAAAATATATTTTAAAAAAATAAAAATAAATAAAAAGGTGACTGACCTTTCCATATGACTTCACAATTCTCTACATACACATCCCAATTTCCCAGGAATTAGGGATTTCCCCCACCAGCCCTTGTCTGCCCTAGGGAACTCTACCCCACTCAGGGCCAATCAGCAGCCAGACATTGATATTCCTCCTGGTGCTGACAAGGGAGAGCCAAATGCGCCAGGACAGTGTAGCTGAAGATTTTCCTGGGGAAGAAAGCTCCCCTGGGACAAGATGCGTTGTGCTTTGATTTAGTAATTGGTTCTGTATGATTCTCGGGTTATGTACTTTCCTATGCTTCCATGTGCCTGCATAAGAGCCAAGTAATGTGGGAACCTTTTTAAGAGTAAAGAGCTCAATTTAACAAATATGTATTAAATACTTACAATGTACGTGGTGCTATGTCAGGTGGAAAGAAAGAAACTCATTCTTTTAACAAATACTGAGTTTCTACTAAAGCAGTCTTGGGTGCAATAAAAAAAAAGGAGTCACTACCTTCTGATCATCTGGAGCTTCTATTCTGTTGGGGTAGCAGATGACAAATAAAATAAAATAATAGATGGTATAAGCACAGTGGAGATGGAGGAAAATTAAGTAGAGGAAGGGGTACAGAGATGAAGGTAGGAGAGTTGTCATTTTGAAAAGAATGGAGAGCATCACTGAGAAAGTGGCATTTGAGCCACAATCTGGGGCATGTGAAGACATAAGCCACGCAGATACCCAGGAGAATTCCAGGCAGAGGGAATAGCCAGTGCAAAGTCTCTGAGCAAGAGTATGCACGCAAGGAGCCCACTGTGATTGGAGTGGCTGGTAACAGAGGAGTAGGGACTGAGGTTGGAGAGGCAACGGGGGCTGCATAGTGTAGGGCTATTACAACAGCAAAGACCTGGGCTATGCTGGCCACATCGGAATGGAAATGGCTCTGGCACAGCTATGAGCAGTGGCATCACTTCAGGTATGAAGGTTGTATTCTGGCTGCTGGGTTTAATCATTGACTAAAGGGCATGGGCAGAAGCCAGGAGGCCAGTAGGAGTCTCAGGATAATCTAGGGAGATGAGGGTGTTAGCAGTGGACCCAGAAGGAAGAATTTGGATTCTGTAGATGTTTTGAAATTAGAGTAAGATTGGCCCCTGCCATCCAGGAGTTTGTGTTCTAATGGAGGAGGCACATATATAAGATTACGGTCACCTCATCTGGACTTCATTACTTACCTGCTGTGTGACTTTGGGCAAGTGATTTATAAGTACCTACCTCCACACTAGTTGTAAAGAACAGTTGAGATCATATAGGTAATGTTCTTAATATGGTGCCTGGTATATAGTAAGTACTCTATCAATTAACTGATGTTCACAATGATGACCTGAGTTATAAATAAAAGTGTCAATTATATTTTGTTTTCTAAGATAGGACATTATGAATTTCATTTAGAAATATTTACATCAAAAGTTAAAATCAAAACATTTCTCATTTGAGATTTATTAGCTTCTAATTTACTCTGTTTATCTGCAGAGTTAATTCAAACATATCACCTCAATTTTCCCCCGATTCAAAATAAAATTTCCATCATTGCCCTTTCACATTATTATATTTTATTTGCTAAGTAAGGATGATGTTAGTGAGATTTCTAGCAGAGTGATGGAGCTTAGAATGCCTACAGTCCCCTCCTTACTGCAAGCACATAGAAAGGAAGGCTGAAATACAATAACAACAACAACAACAACGAATGAATACATGGCTGAATTTGAAAGAAAGGAAAGGAAATCTTCAGATTCCAGAAGAAAATGACAGTGAATATGGGTATTTCAGAAGTGGGCATTGGCCTCAGGCCTTTGGGCTAGGACTCTGATACTTACATAGCAACAGGAAAATGAATAGAAAGACTAATGGCCCCTGGAAAAAAATGGCCTACAGATCATTTAATAAAATGGGATGTGAGCAGAGGAACTTACAATCAAAGCAAACAGCAAATAAGTTTGCCTTCTGGCCTAGACATTGGGAGGCAAAGAAAAAAATCATCTGCTCTGAATCAAAAGCTCTGAACTTACAATACCTCCCTTTTTAGAGGAATTGAGCCTGAACTTACAATACCTGTCTTTTGGGGGGAATCCCGAAGTGTATCAGTCAGCATAGGCTGAGTAATGCTGCAGTAATAAACAATCTGCAATCTCAGTGACACTTACCACAACTCAATCTCTGTTTCTTCTCAAATTGTATATCTGGTACAGGTTGACAGGTGTGTCTGTCTATCGTAGCCACTCAGGAACACATGCTCATAAAGGCTCCATTTCAGCATGTTACTGAAGCTGGATAAAGGAAGCTTGACAAATTCTGTTCTGGCTCTTAAAGCATCTGCAAGCAGTGATATTTCAGTTAAAATAAGTCACAAGGCCATGTTCCACTTCAAAGGGAACAAGGACGTATAAGCCAGCATGCCTAGGGAAAAACTAGAATACTTGTGGAGCCAACACATTTACATAGACTTGATCAGGATTGCCAACACTGCTAGAACAGGTTATTCAACCAAAGAGAGAAATAATCAATGAGAAATAAATCTTAGGAAATCTCACAATCTGAGGAGAAATTTAAAAAAACTATGGCCCTGGCTGGGTAGCTCAGTTGATTAGAGCATCGCCCATAAACCAAAAGGTTGTGGGTTTGATTCTCTGCCAGGGCACATACCTAGGTTGTGGGTTTGAAACCCAGGTCACGGTGCATACAGGAGACAACCAATGTTCCTCTCTCACATCAATGTCTCTCTCTCTCTCTCTCTCTCTCTCTCTCTCTCTCTTATATATATATATATTATATATATATCCCCCCTTTCTTCCTCTCTCTAAACATATCCTCAAGTAAGGGAAGAAAAAAAAAAAGAAAAGGCAATTATACAGAGACAGGATAAAATGACCAACACCGCCTATGTCTAAAAGGAATTCCAGAAGACAAGACCAAATCTAACTGGGAAAGACAATAATGGAAGGTACAACTGATGAGACTTCTTCTGGAACTGAAAATGGAGTTGAGTCTTACGATTGAAACACAACACAAAATCCCAAGAAAAATTTTAAAATAACACCCACACATAGGCTCACTTTGGGGAAACTTCAAAACAACAAATATCAAAAGAAAATCTTGCCCTAGCTGGCTTGGCTCAGTGGATAGGGCGTCGGCCTGTGGACTGAAGGGTCCCGGGTTCGATTCCGGCCAAGGTCACATGCCTGGGTTGCAGGCTCGATCCCCAGTGGGGGTTGTGCAGGAGGCAGCTGATCAATGATTCTCTCTCATCATTGATGTTTCTCTCTCTCTCTCCTCCCTTTCTCTCTGAAATCAATAAAGAAATATATTTTTTTAAAAAAGAAAAGAAAATCTTAAAAGCACACAGAGAGAAAAGACAAGTTATTTATGAAGGGAAGAAAACTTGACAACAGCATACTTTTCTATGCAATGTCAGAAGATAATAGGATAATGTCTTTAAAATTTTGGGAGGGGGGATCATTTTCAACTAATATTTCTTTGACCAGCAATGTTATTACTTAAGAGTGAGAGCAAAATGAAGAAATTTTAAATAAATAAGATTAAAAGTATTTAGCATTCACAGACTCTGGTTGGAAGAACTAGTAGCATATGCATTTCACACAAAAGTCCTCAACAGAATATTAGCAAATCAAATTCAGCAGTGTATGAAAGGAATGATACATTACAACCAAGTGACTTATCCCAGGTATGCAAGGCTGGTTCAAGGTTTGAAATTCAAGCAATGCAATCCACCATATCAACCTGCTCAAGAAGAAAAATCATATGATCATATCAATTGACATATAAACAGCATTTGAAAAGAATCCAACACCCATTTACAATTAAGAAAAAATAGCCCCAGCAAACTGGGAACAGAGGGCAACTGCCTCACCTCATAAAGAGCATCTACAAAAACCTACAGCCAACATCATACTTAATGATGAGAGACTGAATGCTTCCCTCTAAGCTGGAAACAAAGTAGGAATGTCCAATCTCACCACTCTTATTCAACATGATTCTGGGAGTTCTAGTCAGCACAATAGACAGCAAAAGGGAAAATAAAAGCCATGCCATTTGGAAAGAAAGAAAAGTTTCTGTTTTTTGGTGACATATTCTACATAGAAAAATCCCAAAGAAAGTGAGAGAGAGAGAGAGAGAGAGAGAGAGAAACCTTCATAGAAATAGTGGATCTGAGATCAATACACAAAATAAAAAACTCAGTGACATTTCTGTATACTAACAGCAAACAACTGGAAACTAAAATAAGTAATTTTTTAAAAAAAACCACAGTATCATATGCAATTGCTTCAAAGAAAATGAAATACTTAGGTATAAATCTAACAGAAATACTTAGGTATAAATCTAGCAGAACATATGTATCTGTGTGCTGAAAATTACAGTATGCTGATGAAAGAAATCAAAGACCTAATAATTGAAGAGACATACTATTTTCATTGAATGGACAGCTCAACAAAGTAAAAATGTTACTTCTCTCTAAATTGATCTATAGGCTTAAAACAATTCCTTTCGGAATCACAGCAGGGTTTTTTATAAATATTAACAAGCTTATTCTAAAGGCAAAGAAGCTAGAAGATGCAAAAAAATTTTTTTATAAAGAAGAATAAAGTTCAAAACCTACTATAGAGCTATAGTAATCAAAACGGTGTGGTATGGGCAGAAGAATAGTCACATAACTGACTGGAAGAACTAGTAGCATATGCATTTCACATAACTCTCAAACCTCACTAGTAAACAGTCAAACAATCTAATTAACAAATGAACAAAATACAGAAAAAGACATTTCACAAAGTGGTTGCACAGATAGTAAATAAGCAAATGAAAATATGTTCATTATCCTTTTGGAAAAATGTAGGTTTAAACCACAATGTGATACCACTATACACATCAGAATGATTAAAATAAAAAATAATTATAATTCATATACTGGCAAAGATGCAGAAAAACTGGGCCACTCATGGGAATCTAAAATGGTACAGCCAATCTGGAAAATAGTTTTCCAGGTTTTTTAAACTAAAAAAAAAATGGGCTTACCATATGACTCAGCAATTGCACTCTATGGCATTTACCTCAGGAAAATAAAAACATATTCTCTCAAACATGAAAGTTCATAGCTGCTTTGTTTTAGCCAAAAGCTGGAACATCCCCAAGGATCCTTCAGTAGATGAATAGTTAAGCAAAATGTGGTACATTCATCCCATGGAATACTACTGCATAAAAAGGGACAGACTATTGATACAGCAACTTAGATGATACAGTACTTAAAGGTATTATGCAGCATGAACAAAAAGCACCAGCCTCTAAAGTTACTATTCCATTTATAGGAAACACTAGAGGTCCGGTGTATGGATTCGTGCACCATTGGGGTCCCTCGGCCTGGCCTGTGCCCTCTTGCAATCTGGGACCCCTGAGGGGGGTCGGTTTGCCAGGGAACCAGTTTTGGCCAGATCCCCACAGACCAGGCCACCAGTGCACATGCATATAAGATCTTTGGTTAATCTCTTCCCGCCATCCCCCCTCCCCTCTTTCCTCTGAGATTTATTAGTCTGTTCCATTTTCTATGCCTGTGTGTTGAGCGTCTGCGCCCTGGTGGTCATAGCTACCGGCCAGTCGGCCGGGCGCTTAGGCTTTTATATATATAGACTAGAGGCCCGTTGCATGAAGAGGTTCATGCAATAGGCCTTCCCTTTCCCTGGCTGCTGGCACCAGTTTTCCTCCGGCACCTGGGACCCAGGCTTTCGCTCCGGCCCGGAGCCTTCCGTCTTCGCTGCTCCAGCCTGGAGCCTTCCGTCTTCGCTCCGCTGCTTCGCGCCTATGTATGCAAATTAACCGCCATCTTTGTTGGGTTAATTTGCATACTCTCCTGATTGGCTGGTGAGCGTAGCGGAGGGACGGCCAATTTACATGTTTGTCTATTATTAGGTAAGATTACTAAAATAAAATTAAAGAAATGGAGAACACATTAGAAGTTAACAGGGATTGTGAAAGGGTGTTGACTACAAGGGAGCAGTATGAGGGAGCCATGTTATGATGGCACAATTACATATTGTGATTGGGTAGTAGTTACACAGCATTAAATTTCATAGAAGTATACACGCACACAACACACACACACACACACACACACATACACACAAGAGCATGTATAAATCTGAATAAGCTCTGTGGGTAATATCAATTTCAATGAACTGGTTTTGTTTTTGCATATAGTTATTCAGGATGCCAACATTGATGGCAACAGGGTGGAGGGTGCGTCGGACCTCCCTATAGATTTGTTTGCAACTTTCTATGAATCTATACTTATTTCAAAATAAAAAGTTAAAAATATATATTTTTTAAGAAGTGTAATAAACCTAGGAGGGAGAAGTGATGTGTGTGAACTGATGGTGATAAACTAAATGTTTTTCAGAAAATCTAAATAAACACCAATCATAATGAATCATTTAAAGGAGTTAAAGGCAATCCTATCTAATAAAGAGGGAATGTGCAAATTGACCGTCATGCCATAACGGTCAAGATGGCTGCGCCTACAGCGGAGGCCGAGTTCCAGTAAAGTGCCTTAACGAGCAATCAGCAGGGACCTGAGGCTGCCTGGCGCTGGGCTGGGACAGGGGACCTCAGGCCGTGCCCCCTGCCCCAGCGCCAGGCGGGGGGACTTCAGGCCACGGCCACACCCAGTGAGGCTTGACAGAGGACCTCAGGGCACACCCCCTGCCCTGGTGCCAGACTGGGGAACCTCGGGCCGCCCCTTCCCCCACCCTGGCACCAGGGCGGGGGACCTGAGGCCACACCCCCTGCCATGCAGGCCTTGACGGGGGATCTCAAGGTGCGCCCCCCACCCTGACCCTGGCCTGGGGACCTCAGTCCATGCCCCCCACCCCGGCACTGGGCCAGGGAACCTGAGACCGCACCCCCCGCCCTGGCACCGGGCCGGGGGACCTGAGGCTGCGCCCCCCGCCCCAGGCTGGGGGACCTGAGGCCATGCCCCCCACCTGGTGGGGCTTGATGGGTGGGGCCAGCCGGGTCTGGATCTAGCCCAATGGGGGTGGGGCCAGCCGAGTCTGAGTCTCGCGAGATTTGGAGGCGCACATGGGTGGGCGGGGACTTGACTCTGGTTCCTGTGGTGCACCCCAGACTCTGACAGGAGGAAGATTTTCATATACATTTTACTAATTTTCTTTCATCTCTGACACTTCTATTATAGAGAAAGGGCAAAGAGCAATATTGAAATACTTTCTCTAATTAATTTCCTTTTAATGTGCATGAATTTTGTGCACTTGGTCACTAGTATAAAATAAAAATACCAGGTGGTTACAATTTAAGATCAGAGAGGGTGATCAGAGAAAATACATTCTAAAACTCTCTCGTTTTCATCTGGCCAGTGTGCTTTAGTGGTTTGAGTATTGCAGTCAGGGGGCATGCTCAGGTTGTGGGCTTGATCCCCAGTAGGATGTAGCTTCTCTCCCTTCCACTCTCTGAAATCAATTTAAAAAACATTAAAATTCTCCCATTATCTAGGAGGGGGATGGAAAACCATGTGTTTGAGATATATTTACGATAAAATAGCATATAAACCAATTAGTATTACTTTAATTCATATTAAAATCATATACTGAGCATCTGCTCTGTGTTTGGAAACCTACTGACATCAAAATTCCTATCAAAATCCTGAAAGAATGTGGTAAACCCTTTTCATTGATGAATAAACAGAGGCCAAATGGGGGTGAATAACATAAATGGTCGTAGCAGCAAGTGGAGAAGACAGGATTTAAACCCAGGACACGTTGACACCTAAACTTATGTATGTGTGTGTTTTTTTAACTCAACTATGCCTCCCTGGGCATAATTAATATTTAAATAAATTAATTTTGTAAGTGGAATGCCTGCACTGTTTTGAAGATGAAATATTTTTACCTTTTAGGAAATGAAATATGAATCATCATCAAACTATGGGTAAAACAAAAAGCTTTTTCATACCTACCCTTTACCTTTGATTTCATTGACCAAACAAGGGCAAAACTTACTCCAATACAGACAGCTTTCATAGCTTCTCCTTTCCTTTATCAGCAACAAACCATCATTGTGAAGCTATTTATTTCCCAGTAGCACATCATCCAGCTACTGTGTTACCTAGAAGAGCTTCAATTAACATTCAAATTAGTGTTTATTCAGTAAAGCAAAGAACATAAAAGTAAAATTTTTTATCTTATCCAGTGTGGAGGAGAAAAAGGAGATGATATGTGAACATGAAAGAAAACCACAAGTCTGTTGAACTATTGGTTAATTTCCCATTTGTAAATCTGTTTAGTCTGATTCCAAAATGATTTTGAAACCCAAGTATGTTAAGATACATTTTCATACATGCATATTCACAGAGCTTGCAAGAGAACTCACACACATTGATCCTGGGTTCATAGGGGAGAGGTATTATGGCTTCGCTGCTCATGTTTGTTGGCCAGTTGGAATTAAAGAAACCTAAAGATTTGTCTCTGGTTTATCAGGCTTTATTACCTTTTATCCTGGAACACATGACTAAAGCTCTCCACTTTACAGGATTGAAAAGAAGGAGTACTTTTATCTTGAAACATTGTGCGGCAGAAGCTTCTGTTTACTGGCTCATAAAAGATTTTATGCTTCATCTGTTGTACTTAGGGTGACTATAGCAAATGTGCTAGAAAAAGATTTGAAATGTGTTGCCTCCTGAAGTTAGAATTATAATCAGGTGTATCATTGAACAATCCAAGTTTCCTTAGTGTGTAGAGATTGCTGCATTGGCAGGAAGGAGTGAAGTACACCCAAACAGAGCATTAAGCAAAATGTAGCCTCAAACTCTACACACACGTGTGATTGCCCTTCCCTTGTGTGCAGACTTCAGAATGTGTTTGCCCAGCTCTTTCCCAATAGTTCCATCTGATGAAACAACAAAAACACCTGTCACAGGCTGAGCTCACAGCCTTCTATAAAAACATCAGGAACATTCTGACCCTGGCATTTCCATCCCAGCTCTGCCATGGAGTAACTTGGAGACCCTGGGAAAATGTTTTATTTTTCGTAGGCCTCAATTTCCTCATCCATAAAATTCTGACCCGTCTTCCAGGAGATCTGAGAGAAAGACTGGTAATAAGGAATGGTTATGAAAAGCAGGCTGTCTTCTAGAAATTCTTTTATTTGCAATTACAGTTGATCTACAATATTATATTAGTTTTGGCTGTACAACATTTATATAACTTGCAAAGTGATCACCTCGATAAATCTAGTACCAATCAAACACCATACATAGTTATTACAATGTTATTGACTATATTCCCTGTGCTGTACTTTACATCCCATGACTACTCTGTAACTACCAATTTGTACTTTTTATTTCCTTGCTGTTTTCACTCATCCCTCCTATTGGGCAACCATCAAAATGTTCTCTTTACCTATGAATCTATTTCTGTTCTGCTTGTTCATTTTTTTTGGTTGGTTTTTGTTGTTGTTGTTTTAGATTTCACATATAAGTGAAATCATATGGCATTTATCTTGCTCTGTCTCACTTATTTCACTTAGCACGATATACTCTAGGTCAGTGGTTCTCAACCTTGGCTGCACATTAGAATCACTTGGGAATCTTTTTAAAATCCTGATTTCTGGGCCTCATCCTCCAGAAATTCTGTTTCTTTGTTATGGGGTGGGGCCACAACATTAGTAACAAAGAAACAGAATTTCCGGAGGATGAGGCCCAGAAATCAGGATTTTAAAAAGATTCCCAGGTGATTCTAATGTGCAGCCAAGGTTGAGAACCACTGCTCTAGGTCCATCCATGTTGTTGAAGATGGCAAGATTTCATCCTTTTTTATGACTGTCATAGTCCATTGTATGTATGCCCCACTTCTCCTTTATTCATCTATTAATGTACAGTTACATTGCATCCATATCTTTGTTTTTAATTACATTTATTGGGGTGACATTGTTCTACATGATCATATAGGTTTCGGGTGTGGGTTTTTATGTTACAAGATCTGCATATTGTTCCATGTGCACGCCACCCAAAGTCAAATCTTCTCCTGTCACCATATATTAGGACTTTCTTCTCTCCCTACCGGCTTCCCTCTGGCAACCACTACTCTGCTGTTTATGTTCATGAGTTTCAGTTTTATCTCACACATATGAGTGAAATCATATGGTTCTTAGCTTTTTCTGACTGACTTATTGTATCAGCATAATATTCTCTAGGTCTATCTATGTTGTTGCAAATGGCGCTATTTCATCCTTTCTTATGGTGGGGTAAGTCTTCCATTGTGTATGTTATGCCCAGATTTCAAGATCCCCAAGAAACCACATCAGGGAGCCAGCCAATCCAATGCAAAAGCATAAGAATCTGTATTTCAAGCTAGCTTGAGCTCCCCATCCACCAGACTCACCGACACAACGGCAAACCAAGTGGCTGAGAGACAGAACCCCGCCTAGAGATGGGTTTTAAAGGGGGGAGTTGGAGTAAGGGGAGGAGAAAGGACTGTGCTCTGCCGATTGGCCAGGCGCAAGTGGATGTCTTGTTCCTGGGTGTGGCTAGCAGAGTCTTAGACTTCCGGGAAGAAGGTCCTTGCCAAGCACGTGGCCAAGGTAAGATGGAGGACGTAGCCCTTACCCTGGGGCAAGATGGAGGGCGTAGCCTTTACCCTGGGGCAAGGTGGAGGGCCTAACCCTCGCCCTTTCAGTGCATATATACCACATCTTTATCCTCTATTGCAGGACACTTTGATTGTTTCCATGTTTTGGCCACTGTGAATAATGCTGCAATGATCACAGGGGTGCATAAATCTTTGTGAATAAATGTTTTAGAGTTTTCCAGGAAGATACCCAGAAAAGGGATTGCAGGGTCATAAGGTAACTTAAGTTTTAGTTTTTTGATGAAGTGCCATACTGTTTTCCATAGTGGTTGTACCAGATTACATTCCCACCAGCAGTAGGATAAGAGTTCCTTTTTCTCTCCAACTTCTCCAAACACTTGTTATTACCTGTCTTGTTGATAATAGCCATTCTAACAGGAGTGAGATGATATCTCATTGTACTTTTCATTTGCATTTCTTTCACTAATAGCTAGTGAAGTTGAAGATCTTTTCATATATCTGATGGCTGTTTGAATAGACTCTCCATTCCTTTCTCCCTCTCTTCCTCCTCCAGAATGCCTAAAATTCTAATATTGCTTTTCTGATAGAGTCTGATAGGTCTCATGGAGCTCTTTCATTTTTTTTTATGCTCAGGTCTCTCTTCTTCCCTTTGTGTCATTTCTAGATTCCTATTTTCATTATTAATTCTGTCCTCCATCTGGTTGGCTCCGTTTTCTGTGCTCCGTAGTTTACTCTTAATCTCCTTAATTGCATGCTTCATTTCCAGGATTTCTGATTGGTTCTTTTTTACAGTTTCAGTCTTTTTGGTAAAGTATTCATTTTGTTCATTGATTTGTTATCCGAGTGCATTGAATTACCTGTCTGTATTTTCTCGCATCTCACTATTTTCAGGACTACAATCTTGAAATCTCTGTCATTTATATCGCATATTTCCATGTGTTCCAGCTTGATTTCTGAGGCTTTTTCTTTTTCTTTCTGAACATCCTTGTTACCGTGATTATCCATGATATTTGCTGTTCTCCTTTGCCTAGGCATTTATATTAATCTATGTCTATATTAATGGCCAATAGCAGCGTCCTCTGAAGAGGTCTTTCTACTATTTTCCAGTAGATGGCACTGAATCATAAGATTTTTTTATATTTGTGATGTCCCAGTCTTGACATATACAGCTTCCATAAGACAATAAAGCCACACTGCTTGGGAGTGGGGTTTGTTTTGCCTTCACTGTAATGACTACCCCTGACCTCCGTGGGGTCCTGCCCTAAGCACTCTACCTGGGGATCAGTCACAGAAGGAAACAGCCCTTCTACTGTAATAGTTCTTGGTTTACAGGTAACATAATTCTTGGCCTGACTGCAGGAGCAAGTTTTGGGAACCCAAGCAGCAACAGGGCTCTGTGGTTCCATTTCTTTGTCTGAAACACCACGGCCTGTCCTGATAGTAGAGAGCCACATGGCAGAACCCCATGCCCTGTCAGGCATTTGCTGGCTTAGTCACTGTGCACTCCCCTGGCTGCTCACCTTGCTGCACTGCCCCCTGCGGCTCCCTGTTCCTCCCCGCTGAAGGAACTGCCTGCTCCCACCAGCTTCCTCCCCTGTCCAGGCTGAGCCACAAGCTCCTGGCCACCAGGCTGTGTCTTCAGGCTGTCTGCACTTTCCTCCCTTCTCATCTCTGCATATATTCCCGGTTGCCCACCTTTAGATATTTAATATGCAAGTCTCTCAGGTGCGCCTCTGTATTGAGCAGGGAATTTTTTGTTGAATTATTGTTGGTTAAGTTGTTGAAATTTCAGGGGAGAGGCCAAGAGGCTTCCTCATGCTGCCATTCCTCTGATGTCTCTCCCATATCTTGACTATTATAAACAATGCTGCAATGCACATATGGATGCATATGTCTTTTCAAGTTAGTATTTTGGGTTTCTTCAGAAAAATACCCAGAAGTGGAATTGTGGGATCCTTCTTTGTCTCTTGTTGATAGCCTTTCTTTTAAAGTCTATTTTTTCTGATGTAAATGTTGCTGCCCCAGGTTTTTTATCGTTTCCATTTCATGAAATATCTTTCTCCACCTCTTTCCTTTCAGTCTCTCTGTATGTGTGTGTGTGTCTTTTGATCTTAAGTGAGTGTCTTGCAGATAGCATATAGGGGTGGGCAAAAGTAGGTTTACAGTTGTAATACAAATAATACACTAACTAGCAAATAATAATATAAAAATAAATTGCTTCATGTACTCACAACTGTAAATCTACTTTTGCAAATGCCTGTATGTCAGATTCTTATTTTTTTATCCATTCAGTCACCATATGCCTTTTGATTGGAGAAATTAACCCATTTGCATTTAAAGTAATTATTGATAGATATGTATTTATTGCCATTTTATTATTTATGTTTTTATCTTTTTCCTCTTTCTTCTTAAAGACTGTTTTACATTTCTTGTAATACTAGTTTGATGGTGATGAACTCCTTTAGGTTTTTCTGGTCTAGGAAGTTTTTTATCTGTCCTTTTATTTTAAATGATAGCTTTGGTGGGTAGAGTAATCTTGTTTGTAGGTCCTTGCTTTTCATCACTTTGACTATTTCTTGACAATCCTTTCTGGCTTTCAAAGTTTCTGTTGAGCAAATAGCTAATAGTCTTATGGGAGCTCCTTTGTAAGTAACTATCTGCTTTTCTCTTGCTGCTTTTAAGAGTCTCTCTTTGTCTTTGACCTTTGGCATTTTAATTATGATGTGTCTTGTTGTGGGCTTCTTAGGATTCATCTTGTTTGAGATTTTCTGTGCTTCCTGGACAGGTATGCCCATTGCTTTCACTGGGTTAGGGAAGTTTTCCGTCATTATTTTTTTAAATAGGTTTTCAATTTCTTCCTCTCTTTTTGTCTTCCGCCACTCCCATGAGGTGAATGTTGGTACCCTTGAAATTGTCCCAGAGGCTCCTTAAACTATCCTCATTTTTTTTTTCCTGTTCTGATTGGGTATTTTTTGCTTCCTTATCTTCCAAATAACTGATTTGATCCTTTGTTTTATCTTCTTTATTGATTCTCTCTAATGTATTCTTCATTTATGATGGCTTCTTTTTATATTTTCTATCTCCATTTTGATCTTTCCTATCTCTTTGTCGAAGTTCTCTCTATACCTCCTCTAAAGATCGCTGAGCATCTTTATTACCAGTGTTTTGAACTCTGCATCTGATAGATTGCTTCACTCCATTTTATTTAGTTCTTTTTCTAGGGTTTTGTTCTGTTCTTTCATTTGGGACCTATTTTTTGTCTTTCCAGTTTGGCTGCCTCCCTGTGTTTGTTTCTATATATTAGGTAGAGCTGCTCTGTCTCCCATTCTTGGTAGAATGGCCTTATATAGTGTTGGGGTCTGGCCCCAGCAGGTCCAGGAGTTCCCAAAGGTGTGGACGGAGTTGGCGAAGAAGGAATGACACGGAGACAGCATTCAGTTGATCAGCATAGCAAGGTTCTCCAGCCAGGTTCTGACTTTATTCTCCTGTTACATCTGTATTTATGCCAGTTTATTTTAATCCTATACATTCTATTCCAAAGGTTAGGGCGTTTGTTATCTCCATTCCAAGGTCACTACTCTACTGTTCTGTTAAGCTACAAGGAAGTAACTGAAGGAGATTATCCTAACTAAAGATTATGTAGCTTAAGCATGATTGTTTGTAGTTAAAGTGATTAACTACCTGCCTGGCACTTAGTTAAGGGGTTTTACTGATTTATTCCTTTCCTTAGTCCTGTTAATCCCTAACTCCAGGGAAAAATTCCCACCTGGGGAAACAACCTTTCTCAGAGAGGTGACCTTGGTTAAAACACATAGCGCTAAGTAGGGGAGCAAACATATTAAGAACAGTATGCCATATACGCCAGGTCCCTTGAAACATATGCTGTGCAGATGTTTCTTCCCTGCAGCGACTGTGTCAAGCAGCAAGGATGGACCAGCTTCCGGCAATATAGTAGTGTCTTGTTGGGCCCAGGGGCACAGCCTCTCTGGCCCCCAGAGCTGGCCGCTTCAGGTGCACTCTGTGCACCCTCCTAATGTAGTTGCATCTTGACTGCTGTTGGCACATCAGTGAGAGGTTATTTATCCCCAGGCCAATTGGCTGCAAGGACTGGCTACAACAACAGTGTAGGATCTACTGTGCAGGGGCCAATCCCAGGGAGCAACACTTGCTTCAGTGGGGCTCTGGTGCCCTCTGAATATTTTCCCTGAGTGTATCACTTGTGGAGGTGGTTGGGTGGTACTTCAACAAGGTCTAAAGCTGTCCACCAAGTGCACTGGCTCTGGAACCTCCCAGGAGGTGCTGGCCAAGGTCAGCCTCCACCTGTGCCCTACTTGAGGCCACTGAGCATGAGCTACAGAGTGATCTGAAGATGGTTGCTACTCAAGCTGGGCTTGGAGGTGCCCAGGAGAAGCCAAGCTATGAACTGAGGATGGCTGCCACTAGTGCCAGGCCTAGGGCCACTTAGCAAGATGTACAAAGAACACAGAGGCCAGATGCTGCTTGTTTGAGAGATTTTAGTAAAGTCCAAAGCATGAGCCAAGACTGGCTATTTGTATGGAAAAGCCCCTGGAAATGGTTTGGATGGGTTCACAAGTTGGTTGGGGTTTCATGGAACCACCAGGGCAGGGCTAACAATGATAGCCAGTTTGATAGAGTCTCAGATGTAGAGTACACCTGATAGTTCTGTGGGGGAACTATGGTCACTGTCAGCACTTCCATCTGGGAGAAAGCTGCTCCTCCAGCTCCTGCCTTGATGCCAGACTACTCAGTTCCTCCCTTTATGTCCCTGGTGCCCCAGTGTGTAGCCTAGAGTGAGTGAATTTCAGTCCATGCACAGCCCTTTAAGATGAACTAGCACTCCAGCAGCCACAATCCCTGCTGGTTTTCACAACCAGAACTTATGGGACTTCTGTTCCTGGCATTGGAACACTGGTCTGGCTGTGAAACTAAGGCTTGGTGTGGGGCTGAGTCCCCTCATTCCTCAGGGATGACCTACACAACTGAGATATCCCTCCCGATTTTTAACCATCACAAGTGGGAATGGGACCAGTCCATTCTGTGTCTCCAGCCCTCCTATTTGTCTCAACGTGGCTTTTTCTTTATATCCTCTGTTATAGGATTCTGTTCAGGTAGATTTTTGGTGGTTCTCAATGATGGTTGTTCTGTAGTTTAGTTGCAATTTTGGTGTGGTTGTAAGAGGATGCCAGTACTGCATTTATCTATGCTGCCATCATGACTAAAGCTCCCATAAATTCTTAGTGACAATAAAATAGGGAAATATTGATTCATTTTGTACCCTTAATAATGAGAAGAGATCTACATTTTTAATAAGAAAAACCAAAAGGAAAATGCCAGAAAGAACGAATTTACCAACAGGCAGACAATCATGACCATACTGCTCTGAATTCTTCATTCCCAGCCCCATTTTGGATTCAGCGTTTTTCCAAAGAGTCATCTTCCCTCTAGTCCTTAATAGCGCTCACCATTAATATGGTCATGGTTGTGAATAGTGGCCAGGTAGTAACTTTAACAGCTTAGTTTACTAAAAGATTAAAAAGCTTATTTCTGAAATTTTTGTTTGAAACCGTAAGTTTCCAATGAAATGATCACTGTAGCATTTGTTTCTCAATTTTTGATTGGTCAGTGTTTATTTGGATCAAAATAGTTACTATTTCTCTTATGCAATCATCTTGAGTAGTTATATAGCATATGGGTAAAGCATAGACTTTACACCCAGACCACCTGAATGGGATCACAGCTCTATCATCTATCACTATGTGCTGTTGGTCAAATTACTTAACTACCCTTTGTCTCAATTTTCCTATCAGTAAGTAAATGGGTATAAATGTAGGACCTACTTCATAGTGTCCTGAGATTTAAATTAGTTAATTTATGTTAATTGTTCAGTATAGTGCCTGAACTGTATAGTAAGCAATACTTAAGTTGTAGTATTATTGTTAAGCATTTTGGAAAACCACTGTGGAAAAATAAATCATGAGTGAGAAGCTCACCTGCAAAATGCATCTAGAATTTGACCACTTCTTACCTCCTGCAACTCTGTTCCATCACTACCTCTTGCTGGTACTATTGCAGTAGCCTCCTAACTGTCCCCCTGCTTCCCCTCTTGCAACCAATAGTCTCCATAGGGCAGCCTGAATGGTCATTTCAGCCACCAGGTCACATCACACCAGTCTTCTGGCCCAAATACTTCATGGCCCATCATCTCATTCAAAGTACAAGGCAGAGATATAGCCCTTTTGCCACCTGGCCTCATCTCCTGCTGCCCCCCGCTCACTCCTCTACTCTAGCTACTAGCATCTTGGTAGTTCCTTTAACAGTTTAGCTTATTGCTACTCAAAACATTTATAATTTCTGTTCTGTTTGCCTGAAAACTTTCTCCCTAGACATCTGTGAGAAGGGTGGTCTCTCATTCAGTCTTTATTCAGATGTCATCTTACCTGAAGTGGACTTCTCTGAAATGTCTTTTTCTTTCCTGTTAGGCTTACCCTATTTCCATACAGTGGGCTAATTATCACCCAACATAGTACATGCTCTCCCCAAATAGCATAAAAGGCCCAAGAGAACAGGGATCTTGTTTTATTCACTGCTGTTTTACAAGCTCTTAACATGGTACCTACATATAGTAGATGCTCAATAGATATGTGTTAAATCAATTAACTGGAATAGATGATATAGTGGTTAAATTTGTTTAATCCCATAAAGTAGATTTCACAGGGACAAATTTCATGCAGTCACACCTATAAAGAATGAGCCAGATCCTCCCCAAATTTCTATAGTGACAGAAAACAGATCATTGCCTTCATTTTGGTGATATTTTTATGGGTATGGGCATATATCAAAACTCATGAAAATTGTACGTTTTAAACATGTAGAACTTATTGGATGTTATTTTATCTCAATAAAGCTGTTTTGGAAAAAAAAAGTTAAATAACTTGCCTAAGGTCACACAACATTTTTGTGGCAAACTTTGACTAGAGCCCACATCCACACACTCCTCTTATTTTCTCCCAGGTCTCTGAATTGCCCACCATGGTGATGAATGAAGCTATGTAACAGTAATTACCCCCAATTTACAATAACATTTCTATGTGTCTTCTTTTGTGTTGAAAAGGGAACTTTGATTTTACCATTTGGAGGTATTCTCTAGCATTTATGTAAGGTTCCATCCTTTAAATTAAGTGAAAATCAGATAGCCAAAAGGAATTGGATAGTATTTGAGGAATTGCGGGTTTATAGGACTCTTAGATGAGCAAACAGAGAGAAATAAATGATTTGACCGAGGTCATCTACAACAGCAGCTTTGGCACAGTAATTAGAAATTGGATCACCCTGAATTTTGTTTTCCAGCATAAAAGTCACATCTCTCTTCCTTCTCTCTTTTTCTAAGATACTGAGAATGTTTCTCAAGCCCTTTGTGCATGTTTTCTTTTTCTTTCTTCTGAATGAGGCATTCTAAATGTTGTCTGGCATATACATGACTCACTGTTATGTTCTTTTTATTTTAACTTACCCTGTAAGAGAAGAGCCATCTATTAAAAACAATATCAATAGAACTAAAGTCAGTAAAAATATCAGCAAGATGTATGTGCATGTCAGATTAAGTTAAGGCTGAAATTCCACTATTGTGGTCAAATGGGCCATACTTTAATTAATAAATAGGTTCCTATCAAAGCAATTGCTCTTAAATTAATCAATATACTTCTATTCAAACAGATATATTTAAAATTTTTTACTCTTGTGTATGATTGATTACTGATTTAATGCCCATTGACCCAGAGACACAAAGACAAAATAGAACAAATATGCAGTATTTTGTAATTCAAGGATAGCATATTGTTGTTGAGATCCTTGAAATTATTTGTTTTCGTGTTGTGAATTATTACAGAATCTTTACCTTTTAACTTTACATTTATTGGTTTATCCCCTTTATTGCACTTATATTCCCAAGACCGTTGTTCAAATAACGTGTAATTGTGATTTTAAGTGCATTTGGATACTAACTACCAAAGGATGTGTTGGTGAATTCTTTCACAATGGTAATAAGTACTCCTTGGTTTTATCTATTATGAGAAATTGTATGTATTCATATGTATGTGTGTGTCTTTACATATCATATGTGCATACACCTATAAAAGGTGCATATATACATACACACATATGATTTTCTTAGATTTGGACATCATTTTCCATTATATTTGCAACCATCACTAAGTGATCCATGACAAGCATATTCTGGCAGAGAGGAAAGAAACAATGGGAAATTAAAACCACTGATTTTTTTTTTCATTTGCATCACTCCTCGCATCTAAATAGACACTAATATTTTTTCTTGAGTCTAGCTGTGAACATTGAAAATTTTTAGTTTTTCTTTGGAATTTGGAGACTAGATACTATCAGTAGAAATGAAAATTGACGCTTTTGCTTCTGGCCAAGCGTATCACAAAGATCTTGGATAACCCCACTTTGTGTACAAAACATGCCTTATAAAACCAGAGAAATTGTTGCTGAGGGCGGATTAGTAATATCTGCGTAGGAATGAGCTCTTGTTGGATTGCCAGATATCACTGTGACCAAAAGTTGTTTGTGTCTGCAAAATTCTAAAAGGAAAGATCCTGTGCAATTTTCATGTTTGTTACAATTTTCCATTATGACTGTAACAATACCATAAAAATTGTTTGGTTAAAAAAAGAAATCTGAATCTTATAAAAATGATGGCATTTGAGCTGTGTCTCATCTGACTTGCTTGTCAGTCTTCAGCAATCATTTGGGATTATTCTGAGATTGGATTACCCATCCCTTTAGCTTACCCTCCCCAGATTTTATGAAATCCCCTCCCAGGTACTGTTGCATTCGGATAAAATGACTTGACAGAGTTGTCCTTAAGCACTGTCTCCAGTTCCTCTCCCATGGTTTTTCTTGAACCTATCCATTCAGACCTTCAGTCCCACCACTCCATAGAAACAGCTCTGGTCAAGGTTACCAGTTATCTCCACATGTTATTCAGCCCTTATTGTACTTGACTTGCCAAAACTTGACTCACTAGGCCACTTTTGTC
Organism: Myotis yumanensis; assembly: GCF_028538775.1. Taxonomy (NCBI): domain Eukaryota; kingdom Metazoa; phylum Chordata; class Mammalia; order Chiroptera; family Vespertilionidae; genus Myotis; species Myotis yumanensis. The sequence continues at coordinate 147,019,824 of NW_027223752.1, forward strand.
CTTAAAACACATATTTCTCTTGGCTTCCTGGACACCTCTGCCTTTTGGTTCTCTTCCTACTGCACTGACCACTCTTCCTTGATCACCTTTGTTGATCCTTCTCATTTTCTCACCTATAAACATTGGCCTCAGCTCCGGACCTCATCTGTTCTCAACTATACCAATACCCTACATGATGTAATCTAGTCCCACAGTGCCAAATGTCACCTATATGATTGTATTAGTGTGAGCAGTAATAACAAAATACCATAGACTTGGTAGCTTAAACCACAGAAATTTAGTTCCTTATAGTTCTGGAGGCTGGAAGTCCAAGATCAGGGTGTGTCAGCATGATCAGGTTCTGGTGAGGCTTCTCTTCCTGGCTTGCAGATGGCCATCTTCTCACTGTATGCTTACATGGCCTTTCCTTGGTGTGTGCTCATAAAGAAAGAAAGAGCGAGCTCTCTGGTGTGTCTTCTTATAAGGGCTATAACCTCATCATGAGGCCTCCACCCACAAGACCTCATCTAAACCTAATCACCCCCAGGGGCCGCCCCTCCAAATACCATCACATTGGGAGTTAAGGCATCAACATATGAATTTGGCAGGGGAGGCACAAGCATCCTTACTAATAAAAGGCTAAGTAGTCATCACGCCCTCATGCGTGATGCCCTCACACCATCACAAGATGGCTGCATGCCATGGGGGCGGGGCCTCAGCGGCCACTCTGCGTGCCGCAGGGGCAGGGCCCAGCGCGAGGCAGAGAAAGGCTGAGCATTAAGAGTTGGTTTATTGAAGTTCCCTCAGGAGCGTGGGGAGATGTTGAGAAACTGCAGTGTGGAGAACCATTCAGGTAGGCGCACAGCCTACCACTTTGGGACAATCCATCGCCCCAATGCACGAATTTCGTGCACCAGGCCTCTAGTTCAGTCTGTAATAATCATGATGATTCCACTGGCTAGGACTTTCCCCTTAAAGTCCAGATTAATATCTCAGATTACCTACTTGCTATCTCACCCTTAACAGGTTCAAAAATGAACTTTTAATACCCCCAACAAAATCTCTTCCTTCCAGTGTCTTCCCCATCTCAATCAACTGCATCCCCATCCTGCCAGTTGCTCATGCCAAAACCTTGCCATTCTCCTAACTCTTCTTTTGATCTCATTTCATATCCAATCTGTCAGGAACTCCTATTCACTCTACTTTCAAAATATATCCAGAAATCTAACCACTTCTTGTCATCTCCAGCACTCTGCACAGGTCCAACCCACCATAATCCCTTTCCTAGATTATTGCCTTGTTCCCTAAGGTCTTCCCATTTTAGTCCTGTCCCCTATGGTCAGTTCTTAACAGAGCAGCCCTGCTAAATAGATTTCATTTTGTGACACCTCTGCTCATCACCCTTTGCTGGCTTCCAGCTCATGAGTATAAGAAACTACAAGGTGTGACCACTCGCTAACTTTGCCGCGTTCACCATCTCACTCACCTTCCTCCAAATACACTAGCCCCTTGCTGTTCCTGGAACACAACAGGCATACTCCTGCCTCAAGAAAACTTGCCACTCCCTCTCCCTGAATTGTTCCTCGCCCAGATATCTTTGAGCCTTGCTCCCACACTTCTTTCAAATATCTTATCAGCAGGACATCCAACACTTCGAATAAAATAGCAATCCACCCACTCCCACCCCATGCTGTCCAGCCCCCACACCCTGCCTTATTTTGTTCCCTTTTATTTGGCACACTCCCACACTTTCTTATCTGTGAGTTTATTGTCTATTGTACATCAGTAGAAGTGAAGACCTCTGAGCTTACCATTGTATCCCCAGCCTTTAAAAGACCGCGTGGCACACACAGGTACTCAATAAATATTCCTAAATGAATGAAATTCATCTTTTATGCTATTAATTCTGCATAAGTAAATGCGGAGCTGCTGCTCCGTAAATCTAAAACAGCCCTGAGTGTCATCAACGTTGCTCTTTTCCTATAGCTTTCACTTAAGGATTAAAATAACAGTTCAGTCTGCTTTGCATAAGCACAGTGTGAAGGTTGTACTTGTCCTGTGGAAAAGGGACATACGCCATTATTCTCCCTTTTATTATGCTTGTTATAAAGCATAATGTTGGTCTATCAGTTGAATCGATACTATAGAAGATAAAGTCAAGAGAATGCACAGATGCTTCTAAGTCATCGTAATCTATGCTGGGTCTTGTTTTTCCAGGTTTCTTCCATCCTGGGGTAGCCGCCCAGCTTGTTCAATGGGTGAGACGATGAGGGCACCCAAGACAACAACTTTGCCTGATTTATTTCTTAGCTAATACGACAGCTGGATACTACAGTGCTTATTGCTTTTTTCCCCAGTGCTTTTAGTGGGAATGCTAACAATTGTCGTTTTGATCTTGAGGCATATAGAGGGGACTCTTACCTATGAAAGCAATGAGAAAGGTTATTTATGGTGAATCTGGATGCAGGAGTTATCTTTTCCAGGTTGTGACAGAGGAGACCTGGGGACATGGATCTAAGCAGGGACTTTGTCATTGCAGTCCCTCCCCACCCCCCGCTCCTAGAGCTACTTCAGCCACCTCAGACGTTTGTTCCTGATTGTGATCTCATGGGTGAGAATAGAAGCTACTCGTGAAAGGCAGCACTGAAACTTCAAAGGGAAATGGGGAGGAGGCAGCGGCCACGTGTGATGTCTCTTAAATGCCACTTCAGAAAGTACCAGAGAGGAACAGAAAGGGAAGGTTCATTGAAAAGTCTTTCTGGGTCTTTCGAGGGCAGATCTGAAAGTTCAGCTTGTCAAGTCCATCCCTTCCTTAGGGTCCTGGGTGCTGGATGGAGCTGGGCAGTTGGGGGAGAGATTGGGCCTGATCGCTGGTTACCCTCCTGCGCCTGGAGGTCCACTAGCAAACCTCACCTTTCCCACTTGCTCTTAAAGCAAGCAATGGTGTACTAGAATATGCTGTATAAAAATTAGATAAGCCCCCTTCCCCACCAGGACAAGTGCCACCAAATAACCCAGATCAGAAGACTTGACCGACTGATCGGTCTCAATCACCATTCACTCTTCTCTCCTGCTCACCCACAAAGCAATCCTGTGCACCTATCCCCAACTTCCAGAACTTTCCATTGCCATCTCTCTGGATTCTCCTAGACAACAGCTGTCTTGGGACCCCTGTATTCTTCTGGCCAGGGCTGAAAGAAGGGCATTCCTGTTCTCTCCACGGGGGCAGGGTGTGGAGAGAGGCAAAGGCCAGAGACACAGAGGAGGCTTCCAGAAGATCCACACCCCCTGGCATGGGCCCGAGGACACAGGAGGAGAGACACTGGAGCAGCAGGGAAGACACAGGGAGGGGAAGTAGGCGAGAAGCCAGGGACAAGCCTGGGAACGGACTTACCCTGCCTCCTGCTCCGTCACTGCCCACTTCGGGCTGGAGTCGGGGTGGATTTGCCCGGGAGTGTCCACTTGGCCGCTGTGGCTGCCATGGTGGTGGGAACTTTTATAACCATCCGAGGAAAGTCTCTTGAAGGCTCCAAGGAATCAGATAGTGAGTAAATCACAATAATTAGCATATACTAGTAATAGGAAAATTTTAAATTAGTACCAAGAGCAGTTCTCTATTATATAAAACGTGGAGACACTAAAAGCAGCTCAGCATGACTCAGCCTTTCCCACTCACAGAAAACCAAAAATAAAGTAACCAAATCTCAGAGAAGTTGAGGACACTCGGGGACCTGTCTCCATTAGGACTACTCAAAAATAGACCCAAAATCACCTGTTGATGGAGTGGACATCACAGCAGCTCGGATAAAGGAGGCGAGGAAGGTTCTATTCCTGGCTTTGACGCCAGTGCTGGGGAGACAGTCCTCATCTCTCTGTGTCTCAGACAAGCTCGCCTGGAGCAGGTGCACAGGGGCTCCTCTGCCGTCTGTCTAAATCAGTGGTTCTCAACCTTCTGGCCCTTTAAATACAGTTCCTCATGTTGTGACCCAACCATAAGATTATTTTTGTTGCTACTTCATAACTGTAATGTTGCTACTGTTATGAATCGTAATGTAAATATCTGATATGCAGGATGGTCTTAGGCGACCCTTGTGAAAGGGTCGTTGGACCGCCAAAGGGGTCGCGACCCACAGGTTGAGAACCACTGGTCTAAATCGTTTTAAAGCTATACATCAAGCTGACAAACTGTTAGATAAAATATGTTCTGTCCTCGTCCTTTGACAGATACACCTTTATAAAGCGACCTAGAAAGCCAGGTTTGATTTCAGAATTCTCCAACTTCTCACAATTCTGTGCTGGATGCTGAGATAAAGAAGGGCCCCCCCCACCATCATCCCCACCCTATAGCAGCTGTTCCCCCTCTTCATTCCACCTCCAGCTCCCTTCTTGTTGCAGCCACAAGTGATTGCTCACTCATAGGGGCAGGCACCCACCACACACCCTGCAAGCAGCCGTGCCCTGACCACCCTCAATACTTGGGGTGCATGTGCTGTTGGGGGTGAGAGGCTCTGAAGTGTAGTTCCTGAGGCAGGGCCCTTCCCCATGCTCCTCCTGCATCCTACAATTGGACCTTTATTCCATCGGACTTAACACTTGTAAGCCCTGCACCTCCATCAAGTCACATTACCGACTGTAGGAGAAGCTGTTCATCCCTGTGGCGCTGCCTCGGGTGGATCAGTTAACTTTATGTTTTGGGTCACACAGGAGATATGAATTCCCCGAACTGCCCACACCCTCTTTCTCACCACTGCCTAGAAGTTCTGAGCCTCCTCCCCCTCAGACACCTAAGAAGAAGCTGAGAAAAAGCAGCCTGAAGAGGAACAGCTGCTGGTCAGCATGGACCTCACCCTCCCAGTCGGCCATTCTATGGCCTTCTCCTTTGGGGAACAGAACAGCAAGGAGTAAAATGTGAGTGCTCCTGAAATAACCCTCAGTGGCTGCCTATGGCCAGAGTGTCACCCTTCAACTGAAGCACCCCTATTTCAGGCCGCATAACACGAGTGGGTGAACCTCTAGGTCTAAGGGTGGCAAAGACCTGCTGGGATGAGCGCCCCTGCAGAAGACAGGATACAGAGGTAGGAGACGAGGTGGCCCCCAGGAATGAGGGTGAGAGAGGGCAAAGTGTAGGAAGAGATGCACAATGGGCAAAGCTCTTTGGAGTTCAGACATCCCCCTTTTACTACTTTTTAAACATGAGCTTGAAAAGGAAGGGGTTCTATCCTATAAAATGGAATCCCACCAATCTGGGTCTACTGGCACTTACTTATAAATAGAGGTCTGGTGCACGTAGTTCATGCACGGGTAGAGTCCCTAGACCTGGCCAGTAATCAGGGCCAATTGGGGCCTTCTGGCTGCCGGCCTGGGCCTTCCTTCACTCCGTGCTGCCCCCTGGTGGTCAGCACACGTCATAGCCAGCGATTGAACTCCTGGTTGAAATCCCAAGGGGACACTTTGCATATTAACCTATCTAATAAAAGAGAAACTACCCTTCCCATTGACTAATCAGGGCGATATGCAAATTAACTGCCAGCCATGATGGCGGCTGGCAGCCAGGCAGCTGATGCAAACAGGAGGCTTGCTTGCTTCAGTGACGGAGGAAGCCAACGCTCCCCGCCTGCCGCTGATGGGCTCTGAGCTTTCAGTTTAAGAAACAATGTTACAAATATAGAAGCTAAACAAAACCCCAGAAACCTGCTTTCAGCCAGCCGGGCTTCAGCCAGCAGGACCGCAACATTGTTTCAATTATAGAACAAACGCAGATCCCTGCTTTCAGCCAGCCGGGATCTCAGAGCTGGAGTGAGCAACTGCAACAGTGTTACAATTATAGAACCCAAACAAACCAGATACCTGCTTTCAGCAGCAGAGGCCTCAGTGCTGGAGCCAAGCCTCAGAGCTAAAGCTGGCCCAGAATTAAAAAAAAAAAGAAAAAAAGGACAGACTGGGAGCTTCAGGCACCCGCCAGCCTGAAAACGGCCCTCAGCCCCTCACCCAGACTGGCCAGGCACCCCAGTGGGGACCCCCACCCTGAAGGGGGTGTGACCAGCTACAAACAGCCATCATCCTCTCATCCAGGCTGGCCAGGCACCCCAGTGGGAACCCCCACCCTGATCCAGGACACCCTTCAGGGCAAACCAGATGGCCCCCACCCGTGCACCAGGCCTCTATCCTATATAGTAAAAGGGTAATATGCCTCCCAGCACCAGAATCAGCGGAGCCGCGAGGCCTCCCGAACCCAGGATCAGCGTGACAGGGTGCAGCGACCAAACCCCCTGATGGCCCTGTGGCTCTGTGTGTGACAGGTGTGCAGCGCCCTTATCCGCCCTGCTCTGTTCGTACAGGGTGTGGCGCCCCAACCCCCTGATCAGCCCTGCTCTGTGCCTGATACAGGGAAGCTCCCCAAACCCCTGATTGCCCTGCGGCTCTGTGTGTGACAGGGTGCAGCGCCCCAACCCTCTGATTAGCCCTGCTCTGTGTGTGACAGGGTAGAGCCATAACCTCCCCATCGGCCCTGCCCTGAGTGTGACAGTGGCGTCACCCCAACCCCCTGATTGGCCCTGTTCTGTGGGTGATAGAGGGCGGCACCCCAACCCCCTGATCCGCCCTGCTCTGTGTGTGACAGGGGGCTGTGCCCCAACTCCCCTATCAACCCTACTCTGTGAGTGACAAGGGGTAGCTCCTCAACCCCCTGATCGGCCCTGCTCTGTGCGTGACAGGGGGCAGCACCCCAACCCCCTATCGGCCCTGCTCTGTGTGTGACAGGGGGTGGCACCGCAACCTCCCCATTGACCCTGCCTTGAGTGTGACAGGGGGCGGTGCCCCAACCCCCCAATCGGCCCTACCCTGAGCGTGACTAGGGGTGGCATCGCAACCTCCCGGTCTGCCCTGCTATGTGCATGACAAGAGGCAGCGCCCCAACTCCCCAATCGGCCCTGCTCTGAGCCCGACCAGGAGCTGCACCTAGGGATTGAGCCTGCCCTCTGCCACCCAGGAGCAGGCCTAAGCCAGCAGGTCATTATCTCCTGAGGGGTCCCAGACTGCGAGAGGGCACAGGCCGGGCTGAGGGACCCCGTCTCCCCCCCCACCCCCCCCAGTGCACAAATTTTTGTGCACCGGGCCTCTAGTCCTTATATATATAGAGAGGCCCAATGCACAAATTCATGCATGGGTGGGGTCCCTCGGGGTGGCCTGCGGGGATCGGGCTGAAACCCACAGTCAATGCTGCCTGCAGCTCCTACCTGCTGCCCCCGCTCATCCTGGCCCCACTGTACCTGCTGCAAGCTTGCACCCAACAGTCTCAATCAGGAGAGGCTCGCATTGCTGCAGCAGCGCTCACCAGCCATGAGCCCTGTGTCTGGCATCCTCCCAAGGGGAGTGGCCTGTGGGATTGGGCCGAAATCAGCTCTCCGACATCCCTCGAGGGGTCCCGGATTGCAAGAGGGTGCAGGCCAGGCCAAGGGACCCTACTGATGCACAATTGGGGCCAGGGAGGGGCCACGGGAGGGCTCCAGGGTGTGTCTGGCCCTATCTCGCCTAGTCCTGATCAGGGCCAATCGGGGCTGGCTGGCTGAGGAGGGACACAGCAGGCTAGCCAGCCAGGGAGGGACCACAGGAGGGATCCTGGGTGTGTGCGGCCCATCTTGCTCAGTCCCGATCAGTCGGACCCCAGCAGCAAGCTAACCTACCAGTCGGAGCATCTACCCGCTAGTGGTCAGTGCATGTCATAGTGAGCAGTTGAGCGGCCTTAGCATATCATTAGCATATTACCCTTTAATTGGTTGAACAGTTGACCCGTCACCGAAGACCAGACACTTAGCATATTAGACTTTTGTTATATAGGATGCTTATCATCAAGGATGGCTTTTATTTTTTTGTCATTAGCTTGACTGATGGTATAAAAGTATGAAGATGCACCTGTGTTCCCATTTACCCTACAACTTCCCTCTGGAAATTATTGGTGATCCTGAGTTTTGTTTACCAGAGGAGAAAAAAAATAGCTCATCCTATGGACACCTCCCCATGTCTTCTTCTCCCAGCTTGAGAACCAAACAGGTTTTATCTTTTAAGTAGAATAATTTCACCATAATATAGAAAATGAAAGAAATTCTGAACAATAAAATTCATAACACTGTATATCAGTGTGTTGTTTAAAATCTCCATGTAATTATATAAAAACTAGTCTTTCATACTGAAAACTTTTCTAAAGATATATTCATTCATCCATAATAATTACTGGTTATTATTATTTAAAATACTAATAGTTTAGCAGAGAAGAAAATAAATTTCAGATTAACTCAGATGGTTTCTCACAAATATTTATAATCTCTGAACCTAAGTCTGCTAATAAGTGTGATTGAGAATATGCAGGATATATAATCTCCTAGTGGGGGTGATTATGGACTTTGTTTGACTTAAAACCAATCTTTCTGATTCTTTGAAAACATGCATTGAAAACTGTAAAAGACATACTTTTCATATCTTTAAAAGGCCAGTTAATTTTTTTTCTGGAACCATGATTATTGTACTTTTATATTTTTGTTCTTATCTTTAAGAAAATATTCTTTTTTTTGTGGCCTTTACTCTTTGCTTTGTATGATAGAATTCCCACACCAACTCTTATATCAAAAGCCAAGGAAAAGCTTCCAGATTTCCATGGCTACATTCAGGTTTTAAACTCCTGGGAAAGAATTGGGTGCTCTGTGGAAGGGATGTTTTTTAGACAGCATTATTTTGGCATTCTTTCTTTAAAAATGATTTGTTGTTCAATTTTTTGAATGAAAAAGGTACAGAAAACATAATATAATAGACATTACCAAAATTAAACAGATATTTTCATCTGTTTAACACCTGAGAGGCAGCATAACACAATGGTTAAGATCATTAGCTGGGTATGTCACAAATTACTTCTCTTTGCCTCAGTGTTTCTTATCTATAAAATGGGGATACTCATAGTAGCAACCTCATAAAGAAGATTAAATGAGTTAATCAGCGGTTCTTAACCTTTGGGTCTCGACCCCTTTGGCGGTTCAATGGCCCTTTCACAGGGGTCGCCAAAGACCATCCTGCATATCAGATATTTACATTACGATTCTTAACAGTAGCAACGTTATAGTTATGGAGTAGCAACGAAAATAATTTTATGGTTGAGTCACAACATGAGGAACTGTATTTAAAGGGCCAGAAGGTTGAGAACCACTGGTTTAGATAGTGCCTGGCACATAGCAAATGCTATATAAGTTGTCAAATGTTATAAAATGTATGTTTCTATAATTTCTTTGGACCTCTTACATTTTTAAAGAAAGAAAATGCCATAGAACCCTATCTCCCTCTCTTCCCCCTCTTTCTCAGAGTTAAACACATGCTGAAGTTAGAGGGTATGATTGTCATGCAATGTGCTTCTACTATATTTGCTGTATTCATAAAGAATATGTATTACTGTCTTGTGTGTCATAAAATTTTACATAAGTGGGATCGTACTGCATAGATCCTTTTGTAACCTCTGTGTTCACTCAACTTTAAGGTTTAAGGTTTATCCATGTTGATGGATGTCGTTCTACTCCATTCATTTGAACTGCTGTTTGCTATTCCATTATATGAATAAACTACTGAGAACAAATCAATGAGGAATGGAGTTGCAATAAGCATCCGGGGACAAGTGCCCGCACATGAGATTTTTATCTGTGATGGACAATTTAAAAGAAGTAGCCAGGTAACGGGATGCACATCTTCCACTTTTCCAGGTGTCCCAAAGTGATTGTGCAAATTTCACTCCCACCAGCAAGGAATAACAGACTCCATTATTCCAAGACCACATCAATACTTGAGGATATTAGATTTACTCATATTTGCCTATCTGATGGGTATAAAATAGTATGTCATTGTTTCCATTTTTTTATTCCGATAATTACTAGTGAAGTTGGGCATTCTAACCTTTATTGGCTGCTGAGATTTCTTCCCTGTATCAGTTGCCTATTTATATCCATTTTTGGTTATACATTATTGCTTATTTTCTATGTTCTTATTGATTTATAAGAGTTCTTTAATTATTCTGAATACTAATCCTTAATAGAGCATGTGAGCTATAAATATCTTCTCTCAAAATGTAGTTTTGTTCTTTACTTTGCTTACAATGTCTTATGCAGTACAAAATATTCATTTTAATGTAGTATAAATATTTTGTCTATGGTTTATGATTTTTGTTTCTTTTCAAAGTCTTTCCCTATACAATATGCTAGGAGACAGCACCATGTTTTGTTTTTTGTTTTGTTTTTAAAATTTCATAATTTAGCTTCTCACATGTAGGTATTTAGCCCATCAGGAATTTATGTGTAAATGGTGTAAGGAAAAGAAATATTTTTTACTTTTTTCATATGGAGACCAATTTTCCTGGCACTATTTATTGAACAGTCATTTCTCCCAGGATGTATACCACCACTTTTGTCATATATCAAGCTTTCAAAAAACCTGTGTGTTTTTTTCTAGGTTCTCTATTTTGTTTCATAGTCTACTTGTTCTATCTCTTTGCCAAACCTACACTGTTTTAATAGTGTTGGTATTTGGTAGAGCATGTACTCCCTCCTAAATAGCCATATTATTGTTATAAGTGATATTTTTAAGTGGTATTTTTATTAAACTATGTTTTCTATTTTTTTCTAGTAGTGGGGTTACTGTTGAATCTATATATTGATTTTAAATCTTTCAGTCGTATGGAATCCTTATTAGCTCTAGTTGTGTGTTTGCTGATTTCTTTGGATTCTCTGTTATATCATCAGAGAATAATCACTATTTTAATTATCCCTTATAATCCATATGCCTTTTACTTCTTTTTCTTGCATTAACTGTGCTAACCAGGACTTCAGATGCAGCGATAACAAAAATTCTGTGTTTAAGGAGAACGCTTCTAATATTGCATCATTTAGCAATATGCTTTTTTGAGAGTTTTGATGGATTCCTTTTCCAAGTTAAGAAAGCTCTCTTTAATTCTTAAATGATTGTGTGTGTTTTTAAATCATGAATTTATTTTGGGTCTTTCTTAACATTTTTCTGACATTATCAAGATTATTGTATAGTTTCTCTTATTATTGGAGAATGTATTGGGACTAAACTTTCTAGTGTTAAACCATCCTTGCATGCTTGAGGTAAACTCTTATTGTCATGATGTATTCTTTCATACATTGCTAGATTTGCTTTACTAGTATTTTATTCAGGGGTTTGATTTAAATTTGAAGTCCTTTCTATTTCTCCCTTTCTAATATTCAGCCTTACAAAGTGAGTTCATATTGCAATGCTTATTTAACCAATAGTTCACCTTAAGTATGAGAGAATTCAATTACAATTGTAGTATATCCATAATCAGTTATAGTGCTTCTCACAACATTGTCTTATAATATTTTCTGCCTTACTTGTTGAGTAACCTTTAAGACTAAATTATTGACTCAGCTGATGTTGTTGCAAGTTCTGTAGTGACTTTGTGTCATAGATTCTTTATAGACAATTTTCTGACAATCCATGTAAGAGGGCAGCAGGAGCCCTTGGGATGAATAGGATCACTGCACCAGAAATCAGCATCTTCGACATTCATGTCTTCAACATGGCTTGAATTACAGAAGTCATCAACAGATTCTTCAAAGCATTTTTTAGAGAAATGCCTTGGGATGCTCACTTCAATAGTATCACTATTTCATTTGGTGAAACAAAGCAAGGCTCAGACCCCTGTAAATAAATAATTAATGTTCATACTGAATTTTATATTTCCAACTTGATATTCTGCTATTTAAAGAGGTCCCTCATAATGGTCTAAGCTTCAGGCCCCACAAAACCTGGATTCATCACTGCCATCAAGGTGATTAATTTATTTTAAATCTAGTTTGTTTTTTGTTGTTTTTTTGGGGGGGTTTGGTTTTTTTTTTAGTTACCATCAATAAGAAATTTACTTGTTTTTAAAAAAATCCAAATGCTGGCATTGTCCAAAAAAATTTAACAGGTTTATTTATATTGTTATGAAGTTGAACTGCTGAAACTTGTTCACTGAAACATTTGACTTGCATTAATGCTTTATGTCCCCGCATTTATATTTAAAAAAATTCACACACAAATGAAAATGGAAAAACTGCCAAATACCTGATTTCTGTCCCCTATTTTCAACTTGCAATCATATACTTAGGTGCCTTTTGACCCCATGGGGAAAAAAAAAAACTAACGTTCAGAACTTTTTGTTTTATAACATACTTTGTCACTTAACAAATATATATTTTTTCATTGCCATATTCTTTTAGAATTCCTTTTAATAACAGTGTAATGTTCCAATGAATATGTTTATGAAATGAATTGATATATTAAATCCCCTAATATTAAAACTCCCCCAAGTTATTCTAATAAGTGATGCTTTAGTAAGCACCCTAGTAAGTGCATCTTTGTGCATAAATGTATAGAATAAAAATTACTGGCTCAAACCATATGTATATTTTGGGAAGTTTTGACACATATTGACAAATAGGCCTTCAGAGAAATGGTATCAATTTACTTTCCCAACAATGGTATGTGAGATATCTCATTTTCCCAACCCTTGTCAGCACTGTGTATTTTATTGTAAAAACATTTGCCAATTTCATAGGTGCAAAAAAATATCTTATTTTAATATTTATATTTTTTCTTATTAAGTTGAAAACTGTTGGCTTCCATCAGAAAGTATTATAGGAGCTCTTTATATTTTTAAGGCATTAGCCATTTGCCATAATTGTAATACAAGTATTGATTGATATAATCTTGCATTGGATTTGGAGAAACTGCGGAATTTAGGTCATTTGGAATTGTCACCATCATCTGCCTATGGAAAATGCTGTTTAGGGGGATTGTAGAACGCATCCCAGGAGGCAAGCACATGTCGATTAGCATGGCTGCAGAATTGAATTCATTTCAATGAAAAGATATTTGAGCATCTACTCTGTAGCCAGTACTTTACTATATAATACCATCTGGTGAATACAACTAATAATAATGCAGAATTAAAAGCCATGCTTTCAATTTCAGTAAAACACAATGTAAGCACATGTGAGAAAAATTAATTCCTCAAATCTTAATGAAAAATTGATGGAGGAGTGGTTGAGGAAGATCGCTCAGAGTAGGTCATGGGAGTGCCACGCAAAGAAGTGGTGGGAAAGTCACCTGAGCCAGTGAGAGGTCTGAACAACTACAGTGCTCTAGGAATGAGGCATGCTGTGAGTGATAAGGCTGGAACGGGAGGTTGAGGTCTGTATTAGTCCATTTAGGCTGCTATGGCAAATCACCATAGATCACCAACAGTGTATTCCTCACAGTTCCAGAGGCTGGGATGTTCAACATCAAGGTGCCACCAGATCTGGTGTCTGGGGAGACCATGGTTTGCAAATGGCTATCTTCTGGTTGCATCCCGGATGGAAAGAAAAAGAGAGCCCTGTGCCTCTTCCTATAAGGGCACTAATCCCATCACAGGGGCTCTACCCTCATGACCTAACTACTTCCTAGGACTCCACCTTAAAATACCATTACATTGGGGATTCGGGTTTTAACATGAATTTTGGAGAAACAAAAACATTCAGTGCGCAGCAAGATCCCACTGTGAAAATCCTTGCATGTCATATTACGATAAAGAATATTTTGGAAGATGCCCCACATTCTGGAACTGTTCTGAGATTCAAAAGATTATGAGGATGTGTGATGCAAGCGTGACCTGCCAAGTGCACTTTGTTTTTTGTAAAATTGTGACCAAATGCTCTTGGTGAAAAATGCACATTGCCTCTGCAGAGCCATCGAGCTGGAGCACCCTTGAGTGTCCAGGCTTCTCAGAGGGGCTCCATGTGGTGAGGTTCATTTCAACTCTCTTGCTTTCTGAGCTCTGTGCCTTCCTCACTTATCCCAGCATGTGTATTGTTTCTGTCTGACTGTGTGTCAGCATTTACTCCAGTCAACTTTAAGGAATCTTTGTTCCAAGCTGCCCCCATCACATCTCAATATCTTCAAGCAGATGGCCAAACTAAAATGTGAGGACAGCTAAGATCATCCAGACAGGAAGGTTAGAGGAAATGGATGTGACTAAATGCAGAAGTTTATTTAGGTTGTATGCTTCAAGAGAGAGATCATGGTCCTAACCGAAACATAAAAAGGCCCTTCAAAGTGAGAGGCAAACAAGTGTTTACTTGAGATCAGTAAGAATAATTATGCTGGAATCATTAATTCAGGCAGAAGGCCAAATAATATTCCAGTAAGGAGGCAGAGTATGAGAAAGGGAAGGGGAATAATTACATCAATAGAAGGAAGGCCTTTTATCGGTGTAGATAACATGTGATATTAATTCTAAACAGTGTTTTAAATGTTCAGTCCAGTAGTTATCAGTCCAGTAGTCATCACAATTGCTTTCTTATTATCTTTGCAAATAGTTCTTAGGACACAAGGTGGCCTAAGGTCCAGTCCAATGGTTATTTTGTCCTGTTTAAACATTCCAAGAGTTGAGGTGTAGACATGTAAGGTAGTGCCTGTGGCCTGGCAGCTCCAGCTTCATTTTTAAAAGTGGCTCCATTTACATTATCCTATCTAATAAAAGAGTAATATGCAAATTAACCATCACTCCACAACAAAGATGGAGGCACCCATAGCGGCCAGGGCAGGACGCTGGCGGTGTCACCCCAGCAATGTGAGCCCAGCAGGCATTGCCGCGGCGATCCGCGAGCCAGCAAGCATGGCCCACAGGCAGCACCTAGCGGGGCCTGCTTGCCCATCGCCGTGGTGTGGAGCAGGCAGGCCCTGCAAAGAGCAGAGAGCCACGGGGAGCAGGCCCAAGCCGTCAGTAGGGCATCCCCTGAGGGTTCCCGGATTGGAGAGAGTGCAGGCCGGGCTGAGGTATCTCCACTCCCCGCCACAGTGCACGAATTTCATGCACCAGGCCTCTAGTTATTTATAATTGGTTCTGTGGATGGATGCAATTGGATATGTAAATTAGTTAAGTCATTTACTAGCTGTAACTTTAGGTAAGGTATTGGGACCTTCTGAGCTTCCTTTTCCCAATCTGTGAAGTGGGGCTATAACATCGACCTGAAGAGAAGCTGTGCTGATTAAATGAAATACAGGAAGTCCTTGCTTAACATCATTCATAGTTCTACAACCTGAAGCAGAATGATGTATAATGAAACCAATTTTACCCTAGGCTAATTGATATAAACAAGAGTTAAGTTCATAGGGCATCTCATCAAAGTTGTTACTTAATGTTATTGAGAACCTGCTGTATGCGCATGCTGTTTCTGACACATAGCAGACATCCCATAAATGTACTTTCCTGTCTTCTTTCCTTCTTCATAAAGAACTAGTTTATGATCCAAGTCCTTCCTCTGTGAATGCGGAGCAGCCAGCACGAACTCAGCGCTGGGGGAGTATGCCAGCGCGCTGACTCTCATCACTGTGCCAGTAAAACGCCATCATATATTAAGAGCATTCCTTCTGAGTTTAAGCATTTCTAAATCCCTTTCCTGAGTTGAGAAACCAAGCTGAATCAAGTGTAAAAAGACTATTCTCTGTTTATAAAGGCATCATTCCCCCGTCTTTTCTGGATTGTCATGATCTGTAACTGGACTTGTGTACCCAGCTGGCAGCTGCACCAGCCAGAACCTGAGGTAACCTTAGTGTAGGCCCGATTTTTTTTTTTTTTTTTTTTTTTTTTTTTTTACTCAGAGCCTACAAATTCTATTTAAAGCACACACACGTACAGAATGCAGATGTGGGAATGAAAGCCAGGCTCTTTGGGGAAGTGAGGCCATGATATTTGACTGTAGTGAGGCCATAAGTGGCCCGTGGGCAGGGGCCTCGCCCAGCCATGGTTGGGGCCCCGACCTCAGGAATGGCTTTGGCCTTTTGACATGGCATAGCAATCACATGGGCAGCCACCACATCTCCCCTTTGGGACAGAAACGTTGCACGATCTGAGCTCAGAGGCTTAAAAGATTTTTTCTGCACTCTGAAGAATGTGTAACAGCATGGATATTCTGGAAAACTAACCCCATGAAGAAGCTGAGGATCAAAACTATGATGGGCAGGGAGGGGAAGTTGAGCTGCTTACACTGAATGGAAAGGACTGCTCCAGTCAAGGAAAGAGCCACTTCAGAATGTAGTTCTAATGTGTATGCAAAGTGGGAAGGAGATCACTGGGCTGTTACATCATGTAGCCAAAGCTCTTATAGTTCAGCCAGACCCCAAATGAACATTCCTTTTGATGACTAATAAGTCATTCATTCATCCATTCATCCATTCATTCATTCATTTACTGAGAACCTACTATGTAGTAAGTCATATTAGAGGTACTAAGAATACCACGGTGAACAAAAACATTTTTAAAAATTCCTGACTTTATGAAGCTTACATTTTAAAGGGAGAGACTGACAATAAACAATAACAATAATTAAAATATGAATTATACAGGTGACCCTTGAAAGCAGTTTGAATTGTGTGAGTCCACCTATATGCAGATTTTTTCCATAAATTCTGTAAATGTATTTTCCTTATGATTTTCTTTTTTTAAAATATATTTTATTGATTTTTTACAGAGAGGAAGGGAGAGATAGAGAGTTAGAAACATCAATGAGAGAGAAACATCAATCAGCTGCCTCCTGCACATCTCCAATCAGCTGCCTCCTGCACATCTCCTACTGGGGATATGCCCGCAACCAAGGCACATGCCCTTGACCGGAATCGAACCTGGGACCTTTCAGTCCGCAGGCCGACGCTCTATCCACTGAGCCAAACCGGTTTCGGCTATGATTTTCTTAACATTTTCTTTTTCTCTAGCTTAGTATAGCATTTCAATATAGAATATAATATTTATAAAAATATGTGTTAATCAACTGTGTAGACAGGGTGAGGCAAAAGTAGTTTTACAACTATTCATATGGAAAATACAATTAAATAGTAATACAAGAATAAACTCTGTATTTCGCATACTCACAACTGTAAAACCACTTTTGCCCACTCTATTATCGCTAAGGCTTCTGGTCAACAGTAAGCTAGCAGTAGTTGCACTTTGGGGGAGTCAAAAGTTATGCTCAGATTTTCAACTGTGTAGGGGTCAGCCCCTAACCCTGAATTGTTCAAGCATCAACTGTAGAGTGAAAAATGCTCAAGAACAGAAATGAAGCAAGGATGGGAGAATGAACTGTTAGGGAAAATGGGTGCTGAAATAATGAATAAGGTGGTCAGGAAGGCCTCACTGCAAATCTGACTTTAATAGATACCCAGTCGATGGTTTGGAAGGATACAAACCTAATCTAAAGTATTTCCTCCCAGATTTCCTAGGCTGTTTCTCCATTGTCTTTGGTTTCTGGTTGCTGTAGAGAAAGCTCTAGTGCCTTTCTGAGTCCTGGCCCTTCTCTTGTGACTGTTCTCCACACCCTCTGGGTTGGTGGGAACCTCTCATTCCCCTGCCATTTGGAATGTCTCAGTGACAAGCCTGAGTGTATTGAGCATTTCATGAATATTTTCAATCTCCAATCTCATGTCCTTCAGTTGGGGGTGGGGGAGGTCTAATAATACTTTTTGTAAAACTTCTCTATTTTTACTGATCTCTTTTTATCCAAGTCTCCATTATTAGGTATTGGGATGCGCTGAAGTAATTCTCTGTTTTTCTTCTTGGTTTTCACCTTTCTCCCATCTAAAAGTCTTTTTACTACACTTTTAAGGTTTTTATCAACTTTTTCTTTTTCAATGAATGTGTTTAATTTCTGCTCTCATGGTTCCCAGAGTTCACTTTTGCTCTCCAAATATCCCCCTTTTCTTGGATTGTCTCATCCCTTCTGAGTTTCTGTTTTCTGTTTATTTCAGTCTTTTCTTTCACATTAGAGGCTTTTATGAAATGTCCGTTAATCCCGGGTAGTCTGCTAATCTCTGAGCGAGGCCGGGTGTCCTAACCGGAAGCTTTATATATGGGCCAGGCTGCTTACCACCGTGGTGACCAAGCAGACCCTGCACAGTTACCCTCACAATTCTGTTGCTCTCTTCCCACAGGCCAGCCAGCGTTCCTGGGGGGCTCCTCCAGTCCCTGGCTGCGATGGCAGCCCTTTGCCAGGATGCTGTCAGAGGGCACTTCACCCACTGCCCTGTGCCCATGAGCAGAATCTGGTTCAACCTCTTCAGTCTTCTGTGGATATGGGGAGTCGCTTGGCTGAGTGGGATAAAAAGGGAGATATGAACAGGTTGCTGTGCCATTAAAAAAAAGGAAGTTCAATCAGGGCTCATGCTTTCCGGTCACTGTGCATTCCTGCCTTCAGAGTCTGGCGCTCATTTCCGGAGCTCCCCTGGGCCTGCGTTTTATGTGGAGTTGTCTCCTTGAAGACCTAGGTGTCAGCTTTCTCTTGTCTGCTATTGTTTCCTCTCCTGTTCTGTTGATTCTTTAATGTTTGCTTTTTTATTCCTCATTGTCATTTTAATGGAATTTCAGGAGGAGAAAGAGATAAATGTGTTACACAAACGGCCATATTTAACCAGAAGTCATATTCTGTTCTCTTTTAAATCTCTCCTGCCAAGGATTATTCTAGTAGTAAGTAGTAGTCCCTCCTCAGTAGATTCTCACAATAGGATACAAATTGAATGTCAGAATCTCCAATTCCCTGGTTCGGTTATCTATTCCTGAGTAACACATGACCCTAAACATAGTGACTTAAAACAAACACAGTCATTTATTTGCTCATGATTCTGCAACTTGGGCCAGGCTCTCGATTCTGTTTCATATGACTTCTGTTTCGTGTGATGGGGGCAGTTCTCCCGGGAGGGAGGGATACCCCTACCGAGAGGGTTCACCCTCATGACTGGCTGGAGAACGGATGCTTAGTGGGGCCACCAGTCAGGGCTTCCATTCTTCTCCATGCGGCCTCCACATGTTTGCCTGGATTCCATGGAAGTGTGATTCTGTGAGGGAGAACCCATGACCATGCTCAGCAATAGGACAAGGTCTAGTGTGCAAGCACTTGGCTAGCCTCCATTTTGCATCACACTTGCTAATGTCCCGTTGGCCAAAGAAAGTCACATGGCAAAGCTCAGACCGGATCTTGGAAGAATCTGCACTTTGTAAGAGCATGGCTACTCGTATAGGCATGGTTCATTGGGAGCCACGTACCCTCTGGAATGCTGGAATTCTGTGATCCTGTGCTTGTTTTCATTTGTGCAACTGACTTGTTCCAGTTTCTTTCTGAGACATCAGGGTGCCACTTTTTCCTTATAGTTTCACATGGTATAAACATTAAATAAATATGTCTTAGATTACAGAAATATTGTAACATTGCCACTTAAAATGTTTCTGAATGGACTATAAAGACTTAAACCAGCGGTTCTCAACCTGTGGGTCACGACCCCTTTGGCGGTCGAATGATCCTTTCACAGGGGTCGCCTGAGACCATCCTGCATATCAGATATTTACATTACGATTCATAACAGTAGCAACATTAGAGTTATGAAGTAGCAACGAAAATAATTTTATGGGGTCACAACATGAGGAACTATATTTAAAGGGCCAGAAGGTTGAGAACCACTGATTAAACTATATATCTTACACATGGCTATACTGAATGTGTTTTTAGTTAGTGAAAGACATGGGGGGTGGGGGGATCACCCTATGCTGTTAAATTCCTAAGTCTACCTTTCAAGGGGATTAAGTATTGGCTTTTGCTTTAGGCTGCCAGAGGTTCGCTTTTTGTTCTTTTAGTTTTAAAAAAGTTGAAAATTAGCCTCTTTAACACCTGCCCGGACTCCCAAAGAATAAAAATGGGTACTTTTGAGATAACCAGAGAGTGCATTCCTTGGAAATTCCGAACATATATTTCTTGTTGCATGCTTTCAAGCTTGTCCACAACATTTCCTGCACGTGGCCAGACAGAAGTGGCTTAGCTTGTGCTGCGTGTCCTGTGAGTCTTGGTCTGAGAGTGACCGCTGTGCTCCTTTTGCACGCAGGGGTTCTCTATCTCCAGTATGGAGATGAAACCAAGCAGCTCAGGATGCCCAACGAAATCACGAGTGCAGACACGATCCGGGCTCTCTTCGTAAGTGCCTTCCCACAGCAGCTCACCATGAAAATGCTGGAGTCGCCCAGTGTCGCCATTTACATCAAAGACGAAAGCAGAAATGTCTATTATGAACTAAATGATGTAAGGTAAGCAGTCATGCCGTGTGGTGTGTGTGTGTGTGTGTTTGTGTGTGTGTGTGTGTGTGTGTGTGTACCATATTGCGTTTAGCATTGCTACAGTTTGTATTGAGTCCTACTTTCTTCGTGGCCCCATGAAGAAAGCCTGCTCCTACCTGGCAGGTTTATCTCACCCAGGTGGGAATTCACCCGCTGGCTTTCCATAATTCACTTACAAAGAAGTGGTTTACAAAGGCAACGGTGTCTAGACTTCTCCCACAGAGATCTTTGCATGTTGTGTCTGAAAAGAACTTAGGAAACGATCCAGTCCACCAGGTATCTAAGAGCTGTGGAAACTGAGGCCCAGGCGGAGAGACCTGATCAAGGTCGTCAGAGTTGAAGACACTACTTCTGACGGGAACTTTCCCAACTTCTCAGCTGCTCTGCCCTCACAGACAAGCCTGAGGACATCTTAGGCAATGACCCCACTGAGTCATTCTTCACATGAGCCAGTCAGAATAAAAGCAGTGGAATCTGCTACTATCCACAGGAAAAGAGGCTGAGACGTATTCTCCCTTCCCAGTTGTGTCTTAAATAGTTGGGCCTTTACCAAAGGATCTCCCTCCAGTTGGGCTTCTCCAGGGCGCCCAGTAGAATATACTCTAAAGTGAGGCTCCATGGACGCCTGCTACTGAGGCTCCATGGACGCCTGCTACTGCAGTCGATTAAAGCATCTTTACCGGCTGTGGTGGTGTTGTGTATAGAGCAGAAGGGACCCATCTAATCTGTCCCAGACAAACAGCCTGAGAAACAGGACTTAAATCAACACCCTTGCATAACAGTTTGAATTGTAGTTTGAATTGTTTAGGATAGCCTCTAAGCATTTTAGAAATTAAAAAATTATTTAGTGACTATTCTAGCCTTTTTATGTTATGGTACTAGACATTCAGATGCATAAAAGTTAATGGACTTACTCAAGATCACGCAGCCAGTTCATGGCTACACCTAATCAAAACCTGACTGTCCACATTCTTGGTCAAGAATTTTTTATTCCCTCAGAACGTTTATTCCCTGCTCAGCTCATCTGGGCCACAACTTGAGTTCCTGGGTACTTGCCCTATGGGGAATAGCAGGCTGACCTGTTTCTTCATTATGGAATTAGTGGAAACCACTTTTTAAAAACGTGCCTTTAATGTATAATAAATGTAAACTGATAAATATCTAACAGTGATCGCAATGACATATTTAGGCAAGTGCCAAGTTGTATGAGCAATTGAGGGCTTTCAAAATTTGACACATGCCCTAAGGTGGAGGGTGCTGCATCCGTTGCATAACCTTCCTGCTTTTTAAAAAAACAAACAAAAAAAACCAAACATGTTTAAATATTCATAGGTAACAGAAAATTCATGTTTGTTTTTTGAAATAAATTATTAACCAGGCTGTCACCAATAAAAGGAAATTTATAAAGCATAAACTTAAACATGAAGTAATCATGTTATGTTTAAAGAGTGTGTTTGGGGTAATATAATCCCATGTAGAGTTTTTACATGGACGTGACATTTTAGAACACTCCTCTTGAATTTCTGCGTTTTGCAGTTAGAGGAATTGAGAGATATGGTAATAACAAATAAGCATGAAACTAGGCAAAGCCACTTTTGATTATGGAGCTCAAGACTGATGAGGTTATTATGAACAATTGGACCCACTGCCTCACAGCTCATGCAAGAATTTTTATATTACAACTAGAGGCCCGGGGATCAGGCCAAAACTGACTCTCCAACATCCTCGAAGGCGTCCCAGATTGTGAGAGGGCACAGGCCAGGCTGAGGGACCCCACCAGTGCATGATCAGGTCCGGGGAGGGACCACTGGAGGGTTCCAGGGTGTGTCCAGCCCATCTCACCCAGCCCCGATTGGCTGGACCCCAGCAGCAAGCTAACCTACCGGTCGGAGCATCTGCCCCCTGGTGGTCATTGAGCATCGTAGTGACTGGTTGAATAGTCAGACACTTAGCATATTAGGCTTTTATTATATAAGATGAGGCCCAATATTCTAGAGCATTCCCCAAGTCTCAGAGTACTACTAATACTTCCTTTAAGCATTCTGAGGGAGTGTCATTTCATAGTCACAAAGAGGGAAGTGGGAGGGAAGACAAAAAGGAAAGGTCCCCCAACTTTCCAAATTAAGAAGATCCTTTTTCAGGCAAATTCAAGCAAGTGCTTGAGAGAAGTGATCATTTCTAACATTGATAATTTTCAGTTAATATGTTTATATTTGCAAAAATGATGATCTTGTTTATCCTCATGCTGCAGTGTAAATAGCCTGATTTTTTAAAATCTCATTTTAAAATGTTTAATTGGGAAGTCATTTGTCTAGATTTTACTTTTTAGTGTTTTGATTTACTTATAAAAATGGATCTAAAAATGTGGAGAAAATTTTTATATATATAAATATATACAACTATATATATATATATATATATATATATATCCTTTCCAAATAATTATTCTATTTCTTTGCTTTTATGCATAAAATGCTTCAAGTATATCTTATCTGAATGATCAAATAAATTCTCAACATTACCGTTATATAAAACCTCTTTCCCCTCCAAAAAAAATGTACCATGTGGATTTTAAATGAAGACAATGGTTTTAATCTGAACCCAGAGACAAATTTCATTTTACATTCTTCAGTATTTTCTGAAGTGAGAATATATTTGTTACAAGTTTGGCTGTTTCATCATTGTGTTGGGTTCTCCATATTTTCCTTAGGGAAATGCCACAGAGAGTTCAGGTTCAAATGCTGTGTTGTAAATGTTGCCATGATAAATGCAATCTGGGCCTTTGGTGTTGGTTCATCTTGGATGAACATGTTTCTAATTTAATTATAAACCAAGGTACTTTAAATACCTTTAGAATCACACCAGGTTTTTTTTTCGTGGCTCAAGTATGTTTTTCGGTTTCTCCACATCATTACTGTGACTTTTCCCCGAAGCTACAGGGTGAATTCCTTTAGTGAATCCCCACATTCTCACCTTCTGTGAACTCCCCCTTCAGAGTAACCTAGCCCCTTAATAACAAGGACCGCACACTCCCCCCTAAGCTGACTTCTAATGAGCTACTTGAAACCTGGAGCTATGGTGCAAGCTTGGGCTAGTCACTGCTTCAAAGCAATTACTGACGGGTATTTAAAAGAGGGAAGCAAGACTAGTCCAAGAATTCTCCACTCCGTTTAAAACAAAAACATAACCCAGTAATCCCAGTGATTGCGATCAGCCCGCAAAACGTGTGGCTGCACCTGGAGGAAAGGAATGTGTCCTCCTGCACACATTGTCCCCCCCTCCCCCCCACCCCCCCCCCCCCCCTCCCTGCGCTGGCCCTGGAAGGAATCACCGTGCAGGCCAGGCTGAGAGGGCCTTGGGTGGCCCTTCTGCTGACGAAATCTGAATATGAAGGGAAAAGGACTTCGTAGACAACTCATATGGTCTTAAATAATGTTAAGGTAGGAACTGAGAAAAGGTGTGGGACTTCTGTTCTTTGCTGGGGTGTGACTGACTCCCCAGCTCTAAATGCTGGGTTCAGAAGGAGAGAAAGACAGGTGGAAGAAGTGATCTGCAGCTATTCCTTCTCAATACCCTGTGCATCCACTCATTCAACTTGTATGTAGAAAAGTATTTTTTAAAACCCACTGTGGAAGAAAAAAAAAGGCATTGTAAAGATATGGTTTTGATCTTTGTGGTACTTTTTTTTGGTCTGGGCTGCAAATAGATATTCTTTTCCTTGCTGAAACTGTTTGAAGGGGGAAAAGCATTTTTTGTTTGTGTGCATTCATGTGATAAGCAGAAAAATGGGTGTTTGGTTAAAGTAAGCAATTAAATATTTAAATATTAACCAAATCTCTTGGAACATGTTGTAGATATCAGAGCATTACTGTTTCTTTAAGTGTTACCTTTCTTTGCTCACCATCTTAAAAGATGCCACCCTCTATCTATGGGTGGTAAACTACACAGAAAGAACAAAAAAGAAAAAAAAAAAGGAAAGAAAAACTGAAGTCATTTTTATTTTCCTTATTTATTTTTGCCTACTCTGTGGTAAAAGAACTTTTGTCTGGTTGCTTGTGGACAACAGCTGGATTGTCTGCTGCTGTCTTTTACCTGATTCTTATGGGCAGACAAAGAAAATGGCCAAAGTAAGGCTCCTTTCGTCTGCCATAGTTATTGATGTTTTTTATTCCAGGAACATTCAGGACAGATCGCTCCTCAAAGTGTACAACAAGGATCCTGCACATGCATTCAATCACACGCCAAAAACTGTGAACGGAGACATGAGGGTAAGTGTTCCTGTTCTATTTTTAATTTTACTTGGTGGGTTAAACCATCTCTTCTTCTGGTATGTGCTCCTGGTGAAATCACACCCCACCACCAGGTTTTGGGAGTTCTCACCACTCATTTGGTCTGACGACTCATTTGCTTTCTTGGTAGAGAAATATTTTCTGGTCATTTGGGGCAAAGGGACTGAAACAGGGCCTCACACAGACTCATTGCTCTTAGGCCTGGAGTTTAGTGATGTCCTCACCCCAAGAGGATCCTGAAAAATCTTTACATAAATGGGTTCTTGATGCATAGTACCTTAACTTACTCAGAGGAACTCTTTCTATTTTTCTCCAATTAAAATAAAGCTAGCATACAAACAGCAATGAAAAAGAATACCCCATAAATAATTAAGTGTAAAATATTTTAATGTTCTTACGTCAGCTATTCCAAGTCTTAGCACGCTAATTAAATTATTCACCTTCTAATTCAGGACTGTTTGCTGTTGCTGTATATTAAATATTATCAAATCTTATCTGAATTGATTGAGGGCATAGTACGAAAAACTACATGGTTTGGGAGCTAAAATTCTTTCCATTTAGATCATCTCAGATTATCCAAACATTCACAGCACACAGAGGTATTTTGGAGGGGAAAAAAGAGCAGAGAAACTGAAAAGGCAGATTTTCAAACCACATTAATGCAAGTCCACTAGAAAGGGATTGTGTTTCTAACAATAGTGTTACATCTCTCTGAAAGAAAATGGGAGGAAAAAAGAAAGATTAACTTCTCCCACTGTACCTCCTTCCTCCTCCCACCCCCACACTCAAATTTAGAAGATGCTGTGCTATTATATATCATCTTTTCTGAGGATTAGCACTCTGCTGGAATCTGAAGTTTAACTAGAAAAAAAGGAAATGAACTGGTTTTATTGCCAGAGAAAGCCAGGCACCGTCTCCTAGCGCCGGAGGGGAGTGCCTGAGGTGAAGCATCCCCACTTCCTACAGCGTTTTGTTTTCTGCCGCAGCCATAAGAATTACCACACAGTCAGTGGCTTCAACGACCCAGACTTACTATGTTACAGTCCTATAGGTCAGACATCCAGTATGGGTGGACTCAAATCTAGGGGTCATCAGCGGGATGTTGGCTTTTCTTTCCTTTTAGTCTCAGTTTTTAGGCGCCACCCACATTCCTCAGCGTTCAGCCCTCATCCTCCGTTGTCAAATCCAGTGAAATCGCATCTCTCTGGTACCATCATCACACCTCTAACCCAGGTCCCTTGTGATCACATGGAACCTACCGGATACCCCACAATAGTCTCCCTACTTTAAAGTCACAGGTTCCAGGGTTGAGGATGTAGACATCATCGTTCTGTCTACCACACAGGGTCTGTGAGTTCAGGACCAAGAGGCCAGGAGGTCCAATAGGAAGTGCTGGGAGGATTTCTAGGTAACTCTGGCCTGGAATATGAGTGATGACATTGTGGTGACATCAGAACCTACACTTCTGGAGGAAGAGGCCTCTCGCGTACTCAACTGCTGCTTTTTTTTATGTCAGAAATGGTGTGTGATTTGAAGCGAAGGCCGTGTGGCTACTTCAGACCATCTAGGATTTTGAGGTTTATTTTTAGCCACTTCCACTCTAAACGTAAACCAGCACCAGGTGAAGACAGATCGAGGCCTGCCAACCAGGCTGCGTGGACTGAATATCACAAAACCCTTTGCCTTTTATTGCTTCGTTATTCTCTTTCTCGGTGACATTTTTAGGAATCTTTTCTCCCTGGGAGATCTGTGTGTTTGATATGTCTAGCCTTTGAACTGGAGTTTCATGGTGTTCAGCTTTCTGTTTTCATTACATAGAGCCCGCTCAGCGGTCCCAGAATCGCCTCTGAAAATCTTGTTTATGGCTGGGGAGGACACTTGTTTTAACTCTTAAGCAGATGTGGTACCTGCACAAGGGGCCATCCGCGAGCATGGGGAGAATCAAATAGTAACCACGTGGACAAAGCCTATTGGAATTCAGAACTTATCGGTGAAGTTGTCCTGTGTTTTACTTTAAGATGAGACCCTAGCGATCACTTTCTGAGTTGCCCACAGCGTACTTTCGACAGTAATTTTTTGTGTGAGAAAAATCAACTGTTGTCCCCAGCCGAGGAGACAACAAATGTTCACCATCCAACCCACTGAAAAGCTTTTTAGGTTTCAGTGAAGATGAGTTAGAAATGAGAAACAGAACGCAGTTTAAAAACCAACTAGGTGTGATTGTGCCTGCAGTTTGCCGCTTGGTCTCATCGCAGATTCCAGAATTTAAAAGACATGGAATTCCTTCAGCCTCACCTCTTGGCTCGAGAGGTTGGCATTCTCTCTCCTTCCTGATGAATGTAACTGCCTTTCCATGAAAGGAAAGAAAGCTTTGTTGAGCCCTGTCTGGAGCGCAGCTGCATAGCCCCATGGTTCGTGGTGAAGAACAGAAACAGAGAACAGAGCAAGGATGAATTGTTGTAGACTAAACTGAGCTGCACGGTGGGTGGAGAGGAGCTCCATCCTCGCGCATGTCTGCAATGTGCCCGTGGCAGCCCTGCCCCGCCTGTCACTCACCTTCCCTCAGCAGCCTCCAGAGGCAGCGGGATGGTCCTCCAGCTGCCCACTCGTTACCAATGCACATGCGTGTCATGACAAACTTTGGGTGGACCATGCAGAGGCGCCACACCAGCAGTGCCAGAACTTTGCAGGGCCCTCTGAAACTCCCCTTACACAATGAATTGAGTATCTTGCCTGTGAAAGAAAGGTTGTAAGAGTCTGGGTCTAACACAGTCCATGCTCCGGTGTAACTCAGGAAGCATGTTAGACTAAAGCATTCGCTCTGGGGTGGTGAGCGCGCACGGCATATGTGCTTGGTGAGGAGGACGTGTCTAGTTTTTCACTCTGCACTCGCTGCGCATTTTTGAGGCTGGCCTATTTCATGAGACTTGTGGTTCTCTGCTGGAATGAGCGCGCCCGGCTCCTGAATGTTTCCGTCCCTATTTTGTTACATTAAATAGTAGCTTTGATAATTCAGTTCCCATGGTACTGTAGTCACCATGTGGAACAGGCCCTTCTGCAAAAAATTATATGTGTTCTCATGGGTTTGTAATTCACAAATGTACAACTCGAAGAGGAGCCATCCCATTCCGTGGCTCTCAACGGGAACCACCAGCGACGTCCCGCCCACCAAGCCGGTGGCTTTGTCAGTCTTCGGGCTTTTCCACCTTCTCAGGCACTTTGAAGTTACTTCCTGACATTCACTTTGCTCCCTCTTGTATGTCCTTAATTTTTCCTTGTGTATAGATAGTTCCCAGATTTGCATTTAGAGCACAATCCCCAGCTCAGCCCTGCGTCTTAAATTAGTTCCCAACACCCGGTTCAGCCGCTGCCTCCCAGACCTCTTCTATTTGCGCTCTGCATTTGACACCGATGCGCAGTCTCCTTAGAAACCTGGGTTTCCATTACACTGTAGCCATTGCTAAATCCCAGCCGACATTCAGGCACACTTCTTTTATTCACCAACTATTTTTCTTCCTCTTGCCCTCTATGGCAGTGGTTCTCAACCTTGGCTGCACATTAGAATCACCTGGGAATCTTTTTAAAATCCTGATTTCTGGGCCTCATCCTCCAGAAATTCTGTTTCTTTGTTACTAATGTGGCCCCACCCCATAACAAAGAAACAGAATTTCCGGAGGATGAGGCCCAGAAATCAGGATTTTAAAAAGATTCCCAGGTGATTCTAATGTGCAGCCAAGGTTGAGAACCACTGCTCTATGGTCTTCAGTGTTTTCAGGCAGACTTCCAGTTTGTGTGTTTTTTAATTTGTTTTTTTTATCTTCACCTTTTTTACTTGTGAGTTTTATCTTACTACTGATTTAATCGTGCCAAAGTGGACAATCCTTGAAACTATAGCCTTGGCTCTGCAATTTCTTAAGAGTTCAAGACCCAAATGGTCAATTTCCAAGTGGTTGTCTCTACGTGGATAGTCTTCCAGTGTTTCCAGTGTATCCTGTTGTTGAAGACACACACATACAAAAGTCATAATCTTTTCTTTTTTCTTCCAAGCTATTTCCTCCTGTTTTTCTATCTTTGTGAGAGAAGGTGTGTGTGTGTGTGTGTGTGTGTGCGTGCGCACGCGCACACACACATGCGTGCACATTTGCACACACATATATGTGTGTTTTGAGGATTGGGGAGAAGAGATTTAAAAAGTTGACTTATCAGTGAGTCTTCAGTTGCCTAACTCAGTGGTGGCGAACCTTTTGAGCTCGGCGTGTCTGCATTTTGAAAAACCCTAACTTAACTCTGGTGCCGTGTCACATATAGAAATTTTTTGATATTTGCAACCATAGTAAAACAAAGACTTATATTTTTGATATTTATTTTATATATTTAAATGCCATTTAACAAAGAAAAATCAACCAAAAAATGAGTTCGCGTGTCACCTCTGACACGCGTGTCATAAGTTCACCATCACTGGCCTAACTCCTGTTTCTCAGCACATCCTACTGTCACCGGAACCATTCCGCTGTGCAAGGCCTCTGGCAGATGACCCTTTGGCCAGTGCCTGCACTGCTACTCTTACAATAGCTAACTTTTTTGAGCATTTACTACCTACTTTTCAGGGTAATTTTATTTAATCTTCAAGACAACCTTTTGAGGCAGGTATTGCCTCATGTTTATAACTCAGGAGACATTTGCTCAGGTATGCTAAGAACTGTGCCCAAGGCCACACAGCTAGAGCAGGCAGAGCTGAGAAGTGAACCCAGGCCTCTGCACTCCACGTTCCAGGCTGTTAGCCACACGGCCTCCTGCTGGAGGTGCATCGTTCACTGTTTTTCTATCGGCAACAGCCTTTAACCAACTCTTCCTCCTCCACTCCAACAACTGCTTCTGAAGTCATCACCTTAAGCCCAACTTCCCATTGTGCAAAGAATAGCACACAGGCCAGTGACCAGTATCCTCTCCACCCCAACACCCAGCAAAGCTGCCTCACAGTTCTTGCTCCAAGTGTATGAAATGCACTCTCCCACCGCACATGTCTGCCTTTCGAAAGTCCATGCAGCTTACTACGGGACAGTTGCCTGATGCCAGTGACAGAATGCTGGCATGAAAAAAAAAAACGGTGGGAGGGAACACTATTGTGTCTCTAGGTCTCTTCTATAAAATAACACCAAATGCCAGGTTTGAATCCTAATTAGAACAAACCAACTGTAAAAGATATCTTTGAAACTCTTTGGAAAATTTGAACATGTTTTGGGAATCAGATGATAGTAAGGGATAGCCGGTAATTCTGATGGACATAATGATAACTTGGTGGTTGTGTTTTTAAAAATGAGACATACTAAAGTATTTACAGGTCAAATGGCACGATTAATGGGATTTGCCTTAAAACACTCCAGCAAAGCAAATAAAAAAATTGCTTTGGAAATATATGAAACAAAATTGGTAAAATATTGAAAAATGTCAAAGCTGGATGATGGTAGTCTGTTATATTATTTTCTCTACTTTTTATGGTTGGAAATTTCCATAATAAAGTGTAAAAAATTAAACTCGTGCTTTTAGAGGCCAAATAAAAGACTGCCTGTGAAGCTTTCCCTAATGCTCTGTCAGAATTCATCTTTCTTTTAGGGGGACATTTTGCACATTCTGTTGGTGTTATACTCATTTAAATGCATGTTCATCTCACCCCTAAGACTGTGAGTTCTCCAAAGGCACAACCATTCTCATGCTCATCTTTGTATCCCTCCAAGAGCCAGTTTGTGTCTTTTGCATGGTGAGTGTAAATACTTGTCAAACGTGATGCCTTGAGTAGTGTAGTGACAGTACTACAAATGCTGTATTATTCATTTTCTGTCATTAATGAGAAGCCACTGTTAAAATATCTCCCTGTTCTCATCACCAGAAATAGTTGTGCTTCTCCCGGTTTATTTTTATCATGTGGACACTCTGAGTCTTAGAAGTGATCATTTTCCCTCTTTGTGTTGCTACTTTAAAGCTTAGAATTAAATTTGTGGCCCACCCACAGCAAGTGTACAGGCATTCTGCAGTGTGTATTTTGTGTGCTGGCTTTGTTCCTGGCTTCTCTTTTTAATTTTCCCTCCTCTCTTGTTTTTTCTGTCCTGCGTTCCACTTTGACTTTTTGAGGGGCAAAATTGTAATAATTTATATGAACTCTATTATATTTTTGGGGAATCAGTCAGGATATAAGTAATATTCATTCTCTATTACTGTTTTCCTAAGTTTAGAATAATAGACTCTTTTGTGTCTATATGGTAGGCAATGTGTTAAATACTTTGCATATTATTTAAATTAGTCAACAACTCTGCAAAGTAGGTATTCTGACTCCATTTTACTGATGATACAACTGAGGTAATGATGTCTCTCCCAGACCCACACACCTGGTAAATGTCAGATGTCAGGTTTGAACCCAGCTCTGTCTTACTCTTTGGATTCAGCCCACAGTCTACCTTTTTTGATATTTCCATGTGATTTTTGCAAGTTTTGAAATGATGCTTCTACTAAGATTTTAGAACACATAAAATATTCTTTTAAAGTATTTGTTTCACTTCTTAATTCTATTACGGTGTCTTTTCATATTTGACTTTGTTTCATTCTGTTCTCTTCTGGAAAGGTTAAAAAGATATCCTGCCAAAAACAAAGGAGGGGGGAAGAAAATCAAAGTAAAGGAAAAGAAGTATGTGCCCATTTTCTAATGTAATTGAGATTTTTATTTTGTCCTCAGGCCAGTGTTCTGGTTGAGAAGGGTTTGGGACTTGGGGAAGGCAGGGGTGAATGAAATAATTCTATAGAAATGGAAGAGAAGAGAATCCCATAGAAATCAGAAAACACTCCTAACTAATTTTCTTTGATTCATTCAAGGCCCTCCTTGACCCAACCATCACAGTATTCCCTTCACTCACATAATGAAATATTCATGATATACTCTGGACCAGGTACCATGCTGGGCATTTTGAAAAATGAGCATTTTGCTCATTTGATTTTTCAGTAAAAGCCAGTGTGAAAGGAATTCTTATTATCGCTCTGTTTCAGTTGTGGAAGGAGGATCAGGGAGGTTAGGGAACTTGCTCAAAGCCGCAGAGCTTCTCAGAAGTGGAGCTGGATTCAGAGCCAGGCAGGTCATCTTCAGAACGGGCCTTCTTACTCCTGGGGTCACTACTGTTCTCCACACTCCTATCTTCATCATCAGTGTCTATGTGCCACCCATTTTTAAAGACCTAACTCGGAAGCCACTGTCATCATCTAACTTCCCCTTACTCTTCTCTTCTCCAAGCCTCACTCACCACTTTTTCTTCTCTGACTTCCACAGAACTTCACCTCTACCCCCTCTCATAGCACACTCACCTTTTCCTGCCTGCACTGTAGGTATTGATATGCACATATAAGTCCTTTTTAAATTCTAAGCTTCTTAAAGGAAACTCCTGTGTTTCCCTTGGATACTGTCCTGCTTTGAGAAAATTCTCATTACATGTCTGGATGAAAAGGGGGCTCACTTCAGCACTTTTCCCATCACAAATTTCCAGTTAATGCCTTTTCTCCTAAGATCAGTGCAAGAACTTATAACTGGAAATGTCTGAGGTTTGCAACATATTCCCTAGTTTATCCCAGAAGTAGTTCCTGACCAAAATGAGAAATACGAATGCCTATCTAGCCTAACATCTCGTATCCATATAATTTTATAGCAGTGAATAGCCCTGAAGTTTTAAGATGAGAGCAACAGATTTGTCAGTTTAAATTAAGGGATGTACACATATCTGCATTTTATTCTCAGGAGTTACGTTCCCCTATAGCAGAAAGTAAACAAATCTCCAGATAACAAATTAAATAAGACAGATCTTATTTCACTGTATTTATAATTCAGTCAGACAAATCTTGCCTCTAGATTGTATGGTCAGTATTTTAAATGCCTCCAAACTTATAAAGTAGGAGTGATTATTTTAGAACAGTTCATCTGACTCTTTTATTGTGAAGTTTCACTGATTCACTCTCCCAACCACTATACGTAGAACCACTTCCCTGGTTTAGGCTTTTGTGCAAGATTCTGAAGAGACACAGTTGACCCTTGAACAACATGATTTTGAACTGTGTAGCCCACTAATAGGCAGATTTTTTTCATTTACAGTGCAATTCCATAAGTGCATTTTCTCTTCTTGATGACTTTTTAAAAAAAATTGTATTTAAATTTATTGGGACGACATTAGTTAATAAAATTACTTAGGTTTCACATGTGCAATAATATATCATGTGTATTTACTATCCAAAGTAAAATCTCTTTCCATCGCCATATATTTGACCCCATTTACCTTTTGCTACCACTCCCCACCCCCTTTTCCTCTGGTAACCACCATACTGATGTCTGTGTCTGTGAGTTTTTGTTTGTCTGTCTTGTTTGTTCATTTGTTGCTTTCAGTTTTATATCCCATATATGAGTGAAATCACATGGTTCTTGACTTATTTCGCTTAGCATGACATTCTCAAGACACATACATGTTGTCACAAATGGCAATAGTTCACCTTTACTTATGGCTGAGTAATATTCCATTGTACAAAGGAGCCAAAAATGTACAATGGAGAAAAGAAAACCTCTTCAATAAATGGAGCTGAGAAAATTGGAAAGTTATATGCAAAGGAATGAAATGACTGCTGCTTGTCACCATACACAAAAATTAACTCAAAGTGGATCAAAGACCTAAATATAATGGATAATAAAGACCATTACAAACTTTTGAACAATAATAGATACAGAGGCAGAGCTGCCTCAAACTGATTGTCAAACTGCAGTGGGAAGGCCAGGGAGGGTTGGGGGGCAGGAGGGAGGGGAGTAAGAGATCAACCGAAGGACTTGTATGCATGTATATAAGCATAACTAATGGACATAAGACACTGGGGGGTAAGGGAGGGCAGGGGATTGTCAAGGGCGGGGGGGAAAAAAGGACACTTATGTAATACCCTTTGTAATACTTTTAGCAAAAAAAAAAAAAAATTAAAAAAATTTAAAAAAAGACCTAAATATAAGATCTGAAATAATAAACTACATAGAAGAAAACATAGGTACTATTTTATTAATTTGGCCTCATAGGCAAGGGAAATAAAAGCAAAAATAAATGAATGGGACTATATCATACTTATGACTTTCTTAATAACATTTTCTTTTCTGTAGCTTACTTTATTCTAAGAATATAGTATATGATACATATAACATACATAATATGTGTTAATCGACTATTTCTGTTATCAGTAAAGCTTCCAGTCTACAGTAGGCTCTTAGTAGTCAAGTTTGAGGGAGTAAAAGTAAACATGATTTTTTATTGTGCAGAGTCGGAGCCCCTAACTTCCACATTATTCAAGAGTCAACTGTAATAGTGACCAAGTATGGTAACTGCCCTCACAAATCCTACAGTCCAATAGAAGATCAGAAAGTCACTAATGAATAATGACACAGACATCTATAATTTTCACATCAGTTCCAGGCTATGTGAAATCTTCGCCTTCATTCTGCTATTTGCTTGAGTTAACACTATGGAACTCACTTATGCATAATGGATGTAATTATGGCCTTTTCTGTCCTGTCTTTCTGACAGACACAAAGTATTTCTATTGGAATGGTAAGGAGTTCTTCTTATTGAGACGATTAGCTAGGCAAACACATTTCCATGCGGGGAAGATCCAGGACAAGGTAGATATTCCTCCCTCGCTACTTCCAGTTACATTTTATTTTATTTTTAAGAAGCAAGAAAGGGTAATCTATGCACATCTGATGTACAGCTTCCAAGTGATACAAATCTCATCTTTCCTGCTGTGTGGCTGCTTGCTTTTCCTTGCACTTATTTTTCCTTTTTGTCATTGAGAGGTTATGACAACACGAGCCATATTGTATTTATAAACATCACGTGTTTCCTTGATATGGCTCACAGCTTCTGCCAGACGAACACATGGAAGAAACATTTCTCGTTAGCTCAGCATTGGTTTTACTTATGCCGATTTCCGGAACAGGAAAAATGCCTTCCTACTCAGATTTAACTTTCATAGAGTAGCAACAAAACCTCTGAATGTCCGTGAAATAGTTTTAACAAGGGTGGATACTGCTCCTTTAAACCGCATATTTTGACTAAAAGCTTCCTTCTGTGAAAAAAAAAGAACACACACAAAAACCTCAAGCCTTGCATTCAGTCACCATAAAGACAGGCAGCGCTGGAAGCGTTCGAGAGATGGGTGATTCCAAGGTCTCTGCGAGTCTAGAAAGTTTCTTCTAGAAGAGAAAGGTTCACGGAAGATGTAAGGTAAGAACTGTGCCTCTGTAACAGAAAAGAATTTTCAGAAATTTTTGTCGTCTGTGGCACATTCCCTGGATTGAGTCAGGTCTGCTGTGTTTAAGTTGATTCAATGAGGAATTGAAATTTCAGGTTTTTATTTTAACTGTTTAGAGGGCACTTCTTTGTTATTGGCATTCGTCTTTTTAAAAAAAAATCCATTTAAATTACATTGGGCTGTCTTCAGTCAATAAATTTTGTGATCTAGTGTCTGCTGAACCTTATAATTTAGAAAAGGATTTAAATAGTCAACATTGTTTGCTAGTACAGATCTCATCGGTTTATGTGTTTTGTGACAGTTTTCAGTGTTTTCACAAAGGTGCTCACTTGCATTTAGTTTCTGAGACAAATGTAGAGAATTTGAAGGCGTGGTACAAATGGGGGGGTGGAGATTAATATGTGTCCTTTCACAGTCCAGGGGAATTTTCTTGTTTTTTTTCTTGTATAAAACATTGTAGATTTTAAAATAAAAATAGCTCTTTTATCTTGATTTTTACATTTTAAAAAGAAATATCAATTTAAGCTTTATGAATAACATTAAAATATTCTACAGTTTTGACATATTATAACATAATAGATAGATTTCATTTCTATTGGGTTTAATAATTGACTGAAAAAAGTCTTTGGCAGAAATTATATTTACTTGAGAATAACTATTCTGTCTTATTCTTGCACTAGTTAAAATCACAATATTTTGCATTTATTTCTTTTAAAGAAGTTTAATAAGAATAATGTTCTATTAAATCAATCTGTTTCATTTTAAAGGTACATGTGAGCATGGATCAGCTTATGAATAACTGTATGGATACCATTATCCCAATTTAGAGATGAGTTCATATGAGAAGTTGTTTTCCAATGTGGTCTAAATAGTATACGTTATTTTATGTAATCATCATAATAACTGTTTGGCGTAGGTGCCATCATACCTATCTTAAGATTGGAAAACAAAGGCTGAGAAAGATTAATAACAAGATCACACACTAGTAGGTAGCAAAGTTGTGACTCAAACCCAGGCTGACTCTACAGGTCTTGTTTTAGAATCTAACTATGCACAGCCTTACCAGGAGCTAAGAGCTCCAAGTCTGGAGTCAGATACAGATAACTCATCTTGGAAGTAATGATTTATAAATAAATAAGTAATGCTTAACTGTCTTCAAGATAAATTGTGGGGAGCCGGCACGGCCATGGCATACTCAGCCCCAGGGCACCTTATGTGCCATGCCAGCTCAGCCTGGTTCAGTGACCCTGAGTGGGGGGGGGGGGGGGGGGGTGAAAGGATTGATTCTTACTGCTTATTTTCTAACGTCTACCACTTACTTTCTATTTCTACTGCTTATTTCTTTTTTTTTAATATATTTTATTGATTTTTCACAGAGAGGAAGGGAGAGAGACAGAGAGTTAGAAACATCGATGAGAGAGAAACATCGATCAGCTGCCTCCTGCACATCCCCTACTGGGGATGTGCCTGCAACCCAGGTACATGCCCTTGACCAGAATTGAATTGAACCTGGGACCTTTCAGTCCGCAGGCCGACACTATCCACTGAGCCAAACCGGTTTCGTCTCTACAGCTTATTTCTATCTTACCTATCTTTAGCTTAACAAAACCTAAGAGATCTCTTAGAAAAGACAGACAAGAGAATGAAAGCTGGGTCTCAGTGGGACGCTGCTCCCTGATGAGGAGACAGCGCCCACAATAAATTATTTAGTACAATTTTGGATATATCTTTTTTTAGATCTGTAGCATCCAAGACCTAGTATCACACTGGTTGTTATTCAGGGACCTGGTTACAACTTAGAGTGAAATGAAAACAGTGAACGTCAGATGACGTGGGATAGCAGACAGCACCGTGGATAAAGGGCTGTTTCCTTCTTACGCTTCCTTCTTTGCGTCACGTGCTGTGCGCTCATAAAACTTCTCGTGGGACCAGGGAGCTTATTCGAGAGCTTGACTTGGAAGTGAGGGAGCGTCTTTGAATGGAGACGGCCTGCATGTGCCCGCCTGCTCTCCTTTCAGGCCTCTAGAAAGAGGTGGACAGGAAGAACGTTAAAGAACTTGGAAGGTGGAGGGCTCTGGAGTCAGGACAGCTAGCTGCACCGACTCAGAGGCAGGGACTGTTGCTTGCCTCGGCCCCTCCTGAAGACTGACACAGCCACTCAGCCGCCAAAATGTCCTGGTGACCTGGGCTGCGAAGTAATGCCTGCCAGCAGCATCCACCGGGAATGCGGCTGCTCATCGCAGCACTGCACTTGGGCTCCAGGATCTAAGCAGCTTGCTTCCAACCCCATTTCTGCATAAAACCTGGGGCTGGGTAAGCAACCGACGCAATTGAATGTTGACTGGAACCAGGCCTTCCTCCTCCAGCAGCCACTGGGGTGAGCTCCTGAGAGCTCTGTGCCTTGCTAGAAAGTTCAGGAAAGGTTAATGCCACACTTCAGCTTTTTTATATCCAAGCCACACCCCGTTTCTTGGCTCATAAATATAGGTGCTAGCAGAAATGGCCTTTGACTGCGATCATATGTCCTGGTATTTTCCGGTTGTATCCCTTGTACCTACATGTTGTTTTTTCCCTGGGGTTGAATGTCTCCTCTGTGAGTCCCCGTCAGGGCAGCTTGGACTATGGGAGTTCATTTCCTGTTATATCAATACAGGCTCCCTTGGAGCCAAGATCCTATCCAGGTGACCATTCTTTTCTTCATGATTTTCCTAAAATCCCTCAGGTGAGCTTGTGTTACTTTTATGTAAATTTGGGGGGCGGGGGGGCGACACACATTTATCCTTTGAAGAGGAAAGAAATGTTTTTAAGATCCATATTGCCTGGTGGCAAGCCCTGCTTTTATCCCGTGGGGTTGGCGATCCCTTTGCTTGCGTGTGATTTGCAGGTGTGACACTGTCCGCTCTGAGGAGCTGGGGCTGGCTCCTGTGACTAGGAAATACATCTGGCCTGTGTCGTTGGCGCTCCCTGAAGAAACAGGCCTGGCTTATTGGAATCAGGGTTCTAGAGGTGGAAAGGACTTACACATCACCTCTCATCACTCTTTCACCGCCAGTTGTGACTCAGGAGGCTAGCATGACTGGTGTGAGTTGGTTAAGGCCACAACGTAAGGAAGTGACAAAAGTAGGGCTGGATCCCAGGCCACCCCAGCCCCTTACACCAGCCTTTTGTCCATTTCCAGGGCTCTCCTCTTTTGGTTCTCACCCTCTCGAGGGTTGTTTTCTTGATTGATTCAGGCAAACACTATGCCATTGACTTCTCAGCTGTCCATTGTAGTCGCTGAGCATAGCCAGCTTTCACTTTGCGTCCAGACAGCAGCACAACACTGTGGTGTGGCCAGAGCTCATTAGTCAGATATGCATGGGCCTGGACCAGAAAGAAATGGGTTGCTCAACTAACCCGATTCATATCATTCAATATTTTATTGAAGGAGAGCAAGCCATCAAGACAACTGAAAAACAGCAGCTGCTTCAAATTATGATACTTTGAATAAAATAACATTGGCTTTAAAGGGTTGTATAGTATTATAGTGTTATTTTCAAACGTCGGCCTCTTTGCTAAGGCTCTGACAATAACTCTGTTTGGAACTTTAATGTATTACTATTCAGACTACTTCCAAAACTGTTTTTCCCTTGGAGCCAATGATTTTAAGTGGCACATAGAAGAAACAAGTTTTTAAATGTTATTAATTAAATAATGTTGTATTAACAAGTACTGCAAAGATAAGTAGTGCCAAGAACTTGAAAGTTAATGAATATTCTTGCTTTGTCACAACTAAATAAAAAGAAAGTCCATTTAAAATTGACTTAAAGCATGATAGTACATTTGGTGTGAGGGTCTGGCAGAAAGAGTGACAATATCTTGTTATCGAGTGAAGTGTAGAAACCCAGGCATTATGACAAAGCCAGAGTTGGGTGTTCATAGAGGGGCAGAGTAAACCATTATTAAGGATTATACCATTGAAGAAAATGAACCATTTGGATGTCAGGGTCAAATTGAATTCTTGCTTAAGTGTTCTCAAGACCTCCAGCATCTTGGTATTTGGCACAAAAGAGGAGCTGTTTCCTCGGTCCCTTTCGTGCAGATTGATTTACTTAAGGCCCTTTCTGATAAGAAGTGTGAACGCCCAGTGTGTCATTGAGGCCACGGGTCCTTCCCCTTGTCCAGGAAGCTCTAGCACAGGCCCTGGTCCTGAAGTGCAGAAAGCATCTTTCTCTCCGTTGATCGACTCATGCACTTGATTTCTTTCTTTTTATGTTTGTCTTTTCCTGTGAATCAAAGGTCATGCTTCCCCTTCTTCTGATTTAACTCTTTGAACCTGTTCCTTTCCATCTGCCCTTGATATAGTAAGAAGAGCTGCCAAAGAAAAACCCAAACATAACAATGTCAGTGATGAAGTAATTCCGGAAGAGCAGGGGCCTGATCTACAGGGCTGAGGCGCAGTGAGTGCTTTTTCTGCAACTCGCCTCTGAGGTGTGAGGTCACAGCCCGGCTCTGGGAGCTGCGCCTGGTGCCATTCTTTGTACTCATTCTAAGGAGGAAGGCACCTGAATAGGGCATTCAGTAGATGGTTGACCCATCTCAGCCCAGAGACTGAGGGGACATTCTAGATACATATCCGCAAAGTGGATGCCATTTTTGCTTGCTTCAAAAGCAAATCTAAAAATACATTTCTTAGCAGCTGTGTCACTGCAAAACAAAACAAAACAAACAAAAATACTGCTCCACTGCAGCGCAAGTCACTCATAGGTATCTCCAGGGTTCGGATCTTAATGCTTCAGAAACTTGCTGCAGATTTCACTTCTATATCTAGACCAAGGAGCCCATTAGCCTGCGATCTTGGAGAACCTCTGCGTTCTCGTGAAAATGAGAAATGTGCCACTATTGGCAACCTACGGCTATAATTATGTTAATCTGGCCATTTTAAGACTGAAATATGGTGTTTAAAATGTGTCTGTATTTTTATTATTTGTAACAATGAACTGAAGAAATTGAGTGAAATGCTAATAAGCTTCTATTCAGTACCACTTTGTGACTACAGCATAGCAATGAGTCAGAAGTGGTTATTTTGATATTTTTAATTTTGGCAGACAATTTTGATCTGCAGAATTTTACTCATATACATAGTATATCTTACTATAAAATCTACCAAAACATTTTTATATTTTAAAGTAGATACAGTGAGTATCTGTATGTGCAAATCCGTCTTGGCATATATGCTCAATAACAAACATTTCTATTAAATCACTACACTGTGCTATACATCTGTGCCTGTCCCCCCGCGCCCCCCAAAAAATTATTTTTGAGCACTAGCACAGATAAATGGTTTTCTATCAAGATCTAAGGCACACAGATCACGGTTTTTAATACAAATATGGGACAAGACTAGAATGGACAATATAGTGACATTCTGAGAGCTTTCAAAAACTGATCTTTAGCTAATTGGTTTTACCTCCTCCTCACCAACCAAAACTTTTATTCTGTTCACAGGCAAGTGATGTAACAGATTCTCTTCTCATTCCTGAAGACAGGTTCTCCTGGGAGATAAGCTGGGAAGGGAAGGAGATGTGTATAATTGCCCACCATGAATTTTATAAATAATTGATATTGGAATGTACTTATCCTATCAGCATGAAGTGGATGGGAAGTCTTTTAACCAACCTGGCCTGGGTTCAGAGTAGCCAGTTCACTTGGGAATGAGAATGGGTACAAGCACCTTCTTGAATGTGAGTTCATAGCATATATTGGGCGTTTTTCTCAAGGATGATGCTTTGGAATATTACAGCACGGCATTTAGAATCTCCATTACTTCACGAGCTCTTATATCTCCAGAAGAGAGTATGCCATCCTCTTTATCCTCCTGTGAATATATTAAAGTAGGTATTGTCTTTCTATCTATCTGTGTTACTCTCACGATTCATTGAATGAGCCTATAAATGTTTGTTGGTGATTTTAATAACACATTGACCACACTTTTCTGCATGTAAAGTCATATACAAATAAGTTAGCTCATGTGATGTCCACGGCACCAGGAGGGTAAGAATACAAGCTATTCCTGAGCCAAATTAGCAGCTGAACCAGAGCCTCAGGAAAGTTCAGTGGCAGGACACGGTCTCGGCCGAAGACCACGGCTGAGCAGGTCCCATGAGGAGAACCTAAGCCTTTTCATGCATAACCCAGCTCATCCCTCCACACCCTTCCTTGGGCATCAAGGTGGGGAGGGGTACTGACCGGAGACGATGATTAACCCTTTTTTAAAAAATTGGAAACGAATTTGAAGCTTCAGCACATTGAAGGGGAACTTGAGAGTTGAGCGTCTATGGAATCAAGCCATCGTCCTGCCCTAATTTTAAGAAACTCCCTTTGTTGGTTGACCCCTATCTTCCTACCGTCTCTGGGAGAAACTCTGCCCAATGTTCCTTTTCAAAGAGGGGAAGGAAAGGGAGAGAAAGGATAATCTAAAGTAGGAGGAAAAAAGACTGAAGTTGGGTTGGGCAGGGGGGGAAGACATGCTACTTAGGGGTCAGCCTGGAGCTTGTTTCTCTTTGCAGTGAGTTGAAAGTTCTTGATGCTGATTATGAACTTCCAAAAGCACTTCACAGATTCCAAAGCATTTTCTTCGCATGCCTCACCTCCTGTGTGGCAGAGGGTTCTTTCCTCTCGGGGGCAGTGTTTGGGGGGAACAACTAGACCATCCCTGCCCCTTTGCTGGAGGTGGGTGTTTTGTGATATGGAGCGTGACTTCTTTACACGGAGTCCCTGGACTGGCAGCTGTCTTGTTTTTCCTCCTGAGGGCCTCCGTTTCAGGAGTGCCCAAAGCCTGCCAGTTTGTCCTTGGGACGCAGGGAAGCAGCTCTTATCTCTGAGGAGGAGGCTCCTGGCAGCACCGGGACCTGTGGGGAAGCAGTGACTGGCCCATGCTGGCTGCCACTGCCCAGCCGTCTGTGCAGGGCACAGCGTGGCACAGCAGGGCAGGCAGAGAAGCGTGCCACATGCCAGGCCTGGGGGATGCATGACTCCCAAACTGGCGGTCTTTGAGGCTGTTATTTATCCAAATTAGGAGAAGCAGTGGTTTTGCTGACCAGCTCGGATTTCTGAGCCATGTCCGCTGGCTGGCTGGCTGGCTGGCTGGCTGACTGGCTTTCTCGATATTTGAACTGAAAACACAAAGGTATGCCTTTGAAATGGAACATTCTTGTGGGGGTCACGGGTATGCTGGAGACATCATTTGGAAGGCAGTTTCTCCCCACATTTGTAGATAACAGTAATATGCTCTGGTCTACTTTTCTCTTATACCTCTTGCAGCATTCAATACAGATGACTTTGTTTAGGTATTTCTGGACCTGATTTTAGACGGAAATAATACCTATCTTTGTAATCGCTGGACCATTGCTTTCCTTTGAAGAGTGTTCAAAGAAGGTCAGGCCTCTACACTAACTTCTTTTTTTTAAAATTCTTTATTGTTTAAAGCAACGGTCGCCAACCGATGGTCCTCGGACCACTGGTGGTCCATGGGGTTCGAAAGGTTGGCGACCACTGGTTTAAAGTATTATATATATTTTCTTTTTCCCCATTGACCTCTCCCCAGTCGTTCCCAGCCCCCCAGCACATGCCCTCACCCCCCTACTGTCTGTGTCCATGGGTTGTGCTTAAATGCATGCATACAAGTCCTTTGGTTAATCTCTTAATGAGCCCCCTCTCCCCCTTCCCTCTGAGGTTGGATGGTC
Organism: Myotis yumanensis; assembly: GCF_028538775.1. Lineage (NCBI taxonomy): Eukaryota > Metazoa > Chordata > Mammalia > Chiroptera > Vespertilionidae > Myotis > Myotis yumanensis. Next base: position 147,062,312 of record NW_027223752.1, read on the forward strand.
TGTTCTGTGCTTCTATGTCTCTGGATCTATTTTTGTTCATCAGTTTATGTTGTTCATTATATTCCACAAATGAGTGAGATCATGTGATATTTTATCTTTCTCCGACTGGCTTATTTTGCTTAGCATAATGCTCTCCAGATCCATCCATGCTGTTGTGAATGATAAGAGCTCCTTCTTTTTTTACAGCAGCATAGTATTCCATTGTGTAGGTTACCACCATTTTTTAATCCACTCATCTGCTGATGGGCACTTAGGCTGTTTCCAAATCTTAGCTATTGTAAATTGTGCTGCTATAACATAGGGGTGCATATATCCTTTCTGATGGGTGTTTCTGATTTCTTGGGATATATTCCTAGAAGTGGGATCACTGGGTCAAATGGGAGTTCCATTTTTAATTTTTTGAGGAAACTCCATACTGTCTTTCACAGTGGCTGCACCAGTCTGCATTCCCACTGCACTGACTTCTTAATGCTAGAGAGCAGGGTTGTTCTGGCTCTTCATGGATCCCTGCCCTGGTCTTTGACTTTGGGTAAGACACTTTAAGTCTCTGGGCCCCAGTTTTTTGAAAGAAAGAGGAAGGGGAAAGAGAGAGAGAGGAAGAGAGATATCAATATAAGAAACAGGGACCAGTTGACTCCTGTACACGCCCAACTAGGGATGGAGCCCACAGCCTAGGTACGTGCCCTGACAGGAAATCGAACCCTCAACCTTTTTGGTGTACGGGATGATGCTCCAACTAACTGAGCCACCTGGCCAAGGCTGAGTCCCAGTTTCTTTATCTATAAAGTGGGGATTATAACATTTACCTGATGGGAATGAGCTGGGAATTAAATAAGGAAATTCTGGAAAGCATTTGGTGAACAGGAAGTTTCCAAAAATATGAGTTTACTTTCCCCATTTCCATCTTCTAGCAGATTTAGTTGAACATGTATGTTTACAGGTAAAGAAATTCTAGTTGAATTATAATTGCCACCTAAAGCTTAATAAATCAGCTGAGTGGAGATTTTGATGTGAGCTTTCCACTTCTCTCGAGAGAAGTGGTTCTCAAAGAGCCGTCCCTGGACCAGCAGGTCAGCAGCACTTGAGGACTTGTTAGAAATACAAATTCTCGGGCCACACCCAGACCTGCTAAGTCAGACACTCTGGAAGTGGAGCCATGATCTGTGTTTTAGCAGGCCCTCTGGGCGACTCTGATGCGTGCTGAAGTTGGAGAACCACTGTCCTCGAGTAAATTGCTCGTTGGGTCAGAGATCAACCCATTGCTCCAGGACACTAGGCACTCCCCCATCTCCTGTCTCTGAAGGTGCCTTACTTCCTGCCTTGAATACCTAAGAAAGGAAACTCTTTCTTACCTACTGAAATTCTGCTCATTATTTATGGACTCACTTACATATCACCTCTTCAGAGAATTATTTCTCAGCTCTCCTAGCCAGAAGAATGTAGATCCCAAGAGCGTTTGTCTGTTGCACTCATTTGATAATTGTCAAAGTTATTTTTGCTTTTTCTTATTTTGAATATTCATGTACATGCCTCATTTTTTTTTCTACTAGAATGTAAGCCCTTCAAAGGTAGGTATGAAATCGTATAGATCTTTTTTTCATCATCAGCCTGAATCCTGGGCTTTGCATATGTAGTGGCTACTCAATAAATACTTTGTGGACCCACAGAATGTTACAGTTGGAATGGGCCTTGGAGATAGTCTAGATCAGACACTTCTTGTTTATATTTAAAAACCTGTTGCTAACCCCTGTGTTCTTCGCACTTCACCGTGCTTCATTGACTGCAGAGGGACACCCTGAATGGGTGTTTGACTCCAGCCAAACTCAAGTAAAACAGATGGACTTTCAAAGGTATATTCATTTAATTTGTAAACATGGAGCCTTTTAAATTCTTTTATAACTAGTGAGAATTGGGAAAGTTCATGAGCCCATATAATTACACAACAAATAACATCTATTCCCAGTCTTACACGAGAGACTTTTCCCAGTTCACTAATTCAGTATACCTGGGATACCCATGGAACTTCTTTTGGCTTCAAACGTTGCTGTTAGAGGAGAACAGGTGGCTCTTCTGAACCCAAGAAGAGTTGGCACCTGGACTGTTTTGATCTGGATTTCCATCATTGTTTTTTCATGTTGATTTTGAGGGAAAATTGAACTTGGTGGGTTTTTTGAGTTATTGTCCCTCCATGTTATCCTCTGGAGCTCTTCCCTCACACAACCCTTTCTCCTTTTGACAGATTGGCTAATATTGTTCAGCCAAGGATCAAAATAATGGCACAACTAAAAAACCTTTCATCAGAAGCCATCCATAAAATTCCCTTTAAAATGGGTTCTGCTGACAGAGCTCCCGGGATGTTGTGTGTTTGTTCTATTACTTCGTAATGGCACCAGCACATATCCTACTCCCATCAATATAAGAACAGAGCAGGATGCAGGCAATGGGGTGATTCCAGGGCCACTATTATAACCCAGGTCCACAGAGTTGGCTTGAGAAAAGCTGTGCAGAAAGGAGGAGCTGTGCAGGGGAGACAGAAGCCACCGGAAGGGGTTAAACCTACCGGGCACTTGGTGCTAAGAAGCTGAGCCTGCTTGACCCGTGAGAAAGGGTTTAGAGGAACCAACGAAAGCCTTGAGATTTGAGTAGCTACATTGTGAGAGGACAGTGACAGAACAAGAATAAAGGATCATTTGTCCTCTAGCTTGGCATCTACCATTCATCAATTTGTTTACCACTATTTTCTGCAACAGTCTCTGAAAAATACCTAGTTTTTTAAGCTGCAGCTATAAAGCATAACATTCTATATAGATCATCAATTTGTTGCTTAAGTTCAGATATGTTGAAGACATATCATCAAACTAATATATACTTTTTATTCTGACATTGTGGTGATTATCCTAAAGGTATATCATGTTATATCAACTTTTTAAATTTGCAACATAATTAAGTTGATCAGTTTCCCTAACAAAAGGTAAGAAGGACAGAGGAGACAGGGACGGAGATGTATGCTTCTGTTAGTGATCCAGCATCTCTGAGAAGTGTGGTCCCAGGAATGTCACCAGTAGCAGGATTGGGGTCATAATGGTAACAAGTATTAATCAGATAAGGCCCAGATATTTTATCCCATTAGTAATTTAGTATCTGTGACTAATGGAAATATACATACTTATACATATATTACTAGTGATGAAATGATATATAAATAGTGATAATTACTGATACATAATATAAGTAAGTATAATATATAAGCATAATAAATACTAATATATATATTAGGTACATATAATATATAATTAATTATATAATTAATATAACTAATTTTGAGGCAGGAAGATAAAACCTCCTAGTAAGTCAAGAGAGTATCTGGGTAATTGGCTCCTAAGCCCACTGGTATGTCCCAGTTTTTCTTTCCTTTGCTGAGAAAACTTCAACCTGTAAGTGAAGTAAATGAAGTAATTCTCCAACAGAGTTCGCCATGCTGCACACAGAAGGTCAGAACTCAAACAAACCCTCAGTAATCCCAGTAGGGAAGGCCTTGGGGACACAGTTCCTCCCAGAGCAGCTCCCAGAGTCCTGGAGGACACACCTGCGATTTTACACTTGAACTCGAAGGAAGCAGTGGCCCAGTGCCTGGCTGAGGAAGGGCATTCTGGCTGCTTCACTCCATACCAGCAATGGGGAGGTGATTCTGGTTCTCAACTCCTTGCACTTCCATTTCCTACCCATGAGATGGTATTTCTGAGGCCCATGAAATGAAATTACAATTGAAAGCACTGGGTAAGCTGCAAACTGCTGGATGAATATTGTGTGTGTGTGTGTGTGTGTGTGTGTGTGTGTGTCCAAATACATCCTTTGTAGAATAAGGAATGTTATAAATAAATAAGTATATTGCAGGATGTATGTTACCAAGTTAAACAGGAGTTTAGAGAACTGTCATAAAAAGAAAAACACAGCCTAAGGAACTGAAAGTTATATTTGGGTGACAGAGGTGACTTGCTACTAGCAACAAGTCTGGAAACACGGAAGGGGATTCCTGTGTATAAAAGAACAGTGTCCATCCAGGAAATGGATGATGTGCAGAAATGGAGGTAACTAATGAGAAGGCGCTGTTTGCACCATCTGTTGCAAGTGATAGAAAGAAGATATCATTTTACAAACTGTAACTATTTTAGGTACAAAAGGAGGTTGTCCTTGGCCTGGATAATACAGGAGTGTCCCAACAGAAGATCGAGTATCAGTGAGGGAAGAACATTTTTCTTTTATCTGTCCTGCAGCTTGACACACTTACAGTCATGCCTTGGAAGTTAAATGATTTATTTAACATTACTTTCCTCTGTGCCAGACAGGTCTTGAATCACCAGTGGACACAATGCTAAGGCAGCCAGGGCCAGTACTGGAGGGCTCAGCGGAGTTCCCTGTGTCAAAATATTTGTGGAAATACGCTTATCTTAAATATAGCCATAAGCTAACCACTGACTGGACCATTTCTTCCCTGAGAATTAAATAATTTTGGCAACCGTCTGTCTCATGTCTGGGAGACATTCCATTTATGATCAAATGCAATATTAAAAGGTCCACTAGTACCTCATAAATGACCGTCTTCCCAGTTTGAACAGTGTAAGCAAGATGAATTTGACATTTTTTAACATCACGATCACTTCCCTTCATAATATGGTCTTAATGTTGATAAGTACATTTTAGATATTCCTTTAACATAGGTAATTTTGTTAAAGGCAATCAAGAAATGAATAAGGAAGGGAAATAATTTCTCAAGACTCTTAGCCTTTCCAGAGCCTAAAAAGTATTTCTTGTTGAGGCCATGCTGAATTGACCAGCCTCTCCCTCCTTAATAGTAACTCAAAAGAAATGCGTTGCTTCCACGTTGCTAAAGTGCCCGTCAGTGAAAGGAAGTGGGTGGCTGAGGAGTAGGACCCTGAACGTGGCTGGAAGAGCAGGTTCACAGAGGCAGCAGCGTCCCTAGGGTGGGCCTGCAGAGGAGGGTCAGGTGAAGTGAGGGCCAGCGTGGGGGGCGTTCGCGGTGGGTTGTGGTGACAGCCTGAGAGACCCCTTTGCTGGAGTGCGCTCGCCCCTCATCGAGCCGGGTCCGTGTGAGCCAGGATTTGCTTAGATCAGCTCTCCTGGCTCCTTGGACAGCGCTCAGGATATGGAACTCCTCCTCCGGGTGAGCTGCGTGCTTCTCACTAGAGAGCATTTAACTCATCCTGATTCACCGCAGGGTTGGGCGAGCTTTCAACCCCCTGACAGTGAGTTACTGCTCTGCTAATGACGGAGCCGGAGCCTCGGTGTGCTCCGCAGGCCGTGCCGGGAGCACTTTGCAAGTGAGAGCGTTCTGGACCTGAAAGGAAGAAGGCGGTGGGAGAGGTGAGCCAGACAGTCTCTCACCTTGCGCCCACGGACTCTGGTGGTAACGGGGCTGACAGAAGCCACCTGTCTCTAAAATAGCTGACACGGGCTAATGTGTGGAGCGTGGTGTGAGTCACTTAGTCGAACAAAGACAGGGCGAGCGGAGTGCTTCTGTTTCGTGGGGAGGGGCCGTGACCCGGACTCCTCGCTTTTGTTCCCTCGCACCAGCAGCCCTGCACGTAGAAACAGTGGGTCAATCACTGCAAGAGCCTGACGGCTAGGATGTCTTGTGTGCTGTATGCCAAACACAGGGTCTTTAGGGATGTGCCGGCGGTGGATTCATGGCTTAATCAGACAGACAGGGGAGAGCGGCCCCCGCCTCCCCCTTCCTGGAAAGCTCACGTTGGACTGAAGAAACGAAACCTGCAAATGTACACCAGATGCGGCCGGGGCTGATAGCGCGCTTCCCATACTCCGCTGAGAAATAACAAGCGCCTGCTGATTAGATTAAAAATCAAAACAAGGGTTTTCACATTCCTTCTTCTCTTTTCCGACCTCTTAGGTGGCATCGGTTACAACCACTTCATCCAAATATTGTTTCTAAATGAGACATCTTAGGAGGGTGGCCATGTCATGTGCTCCGTCCCCTCCCCACTTTAATAACCACAGAGCGTCTCGGTGGCAGTAAACAGGGTTTTGAGAAAAGCCTGCGGTGCTGATGAAAATGAACTTGAGAGATGTCATGGAATTCTTTCGGTCAGCGAGGACAACCTCTAAAAGCCGGGAAATGTTTGAAAAATGCGCAGGCTGCCCAGAGTGTGGTCATGGGGGGTGGCCTGAGGCCACGGCCTTCGCAGGGACTCTGCTGGGTTCGTGCTCGGGGAGCTTTCCCTCGCACCAGCCCCCAGGGCTCAGCCAGCTGGCAGACTAGCAGAGCCTACCTGTGAGCTAAGGAAATACATGCCTTCCTTCTCCCTCAGCGTTTGCTAGCAATGTGTTCGTGCCTGTGCGCCCTGCGCGCCGCACAAGTCCCTTCTTGCTGGGAGCGCACGTCCCTGCGCCTGTTCACCTGGAGGGAATAGCTAGACCGCTGAGACCTCGAGGACTACCCCGGCCTCCATCCCGCTGAGGGTGGGGCGCAAAGGCTCTGGTTTCCTCTCTCGAATCCCCTCGTTGTTCAAGCGTTGGCTGGCCCCGTCTATCTTTTCCTCTCCTCTCAGGTATGTTCCCCGCCTGGCACTGCACAGGACTGATTAATGGCTGCTACCCAAAGTTCAGCCTGGTGAGCGAGGCTGGTTAATGAATACACAGACAGCCTCCTCCCTCATGTTTTCCCTCCGGTGTTATAAACCAGGAATTGGCTCACGTTTCCTTCCGTTGCCAATCCAGAGACTTCAAAAGTCTTGGCAGCAGCGCAGGTGTGGGGTGCGGGTCCACCCAGGTTTCCTAGCAGCTCCCGCCCTCCACGGAGCGCTGACCTGAGAGCTGGTCCCCCGGGTAATCAGCCCATGGGCTCTCGCATGGTTTCCGTTGGTGCTGGCTGCCTGTTTGCTGGTCTGAATGATCGTGTTTGCTGGTCTGAATGATCGTGTTTGCTTTAGTAAATCTATTTTGTAATGTTTCCCCCATTGTTAACCCGTTTACCTGGGCCTCCCGGAGTTCATTGGTTGGTGTGTGTTTTCCGTGTAAGCAGTTGTTAAAGGACTGAGTCACCCAGCCGGAGCCGGTGGTTGGATGTGGGCTGAGGTTATTTAGTGACTGATTTCCAAGGGGAGGAGACACTGGCTTATCCTGGCGAGGAGGACTTTTCATCCATGCCCGGGGCAGCTTCTTTCAGAAGACTGAGCAGAACGAGATGGTCTTTACTGGTTGGGAACACAAGCTGGGGGACGTTTCAGGATCTGTGTCCTTTGGGATTTCTTCTCTGAAGAGAAAACTCTAACATATCCAAGTGTGGAACTGAGGATTTAGATGAAGGCAGCAAACAAAGGAATCGTGTAATTGGGAGCTGAGCCAATGCGATTTCTCACGGCGTTAGTTATACAGGTGATTGGCTTAAGAAAAAGTAAGTGGCTTTAATTCTTTGTCGGTGAAAGTCTCCTAAGAATCCTCTTCAGTTCTGCCTGGTTACTTCATTGTGTAGTCTGACTGAGTGGGATGTTTACAGATTCTAGACTTGAAATGGTGGAGCTTGAAGTAAAATAAACTGTACATAATATTCCCTTTCTGCAAACAATATATGTATTTTAAATACTCCACAAAGACATGATTACATGAGACAGTTCCCAAAATGATTGGAAATAAACATTTTTTGGGGCTACATTATTTTTCCCCCAGAAATAATTGTAAGATGTTTCCCCCTCTTATCTTACATTCAAAAAATTTCTCAATGAGTAATATTTGAGTTAACTTACAGTATTGGGGGGAAATACAATTTAGATATATGTTAGGGTTTCTAACTCAAACTTTAAGCAATTCATTTGATACTGCCCCAGATTTTTTTCTGGTCTTTAGGAAGTTCAGGCCAAACAGCATATTGAGCAGGGAACTGTGGTCAGGGACAGCAGCCTGAGCCGGGCCCAGTGCTGGGATCTGGAGGAAACTATGCTGCTTACAAGAACTGGAAGGACTCAACCCGAGACAGCAGTGGTTTGGGCAGTAATGGAGAGAGGGAGCGGTGATGCCCAGCACAGGAGAGGAGTGATGGAGAACCGCCTTGTTCATCCATTGCCAGTATGCAAGAAATGACCGTTTTCTTTGTCTGAGCTGAGGCGCAGGCAAAGGAATATCTGTGTTGTATTCTGGTAAGGTGTTAAGAGAACCTTTACTTTTGTGTGTAGGTCATCCCTTTCCTGATGAAAAATGAAATTCTTTAAAGCTCACATAAGACGTTACTGTTGAAATCTTGTGGGGCAAAAATGTCAGTGATATAACATATCCAGATACGTTTAACTTACTAAGCGAAGTGAGATGACAGAGTAGTTTAGTGGCATCAGAGAGATTGGTGGGAAATAAGGGATTCAGGTATATTAAGGTGCATAGTAGCTCTGTGTGTGTGTTTTGCTTATTTATTTTACCTTAAAGTTTAATATAATTTTCTCCTGAAAGGACTGACTTTGAGTACTAGTGCAGGAAAATCCCAGTATGTATTAATGCCATTTCTTTATTCATTTGCCAATAAAACAGAAAACAAAACGAAACTGGGTATGTGACTGATTCTGGAAGAGATCTCCATGAGATCAACCTGGACTATTTAAACTATGAATTATAGACTCTTAGATATCATCCTAGTTCACTCAGACTATCGGTATCTTCTGGAGTCTATAAAGTCCACTTTTTATCAGAATAGCCAGTGGTCTCCATGGATGATCACCCTGAAGACTTGAAAAAAATTCTCTCTTCTCATCTCCCCATCCATACCTTCTGCCTCATCCTGAGTGAGTTGCCTTTGGTCGATCCATATCCTTTAGTGTATGAACCCAAGTTATCCAGTTATAAGGGTTCATCCTGGTTGTAAGTTTAAAACATTCCCCACGACATAATGGGAACATCATGTCATTCTCTCCTTGGGCTCTATGTACAGCCAAGGATGAAATTATCAGGGTTCTTTTTTAGAAGTCCATCTTGGAAAGTCAGTCATAGCTTGGCAAACCAATACAAGAATTCTGCCAAAGGCTTTCAACCTCTAAGTCACTCTCGCTGATGGAGATGTTCAACTTTCGATTACCTCTTCTGCCATAGCTGAATGCTGTATTCACCTGCACTAAGCATAACTCGGGTGGACAGTGATTCTCCCAGGAGCCCTGTTGGATGATGGCGAGGTTATTTTGAAGTGGACATGGCAGGAGTGATACACAGCATTACCATTAGGCACATGATACTGATTGCTTGTGGCCAGGATCCATCCTCCTTGGCTGAAGTCCCATTCTTGGTTGCGTGGTACCCATGCAGTTCTTGCTACTGGATGTTAAATATTTTGACCAATCACCTGCACTCCCAATACGAATGCACTGCGTATCAGAATTGTTGTTAACTATTACATTTCTTTCTGAATTCATCTACAAGTGACATTGAGAACATCTAATGATATTGTTGCATGTTTTATTTTAAAAGTTAGTTGTATGATGTACCTCAGAACCACTTCTTTTCACCTTACCCAACATGTTTTTATAGAAAATAAATAAGTAAAATACCTATGCAGGCACCCTGTTATTTTAAAAGAAATTTACTCAACTTGTCATGAAGTAAAGTTAATTTAACATTTTTCTTTCATTAATATTCTTTATCCTTCTAGACAGTTCTGTACTCCTCAGAATCTTGATGTCTCTTTTTACTCTATTGCTAGAAAAAGGGGGGAAGTGTTTGATGGATATTAATTGGGGTCAGGCTCCCCAAAATCAAGATGTAATATGAAGCCAGGTAAGAGGGAAAAGAACAGGGAGCAGTGACTAACATAGTTAGGATTTCTGTTTATCTTGAGTGGGGTCTAGACATCTGAAACCCCCTTTAATTTTTGGAATTAAAAATAAGGATAATAGTGCCTACCATTTGTTGCACCTGATTCCTCTTGAGCACTGTTACGCTTTCTACACAGTGGCATGTCTGAATCCAGGTGATAAATTGATCTTTGCGTTCATTTGGGTTGATTATTGCGTTGCGTGGTCTGATTGCGTGAGGAATTTGGCCAGACACGCCCTGCTGGCTGAGCCAGTCCTTCTTGTATTTGATGACCTGTGAAGGTCTGCTTTGCTCACCACTAACCCAAACCTTTCTTTCTTCTTTTTTATTTTCCAATTTGTTTAAAGACTTTATTTCAACAGCTGTTACAGCTTATTACTCATCAAAATGATCAGTGGATGTGTTATAGTTTCTAGGCCGTAAAGCAGCTTCAGTTGCTGAGTTACTGCCATTAGACTCCCCGGAAGGCTTTAGGCTTTCAGTTGGTAGTTAGTTTCTTTTCACTGAGCCATAACTTGTGGAAGGTAGAGTGGGAGAGGTATTTATAGAGGATCCGTGTTGCTCTGTTGCAAAACGTCTGTCAGGTGGCTAGTCTATCCATTCTGGGATGAGAATTGGAAATGCTCTTGAGCAACTGAGTCAAGTGAGTGATCAGAGAGAAAACCAGCTGGGCCTTGTGGAGCTGACATACCTGGATCCCAACCTTGAGTGTCAGCCTGGAAAATGGGGTGAGGACAGCTTGAGGATATCCCAAGTTCAGTGTAGACAGGGAACCAACTGGCCTATTTTGGTGGGACTGTGTATGTTGAGAGGTGGAGGGCGTGGAATAAAGTTATAATTGCCACTGAGGAACCTGCATACTCTGGGCCCCCAGAAACAGTCCCTGCCCCCCCCCCCCCCCCCCCCCCCCGCCCAAGAGGGCTGAGAAGTGAAGCCAATGGTGCTCAGATAAGGTAGCCTGAAAGGCTTCTTGTGGTTGCTACATATTTGCACCTCGCTTGCATTTTTTATTGGTCATTCCCACTATTAAATCTTTCATAACATGTGAGACTCCTGGGGCAGGGGTTCTGCACTGCTGGATCTTCCCAAAGACAAAACAAGGAAGCTTGGGAGTCCTGCCGTTCTTCCCCTGCATTCTCCTCTCAGAGCCATACTCAAGAGCGCTCTCTTAAGGGTAGGAACTGGGGGCTTCTGAGAGCTGTATGCTAGAATAATGCCTGGTTCCAAGCAAGTGCTTGATAAATACCATTTCCTAAATGAGTGGATGTGTAAGATAAGGCATCGGTATATATTCAAGGCACTGGGCTCTGCTTTATTTTCAACCATCTGTTGCCTCTGCTTTCTCTTCTCTCTTTCCCCATCACCCACACTATGGGTCTCCCAGCTGCTCATCTTACTTCTCATCTATTTGAGCCCACCTCCTCTCTCGTCATCTCCCTGCCTCACCCACCCCCAGTCATGTATGTCCTCCTTGTCTGTCACATCCCCAGAAGCCTGGGTAGGAATGTGGGCTCCTGCGACAACACAAATAGAACTTGAAGAGTGGACTTGGGAGGTGCCAAGGCCGTTTGTCCCTTCCCTTAGGTCCATTTGGAAAATCTCCTGGGTTTTGACGAAAACAGAAAGTATCAAATCTTCATATCCTGAATTAATTTGTATTTCTTATTCTGCTCCTTGCTAAACACAGCAGTGTAATTGCAAATTAGTTTTCCCTTTCCCCATTAAGTTGATTCCTTTTCCTATTGAAATATATTTGACATATAACATTATATTAGTTTCAGGTGGACATATATGAATATTGAGAAAGGATCACCGCAGTAAGTCTAATTAACATCCATCGGCTCATTAGAGTTACAATTTTTCTTTCTTGTGATGAGAACTTTTAAAATCACTCTCTTAGCAACTTGCAAATATACAGTACAGTATTATTAACTATAGCTACCGTGCTATACATTATACGTCCATGACTTATTTATTGTATTTGTTATTATAACTACAAGTTTATATTGTTTATATCTTTAGACCACTTTTACCCACCCCTCACCTCTTGCCTCTGGCAACCACCAGTCTGCCAAGAATCTATGATTCTTGAGTCGTTGATTCTTTAATCATCGTTTCTTCTAAAGGAGAGCTAATGGGACCCTGTGGGAGTCCCTGCTCTCTGATGGTAATGACACAGCCCAGAAGTCCCTGCTGCCTGAGCAGGAAGTACCGGGCTTACAGTGGCCAACTCCTGTTGGCTTCTTTTCATCACATGGCAGCCCCAGAGGATGCACTGTTAGGATTCCTTCTCCCACGTGCCTGGGATTCCCTTCCATCTTCTCTCCCTCCTCCAGTTGCACCCTTATCCCCTGGATCATGATTTCCTCCCAACCTTCTAGGCTCAAGTAAGTAAGAAGATGGTGAGTGAGAGTGAAACTTCCCTTCAGGTCTTCCCTAGCAGTGTCCTTCCCTCTCTGGTCCCGTCCCTAGACTGCACCAGATGGGAAAGATACTTACTATTTTCCAGGGCTGATACTAGAAAATGTGCCCAGAAAAGTTTTAGAAAACACAATTTTAGCACTTTTGATACATTGGACCACATGTATTAAGTGTCTCTACGAAGCTATGACCTCAAATTTTAAACCACTGCACAATTTTCCCTCCAAACCCGACAGCATTGAGTTCTACATCAGGTGTATTTGGTTCCTGTGGCTGCTGTAACAAAATACCACATTTAGTGGCTTAAATCACCACAAATGTATTATTGCACAGCTGTGGCGACCAGAAATCCAGGTGGGTTTCACAGGCCAATAGGAAGGTGTTGGCCGTGCCACACTCCCTCTGAGGGCTCCTGGGGAGAATCCATGCCCTTGCCTTTTCCAGCTTCTAGACACTGCCTGCATTCTTTAGCCCCTCCTCTACCTTCAAAGCCAGTGGTACCATCTCCCAGTGTCTCTGACCCTGCTTCTGCACCACATCTCCTGCCCCCCTCTGACCCTTCTGCTTCCCTGTCACATATAAGGACCCTTATCGTTGCCGTCAGCCCATCCCATGATCCCAGACAGTCTCCCCATCTCAACATTCTTAAAAAGGGACGTCTGCAAAGTGCCTGTGCCACGTAAGGGACATAGTTACAGGGCCCAGGGATTAGGGGTGGGCATCTGACAAGGGCCCTCGTGCAGCCTCCCACATCAGGGAAACCACCCTGTCCCCTGGGGCTTCTCTAAAAAATGTGAATATCAAAGTACATGTTCTAACTTCTTGTTTTATTTTCAGATGCAGAGAGAACTTGTTTATGCAAGAGGAGATGGCCCTGCGGCCTCTCGACCTGGGTCCACAGCACACCCGGCCCACGCCATTCCAAATTCTCCGCCCTCCACGCCCGTGCCCCACTCCATGCCTCCCTCCCCATCCAGAATTCCTTACGGGGGCGGCCGCCCCATGGTGGTCCCCGGCAACGCCACCATCCCCAGGGACAGGCTCTCCAGCCTGCCCGTGTCCAGGTCCATCTCCCCTAGCCCCAGCGCCATTCTGGAAAGAAGAGACGTAAAGCCCGATGAAGACATGAGCGGCAAGAACATCGCGATGTACCGAAACGAGGGTTTCTACGCGGATCCTTACTTGTACCACGAGGGACGCATGAGCATCGCCTCTTCCCACGGCGGCGCGCACCCGCTGGACGTGCCCGATCACATCATCGCCTATCACCGCACCGCCATCCGGTCGGCGAGCGCGTACTGCAGCCCGGCCTTGCAGGCGGAAATGCATATGGAGCAGTCCCTGTACAGGCAGAAACCCAGGAAATACCCGGACAGCCACTTACCCACTCTGGGCTCCAAAACGCCCCCCGCCTCCCCGCACCGCGTCGGCGACCTGAGGCTGGTGGACATGCACGCGCATCACAACGCCCACGGGCCCCCGCACACCCTGCAGCCGGACCGGGCCTCGCCCAGCCGCCAGTCCTTCAAGAAGGAGCCGGGCACCCTGGTGTACATTGAAAAGCCACGGACCGCGCCAGGACTCTCGGGCCTGATGGACCTCGGCCCTCCGCTAGTGGAGAAGCAAATGTTTGCTTACAGCACCGCTACGATCCCCAAAGACAGAGAGACCAGGTAAGGGAGGCGGGGGGTGGCGAGGGTGGGCTGTGCCCGCGTGTTGATGAGCGCGGCTCCTCAGAGATCAGACCAAGAGAACAGATGTCAGCTGAGCATTGTGCCCTGCGGATGCTGCGGCGGGCTAAGCCGAGGCTCAGAGGCCAACCTTGTCTGCGGCCTCCAAATTGTTGGGGGTCAATGAGGCAGACCCACGGCCCTGCTCAAGAAGGGCAGACACACCAGGAGCGGTCAGTGCAGGCTCCTGAGCGTGGGTCAGACCGCGTCATCCATAACTACAGCTGAATAATTTGGAAGAAAATTGTGGTTAGCAGAAACCATTCAGACCCAGAAATCCAGAGCTCATAATAACGATTCGCCACAGAAAATAAGGAGTGAGTGGTCCAAGGTGTAGCTGTTTAAAGTGATGATTTGTGTTTTTCCTTGTGTGGTGAGATTTTTGTTTTCTCATCTGGTTTGGGGAAATGGAAAGAAGGTGTTACTGGTTGTCATCGATAAAACATGAATTTGCACAAAAATAGGATGGTTTAGATTTACTGCTCATCCCAGAGTGATACTGAGATCAGCAAAATTATCTGTTGAATGACAGACTCTAGCCATTTTAATTTCTGTTTTAATATACATATTATTATAATTTGCCAGTCTAGAACCTTCCTACTACATTTTTAAAACTCTCCAAAGTTCTTATAGTAAAAGAAAAGCTAATTTTGATAGAGCAGTGGTTCTCAACCTTCCTAATGCCACAACCTTTTAATACAGTTTCTCATGTTGTGGTGACCCCCAACCATAAAATTATTTTCGTTGCTACTTCATAACTGTAATTTTGCTACTGTTATGCATTGTAATGTAAATGTCTGATATGCAGGATGTATTTTCATTGTTACAAATTGAACATAATTAAAGCATAGTGATTAATCACAAAAACAATATGTAATTATATATGTATTTCCCGATGATCTTAGGCAACCCCTGTGAAAGGATCTTTCGACCCCCAAAGGGGTTGCGACCCACAGGTTGAGAACCGCTGTGATAGAGGGAATTTCTCTAGCCTGAATTGGCTAAAGGAAATCAACGTAATAATTATAATCATAAAATATCTAGTCAAAAAATGCATCCCAAACTAGTTGTCATATAAATCCAGAAGATGTATGAAAAATAATATCTACATATTTAATCATTCAGTACCTTATAAGAACCAGTGTTACCTGTTCCTCACTAAAAATGATAATATCACTTACTACTATTACATAACCTTATAAAAAGAAGGCCAAAATTGTGAATGTAATATGAATTGTCTATCTTACTGTTTCACACACAAATCAGAAAGCCCTGTCCTCATTAGCAGAATTTTATCATGAAAGGGCTGTCTCTCCTTATCTGTTCAGTCACAGCAGAAAGATTCCTGGAGGATGGAAAGGGAATGAAAATGGTCGTTTGGGAATCATTAATGCTCTAACAAATTCTATGCTTTCACACGAGTAAAAAAATATACTAGCAGTGGTGACTGGCTTGATTATGTAGGACTAAGAAAAATTAAGGATTGAGAAATGATATGTATTCTCTCCTTTCCAAAGGCCGTAGGAAGTGAAATTCTAAAATTCGAAGAAAGGAACACAGACAGCTGAGGGGTATGGGAATACTGAGGCTTATTGGAATAGACCAATGTCACAACTAGAAGGAAATCTACCAAGATGTGCCTTGTTGCTCAGAAGCTTGTGCCCTGTGCTTTGAAGAAAGGGTGACACGTCCTCTGGGGTGGGCTGTAAGGGACTGGTGAGAAAAACTAGTCACTTAGGGGAAGGACTTAGAATCATAAGAATTTAGTAAGGAAACTAAAAACCATTCATCTCCAGGATACTATGTGAGGGCTAGAATCCATCCTCCCCACCATCCCCGCCCCACCACCACCACCACCACCCCCATGCTGCCTCACCTTGTGGGTCGAAGAGAATTGAGAGCTTGCCGAAACCGGTTTGGCTCAGTGGATAGAGCGTCGGCCTGCGGACTGAAAGGTCCCGGGTTCGATTCCGGTCAAGGGCATGTACCTGGGTTGCGGGCACATCCCCAATAGGAGATGTGCAGGAGGCAGCTGGTCGATGTTTCTCTCTCATCGATGTTTCTAGCTCTCTGTCTCTCTCTCCCTTCCTCTCTGTAAAAAATCAATAAAATATATTTTAAAAAAAAGAGAAAAGAATTTTTTAAAAAAAGAGAGAGAATTGAGAGCTTGATTCCACCATGGATCATATTAAGCTATTTCCACCCTGCTGGGCTGTAGGCACATTTTGGTCAATGACACTGTATGACTTCTTTCCCAGCATGCAGTTACCACATGTTTATAACTTAATGAGCATCACTGAGCCCAGGTTTTTCTTTTTAATTTTTATATTTTTATTATTTCAGAGCGGAAGAGAGAGGGAGAGAGAGATAGAAACATCAATGATGAAAGAGAATCATTGATCAGCTGCCTCCTGCACACCCGCAATGGGGATTGAGTCCGCACAACCTGGGCATGTGCCCTGACTGGGAATCGAACCACGACCTCCTGGTTCATAGGTCAACGCTCAACCCCTGAGACACGCCCGCCAGGCTGAGCCCAGTTTTTTACAGCACCGGGTTATGGGAGGGAACAAAAGAACTCTCTGCTCTGTGGAGTCTTCTCTATATTGGATCAAAGTCATGAAGAATTTTGGCCTTCAGCAGTATCAGAATTCTTTTAGGGCCTCTGCTTCCTCTTTAGGTTTCTATTTTACCAAAGCTCAGAAAAAGTAGATGGATTTATGTTTTATATGTTAGAAACCCTTTTTAGAAAATCTAAATGATCTTATTTCTAGAATAACAAGTATTAGAAAAATTGACTAAAAGAGAATAATGTTCACCTAAAATATACTGTCATTATCACTACCATATTCTGACATATGATTATAATTATGAACATAATTTTACTTTTTTTTTATTCCCTGAAATGTGAAATAACAGAGGAAGAATATTATCTCACATCTGGCCGAGGTGATTCCTCACCTGTTAACCAGATTATCTTCAGAGGGTGGAATTGGAGTCCTTGTACATACATGAGCAGGCTAGATTCCCTTTTCCTGTAGGCCAACACACACGTGCGCACATGCGCACACACATGCACACAAACATACACACACACGCACATACATCAGCATTTAGAGTCCGCATTACTGAAACACCTAAACATCCTTAACCCAGGCACATGACATAAGTGTGTATAGAACGATTCTCTAGTAAAAAATCTTGAGTCTGGAAATTTTGCTATCAGCACTCCCACCTATCATCTCATAGTTACCCAGATAGTCATACTTCCTCCTCTTCAACTGTAGTTCTGAACTCTTCTAGAGAGCTTAGTGACTGAGCTGTAATGTAGTACTGCTGGGCACTACATTTATTTTATAAACTACTATTTTAAGAAGAAGAGTGCTGATGATAACTAGCTTTTACTGAAAGCCTTTTATGGGCCAAACACTGTGTTAAGTAGTTTCTACACATCTTGGGATATAATCATCATGACTCAGTGAAGTACCGGTATGTACTATCATCATTTCAATTTTACAAATGCGGGAACTGAGCTCAGAGAAGTGAAGTAACTTGCCCAAGGTCACAAAGCCATGAAGTGGCATGTAATGTTCAGGTCCATTAAAGAATCCATACTTTTTATCAATGTGCAATATTCTGCCTGGTGCATAAGAACTCCGAGTCCTACCTTCACTGAGAAAATAAGTGAATTCTGAGCATTTTAAACAGAATTTTCCAAAAATGTTTTCAGGACTAGATGCTAAGTGATGCTCCTGAAGGATATTTACAATCGTAATCATGGTAGAATTTGCATAATTAGCTGCTAAATATATACATGCCATTTAAAATATATCTGCCCTAGCTAATACATTAGCACAATTATGAAGAAATAAGGAAAGAATATAGAGAACCTTCTTGGTAGATTTTATGTTTAAAACAATGAATGTGAGTACTATGTCAATGAAATTTTTTAAAAACAAGAACATAAAACACTTACTGAAGCACAAAATTATAGTCCATTGTTTCACCTATACCGTGATGTTATTTCAGATATATTTAATCTGTGGGAGTATTTTTAAAAGAGTCTTCAATGCCTAAATGTCTAACTTCATGAGTATAGGGTCCTATAAAGTGCCAAACCAATTTCTGTTGCAGTTAAATGATGTTAAAAAGCAAATAAACCTGAGAGTGCTCTTTTTATAAAGCTCTGAAGTGAACTTTTACTTCTAAGACGGGAAGCTACAGAAACACAGGAGGGAGACCAAGAAGTCTGTGGCGATGCTTTCTTTGGGGCACAGCTGGATCCAGATGCTGTTCAGAAGAGCACTCCATGGAAGGGCCCACATAACTTCAGGATGTTTGCAATCACAGAGGAAAAATCCTTTATTTCCCATCTGTGCTCAGGAAACTTCCAATGGTAGTTTTTTGTATATTTTTCTTTGGAAGGCACATTATTTTATAACAGCCATATTGACTTGAAAATGAGTTTAAAGTAATTTCGTCTTGATTCTTATATTTAGTCATGTGTCTTGATTTAATAAATTTGGCATCTCTTGTTTTTATAAATATGCTTCCACAAAACACTGAAAAATGACAAATTATACATAGAAGATCTGGGGGGAAATCATGTATATAGGAGAATATATATGTTGGTAGGGCTCTCCTCCCAAGATGGCTATGGGTTTTGGGGTAGATGAGCAGATTACAACTGCTTTGACCTTCAGGAGAGCAATTCTCATATCTGAGCTTCTAGAAAGAAAAGAAAACGATCTTGAGTGATGAAGTGGCTTTACTCAGATGACTTCCCTTCAGCTGGAACTCCAAGAAGCGAGTGGGTCCCTGTGCCTGTTAGGGAGTGCCGAGGGAACGATGTGTGACATGACTTAGTGCACAGGCTCTCTTTTCCCTCGGTTTTAAAATTACTTCATTAAATAGCATGATTATTTCTATTCATGGCACATAAAACAGCCCTTAAGAATTATAAAATTCTAGGGCATTTATGTTTTGCTATCTTCTATTTATAGTTTGTATCATTTAATGTGCAATATCTTTATTGAAATAACACTCAAAATTCAAGGGTGCTCATTTCCAAGTGACTAATAGCTCTCCTTCCAAATGTATAACAGATTCCTCCTAATGTAATGTTTTTCAACAAAACATGGTAAACCTGAACTAAGATCATATCTTGCTATTCTGCACGTACAGTAGCTAAATTCAACAAACTAGTCAAGAATCCACAGAGGAGACATTCTTGCCCTGTCTGGACATGTATATCTGGGGAAAGAGAAGCCACGTGGGATCCCGCTATGATTTCTGAAACATCACAGATTTAAAGAAACAGAACCTCTTGTCTCGAGCCAAGTAGAAAGAAGGGAAAAGAAAAATTCTGTGTACAGGAGGAAGCCTGCATGCTAACTGGTAGCGTGTGTGTGTTCTTAATCATTTTACATCATTTTCTCATTTTATGAGGATTATATTACTGTGTTGGTAGCTTTGAGGGGTGGGATGCATCCTTGGTTTAGCAGTTGATTGAGTGAAAGTTTAAATTTAGGTTTATGTCATGTAAACATGTTCACAGTGACTGACAGACATTTGAAGATTTTTTAAACTGATTTGTCCTGCTACAGAGGTGAATCTGAATGATCAAAATAGAATGATTGATTTTTTCCTTGTCCTGTGTGTATCGTCAGAAGTGAGCCACATCAGAGGTATCCTAAGTAACTGGACTTGGCATCTTTCTAAAGCAAGGTTTTCTTAACTTGCTCAGTATTGATACTTTGGGCCTGATAATTGGGCGAGGCGGGGAGGGGTTCTCTTGTGTGTTGTAGGGTGTTTAGCAGCATCTCCAGTCTCTACCCCAGTAGATGCCAGTAGCAGACTACCCCCCAATCAACCCTGCCTGTCATGACAATCAAAAATGTCTCCAGACATAGTCAGATGCCCCGGAGAGGTAAAATGCCCCTGGTTGAGAAGCACTGCTGTAAAGGAAATGTGGGCTTTTTCCACCTAATGTAGTGGGCATATGAAGTAATGCCTCACACTTAAGGAATGTAAATCATGACATTCCTAAAACACAGATCTTGACAACTTTTACAATCCTATTCTTTCCTTGTGGTAAAACAGCTTCTTTATTGTTATAACTTGCTGTCACTACTTTCAGTTCAGACAATCTGCAATCCACCGCTTATTGAGAGGCAGTATGAAGCAGTGTTTATTTATGAACGTGGACTCCAAAGCCAGGTTGCTTGGGTTCAGATCGGAGTTCTAACATTTGCTGGCAATTGGGACCTTTGACACATTACTGACTCTTGCTCTGCCTTCCTTTGCTCATCTGTAAAATCCTCTATAATAAAACCCTGATATGCAAATCAACCAAACGGCAGAATGACCAGAACGACTGGTCGCTATGATGCACACTGACCACCAGGGGGCAGACATTTAATGCAGAAGCTGCCTCCTGGTGATCAATGTGCTCCACAGTGAGAGTGCCGCTCAGCCAGAAGCTGGGCTCACAGCTGGCGAGTGCAGCGGCGGTGGCAGGAGCCTCTTCCGCCTCCATGGCAGCACTAAGGAGCAGCGAGCCAAGCAGTAAGGAGCAGCGGGCAGTAAGAAGAGAGGGGTCCTGGACTGCGAGAGGGCGCAGGCCGGGCTGAGGGACACCCTCCCACCCTCACCCTCCAGTGCACAAATTTTGTGCACCAGACCTCTGGTAAGAATAATAACAGGACTTCACAGGATGGAAGAAGACATTACAGTTAAGTGCTTTGCTCCATGCCTGCCTTACCATAAGTGCTCAAAGAGTGCCTGCTTTGAGGCAAGCATCCTACTAAGTATTAGCAAACAGA